>NC_134111.1:99188750-100618125 GCF_040939455.1 Microcebus murinus
GCCCGGGAGGGAATGGTCAGGCCTGATGGGGGGGCAGAGGGTCACCTGTTTTGCACTTCGAGCTCCTGGAGTCCATCTCGACCTGCTATCCTCGCTCCATCAAAAGCCCACCCGGTGCTCTGTGTCCTGGGCGCACCAGCTCTGGGTAGGAAAAGTGGGCGGTGGCTGCAACGGTAGTTTCAGGGGGTGCTCCCTCCAAAAGGCACGACCTTTGTGGGCCCTGGAGTGCCCTGTCCTCACCAGTGGGGCTCTCACGGCAGCCCCAGCCGGCCTTTCCTTGGGCCTGGACAGTTGCCGTCTGCGGTGCAGCCGACTTTCCAGGCGGGAGGAGGAGGGTCTGCGTGGGCAACCCCACGGCTGCTCTGTGGGGCGTCTCCACCTGGACCTCAGACTGTCCTGCACGGCAGCCTGTCCCCACACCGCACGGGCACTCTGCCTGTCCCTTTCCTCACAGCTCTGTTAGCCAAATCCTTTTAACCTCCACGCCCCTCTGCACCTGCCTACCAGGGCTCAGTCATTTCAAGCGTCTTTGCAATTACTGTTCATCTGTGGTAACTTGCTGCGGCAGTGTTAATCTTACGATTCCAAATGTCCTTAGTGTTCCGTAGCAGCTGCACAGCATGAATATAATGACTTTCAGCTGCATAGGGTCCCCAGAGACGTGACTCAAGAGGACTATAATCAACCAATGCTGCTTGTGGACTGGCATTCTCCAAGTCAGATCCTCCCCGGGGGAACGTGGCCCGCACGTGAGACGGCTCTTGGGTGAGGAGGAGATGGAGCGAGGATGTCCCCGTCAGCCCCCAGCACCCAGGCCGCACAGGACTGTGGGGAACTCGGGAGAAAGGTGTGAACTGCCAGAGCCCAGCAGTCCACATCATCCAGTTAGCTAAATTCGCTTGGGAGGAGCTGAGGAGCCCCCAGGAGAATCTCCCCTGGGCTGGCTGGGTTCCCTGCACAGGTGGCCAGAGAAGGGAGGGGTCACCTGGGGAGGACCTGGGGAGACGAGCCGGTCTCTTGTATGGGGCCCCCCAGTGTGTGCAGAGGAGCCAGGACCATGGAGGCAGCTCTGGTGTCTGGGTGGTGGTGGGACAAGACGGCAGGAGCAGGATGGGGTGGACCCCAGTGGACATGTGGGGTCTGTGGCCCAGTTGCTACCAGAGAGGACCGAGCCCCCGGGTGGACGTGGGGGAGTGGCAACTGGGCCCCACGCAGTCTGGCCCCTGGCCACTGGGACAAGCCCAGCTGTGTCCTGAGGGCCAGCTCCCTGCAGCCTCACGCTTGGTGTCCAGGTGGCTACTGAAGGGGCCAAGATGGCGGTCACCTGGCAGGGGCCATCGGGGGCCAGCTCTTCTCTGGGGCCAGTAAGTGTAGCCCAAGTCAAGGTCGTGCAGCATCATACACGACTGTATTTATTTGGCAGATCACATTAATCACATCAGTTCTTTCCGATTCATTGCTCTGATCTCACAGATGTACATACAACAGGTATGTCTCAGGTTTTTCCAGACTGGGAGTGCAAATAAGGTCACATTATGAGCAAACAATGGCTGCAAACCCCCGCTGGCTTTAGTGGCAGGAATTTCAGCTTTTTCCACCACTAAGTTCAGGATTTCCTGTCCCTCTGGCTGCCACTTGCTTTAGGAGTGGGCCCTGATGCATCACCCCCTACCCCAAACCCCAGCACTGACCCTCTGCCCCTCCCGTGCCGCTGGGCCGCTGGCCGATCACGGGCCAGCTTGGGTTGCAGCTACGTGGGCCCAGACGCTGACCCTCCCGCAGAGCAGCTACCCTGGCCTGGAGCGGGCACCTGTGCCCACTCCACAGACCCACAGGCCAGGCTGGGGCCCCCTGGGGAGAGAGAAGTGCCCTCCCTCCCCACAGTGAGTGGGATGGGTGGCGGGGTACCGAGGGCCCACAGGTCACATCAAGGACCTGCCCCGATAGTTACGCAGCTCATGGGCCTAGACTCCTGCCCTTCATGGTGATTCCCCTCCCAGGGATCTGGAGCCTTCTCTGTCGCCTGCACAGAGTCGTGCTGCGCACAAGACAAGATGCTGTGTCTGAACATCACTGGGCGTGGTGGGTGGTCAGGGTCCGCCAACCCTCTTCCCTTCCAAAGCCCATCTGGGCTGAAGCACATTAGTGGACACGTGCACGCCAAGGGCACCCCCAGCTCTGCCAGGTACGCTCCAGCAACTGATGCAGAGAGGAATCGGAGGAGGGGTGCTCCTTCCACGGACTCTGACCCAAACCAGCCCTGAACGTCTTGCCATGTGTAACAGTCGGGCTCTGTCCGAATGTCCCAGGTGGTGTCTGTCCAGGAGGGTCATGGGACGGTGCGGCCTGTAGTCCAGGAGAGGAGTGTCCAGGGCCTGGGGCTGCTGGGTCTGCCAGTTCCTGGAGGACAGGCCAGGGGACCGGAGCTGCTGGCCCTGGTCCTCTGTTCCTGGTCAGGTCACACCCCTTTCAACCCTTCACTGACACTGTCTTCCTCACCCTTCCCTCCAGCCACCTGGGAGGAGGCTCCGCAGAGCGGGACCTGAGCACAGCAGAGGCAGCTCCGGCCCTTCGGGGCTCTCGGCCCAGCTGGGGAAGCCGCGCTCCTCCCGCAGGAAGCAGCTGCCTGCCGCTGTCCTGCCCCAGCCTGCACTCCCCGCCACGCCTCCCTCTCCCCCTCCATAGGCAGGGCTGGGGTTTTTTAGGGTTTTATCTAAATCTCCCCCACACATACCACCGCTCCCCGGGCCTTCCGCCCCCACTCAGCAGCCAGCGCCTCTTACCCTCCAGGTAGACTGTGGTTGCTTTTCTTCCTAAAGACCTGCGCCTAGATCACATTAAGTCTCACTTACTACTCATCCCTCTCGCATCGTCGTCATGCAAAACCACCCCGCAATTTATCCTTCTAATCATTTCACTCTCTGGAGCAGCTGAGTCATAGGAAGCTTCAGTTGTCACCACGTGCTCCCTCCCTAGACCGTTAGAGATGCCCATTGGAGCAGTGACTCAGTTGTTTACCGTTTCCACAGGAGCTGCCAAGGGCCCCCTGTTGCCCTTCTGTGCCTGGTTGCCTCGTTCGCTCCTCCCAGCCACCAGGGAGGGACAGCTCCATGGGCAGTGCCCCCAGTGCCAACTGCCCAGCCAGGACTCAGGGTAACAAGACAAGCTAAGTCTAATAACCATCTCCCCAGTCCGTCCGAGATAGAAAGGCAGTCTCGTTCAGGATCTCTCCTCCCAGGGCGCCTCCCACTAACACTCTTTGTGTTGGACACCCAGTGGCAGCCCTTGGCCTGGTCCACTTCCAGCTCTTGGCCTGTCTCCCCCTTCCCCAGGTGTAGCATGTCCCCTCATGGCTCCTGGGGGTCACCAACACCCCTCAGTCCTCTGCAGCCTTCTCCTGGGCACGGGAAGGTTTGGCCACCATCCTGTGCCTTTCTGAGGCCCATAGGAAACCTGGGGCTAACCGTGCACACTTGCCCACCCTGACCCCCCACTTGCTGTTGTCTTGGTGAGGTTGTTGGCCAACAGAGCTCTAGAAGGGACCAGAAAATGCAAGTCTGCCCCATCCCGGGATCTCCGAACTAAAAAGGGGCTTGATCTATTCCTACCACTCCATCTCTGCCCAAGACCCTCCACCATAACTGGCCCTCTTGATTCCCTCGGCCAACTCCTCTTTCTCTCTATTTCCAGAATCTTCTAGTCTAACAGAAGGACAGGGAGTTGGGAAATAGCCTTGTTCAGATGGCCTCATTCTCTTTCTCAATTATTTTGCCTGATACTTTTTGGACTTAGAAATCAAGAATTCACCTGGTACTGGGGTTCTTCAGAGGTCCCTGAACACTAGGTGATATATGTCAAGTTGTCCGGGCTTTGGGGAAAGGTCTTTGGGGTACAACGAAGCTGGTGCCCAATGAGCATCAGAGGAGAAGCCCAGCAGAGAATGCACCACAGATGGTCCCCTGCATCAAAGCCCTTCACTACTAGAATTGGGGCTGGGGGTGTCCTTCCTCTGAGTGGGGTGTCCTTCCCTTAGCCCCGGCTGACCGTGGTGTCCTGGAGGACCAGCTGGACCCTGGAAGGCCGATGGGCCATGATGTCCATGCGGAATTCTTTGATGACAAAGTAGTAGCAGAAGACATCCAAGCAGCAGTTGATGTTGGAGAAACACATGGACAGCTGCAGGAACAAGCTGATGCCCTGCTTGGCTCTGCACTCCACGATGACGCCGTTCCTCACCAGGAACTGCAGGAAGAAGCCGAGGTGGACCGGGAGGAAGGAGACCACGAAGACAGCCAGGCTGGCGGCGATGGTCCAGATGCAGGCTCTCTGCTGCACCCAGTCCTCGGTGCGGTCCCGGCGGCGCAGCAGGATGCGGATGCTCCTGGAGGAGCAGAAGCCCATGATGCCCAGGGGAAGGAGGAAGCCGAACACCTCGAGGGGGAAGAAGACCTTGGCACTCCAGGTGCCATCGGACATGTTGTGGAAGCACGTGTACTTTTCCACTGTCCCGTGGAAGTTGTAGACGGGGGTGCTCCCAGCCCACACCAGGGCCCAGATGGTGCAGCAGATCCCGAAGATCTTGCCCGGGGACCGGAGGCGGCTGACCAGGAGCGGGTACCGGATGGCCAGGAACCTGTCGAGGCTGATGAAGCAGATGGTGAAGACGCTGCCGTACATGCTGACGAAGTAGAGGCACTCCACCAGCGTGCAGAGGGAAGGGAAGGGCGGCCGCACCTGGGACAGGGCCACCTTGAACGGGAGGGAGAGCACCAAGAGCAGGTCAAAGACCGCCAGGTTGATCATGTAGATGGAGGTGGCGGCGTAGTCGGGCCACCTCTTCTTCAGGAAGGTGCTGAAGCTGCGGATGGCCAGCAGGTTGAGGAGCAGGCCCAGGAGGAACGTGGGGGTGTGGACGGCCAGCTGCAGGGTCCGCATCAGCTCGTCCACGTGGCTGAATGAGCAGTTCCCGCTTGTGTCGGGCTGGTTCATGTTCCTTCCTGCAACACCAGTGATAGATCAGAGGGGTCCTCTCACCCTCCTGGAGCGAAGGGTTCAAACAACTTCGCTCGGAATAATAAACACTGCCCCTGTACCACATAGCAGTTCATGCTCCTTGAATCACAATTTAGAAAATACACAAATGAAATAGTACCTCTAATCCCGCTGCCCAGATATAACCACTGCTACTTTTTGTAGGTATCATTCCAGACTCATTCTCTCACTCTCTTTCTATGCACACACATTTTTCTTTTGCAAAAGTGAAACCATGCTGTGATGAACATCTGTGCCTCTTTTTCAATCAGAATCCCTTCTGTTGAAAGAAGTAACGGCATGAACCCCGACCCACACTGGTTCAAGCAGAAAGAGAATTTCAGGAATGCAAAACATGAAAACAAGGGGAGTGCCAGCTTCAGGCACAGCTTGATCAGGGATGCAAATGCTGTTTCCAGGACTCAGCCCCTCTTTATACTTATCCCCTCTGCCCGCCCCCACCTGGCTTCCTGATGGTTGGACAGAGTTGACTGCAGCCCTGGCTGTGGGTGGTCACCACATTCCCCTGGACATAGTGATTGGATTGTTCATTGGTTCAGGGACAGACATGTGACTTGCCCAGAGACAACAAAAAGCAATAAAACCCCGTGCCGGGGTTTCCAGGCAGGGGCTGGAGCTCTTTCTGTGGGAGTTGAAGTTGGAAAGATGGAAGGTCCAGAGCTGCTGCAAACTCTTGCTATCCCAAAGAGAAAACCGGACAGAAAACGGAGCGATGTGGACAAAAGGGCATTCCCAGAGGGAATGAAGTGGCAAAGAAAGGCCGTTAGATAGGTAGAAAATTAGAACTGGCCTCAGGGACAAGAGGCCCAAGGCTGCAGGTGTGGCTACTCAGGGAAAGGGGCTGAGGCAGGCCCTGGCCAGGTCTTGCCTATGAGCCTGGCCGATTGCAGGGGTGGGGCGGGGTGCGCGTGGCATTGTGGGGCTCTGCATCAAGGTAGGTGGCCCCGGAGCAGGTCGAAACCAGGCGTTCAACCCAGGCCCCAGAAACAGTGCTGCTGGAAACAGAATTCAAATAGGAGCCAACTTCCACCCTCTCCCCACCCACCTGCCTCTCTGCCCACCTCCCTCCTCCCTCCTCCCTCCCTCCCTTCCCCATCCCCCACGTGAGGCCGAGCTGCTGCTGTCCTAGACGTAGACTGGTCCTGGTCACTGGCCACGCCGCGCACTAGTGCACAGCAGCACCGCACTGAGGGTCGCTCACACGCGGCCTCTCCCTTAACCGCCTCATGGCGGGCAGCGGGCCAGCCGGTTCCACCAGGGAGAAGACCCGCCCTGTCTGCTCCCTCTCTCCATGCCTGCTGCCTCGCAGCCGCCGAGATCCCCACACAGTTGCCACAGGGAAGAGTCTTTCACCAGAGAATCCTGCATTGAGGACAGTTGTAGCTATTTGTTTTTTAGCTTATGTTATTATATTATACTGTGTTTTTTTTTTAATGGAAAAAGTATTCTATGTATTCGATAAGATTTTCAAACAGCTCAAAAGAACATACAAAGGGAATTCAGCCTCCCTTGCACCCCCAGGCCTCAGATGTTCTCTCCAGAGGCAACCGTGCTTACCAGTTTCTTGCATACTTTTTCCAGAAATCTTCCAAGTATATGCATATATGCATTTCCATACATGCACGCATACATACAATAGTATGACTTCTATAAAATTTGGAAAATATACCTGCAACTCTCTCCCTTGCTTTTTCACTTAACAATGTTTCTTGGAAATTGTTCCACACCAACAGGCAGGAATCGACTGTTCCTTTCTCATGGCTTCCTTGCATGCCATTGTTAAACGGGTAGGTTTCCTAGTGTTTTACTGAGAAACAAAAAAATTCCACAATAAACATTCCTGTCACATTTCTTTGCTACCCAGCTGCTGCTAAAAGAATTCTCATTCTGCTGTTGATTCCCATCACTATGGCTCGCTTGGGCGCCTGTGGGAAGAAAGGACTGGGTATTTTTAAGATCCTATGTGGAATACCATTCTCAAGCCCTCTCTAACCCCCAATGAAAAAGAATGTGTGTGCGTGTGTGTGTCTATGTGTGTATATATGTGTGTATGTATGTATATATATGTGTATGTGTATGTATGTGTGTGTATATATATATACACATAGATGGATATTTATAGATATATCATCCATTAAGCAATATCTGCTAAACATTTAACACACATTACTTAATTCGGTGGCTTTTCAAAGATTCTATGCTTTCCTATGTGTTAACTTTTCTTATGGGTTATATCACAGGAGATCTAGGAAAACGTACTTCCTCATGTTTAAAACTTTCAACTCAGGCCGGGCGCTGTGGCTCACGCCTGTAATCCTAGCTCTTGGGAGGCCGAGGCGGGCGGATTGCTCAAGGTCAGGAGTTCAAAACCAGCCTGAGCAAGAGCGAGACCCCGTCTCTACTATAAATAGAAAGAAATTAATTGGCCAACTGATACATATATAAAAAAATTAGCCGGGCATGGTGGTGCATGCCTGTAGTCCCAGCTACCCAGGAGGCTGAGGCAGAAGGATCACTTGAGCCCAGGAGTTTGAGGTTGCTGTGAGCTAGGCTGACGCCAGGGCACTCACTCTAGCCTGGGCAACAAAGCGAGACTCTGTCTCAAAAAAAAAAAAAAAACTTTTCAACTCCTTGGTCTGTGTGGATGGGCCTCCTGGGTTCGTGCAGTGGAAAATCTGGCAAGGCCAGTCCTGGACTCAGGCCCCCAGCGTAACTTCTCCTACTCTAGGACGCTCAGAACACATGCGAACTTGCATGCTGCCTCGTCCTCACCAGACATGCTCAAAGGGCCACAAGCCTATCTCAAAAAATAGCTACAATAACTTGGAACTACAAGATAAATTTCAAAAATGATGAGAAAAGCAGACCAAAGCCCAACTCCAGTCTAAGTGAAAAATGTTACAACACCAAAGAGGAAGACAAAACCGGCTTGGAGAAGTTGCCTTTGAACTCAGAAATAGCAAAAAACCAAAAACCACAAAGATAAGTGCAATTAGAAGCTTATGTTTAGAGAGATCCAACGAGACTGCAAAAAAAGAAACTTAGGGCATCTGTTTTGGGCTGGGTCCTGCTCAGGCAAACTCCATGGAGGAATCCATCATGTTGCTGGTGGTCCAAAGACTAGAGCTAAAGTGGCCAAGAAAAAAAAATCAGTGATGCTCAATGACCAACTCAAACCCAAACCCAAAATATGGCTGAATTGGGGGAAAAAAAACAAAGAATAACAAAGAGAGAGAAATGGCCTGACAGCAAGCGCTCAAGCCAGGATGCTGCGACACGCCCACGTTGATCACTGCAGGTGGACGTGTGCACGACAGCCACGATCTGCGAGCAGCGCTTCCCAGTTGAGTTCTCCCAAAAGTCACATTTGAACTGCAGACAGACTGCAAACGGAAACCTCTCAGACCGTAATCTGTGAAGCCAGAGGAAGCCCTCTGTGTTCTGGCAAAAAGAAATTAGGTTGAAAAAATACTTCCAGCTGAGGTAAAGTGAATGGAGAATCTGAAAAATTAAGCCTCCGAATTCCCTCTGAAAGTCCAAAGAAACCATCTTTTTAAGATTCTTTTCAAAAAAAAAAAATCAAGAACTTCACTGGGAAAAGATAAAAAGGCGTAAATGCACTGCAGGCTGCAGCAAGAGGCAAAACAGTCATCCTTCTCAAAGAAGGCTACTACTAAAAACCAGTCCACTTGTAGTGGGGGCTGGCAACCTGCCCGCACTTGGCCTGGGGCCTGGGGCCATGGGCAACTCCAGTTCTGGCCGCCCAGGTGTCCACACTGATCAGTTAGTGGTGCTGTCAGTGGCAGGGTGGGAGGCTGGGTCCCATCAAGCCCCCTGAGCGGCTGAGCGGCAGATGCTAAGTTAGTGTGAGCGCCCGAGAGATCGACTAGGGGAAGTTCCAGGCAAGGATGAAGGGGTGGGAACAGGAGGAGACGGGGCAGCCTCAGACCACCATGGGTCTGGCCCTGTGGAAGGAGAGAGGGAAGGACAGGTAGGAAGAGCTGCAGACGGCAGTGCAGACCTGAGAACGTGTTGGCCAGGCCACGGGGCATCCGTGAGCCAAGGGTGCCTGTTAGAAGGAATCGCCACGACTAGTACCTCTGCTGGGCTCGGCCACTGGCTAGGAGCAGCCCAAGGAGAGTGTGGCCTCAGTGTCAACATCACTGTGGACCTGAAGTGGCAGAGCTGTGCTGTCTGTCACCAGGGCTCCCAGCAGCAAGCCCTCTGGAAGGAGGTCTGAGCAGCACACCTGCGTGGCCGCCACGAGGGCCATCCCTGTGCTTCCACTGATACCGGGATCTGGCCAGAGTCTCAGGCAGCAGTGGAGACACCCCCAGTTTCCATCCCTGCAGCACCCCCTGTGCTGGGCCAGCTCCCTACTGTCACCAGCAGGGAGGGCTGGGCCCCTTTGCTCCCTAGGATTTGAGTGGGGCCTAGTCCCAGCCCCCTCCAGGAAGGAAACAGGATTGAATGGGAAAGGTCACAGGTCAACAAACGGGGTCTGTGAATAGAGCCGAGGGCCCAAGACAACCTTTGCTGGTCACCAGAGCAGCTTGGAGCCTGAGCGGTGGGGCCGAGTTGAACAACAGAGAAGATGAGATGCCATGTTTCATGCAAAGTTTATGAAGAGAGCCACTCCCAGATGTCATGCTGACATCTCTAAATGTCACTAAGATACAGCCTTATAAACATTCATGAACAAACAGCCCCCGTTCCTTAGAAACCTCTCTGAAAAAATAATTAACATCAGAAGAGGTTCGAGGGCAAGAATTTGGATGCAAGAGTTTCATATTCAACCAGGCTGGTGTTCAGGTGTCAGGAGCACAGAAGGTTACTGTCTGGGATGCGTGGCCTCTGGGAAAAAAAAAAAAAAAAACTGCCTCGAAATTGTTGACCTCCAAGAGATAATAACGAAGAGGAACGCAAGGACGGAGACATCAAGGCAGAAAGCTGAGAGCTGAGCGCCGGCAGCAGGAGACTATGGAGAGAGACTTAAGTTGTGATGAGCAGACCAATGGATTTGCATTTAAGGGGAAAAAAAAGAGTAAAAACAAGGCGACCTGTATTCCAAGATGTTACGCCGCAGGTAAACTAGCAAGGCAAGAGGAACATTGCAGCCGTGAACGAGGGAGAGGATAGTGCCTGGGGGAAGCAGTCAGTCCTGTCGCTGATATTCCACAATGGGGAATTGAAAGTCATCGTTCTGTTTTCTCACTCTGATGATACGTGTAAGATGTACATGTAAGATTCTATGTGTAAGAAGTATCTGTAAGATTTTTTGAAAACCTTAAAGTAACCACTGACTATTGAAAATAGCAGCCGAGCGTGGTGGCTCATGCCTGTAATCTCAAAACAAAATTCCAAATTCATTAAGGAATACATTTAAAAAAAAAAAATCAAACCATAGAACAACTAGATGAATATGTAATATGATAGACAACCTATAAAATCACTGGAGGGAAAAGCTGTCAACTTAGAATGATTAAAAAGCAAACGGAAACAGAAAATAAGCAGGACAGGTTTGACTGCACAAAAATAGGAAATTTCTTTTTGTTAAAAAAAAAAATCTTAACATCAAATAATATATTGGAAGAAACAAAATGCAACGGATATGTTAGATAAATGATGTTCTTTCTGTGTGAAGAGTATATAAAAATAAATAATATCAAGATAAACACGCAAAGCACAAAAGCAGCTTCAAGAAAAGGATTTGTGAAGAGATAAACTTTTTGCTTACCAAATTTTACAGAGAAGCTGGCAAAGTTTCTGTGAAACAGCCACTGATGTGCTGGTGATCATACAAATTGGTACACAACCTTTGGGATTTGGTAACTCACATTATAAGTCATAAAAATTGTATTAGTCTTTCATCCCGTGAGAATTGAGCTCAAATAAATTATTCAAAAGAAGGAAAAACTGTGTTCAGAAATATGTCCACTTTGGCATTTTTTTCTGACAAAAAATACATACACATTTAAATAATACCCACAAGATGTTAATTTCACCATGGTAAATCTACTCAATGGAAAATTTTTCTGTCTGACTGTTATGTTTATGCTGACTATGTTAAGTGAAAAAAAAAACCCACAAACTTTCAAATTATACATTCAGAATGATTTCAACTATGATTAAAAAAAAACCCGTGCATAGAGAAAAAAAAAAAAACCTAGAAAAAAATTTCCATATGCCAAACAGTGGCTGCATTCTAGCAGTTAGATGGTGGGTGATTTTTAAATCTTTTATCTTTATCTCTCTCTGTTTTGTTTTTTTTTTTTTTTGGTGTATTTTTCTAATTAATTAATTATAATATGAAAGCAACTTAAGATTGTTTTTAAAGATTATATTAAATGCTGGGGGGGGGGAAAGGAGACCAACAAGAATAGCTTTTGATTTTCCCTTATGTATCGGGGAAGGAAAGTGTGGTGTGGATGTGTTTACAGCACGATGGGATTTGAGGTTTACGCAAAATTCAAAGAAACGCATTGAACTAACCAATGCTCAGCCGATGAGGCAGAATCTTGCTGGATCAAAGATGAGCACTGCAAGACGTGGAGTCGGAGACACTTGAGGACAAAGTATGAAGTGACAGAGAGAAGTAGAGTCGAGTTAGAAAGCAGAGCCCACATAATAGATGAGAAAGCAGTAACGAGAACTTAATTTGTGATTTTTTTTTTTAAATAAAAAAATAAAAGTTCCACCTGTCCCTAGGTCAGCCATCCCATCATAAAAACTACTCACGACATAAGGGGTAAAGGGCCACATGAAAGAGACCCAAATGCCAGCTTAGCAACGAAGAGTGGGTGAAGGTAAGGGAAGAGATTTAAAATATAATTCCCCCCCAAATTTGGCAAGCTTTTCATAGAAACAAATGTAGAAGTCAAAACTTAGATATTCCCCAGATTGGATGCTTAGATTAAATTACCTTATCTATTTTAAAAGGACTAAAAGGAAGAGAAAATTCACAATAGAAACTGAACATGAAAAAACGGCAAAGCCTCCATACAGAGGGCAGCCCCACAGGGATGTATACAAATACTCTAAAGAATTATTAACAACCCCATATGAATCTATTACAGCCAACCACCCATTAAAAAAACCAAAATGCAATCATCTTTCCTCAAGAAGAAACACGGAGAAAACGAATGGCATAGACAAAGTCCAACGATAAGATGATCTGTGGTTTACCGGGCACAGTGTGTGAGAAGGGAAGGGAATATGGCAAAGTAAATATTTTTTAGGAAAAAGAATTGAGAAAGTAACACAAACCTGTCCCACAATGGTGGAAGTCTCAATAAACAATGAAAACATAAAACACTCCGTTTATGTTCCGATGAGCATAGCAGAGAAGTACATCATGGTACCGTGCCAGAAATGCAAAGGAAGCACGGGAGATGGAAACGGAGTGTCGTTAGAGACCCTGGTGCTCACCTCTTCCAGCGCCATCGGTCAAGCAGACAAAGAAATCAGAGCTCTGAACAGCCCAATTAACAAGGGAAACTAGCAGCAGCTCAGGGAGAAGAACTAAATCGCAAATCAAGGGAATATACTCTCTTTAGAAGGATAGAAGGGTCTTTCACAAAATTTATCCAATTCCTGAGCCAAAGCTAATCCTCAAAGGCAGTGGCAATTTACACTCCTTGTTCTCAGACCACCAAGAAAACAGCTATTTGTTGGTTCTAACCAGTGAGCCGCAGCACCATGGTATGAATAACATGCAACAGACTTTGCTATGAGTTCTCTCACACAGGCTCTTGAATAACGTGTGAGTCGGAGATAAAATCAGAAGCGCATTGCTGAAATATTGGAAAGAAACAGTATGAACACACAAAACCCAAATGTAGTCACAGCTTAAACAAAAATGGGAATTCCTAAGTGTTCTTGTAAACAGGAAAGTGAGAAATGACGTGAACCAAGCCTACACTCAGAGAACCCAGAAGAGGAACGGGAGTGACAGTGGCCCTTGCAGGGCTCTGATTGTCCTGGGACCTGAGGCTGTCGGGGCCAGGGAGCCACAGCGCAGAAGACGCAGACAGGCCTAGATGCGCTTCACATCCGTAGAAGGAAAGACATAGCAGCATCCTCCAAGCTCGAGGCAGGCTCCACTGAGTGACCTCACAGGGCCATAGGAGGAACGAGTTCCAGGTGCTGCAGAAAGCAGACCTATCTTGGGACCGGAGTGTAGAGAGTAGACGAAGCAGCCTCACCATGGAGTGAGCTCTCTGTCACCAGAGGTATGCAAGCAAAGGCAAGGAGAACTGCCCATCCAGAATGTCGAAGGGGAATTCACACATACAGCCCTGCCTTACTGGAGAGTACTTTTTTTTTTTTTTTTTTTTTTGAGACAGAGTCTCGCTTGTTGCCCAGGCTAGAGTGAGTGCCGTGGCGTCAGCCTAGCTCACAGTAACCTCAAACTCCTGGCTCAAGCAATCCTCCTGCCTCAGCCTCCCAAGTAGCTGGGACTACAGGCATGCACCACCATGCCCAGCTAATTTTTTGTATATATGTTAGTTGGCCAATTAATTTCTTCCTGTTTATAGTAGAGACGGGGTCTCGCTCTTGCTCAGGCTGGTTTCGAACTCCTGACCTCGAGCAATCCGCCCGCCTCAGCCTCCCAGAGAGCTAGGATTACAGGCGTGAGCCACCGCACCCGGCCTGGAGAGTACTTTTGTTCGTCTCTGTATTTCAGCCCTGAATGAGACTCTCCTTTCAACATATTACTGTTTTCTAATGTTTAATGTAGAGGAGAGAAAATATCTCGTGTGAAGAGGGGCTGGGCTGGGAGTCCAGCGGCCCGGGTTCCCCTCCTGTTTCCCTCTGATGGCGGGGTTGCGTCTCAGTTCCTAAGGTCCCCCTGGATCCTAGAGCCTGGCCTCACTGATTCCTCTGGCTGCCAGTGCCCTGTGTCACCCCCCAACTACCCACACCTTCAAGAATCCAGCGTCCCACTTGCGGCAGCCCTGAGGACGTGTCTGCACAGCTGAGGCATCAAAACCCGGCGATGTGGCTCAACATCAAACCGACCTTCCTTCCCTCTGCGGCCTAGATTTTCCAGAGAACACAGGCAACAGGAAGAGCACAACCTCAAAGAGGTTTTCACGCTAAGAAAGTGTCCCCATCTCACGCAGCTGCCAGGCTGTCGCCTGCACAGAGCACTGCAGTGTGAGCCATGGCAGCCATGGCAGAGCTAGAACTCGGGACAGCAGAGCTATGTGCGGCCTCACAGGTGTGTCTGAGGAGGCCGGGGACGCTCCGCCAGACCTGCGCCTTCCCGTCCCGTTTCCTTGCCGGAAACCTCAGCCTCCTCGGGGTCGCTGACTTGCCTGGATGCAGCTCTCTACCACGACCCTACAGTGTGAACGAATTCACTGTCGGTGCCTGAGCTGGGCTTCTGGGGGCCACGACGCAAGAAGGAACAAGACCCAGCGAGGACAGAGCACATGGGACACAATCCCCCGGACACCAGAATTTTCCTGGGGTTGGAGTGGGGCTGGGAGAGTGCTGGGGACAGTTCCGAGGTTGAGACGTGGCCAGCTGTGTGCTCGGTGCTCTATGAAGGGAACTCAGACCTGGAGGTTGGTCTAATTATGCCCATTTTACAGATAAGGACAGTGAGGCTCGGACACACTAAAGAGTCTGCCCCAGGTCAAACAGGCAGGGAGGGACCTAGCTGGAACTCACGTCCTGAGTCTCTCTTCATCTGTCCCCCTTCCCGGCCCCCACCAGCATCGCCAGCAAGAGCACCTTGACACTCAGGAGCTTCCAAGCCCCCCTCACTCCTTCCGTGCCTGGCTCCACCTACCAACCCCTCGGTCCCCTTAGACTCTTCCTCTACTGCTGCAATCGCACCCTTCCAGCAAATGCCACTTCCCTGATTCACCTGCGTCGGCTGGTGTGGTCTCCCCGGCGGTGGCCAGGCGGGAGCTGCTAGGACTCATCTGTGTACTACAGGGGAGTGAGTCCCTGCTGTCCTGTGGCAACCCCAGGACAAGGACCATGTTCCCTTCACCTTTATATCACCAAGCCGCGCGTGCAACTTGCCCTTGGGAGAGAGGGACTGGAGGAACCAATGAGCGGACAGCCTGGGCGGCTGAGCTCCTGAGTGACTGGTGCTCCCTGGGCGCTGGGACAACCGCTCAGACCTTCCTGTCCCCTCAGCCCCACCACCTTGGGCAGCACAGAACTTTCAGGGCTCCAAATGCTGCCTTGTCTCCCCCTCAGCCTCCCCAAGAGACATTTGATCAGGGTTCCAGGATGGCAGCGTCACAGCTTCCCAGGGGGGCAAGCACTCTGCGTCATTTACTGCCCTGAAGGGCCAGTGAGGAGGAAACCATTAATGTCCCATTCCCCGGAGAGGTAAACTGAGGCTAGGGAAATTACACCACTGTTAAGTGGCTGGCCTAAGCTCCCAGCCACATTCCTGGCTTGCCACAAGTGCTTTGTTCAGGGGCTGCAGGACAGTTCCTGAGAGTATGTCATCTGGGGCACCCGGTGATTTCCCAAAAAGATTCCGGGGAATCGGCAGGGGGCCCAGTGGAGGACAGTGGCACGCAAGCCAAGTCCGCTGGGGAAGCCTCCTGGGCTGCCTACGGTGAGGTTTCCCCTCCCCAACAAGATGCTGCAACCCTGACTCAGATCAGGAAAGAGTTGAGGTTCGTAGAAAAATGTTACCCATAATCAGAGACAAACCAGGCCTGGCTGCTGCTGCTGTCATAGCAGCTGCTGGGGGTTGCCGCTGCCCTGCCACCTGGGCCAGCCTGCTGAGTCTGGCAGGTGAGGACAGAGGGCAGGCCCACTAAAGTCCGGCTGACCTCAGGAAAGTCACCTGCAGTCCGCAAGAGCGAGGTCACCTTAGAGACTCTGTGCCTCAGTTTCTCTAAATGGCCCAGAGGCTGTTACCTGTTGGTGGTCCAGAGCAGCTGAGTGAACTGTGAGATGTCATTTCTCCTCCAGGCCTGGCCGCCAGCCTGCTCTGGGGAGAGTCACTTCCCCTCTCTGGGTCTCAACTTCCTCGTCAGTGAAATGGAGGGGTGGGGCCAGATGCTTTTCAAGTGGCTCCAGCATCAGCCCACCTGGCCCAGGGCTCTTCCTCTGTGGCCCAGAGCGGGGCCTGGTGAGGGTCCCTCCCCTCTAAGTGGAACTAGAGTGTCGCTCATGGGGACCGCACTTCCAGAAAGACGGTCTACACCCTGTTCCCTCTCGGAGGACCTGCGCACTAACCCGGGGGCCAAAACCAAAAGCAAACAGCCAAGAATCACTGCTGGGTCAAGGTCTTGGGAAGCCTCTGAAAGAGCAGGAAGCCTCCCGCACACTCGCTCTTTGCAGGGACAGCGAGTGCCGAGAAAGGCCATGATGGCTTCCAGCACTTCTGGGCTTTAGGATTCAGAGCTGCTGCCCACAGAAAGGAGTGTGGTGCACGACTTCTTATTTGGGTCTTGCATGCCCAGAAGGGCTCACGGCCCAGCCAGGGGGTGGCCTCAGCCTCCGCACGTGTGTCTGCGGGGATGCTGGGGTGCGAGGCAGGGGGTGGCCCGCTGCGCCGCACCCCAGGGGCTCCCTAGCCCTGGCCTCTCTGTCCCCGGCCTGCACAGCGATTTGGGGCGGCCTTAAGCCAGTACACTCCAAGGCCCCTGCCAGCAGGGATTTCCCTGAGTCCTCCGTCTTCGTCTTCAGGGCTGGGAGAGCTGAGGGTGGCTCTCGGCCAGGAACCCTCACAGACTCCAGCCGGTTCGGAAGGTGTGGGCGGACACCAGCCCGGTAGGTGCGGCTGCCGTGCCCAGGAGGCGCCGGGGGCCCCAGCAGAGGGACAAGGCACCGACCATTTCTAAATACCATGCGTGCTGTGACTTTCAGGTTTCTGCAGGAATAGAAACTACTCGAAGTGGGTCTAAGTGATTCATGCAGCATGTGGGTCTTCTCTATAAATAACGGCCTGTGTGTGACTGTGGGGAAGCCGCCTGGGCCTCAGAGCTTGGCCTCCCGTCCGTCGTTCGCTGAAGAGGTCCATGGAGCCGCGACAGCCTCTCCAGCCCTCCCTGTCCACAACTCTGACCGCAGCTGGGCTTGTGCCATGGGCGGTGCCCAGTCTTCTTCTGCAGAGCCCCAAGCTGGCCTGGGTGCCTAGACGGGGCACGGGGCAGTCCTCCCCCAAGAGAGGCCCCCGCAGGGCCCCCAAGGCCGGCCACTGGTGAGGCTGGGGCGGGGTGGCCAGGGCCTCCTGGGTGCCGGAGGCCGGAGCCCGTCGGGACAGCAGCAGGGAGCAGACGCACAGGGGCCCGGAGCCTGCGGCATGGGGGTCCCTGGGGATCCCCGGGAGTCGTCCACACCGAGTGGTCTGCAGGGCACAAGGCTTCACTCACCCCTCCTTGGAGGGAGCCTCACCCGCTTCCCAGTCTGGCTACCTTCTTTCTAAAAGGGAGTATTTCTATTGTATTGCTGTTACTTGTTATTTACATTTTTGAAAACACACACGTGGTTTAAATACTTACGTAGACATATAATAAAATATCTCTGCCCTCGAATCCAGCTCCCGCCCATCCTGCTACTGTGTTTGTCCCGGAGTTTCTGCCCCGGCGTGTGCACATACGGGCTCTCACTTTCTCCCTCTTTTGACACAAACGTCAGAGCACTGAGTGTGATGTTCGCAGGGCAGGGCGCCTTCCTCCGCCCTTTCGGGAAGAGCCGAGCTAGTGGCATCATCAGAGGAGAGATGGGGGCCTCTTGCTGGGGACATGTGTCTGGCTAGAGAGGCTCCAAGCGTGGAGCTCCTAAGGGCTGGGCCAGGCAGGGGCTCGCCCCTCCCCCTGGCACAGCCCCGGGGAGTCATAAATAGCAAGAACTTTCTTTCTCTGAAAGTTTCCCTTCAACCTCCTGGAACTGGCCACCCTGTTCTGACCACCTCTCACCATCCAGAACAAATCAGAGGCCTTGGAGCCCGGGCAGGCCCCTGCCTGCCTTCCAGAAGGGAGCCCTGAGCAAGGGGCAGAGGAACATGCACCTTTGACTTCACCAGGCAGAGCAGCGTCGGGGCCCCGGGAACCAGGTCCTCCTAGGGCCGGATACAAGTGGTTCTAGACAAAGAGCTGCCCCACCTGGGCACTCGCCACATCCTCTCCCGACGCTGGTTAGATCTGCTCCTTCATAACCAGAGGCCCGGCCCTGCCTCGTGGAGCACCGCCTCCCTGCAGAGGGGAGACTTGCCCACCAGGGCCCTGCAGGGCGACAAGAGGGGGCAGAGCTGTGCAGAGCCCCCGACCCCACCCTCGGGAGCTGGGCAGGGAGTAGGTGCAGGGACGGGAGCTGAAACTTCAGGGACAGGTGAGGGAGGAAGATGTTGGGACACAGAGAACCTCCCAAGTGCAGACCCGGGCAGGGGGAGCTTGGTGTTTGGGAGGGCCCTGGGGGCCAGGGCGTGTGGGGGGTGGCAAAAGCAGAGGCTGGAGGCCAGCCACACAGGAACAGGGACCCAGCCACTCCAGGGTCCCAGAAAACACACACCCTGAACGGGAGTGACATACAGGAGGCTGTCCCATAGAAGAGAGACCTGTGATATTCTCGCTCTCACCTATGTCAGGATCGGCGTTAGGGTTGGCGGTGGGATGGGGCAGCTGGGGCACTGGCCGTGCTCGGGCGGCAGGGGTCAGGTTGGGGTGAGGCCCCAGCAGGAACCAAAGGAATGAGGACAGGACAGAGTTGTCGGGGGGGGGGGGGTCTGAGAGAAGGTCTGGGGTCGTCTGAGGCAGCCTGATTCCGAAGACCCTCCGTAGGTCTTGAGTCACTGCTGCCCCACAAAGTGGCTCTGGGAACGCAGGCTGGTTGCCTAACTCTCTCTCCCCGTCTGCAAGTCACGCATTCAGTCAGTGAACAAGCATTCGTCGATCATCTACCGTGCACCAGGCCGCGGTGGTCAAGACAGACAGTAGCACCGTCTGAAAAACGTTGCTTTCAGGAGTCAGGGACTCAGCGTGACAACAGGGGCACGTGCACCCAGACAGTGCCGGGTCTCAATCCATGACTGGGCCTCCACCCCTTGTTGACATGGTGTCTGTCTTTGTCTTTCCTACAGGGTCTACTTGAAGAAAGGACAGGGAGCAACATTTATAAGGAGACCCTCCTGATCCAAGGAAGTGGGGGCCCAAAAATAAGAGGAGGTCTCAAAAGAAGTGGGGAGGGCAGGGGAAACTGAGGAAGGAAAGGCGAGGAGAAGGTGGCCGAGCACCCTCTATGCCCATGCAGCAGCTGCCTCTCCCACCTGCAGGTCTGGCCACATTGCAGTTTCCTGGTGGTCAGCTGGGAGCATTCGAGAGGCCCGTCCCTGGAGCCTTGGCTGGGTCCCTGAGGACCGTCCCCACCCTGCCCCCAAGTTACCCACAAAGACAGTTGGACCTTAGCAATCACCCGTAGAGACCAAAGATGTCCAACCTCCTTGAAAGTGGGCATGTGGTGGCCGAAGTGCATCAAGGTCAATGTGACATAATGTCCAGGCCAGAGGGAGTGAAGCAGGCCGGGTGCGGGGCGTCTGGAACGCAGGCCCCCCCACGCCCCACATGCCCCTCTACTCCTTACTGGAAATGGAGCAGCGAGGTTACGGTGGAAAGTTCTAGGCGCTCAGACATCTGCGTGTGGGCTGGCCTTCTGCTCTGGTCCCAGTGCTGGCTGATTCCCTTAGAGTCCCCAGCTTCTCCCTGCTGCCGTCCAGCCGCCGCCGTACTCGGTCCCGGTGGGGCCTGCAGCCCCCGACTGTGCAGAGGCGAACAAAGGTGTCTTCAAGCTTGATGGTTGTCTGGGCACCCTAGGTCCACAGCATCCAGAGGGGGCCCTTCCCTGTGAAGGTTTTAAAGACCACAAGGTTCTGGAAAAGTCGGACGCCCAAAGCTCCCCCTGCTGTGGAACCCAGGATAGGAAAAAATTCTGTGGTTTCTATAACAGGGCCACCACTGGAGGGAAGCCCACCTGCCCCACGGCTCTCCTCATGCGTGGAGCCTCCGACTGTCCGTGAGCACTAAGCAGCTGCCCGCCAGCACCGCCGGCTCATCGTGGCCTGGTGCTTCCAGGCCCTTCTGCGATCTGGCCCCCAGCAGCCGTGTCCCGGGCTGTACCATCGCGGCAGCCTCCCGGCCCTTCCCCCGCTCCCACCGGGCAGCCTCCGGCTCTCCTGCTGCCTGGGCCCCAGGGGTCGGGGTCGAAGGACGAGGGGCTTCTTCTCGTCTCTGAGTGCACCGCTGGCCTCCCCTCGGCTCCGTGTCCACGCCACTTCTGTCCCCTCCTTAACACCGCCAGAGGTCACAGCCACCGAGGCCCACTTGGTTATTTCCTGGGGATGTGGTGGTGGGAGGGGAGCAGATGGTGGACCCTTTTGAAATATTTATTTTCTCTTCGTGTTTCCTGTTGCATAAAGTGTGCTGTTTCCCTCACCCACGCACCCGTTGGGGTGCGATGCTCTCTTTTGCACTTTAGCTGTTGAGTTTCTATCCTTACTTATTGCAAGCAATTTTTCCCTACTCCAGCCCTTCCCACCCCTCCCCTACATAGGGAGACATTTTTGTCTTTGTTTTGCTGCATGGAAATTGCTGATTTGGGTGTGCTGGTGCGTGCTGGTGTTCTTGTCTTGCAGGACTCTAGTAATGAACATATCTTCACCCCTCTGGATAGAGCAACTATGGCATTCATGTCCTTACTGGAGCTCTTTCATTTAATTTTGATTTTTTAAAAAAATCATGGATGGAGGGTAAAAACTCTTCTCCAACAGCAAGCACCTGACAGGCCAGGGGTCCCAGGAGGTCCCCGCCTGCCCTGGCACTGCCCAGGGAGGAGCAGCCAGCACACGCCCCCTACTCTCCTGCAAAGCCCTCTGCCCCGAGACCCTCGTGCCCCAGATGTGGAGCCCTCCAGCTCTGCTCCTTAATGTCCTCGGATATCTCCCCGGGCACACCACCCTCCAACACCTGGCTCAGCCTTCACCTGCACCCCGCGTCACCCCCGCCCTTCGAGGAGACTTCATGACCGCGACACAGGCCCTGGGCGACACACCCTCCAACAATTACACGGCGTGTCTTCAGGATCAGCCTGCGGGCTGTGCACTTTACAAATAAAGTCAGTTCATTGTCCAAACAACCTAGAGGTGTTCACACTATCGACAGCCTCGTTTGCAGGGCAGGAATCGAGGCACAGAGAACTTGAGCAACACGCCCAGATGTGCACCAGGAGTGGGAAGCGAAGCTGGGTTTGGATGCGGGTGATGGCACCTGAGGGCAAATTTGTGCCCGCCAGGCCCGGTGCCAGGTACATACCTGCACCACCGAGCCCTCCCCAGCCTGGCGAGGGCTGAGCAGCGATACAACCTCGCCCGTGGACTGCAGACGCTCCCACTTTCTGTGCCCACGAGGACGCCACCCTCTGCACTCTGGCCTTGAGGTACCACCTTCTCCTACTCTCACCCTGCCCGTGAGCCCCCACCCCAGTGGGGATCCTGTGCCCATGAAGACCCTCCTCCCCCGCCTTCCCTCCACACCCTGTGAGTGGTGCCCCCCACTGCCTGGGACACCCCCAGCCTGGGCCAGTCCCTACCCCTTCTCCCCTCCCCCTGGCCAGGCCACTGAGCCAGCGGAAAACACTCCAACAGAGCAGGGGGAGCCACTCAAAATGGTGGTCTTGGGGCGCCAGCACCCCTTTCCTGGTGCTAGGTCAGCCCCACCCCAACCTCGGCCCCGAGTGAGGCCACTCCATACCTCAAGGGCCCTCCTCCAGCGCCCCACCATCCACAGACTACGTGGCCTCCAACCTCCAAGGAAAAACCTGGGCTCTCAGGCACGAAGCTCTGGCTCCTTCTCCTGCAGAGCAGCAGCTGGTCGTTGCACCCGACCAGCGACCGGCAAAGGTGTCTCCGCAGCTTAGAGAAACTCGCCTGCACCCCCCACCGCACCTGCCCTTGGGGGCCTGCCGGCCTGCTCCAGCACCTGCTGTGTATGGGGGTGTCGGGAGGGCGGGAAAATGTCAGGGGATGTCACGAGAACAAAAACTCATCCCCTGCTGTATTGGTTTTGAAGGTAGAAAGTTACAAACTGGAGGGTTACTTGTTCTGCAACCTAAGGTGACCAGGAGTCTTGATCTACATATTATATAATTTTTAAATTAGAGATTTCTGTAAAAGTACATTAAATTCTGTTACATAATGCACATAATGTTATATGAAGGGAAAGCTATTATGGAAGGAAAAGTTTTCAGAGTTTATTAAAAAAATTGGATCTACACCTCTTCTAAATGAAAAGAACATGGCTATGAATATTTATAAGACAAAAGTACAGAGGCCTCTTGATTAAACAATACACCCAAAGCCCAGAACTAAAGAAGGCGGTAATTACCAAGACAGGCTCCATGCGGGGGCCCCCACCAATCTGGCCCCCTCCTGCCCCTTCCTGCTGCCCGGCTGCACCTACGTGAGGCCCCATCTCTTAAACTTTCCAGCCATCATCCTGAACCAGGCCTCTCATCCCCCTCCCTGAGCACATCACCTCCTGCCTCCTGCAACTAAGCACAACTAGTCTGGCCCAAGCACTGCCTCTGACAGCCTCCAATGGGGCCTCCGTTTGCACAGCTCTATAATGGGCACAATTGGCTCTCTCGCTCTCTTTCTCTCTCTCGCTAATTCTGTGTGCGTGGGGTCACAAGGACAAACCGAAAGGGAGCCGAAGCAGGACGGAACTCAGGTTTCAGAAACCCAGCGCCACACTCTCACTCTGTTCATTGACAATGATGAAAGAAAGCAGATCTACCTCCCCCAGCACCCCCAGCCCATCCCTCCCCCACTGCCCTCCATCCCCACCTTCTGGGAGGGGGAATTTGGGGCTCACCACGGTCCCACCTCACCCAGCCAAGCTCCCACCTCCCGCCAGCTGCCCTCTCACTTTGGAGCCTGCAAGGCCTGCTGCCTGCAGCCCCCGAAGTCCCTGCCCCTGCCTGGCTGGACATCCCCCACCCTCCCCTGCCCTCCCCGCCAGGGGCTCCCTCTCTGCTCTGCACTCTTCCTGGCCTCTGACCTCCCTCCTGGCCCCTCTCTGGCCTCCAGCCACCTGGGCAGGCTGCTCAACTGCCCCCAGCTCCCCTCCCTTGGACCTTCCTGCAAACCACCCCTGAGGGACCCTCCAGGCACAGGGAGAGGCCACCGTGGGCAGCTGCCCAGCAGCTCCAAGAGCCCCGTCTCCACAGGGAGTCCTCAGTCACCTGGGGGTGGCCTGTGGCACTGGGCAGCGACCGTCCTCAGAGATCCATCCGCAGGCCAAAGAAAATGCAGCAACCTCCTTTTGTGTCCACCCTCGGGTCCCCCAAGCTCTCTGAGCCGCCCCTGGAGGCGGTGTCTGGGCTCAGGGGACTCAGTGTGTCTTTCTTGCAGGCCCTGGGCCCTCACTGTGGCCAGGTCCCACCCCTCATGCAGGAGGAGCAGCAGCACCCTGAGCCTGGAGAGCACCCCGTTCTCCCACCAGCTTCGGGGCTGTGGCGGCAGGGGCGGTGAAGCCTGCTACAAAGTGTTGGGGGTGGCTGGGCGCAGTGGCTAACACTTGTAATCCTAGCACTCTGGGAGGCTGAGGTGGGAGGATCACTTGAGCTCAGAAGTTCCATACCAGTCTAAGCAAGAGCAAGACCCTGTTTCTGCTATAAAAAGAAAGAAAGGAAAGAAAGGAAAGGAAGAAAGGAAGGAAGAAAAGAAGAAAGGAAGGAAGGAAGGAAGGAAGGAAGGAAGGAAGGAAGGAAGGAAGGAAGGAAGGAAGGAAGAAAGAAAGAAAGAAAGAAAGAAAGAAAGAAAGAAAGAAAGAAAGAAAGAAAGAAAGAAAGAAAGAAAGAAAGAAAGAAAGAAAAGTTAGCTGGGTATTGTGATGCACGCCTGTAGTCCCAGCTACTCGGGAGGCTGAGGCAGGAGGATCGCTTGAGCCCAGGAGTTGAAGTTAAGGTTGCAGTGACCTATGATGATGCCACTGCACTCTACCCAGGGTGACAGAGTGAGACCCTGGCTAAAAAAAAAAAAAAAAAAAAAGGAAAGGAAATACAAAAGAAAATAAATGTAAATAAATAAAATGTTGGGGGTGCAGGCTGGGGGGCTGGTCCTTTGGGGAGGCATTACCGTACCTTCCCCACCCCACTGGAGCTTGGCCTCAAACTTGAGTATCTGAGGTCACACCCACAGCCACCCCAAAGCTTCCAGTCACCCCAGAAGTGCTTGGTCAGGCTCCAGTCACGCCATGTCACCCCTGCCTCCCCCCACCCAGCCCATATTGTCACCTGGGTTTAGCTCTCCTTGTCCACCTTATAAACTCTCCCTGTCAGTGCTAACAAACGGGATTGCCTCCACCAGCCTGGGGATATGGGCTGCCTGTTTGGGGGGACCCCTCACTGCTCTGGCTGTTTCTCCTCCTGCACCCTAAAACACAAATGGCTGCCTGCCTCCCTCCTCAGACGACAGAATGTGGTAATTTTGAACCCAGTCCTGGCTCTGGGATCACAAGTGCTTGGTCTGCATTAGGGCCAGCGCTTCCCTGAGCCTCTCTCACCAACGGCAGTGGAATGAGCTCAAATTCCATGTCTGTGGGTCCCCAGCCACTGTCTCAGCCCCAGCTCAGCTATTTTGCTCTGCCCTTCGGGGAGGTAGGCCCAGACACAAATGTGAGATGACCGGCCGCTGTCAACAGCACAAGTCTCCGCTGAGCTCTTGGTGCCGGGGAAGGTGGACACAGGCCAGAAAGACCCGGCGACACCCAGCCCTGCCCAGCCTGTGATGGTCACCCAAACCCCCAGACCCCCAGGCCCTCTGTGTCACTCCCACAACACACTGGGGGTCTGGGATCCCCTCCTGGGCAGGAGCCAGCCCCCCGCAGGGTAGTTGAGCACTGGGGCTCCTCAGCACGGCCCCGTGTGCTACCCGGGATGGGTGACAGCGACCACCGCTTGGGTTTGCCCAGGACCGAGGGGATTCCGGGGACTCTGGGCTGCCCATGCTCCCTGACAGGCATGGATGAGCTGGTCACTGCAG
Source organism: Microcebus murinus (assembly GCF_040939455.1). Classification (NCBI taxonomy): domain Eukaryota; kingdom Metazoa; phylum Chordata; class Mammalia; order Primates; family Cheirogaleidae; genus Microcebus; species Microcebus murinus. The sequence continues at coordinate 99,213,820 of NC_134111.1, forward strand.
GTCAGCAGACCTCTGGGCACCGGCCCCTCCCTTCAGTCTGGGGTTTCCCGCCCTGACTCCACACCCAGGGAAGGGCATCGTCCTGCTGGGCTTTGGCTCCTGCCACCCCCACCCCAGGACCCCTGCTTCCCTGCCTGTGCCCAGGTGCCCGAGCCTCACCGGTTCCCGGGGTGCACACACGTTCCCCCGTGCCTGGACAAACGACACACAGGCCCCTTCATGCCAGAGACACGTGGGTCTTGGAGGAAACACCTGGGCGGGGAGGACTTTCCTCTCTCCGCCAGAGCAGGCTGGCAGGCTCCTCGCTTTCAGCACCACAGCGACCACGTTTCCAAGAAAGGGCTCCCGGAGCGGAGGCCAGACAAAGGGGCGTGTGTTACTTCGGCTGTGCCTGGTGGCCCGGGAATGTCTGGAACACATCAGAGAAGGGGCGTCGGGTTACACAGGGACGGGCGGCTCAGGAAACCGGAGTGTGTGGTCCCAGGGCCCAGCGGCGCCCAGCTCCCGCGCGAGGCGAAGGACGGCGGGCGTCCACGGGCCTGCTCCTTATTATTTTCCGCATCAGGACATTTTCCCTTCTTGACAACTAGCTCCAAGGGGAGCTCACGTGGGCGACTCGCTTTGGCCATAAAAGGGGTTTTGGCCAATTAGTTCAGTCCTAGGGGCCAGAATAACTGTGCTGTGTGCTGTGGCCTTCCCGGGGGCCCGCACGGGCTGACAGCCAGCACGCGCACACCCAGACACACATGTATGTGCACACGCACCCACACACACGCCAGGGACACATCCTAACACAGACATGCTCATTCAGAGTCACACACACACTCATCCAAAGACAGAAGATTACACACACACACGCGCACACACACTCGTACAGGTACCTAGACACACATGTACACATCCAGAGACGTACCCTAACCCGGAAACATTCAGAGACACACAAAAATACCCCAAAGTACCCACATGCTCACACACACAAATCCATCCAAACACACCCGGAAGCACACACACTCACATGCACACGAGCTGAGTTCCCACGGGCGCACGCGAAACCGCACAGGTGTTTGCAGTAGAGACAAATCACAGGAATGGACAGAGATCTAAAGCCAGGAGACTGCGGTCCTCACAAGCACACACTCAGGAACACACACATTCTCAGACGAGTGCACGCCTGAGCCCACTCACAGCTCCCGTGTGGCTCTGTCACCTCACAGCTGGCTCCTGACCTCCTTGTCCCTCTGCATGGCTCCTTCCCGGCCTCTCGAGCACTCCTCACCAAGCGCACTTAGCAGGAGAGAAGCTGGCGGGCCATTCAAGAGACCCAGCGGGGCCCTTGGAGTGAGCAGTGGCAGGGACCTCGGACAGCCACCTCTCTACTCTGTGGCACACTCATACTTGTGGCGGCCCATGGGCCCAGGCGAAACCCTAAGACCTCCCGGCCACTTCAGGGTGCAGGGGGAGAAGAATTTGAAAATATTCTTGCTGCCTGCATTTGGACAGTTATTAACCTAAAAGGTTTTCTAAGAGCCCCAAACCCATTAAAAAACAACTAAGGAATGATGCAATGGAGAATGATATATGAGGAATGAAAAACGTATTGCTTTCAAAAATGAAACATTCGGTTAATTATGGCTCGTTCTGTGTGAATGAATTTTATTAGATATTTAGCTATGTGGAATAATACAGTAGCTATATTTTAAAAAATAAATTTGGATGAATTTTTTACTATGATTACAACTATGAAAATAAATAAGCATTTGACAGATTAATGAGAAATACACAAGAAAGAAAATGGTAGTGGTGAGAGGAAGATCAATTTGTGGGAACATTTTTCTTTTCCAATATTTCTGTAAAATGGGCAAATGGAAATTATAACCATAGAGGTGTGTTGCAACAGAAATCTACCTAGCCACAGAGGATAACGTTGCTACCTCAAGCATTTAATATCTTCATGAAAGTAGAAAGGAGTTTTATGGAAGCAGAATGAACCAGGTTTATTGAATCTGACATTGAGGATACACTCCTGCTAATTTGCCATTTTAGGAAAGCTGTGTTTAAGTATTAGGTTTCAGTGCAGTGATAAAAACATCTATTGAGGACCTACTATGTGTACAGCACTTGGGACACAAAGATAAATAAAACATTGTTTATATGCCAATGCTTCTTGGATGCTGCCAGAACTGAGGGTGGAGGAGAAGTAAAGAAAGGAGAGAAGGACGTGTAGACTCCAGGAGTGATTAGGAGGAGAACTGATGGGCCAGGGGACCAATTCAAGTAGGATGAGAAGAAGAATGTTATGGAGTCAACAGCAGCTCCTAGGTTTCTGACACTGAATCTAGATGGATCCTGGGGGATTCCAAAGGAGATGCAGCACTGGTCCCAGGATTGGGCTGGGAAGACAGCGGTTCCATGCTGGACCACAAGCGTGGAGTACCCAGAGAAGATGCCCCGCCCTTAGTAATAAGATACCTCGGGATGGAGACACAGGTTGAGTATCCCATATATGAAATGCTTGGAACCAGAAGTGTTTCAGATTTCAGATATTTTCAGATTTTGGAATATTTGCGTTATACTTACTGATTGAGCATCCCAAATCCCAAAATGAGATATCACCTTATCCCTGTTAGAATGGCTGTTATTAAAAAGTCCAAGAACAATAGAGGCTGGTGTGGATGCACAGAGAAAGGAACACTTATGACTATTGGTAGGACTGCAAATTAGAACAACCTCTATGGAAAACAGAATGAAGATTTCTCAAAGAACTGAAAGTAGACTTATCATTTGATCCAATAATCCCATTACTGGATATCTGCCCAAAGGAAAAGTAGTCATTTTTATGAAAAAGACACCTGCACTGGAATGTTTATATCAGAACAATTCACGATTGGAAAGACGTGGAATCAACCCAAGTGCCTATCAATTCATGAGTGAATTAACAAAATGTGTATATAATGGAGAATTACTCAGCCATAAAAAGGATGAATTAATGCCTTTTGCAGCAATTTGGATGAAACTAGAGACCATTATCCTAAGTGAAGTATCTCAAGAATGCAAAAACAAACAACACATATACTCTCTAATAAATTGGAAGTAACTCGTGGGCACACATGAGCACAGAGGGAAGTAAAAGTCATTGGAAATCAAGCAGGGAGTGAGGGAGGGGAGGGGTAAAAACCTACCTAACAGGTACAGTGAACACTATTTGGGTGATGGGCATACTTATAGCCCTGGCTCAAGCATTACAAAAGCTATCTATGTAACAAAAACATGTGTACCACCTTAATATTCAGAAATAAAATTTAACTTTTAAAAAAAATTAAAAATAAAGAAAAACAAAATCTGAAGTGCTCCAGTGAGCATTTCCTTTGAATATCATGTAGGTGCTCAAAAAGTTTTGGATTTTGGAGCATTTTGGATTTTGGATTTGGGGATTTGGGATGCTCTACCGTGTAGATTGGGAAGTCACAGGTGTCAGGACCTTGGAGGAAGCCTGTCAATTTGTCGGGAATGACGTACAAAGTGAGAAAGCAATGAAGGCGTGAACTCCAGGGAAGGGTGACGTTAAAGAGGTCGGAGAGAGGTAAGGATGCTTGAAGGCAGAAGGGTTGTGGACACAGGAGGAGAATTGCAAGTCACAAAAGCCAAAGAAGATTCCAGACAAAGGGCTGGTGAAGGAGCCTCGTACCAGCAGCCGGGACTGCATCTCGCAGAGGAAGTGGAGAACTTCCTGCCGGACAGCAGCATCTGCAGAGGTTCTGGCTGCAGGACTGGCTCAAAGAGGCTCTCGAAGCACAGCATCGAATATGTGGATCGCAGCTCACGAAAGTTAGCTCTCTGCAAAAACACTTGAGTCCAGCATGATCCGCAAAGATAAAGTTGTTGAAGGGAGTTGCAACACAAACGTGAATTACTGGAATCCCAGGCTAATTAGGTTGTTTGGCTGGAGGCCGAGAGGAAAGTAATTCATATTTATGATTCTTCTCCTTACGCGTGTAGATAGAGGAATATAAATAGTGACTCTTCTGATCTAAACTGAGCCAGATTTCCTACGCCAAATATTATTTTCCTAGTCTCCCTGTTGTCTCCCTAGGCTTCTAAGTTCATTAATAAATTTAAAAACACCATTGGTTGTCTTGAATAAGATGGTCCTGATTTTAAGTTGGGCATTATGACTGGAAACATTTAATAGAAATGTATTATATCATAAATTGTGATTGTTTTGCGGATTCTGGGTAAAAACGTAACCCATTGGAAAAAGTCTTGCCCTGGCTTATTCAAAAAGATGTCGTATAGCAAAGATCCCATCTAGGAGAACTTCATGCTAATTTCTCTAAACTGCGAAACACGGATAATGTGAGAACCACCAAATAGAATAAAGTTACCCAGTAGAACAAGATATTTGAATCTTTTATAATTTGGTAAGACTCATTCTCATACTAATAATTGGGGGGGGGGGTTGTAAAATGTCACATAAAAGAAGCCAGGCAGGCAAGGACCTCCCTAACTGCCATTTGAAGAAGTGATGCCATCTGGGTGGGCTTCATATGGAATCAATTTTCTTTCAAAGACCACGTAACACCTTTTACTTGTGTGCTATGTAAGAAGCACAGTTCTCTTTCTGTAACCAGATGACCACAAAAAAAAAAAAAGAACGAAAGAAAGAAAAAGAAATGGTCGAGCCAGTCCTGTATCACCTGATCTTTTACTTATTTTCTGTGAAATGATTTTAGCAAATATTTTATACTGCTTTGAAAAATATTGCTATTTCCTGGTGGAAATGCTTGAATATTCCTGACGGGGAATACTTTTGCTTGAAGGAAAGGCTAGGGCGGTGAGCCTGGTGCTGGGGAGGCTGGAATCAGAGAGAGGAAATGAAGATTCCAGGTGCGCATTTGGCTTCACTCCACCACAGTGGAGTGGGTGGCTCTCCCGGGAACCGGAGCTGCTTGCGGGCGGCTTAAGGAGCTGGGGCCTCCCGTCCGCACCGGCGGTAGCACCTACCACAGCCCTGTACACTCCATGCAGGGACTTGCCTGCGGCTTCTTTTTGCTCTCCCTGGGCATTTGAAGGATGCTGTTAGGGGCAGGAGGAAATAAAGCCTCTGGGTCCACCAATTTGTTCCTGAGAGCCTTGAGTCCAGCTGCATCTCTTCCAGGTCTTGGTGAACAACACCAGGAGCGCCTGGCCTTTTAACACTGCTCCCTGGTGGCACCTGGAGAAGCAAGGCGGCTGTGGCATGGCTCCCGCCTCCCCACCTGGGGAGTGGAAGCATCTAGCACAGAAGGCTCCCTTAAGAGGGCAGGTTTTCAAGACAGAGAGCCATGGGGCTGACTGGCCAACACTGAGCTCTCCCCAAACCTACCCCAGACCTCGCCCTGGTCCCTGCAGCCCTGGGGCCTCGGAGCACCCCAGGCTTGCCTTGCCCCGGGGTAGAAGAAGGCTGGGCTCTGTGGGACAGGCTCTTCCCCAAGGGCCCCAAGGAGCTGGGTCACTGATTTCCTTACTTGGGTCGACAGTGCATAGCTCTGCCCTCGGTGTACCCAGCTGTCCCGCTGGTGCCTGGGGGAGCTGGGGGGTGCTCAGGTCACAGAGAGAAGGGGGGCCCTCAGGGGTGGCGCAGTCTGGAGCCAGCGAATGCTGAGCCCTAGATGCTTCCCAGAGACGTTTCCAAACCAAAGCGGGTGAAGGTGGTCTGAGGTTTTCTTCCCGGAAGCGGCCACCTCATTGCCCTGAGAAGACTGCACCCTCTGGCTCCATAGACTTACAAAGGGTTATCCTCCAGGGCACCTGGGCAGGAGGCTGGGGGGTGTCTGGGGATCTCTGGCAATGAGAGGCCCAGATGCACCCATTTACCCCACTGAGAAGAGAGGGACCCTGGGTGCAGACCAGTGTGAGTTCTAATGGGAACAAGGAGCCGAGGTCGAGTCAGACAAAGATCGAGTGGGGCAGCTGAGCCTGGCCAGCTGGGTCCCCCAGGCACGGTGAGCAGAGGGGGTCCTTATTCTGGGAGGAGGGCCAGTGCCACCATCCCTCCACACCCAGGGGCACGTAGGGTGTAGCAGTGAGAGGCAGCCACACGCTGAAGTGACATCAGGCACTTGGGGAGCAGGGTGTGTCCAGGGAGGGGCTGCCATTGCCCCCCACCCTCAGCCATCTCCCTGGCCTGCCACTCCCACCCCTAGTAGCTCGTGGAACTATGTCCAGCAGGCCCAGGGCCAAAATGTCCTGCCAGGCACCAGAAAGCACCAGTCCTCCCCACCCTGAGCTGGATGGCTCCCCTGGAGTCCTGCTGGGGCCTGAGAGGTGCGTGCAAATGGCCTGGGGCAGCTGAGGCCTCCCAGCAGCAGGTTCTTGCCTGGCTCTTTGGCAGCAGCCGGATAGATGGATGGAGGGAGGGAGCCAACAGCTTAGTGGGGGTCTTGCTTACACTCTGCCCCTCCCTCCTGGCACCCACCCTTGGCGTTAACATTCAGAGCTCAAGGTTGGGGTTTCCTGACAAACTGCATTCACTTCGGAATCATCTGCAGACTCCAGGCCATCGCCACAAGGGGACCAGGCCCACAAACGCTGTGAAGTCTGAGGCAGCCCCAACACAGAGTCTGTCTGCAGAGCAGAAGGGGGTTATCCAGACTGAGAAGTCTGCGAGGGCTGAAAGAAAGCTTCGTCCTGGACCCTGGCACACACCAGGCTGCAGGCAGGGAGGAGCCAGACCTGTGCCCTGCTGGTAAGTTCTCAGGGGTCACTCCTCGGACGCAGCCAGGACTCCCTGCACTCACCTCCCCGGGGACACGCTGCTGCCGGTCCACCCCCAGCTTGGGCTGTCTAGCCCAGCCGGGCAGACAGGAGGGTGTGAAAGTCGGCGCCTGCATTTCTGGCCAGCCCAGCCTTTCCTGCCTTCTACCCTGGGTGGGAAACAGGAGCATCCGGGCGGGCGGGCGCACGGGGGCCTGCAGCGGGGGGAGTTAGGGAGGCTGTGGAGGGCCCCAGGCCCAGGAGCCTCCAGGCTCAGAGCGGCCCCTCCAGACAGCCTTCACCGCTGCCAGAACTCTCTCCTGCACCCCCAGCCCCCAGCCTACAGCCGCCCCCAGGGAGGCTGCGGGGCAGTGTCCTGTCTTGGCTGGAAGCTGGTGTCCCGCCGCAGCTGCCCCCCGAGTGTCCAGGATCCATAGTGAGCAGGGCCCCTTCCTGGAGGAAAGACAAGTGCCAGGAGTCCCCCAGCATCCAGACCTGACCCAGGGTGTCGTCACAGAGGGCCTGCCACTCCCCCAGACCCCGGACGCTCCACCTGGGCCCTCCCCGTCCACGTGTGTTTCCAGGGCCCCTGCCATGGCTAGCTGTGTGTCCGTCCCTGTCCACACTCCATTTCTTGACCTGACTCACTGGGACACCAGGACGCTTGTGCCTCGTGAGTTTCCCCGTCGGCGATGGTCTCACCAAGCAGAACAGGACCGTGGCTGGAGGAAGCTCAGGGACAAATGTGGTCCCAGTCCCACCTCTGGCTCCAGGTCACGTGCCCGTTGTCTCCCCGTCCTTCAAGTCTCAGGTGGAACATCACCCCCCAGAGAGGCTTCCCCTGACCCCCAACCTGAGTCGGGGGTGCCCTGTTTTCTGCTCATGTCATGCCTTCGTCTTCCTACAAAAGTTGTGATTTTTAAATATTTTAAACATTTTGAGTATTTGCCTGATATCTATCTGCATCCCTATATTATAAACTCTAAGAGATCATGTCTACTCTGTTTAATAAATACTTAGATGAGTTATTGATCGATCGGTGAGATACAGCCCTTTGTTCTCCAACCCCGGGGGGTCCTGGACATGCTGGAATTCGGAGAACAGGGGAGCCAGAAGCCCGAGGGTGTGGTCCCCTCTGAGCTATCTCCCCAGCGATGGGGCCATTCGGGGCCTTTCCTTTTCTGAGCAATTCACAAGAGCCCTTGAGGTCAAAGTGAGCAACTGTGACACATACCACACAGGGGACAGGAAGGACACTGTCAGGGACCTCAGAAGGACAGGGCTCTGTTCAGAAGGGTCACCTGCCAGCCCACACTCCAGGGCCAGGCAGACCCCTGAGAGTGTGGCAGGATCAGAGAGAGGGGCCCAGGGCAGACAGTGAGGGCCTGCAGCCTTCCCCCGCCAAAGTCCTGTCTATGGCACAACTGTGCCCATTGTAGAGCTGTGGAAACTGAGACCCCAGGGAAGGCTGTCAGAGGCAGCGCTTGGGCTACAGCCAGAGCAAGGCCCCTCTGCAGCCTGAGTCTGCCCATGTTAGGTCCCATTTGGGCCCATGGGACACCATCCTGGCTGTGTCCCTGTCCAGAACCGGCCCTCGAGCTTGGCTGGCCCCTCCTTCCTGGCACCTGCTCCCCTCTCCCGGTAGCCCCTCCCTGGGGGGTCAAGATGCCAAGCAATCCCCCGGGCTTAGGTGCTGGGAGATATCTGGGCTCAGGAATTTTCTGGAATGAACAGAGATACCCAAGTTTGCCTCTGGGCACCCCCAGCCCAGGGTGCCAAGACAATAGAGGCAATCGGCAGTGCTGGTCAGGAAGCCGGCACCTGAAGAGCTAAGAGCTAGCATCTTGCTAGGGGTCTGTCTTAGGAAGGGGTGGGCCAGGTGTGGACCCAGGCTGCCCTATTCCCCCTGGCCATAGCCCAGGAGCTGGACCAGCGAGAGCAGGCAGGTGAGAAACCTCTCCAGGAAGACGCCTCTCTCGTGCCTGACTCACACCGCAGCATCTTGTGCTCTCTGGGCTCCAGAGAGGACCTCGGGGAGACTTCCCAGGACAGTGATGGAAATTACCTCTGACTGATGCGGGACTGTGGCAAGCCCACGTGCCTCCCACACATGACCAAACGATCTTGCTTGGGACTTCCATGAGCTTAATGACCTAGAAAAAGTAAAGACGCCACGGTCCCTCACACCCGAGTCGGTGAACTGCGATGTGCACCTGCCTCCCCAGCGCCAGGACTCAGAGCCCCGGGCAAAGCTCAGGCGTGGAAGGGAAGGGAGAAAGCTCGCAGAGGGGAGTCAAGCACCCATTTCGGGTCAGTTCAGAGGGAAATGCTGTCCCCAGCAGAAATGACTGTGACACACGGCACAGGGGTTAATGCTCAGAGTGAAAACGAGAATGCCACGTGCACGGGAGCCCCCGAGAATGATGCAACAAGGACGCCGTGCAGAATGTTTTGCTTTAACTGGAGGTGAAGAGAGAATCTTTCAAGAGTGGAAAGAATATCTTGAGGCTGAGGCAGGAGGATCGCTTGAGCCCAGAAGCTGGAGGCTGCAGGGAGCTCTGAAGACGCCACTGCCCTCTAGCCAGGGCAACAGAGTGAGACCCTGTCTCAAAAAAAAAAAAAAAAAAAAGAGTGGAAAGAATATAACCAAATGCTTGGTCACAAATTTACACTGAGCTTGTTCATCATGATTTCTGCGGCCTAGGCCACTGTCCCAAAGATGACAAATAGGTCCACTACCTGCTCTCCTAATGGCCAGTCAGCAACCTAAGGACTATTTTTGATGCCCTGCAAGGACAGGCACTGCAGAGGCAACAATGGACAAAGACACCGTCCGACCACAGGCATTCACTGCCCGGAGAAGAGCCAGGTACTGTGCCCCATCCTCCGCATGCAACAGGGGCAAGTAGCCTTCCTGTGTCGTGGGAGCTGCCTTCTGCCCTCCTGCCAGCCCCTGGGGGAAGGGACTGTGTCCGCTGGCTTAGGCCTCCACTCTCCTGTGAGATAGCACGTCCCCTTCGTGGACAAGGCCGACAGAAGACTAAAGGGGACGGCGAGGCTGCAGTGACCGGTGCGAGAAGACGGTGGGGGTGGGGAGAGGCAAGCCAAACTCACAGAGCAAAGCGGGCGGTGCGTGCGGGGTTGGGATTTGAGAAAGAGAAAGGCCGAGAGAGAGGCGGCGAGTCCAGGGCGGCGGCTGCCTTCTGCGTGCAGGACACTCAGAGGGCGAGCGCTGGGCAGCGGGTTTCTATTATTTGCTCTGCATGAACAATGTGCTCCCAGACAACGACCCAGTTTCTGCAACAAATCAATGACATGAAAAGACAAAGACAGAGGGGAGACTGCTAAAGAATACACTGTGCACCCCTACTCGGGTCCTGATCAGAGCAAGCCAGCCATAAAGACACGCTTTAGACACACTGGGGGAATCTGAATGTGGGCTCTGTGGTAGATGACGTCAAAGGCTGACTTTTAATGTTGTTAGCCCTGAGGATGGGTGGTGGTTGCCTTAAAAAGTGTCCTCTTTATTTACAATATCCAAGATATGGAATCAACCTAAGCGTCCATCAACGGATGAACAGATAAACAAAATGCAGCAGAGCTGCACAATGGACACTATTCAGCCTTTAAAAAAGAAGGGAATCCTGTCATCTGTGACCACGTGGATGAACCTGGAGGACATTATGCTAAGTGACATGAGCCAGGCACGGAAGGACAAATACTGCCCGACCTCACTTCCACGTGGGATCCACAGAAGGCGACCTCACAGAAGCGGAGAGTAGAATGGAGGTTTCCAGGGCTGGGAGGGTGTGGAATCAGGAGATGTCGGTCAACGGGTTTCAGTGAGACAGGAGGAATAAGTTCTGGAACCTATTGTACAGCATGGTGACTACAGTTAATAATAATGTATTGTGTACTTTATTATCCAGATAACCATGAGCGGTGATGGATGTATTGATTAGTTGATTTAATCACTTCACAATGTATACATATATCAAAACATCTTGTTGTTTGCCATAAATATATACAATTTTTATTTGTCAATTATACCTTAATACAGCTGTAGGGGGGTGGGGGTGCAGAAGAAGGAAACAAGTGTCCTCGTCAGAAGAGATGCACCCTGAGGTATTAGGCCAAGACACCAGGTGGGTGGGTACAGACGGCTGGAAGGCCGGCTGGTGGAGGCTGGCAGTACGGAAGCCGAGCAGGTGGTTCCAGTGGGCTGGCGGGCGAGTGGCCACGCCTGGGCCAGGCCACAGCCAGGCCCGGGTCATGGAAGCAGCCAGCACACCCTGAGGAGCTCCTGGGCCTGTCGGGGGCAAGGCCCAGAGCCAGGCCGCTGTGGCTGGTGGGCGCTCGGTGTGGCTCTTTGGGACTCTGCTGGGACTATTCGAGACACCCCCCCAAGCCGGAGAGCAGAACACCTCAGTCACATCACATTTTCGTGAGTCCCCCAAAGTAAATTGTCACAAATTCCTCCTGCTGAACTGGCCCCATTGCCCACATTCCTGTGTTTGGCTTTAGAAGATCCAGCTTTCTGACGGCCCCGTCACACTTGACCAGATCACAGACGGACGCCGCCACCCTCTCACACACCCGCTCCAGAGAGTTCCACCGGCTGGCATGTTGCCCTTTTCCACTCTCACCTCGGGCACCTGCCCGGCCACCAACAACCCGGTTCGCATATCGGCCTCCCCTTGGCCTGTACCACCGCCGTTTTGCTGGTTATGGGACTATTTTAATGAGGTTCATTCGATGAATATGAATGAATGGAAAATGAAAAAAAAAAAAATGAGTGTCTATACCATTGGTAGGAAACGACCCTAGCACGGGTGAGACGAGGACAGGAGTCGTTAGGCGTGCTGACCCAGCAGAGCCCCGGCCTGTCAGGGCACCTTGGACCTCAGCCAGCCGACTGCGCCCCAACGGGAAGGGCAAGAGCAGAACTAAAGGGCATGTTCGCAGGCGCAGAGAAGTGCTTCTAAGTCACCGGGCGTAATGGGGGTCTGGTTACATTTTTAGCTAAGGGGGAATAAAACTCTGCTCCCTACTTCTTTCCTGATAAAACTGGGTCTGGTGCCCAACTTGGTGATGCTGTTTTTAAGTACTGTCGTGTTCACCTTCAACTGGTCCCCCAACTCCTAACGCAGCCTGCACCCGGCTACAGGGAGGCTTCCTGAAGTACAGACCTGGCCCTGGTTCTGCCTGCCAGAAACTCTCTGCATGCCACCTCACCACGCCCTGCTGGCTTTGGTGTCTGCTGAACTCTCCCTCGGTCCCCCAGCACCTGTTCTCTCCGTGCCAAGGACCAGCCAGCGGCCGCCGTCTGGCTGCTTTGTGGCACGAGTGTGGCCCCCGACCTCGGTTCTCTCCCAGAGGTCTCGGGCGCTGCAGTTGCCCTCCCAGCTTCCTCCTTCCCTCAGCGAGGTGAAGCACAAGCCCTCACAGCTGGTCTTCTGTCATCGGTCTCGGCAAGCCTCTGATAGCAGCTGCTCAGCAAAGGTTTCCTGTGTCCGCAAGAAAAGGGAACATCTGTTTGCACGAAAAGAGAACCACAGACTGAGCTGAGCTGCCAGCCCCCCCAGGCCTGACACTCCCCTTGGTACCTTCCTGCACCCCAGGCCGCAGGTGACTGCTCTGCGCAAACCCCCAACCGCCCGGACCTGGGAAGGAAGACAGATTAGAGGGTCCTTATTTTCGTTTCTACTTTATTGCAAAAAAATGAACCAACATCAAAATAAACATTGACAATAAACCAAAAAGAAAAGAAAACGTGCTCCCCTAATCCTATGCCCCATGTACCAAATAGAACCCACTTTCCCTCGATTCCTCTGGGCTTTGTCTCCACTCACAGCAGGTCTGAGACTGACAGGCACAGGGAAGGGTCAGTTATACATTGTTTGCTTTTTTCACTTAGAGCTATTTATATTCCTTCCATGCTAACACATAATCTTCATAATTATCCTTTAAACCACATGATATTAAGTGGATATACCAGCACTTATTTAACCTTCCTCAAATATAGATCATGTAGGCAGTTTTTTCTTCCTCTGGAATTATCATTTTAAAATATGTCCCCCAGGCCGGGTGCAGTGGCTCACACCTGTAATCCTAACACTCTGGGAGGCCGAGGCGGGTGGATCGTTTGAGCTCAGGAGTTCGAAGCCAGCCTGAGCAAGAGCGAGACCCTCGTCTCTACTGAAAAAAAGAAAGAAATTAACTGGACAACTAAAAATGTACATAGAAAAAATTAGCCGGGCATGGTGGCGCATGCCTGTAGTCCCAGCTACTTGGGAGGCTGAGGCAGGAGGATTGCTTGAGCCCAGGAGTTTGGGGTTGCTGTGAGCTAGGCTGACGCCATGGCACTCTAGCCAGGGCAACAGAGTGAGACTCTGTCTCAAAAAAAAAAAAAAAAAGTTCCCCAAAGGGGAGAGGAATCCCTGTGTCAACAGGCACTAATGTTTTTATGGCCCTCGAGACATATTGGCAGATTGCCTTCCTGGGCAGAGGGAGCATTCTATCAATCCCCGCCCCCAGACCAGTGGTTCTCAAAGTGTAGCCCAGGCACCCCTGGGGGGGTGCCTCCAACACTTTTTGGTGATCCACAGGATCAAAACTATTTTCATAATAATACTGTACTCGGTTTGGCAGTATATACTAACATCGGAACTATACAGAAAAGACTACTGTGGCCCCTGCACAAAGATGACACACAAATTCACAAAGCATACCATATTTAAAATAATAACAATGTGTTGTTAGCCTTTTCCACCCTCTTCCTCTCATGAGTGTACAGTGGAGTTTTCCAGAGGCTGCGTGACATGTGATGTCACAACACACGGAATATAGACAGGAGAAGCTACTCATCCTACATTAAGCCAGACATCAAACAGATCTGTGAAAATGTAAAAATAATGCTTCTCGGCTCACTAAATATTTCTTTTTGTTTTGGAAAACATTTTTTAATAAAAAATGTTATTTATCTAAATAATTTAAGATTTTTCTCTGGTTTAATTTCTAATATAGAAAAAAACTGATAAATATAATCTATACAGATAAAGGCTTTTTTTTGTGGCTCTACCAATTTTTAATAGTGTAAAAGTGTCCTCAGACCACTTGTTTGAGAACTGCTGGCCTGGACAAGGTATGGCAGAATGCAGCGGCAGCTGAGCGGAGCTCGTGTAGACCATCACCTACCTGCCTGTCTCCCGGGCATGGCACCTAGGACAAGAGGCAAAGCAGTTGTATTTTTAATCTTTTTATCTCTTCTTCCCACTTGTGTGTGTGTGTGTGTGTGTGTGTGTGTGTGTGTGTGTGACAGTCTCACTCTGTCGCCCTGGGTAGAGTGCAGTGGCATCACCGTAGCTCACTGCAGCCTCAAACTCCTGGGCTCAAGCAATCTTCCTGCCTCAGCCTCCCAGGGAGTTGGGACTATAGACATGCACCACCACCACACCAGGCTAATTTTTCTATTTTTAGTAGAGACAGGGTCTTACTATTGCTCAGGCTGGCTTCGAACTCCTGAACTCAAGCGATCCTCCCGCCTCAGCCTCCCAGAGTGCCAGGATTACAGGCGTGAACCACCACGCCCAGCCTCTTCTTCCCATTTTTTTCCCCCCTCAGGGACAACAAATTTATTTTAGCATATTATGGGGGTACAAGTGTTAAGGTTACATATATTGCCTCGCCAGGCCAAGAACTGCCAAGGGCTGAATCACAGACTCCGAAGGGTTGGCACAGATTCAGTCTAATTTGGGGAATCCAGTTTTTTCATTATTGTCCCCTCTTTAGTTCCGGGCAAAGGGACAGAGTGTCCCAGAGAACAGTGATGCTAGGGGGACACAGAGCCTGCTGGCAAGTCCCCAAGTTTCTCGAGTTTTCAAATTCACCAAGAGAATGGACAATTATGAGATGACTATAATTAAATATGGACCTTAGGGTTCTAACCCAGGGAGCAGCGTGTTTATCCAGTGGTAACTTCCAGGTGTTTACAGGCATCTTTCTTCCTTCCGAGATCAAAGGATACCAGCCTGCCCAGCATCTTCCTTAAAAACTTCTTTTCTGGTGTGTTGAGTACATCCATCATGAAGCCATCTTTCCCCAGGACGCAGAGGTTGAGCAGATTCAGGTCTGCTTCCTGGAGAACACCTCAGCCTAGACTGCGGGCTTCTCGCAGCCCACCCCCACCGCAAGGTGGGAATGTGGCCTTCCGTCCACACCGGCCCTGCGGCAAACCAGCGAACCTTTTCAGCTTTCAGAAGACAAGGCCAAACCCAGCCCTCAGAATCCCACCGCACCAAATCCTTTTCCTACAGCTTAAAAATCTACGTCTCCTTTATCAGTCACAGCATAACACAGCCAACGCCCAGGCTCTTGTCAGAGAGCCCTCTTTTCCCGGGAGGGGCAGGACTTGGAAGTTCCCAAAGCACAGGCTCCACAGAGGGACAACAACTGACTGACCACAGAGGGGACAGAGAGCACACCCCACATCAAACGCCGACCAGAGGATCAGCGCCACTCTGGCATGTCACTGTCCTCCACATTGATGAGAATGTGATGAGCTTGCAACTCCTGCCAGCCCTGGGTCAAAGCTGTGACGTGTGGCCTCCTGTTGCCAGCGTGTTGAGGGGGCGCAGAGTCACTTCCATCAGCTCAGCAGGGCACTTGGAGCCCAAGCGAGGAGAGAAGTAAGAATGAGGTCCTGACATGATAAATTAGTGCGACAAATTGTGAGTCAACAAAAGGGATCCCGACATCCTGAAACACACCCCGGGCAGGCAGGCAGTGTTCTTGGTATTACAGCAAGCACGGCGGCAAAGAACCCTTCTTTCCTGCCACGTTCCCTGGTCTTCTGGGTTTCAAAGCAATCAAGTCCTATGATAATAAATGAAGTCCCCGGCTGCTGCTACACCCACGGTACATGCTCGCTGATTAAGAAGCCTCATTATTACCATCTTTTCCTCAACCCAAACATCCAGTGAAAACGGGTCATCTTAATATAAGGTTTGCTATTAAAATCATGTCCAATCACATCCGCAGCCTTGGCTCAGCCACAAAGAGGTCACTCTCTCTTCTGCCCTGCAGTGGCTTTAACTCCCCAGGGGGGTGGTGTCCGGGCCCGTGGACAAGCCAGGCTTCCTTCTCAGCTCACGAGAGGGACTTCTTCCTGCAGATCTTGGGTTTCTTCACAGGTCGCAGATAGGGGTTATCAATGAGGCTCTCCTCCCCGTTGCGGCTTCCTGACAAGGCGGGGTTCTGCTGCAGGACAGAAGTGTTCTCCTTCTCGGCTCCAGAATCGTCCGTACTGATATGAAGAGTGAGGTTCTCTGTGTCTGTCTGCTCATCCTGCTCCGAGGAATCCGTCTCTTCCATTTGTTGCATCTCCAGCTCAGACGGAAGAAGAGCTGTAGGGTAGGGGATGCTGAAAGGTCTGGCAGCCATCAATGGAAACGTGCTGACATCATCTTTGAAAAGACTCTGGGTCTCTCCTGTCTTGGCCATGAAACGGGCGAGTGCCCGCTCCACCTCGCGCCTCTGGGATGCAGCCTTCTCCCGCAGGCCCTGGGAGTCGGACACAGGCTGGCGGAAAGTCGGAGTTCCGATGTAGGTGTGGGGATCGGGGAACTCAGGACAATGGCTGGGGAGGTGTGGCGGGCGGGGTCGGTTCTGCCCTGCAGTGAGGGCCTTGGGGGTCACTGGCTGATTGGTCACTGGAGGAGCAGTGATGACCATCCTCTGAGACCGTTTTGCATAAGCTGGGAGAGTGTCCGCATTGAAACCCATCTCAACAAGTGTGACCACGATATCCGACAGTGCGGGCCGAGTCCTGGCTGTGTGCTCACAGCGAGACTTGGCACTCCCCCAATTTCTGAAGTGTAGCTCTGCAGCATCTCTGTCAATGTTTCCACGGATGCTTTTTCGGCGCTCTCAACCCCTGCCTCTGTGAGCAAGGAGCTCACAACCACTTGCAGTGTTCTCCTCCGGGCCAGATGGTAGTTATCAGCAGGGTTAGTAGTCTGTTTACTTCCTGATCTCGTTCCGGAGCCGCTAGCCCCGAGTCGGCCATGTTGCTCTGGCGTGGCGTGACAGCCCTTCTCTTAGAAGAACTGGGTGATGTGCCTAGAGAGCTCCGAGTCCTTGGGAGGCCGATAGTTAGATACATGATCCACTCGGATAGTTCGCCCTTTAATCTTTTTTTTTTTTTTTAAGTTTTAAGTGTTTAATGAAAAAGACTTGCAGCAATGCATTATTTACATGTGGATAAGAAAAGTCAGCAGCAGCAGCCTCGAGCTTTTCCTGGGGGCACTATGAGAAGGGATTTCACATAAACCCCTTTAATGGAAGCTGACCCTAAGTGTTTCCAAACAGGACTACAAAATATGTGAACCACCTCCAACCCACCTACAGCGCAGTGGGACTGTGTCTTCAGCTCAGATCGGCAGCGTCCACAGGCGTTTCATCCATCTGAGTGGAGCAGTACTGTTCAGTATCTCCGAGGATGCGGATGTCGTCGTTCTTTACAAAATTGATGGCCACACCCTGTCGACCATATCGACCTGATCTCCCAATTCTGTGTATGTACAACTCTCTGCTATTGGGCAGGTCGTAGTTAATGATGAGGGACACCTGCGGGACATCCAAGCCCCTGGCCCAGACGTCTGTGGAGATGAGCACGCGGCTGGCGCCGGCCCGGAACTCCTTCATGATGGACTCCGCTCCTTCTGCGGCATGTCTCCGTGCATCGAGGACACGGTGACATTGGCTTCTCTCATCTTCTCTGTCAGCCAGTCAACCTTCCTCTTGGTGTTACAGAAGATGACCGCCTGCGCGATGGTCAGTGTGTCGTAGAGATCACACAGGGTGTCAAACTTCCACTCTTCTCTTTCCACTGCCACAAAAAACTGTCTGATGCCTTCCAGAGTCAACTCATCACGTCTTACCAGGATGCGGATTGGGTCCGTCATGAACTTGGTGGTCATTTCCAGGATTTCACGGGGCAGCGTGGCACTGATAAGGACCACCTGTGTGGCCAGAGGCAGGTACCTGTACACGTCATAAATCTGCTCTTTGAAACCTTTATTCAACATTTCATCAGCCTCATCCAAAACCAACATCTTGATAGCTCGTGTCCTTAAACTTCTTCGACGAATCACATCAAAGACGCGCCCTGGTGTGCCTGCGACGACGTGCTGTCTGTAATCCAGCTTCCTGATGTCCTCGCCCACATTGGTGCCCCCGATGCAGGCATGGCACTGGATGTTCATGTAGTCGCCGAGAGCAAGCAGGCCCTTCTGGATCTGCACGGCCAGCTCTCGCGTGGGGGCCAAGATCAGAGCCTGGGTGTCAGGAACCTGAATATCCAAGCACTGAAGGACTGAAATACTGAAGGTGGCTGTTTTACCTGTGCCAGACTGAGACTGTGCGATGACGTCTCTCCCTTTAATTATCTGCTTGGTAGCTCGCTGTTGGATCGCTGAAGGGTTTTCAAAACCGTAGGCGTAGATGCCGCCCAGCAGGTCCTCCCGCAGGCCCATAGTGTCGAACGTGGGGGTCACGTCCACCTCCTCGCTGGTCTCGAATTCCACTTTGGTCATGTCTTCCTCTTTGAGCAGCCGCTTCCGCGCCCAGCCCGAGGTGGCCATCGTGGCCGTGGCCGCCATGATTCCAACCCGCTAAGACCGCCCTTTAATCTTGATTCCATTAAAATTGTCAACGGCCAGAATTGTGCTTCCCTGGTCTTCATAGCAGAGGAAGCAATCCTTTGGACTTCCCGGTCGTCTGGTCCCGCACGAGATTAATGTTAACAATCTCCCCATACTGTGAGAAAACACAGATGATGTCGCCTTCAGTCGATTCATAAGGAAGCCCTCCCAGGAAGACCCAGGCGCTGTCCTTGTACTCGGAGTGCCAGGACACCTTATCCGGCACCCCAAGCTGGACCTCTCGCTCATTCAGCTCGCTGGTCAGCTTCACCTTAAAGGGTTCATCTTAGCAGGTTCCCGGTTGTCCCAACTGCTCAGCTTCCACTCTTCTTCCCATTTTTATTTTCTTCTCTTCTCTTTCCCCTCTTTCTAGCGTTTCTCCTTTTTCCTCTTCTTTCCCCTCCCCCAGCCTCAAGCCTCATAACAAAAGCTGTACAAATAATGAAACCTGCCCTTCATATAAATCGAAAATTTTTTCTCACATCTTAATAGAGATTTCATGACATTTGAAATCGGCTTTTCATTATTACTAACACCATTCAAAAGAAGTTGCATGTGTATTTTTAAAACACATCTTCACACATAATCAAAGAACTGAAAATGAAAATGAGATTTTTGTTCACATGAGGCTAGCAATGCTTCACGCTGGCCGAGGTCTAGGGAGGAGAACATCCTCATGGGGTTTCTAGAAGGCAATTTGGCAACAAGTACCAAGGGCCTTACAAACAGCCTACCCTTTCACCCAGAGGAGCACAAAAGGCGACAGCTGCACTTCCTACCATCTGCAAATTGCAGTTGCCTGGGATCCTGAGAACTGAGAAAGTTCTAAGAACTAAGAAACTACGATTAAGAAAGAAGTTTTCCCCCTTTTCTTGGGCCCAAAGAAGGTTACATCTGGGGAGGGAGGAGGCTTAGTGGGCTTTAGGTAGAGACAACACGGTCAGCTCCAGCGGGAGCTGTGGGCAAACCCTCCAGGGACCAGCAGGCCAGGGCCCACAGAGAGAGGGAGGGCCCACAGGTGGGTGCAGCTTAGGTGCCAGGGGCCACAAACATGGTGACCCCTTTTGAGTGTTCCTCTGCGTTGAAGAGCTCTCCTGCCATCCCCAAGCCCTTAGTAGTAGTAGTGGACTAAAAGGCACAGCCCGGTCTCTGCCATGAGATCCAGAGGTCAGCTGCAGTGTGGCCATGCCCTGAGCTCTAGGTGGGATGTCCTGCCGCACGGTCTGGAGATGGCCAAAGCCACCCCAAGTTTACTGTGAGCTCCCAGGGCAGGGCTGCCGACACCTCCACGCCCCCTCTGCCTGCCGGCCTCTGCTCTTCTCACAGTGCCATCATGCTCGCCTGCCTCTTCCTGCGTCCCACCAAGACACCCTGCCTACAAGGCGGCCTGGGCCTTCCTGAAGTCCGGGGACTGCAGAGAGACAGGGGGATTTCACATCACAGAAACACAAACTTGGGGCTGTCAACTCAGGCATCTCCACAGCTGAAATGGCCCATGGCCACCCTGTCCCCTCCGGCCTGCCCCCACAGGCCCCAGCCGCTCGCTGGCGGGCTCCTCTCCACCCGCTGCTCCTGACCCTCCTCCTCCCCCTCCTCCTGCCTCCCTCAGGGCACCCGAAGCCTCCAGGTGGAGGCCCAGCCTCCCGATGACACTCCGGGGCCACTGTCCGCACTAACAGTTGTCAGGGTGTCCCCCCGGCTAAGCAGACCTCTGCCAGAGTGACAGTGATAATGTTCCCATCCCATGATGCTCGGGCCCGCCCTTGGGGGGCAATGGCTCCAGGAGAATGTGTGCCCCGGAAATGCTAGTTCCCAGGTGGCCGAGGGAAGGAGGGAGAGGTGGCTAGCGGAAGGGACCAGCAGCAGCCAGGGAGCCTTTGTGTGGATCCTGGTGTACCTCGGGGCTTCTGGGACGGACACAACACTGCCCCATCCAAATGCGTCCATGCACCCATCCCCAGGACCTGCGGATATGTTAAATTCCAAGGCAAATTAAGGCTGCAGATGGCATTAAGGTGGCTGATTGGCTGCCCTAACAATCCAGAGATCATCCTGGATTATCGTGGGAGGCCCAGTGTAATCCTAAGAGTTCTTAACGGTAGAAAGGAAGGCAGGAAAGGCAAAGGGATCAGATGCGGGAAGGACTCACCCTTCTGTTACTGGCTTCAGGGGGGAGGGGCCCGAGCTGAGGACTGCAGGCAGAGCAGCCTCTGAGCTCTGTCAGCACCTTCGTGTGAGCCCGGTGAGGCTTGTGTTGGATTCCAACCTACAAACTGTAAGATGATGAATTCGAATTGCTATAATACATTTTAAAGCCACTGATTATGTGGTAACTCGTTGCCACAGCAACAGGAAATTAATACAGCTTCTCAGTGCCCATCAGGGGAGGAATACCTGGTAAAAGTGTGCACGTCCCGTCCCGTGTCCCTGGGCTGGGGCCTCAGCAGGCAGTAAGGAGGGCATTAAAGGGCAGGATGGCCTAGGAAGCTGCAGAGGCTGGAGGCGTGCAGGGCACAGGGGCGCCCAGCGTGGACCTTCTCAAAGGCCACGAGCGTGAGCAAGCGTGGTCTGCATACAACCAGGAAGGGAGGGCCGGCAGCCCCAGGTCTCCTGCAGGCGCCTTCCCTGGGGCCATGCCCACAGCAGGTCCTCGGCCTCAGAGGCTCAGGGGTCTGACAGGCAGGCCTCGTGGCGCGAGCTCACTCTGAGAGCCATGGCTTCCAAGGCTGCAGGCCCACTGGCTTCCAGCTAACAGGACTCGGGCTCACTCAAGCCAAGAGACCCAGGAAGCCAAATCATAAGCAGAAGACTTCTGAGCAGGTTCCATGACTCGAATGTCATACAGCCCCTGCTAGGCAGCCCACCATCACACCCACATGAGGCCCTCCACATGCATCCTCCGGCCTGGTCCCAGCCCCTGACAGAGTGTCCCTGACACTCCTTTCTCGGCGTTTCTGCAACGACAGCCAAGCCTGCGTTCCAGCCCGGAAGCCACTCTGTCTCCTGAAGGGAACTTGGCTTAACTCTAGTCCACTTTCTGTCATTGTAAAGCTTAGCTCTCAGACCTCAGCCCCATTTCTCTCCTTTCTACGTCATCAGCAGAAGCTTCCAGTAGTTTCTGTGTGCTGACAACATTCCCCAACTTATTTATTTCTTGAAAAAATAAAAAAAATCCTTGGAGTCAGGTGCTGCTGGGGCCAGTCTGGGCCCCAAACTTTGTGGGAGTTTTACTTGTCTGCCTGCGTCCCAGAAGGCCGCAGAAAGCCACCTCCTCTCTTAGCGATGGAAGCCCCCCGCCCCAGAGGGTTGGTGACCAGGCACCTCACCCAGGTGGCACGTACTTTGTCAGTTTTGAAGCCTCTTGGGCTCCTTTTCCATTTTACTGTCAAAATCTGTCAGCCTCAGATTCTCTGCAGCTTCTGGGTTTTGTCACATGTGCCATCTTCTCAGCTCCCCAAAGAAAAGCAACCGTGAAACCCCCTCTCCCACCTGTCACCACAGAGTAGCTCTATGACCAAGGGATTTCACCCCTGCAAGCCCCACTCTTTCATCACGCGAGTAGTTACTGAGCACCGCGTGCCCAGCGGGGACTTTGGAAAGTTGCTAGAGATACGGCGGTAAACAAAACAAACCGAAAAATCTCTGCTCTCAAATGCTTACCTCCTAGTGGGAGGAAACATAAAATAAACAAATAACTAAAATATATAGAAGGTCAGATGACGAAAGGTGCCGAGAAGAAAATTAAGGCAGGGAAAGGGGATTGAACGTGACAGGAGCAGAGCTGAAATCTGAAATACAGTAGCCAGGGAAGGCGACTGCAAAGGTGAGCCACACTTGAGGAAGGTGACTTAGGTTTCTTATTTCTAACATGGGGTGATGGTAATAGCACTCACCTCATCAAATTGTTGCAAGGATTAAGTGAGTTAATAGGTACAAAGCACTTGGAATACTGTCTGACCTATTGTGAGTGATTCATAAATGTGGTGGCTGGACACAGTGGCTGACCCCTGTAATCTTAGCACTCTGGGAGGCTGAGACAGGCGTTTGAGCTCAGGAGTTTGAGACCAGCCTAAGCAAAAGTGAGAACCTGTCTCTACTAAAAAAATAGAAAGAAATTAGCTGGACAACTAAAAAATATATACATAATAAAGAAAAAATTAGCCGGGCATGGTGGCGCATACCTGCAGTCCCAGCTACTCGGGAGGCTGAGGCAGGAGGATCACTTGAGCCCAGGAGTTTGAGGTTGCTGTGAGCTAGGCTGACGCCACGACACTCACTCTAGCCCAGGCAACAGAGTGAGACTCTGTCTCAAAAAAATAAAAATAAAAAAATAAAAAAAATAAATATAAGCTATTGTTATGATCATTACTTTAACAAATACTTTCTTGAAGGCATTAGTGTTTTTCAAGCATCCAATTTAGTTAGTGCTGGAAGTTCAAAGTTGGTAAATATGGCATGCATGCCACTACACACTTTCAAAAAAAATTATTAATAACAGACATGACTAATCAATTACTGCATTCTTTCTCCCTGAGCCTAAAGTGCCTTAGGAATATTTCTTAAGATAGTCCTCTAGCAGTCCCCATCAAACAATTGGAACTGGCAGGTAAAAAGAAACTTATGTGCCATCCTTTGATGCAGTTGCATTAGGGACAGATTCATCTTTTGAATTCCTCCCCCTGTTTTGACCCCTTTCCTATGTGACAATAATTTCCTCTGTCACTGAGAGCTGGTGCCCCACCCGTACATCCTTTCTGTGAAATGATAATCTCCATCTGCTCTGAGTGGCAAAGGAAAGAATAAGTCACAATCCACTATGGAGGTTATGTAAAATAATACAAACAACCTTATGCTGTTAATTGTCTAATGATTTCGCACTGTTTCCTTAGGGATTACCAGTAGAAAGGTCTTGCCTTCCTACTTACCATCCTTCCTTGATGTGACAACAGGTCTAAGTCCTTCTTATGGGCACATATGACAGGGGATCAGATGCTCTTAGGAGAGAAAGTGGCTTTCACACAGACTCCTTGCTCTGCTATGTAACTGTGAAATTCCCCTAACCTAAACACAGGCCTTTTCTCACGGCACCTTCTCTTCAGCCTGTTCAAGACAGTTTAGTGCCTAAATTTGGTAGCACATTAGTAATATTACTACTCAGGGGCTTATTAAACATGAGCTCAATGGAATTTTCTTAGAATTGTGAAGCAAAACCAAATACAATTCAATATAGAGAACGATTGCACACACCCGTGATAGACCAGATGTCCATAAAAAAGATCAGCCAAGAAGGACTATTCTAGTGTGTTTAAGTTAAAGGCTTCCTAATTCTCCTCAAGAAGGAAGCTCAATGGTTAGAACACTGAGAGGACTTATTCTAGCCTTTTTCTGAAAGCAGGATTTTATTTTATTCCCTTTTTATTTTTTTTTAATATCAAACTTGTAGAAAAGTTGAAAAACAAACAAACACCCACTTACTGGTCACCAATTTTATACACACACACACATACACACACACACATATGACAGCTTTTTTGCTGAACCATTTAGAGTAAGTTGCAGATATATAGTTGCTTCACCCAAAAAATATTAGGTCACCAAGTATGAAATGTCCAGCTTCCTTAAGTACTAAGTTTGATGATTAATATCTGACATTCTCATTTTGCCACTTCTTATTTTTATTGTGAAGGTACATCCTCATTCTTTCAAATGCATGGCTTTTTGCTTGTGATTATCTTTCAAAATTTTTTAGAGTAATTTTTGTGAAACCATGGATAAGGCAAAAATTCCTGTTATTTTTTAATGTGAGTTCCATCATGGAACCAACGCTACACAGACAGCTCAAAATATCAGCAAAGTGTTTGGGAAGGATGTGGCTAATGAACACACAGTACATCAGTGGTTCCAGAAGTTCCATTCTGGTGATTTTAATCTTGAAAATGAGCCACATGGGTGACCTGAGACCAAGGTGGATAATGATGAGCTGAAACCTATAGTGGAAACAAATCCATCTTGACCTACGTGTGAATTAGCAGTAAGGATTGATGTTACTATTCCAACAATATTGGACCATTTGAAATAAATCAGCAAGGTAAAGAAGCTGGATAGGTGGGTTCTGCAAAAACTGAACAAGCATCAGAAGAGAAATCATCTCAAAGCTTGCCCTTTTTTGCTGTCATGACATAAAGGAGAACCATTTCTACATTGTATTGTTATGTGTGATAAAAAAATGGATTATTTTTGACAATCACAAGCATTTGGCACAATGGTTGGATAAAGATGAAATGCTGAAACATAATCCAAAACTAAATATTCATCAAAAAAAGCTAATGGTGTGTGTTTGGTGGTCCAGCGCTAGTATTATTCACTAGAGCTTCATGAAACCCGGTCAATCGACTACAGCGGATGTCTACTGCAACCAGTTGGATGAAATGACGAGATGCTTGCAATTAAGCAGCCAAGTTTGATCAGTAGAGACAGAACAATCCTCTTGCAAGACTATAGTCTCAGAAAACAATGCTTTTCAAACTACAAATGCTGGATTTTGAACTCTCTGTCATCCATCGTATTCATCAGACCTTGCACCAGCTGCCTACCACTTCTTCCAGGCTTTGGACCACTTCTTGAAAGGAAAAATATTCCATTCTCAGCAAGCTGTGGAAAATACCTATTGCAATTTCATGGTCACTAGCTCTCCAGGCCTCTTTGCTGCTGGCATAAACAAGCTACCATTACGATGGCAAGACTATGTAGATAGTTTAGGCACATACTTTGATTAATTGTACTTCTTGTTTGAGATATAGTAAACTAAACTTTTGATTTGAAATCGGATATTTCATATTTAGTGACCTAATAATTCATCAACATCTCCTAAAAGATGTTGATTCTCTTACATGACCACAGTACCATCATCACACCCAAGAAATTCAACATGACTACAATAATATATATACAGTCTGTATTCAAATTTCCCTAATTACCTCCAAAATGTCTTTTATATCCTTTAAAAATATGTATTATATTGTATGCAATCAAGGCTTACACACTGTAATTGACTATTTAATACATTTTTATCTAGAGCTATCTCCCACCTTTTTTGGTCTTTCATGACATTGTCATTTTGAAGTCTGATGGACTACTCCCCAATCTCTATTTGACTAATTGCTGCTGCATGATGTAATTCGATTAACCGTTTTAGACACAAATACAACATAAGTGATATTGCATCCTTCCTAATACAGTAGTCTCCCCTTATCCAAAGGGGATACGTTCGAAGTCCCCCAGTGGACGTCTGAAACTGCAGACAGTACTGAACTCAATTGCCGTTCATCAGAACACATTTCTATTCATGTCTTCCACCGCAAATGTAATGCCTTTTCCATCTTAACTAAGCACTTAGCACTCACTGTGGCTGTAACTTTCTCAGCTTGAAGTGCAATAGCAAAACGAGCACAAATTTCTTTTTCCTACTTCACAATTTCATGGATAGATTTATTCTCACTGTGGATTTTAGCAGCCTCAGCAAATGATTTTGAACTTTCACTTTTTCACTTCAAGGAAGCACTTTACAGTTCCTCTTTGGCATATCCTAATTGCCAGCATCACTATTTTTGTGCTTTGGAGCCATCGTTAAGTAAAATAAGGAAGACTTGAACGTAAGCACTGGGATACCATGACAGTAACCGAGTAACAGTAACGAGAGTAACAGTAACAGCTACCGCAACAGAGAACCAAGAAGGCTACTGAGTGACTACTGGGCAGGTGGCATCCACAGCATGAATACTCTGGACAACGGGATGATCCCCTCCCAGTCAGGACGGAGTAGGGCAGCGTGAGATTTCATCACACTACTCAAAACAGCACATGATTTAAAACTTATGAATTGTTTATTTCTGGAGTTTTTTATTTAACATTTTCTAACTGCAGTTGACCATCAGTAGCTGAAACCACAGATGGCAAAATCACTGATAAGGGGAGACTACTGTATGTCACAGCAGGAGGCACATAATGTTAGTTTGTCCCATTACTCGTAAATCTAACTTTGACCATTTAGTTAAGGTGACGTCCAACAGATCTTTTTGATGTAATTAATACATAATCTTCTCTGTGCAGGATGTATCCAGGGGGACAAAATACATAATCTGCAAAGTGACAGTTTGATACTGTGTAAATAGCCTGTGCCCAACAACCTTTCAATCCATGGCTTTAGCATCGCTTGATGATATGGACTGAATTGGTTATTACTAGCGTCTTCACAAAACGGTGATTATCTAGTTCTATCATTCCTTCTTTATTAGCTGGCATTCTCCCATGAAGACAAGCTGAAATCTGGGGTTTTAACTGTCATAATCACATTTACAACAGCAGGAACTCTTCCCCGGGACATGCCATGGTAAGCACAACGCACTGTGAAAAGAATACAGCCATTCCAAAAATGGAAAGTGCCAAATTTGTGGTCCCCAAAAGGGATGCCTTACAAAAATTAACAGGAAGATATCTAATCCCACAATTTTCTAGTAATAGTTAAAGATCAATCCTATGAGTTCTGTTTTGCACAATTTCTGAAAGAGCTGAACACACAGAAAAGAGATGTAAGTCTTCCCCTTTTATAATTGCTTTGAGAATCTGCTTTTTTCAGTCTAAAGAGTTCCCAAGCGAACAGCAGGGTGCGAGCTTCAGGCCTCAGCCTATGTCCAGGGCAGAGTCACATCTCCTGCGATAATCCCAATAATCCCGTCTCCAAGGGAGTTTCTGGGATCAGCTGCCGAGGGAGAAGGAAGAACAGAGCGGATGCTGCAGTACTCTATTAATGTAGCTACATCCATAAACCTTCACCCCCTAAATAAAAAGCCTGAGTACCTGGTTCTCTCTGCCAACGTTCTCTACCTCCTTCACTTCTGGGTTGGCCCTTTTCTTGCCCAGGGAAAAGCAAATAAACTTTTCTATCTCATTCTTTGTCTGGAGAAATCCTTCTCAAAACCCGGGTGCACTAGCTTTCTAGCTCTCCACCCTAACCATCCCCACTTCTCTTCCTCCTCCTCTCCCCCTTTCCCTCCAGCTGCTCCATGTATTGAGCACTTTGTTCGCTGCTTTATGTACATGAGATCATCTAGTTACTCCCAACCGCCCTATGAGATAGGTGATATCAGCCCCGGTTTTCAGACGAAACTGAAACACAGAAGCAACTTGCCCAAGGTCTCCCGATGAGTGGCAGCCCTGGGACTTGAATGCAGACCCATTTGACTTCAAAGGTCGTGTTCTTGCCCAGCCACATTCCTAAAACACTGTATTATCCTTTGCGTACACATATCTAACCATCACAGCAGTAGTTAAGTCTTGATTTTTGTTGATTGCTAAACAACTCTACATCCTTCCCTCTGAGTATTCACAATGCATAGTAAAGAGGCCAGGGAATTGCACCAAAATAGTGACTGTAATTTTATGGATTATTTTATTTTTGTCTTTATACTTTTCTGTATTTCCAAAGTTATCTACAATATACGAGCATTGCTTTTGTGAAATATATATACATACATACAAACACTATATATACAGTGTTTACTATATAAATATAAATATATATATATATATACACACACATATATATATAGTGTTTGCAAAGAGAAAAAAGGGCAAATTTCTAGATGTCAGATTCGGAAAGTCTCTTTGTGGGGATTGCCTGTCCCTATTAGGGTCAGGATCACAGGGTAGACCCATGGGCACATGCCTGGGCTTATGTGCTAGCAAGAGGCAATGTGGAAATATATACATGACAAGTTCTACAGCAGACCAACTGGAGGAAAGAATCCAGTTTGCCTGATGGTCCATTTTCCCAGAGCCCTAATCACAAACTGGCCTCGTATAAGACTGCAGGCAGCTATCAAGGTCAGAGAAGCCTGAGCCTTGGACGTCAAAGTGTTTACAAAATACCATCAAGACAAGGAAACACACAGGAAACAATTTTTGAGAAGGACAAGATAAGAAATACGCTCAGTGCCAGAATAACAGAATTGGCCATCCACTGAGAAGGTCAAATACAGAAGTTACTGAGGCTTCCAGAAATTTCTAAAAGGGAAGTCAGAATCACAGACCAGAAAGTGATTACTCTAAGAGCTTTTAATAATAGATTCTGGGCCTTTGTAACCTGTTTCCCATTTTTGTTACTCCATAGATGTTGTTCTATAGTCTCCAGCAAAGAAAAAAAAATGCCTTGGAAAGGGAAAAAGAAGAATTAGTAAGGAGATGGAATCCCAGTACAAACCCTGTATGCTTCTGAATGACAAAACGCCACCATGTGACAGCTCTGACAGTAAAGAGCTGAGCAAACTGAGAATCGACAACGTCCTTACATCCCCCAGAGAACTGAAGTCACCGGGCAAAGTGCCCACCCTGACAGTGGAAGAGAGAGAGGACCGCGACTTACCTACCAGGACGGAGCCGCCACTGCCGCCGGCAACTTGCAGGAGCCCTTCACCGGAGACTGAGGGATTGCTGCAGGCTGGGTGTGGACCAGCGCAGGAGTTCAGAACTCCTGGGGTCCCAGTCTCGGAGCGATCTCACATTTTCCTGGGGTTTATCTCCGGGAGCACCGCCAGGTTCTCACTGTGAAGTTGGGAGAAAAGTGCCCATGCTTCAGGCAAGGGCTGGGGTAAAGTAACCGTTTTAAAACACGCCCAGGGAAAAAGTAACCATTTTGAAAGCCCAGAGCATTCTGCTCTCCTCCACAAAGGCCTGCCGGCAAAGGACACTGCTTTGCCAGGCCTTATCTGCCTTAGGGAAAGGGCGGGGAGCCCACTCCAGCCCCCTCTGGCCTCCCAGTCTCCATCAGGAGAGAAAAAGAAAGGCCACAGCCCAGGGACTCAGGCCCTCTGAGGTTTAATTACAAGATTATAGAGCACTCCCTCCCCTCCCAATACCTTATGGTATTAGTTTCCTAGGGCTGCCATACTGAAATATCACAAACTGGGTGGCTGAAACAACAGAAATTTGTTATCTCACAGTTCTGGAGCCTGGAAGTCCCAAACCAAGGTGTGTCAGGGCCACACTCTCTCTGAAGGTGCCGGGGAAGGACCCTTCCTCGCCTCCCGGTTTCTGATGGCTGCGGGCAATCCTCAGCATCCCTTGGCTTGTGGCTGCATCATTCCAATCTCTGCCTCTACCGTCCCATGGCCTCCTCTAAGTAGAGGAGACAAAATTTGACCTCTGCCCTCCTGTGTCTGGGAATTAAACTGACATAGACAGATGAACAAGAGAAAAGTATACAAATGTACTTAAGTTTTATGTGACAGGGGCCCTCATAAGAAAATTGTCTCAGTCTGTTTTGTGCTGTTATAACAGAACACCACAAACTGGGTAGGTAATGTATAAAGGACAGATATTTATTTCTTACAGTTCTTGAGGCTGGGAAGTCCAAGATCAAGGTGCCAGCAGGTTCATTGTCTAGCAAGGGTCCAGTCTCTGCTTTGGGCACTTTGAATGCTGTGTCCTCCAGAGGGGATGGACGTTGTGTCGTCACCTGGCGGAAAAGCAGCGAAGATGATCTCACTCCCACAAGACCTCTTCTCTTATAGCAGCTTCGATTCGTTCAAGAGAGTGGAGCCCTCAGGACCCAAGCACCTCCCATAGGTCCCATCTCCCAGCACTACTGCATTGGGAATTCTTTCCAACTCATGAAATTGAAGGAACAGCAGAAATCAAGATCCAGAGAAGCAGTTAGAGTCTACTGCATTGGGCAAAGCAGGGGAAATGGTGATAATGTGAGAAGGCAAAGGGGCCAGGGCTAGGGTGGTTAATTGGCTGCAAAAGTGATGAGGAAGACTGGGTTAGTTTAACAAAGTTTGTACAGATTTCTCCCAGCTTCAATTTTTTGTCCTTGATGATAAGAACATTACTTTCCTCCTGGTATAAGGAGGACGTCTTCCTATATAGGGTTTTGTCTCCTGCTTTCAGAAAGAAAAAGGGGCAACCTTTTGTGCCTGCTATGTAAGTGCCTTTAGTGCAAAAAAACAGATGAACAAGAGGAAAGCATATTGTTTTGGCAGTTTCTTACAAATGTGAACTAAAATAAAATCTTAAGCCCCCCACCCCAGCCAACTGTATGGACTCCCTCTTGGCCAAGAGGACCCCCCCAAAAAAACACAAAAAACCTTAAAGCTGAGTTGCCGGCCATGAGGAAAAAGGAGTTCAGACACACCTAGTTATGCCCTGTCCCCTTTTGGAGTTATTTTTGTAACAAGAAGATACAAAATCAGTAACAAGCAAACAGTCCAAGGCTTTAGACAAAGTTTCATTTCTTTAGCCAAATGCAAATCAAAGAATCTTTAAAACTACCTATAACCTGTAATCCCCTGCTTCAAGATGTCCTGCCTTCTAGCACTCTGGGAGGCCGAGGCGGGTGGATCACTCAAGGTCAGGAGTTCGAGACCAGCCTGAGCAAGAGCGAGACCCCATCTATACTAAAAATAGAAAGAAATTAATTGGCAAACTAAAAATATATATAGAAAAAATTAGCCAGGCATGGTGGCACGTGCCTATAGTCCCAGCTACTCGGAAGGCTGAGGCAGAAGGGTTGCTTGAGCCCAGGAGTTTGAGGTTGCTGTGAGCTAGGCTGACGCCATGGCACTCTAGCCAGGGCAACAGAGTGAGACTCTGTCTCAAAAAAAAAAAAAAAAAAAAAAAGATGTCCTGCCTTTTTTGGCCAGACTAATGTATATCTTCCATGTATTGCTTTATGACTTTACATGTAGTTCTTGTCTACCTAAAATGTATAAAACCAAACTGTAATGGCACGACCACTCGCTCAAGGCTTCTTGGGCATGGCTGCCTGGACCCTGGTCACACATATTCGGCCCAGGATAAACCTCTTTAAATTATTTTACAGAGTTTGGGTCCTTTTCCGATGACAAGGCTAAAATAGTTGTACTACACAATATAGCAATTGTGCTCCTAGGTAATTACCCAATTGCATTGGAAACTTATGTCCACACAAAAATATGCATATGAATGTTTATAGCAGCTTTATTCATAATTCCCCAAAGCTACCAAGATGTCCTTCGATAAGTAACTGGATAAAAAATTATGGTGCATCCATACAATAGACTATTATTCAGCCATTTTTTAAATGTGCTATCAAGTCACAAAAAGGAGTAACCTTGAATGCATATTGATAAGTCAAGACAGTTTGAAAAGGCTAAATGCTGTACAATTCCAACTATACAACATTCTCGAAATGACAAAACTAAAGAGAGAGTAAAAAGATCAGTGTCAATACTTGCCAGGGGTTCACAGTGAGGGAGGTATGAACAGGTAGAGCCCGGGGGACTTTGAGGACAGTGGAACCGTTCTGTAGGATGATGTACCGGTGGATTCGTGACATCATGCATTTGTCAAAGCAGCTTTGCACAACACAAAGTGAACTCT
Source organism: Microcebus murinus (assembly GCF_040939455.1). Classification (NCBI taxonomy): domain Eukaryota; kingdom Metazoa; phylum Chordata; class Mammalia; order Primates; family Cheirogaleidae; genus Microcebus; species Microcebus murinus. The sequence continues at coordinate 99,245,670 of NC_134111.1, forward strand.
AATAGAAACTACGGACTTTAGTTAATAATACCAGTTCCTTTTTATTTTTTCTTTCTTGAGACAGGGTCTCACTCTGTTTCCCAGGCTGGAGTGCAGTGGCATTATCGCAGCTCACTGCAACCTCAAACTCCTGGGCTCAAGCGATCCTCCTGCCTTAGCCTCCTGAATGGCTGAGACTACAGTCACTTGCCACCACACTTGGCTAATTTTCCTATTCTTTTACAGAGTTGAGGTCTCACTATGTTGCTCAGGTTGATCTTGAACTCCTGGCCTCAAGCAATCTTCCCACCTCCCAAAGGGCTGGGATTATAGGCATGAGCCAGGAGGCCCAGCCTGGTTCATTAAGTTTTGACAAATGTACCACGCTAATACACAATGCTAATAATAGGGGAAACTGTGGGGAGGGGAGGGAAGCATATGGGAGCTCCCTGTACAACCTGCTCAATTTTCCCATAAAACTAAAACTGTTTTTAAAAACAAAATCGTTTTTTTAAAACCACCATAAACAAAGTCAAAAGATAAATGTGGAACTGAGAAAAAAAAAAAAAAAAGCCCTCCTAAATCATATCACAAACACATCAGTGAGAAAAGGCTAACAACCCAACAGAAAGGGAGGCTGGGGTGCAGAAGAAACAGTTCTCATAGAAGGAGACACATGTGATATTTAAACGATGGAAAATTGCTCAAGCAACGTCACTCTTAATCAGAAACATACAGGATGAAAGCTATACTGAGGTACCATTTTTCTCCATCAGATTGGCATGCATCCAAAAGCTTGGAAACACACTATGTAAATAAGGCAGGGGAATGCTAGTCTCAGGCGTCCTCAGTGGAAATGTAAATGGGCATAACCCTAATGGAGAAAACCTCGGTAATATTAATCAAGATTAAAGCTGTGCAGACCTTTTGATCCTGCAGTTCTACGCTAAGGATGCATCCTAGAGATACACTCGCATGTGGAATGACAAGTCCACAGAGCTATTTACTGCTATGTCATTTATGGCAGCAAAAGAGAAGAAACCACTCAACTGTACGTCATTAAGGGGATGGTTAAAAAATGATGGGACATCCATGTAAGGAATGCAGTTGTAAGAAAGAGGAAGCACCTTATGAGCACACATGGACAACCTCTAAAATATATTGTGAGAAAAAAAGCACAAAGAAGTGTGTTTGGTACACTATCGTTTACGTAAAATAAATAAAAAAAAAGAAAGAAAGAAACCAAAGACCATTTATCCTTCTTTGCTTGTAAATGTATGAACAGTCGCCAGGAAAATGTCTTTGCAAGGATTCATGTGAAGATGGAAACATGTTGCCTTCAGGGAGAAGCACCAGGAACCCTGAGGATGGAATGGGAGTGATACCTATTTTGAAGGGTACACGTTTTTATTGTCTTTTGGATTTTGTACTGCAGGGGTCTGTGTTGGCTCCTTTCTCCTCTGCAATCCGGGGACAGAGGCCAGACTGTGGATAAGGATGCAGCCGCAGCAGCGCCCTGACAAAGGGAGAAATCCTCATGGGACGATGATGGTGGCCTTGGGGCACCTGTCAGCACAAGCGTGCTTTTCATAAGCGCCAAATCATCTTCTCTGGTTATGAGACAGGGAGTCACAAAGGAGAGAAGATTCCCATGGTCTGGGAGGGAGAAACTAAGTCAAATATGAATAGCCCACAGGCCCCCCATGGCCCCATGAGCTGCTGCGGGTCTGCAGTGATCTGTGCTCTACCACCCAAAGGCCTCCCGTTTGGGGCAGCTACCCAGCGCTCCCGTCCTCTGTTCTTCCTGCGTGCTACCCTGAGCCTTCACCAAAATGCAACTCAGTCTCCGCATTCAGGGAAACCAGATTTTCAGCTCCGCCTTCTGCCTTAGGAAGGCCAGAGAGCCAAATGGCAGCTTCACCTCATTTCTGGCCTCCCTGAAGCTAGCAAGGTCAAGGACTGGGTGGTCACATATGTGACCACCGTATGGAGTCTGAATGTCATCTGGAGTCCCAGTGAGGCAGTCCATTCTGCCTCAGTGTCAAAGCTGAATGTTCCATTTCAAATACAGTTAAGCATGCTAGGTGTAACAAGGGGTGACAAAATCTCTTTTATATGCTTTCGTTTTTGAAGTTCTATCAGTCAATTGAAGTATAAATGTATAATTATTATCACTGGAGTAAAATGCTGCAATAATTAATGATGATTGTGAAAGGTACTTATTTTATGTTCCAAAATAGTTATTAAGATCTTCCCAACAGATAAATTGGGAAGTAGATTGATGGTTATGTTAACTGTAACAAGAACAATGTATCCTTTATGATGCAACATGTAATATAAAGATTTAAATGAGACTATTAAGGAGAATAGTGACATTAAATTCAATAATTCTGATTCTTATAAAATTATTTGGTGTACTTGCATTTGTAACATTAAACTAAATAACCCTTAGGATGCCTACTTAATACTTAGTTATACAGTTCAGTTACACATTTAGACTATAAGTCATTCAAGTAAGACCCCAATTTGGTAATTCTTTACATCTCAAAATTTTACAATAAAGACAAACTCCAAAATCGTGTAAAAAAAATTCCTTGTGGGCCGGGCGTGGTGGCTCACGCCTGTAGTCTTAGCTCTCTGGGAGGCCGAGGCGGGTGGATTGCTCAAGTTCAGGAGTTCGAAACCAGCCTGAGCAAGAGCGAGACCCTGTCTCTACTATAAATGGAAAGAAATTAATTGGCCAACTAATATATATATAAAAAACTAGCTGGGCATGGTGGCGCATGCCTGTAGTCCCAGCCACTCAGGAGGCTGAGGCAGGAGGATCGCTTGAGTCCAGGAGTTTGAGGTTGCTGTGAGCTAGGCTGACGCCACGGCACTCACTCTAGCCTGGGCAACAAATCGAGACTCTGTCGCAAAAAAAAAAAAAGAAAAAATTCCTTGATATGTTCTGATAAGGGATTAATAAGCGGAATACATAGAGAACTCCTAAAACTCAAAAACAAAAAAAGCCTAACAACCCAATTCAAAAATGAGCAAAGGACTTGAAGAGACATTTCTCTAAAGAATGGCCAATAAGCACATGAAGAGATGTTCGAACATCCCATTAGGGACGTGCAGATCAAAACTACAATGAGGCACCACTTCATATCCATTATCTATTATCAAAAAAAGAAAAAGAAAACAGAAAATAACAAGTGTTGATAAGGATGTGGAGAAATTGGAACCCTTGTACTGGTGGGAATGTAAAATGGTGCAACCACTATTGGAAACAGTAGAGCATTTTCTCAAAAATTTAAAAATAGAATTACCATATGACCCAGGAATGCCACCTCTGGGTATATACACAAAAGAGTTGAAAGCAGGGTCACAAACAGATATTTGTACACCCATGTTTATAGCATCATCATTCACAACGGCCAGCCCAAGTGCCCACTGATGGATGATGGATAAACTAAATGTGGCACATACACATAAGGGAATATTACTCAGCCCCGAGAAGGAAGGAAATTCTGACACATGCTTCCATATAGATGAAGCTTGAAGACATAATTCTAAGTGAAATAAACAGTCACAAAAAGACAAAGAGTATGTGATTCCACTTTTAAGAGGTCCCTACGGTAGTCAAACTCATAGAGACCGAAAGCAGAATGGTGGGCTGGGGGGGAGGAGGGAATGAAGAGGTTCAGTTTCGCGGTATGAGAAAAGTTCTGGCACTGGTGATGGTTGCACAATATGAATGTACTTAATACTGCTGAAATGTTCACTCAAAATGGTTTAAATGGCAAATTATGTATATTTTACTACAATTTTTAAAAATAGTTTTTAAATGCATGATAGAGTGACCATATAATCTATTGTCCAAACTGGAACACTCTGGGAAGTGAAAGTAGATGTTTTTTTATTCACTACACTTGGACTCCCAGGATACAGGAGACTGCCCTGGACAGTCCAGATATTCCCAAATCTCCTGCTTCTTCTCTAATATCAGTTGTGAGTGAGTGCCTTGTTGGTCTGGCAAACGTTCAGGAGGATGACTATGAATGAAATCTCACAATCAACAGTGCCAAGAAATAATTATTCCTGTTCTATAATGTGAAACTTTTAAAAATGTGGCCACTAAGTTTTGTAAAAAATAAAATTGGCACAGGCGGGGCACGGTGGCTCACACCTGTAATCCTTGCACTCTGGGAGGCTGAGGCAGGAGGTTTGCTTGAAGTCAGGAGCTGGGGGCCAACCTGAGTAAGAGTGAGACCCTGTCTTTACAGAAAAAGAAAAATCATCCAGGTGTGTTGGTGCGTGCCTATAGTCCCAGGTACTCGGGAGGCTGAGGCAAGAGGATCCCTTGTGCCCAGGACTTTGAGGCTGCAGTGCTATTAATATGATGATGCCACTGTACTCTAGCCCGGGCAATGGAGAGAGTCTCAAAAAAATAAAAAATAATAATAAAGTATTAAAAAATAAAATAAGCACAATAACTTTGGGCTAATTTCAGATTCATAGTTTTATCCCAGAAGTCCATTCTATGCCAGGATGAGTGGCATTGCTGGATGTTTGCATGGGGGAACCACCTTTGCTTTCCTGCCTCAGTCTCCCCTGTCCCCTCCCATGGTCTCTCCCATCCATCCTCTAAGGTGGGGCGTACACAAACGGCCCTCCTCTTTCCAGTCTCTCCTGATCCACCCTGCAGAATTTCCCCACTCCCAGACTCCTCTGGTGCTTTACGTGGCATGAGGATAACACGAGATGAGACCTAGATTAACTGGTCAATTAATTAACATCTCCTCGGCTGCCAATTGTGAAAAATGCCATAATTAAAATGATCAACCAGCCATAAAGGAAACCACCTTGGACCTCTCCATGTAAACTACCTGGGCAGTTCCTTGGGTTTTTCAGGAGTTTGTCAGGGTCTAGAGGCTGAGGCGTGAAGAAAGAACCTGATTTGATTCTTGGCTGTGGTAGGAACCAATATTAGTCTAAGTGCTTTTCATAGACAGGAATGTAACAAAAAATGGTTTGAAAAAATGGCAAAAATATTTTATGTCTCTTTAAACATCCCCCACTCCCTTCGGAGAACCAGGACCTGCATCCTTGCCTCAGGCCTGTGGTCAGAACGGGCAGGGGAATGTCTTTTGTTCTTTGTGCCACAGGAGTTGGCTCAAGGAAATTATCTGGGTGGAGGTCATCAGATCATCATTGTACTTAGCCAAAGATGGGATTAATCCGGGCAGAGGTCACACCTTAGCTGAAGATGGGACTGATGGGAACTTTTAAAAGCTCTGTACTTCTACTCAGAAGCATCATGCTGGTACTTTGAGATGGGAGTCTGCCAGCCTCCTGATTTGCCAGCAAATTCATAAACTCCTCTTTCCTTCTCAAACCACTTGTCCTTGTTCCTCTGATGCAGCCTTGGGGACAAGTGCCGAACTTACGGTAACAGGAAGTGGTAATTCTCACCCTATCTGATCTCTGCTCTGACTCACCGGGGTGCCCCAGGCCCCAGGCCTGGGCTCACTACCGTTAGCCACCAACCTGAGCAACACAGTAAGATGCCTGGCTGAGAAATCCCCCCAGGATCTGGTGGTAAGAAGGGCTGCTCTCTCCATTCATGTGGTTTTATGGGGATGCCTGGATTCTGCAGGCCTGGGCCATGTGATCTTGATCGCACAAATCATTTAAAAACAGCCTTAAAGGTCACCTGTTCCAGCAATTGTTTCATACCCCTCACTCCCGTTAATAATGCCACCTCCCCCGACTTGTTTTTCTGTACTCCCATAGTACATTGTAAGCATGGCTATGTGCAGTAAAAAGTTGGTTTCCTGTAAACCAGGGGTCCTCAAACTATGGCCCGCGGGCCACATGAGGCCCACCGAGGACATTTATCCGGCCCGCCGGGTGTTTTTGCTGTTGCTGCCTGTCCTGCTTAGCAGCTGACTCATCCTGGGCCACAGTGCACATGTTTGGAATGTGCGCCACTCTCTAATGGCCCTCCAACAGTCTGAGGGACAGTGAACTGGCCCCCTGTTTAAAAAGTTTCAGGACCCCTGTTGTAAGCATTCAGCTAACATTACCCTCAGTGTCTTAGCCATTTTCTGCTGCTATACCAAAATACCACAGCCTGGGAAATTTACAGAGAACAGAAGTTTATTTGGCTTATAGTTCTGGAGCTGGGAAGTCCAAGAGCATGCCACCAGCATCTAGCAAAGGTCATCCCATGGTGGTGGTGCCCCATGGCAAGAAAGAGCATGAGAGAGAGAGAAAGAGAGAGATGGGGGATGGATTCCCCCCTTTTATAACTAACCCACTCCTGTAATAACTAACCCAATCCCCCAATAACGGCCATAATCCATTCATGAGGGCTTTAGTCTCATGACCTAATGACCACTTAAATGTCCCACCTCTCAACACTATGGCATTGGGGATTAAGTTCCCAACACATGAACTCTGGGAGGGGGAGCACATTCAAACCATAGCACTTAGTATTTAACAGGATTCCTCTCCTATATCCATGAATTCTTGGAGTCACCAAGTTAATATAACAATAACAAAGACTAATCTTATTTATAGGAAATTAGAAGTTTTAAGTACCTTCATGAAACCAAAAGGCAACATTAGAACATCCAATGCTTCCTGGCCACAAATAAGGAAACAAAAAAAGATAAGAAGAAAAATTAAAAAAAAAAAATAGAACATCCAATGCAACAGTTCAAGCTCATATCAAAAAGGAAAGGGCATATAGTTGACTACTTCACACCCACTAACATGGCTATAATCAATAAAATGGAAAATAACAAATGCTGGCAAGGATGTGGAGAAACTGGAGCCTTTGTACATTGTTGGCAGGAACGTAAAATGGTGCAGCTGATGTGGGAAATGGTTTGGCAATTCATCAAGAAGTTAAGCATAGAGTGGCCATATAAACCATAACTCCCATTCCTCGGTATATACTCAAAAGAATAGAAAGCAGGCATTCAAACAAACGTTTGATGTATATGTATACGTTCATGTATATGAACGTTCATAGTAGCAGTGCTTGCAGTAAAATGCAAATGCAAAATGCAAAAGCAACCCACTGTCCACAAGCTGATAAATGACACACTGGGCTGTAGTACATCCATCAAATGGAAAAGTTCATCACAAAGAGGGCGGCAGTACCAATGCATGCTGCAGTATGGATAAACCTTGAAGACATCATGCTCAGTGAAGGAAGTCAAACACAAAAGCACACATACCGTACGAGTCCATATGTATGAACTACCCAGAATGGGCTGCCCCATAGAGACAGAAAGCAGATGAGTGGTTGCCCAGGCCTGGGGGAGGGAACATGGGCTCAACTCCTTAATGAGTATGAGGTTTCCTTCGGGGATGATAAAAACATGACGGCTGCAGCATATGGTGAACGTGCTAACAGCCACTGAACGTACTCTTTAAAATGGGTAAGGTGGTAAATGTTATGTTATATGGATTTTACTTCAATTTTCAAAGAGTGTGTAGTTTGACCAAGACAAGTGTTTGGCCCAGAAACTGCTTCCCTCCTTGCAACATTTCATAATCCTCCAGTGTCAAAGGCCCTCCTCCAAATGCCACCTCCAAAGCCACCCACAGCCCAAGCGACATAAGAGTGCTGAGGCCACACCCCAGAGATCAGCCTGCGTCAGGGTCTTCACCCTGATTTGGGCCTTCTCTTCTCATAATTCTCTTATAACTCTTCTCTCATAAATCTTCTCTTCTCTTCTCATAACAGTCCACATATAGAGGCTGTGCAGGTCCCCAAAGGACTCAGGTATTCCCTGTGCCCTGCCATCATGGGTGTTGGGGCTCAGAAACCAATACCCCGACATATGGTGCTTTGACATGCTGAACTGAAGAATCCTCAAGTTGCTCTGACCTTCCTCCTATCTTCTGTCTCTCAAGCCTCTGCCACACAGGATGAAGTTTTCTCCAAAGTTCCCTTATCTGCCTCAAGCCCGGACCTGCCAACGAAGAAAACAATTACCTCTGGGCCTTTCCCTGAGTTTTCATGATCTGAACTCATATCGCAAGAAGAAAGACTGAAGTCTGTCAAGACATCTGGACAGACTTCTGCCACGAATCATTGTCTGCTCTGAGGGCCCAACAGACTTTGTCCCAGGCCACTGGATGTTGTTCAAGCCCATTGAATTCCCCTAAAAGTCATTGACTGCCCACCTAAAATCATCCACACTTCCACATCTCCCTTTCCCCTAAGAAGAAGGGTGTATGACCGTCTACACCTCATTGGGTTGTTGGGTAATCTTTCTCCTAAGATTCCCCTGTGCTATGCACATTAAAATAAATTTATATGCTTTTCTCTTATCAGTCTGTCTTTTGTGAGTTGATTTTTCAGTGAACCTTCTGAGGGCGAAGGGGACGTTTTCTCTTCTCCCCTGACATGGTTATCACATGTCTTCCCAAATACCCAGCATCAGTAGATTAGACAAAACCCAACACTGAATGGGTTTCATGCGATGGCAGAATGTTCTAAAATGGGCAGAAATGAAAGTGGGCACTAAGGTTCTGTGTAAATGAATAATAAAGTTCAGGGTAAGATACAAAGGAGGATACATATTACACTGTCTTTTGTAAAGAAAGAAGAGAAAAGAAGAATGTGCGTGTGTGTTATTTTTGTGAAGGAAATACAGGAAGTATGAAACAGAAGCTAATAAAAGACATTAACCATGGAGGGAACAGAAGAGAAGGGATGGGAATGGCGGTGAGACTTCTCTTGTAGACCTTTTTATAGCATTTTCCCTTTTGAACCATGTACATGTTTTACATAATCAAAAAATAAAATAAAATTTTAAAAGGATAGGGTTAAGCAAACCCTACAATAGAGTGAAAACAGGAACAAATCAAACTCACAATACATCAAACTAATAACATAACCCACAGTGCACGGAAAGAACTAAAGCCCTCTGATTATACAGAGTGGGGTTTGTTCTAAGAACAACAGAACTGCAAAAAAAATTCTTGTACTTTACTTAGCAGGTTTACTGTCAGTCGTAACATTGGTCTTGTAATTCTGAAACTCTTTTATGCACGATATAGGGTAAAGCAAAAAAACAAATATATATATTTTACTGTAAGAGAAAAAAGATACTAATAATAAATAAAAGAAATTAAACAAAACTCCTGTCACATTAAATTTGCATCAGAAATATCCGTTCAAACTTGTAGTTTTTTAGAAAATGTATTTCCTAATCCTGTCCACCAAAGAGCCCAGAAGAAATGAGCACACGTGACACTAAGTTCTTGTTTTCTCTGTACCACGAAAGAACCAGGGCTCCTTGGGGAAATGATTGACTCTGGTTTGGGGCTGGAAATGTACAATGTAAGCCTGGAATATCTTGTCACACCAGAAAACAAAAAAGTATTGGAACATAAATGTGATTAAGCCCGCACGGATTCAGAAGCAGACCTCCTGCTGCTCAAACGTGGGACAGTTTGAACATCAAAGTGAATAATGACAGTATTCAATTACAGCACATTTTTTAAACACCATGAATTCTTACAGAAAAAAATGCCAGTTAGTAAATGTAGAAGGAATAAAAGAATTAAAAGCCCCCATTTTGCAACCCCCAATATGGTCCTTCATTCAGGCAAACATCAACGATTGCTCAAATGATTGGGGAAACCGGATATCCAGTTAATCCCATGACCAGGTGAGGACCCCACAGATCGCTTGCTAGTTACAAAGGGGAAATGGAGTGAGGATTGGTCATCAAACGCAGCATCTGCAAGAGTGGGCACACCTGACATATTCAACATGCACTATTGCCAAAAATGTTAGACCTTAATCTAGTCTTATGTAACCAACCCACATATGTGACATTCTACAAAACAACTGGCCTGGACTCTTCAAAAATAAACCAAAGTCATGAAAACAAACAAACAGCAATAACAACAACAAAAAGGCAAGAGACTGTTTTGCATTAAAAGAGACTAAAGTGACATAACAGAATGTCATACAAGAATCTTGATTGGATCCTGGGCAGGAAAAAAAAAAAAAAGCCTAGCTCTAAACGACATTCAGGGGACAATTACAGCAATTTGAATGCCGATAGTATACTGGATGCTGTTATGGTTGTGAAAATGGCATTGTGGTTTTGTGGGAGAATGACCTTATTAGGAGATGCTGAGATATTTAGTATTTAGAAATGAATCGTCAAGATGTCAGCAACTTACTTTCAAATTGTTCAGCAAAATAAAAGTATGTGAAAATATACATGGAGGGAAAGACAAAGCAATCTTGGCAAAATGTTAAGAGTTGGAGAATCCAGGGTAAGTTCATCGTGCTCTTTCAACTTTTCTGCAGGTTTGAAATTTTCAAAATAAAATGTTGGGGGGAGGGGACGGCAGGGTGGCTAGAGAAGGTTGCGAGCTGTCGACCTAAGGAAGTCTGCCGCCCACGCCGGGAGTTCAGAATGTACCTCTAGACTACACTGCACGAATCCTCCTGAAGTCTTCCTAAAAGGGAGAAAAGTCTACACTTTACTTTTTCTTGAACCTCCAAACCCCACCACTTGCAGACACTCTGAACCCAGCACCCATTCAAGTTTAAAGAGTGGAAAACACACCCTCAAACACCACGCAGGTGGAGAGGTCGAGCCTCCTGATGTCCCAAACCCTGGGCAGGAATCCCCACCCCCAAGTACGGGGCCTGTGGATCCTCTGGCTGGTCCCAGCCCTGCGCTCCGATGGGGCGTGGGGGAGCCCACCCACCACACCAGGGCTCCTCCTGTCTTAGCATCCGGGACACCTGCAGCTGCTTCTACGCAGACCTCAGGCTCTGCTGGGGAAGCCTTTACTCCTTTCCAACACCATCTTAGCTCAAGATTGCGTTCGCTCACTCATTCGCTCATTTATTCAATTATCTGGCAAGTGTCTCTGGAGCACCAACAGGGCACCGGGCACTGTTTCAGGCACGAAGGGCACATAACCAACAAGCAGCCATGGCCTCTGCCCTCACGAGCTCACGGGCAAACTGCAACTCTGGCAAGTGCCACAAAGGAAGGGAATAGGTGCCATCAGGGCTGGTAATGGGGAAACTGTCTCAGGAGACATCTGTGTGACAAGCAGGAAAGACAATCCACAGGCTTTGGGGAGGGGGTGGATTTGGAGGATGGCGAGGAAAGGGTCAAGGGGCACTCCCAGGCTTCCGGCTGGCACAACTGGATGGGTGGTGGTGGTGGCCTTCACCGGGACATCCTGGAAGAGGCCTTCAGTGGAGACAGGGGTGCCCGACACCCGTGCAGCCTGCTGGACCACAGGTCGGCCACACGGAGGAGAGCCCTGCACTGCACTGTGGCCGGGTGCGCTGTAAGACCATCAGTGGTCACAGGAGCTGTGTGTGGTAGGAGCCTGCCTTGCTCCTCCTCCAGAAACTTCTGCCACTCCCAGAAAGACACATATGAAAAGGTTTTCAGTCGTGTGCATTTTCCTTTGATGTTGCTGTCCTTTGTTCTCAGAAGCAGATTCTGGGCAGCATCCTATACCCCAGGTGACAAGGCTCCTCTGGCTTGCTAGCCTGAGGGTCCCCTTCCTTTGTTTCCAAAAGCAAGGGGTGTGCATGGGGGTTGGGGGGAGATATGGAGGGAAAACAGCTCCGGGACACACACGCACGCACACGCGCGCGCACACACATGCACACCTGTATGCACAATTCTTTCTGTCAGGATTTGCTACCCCAGCAGTGTCTGACTAGCTTTATAAAGGCTAGAGATCATTTTATTGACCCAAATTTGGCCAAGGAAAAGCCTAGCAGAGTTGGCCCTCCATGTCCGTGGGCTCTGCAGACATGGGTTCAATGAACAACGATCTGAAATAACAACTATTGACACAGTATTTGGTAGCATATGTAATCTAGAGATGATTTAAAATATACAGGAGGGCTGGGCACGGTGGCTCACACCTCTTATCCTAGCACTTTGGGAGGCCAAGGCGGGAGGATCGCTTGAGACCAGGAATTCAAGTCCAGCCTGAGCAACATAGTGAGACTCCTGTCTCCACAAAAAAGTAGAAAAATCAGCTGGGCATGGAGGCAAGCACCTGTAGTCCCAGCTACTCAGGAGTCTGAGGCAGGAAGATTGCTTGAGCCCAGAGTTTGAGGCTGCAGTGAGCTATGATGATGCCATGCCACTCTAGCCTGGGTGAGAGTGAGACCCTGTCTCAAATATTAAATACATACATACATACATACATACATAAAGTATACAGGATGATTGTGTAGGTTCTATGCAAACACTGTGCTATTTTATATCGGGGACTTGAGCATCCTGGAACCAGTGCCCCGAGGATACAGAGGGACGACCATATTTGTACTAGAAAATGCTACGTACCGCAACCCTTCCCCCAATCCACGTCACCCACAGTCTCCTTACAAACAAGAAATTCTCGGTGCGAGCACATTTTCTGTGGAACACATCAGCAGGACGGAGTCCCACTCCCAGGCGAACACGGGGCAAAAGGGGGAGACAGGGCGTGCGTGAAAGAAGGGGCATCGAGTACGAACCCTCAGGAGTCAGAAAATGAGGGTTGGGGGTGTAGTCACTTCCTGGGGCTCCTGTAGCAGACTACCACAAACTTCATGGCCCGAAACAATAGAAACTTATCGTCTCACAGCTCTGATGCCAGAAGTCCGAGATCGAGTCGCGAGCAGGGCCACACTCCCTCCCAGAGGCTCTAGGGGACGCTGTGCTCTCGCCTCTCCCCGCTTGCAGTGGCCCGTCATCATCCTCGCTGCGGCTGCAACACTCCGATCTCGGCCTCCGCCTGCACACGGCCTCTCCTCTTCTTTGGTGTGTCTGTCCTCTGTGTGTCTCTTAAAAGGACGCTTATCCTGGGATTTAGGACGGATCCAAAAATGACCCCAGGAACCATTTTATCTCAAAATCCTTAATCTTTAGATCTGCAAAGACCCTTTATCCAAATAAGGCCACACTCCCAGGTCCCAGGATTTATCACGTGGACGTTTGTTTTTGGGGTCCGCCATTCAACCCGCTACAGAATGAGACTTTCACAGACCATGGGGAAGGGAGGCAGCGGTCAGGCTTGCTTGCTTTCTGACGTGGCACTGGCTCCTGTGGTGAGGGCCACTCATACTGGAACTGCACTGAGAAACCATCCCTCCCTTGGGCTCTCACTGAAGAAAACAGGGCATTCTGGGAAACGCTGCCCAGCCATGCAAACCCCCCACCCTTTCAGGGCCTATTTCCAAGCCCTCTGCTCTGAGACCCATGCCCGTCACCCCAGGCCCCAGCTGGCCCACCCTGCATTGCATCCTATGACCTTGGGCACTTATCTTGCCTGTTCAAACCCCTCCACAAGTGTTTGCCAGCCGCCCGCTCTACTCCGGACCTCAGGCTTATGAGAAAACTCATTTGACAATTAATCCTGCACTAGCCTTGGACTGGTTCTGTGAAGTCCCAGATTCCCCGGGGGAGAGCAGGAGTTTCAAAATGCCTCCAGTCAAAATCACCCTCAGAGATCACCTTTACACCACTGGGAGCCAGGACCCTGAACCTCAAAAGCAAAAATCCACTTGTTGCCTAACATTGCAGGTAAGGTCTCCCCTCAGCCTGCAGGTCTAGTTTGAAGATGGACAATGTGGGGAGGGAAGAGGGAAATGGGTTAGTTAAGGAGATTTTTCTCTTTTCTTCCTTCGCCTCCAGATTTGACAGCTGGCTTTCCTAAGTTACAGGCATGTGCACAGCCATGCGCTGGATGTCATCCTCATGGATCTTAAACCTAGGTTTAAGACCCCAAAGGGCAGGAAGAAGCCCCTTACCTCCCCTAGAGTGGGCCACAGGGCAGCCTGCGCAAGGCTGGACAGAGCAGGTGCTGGATAAATCGGCTGCAGGAAAGAGGGGGAGGGATGTCCACATCTCCACCTAGGTGGAGCTCACTGCCCGGGGGACTCGTTAAGGGATCGCCCCCCCCCCCAAGAGGAACCCAGGCCAGCTGTCCTCCCTCTGGGCCACACGCCCGTCCAAAGCCACGACAGGGACGAAGGCCCGCAGCATCCAGTTCTGGAGTCGAGTCCTGACTCAGAGCCCCACACACAGCAGGTGTCTGCTAAATGTCGTATGTCTCAGAGAACTCTCAGGTCTGCTCGTCTCAGCTGCGGCCCTGAGAGTCCCTGCATGGGCAGTCAGGGTTCCCCAGAGAAACAGAACCAGCAGGATGTGGGGAGGGAGATTTAAGGAATTGGTTCTCCGATTGTGGAAGCCGGCGAGTCCCCAATCTGCAGGTCGGCCGGGGGGCGGGGGGGGGGGTGCGGGAGACCCCGAGAAGAGCTGCTGCAGCAGATCAGTCCAAAAGCAGAGTACCGGCAAGCGCCCCTCTCAGGAATGTGCCTCTCGCCCAAGGGGCAGCGTGGAGGAGTCAGTCTTTTTCTTTCTTCTCTTTCTTTCTTCCTTTCCTGCTCTTTCTTTTCCTTTTTCCTTTTTTTTTTTTGAGACAGAGTCATGCTTTGTTGCCCAGGCTAGAGTGAGTGCCGTGGCATCAGCCTAGCTCACAGCAACCTCAAACTCCTGGGCTCAAGCGATCCTCCTGCCTCAGCCTCCCATGTAGCTGGGACTACAGGCATGTGCCACCATGCCCGGCTAATTTTTTCTATATGTATTAGTTGGCCAATTAATTTCTTTCTATTTATAGTAGAGACGGGGTCTCGCTCTTGCTCAGGCTGGTTTCGAACTCTTGACCTCAAGCAATCCGCCCACCTTGGCCTCCCAAAGTGCTAGGATTACAGGCGTGAGCCACCGTGCCTGGCCTGACCCAGCTAATTTTTAAAAATATTTTGTAGAGACAGGGTCTCGCTATGTTGCCCAGGCTGGACTCAAATTCCTGGCTTCAAATGATCCTCCACCCCAAGCTTCCGAAAGTGCTGGGTTACAGGCTTGAGCCATCACATCCGGTTGTCTTTTTCATAAGCCCTTCAACTGATTGAAAGAGGTCCACCCACACTGTGAGGGCAATCTGTTTTTCACCAAATCAGTTTTAATCAACAGATGTAAGAGAATCTCACCCCAAAAAATATACTAGCAGAAACATCTAGAATAATGTTTGATCAAATATCTGGGTACTGTGTGGCCCAACCAAGTTGACACATAAAATCAACATCACTCTCCCCTGCCCCTGCCCCCACAGCAAGGCCTCTTTGAGGAGTCTGGTCTTCCATCTCCTTCTCTTCGCTCCCCCCTCCAGGCTGGACAGACTCTGAGGCTCTTCTCTGCCCTGTTCCACCGCAAGAGGCTTCAGGGACTTGAACTCTTCCTTGCTGGGCTTTTCTCCTTCCAACCAGGAAGATTCCATCACTTTGAGGACTCCTGGAATTACATTTTCCCCAAGAAGCCCCTCCTAGATGAAATAGAGGGGTTTTGACAGTGCCCACAGGGCGACAGTGGCTCTCTCTGTCCCCATCGCACCCCCTGCCCCTGCATCACTGCCAGCCTGGCCCCAGGGGAGTCTAACCCTAGATCGGAAGCCCTTACCTTGCTTTACTGTCTTCTAGAGTTTAGTACCATGTGAATTACAGTGTTGGTCTACCGGGTTATTGTCTCTCTCCTACTGGAATGTAACCTGGAGGGGGGGGGGTTGTGAGGGAGGCCAGGGACTTCATGCTCCCCATCCTCAGAGCCTAGCCCAGGGCCTGGCACAGAGAGGGGCTCAGAGTGTTTGCTGATTGAATAAAATGCATGCACTGAACGTCTCTGTGTGCAACACACACTGTGCCAAGGTGTGGACACAGGCCCGGCTACTCGGCCCATTTACAATACCCAAGCATTTCCGCAGTCAAACCTTGTGCCCTTCTTTTCTCTCTCCTTCGAGGCGAGCCCCTCCCTTCCCTGAGAGCAAGAACCAATCTTCCCTCCTTCCCTCCTTCCCTCCAACTCTGCCCAGAGTTGAGTGTCCCAGGGCAGGGACTGGGTCCCGGTCAGCCCCTGGAGGAATGTGAACTGAGTCAGTGAGGGGATGCCTCCGCTCTCTTCGGAGGAGACGGAGCAGGACACACAGGGGGCGCAGGGCTAATTAATCCCTCGGCTCCAGCCCTACGGACTCATCCACAGGCCCTGCTGTTCTGGGATTGCAGAGAAAGCGGCACTGGGACGTGCTTGCGCGGCGACAGGTTCCAGCTTTGCACCCGTCCTGCCCCCGGCGACGCCTCGGCACCACGTGGGTCCGATAGGAGGCGCTGTTGACCGTTTCCCGTGCCCTGGCGCTGCGATCCCGGGCAGCCCTGCAGCGCCCCCTGGTGGTCTCTGTCGCTCAGCCGGCGCCGGGAACCGCCGCCCACCCCAGGGCCGGGTGGGAGAGATCTATCCGCTCTGCACCCTTCTACCCAACCCCTCCTACGCAGGGCGGGGCTCAGGCTGGTTTCCCTTTTCTTTTTTATTTCAAAAGGAATGTACATTTATCATCAAAAATACAGGCAAACAAAAAGAAAAAGCCTCCAGTCAAAACCACAGTGCGGTATCAGCTCACCCCAGTTAAAATGGATATTATCCAAAAGACAGAAAATAACAAGGCCGGCGAGGATGTGGAGAAAGGAGAACACTCTCACAACAAGCCAATATTACCTCACATCCCTTCTGAGGGTCAAAAATTAGAGAGCAGCTCAGCCGAGTCGTTCTAGCTCAGGTTCTAGCTCTTTCATACGGTGGCAATCAAGGTATGAGTCAAGGCTCCAGTCAGATACTAACGAAAGACTGATTAGGGCTGGAAGCCTCCAGGTTGGCTCCCTCAATGGCTGCTGGCAGGTGGCCCCAGAGCCTGGCCAGGTGGACTCTGCCACAGGGCTCTTGAGCACCCTCATTGCATGGCAGCCAGCTTCCCCCAGAGACAGTAATCCGAGAGAGCAGAACAGAAGCCACAGTCTCTATGTTTTTTACCTATCCAGGTACATATATTACCTGTTTAAATTGGCCAAGCGCGGTGGCTCACGCCTGTAATCCTAGCACTCTGGGAGGCCGAGGCGGGTGGATTACTCGAAGTCAAGAGTTTGAAACCAGCCTGAGAAAGAACGAGACCTCGTCTCTACTATAAACAGAAAGAAATTAATTGGCCAACTAATATATACAGAAAAAATTAGCTGGGCATGGTGACGCATGCCTGTAGTCCCAGCTACTCAGGAGGCTGAGGCAGCAGGATTGCTTGAGCCCAGGAGTCTGAGGTTGCTGTGAGCTAGGCTGACGCCACGGCACTCACTCTAGCCTGGGCAAAACAGCGAGACTCTGTCTCAAAAAAAATAAGATAAATGTTTAAACAATTTTTCAAAATAATTAATAAAAATTCCTCAGACCATGACTCAGTCTGGTCTAGTTAAGAAGTTTCCAAGTGTTATCAACAGACTCCTTTCCCCAATGACATTTCACAGGAAGCCCAATGTGACAACCCCAATAGGAGAGCAAGTGGCTCAAATGGGAGTGAGGCCTGGGGACCATCTGAGTCCCTCTCACTACTCCACTCGCCAACTTTTGGACTCAACCTTTTATTTGAGAAGGAACTTCCTGACTTTCCAAAGTTGTCAATAATTGCTTTTGTGAGATCTGAAATGGTAAAGGGATTATTCTCCCCTCCTCCTGGAGTCTTTTCTTCTCAATGTCCCTTTATTATGAAAATATTTTGTTATAATTTTTTCAATCAAAAAGTTACAAACCTTCAAGGGAAGGAAGGATTAGTCATTTGGTTAGAACAGAAGTTACCAACCTATTCTCACTGTACTCTTAAAACTGTATACCCAGAAGGCTTTGCAACCCGAAGACCTAAAACAAGCAGGGGGGGCTCGCTCTCCTTGCATTCCTTCGCTCACTATTCCTCTTCCCTCCCTCAAGCCCTCCCCCCACTCCTAGTCAGCATTAGCTTCCAGAAGCCAGTATATGCAGGAGGGTCAGTCCTACCTCTCTGCCACAGGGAGCCATGATCCCGTGTTCTGGCAGACACCTAAGATTTGCAGCCAGTGAGACCTGGGTCTAAACCCCAGACCTACCATTCAGCAGCTGACGGAATCTGGACAAGTTACTTAGCCTCTCTGAGCCTCCGTGTCTGCGTCTGTAACTCACGAGTGGCGCTCTCCCCGCAGCTGGGCTGCATAAGGATAGCACTCAGCATATGGGAGTCTGGGGCCTCTACTCCTTCCAGAACTGGAACTTCCCAATTTAGGACTTTTTGATATATTTGGTTTAGAAAGCAGAGGTCAAGCCCTGGCCCAGGTAGGGCCTCCTACCTCTCACAGTAATCTAAATCCTGAGACAGTCACCCCCCACATACACACACCCAGGTCTACCTGGAAAAGCCAAGGCCAGTATGGTGGGTTGGCAGGTCTGAGTCATCCTGGATGAAAGCCTAGCATCATTTTTCAGTACAGTGACCCAGGCCACTAGAGAAAGGCGGCCAGCAAATTCCACTGACTTTTCAGATGTGCTGAATAAAGGGGAAGGGGCAGGTAATGTTCTCACCCACACTTCCCAGGTGGAAGGTGAGTTGAGTTCATTGGGCCAAGGCTGAAAAACCTGAGGAGGGAAAGAAAGTATCCCCAGCACTGCCCACTCTCGTTCTGCGAAGCTGCTTGCTGGGCTTTCTGTCTTCTAGAAGCTCCCACGGCCTAGAGCTCCTGGGGTTTTTAGCAGGATTCCAGCTCAGGGTTTTCTGGTTAACAGCTTGCTTTTTGGAGACTTTTATTTTAATATTTTAAAAAAGTAACTTGGCAAAGCTTATTTTTTAAAAGATGAACAAAGGGAACAATTTTCCCTACCATTGGGTTCCCAGTCTCTAACTGGGCACTAATCACAGCTGGCATTAAACCATCATCCAACAGCAACTTCCCTAAGTTAGATTTCCAAGGAGTAGCAGGGCGGAGGGCCTTGGCCACGACAGGTAGAGGCAGGGTGCTGGGGTATTGTGACATGCTCTGGGCAAGGGCAGATTTCCCTTGGCCGACGGGGGCTGGAGGCCCAGAGGGACAAGGAAGCGGATCGGACATGAAGCAGCGGCCTGGGGCCCAGCCCCCCGGCGCCCCCCAGGAGGAGAAGGCTGAGGCGCAGCCACAGGCTCCGGCCCAGCCTCTGGAGGACCGCGGCCGGGTGCTGCTGGTGAGCGAGTACTGGACGCAGGAGGAGTGCTGCACGACCCTGCAGGACCTTCTGGGGGACTCCCCGACCGGTCAGCCCTCCGGACCCTCGTCCAGCCGAGCCACCAACCGCCACACCAGCTCCAGCAACTGCGCCACGCGCCCGCCCAAGCGCTCCGGCGACAGCTCCGCGAACGGCGACGACTGCCCGGCGGCGAAGTTGCAACGCTTCACCGAGGAGACGCGACCCCGCGGGCGCGAGGCCGAGGACCCGCGCGAGGAGCCCGGGGCTCCGCCTGGGACCCTGGCACCCACGGCAGCAGAGAAGGACGCGGTGGCGGCGGGACGCGGGGCCCCGCGGCCGCGGGCAGCGCCGGCCGAGCGGGGCGCGCGGCTGCTGCTGGTGCTGTGCCGCGCGTCGGCGCTGAGCTCGCAGCTGCCGCGGCTGCAGCTGCTCCTGCAGCAGGTGCGCGCCCGGGACCGCCGCCAGCCCGCCGCGCTCGTCGGCATCATCGTGCAGCCGCAGGGCCACGAGGAGGCCGAGGCGCGCCGCCGCATGGAGACCCTGCTCTGCGGCGTCTTCGAGCCGCACAGTCCCGTCGTGGAGGTGCACACGGCCGTGTTCTGCCCCGGCCGCCCCGAGGGCACCCTGGACGTGCAGCGCGCCGCCGGCCAAGCGCCCAGGGTGCCCCTAGTGGATCGGGAGACCCAGACCGACGGTGAGGGCCCTTCCTGGGAACACCCCGTGGGCGCCCCTGGGAGGGGGGACGCTCAAATACGGAATCCTGTCCCCTGACCCTGCTGCCCCCCACCCGCACCAGTAGTGGACAAACCCCCAATGCCACTGCCTCTCTCCTGGCGCCTCCAGGAGTTTGGGGTATGGTTTGGGGTCCAGGTGAACTAGGTGTGCTCGCTGGGGCCATCTCAGAGTCAGAGTGTTCTAAGTAATTTAGTTCAGAGGGCTGCACCTCCCACTCACTCACCCCGCCCACAACTTGGAGCATCGTCTCCCACTACTTGGAATCATGCTTTTGTAACGTATCGATTTGGGGTTTTGTAGGACCAGGGGCCCCTTCCTCCTCTCCACATCCACTTACTCCTTGCTTAGTTCTTTAGTCTTCTTCAGGGAATAATAATTACAATAAAAGCATGCCTATTGCCGGCCAGGCTCTCTTCTAAAGCCTGTTCACGTCTAATCCTCACAACAACCCTCTAAGGATGGTACTTTCTTATAGGTGGCCTCCTGCAGAATTCTAACTCCCCACCTTGGAGATTCCTATCAGGGAGGGAATCCAGGCCTGTGGCTCCAGGTGATTAATCTATGGGTCTGACGGAGCTCAGCAGCAGGCTCTTGAATGGGCGCCAAGTACTGTATCTTCTGTGCTAAAAGCCCCTGCCGGCTCCACCTTTCCAGGGGCCACAGTAGGGACTGAGGAAGCGCTCTGGGGGGAGAGGCCAAAGCCCGGGATACTCCAGCCTCTGCCACCCTCCAGCTGGTGACCAAAGCACGTTGTCCTCTCTGTGGACGTTTCCTTCCTATGTGGCATGTGAGAGTGAAGGGCCATTGATGCCTAAGGTGCCATTCAGCTTCAGGACAAAAGGTGACATGGTTGTTCTGGGTGCCCAGGACACATCCCGAGGACAGGAACCATCAGTGGCCATCTGGGTGAGGACTGTAACCCCCTCAGGACCTTAGCCTGACTAACTTCAGATTCCATCAGACTCGTTCTTCTCGCTCTCCTAAATAGTCTGCGGTATCTTCACATGGCTGGCACACATGGTTCGGACAGCCCCTTGCCTGTGGATCATTCTAACCACGATCTTCAGATCTTCAGCTGAGGCCGGAAAATTCCCAGTCCATCTTTGAAACCAGCCCTTTAATGGTGAAGTCTGGGAGTGCCTTGTCCCTGCCACCCACAGGCGCCTGCCTGCTCTCACAGCTCCCTGCTGTCTCCCTCCCACCTGCACCTTCGCTCACTTCGAGCAGCTTGCGCTGAGCCCCTCCTCTGCACGGTGGCCCTCTGTGGTACCCACAGTCCAGGGGTCGGGAATGAGAGAGAAAACAAGGACAGAAATAATTCTAATGTTGTGCAGATTGTGATTGGTGTCATACAAACAGTTGCTCTGAGTCTCAGGGAAAGACGGCTTCCAGTTGGGGATCTCAAGAAAGGCTTTATTAAGAGATGGATCCACTTGACCATGGGAAATGTTTTGACAAAGATGAGGGTTAGTGATGGAGGGGAAGGGCTTCAGAAAATGCAGGAAAGTCAGGCCTGTTCATAAGACTTCTGGTGCTCATGGTTGGCTAGAGCCGGACACAGGTAGCAGCGTGGTGGCAATTAAGCCTGGGGCAGTGAGCTGTGATCAGATTATACCAGAGTCAGGCTTCTGGGCTAGGAATTTGTGCTCAAGCCGAAGGCAGAGAGACCATGGAAGACATTCTAGTAAGGAGCCATTGCAGTGCCATTCTTCCTCGTCCTTCTGGGACCACCTCTCATTGTCCCGTGACCGCGCTCTCCCTGCTTCCTGGGACCACCCTTCCTAACGAACCCACACATACTTTTGCTGCCGCCATAGAAAAACTCCCCACTTATCCCTAAGCCTGCCCTCTGTGTCTCCTCCACCTCTATCCTGGGGGACACAGACCTGTTCTCTGTGCATCGTTTGGGCCTGTCGGGTGAAATGGAATGTTTCTTTCATTGCTACCTGTATGTGTCTGCCCCCATCTCAGTCATTTAAACTGATGGTTCTCAACCAGGAGCAATTTGACACCCCACCCCACCCACGGGGGACTTTTGGCAATGTCTGGAGACATTTTGGGGTTGTCATGGGGTAGGAGGAAGTGCTAGTAGATACAGGCCAGAGATGCTGGTAAAATTCTTGCAATACACGGGACAGGCTCCCACGGCAAAGAATCACCCAGCCCTAAGTGCCAGTCGGGCTGAGGGTGAGAAACCCTAATTTAAACCAGGTTGAGGCCTTCAGTCAAAGCCCATTGGTACCTGAAAACCCAGTTAGGAGTCCCAGACCTGTTTGCTAAACCCCAACGGGGTTCCTGACTTGGGTTTCCAGGCTCTCTGATTC
This sequence comes from Microcebus murinus, assembly GCF_040939455.1. Taxonomy (NCBI): domain Eukaryota; kingdom Metazoa; phylum Chordata; class Mammalia; order Primates; family Cheirogaleidae; genus Microcebus; species Microcebus murinus. The sequence goes on from NC_134111.1 coordinate 99,267,817, forward strand.
CAACTGGGATCCCCTCTCGGGACCCATTGTCGTGACTTCAGGGAATTGCCACATTCTCCTAGACTCATCTGCTCCCTGCACCTCCTCATGCCAAAGTCAACCAAATACAACCCAGCACGCTCAGTCTGAGGTTCCCTTTAGTTCTAACCCTTCATGCCATTGCTTGTTTGTTTTCTTCAATCTTCTCAGGGATTTTTTAATTCATTAACTTTGAAGCCTGTATAATTATCTGCCTCCCTATTGCCTTCCGGGGCCATGAAAAGGTAGAACCCTGCGCTGGAATTTAGCCCTGCCCAAGGCCGCTGTGTGGCCTTGGAAAAGCAGCTCAACTTCCTCAACCTTAGTGTCCTCTTCTGCAAGAAGATAATAGTTAAGGTCTTTTCAGGCTCTAGAAGCCCTAAAATAGGTCCTGTCATTCCACGATTGGCCCTGTGTGGGGATTCCTGTGAGCCCTTTTTGTGCTAGGTCTGCCCTAAACCTCATCCTGGGGCTCAGTATTGTCCCCTCAGGCTGTAGGTCATGGGTTTAGCAGTCACATGCTCACCTAAGTCGTGCAAGTAGAGTTTTCCAATCTGCAGGCCTTTTATGTGGCAAAGTGTGAGGTTTCCCTCTTCCATCCTAAAATGAAAATCACATTAATTTAAAGAAAGCTTTGTGGTTCCCTGCTCGCCCTACCAGTTTGGAGTTTGGGAGATGGTCAGTCTGGGGTTGCCAATGTAATGAGTTTGAGAAAGTTTTAGTTTTCTGAATGGCTGTTATGTCTTCTAGGAAAATTCTCCGCCAAATGCAAGCGTTCTTGTAAAAGTAGGGGTACCCGCTCCAGGCCCGAGAAGGCTTTGGGGGAAGGGGAAGGTTACTGTGAGATGGTGGAAGGCTCTGGGCCACAGACAGTGAAGCCTTCAAAGAAGCTCCAAATCTTCAGGAAAGTGACCTAAAACTCATAAAATGCATCATGAGCACAGATTTTTTTTTCTTTTTTTTTTTTTGGTATGTGGAAACCAGTGACAGAGCTGAGCATCACATGCTGCGTGTCTAAGAGCAAAACAGATAGCTCACATGAACTCAGGAACACGCCAGCAGAGAGGTGTCTGAAGGTGGCGCTCCGGTCACAGAATTGTGGTTGTCACCGGCCTCACAACCAGGCACAACCAGGCCTGTGAGGGGCAGGGCAGCCGCTGCCCTCTCTCTGTCCCCGCAGCTCGGGAGGAGGGAGGACACCTTGCTGGTGTCTGCAGAGAAGACTGTCCCCGGAGCCCTGCCATGGGAGCCACCCTGGCTTCTATGACCTCACAGGAGGTGCGGGTGACTGTCCTCTGTGGGGCCTGGGTCCAGTCGGGGGGCCAGAGCCAGACTCCTCAGGCAGAGGGCACACGGTTCCTGCAGGAGGGAGCCAGGAGACCAGGCAGCTCCATGTAGGTCCACGTTTAGGATGGGAGGCCCCGCCATGAAGAAGGTCAAGAAGAAAAAGGTAGAGGCCCGACGCCGCCGAGACTCGAACTCCCACCACTCCACCTCGCCGCGCTCTGAGTCCGCCTCACAGCAGCCCAGCCCCAAGGGCCTCTCGAGGAAGCCCAGCCCCGAGTCCCCCTCACGGAAGCTGCGCCTGGAGCCCGCGCCACCGAAGCCCAGCCCCGAGGCCACGCCGCTGAAGCTCAGCTCTGAGCCCATTCCGCTGAGGCCCAGCCCGGAGTCCACCCTGCAGAGAACCAGCCCGGAGTCCTCTCTGCAACAATCTAGCCTTGAAACCACCTCCCAGGAGCATGCCCCGCAAGCTTTTTCAGCTTCCAATATCCGCCGCTTCTCTGGGAGCCTATGTCCGACCGCTGACACCAGCCTAGTCCCTCAATTCCAGAAAACAAGGACAACAGGTGGGCCATCTTCTAGCTTGAGCAGTCCTAGCCTTCCTGCTGGTGGAGGCCCAGGGGCAGCCCAGAGGCTGGTGCAGGGTTAGGAGCGTGGTGCAAGGTTAACATGTATTCTGGAACTGTGCTTGTGACGTGTGAAGGTTTGTTTTTTGTTTCTACCCAAGAGACCAGGATGCCTGGGTTTTGTCATTCCCTACCATCCTGGGTCTCATTGAAGACAACCACACACATATATTGTAGTAATACTTGTTCATTAGAAGTCAGTAGTGCCTTGTGACTGCTAAAAAATAAAAAACCAAGGTTGCATTAATAGAAGTATATGGTTTAGAGCAAGGGAGGTGGTCATATTCCCTTATATCCGGCTATCCTTGTGGGCTGTAAAAGGTGCCAAAAAAACTAGTTCAAAGAAGATAGTCCAGGTTAAGGGGTCCAGGTAGGCAAGAACCATTTGGCGTATGACAGTTGGTTGAGGGAACTGGAGGATATCACTCTGCCGGGTAGATGTGAGTAGCCTTGTTCCATGTTGTCCCCGTAGGTCTGATTAAGGGCCCATGGATAGGGTAGCCAGATAAAGTATAAGATTCCCAGTTAAATTTTAATTTTACATAAACAACTAATAATTTTTTAGTATGTGTATCTCAGCACCCTGTATTTTTATTTGCTAAAATGGCAACCTTATCCATGGAAGACACTTGAGACAAATTTCTGCTCAACATTAAAAACTTTGGGAAAATTAGCTCTGTCTGAAAATGCAATGGCTGTTGGGAAAAGTGGTTCCGCATCTTCTTGGGAGCCAAACAGAGTCTGAACAAGCATTGGATTGTGTAGAGGGAATTCAAGTGAAGTTTAGGAAGTGGGCTGGTTTATCCTAACAATAATTGGTGACAGCTAATTTTTATCACTTAGCATTTACTGTGTACCTCTCATTCAGCTCAGCTGTCTGAGTTAATCTTCTCATTTGACAGTCCTACGAAGAAGGTTCTGTTATCTCTGTTTTATAGATGGGGAAACTGAGGCTTATAGGAGTTAAACAACTCACTCTTTTTTTTTTATTTTGGTATATTATGGGGGTACAGATTTTAAGGTTTCAATAAATGCCCATTTCCCCCTCCCCCCACAAGTCTGAGTCTCCAGTATGACCATCCCCCAGATGGTGCACATCTCACTCATTATGTATGTATATACCCGCCCCCTCCCCCCTGCCCAGTACACTATTACTGTAGTACCTATGTGTCCACTTAGGTGCTGCTCAGTTAATACCAGTTTGCTGGTGAGTATATGTGATGCTTGTTTTTCCATTCTTGGGAAACTTCACTTAGTAGTATGGGTTCCAGCTCTAACCAGGAAAATATAAGATGTGCTATATCACCATTGTTTCTTAGAGCTGCATAGTACTCCATGGTATACATATATCACATTTTATTAATCCATTCTTGGATTGATGGGCACTTGGGCTGTTTCCACAGTCTTGCAATTATGAATTGTGCTGCTATAAACATTCGAGTGCAGGTGTCTTTTTTGTAGAGTGTCACTGAATCTTTTGGGTAGATGCCCAGCAATGGGATTGCTGGATCAAATGGTAGATTCACTTGTATCGCTTTAAGGTATCTCCATATTGCTTTCCACAGAGGTTGAACCAGTTTGCAGTCCCACCAGCAGTGTAGGAGTGTTCCTCTCTCTCCGCATCCACGTCAGCATTTATTGTTCGGAGACTTTTTGATAAAGGCCATTCTCACTGGGGTTAAGTGATATCTCATTGTGATTTTGATTTGCATTTCCCTGATGATTAGAGATCTCGAGCATTTTTTCATATGTTTGTTGGCCATTCTTCTGTCTTCTTTAGAAAAGTTTCTGTTCAAGTCCTTTGCCCACTTTGTAATAGGGTTATTTGATTTTTTCTTGCTGATTTTCGTGAGTTCTAAGTATATTCTAGTTATCAGCCCCTTATCGGATGCGTAGGATGCAAAAATTTTCTCCCATTCTGTAGGTTGTCTGTTTACTTTCATGACTATTTCTTTGGCTGTGCAGAAGCTTTTTAGTTTGATCATGTCCCATTTATTTATTTTTGTTGCTGCTGTGATTGCCTTTGGGGACTTCTTCATAAACTCTTTGTCTAGGCCGATGTCTAGGAGAGTGTTTCCAACATTTTCCTCTACAATTCTAATAGTTTCATACCTTAGGTTTAAGTCTGTTATCCAGTGTGAGTTGGTTTTTGTGAGAGGTGAAAGGTGTGGGTCCTGCTTTAGCCTTCTACAAGTGGCTATCCAGTTTTCCCAGCACCATTTATTGAAAAGGGATTCTTTTCCCCAGTGTATGCTTTTGTCTGCTTTGTCAAAGATTAGATGGCTATATGAGGATGGTTTTATATCAGGATTCTCACATCTGTTCCACTGGTCAATATTTCTATTTTTGTGCCAATACCAGATTGATTTAATTACTACAGCTTTGTAGTATAGTTTGATATCTGGCATATTAATGCCTCCCATTTTGTTTTTGTTGCCTAGAATTGCTTTTGATATTCGGGGTCTTCTTTGGTTCCATACGAAGCGTAAAATTATTTTTTCTATATCTGTGAAAAATGCTGATGGGATTTTAATAGGTATTGCATTGAATCTGTAGATCAGTTTGGGTAGTATAGACATTTTAATGATGTTGAGTCTGCCGATCCACGAGCATGGTATAGATTTCCATCTGTTTACATCCTCTGCTATTTCCTTCCTCAGTGTTTCATAGTTCTCCCTCTAGAGGTCTTTTATCTCCTTGGTTAAGTATATTCCTAAGTACTTTAATTTCTTTGTTGCTATTGTGAAGGGAATTGAGTCTTTGATTTGGTTCTCAATTAGATTGTTGTTGGCGTATATGAATGCCTCTGATTTCTGTGTATTGATTTTGTATCCTGAGACTTTACTAAATTCATTTATCAGTTCCAGGAGCTTCTTGGCTGAATCTTTGGGGTTTTCTAGATATAATATCATATCATCAGCAAACAGTGAAAGTTTGATCTCTTCTGCCCCTATTTGGATACCTTTAATTCCATTTCCCTGTCTGATTGCTGTAGCCAGGACTTCCAGCACTATGTTGAATAGAAGTGGAGATAGTGGGCAGCCTTGTCTGGTTCCGATTCTAAGTGGGAATGCTTTCAGTTTTTCCCCATTCAGTATGATGTTGGCTATGGGTCTGTCATACATGGCTTGTATCATTTTTAGGTATGTCCCTTCTATGCCTATTTTATTAAGTGCTCGTATCATGAAAGGGTGTTGAATTTTGTCAAAGCTTTTTCTGCATCTATTGAAAGAATCATGTGGTCTTTGTTTTTGCTTCTGTTTATGTGGTGAATTGCATTTATAGATTTACATATGTTGAACGTATGTTGAACATCCCTGCATCCCTGGGATGAAGCCCACTTGGTTGTGATGGATTATTTTTTTGATAAGCGTCTGGATTCAGTTAGCTAAGATTTTGTTGAAAATTTTTGCATCTATATTCATTAGGGATATTGGTCTGTAGTTTTCTTTTTTTGTTGCATCCTTTCCTGGTTTTGGTATCAGAGTAATATTCGCTTCATAAAGGCTGTTGGGGAGGTCTCTGTTCTTCTCGATGAACAACTCACTCTTGAGGAGGCTCCGGTGGCACTCAGAGAGGAAGCTCAGTCTGTTCTTGACTCCGAAATCCTCACTCTTAACCACAGCACTGACCTTTCAATTCCAGGAGACCTGATGGTCTCCCCGAGAGAAAGAACCTCCTTCTCTGAGTGTCTCCTGGATCTGCTGTGAACCACTGCCATGGCTCTGTGGCCACAGCTTACCCCTCTGGGCTGGCGTGGGTGTAAAATAGATGAGAGATGTGAGAGAGAGTGCTAAATCCAAGGTGTAGCCATGCCAATAATCTTTCTGTGGCCAAAAATCAATCCATTCTTGATATGCGGTAATGATTTTGAGTGTTACATGTTGCATATATTGTGATCATCAGCCACCGAGATACACATTTCTGCATTATGGTCTTCAGAACTGGTATCCATAGAAAGTAAAATTTTCCATTCCCAAATCTTTTATTGAATGCACGTGACTCTCCCCAGAGAATAGTTTGGCTTATTGAGGAGGCAATCAAAAAGCGTTGATGGTGTGACAGTGGTTACAGTGGACACCCCAGGCTTCTTCCAAAGGTTTCTTTCCTTAGAGCCAGAATGGGGGGGGGGTGTTGGAGATACAGGATGAGGAACTGTACTTCCTAAAATCCAAGCCTTTTTGTATGCAGAAATTAATGTAGCTCAAGAAAACAGAAGTCTTCCACTAGGAAGGCTATGATCAAAAGATGAGCACTAACAAGTGTTAATGAGGATGCAGAGAGATTGGAGCCCCATACACTGCTGGTGGGAATGTAACGTGGTGCAGCTGCCATGGAAACAGTCTGGCACTTCCTCAGAGGAACATGAAGTCACCATATAACCCAGCAGTTGCACTCCTGGGTATACACCCAAGAGAATTAAAAATATACACCCACACTAAAACTTGTACACAAATGTTCACAGCAGCATTCATAATAACCAAAAAGTGTAAACAACCCAAATTTCCATAAACTGATGAATGGATAAGCAAAGCAAATATGAAATACCACAATACAATGAAATCATATTTGGCAATAAAAGGAGACGATGTGCTGATACATGCTGTGACACAGATGAACCTTGAAAACATTAGGCTACAGAAAAGAAGCCAGTTCTCAAAAAACTCCACATGTTATATGATCCCATTTACATGAAATGCTCAGAATAGTGCAAATTTATTGCCAGTGAGGGGAGGGGAGCACGGGGAGAGACAGATAATAGTGATGGGGTTTCTTTTGCGGGAGATGAAAATGTTCTGAAATTAGTGGTGATGGTCAAACAACTTTGTAAATACACTGAAAACCACTGAACACTCCAAAAGGGTGATGTTACGGCCTGGGAATTATATTTTGATTTATTATAAAAATGTTTTTTAAACTAAAAAAAAAAAAAGATAAGTATTGCCTTTAGAATCCTCCTTTTCCCCATCCCAGGAAAACTGTGTCATGGGCAGATCTAAGCAGAAAGTGTATTGAGTCTGCGGAGTTGACCGTGGGCTTCATGAGCTTAGGGTTCGCAGAATGTGTCGCTCCATCAAGAAGCTGAGTAGGAAACAGTAACAGGAGGGGATTATCCAGCCAGAAATTCTCTTGCCCAGCAACACAGCGTGCCTTCTCTGAGCTCTGCTGGGATCTACACCAGAGGAGGACAGAAATGGGAGATAAGTTTGGGAAAGTATTTCCCGCGCTATACACCAGAGCAGTGGTTGTCTTCTGGGTGGATCAACATTATAAATGGAACATGGCAGCTCCAGTTCCAGGAATCTCAGTGCAACCTCTCATGGGGTGAGCAGTCACCCGCACGTTTGACTTTCTACAAATTCCGTGGCAAGAGTTTTCACTGAATTAAAAGTTAAAAGTCCTGAGTTGAAGACCACTTCTGCAATCTACTCATTACAAGGGCACATCCCTTATATTCTTTGAGCCTCAGTTTCCTTATTTGTAAAACGAGACTAACAATATTCCACTTCACAGGATTGTTGTGACAATTAAATGAGATGGAAAGCGATGTGACGTACGGAGCACCGACAGGTGTAAGCTATCACATGCTATGACAGTTATCACCATTATTGTTGCTAGGTAGCACCAGTCTATATAGAACAGCCACTTTCCCATGCAGTTAGTTGTCTCTTCCATTGGGTAAGAGGACCTTTTGCAGAAGAACTGCCTTCCTTGGGCGGTTCTGTCCCAAATCTTCGTGGATGCCTTTAGAAAGTCTAGGGCTTCCCCCGGTGATCTTGCCGCTGCCACGTGAGCAGCTTGGTTGTTGGTGGAGCCTGCGGGGACTGTGTTCCAGGCTGTGCTCAGCCTCCTCGTGCAGGTGCATCCTCATCTCTCTCCTTCTCTGTCCCCCAGGGCCTGAGACGCTTGTGGGCCCGTATTCCTGCTCCTGTGCCGCATGCCCCGGCAGCAACGCTTGCTGCCGTCGTCTGGGGCTGTGCCATAGCCGCATCTTCGATGTCCTTCTGCCCCGGGACTGGCAGTTCGTACCAGGGAGAGGAATCCCGAGCCTCCTCACCTTCTACAGGTTCTGATTACAGGGAGCTGGAACCTCAGGGCACACAGTTCCCAGGGCCAGGCTCTGTCCCCAGACCTTATTAGCAACCGTGTGTAACTTCCTTCCTCTTGGGAAGCCCTCCCTCTGGGTTACCACTCCTGCGTTTGGCAGGCAGGGCCCTTTCTGGCCGGCCCCACCCCAGGTGCCTGCCTGCACAGAGAGCTGCCAGTTTGCAATTCCATCCTGGGAATTGCTTCTTTATAGAGATTTCATTTTTCTCTTCTCCAGAGGCACCCTCCCCTCCTGAGAGCACACTCTCCTCAGCCCTTATAAATTCCATGTCGCTCTGGCCTTTCACCTCCTTGGCCTTCTCCATGCCCGTACCACAGGCCGGGGCCCTAGGCTTCTGGCCTGCATGTGAATCTCCCCCAGAATCTAGTGATAGAAACTGATTCTAACTCACACGCCCCATCCACACAATAGCACGACCTCAGCCCCCTTCGGAGTGCTGTCAGGCTCTTTCTGGAAGTCCCCACAGGGGACAGGTGTCCCCAGGTTGGTGTGGCAGTGGCAGCCCACAAGGCATCACCCACAGTATCTGCCCTTCTTTTCTCTTCTACAAAGCCAGGAGAAATGTCATAGCTGCTGCTGTCCTTCAGGGAAGACCCTGTCCAGGTCAGGGGAACAGACTGAAGATGTCACCGTTCTTCAGTGCATGGTCCGGGAGGGGCCTCACCCACACACCTCAGGGGCTGACACATCTCCAGGAAGAGGCCCTTCCCCTTGGGGACCCACACCCCTAGCCCTGGAGCAGAGCCCACCCCACCCCCATCCTGTTCCTCCCCGAGACAGTCCCCTCCCCTGTCTGTACTGAAAAATTCCATCTCTCCTACATCTGAAAAGAAGCCAACACACATGGGGCATGTAGGGAGAACATGCCTGGAGCCAAAACATACTCAGCCACCTACTAAGTTCCCTCAAGGAAGGGCCTGCCTGCCACACGCTTAGCACTGCCACATCATGCCAAGGGTTCATAGTGTAAAACCAGCAAGTGTTATTGAAGGAAACCTCCTCTGCCTGGGCTATTAGGTACTATGAGGGAAACCAGAACAGGGAACTTTGCCCTTAAAATGTGGACAGTCTGCATGGTAGGCCTTTAGAAACTCAGATGTGAGATAGAAAAGGCTCCGTGTCCTGCAGGAGAGGCTCCACGGGTTTCAGAACAAGAGAGCGCTTGCTTCTGAACGGGAGTCCAGGTGGATGTTGTAGTACCAACAGCACATAAGCCGAGTCCAGAAGGATCTTGGGGTCCTCTATGGCTTCAAATGCAAAGGGGGAGCCTTCTAGGGGGATGGAAAGGCAGAAGCAAGGCTCAGAATTAGGAAAGTGACAGGGGAAGGGAGGAGACCCAGTCCGGCCAGGGTAAAACCTGTAGTCTTAATACTGTTCAAAGTTTAGCACCTGCATCCACAATCTTTGCATTTCTCAATGGGGTGTAGTGTTGGCTCCTGGCTTTAAACACACATTCATATTAAGTGAGAATTCCTACTTTAGTAGGATTTTTATCAAAATGGACATTGCATTTTGGAATGCCTTGCTCACAATTATTAGCGTAATCATCTATTTTCCCTGCCGTTGTAGTGGGTGTAGTATGTTAATATTATTTCCTGAGGTTTCTTCTCTCTAAAATGGAGTGAAATGATAGAACCTACCTTACAGGGTTGTTGTGAGGCTTGAGGAAGACACTGGGTGAGAGGTGTTTAGCAGGAGGCCTGGCAGGGCACCCTCGACCGCCCTCCTGACCTGTTCCCCTCTGCACGGCCAGGGCCACCGGCGCCCCAGGCCGGCTCATCCTCAGAGCCCGGGCAACCTTGTGGTAGGGATTTGTGGGGGGATTAAGTGTTCTCCTGAGAGGAAGATGGACGGTGGGGAGCTGGGCAATTCCCACAGTGCCGAGGGGACCGCGTGGTTTCCACTTTCTCCTGCCCGTCGTCGGGCACTGAAGCCCGGCTTCCCGTGACCCCTGCTTTCTGCTTTGCTCTACAGAAAACCTTCAAGAAAACTCGCCAGTGCTCGTGACTCGTGTCCTCCAAGCCCTCGGGACTGTTGCTGTGGCTCTAGGGGCCCTGGGAGCTGCCTACTACATAACTGACACCTTGTGAACAATCCCCCAGGCCCACGGTCCGCCAGGTGCGTGGAGCCCTGGCACTTCTCTGAATAGAGGTGGCCTTTACAGCTGGCCCAAGCTTCCAGCCTCTCAAGCAAAGCTTAAGAGCTGACTGACTTGTTCCTGGCCTCAGGGTCTGCTGGCATGACTCTCGCAGGCGACCCTGGCTGCCCTCAGACGGAGCCTGTGCCCAACTGGTTCCAATGAGCTTTCCCCGCCTGCCTGCCCTGCTGCTTTTGTCGGATTGTCGCTGCAGTGACTACTTGCAATCCAGTGGCGGGATCAGCATTAACCGGCAATGAGTGCGTGAGATGTGTTTGAACCAGCAGACCCCGGCTTCTTCCAGACCTGCCTTTGCCAGAGCCCAGGCTGTGGTGTCATCTCCTCGTGTCATTTAACTGACGCTGTGGGTCTAAGGGTCTAATTAAAGCCCTGACGTTTTAGTGCTTATTAGGAACAAAGGAGGTTGAGTTATCACAACTAGATTAGACCAGTCTAGACCTACCTCCAGCCCTGGGTTGGGGCTGCGTCCCTCCAGCTGGGCAAAGCAGGGATGGGCATCGAAACCAGCCGGGCTCCTGCCAACAAGGAGGGAGTGAGGTGGGTGCATGTCTTGGTGGGCGCTGGGGAGGTAGCAGAGGGCCAGCGACCACAGCAGGAAAGAGTGGTTTTAGAAGGCAATTTAGCCGTTCCCAGGATGGACTTGAACACGCACGGAAGTGCTTTAGCCAGTGAAAGCCGCCCTGGAATTAGCGTGAAAGTCAGTGTGGGGTGACACAGGTGCACTGCAGGGGTACATGGGACCCTCCTGACCCCTGAGACTCAGCTCTCAGTCACTGTGGAAGGGAAATCCGCCGTTGGATGTCCTTCTCTGCCTGCAGAGTAAAGAAGCATCTGATGACAGTAGCAGAGCTGCCTCCTCTTTAGGGAAAGATGCTTCTAGAATGTTCTTTCCTAAAGCTTGGGGAACCTCTCCCTCGGCTGATGAGAAGGCACCAACAGCAAGGGGCTTCTTTCCCACCTCTTTCGGGCACCGAATGTGATCAAACTCCCCACCACAACCTGGCTTTGGGGAGGGAGGTTCCACCGAATCTGGGGGGGGGCGGGGAGGAAACAGGGGAGGCGCTGGCCCTGGCTGAGCTGGTACATGCCAGGCGCTGTGCAAAGGGTGTCACTGCCAGGCGGGTTTGGCTGAAAGGAGGGAGAGTGGACATGAAGAGTGGAAGAAATGTGAATCCTAAATGATTTATTTTTCCACCGAAGAATCGAAGCTGCTGAACCCTCACCGTGAGGTTGTAAAACTGAAAAGCCACCAGAGTTCCAGGTCACGGGGTTGTGTCTATGCTAATGGCTCTGTCCTTATTTTTTTACAGATCCAGTTTCCATCAAAGGATCTCACTTGTCACCAAAATAAAAAAAAAAAAAAAAAGAAACAAAAGAATCCTGTTTTTCTATTGTGTTTTACTCTGAGAGGTAAAAGTTGGACTTGGCAAATGGGTAGGGAGGTACCTGTGGGGGCCCTGGTGATTTTTTGAGCCACAGGTCAATCAGAGTGGGAGCCTGTCATTCCTGCTTAGGGCCTCAGACCCAAGGGGGAACAACTTTCTGTGCACACACCCACAGAACAAATGATTGGTTTTAGATTTTCCCGCTGTAAAAGAAGGAATTATAAAGCCTAATTCAATACCTAACATCAATCGTCACTTGTGTCCCGTGGTGGTCCCAGTTAGCAGGAACAGTAGAAATGTGCTGGCTCCCTGTACCTTGGAGGACACAGGCCCTGTGCCCAGGAACACTGTGTCTTTAGGAAATGGCTTCTTTTAGTGTCACCTGTGATGGGGGCAGCCTGTCCTGCAGCCTCCCGGTTAGTCCTGGTGATGTGGCTGCACCCAGCCGGTGCCTGGTGTGCTTCTACCTCTAGCTCCTGAGCAGCAGCGGGAGTCGTCTGGGTTCCAGGTGATCCCAGCAAACACCAGTAGGGGAGAGGGGTGTCCCCCAGGGAGGGAGGACAGACAGTACTGCTGCAGTGGCCACTGAGGGTGACCAAAGCCCGATCCTGCTGAGGCCACCCTGAGAGATGGTGGAACTCTCACCACATGGCAAAGTAATCCCTCCCGAGGGAGGGGGAGCTGGGGTGTTTATAGCCTGTCTGTCCTTGCTACGGGCAGGGAGGAGGTTCATTCCCAGGGATTTTGTCCCCCACTCCCCCGCAGAGGAAGCCCCTCACCCCTCACAGAGAAATGTAGATGTGTTGCTGGGAGTCACTGGCCCTGGAGCAGCGACTACACTGAATGCCTGTAAGGGGTCCGGACACCCATACCAGGTGACCTGCTGTGCCTCCAAGAACTGGTCGGTCTGGGACAGCAGGACAGCCTGGGGGGTGGGAGCAGGGAGCTGGCCTACCTACTGCCACCTCCCAAGCCCAGAATTTCCTTTCCTGAACAGACACTAGGGGTTAGGAGGGGCACCCGAGACTGACAGGGACCCTCTCCGGGCAGCCAGCCTCCCGAAGAATGCTGGCTTCCAGGCTGTGTGTGGGGGGTCATGTTGAGGTCCTCCCTGCAGGTCAGGATGAAGGGGTCTGTAGACAACACGCTGGAGGGGACCAAGGGCCTCATGGCTGCTGCTTCTGGGCAGCCTGGCCCCTCTGGAATGAAGACACCTCCTTTCTCCGGCATATCGAAGTCTCCTGTTGTAAATATTGGCCAACCTGATCTGAACTAAATTAAGCAAAATGAGAATGTATTGGCTCCTACAAAAGTCAAGAGAGAGTTCCGGTTCAGACGTGGCTTGCTTCAGGGCACAGGCCATGTCCCCAGACCCCCACTGCTCTGTCTCTGCTTTTACAGTCGGTCCCCTTCTAGCTGCAGCAGCAGCAGCTTTCTAAGGCCACGTCTAGCAGCGCGGGTGAGCCGGCCTGTGTTCCGGCCTCACGGCTCTATCAGGTCCCGTGCTGCTCCTGGCCCCACGTGCTGACCGGCCAGGTGAGAGCTGCACAGCCCCCTTTGGAACTTGAGGGTAAAGTCCACGGCAAGTAAGAGGGCTGAGAGCAGGGAAGGGATCGGCTTCCAAACGGCCATGTGGGTAACTTGTTACCAAAAGAAAAGGGAATGGATGCTGGGCGCCCAACTGGGCGCCCACTCCAGTTGGGTCTGGGCTGCAGCCAGGACCCTGTGCTCGCCCCCTGCTCCCCACCACCCACCAGCACCAGCCATGTGGCCGGGGGAGAGAACGCACAGCTGCCCTGAGCCGTAGACCCTTGGCAGTGGTGTCCTCCCACCGCCAGGGAAATGTGTGGGGCAGTGCTGGTTGTCACGGTGACTGGAGGATGCTCTGGACCATCACTGGTGAAGGCCAAGAATGCAACGCACAGGACAGTCCACACAATCAAGAATTAATCCACCCAAAATGCCGATCGCATGTCCGTGACAATACGCCATTGGGGCTTGGCTGAAAACGCTGTGTCCCCCCGCCTTACCCTGGGGCCCATGTTACCTGTCGTAGACCACAGCGATCACTCTCGAAGAGTGGAAACTGTGCGTGCCACGTGGTCACGTGCCAGGGCGCCCATCTGCATCCCGCTGCGCGCAGCTCTCTAGGCATGTCCGCTCCTCCCCTCTGTTGTTAGGTCCTGGAGGCAGGGTCTGCTTCTCTCAAGTCCTTCCCAGCACACGACAGGCTCTCATAAATGAACAGGCCTGTCGTCACGGGGGCCACTGTGGGATAAGTTGAGATATGTGTTAGGCCGTTGTACTCAGAGTGGTTTGTAAATGTGATCAGTGGATAAGGAGGATTTTGATCACAGCTCATTTCAAAGTGCTCTTGAGAGGGAAGTTTAGAGCTAAAAAGAAGAGCGACCAGGTACATTTCTGCACATGGTGCAAGAACGAAGGCTGCTGTGGCTGCGAGTTTGGGGCCAGCCTAGCCGAGACTGGGCCTCTGAGTCTAGCGTCTTCACCAGGCTGGGCTCAGACCCTGCCGTGAACATGATCTCAAGACGATAGGTTGGTTATCCTTGAGGAAGTCAGGTCTGTCCCACTGCAGCGATCCATCCAAGGGTGGGAGAGGAAGTCGGGAAGGAGGCACAAGGAGCGAAGGGCAGAACCAATCCCAGGAAGCCCACGCTCCTGCAGCTGCCCACCTGGCCCCTCCAGCTCACTGTGTCAGTGACACAGGACAAGCTGAAAAGTCCTGAGCCTTTCAGATACACCTCTGGTCTCCATCCTTCCCACCTCCACTCTTGGAGGACAACCATCCCCCAGTGGCTGTGAAGCCTGGCATTCAGGCCATCCTTGAGTTACAAGTGGAACAACTGAGTGACAAGGATCCAGGCAAATGAGCTGCCATGCAAGCCGGTCCTAAGACTCAGGGGAACACCTGCAGTGCAGCCTCTCTGCCCAGGCCCGGGTTCAGGGCCATATTGGGGTTAAGCAGGGCAGGAAACCAGGCTCACAGCCACCAACAACCCACCAGAGGGAGGACAGCTCTTCACGTTCCTGTTACAGGCTCTGGCTTCACCAGGAGACTGGGGAAGACCCTCTGTCCCCAGGCAGCTCCTCCTCTGTAAATGCAGGGACAGCATAAACATTGTCACACCTCACACAGCCAGTCACGGGAGGTCAGAGCAGGGATTAGAACTGGCAAAGCTCCCTTGCCAGTGTCCCGAAATGCACTTCTGCCAAAGCCAGGAGGAACCAAGCCGTGAGCTGGCAAAGGACGAGGACGGGAGAGCCTGGAGGTGCCTCCCTGCTGGAGTGCGGAGCAGCGCCGGCGGCCAAGCAGGAAAGTGTCTGGGGAAGGGGGTCTGGTCCCAGCCGCAGGGCTGCAGCAGGAGAGCCAGGCTCGGACTCCTCCAGGAGGGGCTTGGAGGTTGAGAGTTAAAAAGAAGAGGTCTGTCCAAGTCTGGGGTGATTGGTCTCAGTTTAAGGGTCCATAAAACAGGTGAGTGGAAAAGCCCACGCGCCTTCCACCAGACTTGGGGTGAAGGGACCGGCTTGACCAGCTCCATGAAGAAGCCGGACCCCTGGAACCGTATTCTCCTTTAAACCTTTTCCCCCCTCTCTCCACTTGCTCTGCTCTCCTCTCGCCGGCCACCGCCAACCCACTCGGGTGAACTGCCCATACCATGTTCTGGGGGATCTGGTTATTCCGACGACACTGGTGTTTGGATTGCAGTCTGCTGCAGGGTGGCATCCGGGTTTAGTTGTTTCATCTGACGGTGCTCGATTCTGTGAGTAGGTGGCAGGTGCTTTCAATGCACTGATACACCAACTTCAAGGAGGAAGTGTGCATGGGAGATTCCCAAGGCTGCAGTTGTTAAAAGAGAGCTGGGCTCCCAGCAGGCACCTAGTGTCACTTCATATTTATTTGTCTTCCCACGATCGGCCACCCCTAGAAGCTCAGTCCTTTCCCTTTGTCTTGTCACTTCTCTACAAAATTATTGTCCATTGCTAAGATGCTATTGGAGCCCAAGTTCTAGACACTTCTTTGAGTTACTCTTCACTGAGTGCCCCCACGTGCGTGTGTGCACATGTGCATGTGATGCACCCATTCACGAGCGTCTGTTTTTCCTTTATTAATCTGTCTTTTGTCAGCCTAAGCGGCAGGACACAGCCAATGAACCAAAGGTGGGTAGAGGGAAAATATTTTTGTCCTCCTTGCTACAGTCTGAATGTTTGTGTCTCCCTGAAATGCATACATTGAAACCTAATCCTCAATGTAATAGTATTAGAAAGTTGGGCATTTGGGAGGTAATTAGGTCACAAGAGAGCAGAGCCCCTTCTGTTATAGCAGCCTGAACAGACTAAGACACTCTCTTACACTACTTTTGTGTATTCTTGAAATTTTCCATAAGAAAGTATTGTTAAAATCCTGTGCTGCTTCCCCATCTCACTCAGAGCAGAAGCCAGGTCCTTGCAAGGTCCCCTACCCTCCTGCCTACTCTGCTCCAGCTACGGAGGCTGTTTCTTGTCCGTCCATGCTGAAACTGCAAACCCTCACTCACTTACTTTTATCCCCCATAGCACTGAGACCCTTCTAACACAGTGCGAAGTTGACTTATTACTTATGGTGGTCATTGCCTGTCTCCCTCCACTAGTCTGTAAGCTCTATGGGACAGGGATCTCTTTATTTTGTTGTTCAGGGATATATCACCAGCTCCTAGAACAGTGCCCAGCATATAGAAAGAGGGCAATAATATTTAGCATGGATTGAAAGGAAGGAAGGGAGGGAGGGAGGGAGGGAGGAAAGAAGAGTGAGAGACAGAGAGAGTAGGATATAGTTCTGAAACACTTTTCTAGGGGAAGGAGGCCATATATGGAGTCAGGTTTTTTATTCTACTGGCATTTTATTTGATCTAATTTGCTGTCCATTTTATTTCCTTATCTGGCTAGTTCATCTCACACATAAAATCAAGGGTAATTTCTTGGTCTAGGCTATAGGCTGATCTCAGAATAAACTCACCTACAATGATGTCCCGTACACGTTAGTGGCTTCGAGGGGCATCCTTAAGGGAGCTAAAGTTGCACATCTGGACCTTGCAGCTCTGTGATCTCAGGTGCACACACTGGAATCAGCCCCAAGATTGGGCCAGTGACCTCATGGAGTCCCAGGGCTCCTCTGTCTGATGCTCTGCTGGTCTTTGTCCTTCCAAGAAGACACCCTGAACAGGCTGACCGTAGGCCACAGGGAGGACAAATGTGTGTGGAGCGGGTGGGAGTGGGGGAGGGGTGTTGGCCAAACATCTCCATCTTTTTCATTGTGATCCCTGCAGCGGCTCCCTGGGGGACACCAAGGACCCTCAGTGGGCTCCTGAACTGGACGCCAAAATCTTTGGCGAACACTTGGCAGGTCAAGTGTTAAAGTGCCCCCCTTCTCCAGGCTCTCTGCCCCCCTCTTCAGAGCACAGGCGACCTAGGCATGGGGCCCAAGGGTGTGCTAGCAACCCACACAGGCCAGTCCCTGAGCTTGGGGCTGAGCCCCGTGTAAACACCACGCAGCCAGGCTCCACCCACCAAGCCCAACGGCCCCACCTGTCTGTCCCCAACAGGGCCACATCCTTCAGCCGAGAGCCAGCTGCAGAGCCTGGAACAAAGCGCC
The DNA here is from genome assembly GCF_040939455.1 of Microcebus murinus. Lineage (NCBI taxonomy): Eukaryota > Metazoa > Chordata > Mammalia > Primates > Cheirogaleidae > Microcebus > Microcebus murinus. Next base: position 99,285,047 of record NC_134111.1, read on the forward strand.
TCGGGAGTGGGACTCAGGCCACATGTTTACTTCACACACACCAGCTCTCTGGAAACCTCCAGGGGAGAAGTGACACGACAAACTCCCCCTAGAATCCCCGGGGGGCTCCTGGCAAAGGCGGCCCCCACCTCCTCAGCCTGCAGCTGCGGGGGGACGGAATGCACCTCCTTGCCTTTCTGCCCGGGTGCTATTCGCCGGGAGTGGCAGCCACAGAAAGCCCCATTCACAAGCTCCGTCCCTTGGCCCGCTATGGAAAGCTTTCTGAAAATGCAAATCTCTCAGAAGTGGACTCTTCTTTTCAAATACTTGAGAGCTGCATATTCCCACCAAGAACTGTAAAGCAGACCTCCATTTCCCTGGGCAGGCGCCTCCTTAAAAATACCATTTCCCTTTAAAGGAAGCAGAACTTCCAGCTGTGAAGTCGGACTTGACAAGGTGGGAGCCTCACCCTTTGAGGACCTGCAGGTGTGAAGCCCCCAGCTTGCTGTCTGTGGCCATCGCCACCGTGGCCTTGCCTCCTCCCTTCTCTCGCTGGGTACTCGCCCGCACTAGTCCTGGGGGACTGGGGCCTCACAAGACAAGACCTGTTGCCCACCAGAAGCTCAGAACTCCAGCGAGCTGGACAAGCCTCTCAATGAGCCGAGTCCGCCTCTCCCACCCTCCAGACCCAGGGCCACCTGTTCCTGTCACCCCTTAGAATCGATAGAGAATGCAACCAGACCTGGCCCAAATCATTTTAAACACAATACCTGTCTCTCAAGTGTATTTTAATTTGCAAAGAGAATCATCTATAAGTCAATCTGTTTCCCCCACCCATTCATTCTGCCAAGTATCTATTCACCCTCCCTAGTAACCATTTATTGCCTCTCAACAGGATCCCCTATATCCCTGATCTCCTCCTCCTGCCTAAAATGAGGACATATAAACTCCTGGACCTCAGCTGGGTATTGGGTAATCACTCTGTGACTTTCCCCCCGTGCACATGGTAAATAAATTTGTAATCTCTTTCTCTTTTTAATCTGCCTTATTGTGAGTTGATCTTTCAGCAGACCTTCTGGAGGTGAAGAGGAAGTTTTCCTCCTCCCCACCCCACGATAGTATGGACAGCTCTGTAGAAATACCATTGGACAAAAAAGGTATGGCCTAATGCTAATAGACCCAGCAAGGCCTGTCTATCTAGATTCTTCTTGGCCTCTCTGAGCAGCTTTCCTTCCTTCTGGGTTGGGGCCAGGGCCCTCTCCTCAAAGGGGGTCTTAAGACCTACAGTCAAACAGTATAGGTCAGATGATTTCTTTATGGTCAGTTTTTACATGGAGTAATTTTAGGTTTTATGGCTGGCTTTTGGGAAAGCGGGTTCTGGCGTTTACGACCTGTCTTGGGGAAGAGGGATTCTAGTCTATCAGCTAGCCTCAGGGGAGAATGGGGCTGAGAGCCAGGAAGGCAGGGGAAGGTCAGAGAAACACATTTTGTTTCTGAGGTTGCTTTTGAGGCCCTCATCCTGGGGTACAGTTTTATGAGCCCCAACACTGCCAGCAGCACCTGTGGCTACAATAGGTCCTTGTCCACATCCAGAGAGTACCCACAAGCCTGCAAATTTCCCAGCATTCCAAGCAAGAGTCCTATGATTTGCTCTAATCAAACCCAACTTAGGTCACAGGACCACCAATGAGTGGGACCAGGGGACTGGAATGTGATGATTGGCTTAGGCCACCCAGGGCCCACCTAGGGCCCACCTGTGAGTTGGGGTTGGGTTGAAGTGAGTCAGCTACAGGAGAGAAGGCAGAATATCAGAATGAAAATTAGGTTATTTTAGTAAAGAAGTATGGGAAACCCAAAATAAAAAAAATAATTAAAAAAAAAAAAAAAAAAGAAGTATGGGAAACCAAGATATGCCACCCCAAAATATACTTCTTAGACATTGTTCGAGATGGACCTCACAGGGGTATTGGGTAATCACTCTGTGATTTGTTTGTTTTACAGAAAACAAACAGATCATTTTTTATTTTATCTGTAAAATAATTTAAGGAGATTTATTCTGAGCCAAATTTGAGGATCATGACCTGGAGCCATGTCCAAGAAGTCTTGAGCAAGTAGGCTCTCTGTGGCTGGGTTACAGTTTGGTTTTATACATTTCAGGGAGACAGGGATTACAGACAAAGTCATAAATCAATACATGGAAGGCATACACTGATTTGGCCCAGAAAGGTGGGACATCTTAAATTGTCGGCTTACAAGTCATAAGTGGATTTACAGATTCTTTAGTTGACAATTAGCTGAAAGGGGCTTTGTTCAAAGACCAGGAATCAGAGGATAGAATGCTCGAGTTAAGATAAGGGTCTTCTATCCTTCACATGATGCTATACCGGAATCATGTCGGGAGTAAACCACATCATAAAAACCTGTTTACTGAGATTTTATCATTTGTAGGCATCGCTCACCAGGCCCCCTTAGAAAGGAATTTTTGGGCAAAGAAAGGGATCAGAGTTCAGTCCTCACCAAGGAGTCACATTTTGGGAAGAAATTTTCTGAGCTCCTTCATCTGTCATGGGAATCCTCAATTTTAGCCAAGTCAGACAGAAATGTGAGTAACCGGGGGATCCACTACTTGAGACTGGTGTCTGAAATGGGGGGGGGCAGTCTTTGGGGACTGAGCCCTCAACCTGCATGGTCTGATACTAACTGGGTTTGTTAGTGCCAGGATTGAACTGGATCACTGGACACCCAGTTGGTGTTCGCAGAGAACTGGAGAATTTCATGGTGTGGAAAATCTACACGTTTGGCATCGGAAGTGTTGTGAGTAAAGAACATGGTTTTCCTTTTACTGCCATTGAGATACGTCTTCCTAAATGTTTTTTATTTCAACCAAATGTTTGCTAAGTATTGAAGAGCAGTGAGTTTGAGGTTATGGCTCCAATCTAACCAGGATACAGAATATTCCTCATTGCCAGTTAAGCGTAAACCCCAATGTTTGAACAGGCAGCTGAGCAGGGTTAACAACCTCTTCTGAAAGTCAAGTGGCCTGAAGAGAGGCCACCAGAACTCCCAGAGAGGGGGGCCAAGCAGGACCCAGGCAGGCCACTTCAGTTTCTCTCTCATACACGAGTGACTGAGGCTCCCAAATTTTTTTTTCTTTCTTTTTTTCTCTCTCTCTCTCTTTTTTTTTTTTTTTAGAGACAGACTCTTATTCTGTCACCCAGGCTAGAGCGCAGTGATGTGATCATAGCTCACTGAAACCTTGACCTCCTGGGCTAAAGCGATCCTCCTGCCTCAGCCTTCCAAGTAGCTAGGACTACAGGCATGTGCCACCATGCCCCGCTAATTTTTTAAATCCTTAGTAGAGGCAGGGTCTTGCTATGTTGCCCATGCTGGTCTCAACCTCCTGGGCTCAAGTGATCCTCCCACCTCAGTTTCCCTAAGTGCTGGGATCACAGGTGTGAGCCACTGTACCTGGCCAAGCCCCCAAATTCTTATGCTAGTGTTCCTAATCTTTTCATGTTCAAGAACTGTTTTTAATGCCCTGCTATGCATGTATTGTAATAACAGCTGCATAGCTGGAATTTGTTGATTTAAAAATATACAAAATGACAGACTTCTTTCTTAAAATTACACCTTTAATAAATGCTCGTTGTAGAAAACCCAACCACAGAGATAAAGGTAAAAATCACCAACATTCTGGTTACGTTTTGTCCAGATAGATACCATTATATTGTAGCGAGGGGGTCTTTAGAGCAGGTGGGAGGCAAGGCTCTAATTCTCTCTAGGGAACCAACGGGCAATCAAATATTCTCTCTCCCAGTTTCCCTATAACTAGCACACAGTCATATGACCTGAGCTTAGCCAATTAGATGCTCCTGCCAAGGACTTTGAATTGTTAAGGAGTGATGCAAAGGCCCTGTGGTCAACCAGAGATTATTCACAATGACTACAGCAGAGTTGAGAGTCCAACAGTACAACCCTGAGGGGCCAACAGTATTGATACCAGGGCCAACATCTCAGCAAACTGTTCCTGGTCTCCTTGATTTCAGTAGAAGATCCCAGAGTGGCAGAGTGACTTCTCATATGTGTCCCTTGAATTAAATGGAGGTTGGATCCCCCATGAGAAAACGACCGCATGATAACATCAAAAATATTTTTTCTCTGTTTTATTCCTGCCTTTCCCACAGGGGCTCTGACCATGGACCAGGGAAAGGGATGAACCAGACCTTTCAGGGGCTTTAGGACACTACCTCTAAACTAAGGCAGATCCCTGGGGAACCAGATCACCAGAGTCAGGTGATTAACTTGATTGGATTCCAGTTCATGGTAGGACTGTTGGAATCCCGAACACGCCACTTCTCCAGTGCCTTGGCGTAGAGTTGGTATAGACAACCCTAAGCTACTGGCTGAATCCCCATGTTTGATCTGTGACCCAGAAAGCAAGAGCTGTTATGACAGGAAGGGCAAAGGAAAAGCCCTCGAAAAATAGCTAATCTAAAGGAAAATCACATCCCCACTGTGAACAAGTCAAAGGTGTGTTTGTGCATGTGCACGTGTATGGAAGGGGTGGGTGATTCCTCTCCCAGCCCTGTGTAACTCTCCAGTCTTCTGGCCAGTGCAGAAGAAGGCTGGGTCTTGGAGCGAGTGGACAGCACATTGTCCCCATCTTGCTGGTGGGCTCTGAGCTGGATGGACCTTGGCCACCTCCCCATCCTGCAGGACACCGTGCTGGTCCACTGCACTGAGGACCATGTCATGTCTAGATGCTCCAGCGGTTTATATATATACTCCAGGAGTCTCTGACAGCTTCTAATAGAAAGAAAGTGAACGGGTAGATTAACTCAGTGTTTTATACAAATAGATTGGAAAAGGACTATGCTCTTAAAAACAGCAGTCCCAAATTGCTGTGGGATTTTTAGCTTTTTTTTCTTTTCTACTTTATTTAAAATATTTTCTAATCAAAATACAGAATAACACATACAGATTTTTTTAAAGGTTAAGTAGAACAGCTTTTATAATGAAGACCAAGTCTCCTGTTTTTCCTTCCAACTTCGAGCCCCACTTCATAGAGGAAATCATTTTTTAATGCAAACTTTTTATTATAGTAAGAGAAGTACACAAATCATAAGTTAGCAGCTCAATACATTTTTACAAAGTGAACACATTTATATAATCAACAGGCACTTTTAACAATTCTGCTTTGGGTTCTTTGGGTGGTTACTTCCATATAGCAAAATAAGATCATTTATGCACCATTTTAACTTTAATACACCTATTTTTGAGTAGATGATTCATTTCTATGGAACACAATTCAAAGGAAACAGCTGAGTATACATTATTAAATGTCCGTGCTACGACCAAATCCCAACCTTTCAGTTCCCTTCCTCAGAAGTCATCATGTTACCGGTATCTTGGGTTTCCTTCTAGAGGCAAACTATTATTTGAGCTATTTTAAATAATGTATCTATTCAATAATTTATGCCCTATCTCAATACAGAACAATTTAAGGCAGATGTTTGGACTACACAATTTGAAGGGCAGGATTAATCTCAATGCAGTGAAAATTGACAACACCAGAAAAATAAGGGGAAATTCATTGAACTTTCCCAAATATTGTCAACAATTCATAGATTCTTGAGGCCTTTCCCTCATGGTGGCAAGACGGCTGCCATAGCTCCAAATATCAAATCTTCGCACAACATTGTCCCAAGCAAGGAAGATGATGGGCCAAAATGGGCCATTCAACTTCCCTATTCAGGGAAGAAAATCTTTCATGGAGAGACTTCCTCTCATCTTGGATTGGCTAGAATTGAGCCACACGCCCACCCCAAGACCAATCACTGGCAAAGAAGAACAGGAGTGTCACAGGGCTTCATATACTCATGATTCAACCCTGGAGGCTGGATCCACTGTTGCCATTACTGAATCAGGGCTCAGAAGCAGGAGGGCCCAGAAAAGCAACAGTATGTGCCACAGCCTGTACCCATGTCTTGTCATTATCTAAAGCTGAAAAACAATCTAAGCTAAGCTGTCAATCAGGCCATGGAAATAAATCATCCTGGAAAGAGAATGAGGATAGCATACCTTCCAGACATGTGTGGCACAATATGGCAGCCACTAGCCACATGTGGCCATTTGAATCTAAATTACTCAAAATTAAATAAAACTTTAAATGCAGTCCCTCAGTCTCACTAGCCACTAGCCTCATGTGATTAGGGGCTACTGCATTGTACAGCACAGATATAGAACATTTTCTTCACTGCAGAATGTTCTGTTGGTGAGTATTGCCTGTCCAGCTGCCCCTGCCAATGATAAGAGCCCTCTCTAAAGTGGCAAAGTGAGGATGTCAGTGTCCCCTCAATGCCATACCACCATCATGTCATCAGCAACACCAACATCATGTTCGCCCGGCACAGCCTGGACTGTCGAGCTGAGCAGCCTCCAGCCCGAGATCACAGAGGCCTCTGACTGCAGAATCACAGCAGACACAGAGATCTGGCAAGATCTGGTGCAAAAGAAACTCATGTTTCCGTGCACTCGCTGAGTCCATCTGTCCCACTGAATCCTTGATCCACCCCTCGAGGCAGGGGAGGTGCTGGCAGGGAGCTGGCCTGAGCAACTAAGGTTATCATAAGGTTAATATTCAGTGGTCACCTTGTCCTACACCAGACACCTTGTGAGTGATGATCATGAAGTCACCCACTGCCCATATCCCGTCCCCTGAACACTTCCTAGTTCTCAACCTATGGGTGTGGGGCAGGGCGCCCATGGTGAGCACTGGGCCATACTTTCCCCTCGCAGACACAGCTCACACTGTATTTGATATTCTGTAAAGGGGTGCCTGCTCCGAGCCTTGCTTGAAGAATGGGATTGCCTCCTGTGATCACTGCCTTTGGATCAACTCTAACCTCAAGAGGCCTGACCATTGAGGGTGCCAGCTCAGCTGAGGTTGGTACACTCTTGTCCTGGGGCACGGAAAGGCCACCCAGAGCCCCATTCAGCTTTTAGAGACCACGGCCACTTCCCACCCATTTTGACCAGTGCCATTCTCTGAGAAGGTTGGATCTTGGGAGGCTTATGCTAAAGCTCCAACGTGGCCTGGCCATGTAGATTTTAAAGGAGGCCCAAGGCAAGTGATTTAAAGTCACCATATATCCTTGCTCCACAGGCAAGCTGTTGTTCTCCTCCCATCTCTGCTAAAGCCTCAGATACTGACAAATCCCCATAAAGTCACCTGTGGCTGTGGCCACAAGGGCAACAGGTGCAGATACCCTGTCCCTGGCTGCGTGCTGCTGGCATAGGGTTGCCCTGCTCCGGCTCTCCCTCCAGTGCAGGCCTATGGGGCGGGGGGCTGCCCCCTCTCCTGCTGGCCCCACTGGCTGGTCCTGGGCCAGCAGGGGGAGCCTAGGGGCTGAAACCAGGCCTGTATCTCACAGGGTTTCTACCAGCTCTCTTACAAACCTTATCAGACTCCTAAATTTCAAGTAAAACACTTGACCCTGGTGCCCTGACAGGAAGCGGCTCTGGCCAGGTAGAGGAGGAAATAAAGTCCTGGCAGGTCAGTGAGCAGGGCTGCTGCTCTATGGGAGCCATAGCTCCTTGTCAGACCCAGTTTTAAAATTTCACCCCCTCTTCCCACCTCTGCCTCATTCCTCTGTAGGTCCTGGGGGCTCCCCACTTTCCTTTCCCTCTGCAGCTTCCTCACATTAAAGATCTTCTCTCCACCGGGCTCCTCAGGAAGCTCATAAAGTTTCCCCACATCCCACCTTCTGTGTAGCCCCCAAACCAATTGTCTCAGGGGAGAAGAGAGATAGGATAGCTTGAGGCCAGGAGTTCAAGACCAGCCTGAGCAACAGGAAACACTGTATCTACTAAAAATAGAAAACTTAGCCAGGAACTGTGGTGTGTACCTGTAGCCCTAGCAAATCGGGAGGCTGAGGCGGGAGGATAGCTCGAGCCCAGGAGTTTGAGGTTGCAGTGAGCTGTGATGATGCCACTTCACTCTACGCAGGGCGACAGAGAGAGACTCTGTCTCAAAAATAAAAATAAAAGAAGAAGAAGCCCCTTAGTTTTATGATATTTTCTAGTGTGTGGATAGAGAGGAGGAAGAAATGTTCTTGGCACTCTGCCTTTTTTTTAAGATCTTTGCAGTTTCCTGTTAATTTAATACCAGAACGTTGGCCGTGTAAATAACACAGATGAAGATAAACGTCACTGGCCCTGGACTACAACCTTTGTTTAGCATTTCACCCCCTCTGATCCATGCTCCATCCCACCCCTAGAAAATTTAGAATTTATTACCTGGAGATTTAGAACCTGAGAATGAATAGCTGAAGAGGCAGAGCATGCTGGTTTTAAGCAAGCCTCATAAGAAAATGCTAAAAATACCAGCACACCTGACAGTTCTTCAGTCTGCTGAGCCTTCCCCTCTTCCTCAGAGGGAACCTACTTGGAGTCAATTGCCTTTCTGGTCACCTGGTAGGACTCATCTCTGACTCTGCCATCCTCCCCGCTTATGCCCACTCAGGCTGTACATGGCACCATCGGCTGTACACCGTACCATCATCATCATCATCATTACCACTATTATTATTACTATGAGACAGAGTCTCATTCTGTCGCAGTGCAGTGGCATCATCATAGCTCACAGCAACCTCGAACTCCTGGGCTCAAGCGATCCTCCTGCCTCAGCCTCCTGAGTAGCTGGGATTACAGTTGCATGCCACCACGCCCGGCCAATTTTTAAAATTTTTTGTATAGGTGGGGTCTCACTGTGTTGGCCAGGCTGGTCTCCAAACTCCTGGCCTCAAGTGATCCTCCCACCTCGGCCTCCCAAAGTGCTGGGAGTATAGGCGTGAGCCACTGTGCCAGCTGGGCACTGTGCCATTATTTACATGAGTGATTTAACCTCTCCTACTTGCTATTCTTCAGTACTCCTAGACTTATTTTTCTTCTTGATAATTTCTTCTAACAGTGTTTTTGAAGAGGGGTTATATGTGATAAGCCTTCTGATTTTTTATATACCTGATAATTTAGCTAGAAATCCAAATCTAGGTTCGAAGTTATTTTCCTTTGATACTTAAAAATCATTATTCAACTATTTTCTTAAGCCCAGTGTTGCTATTAAGAAATCTGAAGTCCAGCTGATTTTTGTTCCATCCTCAGTCCTTCTACTACCCAGCTGCTTGGAATACAGATGTGGTGGCTGGAGCTTTTGCTGCCAACTTGGATCACAAAGATGAGAGGGGGCAATAGTGACCTCGAATGAAACCTAAGTCCTCAAAGACCTAATGAAACAGAGCTGCTATTTCAGCCATCACTGTCCACCTCCAAACTTCTACAAGAGAGAAAAAAACAAAAAAACTTTCGTGTGTTTATGCCACTGTTATTAGTGGAGCCTGTATTATTAGTAACTGAAATGAATCTTAATTCGTGTATCCATTACATTTGCTTAGTTTTATACTTTCCAGAAGTCTAATTATTTTTCCCAGTGAAGTTCATGTTTCCCTGGATATCAGCTATCCTGGCTGGCAATGGGAACATCTGGAAGAAACTAAAGCCTAGCCTCTATCTCTTATCCCTCCTGGGGAGCTCAAGGAATGCCGTGGGGGTGGGAGTTGCCTCTGGCATTACAATACGAATGTGCCGCCCCCTCTGGGAGTTTCTGGACACTCTCCCCTGGCCACTGCTCTTTTCATGAGCTGGATCTTGTGGTTAGAATCCTTGATCCATGAAATGGGGAGGAGGGGCTGCCAGGTCTGCTTGTTCTGTGCTTCTAACCGCAGCCTCATGTCCCCATCCTTGCTGACACGAATGTTTTTTGCCTCCCAGTACCGTGGCAGTGGTGGAGGGAGGCATGGGGTGGACCATGATCTACTGAGGCCAGTGTGTGCAGAGAAAAACCCACAAGTATAAGATGTTCACTCAGCTTATCCCCCTACTGTGGCACTGAGGTAGAGGAGGGGAGGGGGCTTCTCCTGGTTTCCCCTGAGTTTCTCAGAGTCCTTATCAATCTCCCTCCTGCTTCTGAGGGACCTTCAAGGCTACATTCACAGGAAGGGGCCAGCCCCTCCAGTACATTAGCATCTTGTATGCCCTGGCCGGTTATTTCTATAGTTTCAGATCACCATCTGAAGCCATTATTCATGTGTTTTGATTGTTTATTGTCTCTCTCCCCTAGGCCCCACTAGAACATCAGGTCCATGAAGGTAGGAACCTGCCTGTTCACAGCCGTCTCATCAGCACCGAGCACAGTGCCTGTCAGAGACATTCCACAAACACAGGCTGAATGAATGAATCACTGAGCTGGTGCTGGAACCCAACCGTGATTCCAGCCCAGGACTTCTTGCTCCAAATCTAGGGCTCTTCCCATCCAGGCCCCAGATCTCCGCTCTGAGCATCAAGGGAATCCCAAAGACGATATGCAGAGGCAAAAAGTCATGAGTCAGGACCACAACAGAGGTATGGGGTCCTTCCCCCAAACTCTGGCTAAACCAACTGCTGGACCATTGGAGTCAGGGCAGGGCTGCGTCTTTGAATCTCCCGCTGCTTGAACACAGTGGATGCTCAAGACGGGTTTGTTTTAGGGACACACAAAACTATACTGTAGGAGATGTTTCAGCATGTTTATGGGGGCAGGAAGCAGGGTGACTAGGAGAGAGGATTGGGGATTATATGGAGAAGGAGAGGGCACTAGCCTGAGCTTGACTCAAAGGGGCCTTCAGTGTAGCACTGCATAATACATGGGGGAGCAAAGAGCCACACACAGCTTTTTACATTTAATTAAAATGAAATGAAAAGTAAAATTCAGTTCCTCAGTTGCACTAGCCAAATTTCAAGTGCTCAGTAATAGCCACATGGGGTTCGTGGCGGGAGCATTGGACGATGCAGATAATATAAAACATTTCACGGTTCTATTGGACAAGGCTGATCTGCACTCCTGCTCCTGGCCTGCCGCGGCCCCGACTCACGCCAGAGCATCCCTGCGAGCCACATCTACCCCACTAGGCCTTCTCCCTGGCCGTCTGCATGCCTGGTTTTCACCCCCAGTGCCTAGGGCAGTGCCCCGCGCACAGTAGGTGTTTGCGGAAATAGTGGACCCTCGACCAGCGTTTGCCAAATGTTGAAGGCCCCAAGGAGAGTTGGATGGCAGCAGTAACCCCTACTTCTCTCTCCTGTCACTCCCTGCCCTCTTCTCTGCAGCCACCTTCCACCCACTCGGAGCAGGAGCCGGGGGCACAAAGAGGGGCCGGCCCTGCCCCCAAACCATGTGGGATTCCAGAAATACCTGCTCCAGGTTTCAAGGCATCTTACCTCCAGAGGGTATCTTCGTTCACAGCATAATTATCTGTCTTCCCCCACCCTTGGCTGTCCAGCGCCTGGACCTACTAGGTGCTCACTAAGTATTTGCGGGATGGATGGACGAGTGCATGAATGAATGAATGAATGAATGAATGAATGAATGAATGAATGAATGAATGAGGGACGCTCAGTTTCCCGCGGGCTCCGGGAGAACCGCCCTCCCAGACCCCGCCCCACGAGCGGGCGGAGGGCGATGTAGAGCGGCAGCCCGCGGGCCGGGGTCCGGCCGGCTCGGCCCTGGGGGCGTGTCCTGCCGACCGGGGCCGCGGCCGGAGAGGAGGCGGCGGGCGCGGGGCCGCAGAGGCGGCGGCGGCCGGCATGGAGCGCGAGCTGGAGGCGCTGGCGGCGCGGCCCGCGTGCCCGGCCGAGCCGCCCTTCCAGGCGCTGGTGGAGGCGGCGGGCGGCCGCGGGCAGGTGCTGCTGGTGGGCGAGCTGTGGGAGCGCGAGCAGAGCCGCGCGCTGCTGCGGGACTTCGCCGGGGCCGTGTTCCCGCCCGAGCCGGCGGCGGCCAAGCCGGGCGGAGCGGCGGCCGAGGGCGCGGGGCCCGGGGCGGCGCGCGGGGCGCAGAGGGCGCCGGGGGCGGCGACGCGCGCCATCCGCTCGCCGCTCGTCTTCGTGCTGTGCCGCGCGTCGTCGCTGGCCGCCCGGGAGCCGCGGCGCCGCCTGCGGGAGATGCTGCGGGACGTGCGCGGCCGGCGGCGGGCCGGCGCGGCGCTGGTCGGGGTGCTGGTGGCCGAGGCCGGGCCCGAGGACGCGGTGGCGCCGGGGCTGCGGCTGCTGGAGGCGCTGCTACGCGCCGTGTTCGGCCGCCAGGCAGGGGGCCCGGTGCAGGCGGCCGCCTACTGCCCCGGCTGCCCGGCCTCCAGCCTGGCCGTCCAGGCGGCCGCCTGCAGGGCCCTGCAAGCCGCCGGGCCCGGGCGACCAGGTGAGAGTGAGCGGAGCCCGGCTGGGCGCGGGGCGGGCGAGGGGGGCGGCGGCCTGGGGAAGCCCCCCAACCTGGACCCCTTTAGGCTGCCCAACCTCATTGAGCACCGAGGTAAACTGAGGCCCAGAGCGGGAGGTGCCTAGCGGTGGAGAGCGGGCTCTGGGCTAGGAGTCGAGCCTGTCGCGGGAGGATCCGGAGTGCACGGGAGATGTCTACAGGGCCTGGGAAGGCCGAGGGGACTAGCCGGAGGCCGGGTAGAGAGAAGGGTTGGTGTGGGCAGCGGGTAGGGAGGGGAAACGGAGAAGAAATGGGAAAGACCTAGGATGCGAAAGTTCAAGGCGGGCGGATGGCAGAACTGGGACTAGTGAGGTTGGCGGTGCCAGGAGCTAGATTCTAGGGCGCCGCGCAGCTGGGGATGCGTCGGGATCTATAGGAGGGGCGACCTCAGCGCCAGGTAGGCTCAGTGTCCGCCGGGTCAGAGGAAGAACGCCAGGAATAGGTAATAGGTGCCGGGGACTTGGCGGCGTGGGGGAGGTGCGCGGGACTGACTACACAAAATGTTCTCGTGCTTCCTGGCCGCCCGCCAGGTGTGCACCCACTGCTGCGCCTCCTGCCTGCCCCGGGTCTGTTGAGGCCACCTTTTCCCTCCTCAGTCTCCTAAAAGGTGGAGAGGGGAGTGAGTGTCTTTTCCCATCCCTGTGACTGCAGCCGTCAGCAGAAAAGTCGGAATCTCCTCCATCCTGGAACACAAGCTTTTACAGGAACCCTCCAGTGTTCTAGGATTAAAACATGCACATTCGGTTTAGCTGGATCTGGCAAAACTGGGAGATCTTTGCGCTCCCCAGCTCCCTCTGCCCGCCCAGTTGGGCAGCCCTCCAAGCCCTGCAGCCGTGGCTGTTAAGGAGTTAATGCAAACGGTGGCTGTGTGGTGCCTCCCAGTATCAGTGTGTAAGCCAGCAACTGGGAGAAGCCAGACATGGGGGGAAGGGGGGTCTTTCCCAGCCAGGAGACCTGTGAAGTTACCGGTGTCATACTTGCACCTGCCAGCCTGGCCTGCCTGAGCCGGTCAGCTGCAGAGCCTGCCCTAACCTTCCTCCCTCTCTGGGGGGAAGCCATTTTTCGTTGAAGCTGTGAGGATAAATTTTATTTTATTTTATTTTTATTTTAGCGTATTATGGGGGTACAGGTGTTAAGGTTACTTATATTGCCCATGCCCTCCTGCCCCCTCAAGTAAGAGCTTCAAGCGTGTCCGTCCCCCAAACGTTGCACATCTTACTCGTTGTGGTTGTATGTACCCCTCCCCTCCTCCCCCCTAGGATAAATTTTAAATTCAATGCCCTGCATCCTGGAAGAGAAAGACCAGGGAAATGCCCTGAGCTGGATTGGTGTTCAGATTGCAGATTGCAGTGCCTGCCCCTTCACTGACCTGCAGGTACCCCCCTTTCCCCCAAAGAAAGGAATTCTCAAATTTTCTGCACCTTAATGAGCTGGTGCCCCAAAGTCTCTTAGCCTTTAGTCCCCATTCCCAGGAAACAACTTTCAGTTCCCCAGAGCCTGGCTTGCACTGCCCAGCTGTTGCCTGAGCCTGAAAAGCCTTTTCTCCACTCCTCTTCACCTGGCCAGTCCCATCTTGCTTGGACTTCTTCCTCCAGGAAGGCTTCCCTGACCCTCCCAGCTCTAGTTTGCTAATGAAACCTGAGAACCCTTTGCCCTGCTGCTCCTTAAGCTCTTACCACATGATTTTGTCACTTGTGAGTTTAACCACGATTGCATTCCCCCGTTTCCTGACACCCTGCCTGGAATGCAGAATGGGTGAATGAATCCTTGCTTCCTTTTAAACAAACACTAACACTTTTGAAATCTTAGCACTTTGCAAGGGTGTTTTTCTCTACTGTATTAAACTCTTTCCTACTTTCATGAAAACACTGAACAAACTAAAACCTTCATTAATGACTAAAGGCCATGAGCATAATTATAACTCACTGGTCACCAATTTCTTCTGTAGCTTTCGCAATGGGCAATGCTATTACCCCCACGCCAAATGGATTTGTCACTAAGGTTTTGCTAGCAGTTGTGTCTGGTTTTTAAAAGTTTTCTGATCTCTTTCCTCACTGCCCAGTGATAATTCTTATTCTTTTAGATTGCTTGCCTTTTGGCAGTGCCCTTAGGCCCAGTTTATGTTGCCTAATCCAGCTGCCTTGGGCTGAAATACTAAGGATCCAGTCTTGTTAGAACTGGACAGTGCAAATGAAGGGTAAATAGATTTATCTGTCAGGTACAATGTACACTATTCTGGGGACAGGTACACTGAAAGCCCTGACATCAGCATGATGCAATTCAACTAACAAAAAACACTTACACCCCCTAAATTTTTGGGAGAAAAAAAGTAAACAGACCCTGAGTAAAGATTATGAACAAGGATTTTCCTTGTTTTTGGCTGCCTGGAGTCTTTTTTTGTTTTTAACTTAGTTCCTGGTGACTTTATGTTATTGTCAAAAAAATTAAATCTATTCCTTTTAAGGAATAGTTTTAACTAAAAATCAGAGGGAAAGTACAGCTCCTTGAGTCTTTTCTTTGGTGTTATGACATTGTAATTAATTTCATGTTATTTGTGTTACTGTAGTTTCCCCAACATGGTACCTACATCACAGGGCTTTGTGAGGATGAAATGAGAAAACTTAGGTCAGGCGTCCTCACACTACGGCCCACAGGCCACATGTGGGTGTTTTTGCCTATTTGTTTTTTTACTTCAAAATAAGATATGTGCACTGTGCATAGGAATTTGTTCATAGTTTTTTTTAAACTATAGTCCAGCCCTCCAACGGTTTGAGGGACCGTGAACTGGCCCTATTTAAAAAGTTTGAGGACCCCTGACTTAAATAAAGCAATCATTTTTTAGTAAGTACAAAAACCCACCCACTTTCGAAAATCAGAATCTTTGTTTTTTTAATCAGACAGTTGAAACTAGGGCAGTTGACAGTTGAGGCTCTTGGTTTGCTAAACAAAATCTGTTTTGTGAAGCAGGAACCATTTGACCTTCTGCCTCTGGGTTTTGTGTCCTTTCTAGCGGAAGCACCGGGCCTTCCAGGACTGCTGGCCTGCTTTTCCTGGGGTCCCTGGAGCCGGAGGAAGGACCGGGATGTTGCTGCCTCCAGCAGCCCAGCTCAGGGTGAGTGCTTCACCTCTGACTTCCTGCAGCTTGAGGGCCGGGTGTATGGGATTACGGGAGTGGTCACATGGACATGGGGACCTTCGGGACAGAGCAGACCAACATCCATGGAGCACTTGCCATGTGCTGGGTGGGGGTGTGAGCAATGCGAGGTGCCACATGCCAGGCAGTGGGCACATGGGCTTGGTCGGTCCGGGCTGTTTCCCCAGGAGCCTCCCCCTAATGAAGCAGTGCGGTGAGGGCTGCAGTGCAGGTGTCCCAACATGCACAGTGGGGGCCGGGGGGCAGACACACTAGGTCTCCCCTGAGGATTCAGGGAGTATCGTGGAGCAAGTGACATTTGAGCTGGGGATGGAGGGATTTTCGTAGGCAGGAGTAGGAAGCTTTGGAGCACCCTGAACAAAGGCGTGACAGCGCGATGTCATGCTCAGAAACCGCACCGCCGTCAAGAGTGGCTGGAGGTGAGGTGCAAAAGGAGACCAGTGAGGGTCAAGGCTGAAGAGAAGAGTTGGGACCAAATCAGGGCCCTGGACATGAGTCCTTCAGGAGGAGAGCGCCTCTGGCGATTTCTGAGCAGGGAGAGTGGGGGTGCTTGGGGACCTGGCAGGGCTGTCCGCGCAGGGAGACAGCAGAGGCAGAGCCCAGCCTGGCAGCCGGGGCGGTGGGAATGGAGAGGAAGGAACTCACTTCCAGGGTGGAACCGTCAGGCCACCACAGGGAGGTGAGGGAGAAGGCGAAGGGACCATGAGGAAGGTGAGAAGCGTGGTATATCCCCCCATTGGAAGGGAATGTTTCCAAGACCCCCTGTGGATGCCTGAAACCACAGAGAGCCCCAAACCCTATGTATACACTATATTCTTTCCTATATATACACACCTATGATAAAATTTAATTTATAAATTGGGCACAGGATGAGATTAACAACAATAACTAACAAAATATAACAGTTATAACAATGTACTATAATAAAAGTTATGCACATGTAGTATTTCTCTCAAAATATCTCGTACTGCGCTGTGAGTCACTGAAACTTGGGAAAGTGAAACTGTGGCTGAGGGGGACTGTGGTACCCAGGGGAGCAGGTTGTGTCCGGGGAATGGACATGAACCCACCCCACCCCAAGGCACACTGGAAAGGATAGCTTTGTCACATAAACAGTGGACAGTGGTTTAAAATAAATTTGTATTGCGTCTCTTATTTTAAAAACAAAATGATGTATCAGTTGATGTAGCAGTCTTCATTGCTGTGTAACAAATTAGTGGCTTAAACTTAGTGGCTTAAAACGCATTGATTGCGGCCGGGCGCTGTGGCTCACGCCTGTAATCCTAGCTCTTGGGAGGCCGAGGCGGGCGGATTGCTCAAGGTCAGGAGTTCAAAACCAGCCTGAGCAAGAGCGAGACCCTGTCTCTACTATAAACAGAAAGAAATTAATTGGCCAACTGATATATATATAAAAAAAAAATTAGCCGGGCATGGTGGCACATGCCTGTAGTCCCAGCTACTCGGGAGGCTGAGGCAGAAGGATCGCTTGAGCCCAGGAGTTTGAGGTTGCTGTGAGCTAGGCTGACGCCACGGCACTCACTCTAGCCTGGACAACAAAAATGAGACTCTGTCTCAAAAAAAAAACAAAAAAAAAAACGCATTGATTGGGTCCCTGCCTTCTGGCTGGCTGTCAGCTGGGGCTGCTGTCAGCTCTGAGGGTCCCCTGCCATTCCGTGCTCTCCCAAGCCCTCCTACAGCAGCTCCTGCTCCAGTCAGCAGGAGAATCTCCCTCTCCAGTTGGCCTGGAGGGAGTCTCACATAACATAAAGTAATAGAGGGAGTCACTAGCTGTCACCTTTGTCATAGGAGGTGCCCCAGTCAACAGAGTGGCTAAGCCATCATATTCCCCGGGCCTGCCAACACTTGGAAGGAGGGCTCAACACAGGCTCCCTACACTTAAGGGGCTGGAATCTTGGGAGGTATCTTAGAATTCTGCCGATCACAGCTGAAAGTTCAGAAGATACACAAAACAGAAAACAAACATGAAAAAGCATTCACTGAATTCCATCCGTCAGAGGTGACTATAATCAGTATTTTGGGGTAAGACCATTCTATTTACCCATGTATCTCTCCCTCTCTCTCTTTCTTTTGTGCTATTTACATTTTAATAAAGTCACTTTTATATAATATATAATCTTAAAATGTAGCAGAATTTGAACTGTTTAATTGCAAAAATATTAACTTCAGCCTCTCCATCATCATTTTGGATTTATCTGGAAACTAAAGGGGAAAAAAATAAGGCAAAAGAATAATTAGCAATTTTATATAAATCTGGGAGAACTTCCCTCTCTGTGGTATATAACAAATCTCATGTGGAAGTGAATGTATTAAAATGCAAATGGAATTTGTGGATAGACAATATATATTTTACAGTATACTTATTAATACATACATATGTAGCCTTGTGTTGCTTAATAACAGGGACACGTTCTGAGAAATGTATCACTAGGCAATTTCATCATTGTGCAAACATCACATAGTATACTTACACAAACCTCGATGGTACTACTACAGACCTAGGCTGTATAGTATAACCTATTGGTCCTAAGCTATCAACCTGTACAGCATGTTACTGTATTGAATACAATTGAAACATAATGAGAAGTATTTGTGTATCTAAACATAGAAAAGGTACAGTATAAATACAGTATAAAAGATAAAAATAGGCCAGGTACGGTGGCTCATTCCTGTAATCCTAGCACTCTGGGAGCCCAAGGTGGGAGGATCCCTTGAGGTCAGGAGTTCGAGACCAGCCTGGGCAAGAGCTAGACCCTGTCTCTACTAAAAATAGAAAAAATTAGCTGGGTGTGGTGGTGTGCACCCGTAGTCCCAGCTACTCAGGAGGCTGAGACAGAAGGATCATGTGAGCACAGGAGATTGATGTTACAATGAGCTATGATCTCGACACTGCACTCTAGTGAGACTCTGTCTCAAAAAGAAAAAGAAAAAAAAAAAAGATAAAAATAGTATACCTATATAGGGCACTTTCCATGACTAGAGCTTGCAGGACTGGGGGTTGCTCAGGAGCATTTAGGTTCTGAAGCTTCCTTTCACTTACCTTCAATAATATTGAAATTTAAATAAACTCTATGCAGTTCTGAACTATTGCATTCAAGTAGTCGCAAATTAACTCATTACTACATTGTTGGATGAAAATATTGACTTAGAGTGACACTAACTACAGTTATGGGTTGTTTAACAACAAGGACACATTCTGGGAAATGCATCGTTAGGCAGTTTCGTGGTTGCCCAAACATCATAGAATGTACTTAACACAAACCTAGGTGGTATAGCCTACTATACACCCGGGCTGTGTGATACAGCCTATTGCTCCTAGGCTACACACCTGTACAGCGTTTACTGTACTGAATACTATGGACAGTTGTAACACAATGGTATTTATGCATCTAAGCACAGAAAGGGCACAATAAAAAGGGTATAAAAGATTAAAAAGGAAAAAGGGTACACCTGTATAGGGCATTTGCCATGAATGGAGCTTGCATGACTGGAAGCTGGTCTGGGTGAGTCAGTGAGTGAGTGGTGAGTGAGTGTGAAGGCCCAGGACGTCGCTGCACACTGCTGTGGACTTCCTAAACACTGTACACTTAGGCTGTACCACGTTTATACAAAATATTTTTCTTTCTTCAGTAATAAATTAACCTTGGCTTACTGTAAGATTTTTTGCTTTATGAACTTTTAAATTTTTTAAACACTTCTTGACTCTTGTAATAACGCTTATCTTAAAACACAAACACAGTATCCGACTGTACAAAAATATTTTCTTTATATCTTTATAAGCTTTTTTCTATTTTACTTTTTATGTTTTAAATTCTGTTGCTAAAAACTAAGGCACAAACCCATCGGCCTTGGCCTGCACAGGGTCAGCGTCGCCAGTGCTGCTGTCTCACCTCCACGTTGTGTCCCATTCGAAGGCCTTCGGGGGCCACAGCATGCCTGGAGCTGTCACCTGCTGCATCAGTGCCTTCTTCTCCAGTGCTTCCTGGAGGACCTGCCTGAGGCCGTTATACAGTTGTTGTTGTTTTCTGTTTGTTTTTTAATAAGTAGGAGTACACTCTAAAGTAACAATGAAAGTAACAATTTAAGTATAGTAAATACATAAACCAGTGACATAGTTGTTGATTACCTTTATCAAGTAATATGTACTGTATACGATTGCATGTGCTTTTAGATGACTGGTAGTATACAGTAGGTTTGTTCAAACCAGCGTCACCACGAACGCGTGAGCAGTGTGCTGTGCAATGACGTCAGGACAGCCATGAGGTCACTAAGCGATGGGAATATTTCAGCTCCCTTATAATCTTATGGGACCACCATCCTCATATGCACATGGTCGTCGTTGACCAAGACATCATTACGCCATGCATGGACTGTACACACCGTTTTGGAATCTAGTTTCTTCATCTGTAATATTGTGACTGTCTTTCCATGGCAATAATCATGTTATTTATATATCTTTTATCTTTTATTTTTGGGGAGATTGCAAATTAACACGCAGTTGTAAGAGATCATACAGAGAGATCCCGTGCACACTTTGCCCAGTTTCCCCCGTGGTAACATCTTGCACAACTGTAGTGCAGTATCACAGCCAGGATACTGACACCGATACGTCCACAGGTTTTATTCTGATTTTCCCAGTTGTACTTGTCTCATTAGTGTGAGTGCGTGTGGGTGTTTAGGTCTACAGAGCTTTAGACACCATTTTTAGTCCCTGAATCCCACTATAGTGTGAGCCACGCTACTCAACAGTCCCATCTGGACGTTAATCAGTTCCGGTGCGTTCAGCCGCAGGTAAGAAACCATGACTCAAGCTAGCGAAAGCGGTGAGGGGAAAGCAGTGAGGGGAGTCGTCCTGTCGCCTAGCACAGGCCAGAGGGGGAGGCGGCTTCCAAGTTGCTTGGTGCAGAGGCAGGGCTCGGTGACCCCACCACGGAGGCAGGGTCTTCCCTTCCCTCTGCTGGCCGTCCTCACTGCTGCCTAGGCTGGTGGCGAGTTGGCTGCAGCAGTTCCACTAATTACTCCTAATTATTTCCTTAGGATAAAATCCTAGGAGTGGAATTGCTGGGTCAAGGGTATGTACGTTTTTAAGGTTTTCACTATGTATCTTGTTTTGTTTTTTAAGTAGATACTCACTGGGACCAACTTCCTCCCATTCGTTCCTAGCTTGCTCACTCAAACGTTGGTGTCTGATGGGGCGATTCCCTCTCCTGTGTTCCAGGTAACCTCCCGGAGCCTGGAGAGGAGCTTGCGCTCACAGCTGTGTTTCCCAACGGAGACTGCGAGGACCTGGGAAGCCGGGCATGCAGTCCTCCGCGCTCCCGCTGAGCCCGCTGGGGACTCCAGATGAAGGCTGGACCCTTGCCTTGGGCTGTCCTGGCTCTGACTACAGACTGGGGCCTGCCTCCTGCTGTCTGGGCCCCCGTGTCTCCATGGTGGCCTCAGCTGGTGGTAACTACATAGACCCTCCTGCAGGGGGGCTGCCACATTCACAGTCACCAGCTAGACGGCGGGACTTACTAAGACAAGCTGCACCTAGGAAGATGTATCCCCTGGGAACCTGCTCCCCACTTGGCATTTGCTAACTGATCACAGGGAGCTTACTCTGTCTCTCTGGGCCTTGGTTTCTCTGAGCCGTGGGGACAGCCGGCTCTCTCCTCTGAGGCTCTGCAGTGCTGTGCTACCCCATGGTGTGTGCAGTGCTCCCGGCACATGCATGAGCATCCGTTGCTTAGAGCCCAGCTGGAAAGAACTGCGGACCAGGAGTCAGCAGATCTGAGGCATGGCCTTGGACATGTCACTCAGTCCCTGGGGCTTCTGTTTCCCAAGTACACGAGGGGGCTACCAGCCCAGTGGCTTTCCAGCGGGTGCAGCTGCCCCTGCAAGCAGCACTGGAAACGTGTGTGTGTGTGTGTGTGTGTGTGTGTGTGTTGTGGGGGGGTCACTGTGACTATGGAACCCCTAGAATTTAGCGGGTGTCCTACAGGGTGCAGGACAGCCTCCTAGCAAAGACCTGGTCTACTCAAAATGCCAATCATCACCCCTTTGAGAAACTCTGGATGAGCCAATCCCTTCTCCCTGTCAGAGTCCCCCAGAGCAGAGAGGGTCGGGTTTTCTGGGACCTTGGCTCCTGGCGCCAGCCAGAATAAAGAGGGACCACACTGTTGCCTTGGGGGCCTGTCAGGGCAGGGCCAAGACAGTCCGTGCGGTGCAGGGCCAGGACAGGAGTAGCCATGCACACCTGAGAGAAGAAAGAGCCTTTCTCTTTCTCATGTTGACACTGACTTTCTGTGCCAAGCCCTTTGAGGATAAGAATGTTGGGAACTGCCCATGGCACCACACAGAAGGAAAGCTAGGGGCATGGCATGCTTGGGTGCAGGACTTGCTCTAGGTCCCAGGTCCTAGCCCAAGGTCAAAGCAGACACGGCCCAGAGATTCTTGAATCCTTTCCTCTGTGTCAGTGAGCCCGAGAGGGTCGATGGTGTTCTTGTGGAGCCGGGAAGGCCGTCTGCCACTCACAGAGGAGGCTCTGCGTTACCTCCCTTGTCTTCTTCGCTGCCCCTGGGCAAGTCCAGAGTCTTTGGGCTGGCAAGAGCAGCTCCTGATTTTCCTAGCGGGAAGCACTGTCTGAGGGAAGAGGCTACATTCATTCCCTCCCGCGTGACTCGCTCAGCAGACACTCAGTTGTGGTCACTATTTGCTCGGTGCCCTGTGAAGTGCTGCATAACTTTGGTTACTTCAGCTGTCTGTGTGATAGTGCCAACTTGTGCAGTGTGAACGTTTCTTTGGCTGAGGGGCTCTATGATTTTAAGGAGGGGCCCTCCTTGCTCGGTGCCTCGGTTTCTTCTCCATCCTAGGGAGCCTAATCCTATCTGAGCCCCACAGGGACAGTGTGAGGATGAGCAGGATGACAACATCCTCACATGTGGGGTTGGTTCGCAGCAGGCATCATTTTATTGCAGGGCTGCCAGGTGTGGTGACTCCAACCTGTAGTCCCCACTACTTGGGAGGCTGAGGCAGGAGGATCACCTGAATGCAGGAGTTCAAGGTTACAGTGAGCTATGGTCACACACCTGTGAGCAGTCACTGCGATCCAGCCTGGGCAACATATTGAGACCCCATCTCTAAAATTAAAATAATAATAATGCAATAGATTGACCCTCCTTCTACACAAGAGTGAACTCAATGAATTTTGACTCACTGATTTTATTGATTTTGTTTTAAAAAATGGGGAGACATGTATTTTTGAAGCTGCTATATTTTTATATTTCTTTATTAATTTCTTTGTAATAATTGGGTTAAAGTTTTATTATTTGGTGGGGGGAGCGACCTTTTTTTAATTTAGAAATTTGTCTAAGGCAGAAGTTATAAGGTTTAAAAACCTCTGTATCTGTTGCCAATATTTGAAACTTGGGAGATTGCACATTAAGAAACTGAGTTTTCTGGGTGGAGGATGGGGCATAGTGGTGGCTCCAGTTTGCAGCATTTTCCCACCGCCTCCACCTTAGTCCCTCTCTCCCCGTGCCCACGCATCCCATCCCCTACTGCCCTTCACTCCTAGAGGACACCTGCCTGGTGCTGGCCCAGGTGGGCTTTTGAGTTTGCAGCCTCTGGTCTAAAGGGTTAGCTTTACACATTGCGTTTTCATTGCCTTCGGTATTTCCTATGAATAGTTAGAAGATCTTTGTTTACTGAAATGGGTTCTGCCTCCCAACTGACAAAACAGGGCTGAGCTCGTCGCAGCTTTCTTGAGATGTGGCTGCCACAGGCACCATGCCTGTAGGGACACACTCTGCTGTTTCCTGGCTAACAGAGTTAGGTGCCAGAATTCTTCTCTGAAGGACGTCAAGAAGGCTCAAAGGTTGGGGTGGGCCTGTGTGAGGGAGGAGACCCTGGATTAGGTCAGTGGTCCAAGGAGCCATCAGCAACGGGCCTCCAGCAGGGTCAGATCTGGGCTCTCGAGCACTCATCTTCCTAATACAGCAGTGGTTGTGCCGCTTCTGACTTGAATTAATAGTTCTTTGTGTCTAATAAAACCAAGCAGAACCTCACTGGTATCTTGTCAAAAACAGAAGGGCTCTTCCCCTCTATTCTTTCTGTCTCTTTTTTTTTTTAATGTCAACATTAATTTTGGTCAAGATTTTTGATGTTGTTTTTGTTGTTGAGACAGAGTTTCGCTCTGTTGCCCTGGCTAGAGCGATGTTGCCCTCATCATAGCTCACAGCAACCTCAGACTCCTGGGCTCAAGCAACCCCCTGCCTCAGCCTCCCGAGTAGCTCGGACTATAGTGGGCATCATCACACTCGGCTAATTTTTCTATTTTTAGTGGAAATGGGAGTCTCATTCTTGCTCATGCTGGTCTTGAACTCCTGGCCTGCAGCGATCCTCCCACCTTGGCCTCCCGGAGTGCTAGGATTAAAGGCATGAGCCACTGCCCCTGGCTGCCTTTCATTCTCATAAGGTATTCCTTGCAGCAGCCCTTGGGAGCAGGGAATCTGGGTCGAGGGTAGAAGCCTCTGGAATAGTGACCTGAAAGTCTCTAAGCCTCTGCCCTGGGTGACATCTCCACAGCTCTACCAGCCAAGATTAAAAATCATGTAACTAGGAAACATAAGCAAATATTTTAAAAGATTAAATTTTAAAAGATAGCATTCAGCTTGGTATACAATAGTGCACGAGCATGTTGTGCACATGCATACGCACTCATGTCTGACCAGAGCTCAAACGGCCTTAACTGAGTCTCAGAGAACCCTTTGTACCATCCATATCACATTTTTTTCTCCTCTCAAAGTATTTGTCTCCAAAACTTGCTGCACAGGAGGAGTCCCTTGGATGTCAAACCAAAAACTAAGGCAAACCTGCACAGGAGCCAGAGCTGAGGCCCCAAACCTTTGATCTAAATGAACCCCTCTTACCTGGCAGAGAACCAAGGGCGAAACCTCGCTAGGGAAGGTTAATGGCAACCAGGTGAACTTGGAAGTAGTCCATACTTTAAAATGTAGAGGGGAGAAGCTGCAGGGTGTTCCCTGCAGTGAGGAGGCCTGGACTTTGTCATGTTTGCATGGCAAACACAGCACAGTGAGCAAATGTCAGAGGTTGGCTGTTTGCATCCAAGGGTTGCATAAGCCCTTCTGACCTGGTTTTGTGCGTTAGTGGATCAAGGATTGGGACAGACAAGGAATTTGGCCTGGGCAGCCTGCCATTTGTGTAACCTTGGAGTTGAGGGAGAAATGGGGTACAAGGCAGGGTGGATGACCAGGATGCTACATGGACCCTTCATGTGCCTTTAGCCTGAGCCAAAGGCTCTGGTTTCCTTATATTTGGGGCTGCCTAATTGGGAGCAGAGGCAGAGGCTACCCCACCAGGCCATGCCATGGTTCACAGGGTATGTGCCAGAAATCCCACTGTGAAGAATGGGAGGGACCAGAGTGTGGGGTAGCTCAGGTCCAAAGTGGGGCTGGGCGCTGAGACCAGTGTGGGACTGTGGCTTTGGCAAGGACAAGAACCCTGTCTGGCTTTCTCCCTGGGCTCCCCAGCCCCAGCTGGTGCTTCTGCCACAAATGCAGACCCAAGACTGCCTGTTCTTGACCAGTGAAATCCAGAGACCCTCAGTAGGGCTTGTTGCTGTCTTACTCTGCGTCTAGTTGGAGTAATTAGACACTGAGTTTAGTCCTGTGACTGAGCCCACTTTTGAGTCCTGGTTGCAAAAACGGAGTGTCTTGAAGCACTGAGTTCCTTTGTTTCCTGACGGGTTAAAGAGGCCTTCTCAGAGCAGGCAGTTGCCTCTGATCATTGCCCTAACCCCAGGCTAACCTCACCCTGACCACCTATAGTCCCAGGAATGTCGCCTGCTCCGGAACCCATTGCTGCCAGGACAGCCACTGCCAGCTCCTGGCTCCCCCACAGGAGTGGGGCTCACCTTCAGCCTCCTCACCGCCTCCCCCCACACACACACACACAATCTGGCCCAGCAATGTGGCATCGCCTAAAAGCAGGCAAGACCTTGGAGCTAGACCAAAGGGCCAGGCCTGAAGGGGATGGCAGAGGAATCAGGCCTGGAAAAGGGTCTAAACCAGCCCTGCCTAAGAGAAATCTAACATGAGTAGCTTTATATTTTCTAGTAACTACATTAGGAAAAAAGAAACAGGTGATGGCCAGGCATGGTGGCTCATGCCTGTAATCCTAGCACTACGGGAGGCCGAGGCGGGCGGATTGCTTGAGGTCAGGAGTTCGAAACCAGCCTGAGCAAGAGCGAGACCCCGTCTCTACTATAAATACAAAGAAATTGGCCAACTGATATATATGGAAAAAATTAGCCGGGCATAGTGGCGCATGCCTGTAGTCCCAGCTACTTGGGAGGCTGAGGCAGAAGGATTGCTTGAGCCCAGGAGTCTGAGGTTGCTGTGAACTAAGCTGACGCCACGGCACTCACTCTAGCCTGGGCAACAAAGTGAGACTCTGTCTCAAAAAAAAAAAAAAAAAAAAAAAAAAGAAAGAAAGAAAGAAACAGGTGAGATTAATTTTAATAATATATTTTCTTTAGCCCCAAATATCTGAAATATTTCAACTGTTAATTATTAGTGAGACATTTTACATTATTTTGCTAAATCTTTGAATCATTTGAGGACCTTACACTCACAGCCCCATTCAGATATTAAATTTCCATCAGAAAAACTTGATCTATACTTAGATTTTATTAAACTTACAGCTATAAGGATATTCAGATCCTCAAGCTGGGCGTGCCTGTAGTCTTAGCTACTGGGGGATGCAGAGGGGGGAGGATCGCTGGAGCCCAGGAGTTCAAGGCTGCAGTGAGCAGTGATTGTGCTAATGCACTCCAGCCTGGGCAGCAGAGGGAGACCTTGTCTCTTTAAAAAAAGCAAAGGAAAAGAATATTCACATCCTTGAATTGTTCCAGATATACTTAAAAGTTGTCCAGTAACTGAATTCAGTATCTATTTTAAAGTTCCGATCAATTAAAATTAAAATTTAGATTTCAGTTCCTAGGTTGCACTAGCCACATTCCAAGCCCAGGAGGGCACCTGTGGCTGGTGGCTGCGGTGATGCACAGCACTGGTCTGGAAGGGAAGCCAGCTGCAGAGCTGTCTGGGGGGGGTCATCGTGGTTCCTGAGGCAGCTGCTTCTCTTCCCCCTGTCCTCACTTGCCGGGAACTGGCTGGTCATCCTAGCCCCCTGGGCAAAGGATGACTGACAGTAGCTGCCAGCAGTCCGCTTGTGCAGGACAGCCTCCCACTGCCAGAGGCAGGAGCTGCCCTCCTGGACACCACCCTTCGAGGGAAGAGAACCCAGTTCCTCTGACGGCTTCACAGATCCATCTGTGCCTCGGTTCCCCAGATCAACTCCAGCCATCCCGAGGCGTTTCCCTTTAACCTCGCGCCCACCCACGGGAGGCCCGTGTCACCTGCTGTGCACCACGTCTCTGCTCCCACCAATAAACGCCTTTACCCTGCGAACATGCGGCACGCGTGCTGTGCGTGAAGCCGCCGCCAGGCTCGCGCGCGAGTCGGTGAGATCTGCGGTTTGTCAGCGCCGCTCGGTCCTCCGTGGCCCGGCCGGGTCTGCGCGCTCTGCAGGGGACGCCTGCCCCTCCCCGCACCACCGTGCAGCTCGAAAGGCGACCCGGCTGGATTCCCGGTGGAGGGGCTGCGCCCGTCTAACGCCCAGGGCCCTGAACGCCCGCGGCCGGGCGCGGGGCGGTCGCGGGGCTCTGCGTCTCCTGGGGAGGTCGCGCCCCCTAGCGGGCGCGGCGGGAGCTGCGCGAAGTCGCGGGGTCGCGGGGCCGCACCCGGAAGGAAAGCGCAGGGCCAGGGGCGCGGTCTCCTTCCGTCACCCCGGCGGGCCCGCAGCCAGCCGGTACCTGTGTGAGGCCACCGCTGACCTCGATTGGGCGTTGAGACGCTTCGTGTCACTCCTAAATTTGTAGGGAGATGGTTTATGAGCAGAGCGGTCCGCACGGCTTTTCTGTGATTTCACTATGTCCCACCACAGTACGGCTTGCGTGTCTTGTAGCAGGCAGGGTTCAGAGCTGTAGGTCTGACTTCCAGACGTGCGCCAGTGACCACCTGACCGGCGTTCCTCCATCCGCCCACAAACATGACCAGCAGAGGCGATCAGAGTTGCGCTTTGGAAAGATTGCTCTAGACTGTGATGGCATGCACCTGTAGTCCCAGCTTCAGCGGTTGAGGCGGGAGGGTTGCTTGAGTCAGGGGTTTGAGGCCAGCCTAGGCAACATTGCAAGACCCCATCTCTAAAAGAAGAAGAAGAAGGAAAAAAAACCAAAAAACCAAAAAACCTCATTCTGGCTAAAGAGGACAGAATGCACTGGAGAGGGAGAAAGGCTTGCATGGGGCTGTCATCCAGGAGGGAGAGCTGTGGCCGAGCCACTTCCCTTCCTGCCCATCTTCACAGGTTCATGTTAAGTTCAGATGGCGTCGTGTTAATGACAAGCACAAAGTCCAAGCTGGGGACATGATTGTCCTCCCATACAGAATGCCTTCTCCTCAACGAGTAGAGGTAGCACATTGGCTACCTCTCTTTGTAAAAAACATTTTTAATTTGTTGCCAACATTTAAAATTTTGAAGTTGTTGCATGAAATTCTCATTCTGGCTTTTCTTGGAAAAAGCGTAAGCTCCCACAATATTCACCCTGCATTCTTGCATGGCAACACTGCAGGAGCTGAGAAGCAGCTGCTCTTTAGATGGGACACTCACTATTTTGTCACAGTCTCCACCACCCCAGACTGTCTCCCTGATGCTAAGACACCATCCTGCAGAGCTAGTTATTTTCTTGCACTAGGCCTGCTTCACTCATTTCTATTACCCATTGGCATTTGTTTGTGGCTCCTTTAGTGGTTTGGGGCACACATATGTCTTTATGTGAGGGATCGAAGTGCCTCTGTAGAATGATATCCCAAACTCTCAATCTGTTTATTTTGCATGCACGCCTTCTCAGGCAGTGCCTTTCAATCTGAGCCATAGGCTCTTCAAAAGCATTTAATAATATTTAATCTATTTTTTAACAACCATAGTTTAAGGATACTAATTTTTAAAAAATTCACACATACTAAAATGTGTTATCAATCACGCATAATTTGTTGGCAACCACAAAATATTGTCTTGTGCCCTTAGAGTAGATTGTTTTAAGAAGGCCACAGAAATATACTTTAGTCACTGCTGTCCAATCGAAGAGTAGCTTAATAGTGCAAGGTTAGTGGCTTAAAAAATGCTACTGTTTTGCCACTAATCTTTGTCAAGACTTTCTTAGTACTGACTATTGAAGTAAGTTGACTATTGAAGTTGGTATAAGGCTGCAAATGGCAATCGCAACTGCCATTTCAAATTTCTGAAGATGTATCAGAAACCAAGAACCCATTGTTGAGAGGAACTGGGCAGATGGAAGGAAAGCATGGAAGCCAGGTGTTTTTTCTTATTCTCTTTGGAAGACTTTCACCATATATCTTTCTGTACTTCTGATTTTTAAAACATGTCAATGTACAGTATTAACTACTGTACATTTTAATACAGTATTTAGTAACTTAGCATAACATTAACTACTGTAGATTTTAATACATTAATAATACTGTACATTATTCCAAAATAAAACCTTCATTGTTCAACTTCATAATAAACCAGTGATTATGTATGGATTCATTATGATAACAAAGCTTTTCTGAGAGTATATCTTTTGAAGACAGGCTATGCTTAAAAAAAATTGAAAGCCACTTTACTAAGAAAAACGCTCTTTGCCACACCTCCAACTCCCAAAGTCTTGGCTGGAGCGGGGGATGGGGGACCAGGTGAAGTGGGAGTTGATGCAGTGAGACCGCCCACCCAGCAGGTGCCACTGTCCGCACTGCTCTCACCTCCCCTCTGCACTCTTTCTCTCAGCAATGGCGGGTGATGGTGGGGTCCTCTCTTTGCGGGAGTGTCCATTCTGATGCCTGATGCCAGGTGCAGATTAGCGTCCCCACTGTGCAGAAGCTCTGACTTCAAGAAGGGTTATAGAAAACAATGGCGCTCTCTGCTTAACCTTCCGAGCAGGCTGGGGAGGTGTCCGCGGCAGGGGAGATGCAGTCCAGGGGAGAATTCGTGCCGGGTGGCAGGCGGGGCAGCGGGCAGCCCCGGGGCGGGCGGGGTCCTGAGTGAGAAGCGAGCCGGCGGCCTCAGCAGGCGACTGACTGAGCAGCGCTCCCGGGGAGCAAGGAGGTGCGGCGGAGCGAGCGGTCCCGGAGCTGACAGATACACTGCGCGGCTGGAACGGCGAGCGAGCGGACGAACGAGTGCGGGACGCAGCCATGATCACCTCAGCCGGTGAGTGCGGCCCGTAGCTGGCGCTGGGAGGGAGCCGCCGCAGCGCCGGCTTTTAGCTGAGTCAGGGCCGGTGACTGGGCACCTCTTGGCGGAGCGCCGGCCTGCACAGCTCCTCGCTGCCCAAGACCCACCCCCGGGCCGGGGGCTGGGAGTCTGACCAGGGCTCTGTGGGCCTCCCTGGCCACTCTGGCTTGAAGGAATCAAGCCAGGTCGACCGCCTTGGCTTCCCTCCCCAGCCACACCCCCGTGCCGGCTCCGAGGGGCGTCCTGGGCCTTCCCTGGACTCCGGAGAGCTTTCCTTTCTTCTATTCCTCGCATTCCTGGTCGTGTGAGGCCGTCCGGTCCCAGTCCTTTCCCGCAGGTGGTTGGTGTGGGATGGGCCTCCTGTGCCGTCGACAAGAAGGCAGCTCCCTAGCCTAGCAGCTTATCTGCTGCATGAGTGCCTCGGGACCTGGCCGAGCTCCATTCTGTTTAGAGTGACATCCGGAATAAGGTTTGGGATCGGTTGATACTGAGTCCACTCCATGGTATTCAGTTAACTTTCGTGTTCTATGAAGATCCTGAAGACATCATTATACTGAGACCCAACTTACTGTTTCGAGGCTAGGTGCTCTGTAAACATTCTACATTCAAGAAAGAACTGATGGGTCTGCAGAGCGGGTTTCATTCACTTAAACCATTGTGTAGGTAGATTCATGTAGTGACATTTGAAATGAGACAAAATATAGAGATGAGGTTTCAAGGAGATTTTTAAGTTCCCCACCACAGGCTGATTTGCATATAGCTGTCCACAGCCTTGGTGCTTTTTTCTTGCCTGCTTACGTAGCGTTTTCTGGTCATCTCTTACTCTTACATTTTGTTGTAAACTGGTGATCAGAAGACCTGTATGGTAAAGGGATCAAAACCATATTTGTAGGAGGACTGGCTAAGGAAATTGGTGGAGATGCTGGGAGACTTAGTAGTTATTTTCAAACACCAAGAGCTGACTCCTGTACCTGGAATTAGACTTTTTTTCCCCAAGGGTTACACATGATTTGGAGATGAATTTTAGTTCAATATAAGGAAGAGGTTTTATTCAGTCATAGCTTTGTAAGGATAAAATAAACACCAAGTTTCTTGTTACTTGTTTCAGTTACTTATAAATGTAGATGTCATCCTGTTTCAAATCTGTTATAACTGTTTCTTCTAACTTGGCCCAAACCATCTTCATCTCTTGCCTGGGTTTCTATATCAGCCTTAAGACTTGTTTTTTCCACCATTACCTCCATATAGTCCATTCTTCTTGTTGTAATCAGAGTATTCTTTTTAAAACTTTAATCACATAATGCATCTTTGTTTAAAATCTTCCAGTGCTTCCATTGTGTTTAGAACAAAATCCAGACTCTTAACCAAATCATGTATGATTCCTGCTTTGCCTTGTAGTACCCTCTTGCTCACTTACTATACCATAATTACACTGACCTTTTTGTTCCTTAAATATGCCAATTTATCTCCTATCGTAGGGCCCTGGCACATTCTGTTCTCTTTCTAAACTCTTCCTGAAGTTTTCCCTTAGTTTCTCATTCTTTAGTCTCAATTCAAATGTCAGTTTTCCCTTACTGCTCCTCCTCTCTTAAAACATGCTGACTTTCTCTTCACTAGCTGCTACCTCTCTCCATCACAATTCTGTGATTACCTTGTTTGTTGACTTGCCCAATTACTGTCTCTTTCTGGGAGAATTTTGGCAGGAAACTTGTTTTCATAGTTTTTAGAATACTGCTAAGGGCATGGCAGAAGTTCAAATGTATGACTTGAATGAAGAAATCAGCTAGCCAATCAAATCAATATATCAGTCCCTAGAGTTTTTAAAGTAGAGGCTGAAAAAGCACTTTTGGGGAATAGAATAGTGTTTAAATGTCTTTAGGGTGGCAGGACTAATAATTTCTGAAGTTCTACCCTGAGATGCTGTATGATAGTATAGTATATATTTATTACTGTCACTTAAGTTGATTGGATTACTTGTTAGCTTCTGCTCCAAACCTGTCACTTTTTTTTCCTGTCCTATGGCTTGTGTTGGCTTATAAGGAAGGAGGTGCCTTAATATAGGCACCTTGCAATAAGTGGTGAATAAGAAGTCAACATGTACTCTTAGTTTTTTTTCAAGATGATTGACTATGAAAGGGATAGAGAGAGACGCTTACTGGAGGGAGATGTGAAATTGAGTGGGTTGGCGAGGGGGGGTTGTTTTTGTTTTATCATAATATGGCATATAAAGGAAAGTAGTGCTAGAAAGCTTTCAAACAATAGTCTCCCACCTCACTTTTCCCTTCTGATCCCCAGAGGCAAGCATTTCCAACTTTTAAGCTGTGTCTTCTGGAACATAACTCCATATTTATAAATAATACCCAGATATTGCTATAAATTGATTCAATAATTTTAGACAGTATCTGCTGTGTTCTGATTATGGCATAAGAGGTTTTTAGCATCCAAAGGCCTTTCCTATTCCTTTCCTCATCCAGAAGAGAGTCTGTTTTAAGATGGGAAATATTAGTGTATCGAGTGTAGAGTATTTGATTCAGTTCTAGTCCACGGCCAAGGGCTGACTTTGTAAGCCAGGACAACCATGTACCAAATTAGTCACTGTTGCAACCAAACCAGAGAGTATAAAAACCTATCTCTTCTTTTGGTAAAAGCCATTCAGATACAACATTGATTAATGAGAGGTTATCAGCACTTTTTGTATTAAATGTTCTGTTATTTATGATCTGTTCTACATTTACAACACTCTGGTCTGTCATCAAATCCACACCACTAGTTTGCACATTTCCTTTTTACTGATTCAATTTCTAAATGTATCTGTTCTTCATGCTTTCAGTTAGTCTCTCTGTTCTGGTCTTGTCATACCAACCTAGAGTACCAAGAAGTTCTTTTTATCTGCTTTTATGCTTTTGGAATAGTAGTATGCTAATCTTGCTTGGTAAATTTTGTATCCTTTCCTGTATGGCTCCCTAAAGAAAGACTTCTTAAGCTATTTGACAAACCTACAATTATTGGTTAGAAATGGCTACATCTCCCAATTACAGCTGCCTTGACACTTTTTAATCAAATCACAGTTTCAATTCAGTGTTCCAGAATGATTTTAAGACCCACATGGAAAACATATTTGACAGACAGTTTGGTTTCCTTTGTGGTCTAAGGACAGTAACTTCCCATATCTTTTTTCTAATAATCCCTTTAACATATGACTATATTTTAAGATATGTTCTTTTGGAGAGGATAGTTATTTCTTTTACCCTCTTTTGTTAGTGGTAACACCTTGATGCTAAAAGAAGACAGATGGGGACCACTGTGCTTTGGTAATTGGAATTCAAAATGAGTAAGATTGCTCATTTAGTAAAACATTCTAGGTTACTTTTGATAGGAAGAAGGTGCCTTAATATAGGTACCTTCAAATAACTGAAATATTTTACCCTTTTGAGTTGATAACTAAATGCCCCTTTTTTCCATAAATAATTGTATAACTTGATTTATTTTGTATGAATAGTTTTATTCTAAAATTGCATGGGAAAGTTTGCCATTTTGGTCAATAAATTAGGCTAGTGGCTCTCAAACTGTAGTGAGCCAAAGAATCATAGGAAGGGCTTGTGGCCCTGTTACTGGGCTCCTTCCCCATAATTTCTGATTCTGTAGGTCTGATGGAGAAACAAAAATTTGCATTTCTAATAAGTTTCCAGGTAATACCAATGCTGTTGACCCAGAAACCACATTATGAAAACCATTGAATTAGGCAAATGATATGATATATATGGTATCATGAAGGTTTGATAACCTTTACAGTTTTAAAGAAAAATAATCATTCCCCTAGTGAAGTCACTCCTCAAAAAATACTTATTTTTTCCATCTTTTTTTTCCCCCACTCTGTCACCCAGGGTAGAGTGCAGTAACCTTATCATAGCTCTCTGCAACCTTAAACTCCTGGGCTCAAGTGATTCTCCTACCTCAGCCTCCCTAGTAGCGGTACTGTTAGGCACACTTCATCACACCCAGCTAATCTTTCTATTTTTTGTAGAGACAGAGTCTCACTCTTGCTCAGGCTGGTCTTGAGCTCTTGAGCTTAAGCAGTCCTCCCACCTCAGCTTTCCAAAGTGCTAGGATTACAGGCATGAGCCACCATGCCTGGCCCCATCATATATTTTTGACCAAGTGTTAATTTCCATCTTAGTGAGCATATGCTTCATAATCATGATATACCTTTTGTCTTGTAGCTGGAATTATTTCTCTTCTGGATGAAGAAGAACCACAGCTTAAGGTATGAGTTAAATAAAAAGTAACTAGGCTTAGTATGAATACTGTGTAGCTTTTTAAATTTAGTAATATCTATATATCTTCCATCATTTAAAGTAGCCATCCTACCCAGCCTGTACCTAGTCATTGAAATCTAACCAGAGAAGACAGTATTTTAGCAACAGCTGTTGGTTTCTCTTGAGTATAATAAAGCTAAGGCAAGTAAACCTCAGTATGGCACTGAATAACTCCCTAGTTTCTTTATCAACAGATAGCGCAAAAAGTTGTTTCTTCTGTTTCGCCTATTTAAAGTTATTTGCATTTGATGAAAATTTGGAATGTACTTCAGGTGGCTCTAAATACCTGAATTCATTTACATCTAAACTAGCAACCTGGAGTCATCTTATATATTTAAAGAAGAAAAATGTTTATTATGAAAAGGAGTGACATTATACGGTTAGTCTGATGTTTTATCGTTGAAAACATAAAGGAAATGTGTAAACCCAAGAAAAAATATCAGTAAATTTTTATATTTGTCATATATTAAAAGTTCTAGTGAATATTATTGATGATTTGGCCATTGATTAGTTGGGAACTTTTTTTTTTAAAGGAAATGTAATGGTAAGTCCATCTCAAAATAGAATTTTGGTTTTATCTTCTACAGGAATTTGCACTACACAAATTGAATGCAGTTGTCAATGACTTCTGGGCAGAAATTTCTGAGTCTGTAGACAAAATGTAAGAAATTACTTTATTTCTATAAATTGGAATAAGATAGATCAACTTCAGTTATCTGTGGATGTGAATCTTGTGGCTTATTTATTCATTTAGAAATTTGCTGCTACTAAATTGTGGCTCAAATATTTAGATTTGGGAGTTTAAAGGAAAACTACAGTTTTAACTAGGCCTATACTTCCTAATTTCTTTCAGAGAAGTTTTGTACGAAGATGAAGGTTTCCGGAGTCGGCAGTTTGCAGCCTTAGTGGCATCTAAAGTATTTTATCACCTGGGGGCTTTTGAGGAGTCTCTGAATTATGCTCTTGGAGCAGGTGACCTCTTCAATGTCAATGATAACTCTGAATATGTGGAGACTATCATAGGTAATTATTTTCTCTCTGGTAAGACCTTATCTTATTGGCTTCTTTCTTGCTCTAGTGTATAAAGCATTTTCCCCCCTGAATTGGATGTTGCCAAATTTCATTTTAACTGGAAGATGATAATCTTTCTCTAATAATTTTATGCAGTCTTGAGTTTTTAGACCTGCCTTCCAACTGAGTGCTAGTTTTCTTAGCAGTCATGGTTATCTCTAGTCCAGTGAGCATACTGTTAGATGGAAAGGTTATTATGAGTAACAGAAATTAAATGATACTAATTTATGGAGTTGTTCCTCATGCAAGAAACCATTATTCAGTATCTGCATTGTGTTAGGCACCATGCTAGTCATGATAGATACCATGGTTTATTTCACAACTGCCCTGTTAAGAAGGAGCTAGCCCTGTTTTATAAATGAGAAAACTTGGGTTTTGAGATAATAAAGACACATGGCTATTAAATAGGAGGGTAAGAATTTAAAACCAGGTTTACTTGTGCCAAAACCCATCCTGTTTCTACTAGTTACCATTGTTTTCTCATTGGTTTCTTTATTAGTATTATTCTTTTCAAGATAGGATCTCGCTCTGTTTCCTAGGCTAGAGTGCAGCAGCATGATCATAGCTCACTGCAGCCTCAAACTCCTGGGCTCAAGTGATCCTTCTGCCTTAGCCTCCCAAGTAACTGAGACTACAGGTGTGCACCACTGCACTCAGTTAATTTTTCTATGTTTTTGTAGAGACAGGGTCTCGCTACATTGCTCAGGCTAGTCTCAAACTCCTGGCCTTAAGCAGTCCTCCCTCCTCCGCCTCCCAAAATGCTAGGATTACAGGCATGAGCTACCTTGCCTGGCCTGTTTCTTTATTTTTGAAGTGAGTGTGTAACATGCAGGCAAAGTTTTGGATTCTCTATCATATTTCAACACAGTTTTAAGTTCAAACAACTATGTAAGATTTTGTTCAAACAGAAATTTGGTAAGTTTAAAAAATGCTTGAAAATTCGTGATCTAGTAGATGAAAGAAGGGACTGCATACCCTTCACACATGTCTTTATGACTGTCAAGCTTTGGATTATAGTTACAGAGAACTCAAGGGTGTGTTCTGTCAAGAGTGTGCAGTAAGCCGGGCGCGGTGGCTCACGCCTGTAATCCTAGCACTCTGGGAGGCTGAGGCGGGCGGATCGCTCGAGGTCAGGAGTTCGAAACCAGCCTGAGCAAGAGCGAGACCCCGTCTCTACTATAAATAGAAAGAAATTAATTGGCCAACTAATATATATAGAAAATTAGCCGGGCATGGTGGCGCATGCCTGTAGTCCCAGCTACTTGGGAGGCTGAGGCAGAAGGATTGCTTGAGCCCAGGAGTTTGAGGTTGTTGTGAGCTAGGCTGACGCCATGGCACTCACTCTAGCCTGGTCAACAAGCGAGACTCTGTCTCAAAAAAAAAAAAAAAAAGAGTGTGCAGTGTGCATACTTTGTATTGCTAATTAAAAGGTGATCTGCGTTGTTCACCTGAATGTCTACAAGGAAAAGTTGGTATTCTCTTTCAGAAATTGGGAAATACTACATAAGGGGGTTGCAAGCGGCACCTTCATATGTCCCTAAGAGTCTTTACATTTTTAAAGTTTGTGCTGTGATGTTGTATTAGAGCTGTCCAGGAAGTATCCAGCCACTGTTAATGTAATGAAAACGGATACTTTCAGGACAGGCCTCAGTAAAATGTTGCAAGTAACTTTATTGCTGATTGAATTGGGCTTTTTATCTGTGAATCCTATAGGAAGTGATGGTTTTAAAGGGTAGACCATATCATTTGAAACCAGAGTGCACTTTCTTTACAGTAAGCTAGAAATGGGGAATTAAATACACTTATTTATCTCTTTTCTGTTATTTGATG
The DNA here is from genome assembly GCF_040939455.1 of Microcebus murinus. Taxonomy (NCBI): domain Eukaryota; kingdom Metazoa; phylum Chordata; class Mammalia; order Primates; family Cheirogaleidae; genus Microcebus; species Microcebus murinus. Next base: position 99,322,107 of record NC_134111.1, read on the forward strand.
ATTTTTTTTGATGAACATTGATAATTTTTTTCTAACAATGATCTGCAAGCACTTACAATGCCACTTTTTTTACAAAATGTGCTTTTAAACAGGACTGTTGGTATAAAGTTCTATGAGATGATAGATGCCTTCCCTGTCTCTAAACACTGTGTCATCACACTGTGTCATCTTAGTGTATGGAAGTTGAGTGTTGATCAGTAAACAAGTTCTGTTTGTTTTTCTTTGTGTAGAATTGGGATTCTTCTAGTTTTGTAGGGTACATTTTTAAAAACATCAGTGAGATTTGTGAGGGGGTATACAAAATAGAATTCGGAAAAGGCTTCCTACCATCTTTATATAATAAACAATACCTCTAGAAAATTTAAGACAGTAATAGATCTCCCAGTTATAATGAAACTTCAGCTGGGAATCAGGCTAGAGTCTGGGTTTTATTTAAAACATAAACCTGGAATATAGTTATTACATAAACATAAACCTGATGAATCAGAGCATGAATCTCATTTGAAACCTACGAGGTATATTTTTTTCCACCATAGTTATGTAATCTGAGGAAAATTTTGCAAATGTTCTAATTCTGAGGTTCCACCTTGATGGGGTAGGAGTAACACTTTCTCACTTAACTGTAGTTGGTTCAAAAAGCTCGTATTAGAGCCTGGTGAAAATTCTCTACAACTGTAATTGTTTTAAGGTCTATTTTGTGACTGCCACTTTGTTCTTATTAACTGTAACTGAACCTTCATGGTTCTTCCTGAATAGACTCTGAATGTGGTGTATTCCAGTTTATAACAATCCTCTGCTTCCCTCAAAATAAAGACAAAGTTAACCTGAGCCATCTAGTGGGCCAGCAATCCTTTATGCTAGTTCAAATTATTTTTGTTTCTTGGGGCTATAGTTTGCAACTAATTAAACTTATCCCAATCCCCTTCTCTTTAAAAGGGAGAGAGATAAGCCAGTGAGTTATAGAGAGAATAACTAGTATATATGTCATTCCTCTTGGGTGGCTATTTATATTCTTTATGAATGTGGAAGGCTTAGGGAAATGCTCTCTTTCGGTTGTACCTAGAAAGTTTAAGGTGTGATTGCAGAGAAATAGAAGTTGCAAGCAAATTAATGTTTCTCATCAGGTGTGCTATCGATGCCCTTCAGTATGTCACTCCCCTTCCCCATCAACCCATATTATTGTGAAATGTGGAAGCCAAATTGTGCACATATACCAATGCATGAATTTTCAGACACCGTCTTGGAGGAAATAGGTTCTACCCACGTCACACTGTGGCAATGAATGTAGTCATGGCGCTGCATAGCATGTTTTGATCAATGACAGTAGTGGTCCCATGAGATTATAATACCATGTTTTTACTGTACCTTTTCTATGTTTGGATACACAAATACTTACTATTGTGTTACAGTTGCCTACAGTATTCACTACTATAACATGCTGTATACAGGTCTGTTCCCTAAGAGCAATAGGCCATACTAAATAGCCTAGGTGTGTAGTAGGATATATCACCTAGGGTTTGTATAAATACACTCTGTGATGTTCGCACAATGATGAAATCACCTAACAATGCATTTCTCAGAATGTATCTCTTTTGTTAAGCAACACATGACTGTTGTTTCAACTCTTTTATAATTCATGGAAATGTTTTTGAAAATCTTTGAAATTGCCTTTCAAACCTCTGACATATTTCACGTCATTTCACTGTTGTTTTACAAAGATGATTTAGACACAGTCTTTACTCTGAAGGTGCTAATGGTTTCATTAACGCGAAGAAGTCGAAGATACTAGTATGTAATAATTGCTATAATATCCTCAATAGTGGCAGGTGTTTGTTTTTTGAAAGTGAAACAGCAGTTATTTTGTAGCCAACTCTTAAATAAGCAGCTTAATCAGGTAGAGCAATATAATTTTGGTCAAAATTAAGTAACAAGACAGAATTTTACTTTATTTATTTATTAATTTTTAAGAGGCAAGGTCTTACCCTGTTGCCAGGCTGGCCTTGAACTCCTGGGCTCAAGCAATTCTGCCTCAGCTTCCCATGTATCTAGGACTATGGGCACATACCACTGCACCCATCTGAAAAATGTTTTCAATAATGTCAGCCTTATTGGAATTAGTGTATAGTGTAACCATAATGAAGAGAACAATATTAATTTGAATGTATAAGTTCTAGCATTTTAAAATTTGCTTATTGCTTTATAGTCATCCCATAAGTTATACATGATTATAAATGCAGGCATTGTACTTTCTGGTTGTTCAGCCCAGTGTATAAGGTAATTAGTTATTTTATTTTCTCCATAGCAAAATGCATTGATCACTATACCAAACAGTGTGTGGAAAATGCAGATTTGCCTGAAGGAGAAAAAAAACCAATTGACCAGAGACTGGAAGGCATTGTGAATAAAATGTTCCAGCGATGTCTGGATGATCACAAGTATAAGCAGGCTGTCGGCATCGCTCTAGAGACACGAAGACTGGATGTGTTCGAAAAGACCATACTGGAATCGGTAGGTAGCTGTTATTTTAGAGATTGTTGTTGACGAAGAATCAGCAAAGCAAATTATTCAAACTGAAAATTTCATGGGTAGTAAAAAGAAAATGGGGTTTAGAAATAATAAGGTACTCTTTTGCCATTTGTTTTATTTTTATATTTATGTGTGAACCTCAGCTGTTTTGTGTTCATAACTGTCTGCTTTTTAACTTATTAAATTTCTTTATTCCTTTGAAATAAAGAAATTATTTCAAATAATTATTTATTTCATAAATAAATAATAAATATTTATTTCAAATAATTTCAAACTTGCCTAGGGAAGTTGTATTAATTACCCTGCTCTATTTAAGAAGAACATATTGATAAACTACTACCGTGTTTCCCCGAAAATTAGACCTACCCATAAAATAAGCCCTAGCAGGATTTCTAAGCATTTGCGCAATATAAGCCCTACCCCCAAAATAAGACCTAGTGATGGGCGTGGCTACACAGTATCTGTACAACCCATGCATTCTGTCGCGGAATGGTAAAGAAGACGAGCAGCCCTTCTCATCTGCCCCATCGTGACAGCTACTATCCTAGAGGTGACCAAAAAGGTGCAGGCAACCCCACCAACAAGGTTGGCTCCCCCTGTCAGGTCCCGGCCATCCTGTGCATGCTGCAAGCTGAGGCTTTGAGGGGAAAGTCTCCTCAGTGAAGTGAGCAGGACGCTCCGCTTTGGTTATTGTGTGTCCCCAGGGGGGAGAAGGAAAGCTGTGGCTGCCATTTTACTATGATGATGTTCCAGAAGAAGACGACTTAACTATATTTGAATAAATGTAGATTGTTGTACCGTACTTAAAAAAAATAACACATCTCCTGAAAATAAGCCCTAGGGTGTCTTCTTGAGGAAAAATAAATATAAGACCCCGTCTTATTTTCAGGGAAACACGGTATTTTAATATATTTATTATAGTTAAAACTACAAACTAGATTCATGGTTTGGGGTTGTTTTGCAATAATTAAGACAGTTGTATTTAATTATAATAATTAAGGAAGGGAACTTACCAACAAAGTAGTCAGAAAGGTGCAAGGCTGAGTTAAATAGGCATTGATCTGCAGGCCCATTTTGGCTGCTTCTTATCTCCTAGATGTACTCTGCCCAATTTCTCTGCCAAAAATATATTTTCCATTCCTTTCTTTACCTACTTCATTCCTGTTCATGATTCAGATCTCAGCTCAACTGTCACTAATTTGCAGAGCTTCCGTCAATCCCCAACACCCATACCCTCCTCAACCCCTCCTGCAAAGATTAGGTCCAGTTTCTTTTGTTAATTTCATGGTGCCTATATTTTTTGTAGTGTTTATCACTTGTTATTAATTATATTAATATGTAATTAACATCTGTCTTTCTCACGAGATTAAAAGCTCCATCAGCACAGATGCTTTGTGCCTTTTTCACCAGTATATATCCATCCCTAAAGCCTGAGTCAGTGTTTAGCAATAGTAGTAAGATTTTTTTTTTAATTTGTGAATGACCTAATGCAATAGAAAGGCCCTTGTTTCACTCTCAGTTTTATTTTTGAGCAGTTGTACCCTCTTTTTGTCTTCATGTGAATAAGATTAAAATATTTATTTTCATTCATTCAATAAATATATTTTGAATGCCTGCTGTGTCCCACTGTTCTAGACATTAGAGATATACAGTAGTTCCCTGTTATCCCCCCTTTCCATGGTTTTGCTTTCCTTGGTTTCAGTTACCTTTAGTCAACTGCAGTGTGAAAATGGTAGATGGAAAATTCTGGAAATAAACAATTCATAAGTTTTAAATTATGCACTGTTCTGAGTAGTATGATGAAATCTCTCTCCATCTCCTTCTGTCCTGCCAAGGACAGGAATCATCTCTTTGTCTATTATATCCATGCTTGTATATATTACCTGCTCATTAGTCACTTAAGTAGCTGACTCACATATCAGATGGACTATCACAGTACCACAGTGCTTGTCTTCAAGTAACCCTTATTTAACTTAATAATGGCCCCAAAGCAGAAGAGAAGTGATGCCTAGAATTCAGATATGCTAAAGAGAAGCCTTAAGGTGCTTCCTTTAAGTGAAAAAGTGAAAGTTCTCAACTTAATAAGGAAAGATAAAAATCGTATGCTGAGATTGCTAAGATCTATAGTAAGAATGAATCCTCTATCCATGACACTGTCAAGAAGGAAAAAGAAATTTGTGCATTGTATATATAGGGTTCAATACTATCCATGGTTTCAGGCATCCACTGGAGGTCTTGGAACATATCCCCCTTGGATAAGGGGGGACTACTGTAGTGGCAAACGAGACCCAACAAAGTTCCTACCAAAATGAAACAGTCCATTGGGAGAACCTAGAGGAGAAACAAGTAGTCAAACAAATATACAAGGTAAAGGAGTGGTAAATGTAAAAAAATTAAAAATAAATAAATAAATAAATTTAAAAAATAAAGCAGAGTAAGAAATGCATCTCAGTGAACATATGCATATAGATACAAATTTAAGTTTTATGAAACAATACCTACCTTTACTAACTACTTGTGATATAACTCTGATATTTTAAAATTGTATTTCATTTTTTAAAAGAAAATTAGTTATACTGCATTGATTTTAAATCACAGTGATAAGTCACAGCTTGCTTTTTGAGAAACACTCTTGTAGCTTCAGTATGCTTATTTATGTTAAAGGACTGTTATAGGGTGATATCTCAAATATTAGGGGTGCTTTTGAGAGCCACAAGGTAAACACATAGGTCAAAGTTTCTTCATAGGGAGAGCACCAGACAGATGTAACAGCACTCAATGCTAGAATCACTCAGACCTAGAGATAGTTCTATACATTGTGTTTCCTGGTCAATGAGTGAGTATAGGCAGTAAGTCATGAGGGCATCTAGTAGCTAGGTAGGAAGCAGAAAGACTTCAACAGACACAATTGAAAAGCATAGCCACTTAGTATATGGACAGTTGTACATATCTTTTTATAGCCAGTGCCACTCAGATTGCAGCATCATATTGGGTTATTAAGTGTGGAATGTCTGGCTTTTTTAAGTATTAAGTTTGACAGTTGATATCTCTGACATTTCACTTTGACATTTCATTTTTTTTTTTAATTGTGAAGGTACATCCTCATTCTTTCAAATGTAGGTTTTGGCTTTTGATTATCTTCCAAAATTTTTTTAGAGCAATTTTTGCTCTAAAATGAAACCATGGATAAGTCAAAAATTCGTGTTATTTTTGACTATGGGTTCAGTTGTGGAATCAATGCAATGCAGATAGCTGGAAATATCAACAAAGTTTTTGGGAAGGATGTGGCTAAAAAACATACAGTACATCGATGGTGTGAGAGGTTCCATTCTGGTGATTTTAATCTTGAAAATGAGCCATGTGGGTGACCTGAGACCGAGGTGGATAAGTGATGAGCTGAAATCTGTAGTGGAAGCAGATCGATCTTAACCTGCGTGTGATTTAGCAGCAAGGTTTGATATTTACTGTTCTAACAATATTGGACCATTTGAAACAAAATGGGCAAAGTAAAGAAGCTGGATAGATGGGTACTGTATGAATTAAATGAGCATCGGAAGAAAAATTATCTTGAAGCTTCCCTTTCTTTGCTGTCATGACAAAGACAAATCATTTCTACACCGTATTGTTATGTGTGATGAAAGATGGATTCTTTTTGACAATTGCAAGCATTCAGCACAATGGTGGGAGAAAGATAAAGTGCCGAAACTAAGTCCGAAACTGAATATTCATCATAAAAAGCTAATGGTAGGGGAAATGGGCATTTATTGAAACCTTAAAATCTGTACCCCCATAATATACCAAAATAAAAAAAAATAATTAAAAAAAAAAAAAAAAAAAAGCTAATGGTGTCTGTCTGTTTGGTGGTCCTGCGCTGGTATTATCCACTACAGCTTTATGAAACCTGGTTAGTTGATTATAGTGGCGGATGTCTACTGCAACCAGTTGGATAAAATGATGAGGATGCTTGTGATTAAGCAACTGAAATTGGTCAATAGAGACAGGCCAATCCTACTGCAAGAACACATGTCACAAAAAAATAGCACTTCTCAAACTACAGAAGCTGGACTTGGAAACTCTGTCATCCACCATATTCACCAGACCTTGCACCAACTATCACTTCTTCCAGCCTTTGGAACGCTGCTTTTTTTTTTTTTTTTTTTTTGAGGCAGAGTCTCACTCTGTTTCCTGGGCTAGAGTGCCGTGGCATCAGCCTAGCTCACAGCAACCTCAAACTCCTGGGCTCGAGCAATCCTTCTGCCTCAGCCTCCCAAGTAGCCAAATTATAGGCATGCGCCACCATGCCTAGCTAATTTTTTTCTATATATATTTTTAGTTTGCTAATTAATTTCTATTTTTAGTAGAGATGGGTCTCCCTCTTGCTCAGGCTGATTTCGAACTCCTGACCTTAAGGGATCCGCCTGCCTTGGCATCTCAGAGTGCTAGGATTACAGGCGTGAGCCACCGGGCCCGGCATGGAACACTTCTTACAAGGAAAAATATTCAATTCTCAACTAGCTGAAATTTTCGCGATTTCATCACCACTCGCTCTCCAGGCTTCTTCACTGCTGGCATAAGCAAGCTATTGTTAAAGAGGGCAAAACTGTGTTGATAGTTTAGGCGCATACTTTGATTGATTGTACTGCTGCTTGTTTGAGACATAATAAACTACACTTTTGATTTGAAATCAGACATTTCATATTTAATGACCTGATATAATGGTAAGATTCCAGGGCTTAGTGTCAGAAAGACCTAGAACTTTAGCTCTGACAATTAAATAGTTCAATTAAAAGTTTTTATTAAAGTTTTATTAAAGGTTACCTAGATTGACTAAATAAGCTAGATTAAAATAATTCAATTTCTAAATAAATATAATGCTTCAGTAACCAGATAATAATATATCTTTAAATTGTGTCTTTCAGAATGATGTTCCAGGAATGCTAGCTTATAGCCTCAAGCTCTGCATGTCTTTAATGCAGAATAAGCAGTTTCGGAATAAAGTCCTAAGAGTTCTAGTTAAAATTTACATGAACTTGGAGAAACCTGATTTCATCAATGTTTGCCAGGTAATTACATTATATTATATTGCATCACACCGCACTATGCTGGGCTATGCACATTACACCATATTACTTATATGTTAACGTTTTATTACATTACTATAGTGGCTTCCTACATGTATCTCAATTAATCTTTTCAACAGCCCAGTGAAGATAAGGTACGTGATTTATATTCCTTTTAGCTGATAAGAAATTGATTCTCTTGACACTGAAAAGCTATTTTGTTATAATGCATTCTTTCTGTGTATTCTTTTTTCATTTTGAAAATAATCCAAGCATTTAAAGAAATTTTAGAAACAAAGAAGGTCCAAAAAAAATGGTAGAAGGAAAGATAAAAACAATACCTGTGCTACACTAGTTATTCTAAAAATAATTCAAACTGTAGAAACTATCAATGGTTTCATTACCCAAACACAACCAAAACATTTGGGTATATTTTTTGTATCTCATGTATGTGTATGAATTTGCTTACACATAGAAAAAATTCAGATGGTACAGAAAATATAGAAAATGAAAAGTAAGTCTTTCCTTTTCACTTCACCTGAACCTTTTTCCAATGATAATGCATAGATGTTTTTCTCCACTTATTGGCACATGTAGAGCTACCTCATTCTTTTAATACCTGTGTTGTAATTTATTGATTGGAAGTGTGCATAGGTTTGCTTTTTAACAATTATCATACCATATACATTTTTTATTCTGCTTAGAATATAGCATTTTATTGTAAATTTTATTATTTCTTCACTATAATATACCCTAATGTGTTTCCATCCTCTTTACTTTTAAAAAAATTTAGATTTGGCCGGGCGCTGTGGCTCACGCCTGTAATCCTAGCTCTTGGGAGGCCGAGGCGGGCGGATTGCTCAAGGTCAAGAGTTCAAAACCAGCCTGAGCAAGAGTGAGACCCCGTCTCTACTATAAAATAGAAAGAAGTTAATTGGCCAACTGATATATATAAAAAAAATTAGCCGGGCATGGTGGCGCATGCCTGTAGTCCCAGCTACTCGGGAGGCTGAGGCAGGAGGATCGCTTGAGCCCAGGAGTTTGAGGTTGCTGTGAGCTAGGCTGACGCCACGGCACTCACTCTAGCCTGGACAACAAAGTGAGACTCTGTCTCAAAAAAAAAAAAAAAAAAAAAAAAAAAATTTAGATTTAAGCACTGTTTTTACAGTGCTTTTTAAAGCATGTTTGAAACAGAAAATGCTAGGGAAAAAAATCCATGTTTAAATCACCAAAGTCAGTATTTTAATTAATAGTTTTAAGTTGATTTTTTTTGTATCACCCAAAATCAATTTTACATTTAATAGTGTATTTCCTTTCAGTTTTCTTTATATAGGTTTTTGGAGTTTTGCTTCTATATATAATTTTTAATACTTTTTAAAAATAGTTTTAAAAACCTCATATGAAAAATATTAATCAATAGTTTAGAGGCAGTTTTATTTTTTTTAGCTGTTTTATTCCTAATAAATTTTTAAAAAATTCATTGTACATTTAAAAAAATTTTGAACAGGTGATAATAGTCACATGATTTAAAATTCAAAAACAACCGTACAGTATACAGTAAAAAGTGTTCTTTCTATTCCTTCTCTCCAGCTACCAAGTTTTCTTCCCTGGAGGCAAACAGTATCAATTATATGTAGCCTTCAACTTAACATTTTCTATTTTCTAACTCTTTACTAGCTCTTGAGCTAACTCTTTATTGATTGTGCAGTCATCATTCAGTTCATGTACTTTCTTATTTAATCATTCCTCTGTATTTGGTCATGTATTTTGTTTCTATTATTTCCTGTTCTTAATTACAATAACTTTGATTAATACGGTTATTTTGGGCCGGCGCGGTGGCTCACCCTGTAATCCTAGCACTCTGGGAGACCTGCTCAAGGTCAGGAGTTCAAAACCAGCCTGAGCAAGAGCGAGACCCCGTCTCTACTAAAAATAGAAAGAAATTAATTGGCCAACTAATATATATAGAAAAAATTAGCCGGGCATGGTGGCACGCATGCCTGTAGTCCCAGCTACTCAGGAGGTTGAGGCAGCAGGATTGCTTGAGCCCAGGAGTTTGAGGTTGTTGTGAGCTAGGTTGACACCACGGCACTCACTCTAGCATGGGCAACAAAGCAAGACTCTGTCTCAAAAACAAACAAACAAAAAATATGGTTATTTTGAAGTTGAGTTAATTACTGCCCTAAAGGAACAAGAAAATTTATTTATTTATTTATTTATTTGAGACAGAGTTTCGCTCTATTGCCTGGGCTAGAGTGCCCGTGGTGTCAGTCTAGCTCACAGCAACCTCATACTTCTGGGCTCAGGCAATCATCCTGCCTCAGCCTCTGGAGCAGCTAGGACTAAAGCCACATGCCACCATGCCCAGCTTATTTTTTCTATTTTTAGTAGAGATGGGGTCTCACTCTTGCTCAGAGCTGATCTAAACTCCTAAGCTCAAGCAATCCTCCCACCTTGGCCTTCCAGAGTGCTAGGATTACAGGCGTGAGCCACTGTGCCCAGCCAAGAAAATTTAAATTGAGTTCTTCAAGGAGAAATTCTAACCTTTTGGGATAATTTTGTTAAAACATATGGCAAATCATAAGACTAGTAAGAGAAATGCTTCAAAATGGTATTCTTGTCCTATTAAATATACTATATATTTAACATATATAGTATTATGTCCAGCACAATACTATATGTGTTAAATGAATCAATGACTCCCATAAGGTGGAAAATACAAGTTAAGCAACAGAAACACTTAGTAAGTTATGAATAAGGTTTAAAGAAACCAAGATGCAATCAGTACTGAATACTGTATGCTAATTATCAGGCATAATATTAAGAGCTGTGCATATAATTCATATGGATTTTTTTATGGAAGGCAGATGCTATTTTCAGGAAAATTTCACTTAGTGCTCAGTTTAGAAATAGACTGGTAGACTAGAAAGTTAGTCTGCCCTAGTTTGCCTCTGCTTATATTTTAAGGTTTCCTACATTGTTGACTGTTTCTCTCTTAAGTTCTTTGTGGATAAAGTTTTCAATTGTTATGTAATTGTTCTTTATCTCCATTTCAGTGCTTAATTTTCTTAGATGATCCTCAGGCTGTGAGTGATATCTTAGAAAAACTGGTAAAGGAAGACAACCTCCTGATGGCTTATCAGATTTGTTTTGATTTGTATGAAAGTGCTAGCCAGCAGTTTTTGTCATCTGTAATTCAGAATCTTCGAACTGTTGGCACCCCTATTGCTTCTGTGCCTGGATCCACCAATACGGGTACTGTGCCAGGATCAGAGAAAGACAGGTATAAGTATCTTTTTCTGCATCAGAACTAATTAAACAAGCTTTATTTCTTGTGGGGAATAAGTAGAATATTCATAGACACCATTCTAAAAATAAATAAATACAACTTTTCGCTTTCATAGATTGTAAAGTCTTATTAGGCTGTTGCTCTGTTTTGTACTGGGCTAGGCACAGTAAGGAAAACCAAAAAAATGGACCCCCCGGGAAGGAATAGAAGTGATTATCTGATACAGAGGCCTACCAGACAACATGTGTGCTATTTAATCAACTAAATTAAAATTCTTAGGTGGTATAGGTAGGCTACCTTTTAGATAAATATTTAGCAATAAAAAGGAAAAACCAAATTAAATATTTGGTTTAGATATTTGAAAAGTAAGAAACATTCTTAGCTTTTTGTGCTTTTATTACAACTAATTACACAAATATCTTAGGCTGACATGCTATTAAATTTTATTTTCCTGGGTTTTTTCCTTAACACATTTAGGCCACTTTAATAAGAATATGTGTCTTATTTATGCCTGCTTATTTTCCTTCTGAAGTTGTACACACAGCAGTTGAGAATCATTCTTTGGAAACCTACATAGATGTCACTCCCCTTTCTACCTCCAGTACCTTCTCAAATAAAATTCTAAGCCCTGAAAGTAGCCTAGAAGGTTATATATGATCTGGCCTTTCCATGCCCTCGGTTTATCTCTTTGTTCCTTATGGACATCCTTCACATGTCACTGGCCTTCTTGCTGGTTCTCAAACATACCAAAAATATTACTGCCTCATTAAGGTTTTCTTGAATTTTAGTTTTTATTTGTTTTCTTCCCTTGCTTTATTTTTCTTCTTTGGGGGCCTCCTCCTTTTTTGCCCATCTTCTGTATTTGTCACTTTCTTTTGAATTTTTTTCTATTTAAATTCTTTTTCTTTAATTAAGTAATAATTTAAATACAGTAAAATACACATGTCTTAAATATACATTTCAGTGAGTTTTAACAATATAAACACCCATGTAACCAACACGTCTGTTATCATCTCAGAAAATTCCTTTGTGCCTTTTGCAGTCAACCTCCTGCCCCTAAGACAACCGCTATTTTGATTTCTCTCGCCATAGATTAGTTTGCTAGTTCTCGAACTTCGTAAAAGTGGGATCTCATAGCACATTTGTTTTTAGCTTTTCTCACTCAGGATAATATCTGTGATATATATCTATGGTCTTGGGTGAATTAGTAACTGATTCCTTTTTATTGCTAAGTAGCATTTCATTGTACACATATAGCACTGTTTATCCATTCTTCTACTGATTGACGTTTCAGTTGTGTCTGGTTATTGACCATAAAGAACAAGGCTGCTCTGAACATTCTTGTACAAGACTTTTTGTAGACAGATGTTTTTATTTCTATCTGGTAAATACCTTGGAGTGGAATAGCTAGACTATAGGACATATGTTTAACTTGGTAAGAAACTGTCAAACTTTTATAATGTTGTTGTACCATTTTACCCTCTCACCAGCAATTCTGAGCATTCCAATTGTTCTGCAATTTGCCCAACATTTGATGTATCTGTCTTTTTAATATTACCCTTTCAAGTGGTGTAAAGTGATGTTTTCATTGTTATTTTTTCTTTTCTTTCTTTTTATCCCCAGTTTTTCAAAAAGATGGGATCTCTCTGTGTTGCCCAGGCTAGAGTGCAGAGGCTGTTCATAGGCGTGATCATGCCACACCATAGCCTTAAACTCCTGGGCTCAAGCAATCCTCTTGCCTTAGCCTCCCAAGTAGTTGGGACTACAGACACATGCATGCCCCTGGACCCAGCTTTCATCGTGATTTTAATAGAAGTCATTTGTCAGATACATATGTGAGGAATATTTTCTACTAGGCTTTGGCTTGTCTTTTCATTTTTTTAGTGTGTCTCTTGATGAGCATAAGTTTTTATTTTTGAAGAATCCAATTTTCCATTTTGGAGTTCCATCTTAAGAAATTCTTTGCCAGCCTCATGGTTGCAAAGATATTCTGCTATATTTTCTTCTGGAAACTGTATAGTGTTAGATTTTATATTTAGGCCTATAATGGATCTCAGTTTAAATTTTTGCATATGGTATGAGATAGGAATAAGATTTTGTATCATCTGGGGGATGGACACGCCTGAAGCTCTGACTTGGGTGGGCCAAGGGCAATATACATAACCTAATCATGTGTACCCCCATAATATGCTGAAATTAAAAAAAAATTTAAAGAGATTTTGGTTTTTTCCCCATATGCATATCTAGTTGTTCTATAACTTTTTATTTAAAAGACTGTCCTTTCCCTGTTGAATTGCTTTGGAGCCTTTGGCAAAAATCAGTTTACCATGTTTATGTCTTTTTTCCATTGATCTGTAGGCATATCTTGGAAATATAGGTTCAGTTTTAGACCATTGCAGTAAAAAAAAAAAATGCAATATCTTGTCTTTCTTTTCTTAAGGCATAGTATGTTGTGTTTGTTTGCTTACATGTCCCTTCTGAGTTAATCTTCACTTCTGAAATGATTATTTTTCCTCCTTCATTTCTAATTTTTCCCTAGTTCTGGCATGTTAATATGTCTTTTACCTCTTTTGGAATAACTTTTTCTTATAATGTTTATGGGATTTTAGTTTGATCCTTTTCTGTGGCTTATTTTTACAGAAATTAGTTTTTCTAAACTTTTATAAGGGAGCCTTGTTTAAGATAGTTTTCAGTTTCACTGCTCTCTAGAACTTCCTCTTCTGTTGTGTTTTTGGAGTATTAAACAAAATGGTGGCTTATGTTCTGAGATCTCCTGGCTCTGTTTCCTTTCCCATTTTTATTTGGACCTTCTTTTTCTTTGTCCCTGACTTCTTTATTTGGATTTTGTGCCCAGTATTTTCTCCTCAGTATTGTGCTTTGACCTAGAAGGGGGTGTTGGCCAGTTAGTTTTATCAGTAGTTGGGGTTCCAGCTGCTTCATTGCTGACTGGTTTTGTAGCTTGACTGTTTTGGGAATGGGGGATTTATTTTGCCACCAGATCTTGTTGTATTTGTTGTTCGTGGATTATGCTTACCTAGTTACTTTGTTTATTTATTTGGGGGAAATTTCTTAGTGCTAATGATTATAAAGTAAACATTATTTTCTTGCAAAATATTTAATTTGGACATGGCTCAGATCTACGGTATAAATAAATTGCACATTCTATTCAGAAAAGAGTTATCAGATTATTGATCGTTGGATCTCTTCATTTTAGTGACTCAATGGAAACAGAAGAAAAGATAGGTAGTGTGCTTGTAGGAAAAACACCAGAAGCGGTGAGTATGCTTTTTGAAGTTGAGATTGCCATTTAACATATATTCCCACAGTATACTGTAAATACTTTCAAGTATGTATTATATACCTGCTTTTATGAAAGTTTATTATTAAATGTGATACCAAAGTCATTTTATAAAAATGGATTTTCTGTAAAAAGCAAAATTTTAAATATTGATCCAAAAAAGCACTTAGAAGAAATCAAATCCTTAGATCCTTACCAAAGAATAATCTCTGTACAAAATAAATTCAAGTTACCTGTCACAGGGTGGGAAAAAACTATGACCTCTAACAAAAGGCAATTTTTCACATGGGGTTAATGTTGTTTTTCATATCAGTGGTGTATGGATGGGTGGGGGAAATATTAGAGCAATAGTCTATTAAAGGTAAATCCTTTCTCCATTAGTACTTTGGTTTCTGATGCTCAGGTATGGAAACTTCAATTGTTCTTCACCTGGGTGGAGAGTTATGTTAATGATTTGGTAGTTCATGAGACCATATGTATGTGTTGATTAAAGGTACTTTGTTTTCTCAATTTTAAGTAGGGAAATTTCATCTAACTTTTAAATTGACTATAAAAAGTAATTTTCCTGCATTTCATTAGTCATTATTCTTTCCCAGTTTTTAAAAAAGTATTAAAATATTGGCCAGGCACGGTGGCTAACGCCTATAATCCTGGCACTCTGGGAGTCCAAGGTGGGCCGATTGCTCGAGGTCAGGAGTTTGAAACCAGCCTGAGCAAGAGTGAGACCCCATCTCTAGTATAAATAGAAAGAAATTAATTGGCCAACTAATATATATAGAAAAAAAAAATTAGCCGGGCATGGTGGCGCATGCCTGTAGTCCCAGCTACTCGGGAGGCTGAGGCAGTAGGATTGCTTGAGCCCAGGAGTTTGAGGTTGCTGTGAGCTAGGCTGACGCCATGGCACTCGCTCTAGCCTGGGCAACAAAGCGAGACTCTGTCTCAAAAAAAATAAAAATAAAAAATGAAGTATTTTACATTGTATGCTAGTTGGGAATGAATTATATTCTTCCATCAAACTAGTATCATATCTCAATGGCATCTAATAAAAAAATAAATTCTTCTTCCCTAGTAAATAATTGAGTTTTCTGGATCTTATTAAAATATAAGTTTTATTGACTATTTGAATTGCACTGGTTTAGGGCTGATGAAATAAAGTTGGCTTAGTGGATTTCAATAATACTGATATGAATTTTCATTCTTTGTTTTGGTAGAGTCCAGAGCCCAAGGACCAGACTTTGAAAATGATTAAAATTTTAAGTGGTGAAATGGCTATTGAGTTACACCTGCAGTTCTTAATACGAAACAATAACACAGACCTCATGATTCTAAAAAACACAAAGGTAGGAAATTCATCTATAATGGAGGTTTTTTTCCTTACATCTCTTTTTTTCTTTATATTTCTTTGTTGAATGAAAGTACTTATATTTATTTCCTTTTGAATACTTTATTATATTTTATTCTTAAGGAAATAAGTATTTAAGTTTTTATTAAAAAATGGGTAAACCTCTTGGACTTGTTGGAAAGGGAAGGGAATTAACAATGATTGAGCTCCTGTTTTGTGCTAGTCTCTTGTTGAGAAGCTTAGTGAATTTTTCTTTTTGTTTTTTAGAATTTTTTATCTTAATGTATACATGTGACAGTTGGACAAATAGCACAATCAGAATATTAATATAGTTTGTTTATGTGTCTGTATTTCCCATTGAACCATGAACTCCTTGAGAGCAGAATTTTTACCTTGTTTTGTTATAGCCTTTGTTGAGATACTGATTCTGACAGTTAATACTAATTTTAATTTTTGAACAGCTAATATATTTGGTTCAAAAATGTTTTAATATACAAAGATACATAGCATGAAAAGTCTTCCTTCCTTCCCTCTCTCTTATTTACCCAATACCCCTTTCTAAAGTCATTTATTGTTTTTTTAAAACCCTATACTAGTCACTGATTAAACAGTTGTTTGATTGAAGCATATGTAATAATGCTTTTTGCAACGTTTGATACAATTTTTGCAAATGGTAAAAAGATACAGAATCACATAACTTGCACTTATGATAAATATCTGAAGCTACTCTTTATAATATAGTGTCATTAAAAATAAAATTATTTGGTGGCTGCCAGAAGTGCTGGCTGGAAGAGTGCAGCACTGTTCCTCAGGTTACCCCAATGCCTGGGAGACCTTGGGCAAGATGCTGAAGAGAAATGGCAAGTGAAACTATTCAGAAACCAAAGGATAGAAAATGTGCTACCTAAATTCCCACTTAAAATGTGCTATTGAACTCAAGTTAAAACTGCAGTAAAACTATTTGACTTCACTATTTTTATAAACTAGCTATTTCGTCTTCATAAAGAAATACTCAGGGCTGTTCCGAAGGTAGTGAGTTATCTCACGTGATTGTTCACAGTCAGTTACAGATTGAACTCCTTATTCTACTACTTTCCCCCCTCCTCACCACTGCACTTGACTAGTCTTAAAAAAAAAAAAAAGAAAAGAAAGAAATACTCAAAATCTGTATTTTAAATCTTAGTTCAATTTGTTCATGTTTCTGCCACAAAATAGGGCCTCTGACTGTGTGTGTGAGCATGTGGATGTGTGAATACTTTGCCAATGATAATAAAATCTGTATTTGTTTTTAAAGGATGCAGTACGGAATTCTGTATGTCACACAGCAACAGTTATAGCAAACTCTTTTATGCACTGTGGGACTACCAGTGACCAGTTTCTTAGGTAAATATACTTGATGATTTCCACTTTGGTTTAAAATCATCTTTAACAGAGAATGTGTTGACATTGTTCCATGGATATGGAGACCTTTACCTACTGACTAGTCTTAAATTCTAAATCATATTTTTGCTATTTTATATATTTTTTATTGCATATGCCTACTTGTTTTAAGGTGAAATTAATTCCTTTATTAGTTGGCTTGATCGTAGGCTTTTGAAAGAAATATATTAAGGTCTGAAAATTTAATTTTGATTTTGTTCATAGTGGAATTACATATCATACATTAGAAAAATGCTCAAAATGTTAAGAACTTAGTAGGTAAAATAGAATTAATAGTAACTTGAGATTCACAAAATAAAATGATTTGAAAGGATTCAAGGTAAAATTTTAATGCTTTTGGCCTTAGTTTTAAAAAGCTTTATGGAATTCACTTGTTTTATAATAGCATTATTAAGTTTTCTTTTCTTACAGAGATAACTTGGAATGGTTGGCCAGAGCTACTAACTGGGCAAAATTTACTGCTACAGCCAGTTTGGGTGTAATTCATAAGGTAATGCATATTGATTGGTATGAACAGGCATCAGAACAGAAGCAGTTTTTCTGGGGTTAAGAAAAAATAAAAGTTTACAATTCATTGACAAGTACATTTTGTTAAATCAGATCAGTCATCTTACAGGGAAGGATAAAGTATATAAGATATTAAAATACATATGTGTATGTTTTTAATAAAAAGTAGAAATCTTTTTCCTATGAAGGCTGTCTAAGCCATTGAAAGGATGAATTAAAATGTTATTTGATGGCTAAGATGAATCTGGGCAAATGTTAGAAAACAAAGGAAAAAAGCTCAAGCATTTGTGATCTTTTCTAACCAGGATATGACTGGGTCATATCCTGGATAAACTCCTATACAAGTTTATCACTCAACGAAAGGTTGTCCTTTCGTTTGAGTGATAAACTTATATAGGAGGGAGCCCCACTACCGCCTTCTCTATCAGCGAGGGATCGTTCTGGGGACAAGGAAATAACCATAGAAAATGTTATGTCTTTTGTTTTCTTGTTTTGTCTTACTGACTTCTTTGTTGTGACACACTTACAGGGTCATGAGAAGGAAGCATTACAGTTAATGGCAACATACCTTCCCAAGGACACTTCTCCAGGATCAGCCTATCAGGAAGGTGGAGGTCTCTACGCGTTGGGTCTTATTCATGCCAATCATGGTGGTGATATAATTGACTATCTGCTTAATCAGCTTAAGAATGCTAGCAATGATGTAAGTACTAAAATGGAAAACTAAATTTCTATTACTTAGGAGACCAAGAAAACATTGTATTTGCCAAAGTATTTTAGTGAATGGAGATTTTGTTGAATTTGGGAATACCCAAAACAGAACTGTTTTCATAGTTTTTTTCATAAGGTAATTTCCTTCCCTTCTCTGTAAGCTAAAATTGTGCCTCTTAGTCCTTTAAACCTTGTGTGTGGTCAGCAAAACAAAGCAACAAGTACTAGTAAAACATATATTGTATTCCCACACTTCAGAGTCTTAGAATGTTATAACTATAAGTGACCTTAGTTTCCATCTAATCTAACCCTAACATTTTATAGGAAACTAAAGCCCAAAGAAATTGTATATATTCTCTCAGAAATAAGAATTATTGCTTGTTTGATCTTTGGTAAATGTTTTTTAATATAAATCTTTTGGAAAAACTTAGCCCTTTTTTTATTTTAAGGAACCTTAAAATATTAATAGGATTTTAGACTTTACCTTTTATGTTAGAATAAACTCTTTTAGAAGGCTGTTAGGAGAGTGGCTAAGTGAGCCAGAAAACCTTATACTTCAGTAAAAAGATTGAAGCCAATAGGAGGATCTTTCTTAGTTAATGATTCCCCATCCACAAATCTTGTGTACATGTACACACATCTTGACCTCATTTTCTCTGATCTAAAGTAAAAATTTTCTTATGTGACAGAGTTTATGGTTACAAAAAACAACAGCGATAGATGGCATTAGAAACCTCCTCTGACTAACTTGAACTAGCAGTTTATTGGAAATAGCTTATGTATTAATAATTAATAGAAAAGTAAATGAATCAGTTCTCACAAAGGTTAAGAGCCAGGGCAATTCCAGGGATCTAGATAACAGGAACTCAGAATTATCTTTTCAAACCCTACTATCAGGATGAACTTGAAACATTTTTGGTCATTGTGTCATTCCACTTAAGAAAGATTAAAATTCCAGAGAAAAGGAGCATCCTATTGGCCTGGCTTGGGTTACATGCCCACACTTTGGCTAGGGGAAGGTGGGAGCTTCTTAAATGACAGTCCTCCCAAGACTAACCAATGGGAGAGGAGTATTCCCAAAGTAAGGTTAGGGTGCTGTTACCAATAATAGGATATGCATTCAAAATTGACAGATAACCACTGAAGTCTACTTTCAAGTGAAGATCAACTTTGTACTCTCTCTCCTACTTTTTTCACAACCATGCTCCATTAAATACTTTTTTCTCCTCTGTCCTTAGTTTCTTCTATACTGCTTCCTTTCCTTCAGCCCATAAGCATCCTCAGGTCTCGCCTATCCTTAAAAAATCTTTCCTTGACACTTGTGTCTCCCTCTTGGTTGTTGTCCAGCCTTTCTCCTCTCTTTCTCATGTAAACTTATTGAAAGAGAATTGTACTCCATCAACTTTTTTCTCCCATTCATTTCTCAACTCATTCTCTTTTTTTAATTTTAATTTTTTTCTTTTTTTTCCTTTTTTCTTTTTTATATATGGGTCAGGGATGGGGAGAGGCAGGTGGACAGGTGGGGCAGGCAGAGGTCAACTCATTATTATTTTGTAACAGCAAACATCATTCTACTGAAACTGAAATTACTGAGGTCACCACTGACCTTCTGATTATCAAATGCTTTGATCACTATTGCTGAGTCAACCTCTGCATATTTAATATCAAAATGTATTTTGAAATTTGAATGAAAGCTTGGGTTTTAAGTATAGTGTACCAAGTCAATGGAGTCAATGTTTTTTCCCTAGATTGTTCGGCATGGTGGCAGTCTGGGCCTTGGTTTGGCTGCCATGGGAACTGCACGCCAAGATGTGTATGATTTGCTAAAAACAAACCTTTATCAGGATGATGCTGTGACAGGTAAGCATTTCTTTCTAAAGACATCAAACTTTAGTATTAATGTAATTGTAATATTTGTTTTCTGTCTATACTTTGTAGCCTTTTACAATACTGATGGATTTCTCTACTTGAAGAGGGAGTAGATTTTGCTCCATTTGTCAGACTTATCTTTTAAAAACATGTTTTGTGATATATATAGGCTTCCTGAAATGGTATATCTTGTGTGTCTGCTTGTATAATTGGATTTTTGCACATAGGATTTATTAGAGTGATCTACTTTTATTATTCTATATTGCTTGTTGATAATGTAGGAAAAATGTCATAATGTCTTCTTTGAAATTACTATAGGATTTGATGGTATATTCTGTCAAAGTTTAAGAGGAAAACAGCTATAAAATGTATGGATGTACTTCCACATAAAGTATCCTCCTTTTTATCAGGTGGTTTGAAAAAATGTTATCAAAAGCCAATGGTTCTTTTGGTAGTTAATGCTAGTAGGTGTTACTTTCAATTGGATGTTTCATTAACTTGAGTTACAAATACAACTCTTAATAATGTTTTACTCTTTAATTGTTAGGGGAAGCAGCTGGCCTGGCCCTAGGATTGGTTATGTTGGGCTCTAAAAATGCCCAGGCTATTGAGGACATGGTTGGCTATGCACAAGAAACTCAACATGAGAAGATTCTGCGTGGTCTTGCAGTTGGCATTGCATTAGTGATGTATGGGAGGATGGAAGAGGCTGATGCTCTCATTGAATCTCTCTGCCGTGATAAGGTGTGATCACATTTATCCTCTTTTCCCCCTGTATCCCTCACTCTCCAGTTCTCGATGACATGTAAAAAACACTTATCTTCACTGGAAATTAACTTTTTTTCCCCATCAGAACACTTAGATACTTGTTCATAAAACTTCTTGCAAGATATATAAAGCCTAATAGAATTAAGTAAGAAAAACACTGATTAGAAGAGGTGAATGGGAGTAATTGAGAGTTTAAAATTTTGCCACAGTGTCACATCAGTGATATTCAGATAAACAGATCCAGAATAGTTCTTTAGGAATTTAAAAGTTAATCATCTTTTAGAAGTAATATTTTCAGAATGATTTTATAGTTGTTTTATAAGATATAAAGTTCACTTCATTATTCTTTCATCAGAAAACAGTATGAATCTCTATATTTATTTGGGTGAGATTTTTTTCCATTTCCTTTGGTTTTGTTGTTTTATAATGATATTGTATATGATAGGTCATCAGTGATAAGTAATACTGTCCTATTTAATCTGATTTAAAAGAACCATTGCTATAGTTTATTGATAAAATTGCTAATTAATTTGTTCAGTTATTAATTTTCATATCCCTTTGACTCAGTGGTCAGTGCCTAGGAATTAAATGATAAGGTAAAAATCAGAATGTGGAATTGGAAGCCAACTTCTTTGTTTGATAAATGGAAGTTGACTACCACAGGGATGGATGTCAGTATTGACTTGAGTTTTTATTTCTTAGAAAATATGAGGCAGGACAGGAATATTGCACAGAATATTGGGAATTAAGAGCAGTTAATTCCTTCTATATTAGAGTCTTTTATTTCTCTATTCATTTAGAAAACTACCAACTACAAAAGAGTTCTCCTTGAGTTCATTTCTTACCTAAAACCATCTTACCTGGTAGATGCCACTATGCCTTTAGACTGTAAAAGTCATTGTTTAAAATAGTATGTTGATGATTAATGTTGAATTACTCTTTCTTAGGACCCCATTCTTCGACGGTCTGGGATGTATACTGTAGCCATGGCCTATTGTGGCTCTGGTAACAACAAAGCTATTCGACGCTTGCTACATGTTGCTGTAAGTACACTGACCTTTCTTGGGAATGGGGTAGAAGGGAAAGTTTGCAGATGGACAGTAAGTGTCTAGGTGACTGCAGCACCCACACAACGTGACCAACACCAGTGGTTTCAAATTGAGATTCTTATTTACTGGACACAGTAGGCTATAACCTAATACTAAGTTCACTGAACTTTGCAGAAGGATATAGGACAGTATAACTGTGTCTGTATGAATGGAAGTCTTTAAAGCCATTTAGGTGCAACTTCTGAAACCCCACTCCAAGGACCACCCTCATTTGTAAGGGAATGAGACGATATGAGTATGTGCAACCACCCTAGGATAGGGAAATCTAATGAACAACAGGAACTGTTTCTTTTTACAGCCAGTGAAGTTGGTTTCCAGGTACCCCTAAGGGACATGCTCTATTATAAAAGACACACTGCGCAGGAAAGCCAATGCCGGTTTTCCAAAAGGCTTTCTCCACTCATGGTCCTCTTAATACAGGTGTAGTTTATCAGCAGTAATATTGCCTGGCCACACAGTAGACATTCCACATAAGTTTAGCTCAGTAGTTTTCTATCATCATGGTGCTTTGAGAAGGTAAATTCCCTTGCAGAAAGGCTTACAACTGTTATTAACTCCTTTTTCCCAGAGATGATCACATCCCCAATATTTATTAGTAATTTTTCCTTTATCAGTGCAGTATGTGGTATGTTCTAAATGCTTATATTGTACTTGACATATTTTTTTGGAAACAACACTGAAGGAATTCTAAATTGGGGAAAGACTTTTATAAAAATATATGTCTTTTTTTTTTAAATTTATTGTGGATTTAAGGTGTGCAACATGATGTTTTGATATCCATATGCATAATGAGGCAAAACATTCTATTAAGAAATAATATATTAACGAGGTCTAATTTACATTTGAATGTGTGGAATAATATAATCATCTTAAACTTTTTCCCTCAGGTAAGTGATGTTAATGACGATGTCAGGAGGGCAGCAGTAGAATCTCTTGGGTTCATTCTATTCAGGTAATAATTTCTATCTTCTGATGCTATTTATATTCCATCTCTTTTTGTTGTCAGTAACTAAACGGAAACTAAATACTTGAGGAATATATCTAGGTTCAGAGTGAGAACAATTTAACAATAAGATTAATACTGTTCATCTGAAAAAGAATAAAGTATGTCCTGGTATTCTGAGAACCTATTTGAGAAGTGGTAAAACAATATAATTATTTCTCTTCATATTTACATAGCATTCTGCTTATTCATTTAATTTTTTAAATCCAAATAACTCCTCTTTTTATATATATTGGTAATTCAGATGGGATGTTATCTCTTACATAGGTTTGTAAAGTTTTTTAAGCTATTTTAATAAAAGTAAAAGGTAATAGGCTTTGTTTAAATGCAAAAGGGTGAACATTTTGCAGATTAAAATTGTTTTGGATTTACAGATGTGGAAATGCCTTTGGCAGTATAATATAGGTGTGTTTAAGAAGGCACACTCTAAACCAGCCTGCCTGGGTTGAATCCTGGTTCAGCTTCTTACTAGCTGAGTGACTTTGGGCAAGTTATACAACCTCTTTGAGCCTTAGTTTCCTTATCTTTAAAATAATAGTATATATTTGAAATTTTTTTGATGATTTTTAGATGATTAATTGAATTAATATATCTAGTGCCCTTAGAACATTGTCTGTAAGCACTACCTAAGTGTGTGTTAATGTTGGTAATTGTAGTGATTAGAGTTAGGGTGGTATTGGTGGTAGTACATATAGTGGTACTTCTTCTAGTAGTTCTCATTACTGTCCACTAAGCTCCAATCTCAAATCTCAGTGTTTCTTTTAGCTAAGGTACAGGCATACCTCATTTTATTTTACTTTGCATATACTGCATTTGTTACAAATTGAAGGTTTGTGGTGACCCTGTGTTAAGCAGTCTGTCAGCACCATTTTACTAATAGCATGTGCTCACTTTGTGTGTCTGTGTCACATTTTGATAATTCTCTCAACATTTCAAACTGTTTATTATTATTGTACCTGTTATGGTGATCTTTGATGTTACTGTTACAGTTATTTTGGGGGCACCCCCAACTGCATCCATATAAGATGGTGAACTTAATTGATAAATATTGTATGCGTTCTGACTGCTCTACTCATCAGCCATTTCCCTGTCTCTCTTCCTTTCCTCAGGCCTCCTTATTTTCTGAGACACAGTAATATTGAAATTGGACCAATTAATAGCCCTACAGTGGCTTCTAAATGTGGAAGTAAAAGGAAGAGTCGCATGTCCCTCACTTTAAATCAAAAGCTAGGAATAATTAAGCTTAGTGAGGAGCAGGGCATGGTGGCATGCACCTGTGGTCCCATCTACTTGTAAGGTTCAGGTGAGAGGATCTCTTGAACTCAGGATTTCAAGGCTATGAATTGCACCACTGCACTGCAGCTTGGGTGACAGAGCAAGACCCCATCTCTTGAGGAGGAAAAAAAACTTAGTAAAGAAGGCATATAGGCCAATATCTGAAGTCTCAGATAATAGTTAGCATTTTTTAAATCAATGAAGTGTTTTTTAATTAAGGTATAATACTATTGCACAATAGACTACAGTTTAGTGTAAACATAACTTCTATATGCACTGGGAAACCAAAAAATTAGTGTGACTTGCTTTCTTGTGATATTCTCTTTATTATGGTAGTTTAGAATTGAACCCACAATATCTCCAAGGTATGCCTGAGCTTTATGTTATATATATTATATACTGTATTCTCACAATAAAGTGAGCTAGAGAAAAGAAAATGTTATTAAGTAAATCATAAGGAAGAGAAAACATCTTTACTATTCATCAAGTGGAAGTGGATCATTATAAAGATCTTCATCTTCCTCATCTTCACATTGAGTAGGCTAAAGAGGAGGGGTTGTTATCTCAGAAGTGGCAGAGGCAGAAGAGATGGAGGAGGTAGAAGGGGAGGCAGGAGAGGCAAGTACACTTAGTATAATTTGTTAACAGAAACAGTCCACATGTAAGTGGATCCACACAGTTCAAGCCCGTGTTCATGAGTCAACTATACTTTGTACTGTATGGGCACTGCCTATTATAGTTTATTTGTGATGAAATTACACAGTAAGTCCCAAGTTACATGTTTGATGAATCAAGTGTCATGCGTTCTTTTAATTTCTAGGAAGAGTTTTTCCACCCAGAGTTCCTTAGGAGTGAAGCTCTGTTGTAAAGATTCTAAGATAATTTAACAGATATTTCTTGATCATTTATTGTAAGCTAG
The DNA here is from genome assembly GCF_040939455.1 of Microcebus murinus. Classification (NCBI taxonomy): domain Eukaryota; kingdom Metazoa; phylum Chordata; class Mammalia; order Primates; family Cheirogaleidae; genus Microcebus; species Microcebus murinus. The sequence goes on from NC_134111.1 coordinate 99,347,223, forward strand.
TTATGGGATCATCTCCGTAATATTCCAGATAGGAAGTCATCCAGCTACTACAATCTGTAAAATATTTTCTTTGTATTATGGATAAAAATGTTGAATAAAATAAAACAAAATGCAGACCCATGTAGCATGCTAATAGTTTTCTCCTTACACTAGTTTTCTTGAATGAGGTTCAACTAGATACTAATCTCCTTCACTGTATTATCCTCTAACCCTCATTTCTCCAGCTTATTCACAAAGACACTAGAGAACCTTCACTAAATGCTAATAATATAATACCCAAGTCTACTAGTCTGGCACCTCGGAAATAGGTTATGTCATTAGTTGAGTATGATTGTTTCTTATGTGACACTTTTCATAGAATCATTAGGTATTGATTGAGGTCTTTTCTAAAGTCTGATAAAACCTGTGTGTATTAAGCTATTCTGCATTTTTTTTCCAAAAGATCTGCCACAGACTCCACACTTAATTTCTTGAACCCCATCTCTTCATTTCTCTTCTTGAACATGCAAATGCTTTGCCGCAGTCTTTTTGTACCTTTGCCATTTTGTTTTTCCTCTAAAATTTGGTTCATAATTACATCCATAAATTTGTTCTATTTTAGGGAGGTAATTTATTTAGCTTCAAGACTTGAACTCATCTCAGGCAGCTAGTTTCTTAATCTGTTTTGCATTTTGATCCGTCTTTTTATCTTTCTGGGTCTAAAAATTATTCTCTTTGAGAGAAAAGATGGAAGCAAAGTAAAAGTTTAATCCTTCCTGTCGTCTTTGTGATATCCAGCCAAGCTGTGACCTCGACCTTTCCTTATTCTTGCTGTAGAGTTTAGACACACTCGAAAATGAAAAAATGGTTTGTCATTGTCATCCTTAGAGGGTTCTTTCTTAAAATTCTTATCAGGAACTAGATAATTTTAGTATGGAAAATATATTCTTCAGGTGTTCCCTTAGTGACTCTTGGGTTATGTAAAGAATCCTACTCATGTTTGTCTCTTAGATTGTTTCTTCGTTGTCACCTATTAATTCTTCCTATGACTCAGTGACTTTATATTCCTATCAGTGTAAGTCCGTGGCCTTGTGTATGTATATATTCTGCAACATTGGAAATTGATGGGCTTTATGAAACTGTTTTTTTCGTTTTTAACCTGACAGTACTTTGCTCTCTAATAACAAAATTCATTTCTGCCCTTATATCTTCTGTAGCCCACACATGTGTTAAATTCTCAATTTCAGCAGCAGATGTCTCCCATGAGCTGTTTTTAGGTTTTGCTAAGGTCTCTATACCTAGAATAGTCAAATACAACTAGTAAATTGTTTATGTGCTTGCTGCTCCTAAGGGACCATTCTGAGTTCTCTTATCATAATGTGATTCTTTAAGAAGTAGGAACTAGGAAAGACTTTAGAGATGATTTTGTCTAATGCTTATTTTATAGCTGAAAATTAAATGTAATTGACTTATTTAAGGAGATGGAGTTAAATCGGGTTCTTTAATTTTTAAAGGTAGAAGCAACTTTTAGAAATCAACCAATATTCTCATTTTTTTAAGATAAGGAAATTGAATTACAAATTAGTTAACAAAATTTCCCATTATCATAAAGCTAAATGATAGAACTGAGATTCTAATAAATAGGTCTCCTGATAGACCAGTGCTTTCTGTATCATGCCTTGTAGTCAGTGGCTCTGATAGAACATTTTTATTTTCAAATTTCCTCATTTTCAGATTTCCTTATTAACTTATTAACTGTAATATTTGGGAAGTGTCTGTCCTGTCTCCTAAGACTATTACATGTTTACTGATGTGATATCATTTACTTTCTTAGTGTCTACTCCATTTTATCTTTTTTTCCCTTTAGATTTCACTTTTTAATAGTGACTTTGCAGACATTTGGCTTTATTACACCATGCTTTAAGAATTTATTTCTTTTTAACCTTTTTTTTTAGGTGTATTTTTGAACATGAATACTGAAAACATGTTAGTAAACACTTATTTTTACTTCATCAACTAAGATAAAATTGTCTTTGTATAAAATTCTAGTGTATATTATGCCCTATATTCACAGAATAGTCCAGGAAGTTATAGTGTTTTCCTTATTTCCTTCTGATATTTGTGGATTGTTATTTGTTCATAATGCTTATGATAAAAGTAAAAAATTAAATTGAAAATGATTTTTGCTTAGTTAAAATGAACCTAAGACATTAATTTTTTATCTAAATAAATGTTCTTTAGTGGAACATCTAATAAATAAGTGATTATTTGGCCTATTATTATTGGTCTAGTTGGCAGACTTTATTATTATAACAGTACTATACAATACTGTTGTTGGCATTGACTGAAACTCATTTGAAAGTGAATAGAATTTGCATTATTTTAACTTGACACTAGAAAGGAAAATGAAAGAAGTCAAAAGAAGCCATTGTTCTTTATATACTTGCTAAAATTAAATTGCTATAATGAATAAATTGATAATCTGATATGGACATTTCTTAAAATTAGACAATCTTCAAGGCCCCTACTTGCTATGACTTAGGCTGTTATTAATACAATGTGAAATTAAATATTTCTCAGCATATACATTTATATGTTTTCAGATATGGGTTGATCTTGCAAGATGAGCAAGAGATTCTTGGTGCAGATACTTTTCAGATCACACAAAGTGATTCCTTGAATATAAAAATGTTGTATCATTATAGATCCTTATAATTTGAAAGAACCCTAGCAGTCAACCAGTTACCACCTAATGCATGATTTGCCTTTACAATATCTCTATTCACAGTTTTATATCAGTTTGATACATATTCTCTATATGCTGTTCTCTGTTTCTGCCTCAATATCTTTGTGTTTATGTTCTGGGTGCTGTGGCTTTTCCTTACATTATGTCTTTTTCATTTTGTTTTTCTTTTTTGAGACAGAGTCTCCCTCTGTTACCCAGGCTAGAATGCAGTGGCTTCAGCCTAACCCACAGCAACCTCAAACTTTTGGGCTCAAGTAATCCTCCTGCCTCAGCCTGCCAAATATCTGGGACTGCAGGTGCATACCATGACACCTGGCTGATTTTTTTTTCCTATTTTTAGTTTCCCAGCTAATTTTTTTCTATTTTTAGTAGAGACTGGGTCTCACTCTTGCTCAGGATGGTCTTGAACTCCTGACCTCAAGCGGTCCTCTTGCCTTGGCCTCCCAGAATGCTAGGATTACAAGCATGAGCCACCATGCCTGCCCTCATTTTTTTTTTTAGACAGTCTTCCTCTGTTACCCGGGGTAGAGTGCCGTGGCTTCAGCCTAGCTCACAGCAGCCTCAAACTTCTGGGCTCAAGCAGTCCTTCTGCCTCAGCCTCCTGAGTAGCTGGAACTACAGGCATATGCCACCATGCCCAGATAATTTTTCTATATATTTTTAGTTGGCCAAATACTTTCTGTTTTTAGTAGAGATGGGGGTCTCGCTCTTGCTCAGGCTGGTCTCGAACTCCTAAGCTCAAACATCCACCCGCCTCGGCCTCCTAGAGTGCTAGGATTACAGGCATGAGCCACTGTGCCTGGCCCGTCATTATTTTTTATACCTTTGTTTTCCCCTCTTTGTTAATTGACAATAATATGAAATAGAGTGAAAGTTTTTTTCAAAATTATTGTAAACAGATATAATCTGTTCCTTTGCTTTGAATAGTAAGATTACTAGAGTCCCTTTGTTAACTAGGGGTGTTTATCTGCTGAGATTTGCCTCCAAATTATAGATTTCTTTAAAGTATTTATAAAATTGAAATATCAGTTATTTATCAAAGTGGTAAAAATTTGGGGTTATGTACCTTTTCACAAATAGTGGATATTGGAGTTGTATTTCATTTTCTAGAATACTGTGAAAATATTAGAATGATCTCTCAGTTAATTGTAAGCAAGGAATTTTCTTGAGGATGTGAAGCTAAATAGTTTACAGGTATTGTGGTTAGTTTTGTAGGTGTGCATATGGTTAAGCACACAAATCTGTAGGCAGTTGTCTACAGGTAGAACTTTGGCAGTGTGATTGCCAACTCTAGTATTTAGATTTCTTGAAACAATTATGTATGTTTTTAGTTACATAAAATATAGAATGTGGAATACCATTGTGGTGATATCTGAAAACTTAATCTCATGTACCTTGGCAGAAATATAGATATTACTTAACATATGCCGAACCATTTATATTAGAGACTGGAACCAAAAAGGAGAATGATTTTTTTTAAGGAATGTAAATTATTTTGCCTCTTATCTAAGATAACCCATGCTTACTACTACTGAAAAATCTTAGACTAATAGGAAAAAATGCCCAAAGCTTTGATGCTTTAGGAATTTATAAGATATACTCTTCCTTCGAGATGATATAGAACCAGGGAGAAAATGTAACAGATCAGCTCATGCAATACGCTGTCCAGCAATAAAAAAAATAAAATAAAATAAAAAGAATATAAAAATAATTAAATAAAATATAATTTAAAATAAAATAAATATTTTTAAAAAAAAAAGAAAATGTAACAGATCAGGATCTATGACTTAGAACCAAGTTCTAGGAAAGGATTCTGCCATTGGGAGAATATATGCCTGGTTCACTTATGCTGAGATTCTCCATAGGCAACGCATTTCTTGAGGTAATGATCCTAAGCTGAGTTGCCTGGAAGAGAACAACAGTAGAGTCATAGGTTGAGGTGTAAGTATGGGTTAACCTGAAAAGAAAAAGCTAAGATATGGACTGTCTTCACTTTAGACCCCCTTAGCCTAAATTTGCTTACCACTTATAGGAGTAGCATAAAAAAAATGTATCAAAAGTAAACAGAATTGTTTGCCATTTACTGAATGTCCCCTAGGTATCTCATCCTCATAAGAACTGTATGAAATGTAGATGAGAAAACTGAGGCTCAAAGAAATTAAGTATTTCTCCTAAATTTAGTCAGCTATCCAGTAAGTGGTACAGGTTGGATTCATTCCCAGATCTAACAATGTAAAATGAAATAATGAATAAAAAATTTCGTGCCAGAAGTTCAGCTGAGTCATTTGGCAAGCACAGGCAGCTGTGATCTTAGTTTATGAGCTCACTTAAAGTTTAGATCCCCCGATTGAGGTCCTATTCTTCCAGCTTATACATGTTCATTAATATCTTTAAGGAACATAGCGTGGTTCAGGTAACCAAGAGCAATTTCATTTGCTTTTTCCTCTTCCAGTAGACCCTGCCTGCAAGTAGATGTTTCTGGTATCAGCCATTTAACAAACAGGCCTAGGCCGGGCACAGTGGCTCATGCCTGTAATCCTAGCACTCTGGGAGGCCGAGGCGGGCGGATTGCTCCAGGTCAGGAGTTCGAAACCAGCCTGAGCAAGAGCAAGACCCCATCTCTACTATAAATAGAAAGAAATTAATTGGCCAACTAATATATATATATATAAAATTAGCCGGGCATAGTGGTGCATGCCTGTAGTCCCAGCTACTCGGGAGGCTGAGGCAGAAGGACTACTTGAGCCCAGGAGTTTGAGGTTGCTGTGAGCTAGGCTGATGCCGCGGCCGGCACTCACTATAGCCTGGGCAACAAGCAAGACTCTGTCTCAAAAAAAAAAAAAAAAGAAATTAATTGGCTAACTAATATATATATGGAAAAATTAGGCATGGTGGCGCATGCCTGTAGTCCCAGCTACTCGAGAGGCTGAGGCAGTAGGATTGCTTGAGCCCAGGAGTTTGAGGTTGCTGTGAGCTAGGCTAATGCCATGGCACTCACTCTAGCCTGGGCAACAAGCAAGACTCTGTCTCAAAAAAAAAAAAAAAAAAGAAATTAATTGGCTAACTAATATATATATGGAAAAATTAGGCATGGTGGCGCATGCCTGTAGTCCCAGCTACTCGAGAGGCTGAGGCAGTAGGATTGCTTGAGCCCAGGAGTTTGAGGTTGCTGTGAGCTAGGCTAATGCCGTGGCACTCACTCTAGCCTGGGCAACAAAGCGAGACTCTGTCTCAAAAAAAACAACAAACAGGCCTAGTTCTAAGATCCTGTTATTTTGTGTGAGATCTAACTACTATCCTACCTATCCCTTCCATCAAGACAGTTTCCTGACCAAAGGAACATTATGACTACATTTAACTATACCAAATGTAAATGGCAATCTTAAGATGTGATTATTGTTTTGTGCACTTATTTTTAGCTCTCCTTATCACTTTTGTTCTGTATCATGCCTTATAGCTGGTAAAGCCTTGAAGAAGAGGCTGTTTCTTTTGTTTTATTCTTAGCACAACTTCGCATATAATTAGGAATTAAATACATTTTATGATGACATTGATCTTTTTTTAAAGCCTAAAATTTATTGATTTATTTGATTTTATTTCATTTGAATACCTTGCCATTTAATCAAACTACTGGATTGTCCTCATTTGTAGCTGTACAAAATTATTTTCTTCATGGAGTTTTTTGTCCAAATAAGAAATTGGATAATCTTAATCCCTAACTCTTAGATTAAAGAGATGATTTTGATATATGACATAAAGTTGTTCTTTATAGGATTCTTGGTATCTTTGCCATCTCACTCATCATGTTAGATAAAAACGGTGCTGTTCTGCTATACATAACTGACTTGCTCTTCAGTTTTGTCGCCTTCATTTTCAGTGAGGAGAAGTGTATCTAGTAGAATGATTGATGAAGACTGAATGGTTGAACTTCGGAGCCTCATTGGACTCTGGTACATGGCAGGATTAATCCCATTTCGAATTCCATGTTTCATGAAAAACTTAGAGTTCTCTGCCATTGGATTCCTGAAGTAAATCTTACTTGAGCGTTTTCTACGAGTTTTTACTCTCTTTGTCACCTGGTAATTGCAGGTTATGTATCGGCCAAATGCATCCCGAAATGTCTTGTTGAAGAGGGTGTAGACCAAAGGATTCACCCCTGAGGAAACATAGCCTATCCACACAAATATCTCCAGGAGCATTTTGAGAGTAGTTTGGTCACAGGAATCACACAAAACTAAAGTTATATTTGTAATAAAAAAGGGACACCACATAAGCAAAAAGAGGAAAAACACAATCCCTAGGACCTTTGAGGCTCTCTGTTCATTGGAAATGGTCTGCACTGACTTTTTGCCAAGAGAGGACATTCTTCGCATAAGTGTTTCATCACTTGAGTTGGGCAGAGTTTTGTCCTTGCGAGAACCATCCAGCATTGCCACCTTTTCAGGTGATGAACAAGGTGTTTCATCCCTTTGGAAAACTGTAGACACAGTCAGCCATGTTAGGTGTTGAGGTGGCTTTTTTTTGACCAAGTAAGCTTTCTTCTGTAGAGCATGGATAGTGAGAAAGTAGGTGACTATCATGATCGCAAGCGGTATAAAAAAGGCAGCCAGTGAGCCAAAGAGCATGAAATTGCCAAATCGTTCCTTTGTCAGCATGCAGGTGATGTTGTTTGGGTTATCCACATCAGTCTCTATCCCTTTAATGGGGATCGGAATGGCAATGCCTAAGGAAGAGGAAAACAAGATATATTGAGTTATTTTAGGGCCTATAACTCTTAGATTCAGTCCTTTTAGATTTTATTCTAATCACTTTACACTGGTTATGGCATTGTAATTCTTGGGACCTATGATGCAGCATCTGTCAAAGCATTCATCAGTGGAAGATTTGACAGATAGAACCTAAGTAAGCATATCTGCTGTTTTTAAACAAATGAATTGGTTAGTGATTTCAGGTTTATGATGAAAGCTTACCTAAAGCTATAGTATGTCTGTGACATAGTAAGGGATGTCTTCATTTATTCTGCATTTCTCCTAATCCATTTGTGTTTTTTGATCTATCCCAGATTAAGGAAAAGGAATTCAGAAAAGAAGCTGCTTTTAGTATCCAGTGTAACTGATCTAGAGAGATTTCAGAGTACATTCATTCAGTATCTCAATTCTGAATAGATACCTATTTTATCTTTTGAGGTTACAGTTGCATTTAACAGTTTTATTTTTTGATAATTTGTGGATGTCTTTTAATCCTTTCTTTCTAACTTCTTAGGGAAAACTAAGGAAATCTTTTTAATGGTACTTAAAAATTTGAGTGTGAGAATTGTGAAATTTATTTTCAAGATTTAGAGTTCTTCTAATAGATTATAAAAGAAGTGCACCTCCTGCTAATTTTCTGATGCTTTAAATACCATGAAGTAGATATTTAAATATTTTGTTGATCAGTGAAGTAGCTTATTAGAAAGAGGAATAACACAAAGGTTAGTCCGAGTCTTTTCCCCTTGAAACGCAGACATTTTTAAAATGTCTGAATTAATCTTTAGAACCCTCTAGATTCTTGTGGTGTTTTATGAATCCAAGAGTACTTCATCATCTGCACAGCTTTTAATGGTAGCTAAAGAGCCCTTGACAAGAATATTTTCTTCAAAACCTTTCTAATGGAGGCCATTCCTTTTTCTACTTTTCCTCATGTACACCACCAGAAAGGATTCTGTATATTTTGTTCTACACCAGCAGTCATCGTACTACAGCTTGAGGGCCAAATCTGGCCCACATTTAGTTTTTGTATTAATAAAAGTTTTATTGGAACACAGCCACACATATTTGTTAATTTATTATCTATGGCTGCTTTTGTTCTCCTCCAGCAGAGTTGAGTAGCTGTGACAGAAACCATATACAGCATGCAAACCAAAAATATTTACTATCTTGCCCTTTATAGAAAAAGTTAGCTGACCCCTGCTTTACTCTGTTACTTTCAGGTCATCATTTCACTGTTTTCTTTCTCCCCAGAGCACTTTCCGTTGTGAAGTCTGTTTAACCTACTTCTCCATCCTGGTCATCTCCCAGCCTCCAGGACATTTGTCCATCTTCCTCAATGGTTTCAGTACCTTGCTGTAGTCTTTCTCTTCACTGTTTCATTGCCATCATATTCCATGATTTCATCCCATTGGTGACCCTTTTAATGCCTTAATTTTATATTTTTTGAACTCTTCAACTCTAATTATTATTTGCACTCCTGAAGCCATCCTCAAAACAATCCCATATCGAAATTTACAAACTCTGATGTTTGCCTTCCTTGTCCTGCTACTCTCCAGTATTGGAAAACTTCTTTTTATTGCTACCTTGGCCTCTAGTCTATCCATCCTTCTTTATTTTCTCACTTCATTACCACCACCACCACCCCCATTCAAGGCTCCCATTACCTTCCTATCCAGCTTGTTGGTCAATCACTATCCAACTTTCACTAGTACTTTTTATACTCATTTCTTCTTATATTTATTTTATGCTTTCTGTTGCCAGGTATTACCTAGGATAACTGTAGATACAAAAGAAGATAGTGAACTCTTCATCACTTTGTAGAATTTCAGCCTGAATTTACACCATCATCTGCATTTTCTTTTTTTCAAAGTAACCAAATTAGGACTGGTTCTACAAGACAAAGTGTGACAAGTCAAAAGAACATTGATCTTGGCCTTGGTGCTAAAAAGCTGTAAGAGTTCTTAAGCCAACTATTTAATACCTTTAGGTTTCTCTTTTTCTAATCTCTAAAAGGAAAAAGTAGATTTCTAAGATCCCTTCCAAATCTATAAATCAGGAATCTTCCTTTTTTTTCTCCCGTTTACACTTATCCCTTTGTATTAGTGTAATTTGTTTATATATCTGCCTCCCTTGGGTGCAGAAATTCTTTTTCTTAATCGTCCATGTATTCTTAGTGCCCAGCACATTATAGACACTCAGTAAAAATTTGATTAATTTATAAATTCATATTATCCAGCCATAATTTAGATATCACTTCTACCAACAGGCTGTTTGCCTTATTGGCTTGATCATATTTTACAGTTTTAAAATGTTATAATTCTCCTTAAGGATCCATTTCTCTTATTTTTTTCCCTGCCTCTGCGCTACTCCTTCCACACTACTCCTCACACTCTCCTTTTTCACCTCCCTCATTGCAGTAACTGCCCAAAACAATGTGGGTCATTTGACATGAACGACTTTATTTTCCTCTTCTTTCAAATTTTGTCACCCAGTGTCTCCCATCCCCTTTCTCTAGCTTCTTTTGCAGGGGTTGGGGGTTGGGTCTGTTCTGCTCTATAAGTCAGCCTCTTCCTTTCAAACTGGCTTTTTCTCATTGTTTTCAAATCTCTCCATTCTTAATAGACTTTTAGACTTAATAGACTTAATAGACTTTTCCTTGACCCTACTTTCTTCCCACACCGGAGAATTAACATACCTTGCTTTTACCTCCAAACTTTTTTTTCTTATCACCATAGAAACAACAGAACCTCCAAACTTTTTAAAAGAAATGTGGCCCCAGTATCATTATTTCAGGAATATAAAGGTCAATTTCAGTGTCTTTCTTGATTTTTTTGCCCCAGTGTTCTTACTCTGATTAGACAGAAGTAACATTTTTTTCTTGCCTTTCTTTTAACATTTCAGGTCTTTTAATTTTTTTCCTCTTTGAAATTTTTGTGCTAGGAAGAATTGAATTTGCTATTCAGGTCATTGTAATTGTTGCAAATCTGTTTGTTTTTCTGATATTGACTTAGAGCTTTGAATGATTTATGTTGTACTTCATGCTAAGATACTCTATTATAGCAGCTATCTTTGATCATTAAAGATGGGCACAAGGGCATAAAACAGTTTAGGAGAAATGGGCTTTCTTTTTATAAATCATTTCTGAATATTTAACATGTTTTCTTTGCATCTCAAAACTTTTGATTAAACATATTCAGAACACAAACAGACATTTAACTGCGCTTAGTCTATACACACATATGTATTGAAATGTTGGCTTCTAAGATGAATTTATGTTCTTTGATACCTGCCTACAAAAAATTGGGGGGTTTTTTGTTTGTTGGTTTTTGGGTTTTTTTCATTTGTTTGCTTTTTCTCTTTTCCTATATATCTTCTTAGATGTAATTTAAAGATACATTTTGGTTTTTGTGACTTTAATGTATTTGCAAGATTCTACCTGCTACCTAGACCTTAATGATCTATAGACAAATATGAAAACGCTTTTGTATATGAAAGTCAAAGTAGGAAGATATCTCACTGTGAAGATGATTTTTTCTGAGGACATGAACTTTGTTACTTCTTCATACTTTTACTGAGAGTATGGTTTAGAAGGTATAAGATGTAATGACGTAAAGAGCTTGTGTTAGTACATCAGTAGGCTGCTTTGATCTCTTATGCTGAGTTTCATGGGCTACCAGACCTGGTATTCTCCTAGCCAAATGGAACCAAAAGCTATATATACACCACCCACATTCTGGTATTCCCCACATACCTGTTGAAATTAGCCACACCACTGTTATCTTGATGAATGCTGTAGCCCGTGAGTTATATTGATTGGCCTGGATTGGCTTTTTGATGGCTATGTAACGATCCACTGAAATGGCACAGAGATGCATGATGGATGCAGTTGAAAAGAGAACATCAAGAAATAACCAGGCAGGACATAGAACAAGTGGGAGGGGCCACGTAGCTTCTGAAAGAAAGAAAAATAATACAAAAACATTTTTTTCTGCAAAATGGCAACCTTTAGTCTACAGTTTCTTTATTAAGTGATACATTTTTTTCTTATTCATTATTCATCTGAAATTTTATGACTTAAACCTCTATAAGATAATGTTTAACTTCAGATAATGGAGACAATAATATTAAATACAATATTTCTATAGATGGTACCTTTTAAATATATTTTCTGTTTTGTATAAGAATTATAACCCTTTTTTTCTAAGTTAGCAGCAGTTTAGAATCATTTTGATTTTGTTGATTTTTTGTGATCATTTTGATTTTTGTTGATTTCTTTGTAATCTTTTAAAAATCTGTATAATGTTTTGACTGAAACTTAACCTCGCTATTCAAATGCAATTTATTTTTAAGTTGCTATTGTATAAAAAGAAAACATTTTACCTTAAAAGGAAGCAATATGTAAAAAAGCATATTAGGAGTCTCTGTGAGGCCTAGGTTTTGGGCTCATTTCTAGCAACAACTATCAGCACAATCCTTGTTTATAGCAAACTCTCAATTGGTGAAATAATTAAGTGAAGTAATTTTTTTCCTTTTGACAGAAATAGTTCTTGAATAAAAATTGCAAAAGGAATGGCTTCAGATTATCCTGGAGAAAAGAGGATTATTATCCTTCCATCATCCATCATTCACTCCAAACACTGGAGATGTATATAAGACAGACTTTTAGTTTAAAAAGAAAATTTCAGAGTTAGACATAATACTTTATTTATTTAACAGACTTCTATAAAACACTAACTATGTACCTCATATAGTCTTAAGCACTTCAGAAATATTAGCTTTTTAAAAAATTTCATGTTTGGATGTGATATTGAATATTCTATCTACAGAGTTTTCCATAAATTTACTTACACAGGTATTCATACATATCTGAATTTAATACATTATGCATTATATTTACACACAGTACATATATGTTCACAATTTCAAACAACTGAAATTTATTTTAGAGTTCCCCCAAGAATATTTTAGTTAGAACCCACTTTTCAAAAAAAATACATGTAGATTTTAGAACTTGTTATGAAAGCAGATTACTCCTATAGAAAACAGATGTCATACGTATGAGATTATCTGAGTTCCTTTTATGATTTGATTGTTGTATGTCCACTGATAAAATATAAATTACTTTGTCTTCTCCTGGTTATTACAAGTATATCTGACTTTGACAGGTATAAAGTGATTGGTATAATTGAAGAGAGACCAAGATAACTATGTCTGGATTGCAGGGAACCAAGAGACCCTTTAATCTTGAACTATGTAAATTCAAGGAGCCTGGGGATGGGGAGAGGTTAAAATCCCAAACCAAAAAAAAGGCCATAATTTAGGGAGTTTTTAAATAGACTTGATTATGTTATTTTCAAGAATCAAGGAGGATTTCAGTGAAAAATATTTGGACACATTACAAAAAAGGTAATAAGGGTGACAAATTCACTTTTTAATGTCTTTTATTTCCAGAGTTGGTATGTGGTGTTATTAATAGGAATATTAAAATATTTTTTCTTAGGGACAAAATAACAAAATCAGCATGAGTTTTTATTCAAAATGAATAAATGCTTGCTTGGTACTTGGTTCCATGTTCAGCAGCTTCTTAAAAAGGGATTAAAGCATTAGGTGGAAGGAGTCATTCATACTTTTAAGTAAATTACTATAAATAAACTTTGCCTACTTGTTGAATTGAAGGTAGGAAGGGATGGAAATGGTAGATTATAGATTTATTGAGCTGGAGGGGACCTTAGAGAGATTGCTGATTTTGCATATGAGTAAGTTCGGGTACAATTAAGTCTCTGAATATAGGGGTGTGGAGGGGAGGCATTTAATGTTTATCAAAATTTAAATATGAGTTGAAAATGTTCTTTAGAACTTGCTGCTTAGTGTACTTTTCAGGTCAGAGAGTGAGGATTGGCATCACCTGGAAACTTACTAGAACTGCAGGCTCTTGGGTCTCATCTCAAACCTACTGCGACAGTCTCTGTAGTTAAGTAAGATCCCCAGGTGATTTGTATACTAATTAACATTTGAGAAAAGCAGTGCTTTGGAAGACTTTCTCAGAAGGATTGTGTGTGAGTCTTAAAGATGCATCTAGGTTTGCTGTTGTAGGATAGATACTCAGAATACCTCATGGAAGGAAACTTATGGGAGGCTTCTCAAAATAAAGAGATAAAGTGTGGCATAGAAGCCTATGTTTAGAAAAATCTAATCAATTGGATTTTCTTCCACTTAGCCAAAGCCTATAGATTTTCTGTCAATGAGTAGAAAAGGACCTTGGACAAAGGCAGCTTAAAAGTAAACTAACAATCTAAGTGGAGTGAAAATAAGCACATATGATTGAGAGAGTGTTGCAGTGGAATAGAGAGGTACCGTGTTTCCCAAAAATAAGACCTACCCATGAAATAAGCCCTAGCAGGATTTCTAAGCATTTGCGCAATATAAGCCCTACCCTGAAAATAAAACCAAGTGATGGTCGTGGCTACCCAGCATATCTGCACAACCCATGCATTTAGTCGCAGAGCAGTAAAGATGACGAGCAGCCCTTCTCATCTGCTCCATGAGAGCTCTATTGCTCGACATGAGAGATTGGGGCCAATGGTTCTAAAGGAAATAGAGTCGCAAGAAATTCAGGATGGAATTCAGGGTTTGGAGAGTTATGATGATGTTCCAGAAGAAGACGACATAACTATATTTGAATAAATGTAGATTGTTGTACCGTACTTTAAAAAAAAAAAAACACATCTCCTGAAAATTAAGCCCTAGGGTTTCTTCTTGAGGAAAATAAATATAAGACCCTGTCTTATTTTCGGGGAAACATGGTAGAAAAAAGTCAAGTTTAGAGCTGTAACCAGAGATATTGATCATAGTTAAGGATTAAAAGGGCAGATAATTATTGTGCTGTATCTTAGGTTTCCTTTCTTTAAATCCAGGGTCTCTCTGTATCATCTTTTAAAATGGTTTGCTTTTAGTTTAAACCTTCCTATTCAGCTAATTCTAGTTATGGATTATACTTATGAAAATTAGGCTCTGGAAAATTCTAGTTATAAATCTAGCAGCCACAAGAAAACTCTTATATAAAAAATATGTCTCTTTGGAATTTGACCATCTGACCCACATACTTTTAATTGTGGACTAAGAGGGAAAGCTTTTTAGTGCTGATTTAATTAAGCCTTATTAGCCTCGCTTTCCAACTAAATGAATTTATTTATACACTCCAATTTTGGAGCAGAAAGTGTGAATTAAATTTAATACAGATCACTAGAATTTTCTTATTTCAGTCAGTGCTTCTTATTGTTAAGAGAAATATTGAGATGTGGTATCGAATTTTCTTTAAGAAAGAACAAGACCCAGCCTGAGCAAGAGTGAGACCCCATCTCTACTAAAAATAGAAAGAAGTTAATTGGCCAACTAAAAATATATAGAAAAAATTAGCCGGGCATGGTGGCACATGCCTGTAGTCCCAGCTACTTGGGAGGCTGAGGCAGAAGGATTACTTGAGCCCAGGAGTTTGAGGTTGCTGTGAGCTAGGCTGATGCCACGACACTCTAGCCCGGGCAACAGAGTGAGACTCCGTCTCAAAAAAAAAAGAAAGAATGAGACTGAGGTTTACAATTAAGAGAGATCTGTATGATTCCGGGTTTCATGAAATATTAGTGAGTAGTGTCTTACTTTCATGTTAGTTTTGTAACTAACATGAATGTAACAGGTAACTGTATTAGCAGATAATTGTATTAACTTTTTTTTTTTTTTAAATATGGAACGCTTCACGAATTTGCGTGTCATCCTTGCGCAGGGGCCATGCTAATCTTCTCTGTATCGTTCCAATTTTAGTATATGTGCTGCCGAAGCGAGCACTGTATTAACTTTTTATACAAAGAAAAACAGGCTTGTGTAATTGCCTAATAGATTCAGGCAGTCTAAGAATTTATAGAAATCGAAAACAGTTCTAGGCATTCTTGGTTCATAATAAAGGGACTTTTCCTAGTCCAACTATTTCAGTTTAAAATTATTTTTCAAGGCCGGGCGCAGTGGCTCACACCTGTAATCCTAGCACTTTGGGAGGCCGAGGTGGGTGGATTGCTTGAGGTCAGGAGTTCAAAACCAGCCTGAGCAAGAATGAGACCCCGTCTCTACTATAAATAGAAAGAAATTAATTGGCCAACTAATACATATAGAAAAAATTAGCCAGGCATGCTGGCACATGCTCTGTAGTCCCAGCTACTCGGGAGGCTAAGGCAGGAGGATCACTTGACCCCAGGAGTTTGAGGTTGCTGTGAGTAGGCTGACGCCACGGTACTCACCCTAGCCTGGACAACAAAGTGAGACTCTGTCTCAAAAAAAAAAAAAAATTTATTTTTCAGTTCCTATTAATTTGGTAGGTTTATAATCAGAAAAGTTTTTTCCTATTTAGAATAACTGAATAAAAGTTAAATTTGTATGATGAGACAGTTTTAACTATTTCAAAACTTTTGTTATTTTTATTAAGAATTTTAGTTTCAGGGCCGGGCGTGGTGGCTCACGCCTGTAATCCTAGCACTTTGGGAGGCCGAGGCGGGTGGATTGCTCAAGGTCAGGAGTTCGAAACCAGCCTGAGCGAGACCCCGTCTCTACCAAAAATAGAAATAAATTAATTGACCAACTAAAAATATATATACAAAAAATTAGCCAGGCATGGTGGCGCATGCCTGTAGTCCCAGCTACTCGGGAGGCTGAGGCAGTAGGATCGCTGAGCCCCGGAGATTGAGGTTGCTGTGAGCCAGGCTGACGCCACGGCACTCACTCTAGCCTGGGCAACAAAGTGAGACTCTGTCTCAAAAAAAATAAAAAAAAAAAGAATTTTAGTTTCAGAATTTATAATTACATTTATTTGTTATAATATATTATGTCCAATTTATTTCCACAAGGGCTTGAGACATTATTTAAACTTTGAAATAACCAAGTGAAACAGTTACAGATTCAAATAAAAAGAAAGAGTAAACGTGTACAGAAGAGTCAGTCTAAGGGAAATAAATTATCAGGTACTTGAACTAAATTAATTACTGCTATTCTGGGGCTCTAAATATTTTTTGTTTAAAATGAAGGCTGTATGTCCTAAATACCACCATACAAAAGGTGTAGTAGAACTGTTATTCAGTTATAGAAGTCTTTGTCCCCTGGACAAGGTTCAACAACTTATAGGCATGGGCCTAGGTCTAATCCCTTCCTCAGAAAAGAAGTCTGGCAGTCATCTCAAGGATTTGTACAGTATTGGTTAAGACTAAATTATTGTGGGCCAGGCGGGGTGGCTCACGTCTATAGTCCTAGCCCTCTGGGAGGCTAAGGCGGGAGGATTGCTTGAGCTCAGGAGTTTGAGAATAGCCTGAGCAACAGCAAGACCCTCTCTCTACTAAAAATAGAAAAAAACATTAACCAAGCAACTAAAAATAGAAAAATCTTAGCTGGGCGTGGTGGTGTAAGCTTGTAGTCCCAGCTACTATGGAGGCTAAGGCAGGAGGATCGCTTGAGCCCAGGAGTTTGAGGCTGGTGTTAGCTAGGCTAGGTGACAGAGTGAAACTCTATCTCCAAAAAAAAAAAAAAAGAATCAAGTATTCTGTACCACTTAAAATGAAATATAACTTTAAACAAAAAAACAAACCTGAGATTTGCTTTGTCCCTAGAAAAAAAATTCTATGGCTCTCTTAAGAGTTACATGGAGTTATATAAGATATAAATGTTGGCTCTGTATGCTAAATATGGTAGAATTTGTCGTTTGCATTTTAGAAAGCCATAGTAATAGAGTTTAAGAGTGTTAATTCTAGAATCAGTTCTGGGTTAAAATCATGTCTCTGCCACTTATTTTGTAACCTTGGACAAATTACTTATCCCTCTGCTCCTATGTCCTCTGTAAAATGGGGATAATAATACTCATTTTATAGGGTACTTTATAGGGATGACAATTAAATACATGTGAAGTGTTTAGAACAGTGTCTGGCATAGAGAAGAAAACATTCAATTAATGTTAGTGCTTATTACTCTTGCTGTTTGACAGAAGTTGGCCAACTAACCCAACCATGGAAACACTCCTACTTAGAAATGATAAGCCAAATCATCAATATATGTATGCTTGTCGTTCTGCCTACTGTGGCAACAGTGTGTACATCTGACTGAATTTAAAGCTGTACTTAGGGAGGGGGGGGGGCGGTGAGACGTGTTTAACTCTGTTTAATTTTGAGTTAAATTTTTTATGGAATTATGTCTTTTACTAAAGTTGAATTTTAACTGCTATTTATTTTATATATGGCACATAAAAATAACTTGTATGTATTGCAGATTGGGCCATGCCTAGGTTTTTGGTGTTTTTTGGGTTTGTTTTCTTTTTTTGCTTTCTTTTTAATAAGTATAAAAACCTGAGGTTTTCAACCAGAAACTCCATCTCTTGATGAAAGAGACTCATTTTATCTGAAACCTGCTTACACTTTAGGCAAGTTTTTAATTTGGAAAGCCAAATTATGCCATTTATTCAGAAAATAATTAACATTGATCTGTAAGTCTAAGGCATAAAATATTTCCCTTTTGCGGATTTAAAAGGCTATATTTAAAGCCATTCTAAGAGAGCTGTTCCTATAAGAGTTCATACAGATACATAGTTCATGAACTTATTGGAGCAGGAAAAATCCTAAATAACTCTAAATGTCCAAAAAGAACATAGTTCTAAAATACACGTTTTTTAATCTCAGAAATTCTAATGCTTCTCTATCTTTAGCTTCTAGAAAAAAGAGACATAGTTCAGTGTTTAAATTATTGTTATAAAGTTTCTGTTTTGTTTGTTATTGTTTTTCGACTATATTTGTGCATATGAGTTATCCTGGGGTTAGATGTCTAATATGATAGTGTTTTAAGTAATTTAATACTTATGTAAATTTTTCCCTGATTTTTTTACATTTCCCCTTTTCAAAAAGAAGTGGCTTTAATTGCTTTTCTCCCTCATTTCACAATTGGATAGAGCAGCATTTGACCGCAAAAATGAATAACTGACTTTTTTCTTTTACTGTTATATATCTGTTTTATTTCTGATTAGACTAATTTCAGCTAAATCACATCTTTAATCTATACTAATAGCTAACTATATTAATATCTACCAGTTATTAGTGCCTATACCATGCTTGGCCATACTTGACAATGTGGTTGAACTCTGAGATATTTGAGATACAAGTGACTTGACTGAGTCAGCACAGGAGAACCAGGATTCAAACCCTGGGATGTCTTGCTTCAAATGCCCGTCTTTCAGCCATTTTACACACACTGTTTCAACTATACCGCAGATGCTGTTTATATAGATCATGAGGCATGAATTAAAACTTATAATATAAAGCCAATAATGCTCAATGGAATTTTTTTGGCTTTTTTTTTTTTGGTCAATACAATCAAGATTCATCCCTTTGCTTTTTAAATCATTTATAAACTGAAAGAAGGAAAAGTTGAGAGAAACTCTTAAATGGTTAAAATGTTGTCTTTTTTATACCAGCATACTTTGTTCTGTTTTCTTCCTACTCAAGTATTTCTAATATAGACATTTTCAAGCTACTGATCTGTGATCATGGATTTTAGAAATTATAGGCAAGACAGTAAAAAACTAGAACTACGAAGATCAAGTCCAGCGCTCCCAGATAGGAAGAAGTGGTAGAAAAGTTCAAATCATTTGAAAGACAATGTTGTGGCCAAGCTGTCACAATCTTGATAAAATAGAAATTTAAACAATATATAATTAAATATTATACAAATCAATAGTTGAATAAAATATTCCTCAGTATAAGGGTGCAGGAGCCACTTTTATTTTCCTGCTCTCCTTTTTTAAACTTAATTTTATTAGAATACTAGCTGGTGTAAAATTTTTGTGTTACTTTCATTAACCTACCCTGAGATGGCTAAAATTGCTCATAGTGATATGATAGTTAATCTTTTATGATACAAAATCAGGGACATTTGTTTGTACAGACTTCAAAAGTCCTGAAGATTATCCGTATAATAAGAGAAAAATATACAAAGTCTACTTCTGCCTTTTAAAGTTATCAGAAGTTCTTCTAAATGCATTAGTTTAAAAAGTATTTATCAACATATAAAAGGTTATAAAAATACTTAGTATTCGAAGCCAGGTCCCTATTTGTAATATGTGCAGTGCCTAATTTATGAATTCATCCTTTGAAGCTTTTTAGAGGGCAACATGCATTTTTTTCTTATACTTTCTCATAGAAAGAGAATTATATTTTAAATAATGAATTAATTCAATAATGTTTTAAATAGTGGTTACCAGGTTAGTTTATTTTTTAAAAGTCTGTTAACCCCACTGTACAACTTAATTACTGATAGTAAAAGTGTTTAGGGCTATGAAAGATTTTATTTTGTAATTAAAAATTAACAAATATATGAGCCAAGCACATGACACACACTTGTGATCCCAGCTGCTAAGGAAGCTGAGGCAGAAGGATCACTTGAGCCCACGAGTTTGAGGCCAGCCTGAGCAACAGTGAGACCTTGTCTCTATTAAAATAAATAAATATTAAAATCTAACAAACATTTGAAAGAATGAAATACTCTTAAAATATCTGTCATAGTTATTTAATACACAAATATGAAGATATTTTATATATATATATATTTTTTTTTTTTTTTTTTTTTGAGACAGAGTCTCGCTTTGTTGCCCAGGCTAGAGTGAGTGCCGTGGCGTCCTAGCTCACAGCAACCTCAAACTCCTGGGCTCTAGTGATCCTTCTGCCTCAGCCTCCTGGGTAGCTGGGACTACAGGCATGCGCCACCATGCCCGGCTAATTTTTTATATATATATCAGTTGGCCAATTAATTTCTTTCTATTTATAGTAGAGACGGGGTCTCACTCTTGCTCAGGCTGGTTTTGAACTCCTGACCTTGAGCAATCCGCCCGCCTCGGCCTCCCAAGAGCTAGGATTACAGGCGTGAGCCACAGCGCCCGGCCTGAAGATATTTTATATATTTTGTGTTAACATATGTTGGATTTTCTGCTTTTATTGCTAAGAATATTTTGGGTACCAAGATTTTAAATATAAACTTAAAATTTTCAGCTGCTGGAAAACCTACTGTTTTCCTATAGAATACTTGGAATTATCTTTGTTATCTGTTTTTGTATTTTGTTAGCTCACTTTAATACTATGGAACTTTGCCTTTTAATATTTCTTTACTATTTAGCTGATAATTTAAGTACCTGTCACTGTATTTTACATATATATAGATGTTTGATACTTATGAACTCAGAGATTTTAAAGTTAAAATTCACTTCTGCATAACTCCTTCAATTTTATTTATTCAACATATCAATTAAATTTTATAGCAGTATGAGATAAGCAGTTTGACATTTTCTGTATGCCTAGCTAAACAGTGGAAGAGTATGATTTTACATTTTAAGCTACTATTGTGTGCTTGCAGATGAGAGATCGTATCATATGCCTGTACAGTCTTTATCAAATATGTATATATAGTTGTTCATAATCTTTTTTTTTTTTTTTTTACTTTTTTCGGAATTAAGGCTATTTATGTTCTCTTAGTGTAAGATTTCTTAATTATTTCTCAAGGTTACATGTAGCATTAGATTATTCAAAAGATTACAAATAGATAAAAAGGAGGAGCATAGATAAAAAAGATAATATTATGATTAGAAAGTTTAATTAAAGCAATAGAACCTTATTCATTGCTGCTTGTCCTGCCATAGAATTTTCTTGATTTATTTAAAAGACTAGTAAATGTTGATTTAGACTGAGAAGTTTAAATTTGTTACCATCTGATTGTATTTAAGACAACAAGTACTTAATTTTAGATATTTTTCTATTATAAAAAAGTAACATTTTAAATCTGGGTATAATAGATGGACTAGTAGTTTTTCTTCACCTAATATGCATTCTAGTTTAATAAATTTTATTTCTATAGCTTAAAATATTTTTATTCTTATCATATAAGTAAGTTTAATCCTAAGAAACCATACATGCTACAAATAATCATTTTTCTTAAGCAGTTTATGAATGAAGTATCAGTTTACACCAAGCATTGAATAAGTTAAACATCTAATGCTGATTCCAGGGGTCTAGGAGCCCTTATGATTGATCAGCAGGATTGTTTGCATTTACCCAAATTTTATAACTCCATATGATGTGCATAAATCAGAAACTAATTAATGTCTTTTAATATCGCTATCCTTTCTCTATTATAACAAACTGAGATTTCAATATCAAGCCACATTTTTATTATAATAACGTAGGTTTGAGTTGACTTATTTTATTAACTTAGAGATTCTATCACGAACACAGATGGTCAGATAATTTTAAAAAATCAAACAGATGGATTATCTCTTGGGAAACTCTAAGCCAGACCATTTCTTTCAACAACTAAACAGTTCGTCTTAACACGACACATATAGGAATTGTGTTCAAGTTTAAAGTAAACAAACTATTAAGAGATATAACAAAAATTTTTAGAACAGTTCCCAAAGTGTTGATAAAGAAAAGTTAAAGTGTAGTCTATTCATTATAGTTTTTAGGTAATGTATGCAGAATCTATAACTATTGCTAACTTGAATGGCTTTTTAAGTGATTATATTAGATGGCTTAGGAGGGAGTAAAATTGTTTCCAAGAAATTATTTTTTGCTCTTTAAAACTGATGATCAACCGTAAAAAATGGTGAGAAATGAAGGACTGTTTACTTGCTATACCTTTAAATAGTCCATCTTTTATTTCAGGGAAAATACAGATTAAATGAGTGTCCACTTCTCTAACAGTGTATCATAGTTCTGTTTGACGGCAGGAACAGAGTGAAATACTTACCAAACATTATTGTCAAGAGGGCAATCGGCATCACAAACAATCCAACCAGCAAATCAGCCACTGCCAGGGACATTAGAAAGTAATTGGTAGCATATTGCAGCTTTTTCTCCAGTGAAACAGCCAGAATAACAAGGATGTTCCCACCTATTGTGGGTATTATCACCATGAGTATCAGAAGAGCTGCCCAGTGCAGTTTATTTCCCTCTTCCTCAACAATCTGTTTCATTTCCTCTGGTATTGATTCTGTCTGTAATCCAGAACGGTTAGAAGAAATTAAGTGATCCAATGTCCTCTGCAAAATGTGCTCAGGAACCGTGCTTTGTTCAGACATTCTATAAGAGAGAGCCATTTGCTGTTTTTCTGTAGTTGGATCCAGTTCCGGATAGTGGTCATCAGCATGGTCAGTAGCTAAGCTAGTCATCTGCTTTTATAAGGCATTGTACCTATGCCAAACACTCAAAGCCAAAGTTGACTCCTTCCTTTAAAAAAAAAAAATCCCAGTTTTCTAAAATGAGAGTATGTTTGTCCATGTTTGTAGGTAAGACCTCCAGGTAGTTAGTATTTTCTAGAGGCTTAGATTTCAGAAGGCTCAGTGAAAGAAACTGATAGCTGTGGAAAAAAAATAAGCTATTTATTAGTTTCTCTCTCTCTGTCTTTTTTATTTAGCTGTAGTTATAGAGTCATTTTTGAACTTGAAAACCAGAGAGTTCTCCCAGATACAAAATATGTAGATTGCGTTATTTTATTTCCAAAAATCAGTAAAAACACTTGAATTTAGTAGCCCCTCCCTTCTCAATAGATCTGTTGTACATTTGTCACAATGCAGCCAAATCCCCAAAAATGTTATGTTCCAGATGTTCCTCAATTAATGAATTAGAAGAAACATTAACTTTTTCAATGGTTATAATAAAAAGATAGGTGTTTCCTGACCTTTGAATGTCTTTTTACCCTTACGTACGGAAAAATAGAAAAGTCAAAGCATTAAATAGTTCAGAATAGAGCTTTCAATTACATACTAGCCACCCACCTAGAAATACTACAAGCCTAACTAATGTCCAAATAATTTACCGGCTAGAAATTCTTATATACTTGGTTTTGTCTGATCAGGTTTGTCTTAGTACTGATATAAATTCCATTTTTATAAAGCATGTTGGAATTTCTTCAGTTTGAGAGAAGAAAAAAGTAGATATTACTAGGATCCAAATGGTTGTTTTTAGTAATTTCATCTCTCATAGCATGTTTGTGCAACAAACACTTTCTGAAGTTAATCACTAAATTTGCCAAATTTGAACCATTTCTTTTTTTAATTAGTAATTTTTTTTCTTAACCTTCCCACTTCCCTTGGGAAGGAGGGGAAGCTGAGAGGAAGATTAAACCATTTGTTCATAAAATTATAAATCTCCCCTTTAGCATTAGTAAATTTTCATTTTCGTTTTTAAAACACTGAATAGAAATGAAGGATTATGGTAGCAGAGTTCTCAAAGATTAAAAAAATACCTGTAGATTAATTCTGTATGTATGTGTTAAATACTTACGTTTCATTTGCTTGTTACTTTCCTGAGCGTGTCTTCTTATCCGTTCTGTAGACCTGCTTGCTTCTGTGACTCAAATCCTCCTCCCATTGACTTATTCTGAGCCTCTAGCACTGGCGCTTGAAAGCAGTGAAACAAATGTGTTGTATAGCTGTAAGCATGCCAAGGAGGTTATTTCCTCTTTAATACATTCATTTTTAGAAAGTAGCAACATTCATTGTAATTCATAAACCACTGTTAAGTGTGTTGAACCAGTTCATGACCCTTATTCAAGTTATATTCTTAAGAGTTCTCTTTGATACTGGGAAGGGACTGTAATAAACTCTGTCGTCTTAGCTTAAGATAGTTTTGTTTGAGATTAAGCCTGGACTATTTTTCCCATTTGAGAAAGAATAAGATACAATCAAGAGATTCTAGAGCTTTCATTCTATTAATATAAAGATTCTGTGCTGTTAGCCATACAGTGGTTTCCACAGTTTTGATTTCTAGTAGTGAAACAAGATTCTCATCCAGCTTTTATGCCTTTGCTGTGGAACACCATTAATTTTCTCTGGTTGCAACCTTATATAGAAGAGCATGGAAAAGTCTGAATTCTACATGTATACATAGGTTTTAGCAGAAACTTTTCACTGCTTATTTGTAAACAGATGGGCTCTGGGTTTAGGGGCTGGTTCACTGGCAGCTATTTTTTCACAGATTTTACAGTGGGAAAAGTATATTATATGCAGTGAAAACATTTTTGCCTTATTTCAGAAAACTGATATATAAATCTTAATAGTTATGCTATTTATATTTTTTCTAAACTGTAAGACTAGCTTAGTATTAGAACTTCAGCATTCTCAAGGTTACCTTTTTAAAAGATCACTATAGATAACTCATATTTTAAAATCATTAATATTATTGATCTGTGTTGGTATTTGTGCCCCTTTTTTGTTTCAAATTTATATTCCTTGTGTTGAAAGCTATTAGAAAATATTTAGTTCAGTTCTGCTGAGCACTTCAGGTTTTATTTGGTATTTGCTGCTTTTTTCAAATTAAAATTCAATATTTTAGAAAAAATTACTTGCTAAGCATTCTAGGTGCAAATAAATGAAATAATACTCAAGAGTAATCAGCTATATTTTAATGTGCCAGAATTTCTATTCAGGAATATGAAAATATTTTAAAATACTGCTTTGCTCTGAATCACAATTTGATATCTGTGCTTATGCAGGTAGAGGTCTGCAAAACAAATAATGTCAGATTGAAGATAGCAACAGTATTATATCCAGTGAAAAGACTTGTATGAAATAAGCCTTTATTGGTTTGTGTTTATCCTTAAACTTTTAAAATACTCTTGAAGAATATTATAAAAACCCCAAACATTGTTACTGCAATGCTTTGCCAGTATAACCCTTTCACTCATATTCACTCATTTTATTTTTCCTCAACATATAAGAATAATTAAGATTGGTACTTGGTATTTTGCATTTTCAGATTGGTTTAATGACTAAGAAACATAATAACTAACTAGGATAACTACTTATTTGGCAATCTCAAGTTACTGGAAACATAGTTGAGAATCAGAAAGAAAGCAAAATAATAATAAATAAATAATTATATAAAAGATTAAGTGAGTCTGAGTTGGCAAATAATTAAAACTGTGCTCTAAAAATCCTGTGCAATTTAAGTAGAAGGTAGTATGTAAATACCCACTTCAAGTCTTTTTACTCTCCATACACACACACAACCTTGGCCTGTCCCCCCTCTTTAATGAAAGTAGCATTTGCACATGGCAATAAATCTAAATAGTACAAAAGAATGTTCAGTGATAAATTCACTTGAGGCAGTTTTAACAAACATGTTTCCCTGCCTAATCCAGATTAGAGTAACAAAAGGTGAACAAGCACTTTGACAATAGCAAGCAGGGTCAACTGAAAAAAACAAATCAAGAATTTAAAAGTACACTGCCCTCTGGGAGGCCGAGGCAGGAGGATTCTTTGAGCTCAGGAGTTCGAGACCTGTCTGAGTAAGAGCAAGACCACGTCTCTACTAAAAATGGAAAGAAATTAGCTGGACAGCTAAAATAAATAAATAAATATATATTAGCCGGGCATGGTGGCACATGCTTGTAGTCCCAGCTACTCGGGAGGCTGAGACAGTAGGATCACTTAAGCACAGGAGTTTGAGGTTGCTGTGAGTTAGGCTGATGCCACGGCACTCTAGCCCAGGTAACAGAGTTGAGACTCTGTCTCAAAAACAAAAAAAAAGAATGTAAAAGTACAAACATACAGGCCTATGCAGAGTAGAGGCTTGTAGCCCTTATGTAACTCAGCCCTCCACAGACTTATGTGGTATAATTGATAGCATAGTGATGATGTCTATGTATTTAAGAAAAGGCTAAATCATCTTTGTTTAACTATGTTTTGGATGCCAGGAAATACGAAATGTATTATCATTTCCATCCAAAAATGATAATAAATATAAAAGTATGATTCTTAGTGTTAGGGTAGGATTTCAAATATCTAGAAATTTCATTTGTGTAGAATATTTCACTCCCCTAAAACTTAAGATAAATTAGCTCTTACTAAAGTAGCTTAAAGGTCAGATTTAGCCTCTAACTATAACCAAAAAACCTATTTGGGGCATTTTTTCTAAGATACTGAATTTTCTCCCTGATGCCTTTTAAGTTTATTGAACAGATTCTATGTTTGACCTGCAAGGGCAGTCTAATGTCTCTTATAGGTCTAGGAAGACAACTTAAACAGCCAAGGACTTTTTTTTTTTTTTTTTTTTACTTCTCCTTATAATATCTATCAAAGACTAACCATTAAGGAATTTTTACCATTATGGGGATTGTATCCATTACATAATCACTCATTTGTGAAGTATTTACTAAGTGCCATATGCTTATGGAAGTACAGTAATGAATGAGATAAACATTTTCTGCCCTCATGTAATTTATAATTTTATGGTGGATGCAAACAAGTATATTGATAACTGTAATAGAGACATGGTAGAACTAATACTAGCTAACTTCAGCAGGACCCACAGTGCAAATATTTCTCAGCCACTTTTTTATTCAGCTTTCTAATTCATTTCTTTGACCAGATCAGTGAAAGAGCTAAAACTGTAAGAATAGCTATTCCAAACTTAATCTGTTCTCCTTAGACTCCTTCACTCACTGTCCCGAATAACTTTAACATTGTATTTTAATGAAAAATAAATCTGATACAAGCTCCACCACCTTTCACTGTCTACTCCTCAAAATGTCTTTCTTTTCATTGATCCTGTCATTCCTTGGGATTAAATTATCATTCTTTTCCACGACTGACTTCAGTTAGGTTCTTGATCCTAACTCTTTAATATATATAGATATAATCTCCTTTGCAATCTTGCTGAGTAAGGTACTTTCTTTTTCTCACGTAGAATTTGTGCCTTGAATATTCACTCCTTCACCTCTAACATCTTTCTGGCAGAATGCTCAGGTTTTCAGATAATGAAAAAGAAGACCTTTCTTATACCATAAGTCTCTTTCCTTCATTAACAAACTTTTTAAAAGTATTACCTGTCTTTTTCTCTTCTTACCACGCATAGTCTGTAACCCTTATAATCATATTTTTGTTCCCAACATTCTACTACAATGCTTGGAAAGTCACTAATTAATACTGGTTGTTGATTTTATGCAATATTCAGTAGTATTAACTAAGCATTTCTCCTTAAACTGATTCTCTTTTGGCTTCAAATATGCCCCATCTGGGTTCTGTGTCTTTCTTGTAGAATCTTTCCTGACTCTTATATACTCCCTTAATATGTAGATTCCCACCCCACCCCCCCAGTGTCCTCAGTTGACTTCATCTTCCTCATTTTTCCCCTCCGTTTACTTTTATTATAGTTTCCATCAACTTGAAAAAAAAAACTCCTGAAACTCTGTTTCTAGCCTGATGGCTATGACTCTGGTCATCAAACAAGACAAGCAACATACCTAAGACAAACTTGCTTAATATTTCTGAGCTTTAATTTCTGTTTGTGTAAAAAGATGATGATGTAATCTGTTCTGTTTTACAGCAGCATTTGACCCAGTAGATCTTTTCCTCTTTCTCTTCCCTCACTAGCTGTTCCTCCTTAGTTTCCTTTGCTTGTTCTGTTTAGTCTTCTCAACCTCTTAAGATTGGGACTCCACTGGGACTCATTTTTTGATCTGTTTTCCCCTCAGTGTGCACTTGGTGATCTCATTCACTTTTATGGCTTTAAATACTATCTATATACTGAAACTCCCAAATTTGTATCTTTAGCCCAGATATCATTTCCTACACACTTCAGACTCCTATGTCCAGTTACCTAATCAGCATTTCTCTTAGATGTCAATGAAACATCTCAAACTCGAATTGTACAAAATTGAACTTCTCTTTTTTTTAATTGCAGATCTGCTCTTCTTATAGTTTCTTTATCTCTGTTAATGGTAGTTGGGTCCTTTCTGTCTCTTTCTCTCATACCCTTTTCTCCATCAGAAAATTCTGTTGATTCTACCTTCAAAAGATATGCCAATTTAAAACTCTTCCCCACCCCCCAAACCCACCACTACTAACATCTTACCAAGTCATCATCATATCTTAAGTGGATTTCCAAGGAGCCCCCTAACTGGTCTTCCTTCTTCTACCTCAAACTCGTGGGCTCAAGTGATCCTCTTGCCTCACCCTCCCAAAGTGCTAGGATTACAAGTGTGAGCCACCACACCTAGGCCAAAATAGACCTTTTTAAACAAGTCAAATCATATCATTCCTTTGCTCAAAATCCTCTGATGGTTCTTCATTTCACTATTGGAAAAAACCATAGTTCTTGTAACAGCCTATAAAACCCTACATGATCTGCCCCTTCATTATTTTTCTGACCCTGTCTTCGCTTGCTCTTCCCTTTCTTCACTGCACTCAAACCATTGGCTGCCTTGTTGCTTGTCAAACATGCCAGGCATTATTCCACTGTAGGACCTTTGTGTGAGCTGTTTCGTGTAAATAGCATACTCTTTCTCCAGATGGCTGCTTGGCTTGCTTTTGGAGCATTCCTTCAAGCTGAGCCAGGTCTTAACTACTCCGCCTTCACCTTCACCTCCTGCTTGTGCAGACAGAGCCTGAGGTGAAAGTTGAGGGTTTCCCAGGCCTTTCCTGAGCATGCATCCAACCTTGGCCACGTGTTGGTCTTCCTAATTTGATTGCTATACACAAGAGCTTTTAAAAGCCGTTATTATCCCACCTATTTCCTTTCTCAACCTCTTCCTTCCCAGGCCTTTCAGTCTGCTTATTGCTTGCCCTATTATCCCTTGCCCTAGGCTGCTGAAGCCAGTACTTTTGCCTTTAAAATATTTTCAGCAGGCCGGGCGCTGTGGCTCACGCCTGTAATCCTAGCTCTTGGGAGGCCGAGGAGGGCGGATTGCTCAAGGTCAGGAGTTCAAAACCAGCCTGAGCGAGACCCCGTCTCTACTATAAATAGAAAGAAATTAATTGGCCAACTGATATATATATATAAAAAAATTAGCCGGGCATGGTGGCACATGCCTGTAGTCCCAGCTACCCGGGAGGCTGAGGCAGAAGGATCACTTGAGCCCAGGAGTTTGAGGTTGCTGTGAGCTAGGCTGACGCCACGGCACTCACTCTAGCCTGGGCAACAAAAGCGAGACTCTGTCTCAAAAAAAAAATAAAATAAAATATTTTCAGCAAATGCTGACTGGAAAGCAGTCCAGCTCCGGGAACTCTCTAAGACAGGTGAAATGAAGACAAGCCATTGTGCTAGATGTTGAAACAAGCACATTTCTGCGAGAGTAAGGTCTGTGTTGCTTCCTCAGGCGGCAACTATACCAAGAGTACAGGCTGCTGTCTTCACTGTCACAGCCAGTCTGGGGAGTAGGGGACAGTAGGTGGACAATTGAAAACACCACATTGTTCCCTTACCACAACACAGTAGCTTCTTGATTAAGCTTTCCCCTGGTTGTTGTAAGTTTTTGACTGGATTCCAGTGTGAAAGTTGATCTAGACAGACAATGTTTGCCAGGTTGTTACTCCCAGAGTGCTGCTCATACTGTATCTGCTTTTGTTAACAACAAAAGGATAAGATTTTTTTTAAAAAAAAAAAAGAAGTGAAACTCTATAGTACTACCTGATGTCCTTTAATCAAAACAATTCTTATACTATATAGTTAATGATCATAAAGAACCTAAATATATTTTGGTGGAGATTTACTCAACTCTGCAAGCCTTCAGTAATCACTATAAACAGCAATCAGAAACGGACTTGTATTATCAGAATACTTGCTTAAATGTCAGAAGTAAACTACACTTTCTGAGAATTGAAGTATATTTGTATTTTTTTTTCTTGAAACAGAGTCTCACTCTGTTGCCCAGGCTAGAGTTCAGTGGTGTCAGCCTAGCTCACAGCAACCTCAAACTCCTGGGCTCAAGCAATCCTTCTGCCTCAGCCTCCCGAGTAGCTGGGACTATAGGCATGCGCCTGGTGAAGAAACCAGGTCATTATTCCTGCTCAGTTTCCCACAGTATGGATTTTGCTGCTCTGTATGTAATTTAATATGTTGTTTGATCATCTCTATTTTCTATAAGTTGATAGTTGGATCTAGAAGCTTGATCACATTCAGGGTATTTTTGAGGGGCAGGGCTGACAGTACACATAAGGGCTAATTCTTTTTTCATGATGTTAGCAGACATTGGTAATCATGCTGAGATCCATTAATTTATTATAAGTTGCAAAATGGTGATATAATTTTATTGCTTTATTAACTGTTACTTTAAAAAAATTTTATATATACATACATCATATGTCTACATGTGTGTATAGAGATTAATGTGCAGAAGTTTTGCTTTCAGTGAATGTTTGCATTCCAGTCATTGCTTAGAAAGTTTTTTTTGTCCTTTTAGAGCTGCCTGCTGAAACATTGAAGTAAACATATAAGAATACTATGGTTTTATTATACTCTTGAAAAGATTAAATGTCTAAGCTAAGTTATTAAAGAATTTTTCATTCCTTGTTTTAACACTTGTTTTTTTTTCCTAAAGAATGTATCAAAGTTGGAACTGTTACTAGACTGAGAACCTGACATGTTCTTTTAATATGCTTTTGAATTTATAGCCCTCACAACATATCTCTGTCTTTATTGCCGTCAACTAGGTAAAGCTCTGCATTAGGCTCCCAGTATTTATGTTCCCAGGCAAAGTTTTTTCTAAAGCTCCTGAAATTGTTAATGCCCTTTGGAAAACAAAACCTAAGTCTAAGTTCTGTCTCCTTTCAGATTTTTCTACTAAAGAAAAGAACTTGAGTTTTGTGATTGGTTTAAGGATAGTATATACAATATCTTTTATTTATTCTAAATGTAATACTTTTTTAACAAGTGGAGATCATAATATAAATGAAGTTTTATGATTTTAGGATAAGCTCCTTCCTATGAGTCAGTTTTCCCTGGAATATCCTGCCCTTGCTGCAGCCAAGGGGCAGGTTGCTAAGTATTCTGTCTGCCATTAGCTCCCTAAAACATTGATGAGGAAACCTAGAGGTCAAAACCCTAAATATAACCAGCTTTCTGGGTTTAATATCCAACTTGCTTTATATTGTTTTGAATGAACCTTTGGTCATGAGTTACCCTACCTTTTTTAAAAATAAGAGCCCAGAACTGGGCACTGTGGCTCAACCTGTAATCCCAGCACTTTGGGAAGCCGAGACAAGAGGATCACATGAGGCCAGGAGTTCAAGATCAGCCCAGGCAACATAGCAAGACCCTGTCTCTACAAAACATTTAAAAATTAGCTGGACGTGATGATGTGTACCTGTAGTCCCAGCTACTTGAGAGGCTGAGGTGAGAGGATGGCTTGAGCCCAGGGGTTTGAGGCTGCAATGAACTATGATCATGCCACTGCACTCCAGTCCAGGCGACAGAATGAGACCCTATCTTTAAAATAATAATAATAAGAGCCCAAACTACAACATTAGCCAAATTTCTGGTTCTGATCCAAAGCCAATTTCTGATTACACTAGATACCAAGGATGATAGTATAGTATTTTACTCTACCATACCACCAACTCTCGCCAGTGTGCATAAGGAGGAGCAGGTATTGTTTCATAGATAAGGCAATTAAGGCTTAGAGAGATTTATCTCCCTGCTTAGAGTGATTATCTCCCTGCTAATAAATGGCTGCACCAGATTTGGAATCCAGGTCTTTTTTATTCTAAACCCCCTTTTCTTTTTAGCACAACAAACTGAAGAGATGAAAGAAAGATCATTTAAGGAATCATTGTATTATTTGCAGTGAGAGGTGATCAGGGCCATTATTTCTAGAAACAAATAAGATTTAAGGGTTTTACTTGACTTGGTGGCCAATTGATTAGACATAGGGAGTGAGGGAAGAGAATGATTAGAGATGTGGGCTTCCTGGGTGTATTGATGAATGGTCATGTTGGGAGGACAGGCAGTTTAGGGGTACAGTGCCCTTCTTCATTCCTTTCTGTCTGTATGGGATTTTTTATGTTGACCAAGGTGTTTGTGGTATATTTGCTTAAAGACATCCAGTAGGCACTTAGAAATTCAGGTTGCTGCTCAGTTTATTTGGAACTCTTTTTAAGGAGTATAGGGGAGTTAAACAGGGATGGGTATATTCTTAATTCCTGTGTATTGTGTTAATCCTCTGATGCTGTGGCACTTACCTAATGAGAATTATAAACTGATAATTCTACCAAGGGACTATCCTGAAGTTTTGTAGCCTCAAAAATTTCCTTCAAATACTTAGCTAGCATGTTGGATTCCATAGGCACAACAAAGGTGGTTTTCCCAGGGTGCAGTTTGTCCATCGCATTTTAGGCTTGCCGGCTCTGTTGATTTCACCAAATGTGGGAAACTTCACTGCATAATTTGTGGTATTATGCACTTTCATGCAGTGTCGCGGGGTGGGAGGGTGGTTGCAGAAATTCCCTTTGTGATGGCCAGGCTTGGGACAGTATTTCTGCCTATGTGCATATATTGCTGTATTTTTCCTCCTTTAGTGAAGATAGATTAGAGGGGGGAAAGAAAGACATATTCTTGAAAGCGTCTTGATTTATTAATATGATTTAACGTTGAAGTTGCACAAAACATTCAATAAAGAAACAGTAGTTAAAAGCCAGTGTGTTGAAAGAAAAGAATTCATATGTGCAGTTGATAGTTGGATGATATAGTAGTGACTTGTGCTCATGCCTCTTGCACGGTTCCTCCTCTGTGGAAGGTTTGTACAAATAGTAACATTGACAAGATGACTGTTAGCTACAAGCTAAGAAATTTTATTGAAACAACAAATCAGAACTTAGTTACCTTATTTCAGTGTGTGTTTCATTTTTTAAAGCAGAAAATCACAAATTATTTTTATTAAAACTGAATTATATACTTGACATTAAAGCAGTGTTTTACTTGTTGTAAAGTTTTGTTGTAAAGTTGTACAGTTTTACTTGTTGCTGCTTATAATATTGTTCTTCAAGATGAACCACAAGGGTAGCAATACTTAAGAGCAATGAGATTGTTTGTTTTTTCATTTTCTTTACATGATAACTATATAAATTAGCTATTAAAACCTCAGAGGATATATTCTCTCATTTTACATTTAAAGATTAGACTCCCAAAATTATGTGTGTCTTTGCATTTTGAGAGAGGAGACTAATCCAAAAAAAGATTTAGAACCACAGAATCGAATCATTGGCGGATAGTTACATACTAAGTACTGAGAGAGCCTAAACCAAGACCCAGGCTTTGCAGTTTTTGAAGCTATTTCACATCCATTATCTCATTCTTCACAACAACTAGCCTGCTAGGGCAGACACATCCATAAGGCATACCTGTGCTGAACCAAGCTCTTGCTTGCATGGGATTTAATATTCTAGATTTAGGAGGCAGACTAAAGAGATGATAGTATGAGTAGAGGCAGGAAATAGAAAAAGGTAGAACCTGGGAGGGATAGTGAGTAACACACTGACTGGTATGGAGTCTGGAATTGATATAGTAAAGGGAAGGTTGAAAAGAAGGTTGGGTGCCATCATTGGAAAGCTTGCTACCTGCCATGCCCCTAAGTAGTTATTGTGCCAATAGTCCTGATTTTTTATTCCTAATGTTATCTTCCATTATTCCTCTACACAAAATCCATGTGGTTTATCTACTAACATTTCCTCACGCTTGCTTCCCACATTCCAGTGTCCATTCCTTTGCCCACAACATTCGTCCTTCTCCTATCAGAATAGTGCCCATCCTTCAAGTCCCAATATAAACCTCACCTGTGAGGCCTTCCCTGGCCCCTCCATCTGGTCTTCCTGCTCATAACATCAGAACACCTAAATAAAATTAAAAGATACTTAATTAGCCTTATGAAGTAATAACTCACAAGTATGTTCGTTCTCCCTGGTTTTGATTATCTAGCTGAATTATAAGTTTAAGGAGGAGGGGGAGCGGAACAGGGCTTGGTATATTTTCCAGTGCCATTAGGCCTTGAACCTAGTAGAAAATACTTACTGATGAAGTCTCTAAATATAAATTTAGTTTCGCTTTCTTTGTCCTTACTAAGTAATAAAAACTATTTTATCTATAGTACCTAGCTAGCACTGTGCTAATAATTTATGAGAGGTAAAAAAAATACAGAAGATTTGAATGATAGGTCTACTTTTAGTTAAAAAAAAATAATAAAAATATATATGGTTTTATTGGTAATTAGATGGCAAAATACTTGAGTTTGTCAGAGGATTTGGGGATATCAAGTTATGGAAAGAGCTTTTAGGTTCTTAGCGTAATAGGAATGAAAATAAAAGTTAAATGATGGTGTCAACTACAGGTTGTAGAATAACTTTCCAACAACCCTTTAGTGTAATATCACTATAAATTTCATTTTTATTTCATAAGAAAAGTTGTCCTATAATAATGGGCATTGGTTTAAACCTGTGATAATTGGTTCATTTTTAAAAACCATAGAATTGTATAGTTGGAACAGACCTTACAGAATTTCTAGTCCCATTTCTTCTTTTTTCAGATGAGGAAAGGAACCATGGAATGTTTGGTTAATTGAACTTTGTCAAAATTGGCCCAGCTATTTAGAGATAAAACAGGAACTAGAACATGAGTTTTAGACTTCATGGTTTCCTCATATATAACTTATTCTTATATTTCTCATTATGGATTAACTGAAAGCATATATGTTATTACTGTATTTTCAGTTATTTGTTCATTTTTTATATTATTTCTGAAAAATAGTCAAGAAAACCTATCTCCAGCTGGGCATGGTGGCTCATACCTATAATCCCAGCACTTTGGGTGACTGAGGTGGAAGAATCACTTAGGCCAGGAGTTGGAGACCAAGCTGGGCAAGATACTGAGACCCCATCTCTACAAAAAATAAAGAAATTAGCTGGACGTGGTGGTGCATGCCTGTAGTTCCAGCTACTTGGGAGGCTGAGGCAGGAAGATCGCTTGTGCCCAGGCATTTGAGGTTGCAATGAGCTATGATGACACCACTGCACGCTACCCAGGGTGATAGAGCGAGACTCTGTCTCAAAAAAAGGAAGACATCTGTTATACAGAACAAGCAAGATCCTATCTCCAAAAAAAAAAAATCTATCTCAGATTACAGAGAAAAAAAATCTAAGTGACTTGCCTAATGTGTCACATAACTAACAAATTAGCAAAGCTAGAACTAACATCCAGATCTTCCATTTTCTAGTACATTCCTTTTTTTCTGACACCATACTATTTTTCTACATTGTTGCCATTAGTATTATCTCCAAATTATTCATACAAGAAAGTTTAATCACTGGGAGGCCGAGGCGGGCGGATTGCTCGAGGTCAGGAGTTCGAAACCAGCCTGAGCAAGAGCGAGACCCCATCTCTACTATAAATAGAAAGAAATTAATTGGCCAACTAATATATATAGAAAAAATTAGCCGGGCATGGTGGCGCATGCCTATAGTCCCAGCTACTCAGGAGGCTGAAGTAGAAGGATTGCTTGAGCCCAGGAGTTTGAGGTTGCTGTGAGCTAGGCTGATGCCACGGCACTCACTCTAGCCTGGGCAACAAAGCGAGACTCTGTCTCAAAAAAAAAAAAAGAAAGTTTAATCAAACTGAGAACATTTTTCAAGAAAAAATGATAGACTTCTGTTGTAGGGGGAAATGATCCAACCTTCTCTTTCAAGCAAAATTTCATTTTAATAGATAATAGTTTTCATAAACTTGGCTCTATTCCATTTGAAATTTAAATTTACCGTGTACTAGAGTTTGAGGGTAGAGGACAATTCCAATATAGAATTATGGATTTGAATTGATGTGGGTAATAACTACTTTCATTCATAACAGGATGGTCTTTTAGAAAAAAAAACTTTTCTCTGGGAGGCCAAGGCAGGTGGATCATTTTAACTCAGGAGTTCAAGACCAGCCTGAGCAAGAGTGAGACCCCTATTTCTACTAAAAATAGAAAGAAATTATATGGACTACTAAAAATATAGAGATAAAAAAATTAGCTGGGCATGGTGGTACATGCCTGTAGTCCCAGCTACTCGGGAGGCTGAGGCAGGAGAATTGCTTCAGCCCAGGAGTTTGAGGTTGCTGTGAGCTAGGCTGATGCCATGGCACTCTAGCCCGGGCAACAGAGTGAGACTCTGTCTTAAAAAGAACCAAAACTTTTTATTGAAGTTTAACATACATCCAAAAATGTGCACAAAATCATTAGCCTACAGCTTGATGAATTTTCACAACTACATAGACTTGTGTAACTAATACCCAATTCAAGATCATAACATTACCATTACCAGCTTTCCAAAAGCTCACCTTATACTCTTCTGGCAACTGCCCCAGTCCTGTTGCTCCTCAAGAATAGCTACCATACCATGATAATCCTTTAAACAATGAGGTCAGGTACTTCATTAGTCAAGTTTGTCCTGTTTTTTCTTTGCTGCAAATATGGAGAGGATGAAAAAGAACAATTTCTTTTAATTCTTACCAATGCAAAAATAATTGCTAAAGGCAAAAAAAATATTCCTCATTATCAAGATTTATTTGCTGGTTTAGTATTCAACTAAAGTAATACTGGGGGATTTAAATCTTTCATGCAGCTTTAGAAACACCCAGGAGTCACTTTAAATGACTTTTGTCTTCTGGAACAAAATGCAGAGTGACCAGGAACTAGGAAGATGGATGCAGAGCAGTGCGCTATCCCCCATGTGGCTGTCGTATGCCATGGAGGAGGCACAGGCAATGACTGGAATTTAGGGCTGTGGATGAGGAGTCACTAACAGGACCCTTTTTCTTTGCATACATTCTCTGAATATTGAAGGTAGATTTCTTTTTCTATCATTATTAATTAGAATTCTGTGGGAGATTTTTAATTGTACAGTTTATGTGTTGCTCTATTGTTTCCCATTACTTTTAAAAAAACTCAGTTAAAATTCTTCCATCTTGATTTAAAATATGTTCCCATAACACTCTTATTTTTTGTTTCTTATCAGGACCCCTGAACAGTGTCCAAGTGTTGTTTCTTTGTTGTCAGAGAGTTACAACCCTCATGTGCGCTATGGAGCTGCAATGGCCCTGGGGATCTGCTGTGCTGGTACAGGAAACAAGGTAAAACCTGAAGCCAGTGGATCAGTTCTTTCTTGGCACCACAGTTTTCCCTCACAGAAGAGTTTATGTAACAGCTGTAAAAATACAAGTGTAGTGTGATCTATAAGACTCACAAAGCTTCCCAGTGTTCTCTCACTTCACTATGCTGGATTGCCCAAAGCTGCTTAAGAACAAACCATCACATTACATGGATAGCTGTAACTGAAGCAATGCTGTTGAATTTTTCCTAGAAATCATTGATTTCTTTAAAAATAAATAAAACAAAATATTAATAGTTTTTTCTTTAAAGAAACTACTCCAGTCATTATACGTGGTTATTTTACATGTTTGATTTGTATAATTAGTATTATAGAAATTAAGGTTCTCATCCGAAGCCACCAAAATCTGTTCATTTGGCAACATTTCTATTTGAAACAAATTACTTATGTGCTATTTTCCTGTTTTCTCATCTCTAATCTTGAGGGATAACCTGGTATGTGTTAAGCCCTCAAAAGTAACAAAAGAAAGAGGTGAGTTAGGCAAGGTGGTGATCTGAAAACATAATTCATTTTGAGATTCATAAAGAAATGTGCTATTACTTAAATAACAAGTATTCTTGATTCATAGCAGTGACATAATCATCATGCTTTACCTCTCATGCACAAGCCTTGGCCACCTCCTAGAGGCAGGCCTTTCTTTTAACAAAGAGTGTGTGTGTGTGTGTGTGTGTGTGTGTGTGTGTGTGTGTGTGTGTGTGTGTGTAAGAGGACATGGTTCTGCTTACAGTGTCTTTACATCAGAGAGAAGGGAGTCACTTTTTTATCATCTATTGTCCAAACTCAAAACAAAACATAGATGTAAGTTTATGTATTGATTCCAGGAATCTAAATTTTACTTTGCTTAACTTTTTCTCTAACAAAAGGTATTGGTATTGGATACAAATAATGTTTTCCAGTCACATAAAACATTATTGAAGCTGGGAATAAAAATAGGTATTTTCACTACTTGTGGCAAGACTGGTTAAAAATTTATAGAGAGATATCCCCTTCTAATATTTCATACTATTCTGTCTCCTTCCCTTCATATTTTCTTCATAGCACCTGGCATATTTTATACCTATTTTGTTTATTGTCTGTCTCCTCTCTACTGAAATATAAAGTCCCTGAGACAAAATGTTCATTACAAAAACCTAAAATCAACCTGGCACATAGTAGGTTTTCAATAAATATTTACTGTATGAATAATGGATGGCAAGATAATTTAAGGATACCATGGACATGGTCTCTGTCCTCACAGTTTTCATTTTTTGGTGGGGGACAGAGTCTTTCTCTGTTGCCCGGGCTAGAGTGCTATGGCATCAGCCTAGCTCACAGCAACCTCAAACTCCTGGGCTCAAGCAATCCTCCTGCCTCAGCCTCCCAAGTAGCTAGGATTACAGGGATGCGCCACCATGCCTGGCTAATTTTATATATATATATATTTTTAGTTGTCCAGCTCGTTTTTTTCCATTTGTCTTAGTAGAGATGGGGTCTCACTCTCGCTCAGGCTGGTCTCGAACTCCTGAGCTAAAATGATCCGCCCACCTCAGCCTCCCAGAGTGCTAGGATTACAGGCGTGAGTGAGTCACCACGCCCAGCCTCCTCACAGTTTTTTAAATCTTTACCTTCTTTTGGGAGAGAATTGCTTACATGAAAATATATCTTCAGTTTTACTAGAGATGTGTTGGGTATATAAGATGCAATTTATAGAAATTGACCCTTTTTTTTAATCAAGGAAACATCTCTTCTGTAAACAAAGGGAGAATATAGTTGGATGTTTTATTAAGTATTTGCCCCCTCAGGTCTTTAGTTGACATTTATATCAGGCCTCATAAGTTAAATGTAAATTAGATTTTTTTTTCTATTCCAGATTATTCTACACTTAATATGATATCTAGGAGCAAATGTTCTTTGAAACATAGCATCTGACAAGTTAATTCAATGAGAAAATTTTATTACTCATATTAAACAAGTCTGCTTTATTTCTAGACAATTTGTGTGATGTTATCAGTACCTATCTAAGGTTTGGTGCTTTGGTTTTTTTATTTCTTGAAAACCCAAAACATCTGTTTATTTCTAAAATATACCTTTGAAGTTGTATTATTATACATACCTCAGAGGCCAAGATATTATCTTTTAACTTGTAAGTTAGAAATTTGGTATCATG
This sequence comes from Microcebus murinus, assembly GCF_040939455.1. Taxonomy (NCBI): domain Eukaryota; kingdom Metazoa; phylum Chordata; class Mammalia; order Primates; family Cheirogaleidae; genus Microcebus; species Microcebus murinus. The sequence continues at coordinate 99,386,813 of NC_134111.1, forward strand.
ACTTCATAAAGAATATTGACAATATGTGTTTGAAAAATATACTCCTCAGCACAGCGTCATTACATTTTTCAGTAAAGTGGAGAGAAAGAATGCACATATCTGGTATGTGTATTATCCGTTAATAGCTATTATATATTTTAAAAATATATAAATAAGTTTACATGTGGAAGAGTCTAAAGTCATTTTCTAAAAAGGGATTCAGTTTGTTCTTCTTTTCCTTGGTCTTGGAATGAAGGATACTTGAGAAGTTACAGACTGAATTAAGAAATGTTTGATCATTGTGAACCCATTTCTCTCTTCTTCCCAGATTTATACCTACCTAAGTCTTCCCAGATTTATACCTACCTTATAAGGGACGTGTGTTATAAAGTGGCACTTCCCAAATATTCTGCAGGGTGTTAATAGAAGTTGTATGGGGCAAAGAGTTCTTGGTGAAATACAATGGACAAATGCTGAGTTAAATAAAGTTTGAGCTGGGCGCGGTGGCTCACACCTGTAATCCTAGCTCTCTGGGAGGCCGAGGCGGGCGGATTGCTCGAGGTCAGGAGTTCGAAACCAGCCTGAGCAAGAGCGAGACCCCGTCTCTACTATAAATAGAAAGAAATTAATTGGCCAACTAATATATATACAAAAAATTAGCCGGGCATGGTGGCGAATGCCTGTAGTCCCAGCTACTTGGGAGGCTGAGGCAGGAGGATTGCTTGAGCCCAGGAGTTTGAGGTTGCTGTGAGCTAGGCTGCTGCAACGGCACTCACTCTAGCCTGGGCAACAAAGCGAGACTCTGTCTCAAAAAAAAAAAAAGTTTGAGTGCTTTCTTTAACATAAGGCATCCTAGAGCCTTTGGTATGATATTCACATTCCTAGAGCCTTTGATACAATATATACATTTGAATCTGCAAGAGCTGATGATACATAGTATACAGGAAGTCCTAACCTTATTTAACAAAAGAGTTCTTTTTCATAGAACTGATATTCTGAAAAATAAGATATTGAGGAAATAAGTACTAATAAACATTTTGGAAAATTCCATCGCTTGTCATCTTGGAAAATGCAACCATGAAATTAATTCTAGTCTATTTGATTTAATATGTTTTGCTATTCTACTAGCAAGTAGAATCTTTTGTTTTGGGAGTTTTATTTCTTTTTTGTTTTGATTTAATTTTTAAAATTGAGTCTTGTAAAATCATTAATGAGGCACATGATTGTAATTTGAAAATCCAGCCATATCAACCTTATTTAAAGTTGTTTTTTTTAATTCTTTCAGGAAGCTATTAATTTGCTAGAACCCATGACAAATGACCCTGTGAACTATGTGAGGCAAGGAGCACTCATAGCTTCAGCTCTCATCATGATCCAGCAGACTGAAATCACTTGTCCAAAGGTGAGCAAAGAAATTCTCTGGAAGGGAGCCGATTTGGGCTTTTCTTTAGTAACTTAACTTCTTTGAGGACATTTTTGCTTCAAACACTGAAGTCACAGGAAGGTAAAGTATTTTGGGGGGTTGAGAGAATGGGAAAACTTTAAATATATATATGTGTGTGTATATATATATATATGTATATATGTGTGTGTGTATATATATATATATATATAATGCTCTTTAAATGTATTTTTTAACAGACTATGATGTTTTAAATTTAAGTATATAGCCATGCTTAAACTCTTGGGATGATAAAATCATAAAATCAAATTTTTTTGCCTTCCACAGACCTTTTAGAATTTATTTAGCAGTTCCTCTGATATAGGATGCAAACTCAGGCAGCCCATGGCTTGTCTAATCTATCCTTCTAAGGTAATAAAAAAAGTCCTGCAGTCAGTTTATATCATATATACAATCTCAGTTTAGAAATGAGTGTGTCCACATTCTCTGTTGGAATGTCTTCACCCTCCTGGGCAATCTTCTTGGGCAGGGTTTCAAATGATTGTAGGATGTTTTTTCTTCCCACTTGACCTACATTTACTCCATAGAAACCCTCCTGCATATTTTGCCCTTCTTGTGGGTAGAAATATATAGCCTGTCAGTTCTAGTACCTCAGCTGATAGCTAATGCCTCTCATGTGTCAGATGTTAGAGCACAGTGACCCCTGATCATATAGAATGCTCCAAGGGGTCCCTCTGAAGTCCCTTTCTCTGGGCTTGGAGCAAGGGGAAAAGACTCACACCCCAACTTTCCCAAAGAGATCCTTTTCACATATCCTTCACAATCCATATCTACCCCGTGGTTGACTTTGTAATAGATTTCGAAATACCTATTTTAAAATTTCCTCATGACAGTCTCTTAAGCCTCATGTTGTTATGTTCTTTTTTGTTTTTTGAGACAGAGTCTCGCTCTGTCACCTGGGCTAGAGTGCTGCAGTATCAGCCTAGCTCACAGCATCCTCAAACTCCTGGGCTCAAGCCATCCTTCTGCCTCAGCCTCCCAAGTAGCTGGGCTTACAGGCACATACCACCACACCTGGCTAATTTTTCTATTTTTAGTAGAGACAGGATCTTGCTCAGGTTGATCTCGAACTCCTGACCTCAAGCGATCCTCCCGCCTCCGTCTCCCAGAGTGCTAGGATTATAGGCATGAGCCATCGCACCTGGCCCAGATCTTTCTATTCTTGGCTTAAAGTTAGGGCTCCTTCTATTAATTCTGCTCAAATATGGGAAGTAGTAAAAAAATTGACAACAGAAAACTATTGACATTCTGTCTTCTGCCTCATCGAGCAGATATAGAACACCACCCTCATTTTAAGAAAAGTAGATTTGCGAGGGTGGAAAAAGAAAAATTTTCAGAACTCAAGTCATTGATTATTCATTCTAATTTTATAGAATTTTGTTTAATAAATTTCAGTTTATAAGCAGTTGCTATCATTTTTGTTTCATTTATCCAGTGCTTCTCTCTCCCTTTTCTCTCTGTGTCTCAAAATCATTTCTAAGACTTCCAAAAGTTATATATTGCAAAGATAGAATCTGGCTTCTCATCCTGTTTTTATAATATATTACTTAATAAATGAAATCTTCGAGTATATAAATATCTTTCCAAACACAGCCCACATTTCTGTTTTTTTTTTTTAAGTATAACAGCTATCATGAATATCTTTTATATCTTTTATTTCTGCTTTTGATCTTCAACTGAGCTTTTGGAGATTATCCAACTGAGTAATGTCATTAAAGAAGTAAGTTTAGGGCCGGGCGCTGTGGCTCACGCCTGTAATCCTAGCTCTTGGGAGGCCGAGGCGGGCGGATTGCTCAAGGTCAGGAGTTCAAAACCAGCCTGAGCAAGAGCGAGACCCCGTCTCTACTATAAATAGAAAGAAATTAATTGGCCAACTGATATATATATAAAAAAATTAGCCGGGCATGGTGGCGCATGCCTGTAGTCCCAGCTACCTGGGAGGCTGAGGCAGAAGGATCACTCGAGCCCAGGAGTTTGAGGTTGCTGTGAGCTAGGCTGACGCCACGGCACTCACTCTAGCCTGGGCAACAAAGTGAGACTCTGTCTCAAAAAAAAAAAAAAAAAAAAAAGTAAGTTTAGGCTATGGAATGTACCTCCTCTAACACTAATATATAGACATTTATTCACTTTGACATCACATGTTGTTTTCATGTGACTTGTATTATCAACAAGACAAATGTTTTACCATCTTCCCATCCTCTGCTGTAGGATTTTATTGATTTTACAATCACAACCTCTGTAACAACACTGGCAGAGTCCTTTGGGGATAGGTTGGATAGTTTTAAAAAGCATTCAACTTTAATAAGTTTTATATTTAGAAAAAGTGAAGAAATATAGCAGTTTAAATAGTAATTTTTAATCATTCTAAGAAATATTAATGAATTAAATCTTAGTAAATACATGGGCAAATTGCCATCTTCAGTTTGTATCAGAATCTTGGATTCTGAATAATTTTTGATTAAGTATATTAAAATGAAGTTATAGCTAGTAACCATTGCCATTTATATAAACTGGTAGGCAAATGTCAGTGTGTACATCACTGACTACAAAAGCAAAACTATATGTGACGGTGTAAAACTCAAAAATTCTTTCAGAAAACACTGCCACTTAAAGTGAAGTTGTTACTCAGCTTATAAATTCTGAAAGTATAAGTCTATTTCATTGTCTTCTGTTATTAAGCAAATGATGAAGAACTTTGTGGACTACAGCTTATATCATAATCTTTCCTTAATCTGATAATTGTCAGCAAAACAACATTAATATTCTTGGGGTGGCATACAACATTTTTCCCCAAAAAAAGTTGTTAAAAAAAAACTGAAAAAGAATAAGTTCTTAAGGATACAGAGTCCTAGTTGGGAGGTTGCAAAGAGTCCATGAAATAAAGTGTAAACAGCTTGAAAACAAAGATCAAATGTTAATTTCATCAAGAATTACAACCCTTCCTCAGAGGAATCCAAAAGAAGAGTTTCTCAGATATTTTGTGAGATTCACAAAGGAAATTTCCAAAGGAGATGTTTTTATATAATTATTAATATATGTTACATCCCTAACACTTAGCTCTACCTATGGTGCTCTTAGTTGAAGTACCTTCAGTACATCTTTGCTTTGCACCTGTCAGTTTCTCGCTGGCTCACACTCACCCAGTTCCTGGGTCTATGTGACCCATACACCCAATTTAGAAAGCCCTTAGACCAGAGGTTCACATTTTTTTTTTTTTTTTTTTTGAGACAGAGTCTCACTTTGTTGCCCAGGCTAGAGTGAGTGCCGTGGCATCAGCCTAGCTCACAGCAACCTCAATCTCCTGGGCTCAAGCAATCCTACTGCCTCAGCCTCCCGAGTAGCTGGGACTACAGGCATGCGCCACCATGCCTGGCTAATTTTCTGTATATATATTTTTAGTTGGTCAATTATTTCTTTCTATTTTTAGTAGAGACAGGGTCTTGCTCAGGCTGGTTTCAAACTCCCAACCTTGAGCAATCCGCCTGCCTTGGCCTCCCAGAGTAGAGGTTCACATTTAACTAGAATAATGTTCTTCTGTAGGTCCTTAGAGCTATTTTCTCACATAAACCCAACTCGCCTCTTTTTGAAACATCTACTTTTTGTTTCTCTTGTTAAATGAAGCTTAGCAGTTAATATGAACATGTATATATTAAATATCATACATAAAATCACATGAAAATATTACAATGTAAGAATAGAATCTGGTGCTCCTCCTTACTGATGCCATCTGGCCTAAGGCCTGATACAGGGAAGCTTCTCCCTCCATTGACAAGTACCCTATTTGGAAGTAGGATCATATTTAGACAAGCTTGGTAAGCTGCTGCAATTCTAAAATAAATCATGGTTTGGGTAGATTAGGCTTTTGTGGGCATCATGATAGCCTAGAGATATTTCTGTAGCGAAATATGTCAACTTTTATAGGATGAATTTATAAGCATGAAATTTTATAAGATGATATTTTATAGCATAACACATTTATAAGTAGTAGTCTATCTATATTATCATACTGTTGCCTTAAGATAGGGGCTTGGACTCTTATGGTATCAGTGGTAATAACAAAGAAAAAAGCTACAAAAAATTACCATTAACAAAATAATAATAATGAAATTGAAAAGGGAGCTGAAAACATAATTTGGGATCCTGATAATGGGAAAATCACAATAGCATCAGCAAGAATATTTTGAAGGAAAAGTAAAGACACTTTTCATTTAGACATGTTGAGTTTGAGATGACAGCAAGTTAGGTGGAAATAAGATAGTTGGAGCATAGGAAAAAAGTCAGAACTGTAAAGAAAGATTTGGAAACTAGCCATAAAGAAGTTATGTAAATTCATAGCCCTTTATCTACAATTACAAAATCCAAAAAGCTCTGAAAACTCAAAAGAGGTTTGTTTTTAAGGTCTCATTTGGCCTGGCATGGTGGCTCACGCCTGTAATCCAAGCACTCTGGGAGGCTGAAGTGGGGCGGGTCGCTGGTGGTCAGGAATTTGAAACCAGCCTGAGCAAGAGTGAGACCCCGTCTCACTATAAATAGAAAGAAATTAGGCTGGGCACAGTGGCTCATGCCTGTAATCCTAGCACTCTGGGAGGCTGAGGCGGGCAGATTGCTCGAGGTCAGGAGTTCAAAACTAGCCTGAGCAAGAACGAGACCCCATCTCTACTACAGATAGAAAGAAATTAATTGGCCAACTAATATATATAGAAAAAAATTAGATGGGCATGATGGCGCATGCCTGTAGTCCCAGCTACTTGGGAGGCTGAGGCAGGAGGATCGCTTGAGCCCAGGGGTTTGAGGTTGCTGTGAGCTAGGCTGACGCCACAGCACTCACTCTAGCCTGAGCAACAAAGTGAGTCTCTGTCTCAAAAAAAAGAAAAAAGAAAGAAATTAATTGGCCAACTAAAAATGTATAGAAAAAATGAGCCAGGCATGGTGGTGCATACCTTTAGTCCCAGCTACTCAGGAGGATGAGGCAGAAGGATTGCTTAAGCCCAGGAGATTGAGGTTGCTGTGAGCAAGGCTGATGCCATGGCACTCTAGCCTGGGCAGAGTGAGACTCTGTCTCAAAAAAAAAAAAAAGGTCTCATTTGACCCAATTATGAACTCATTTATAGCCATTATGCCAGTATAAATATTCATATATTGCACTGCTTCAGAAATAGTAATTCGTCTGATTACGGGATGTTCCCCCACACTCTGCTGGTGTATTGAATAATATATATGCATCATGCTAGCTTTCTAAATAATTCCAAAATACATCTGGTCTCAAGGATTTCACAAAAGAAAAAAGACATAAGTGAAGTCATAGCCACAGATGTAAAGTTACAGAAAAAAGGAAGAAAACTGCAAACATGGTTCCTTAATGTGCAGCTACAGTTCTATGACCAGGAATATAGAAAAGGTAGAAAGGAAGAGACATACCCAGTGATAAGTACCAACAGAAATGACTCCAAGGAACTTCATTTCTTTTCCCCTGACATCTAAGAGAAGGCTTTTTTCCAGCAGTATAAGGTATAGAGTTAAGAACATGATGAATGTTAAAGTTGCATGATTTTAGAGAAGGTAGATTTTGGATACTCATATATAATAGATCACAGAGTTGCCTAAAATTTTAATTGTCTGTTTTGTGAGATTTTCGTAATATAAAATGGCAAGTTGATATGATTTTGTCCTACAAATGCTATGTTTTGGGTTTTGTTGGCTGGGATACTGTTTTTTGTTGTTTGTTTTTTTTTTTGAGGCAGAGTCTGGCTTTGTTGCCCAGGCTAGAGTGAGTGCCGTGGCGTCAGCCTAGCTCACAGCAACCTCAAACTCCTGGGCTCAAGCGATCCTCCTGCCTCAGCCTCCCAAGTAGCTAGGACTACAGGCATGCACCACCATGCCCGGCTGATTTTTTCTATGTATATATTAGTTGGCCAATTAATTTCTTTCTATTTATAGTAGAGACGGGGTCTCGCTTTTGCTCAGGCTGGTTTTGAACTCCTGACCTTGAGCAATCCGCCCGCCTGGGCCTCCCAGAGTGCTAGGATTACAGGCGTGAGCCACTGCGCCCGGCTTGGGATACTGTTCATAACAATGAAATCAAGTTAGAAAATTGTGATCCTCCCCCTGCTTGCCATTAATTGTGATAGTAAGCATGCCAGTTGTTTCACCTCACTACAATCTTCACATCTGTGAAATAGAGAGAATAGACCAAATGATCTAAAGTTGCCTTCCAAATTTAATCCACTAAAATAATGCTTTGCCAAGAATGATAATAATGAAAATTAAGCTACTGATACACAAGAAATAAAATGTGAGGAAAAATTTTTAAATGATAAAAACTAGATTTTTTAAGTATTCTACTTAATATTAATTGTATAAGCTGGTGTTATGTTTGCATTGATATTTTTTTAGTCCATCTTTCATTTTTACTGAATACTTTCTTATCGTTTTGAGTGCAATTTTATATTTAAATCCTTCCCTATAATGTACGTTCAGTGCTTTGTTCAGTGTTTCTTTTTATAAGTTCATGAAATATTTCATAAACCTTTAGCACAAAAATTTCCATCCTAAATAAGGTAATGTAAGTGTTCATCTAAAATAAGTTCAGAATCAAAGGAATTTGACCTGGTGAACCAGAGTAAAAGCATCAAACCTTAGGATTTTTTTAACTAGAAGGAAATTTAGTGATGATCTAATCATGCTGGGTTTTTATAATTAAAGAAAATAAGGCCAAGAGAAGTGAGTGGCTTACAAGTGGTCATGTGGTAGGCAGTGGCCAAGTTAGCTCATTATTTCTCCACTATATTCTTCTGATGCCTATGAATAAAAAATGAGAGCCATCTTTAAGGAATATTATTTTGTTAGCAGATATATTACTTAGTTGCAGAGATAATAGGAAGGACTGGTAGGATTCGTCCTCCATATATTAAGACAGCACCATGAGAAGTCTTTTACATATTACATTACTTATATGTGACCTCATGGAATCCTTACAACAACTATGTAAGGTAGGTGCTATCATCCCTTTAGAGACAAAAAAACAGAAACTCAGAAAAGCTTGTAACTTACCCAAACAGCTTATAAGAGCAGAGATACTTGTAAGCTAGGTTGTCTGATTCTATATTACTCTGCCACCATATCACATTGTGGTCTCCCAGACCAAGACAAATGAAGAGGGGAAAAGATTATGAAGAATATGTAATGCAGATGAAGTCATTTTATTAGGAAACTCAAATTTGGTATTTTCTGCTTTTGGCAGATTTGGGGAGCTCCATGATCATGTGCTTCTTGAACAAGCAGACTTCTTCCTGGGTGCCTACCATTTGAAAAGCACTGTTGGGAAAACAGAAGTGTAAGACGTAGAAGAAGCATAAAATAGTTTCCTTATTGTCACCCAAACAGATTTAAAAGAATCTCTCCCTTTATTTATAAAGAATATATTTTATAAATATTATTTTCTAATTATAAAAGTAATACATACAAATCTTAGAAAATTCAGAAAAGGATAAAGAAGCAAACAGAAGCTGGGCGCGGTGGCTCACGCCTGTAATCCTAGCACTCTGGGAGGCCGAGGCGGGCGGATTGCTCGAGGTCAGGAGTTCGAAACCAGCCTGACCAAGAACGAGACCCCATCTCTACTATAAATAGAAAGAAATTAATTGGTCAACTAATATATATAGAAAAAATTAGCCGGGCATGGTGGCACATGCCTGTAATCCCAGCTACTCGGGAGGCTGAGGCAGTAGGATTGCTTGAGCCCAGGAGACTGAGGTTGCTGTGAGCTAGGCTAACGCCATGGCACTCACTCTAGCCTAGGCAACAAAGCGAGACTGTGTCTCAAAAAAAAAAAAAAAGAAGCAAACAGAAATTACCAGTAATCCTACTTAAAGTTAGTCAGTACATTTTCCATTTTGTTGTTACTTATGATAAAAGTGCTGATTCTGACAAGTCCTCAGAAAATTAATATGTATGCATAATGAAAATCTTTACTGTGTATGTGAATATACTTAATCCAAAATACTCACACGGGTTGAGTGAAGGGTAGTTTATTTACAGGTGGAACTGAAGGATTACTTTTAGGAAAACTGCAAGTTTGATAGTAAGCAGAGTAGCTGTAATTCAAAGTGCAGTGAAAGTCTTAGTGTTCACTCAGACTGTTTAGGCTTACTGACTAACAGTGTTACGGTATGAAATTGCATTCAACATTCCCTTGACCTTGAATCATCCACTGTGGAATGAGGATTGAAAACAGAGCTGGTGCTCCTACACCAGAAAAGTCCTAACACCCATGATTTCAACCACAGAACTTTCCTGCCTACAAGTCTGGTCCATATCCCTCTCTTTTTGAATGTTATGAAATTGAGAACTAAGTCACATTACCATTTGAGCAATCTGTCACTGGTCTAAAATGGCACCACAAATGCATAGAATTAAACTAATTATTTTTCTTGCTCCTTCAGGTGAATCAGTTCAGACAGCTGTATTCCAAAGTCATCAATGATAAACATGATGATGTCATGGCCAAGTTTGGCGCTATTCTGGCCCAGGGCATACTGGATGCAGGTAAATATTTTTAAGTCTTCCAGATGTATTTATTTATTAAAACTAAATCTAATGAAATAACTGTCTCTGATTATATGACAGTGGAAATTGAGTCTGAGGCAAATTATTACTGGAGAAAATTTGGAGCCTTCAATTCATAGTGATAATTTTTAACAGAGTCATTAAGAATGCAGACTGTTAAGAGTTTGAATCCTAGTCCCTTTACAGTGCTAGCTACATAAACTTGAGAAGGTACTTTCCCTCTCTGTTTTTGCTTACTTATCTTGTAAAGTCTACTTTATAGTGGTGGGAGGGTTAAAAATACATGCAAAGCAATTAGAACAGTGCCTGTCACTTAGTAAAGTGCTCAATAACTATTGGGTGATTTTTTTTCCTTAATTTTCTTAGTATATATAAGTTTTAAATAAGTTAACATTAAACATTTTTTGAGGAAAACATGTTTTAAATAAATTCTAGCAGCCACATCATTCCTAAAGTAAGATTCATGGAATATTTACCAAATAATTGTATGGCATAATATGCTATCTGGTTCTAAAATTCACCATTATACCATGGTCTATTTCAAAAGATAGAGTGGTGTTCCTTAGCCTGGGGGTTCATTAGACATATTCCTCAACTTTATTACTGGTGACATCTCTATAAAGGAAAAGGAAAAGAGCATATACCTACTTCACTGTTCAAGAACGTTACTCTTTTTCTCATTGTATTCTATCCGTGTGGAGTATAATCTCTGTTGTTTTTTGGGGGTTTTTTTCCTTTTGCTAATTTGAAAAGTGAGGAATAACATTTCAAGGTTTTTAGGTTGTTGTAGCAATCCTGTTATTAGGGGAGCATATAAAAAATAATTATTAGCCAACTATTTCTTCTAATAAAAACATTCTGTTAGCCATCATTCTTTCCTCCTCAGTCAACCAGGAATGTGTATATATTGGTATTGAATGAAATCAGAAAAAGAAACTGCAGTTGTTTAATACCTGCCTTACATTTTTGTTGTTAATCTTTTTGGGTTTTCTATATGCTAAGAATGTTTTAATTGTCTCATGGTTTTTAAAGTCCTTTTTATTTATTTATGTACTAATTCTTTTCTTTTTTTCTAAGTTATTTAATTTTGCTCTTTATTATTTGCTTTTTCTTAGAACTTTGCTCTTTTCTAAATTTTTGAGGTAAATGTTCTTCTATTTTAATCTATTTGTCTAATAAGGTTGATTTTTGTTTTGGGTTTTTTTTTCATTTTCTAAAAAGTTAGGAGTTTTCTGCTTAAGCTTTTAGTGTTGAGGTACAGTTTTTTTTCTTTTTCTTTTTAATTAAAAAACATTTCCTTATAGCTCTATATAGATAAGGAAAATACTCTATGGATGTTTTGGATAAAGTAAACCATTTCTATTCTAGGTGATATTGATTCCTTCCCATGTATAAATACAGACATTGTAAATACAGTCAATACAGACGTTGACATCCCATAGGTTCTTCCTCTCATTCTTTACTACCTTCCAGTATTTTTGTATTATATTTGCATTTTCATGGTTTGTGATATTTACATTGCCTTCAGAAATCATAATTGTCACAGTTGTATGCTTTTTTTTTTGAGACAGAGTCTCACTCTGTTTCCCGGGCTAGAGTGCCATGGATGGTATCAGCCTAGCTCACAGCAACCTCAAACTCCTGGGCTCAAGGGATCCTCTAGACACTTAATTGGCTAGGTTTTATCAGTAATTAAGTTTTTTTAATTGATTTTTTTTAATATTTAGATTTACAGAAAAAATTGGGCAAAAAGTATAGAGTTCCCGTATGTCCCTTATCTCCTTCCAATTTCTCCTATTGTTAGTATCTTGTATTAGTGTGGTATATTCACTACAATTGATGAGCCAATATTGATACATTGTTATTAATAAAGTCCCTAGTTTACATTAGGATTCATTGTCTATGTTGTACATTCTATGGGTTTTGACAGATCTTGAATGACATGTTTCCACCATACAGTATCATGCAGCATAGTTTTGCTGCCCCATACATTCTCTGTGTTCCACCTATTCACTCCTCCTCACCCTCCCTATAAGCCCCTGGTAACCACTGACTTTTTACTGTCTCCATAATTTTATATTATTTATTTTATTAAGGTATAGTTGACAAATGGAAATTATGTTTATTTACAGTATACATGATGTTTTGATATATATACACATTGTAAAATGGTTGTCAAGCTAATTTACACATCCATCACCTCACATACTTATCATTTTTTGTTGTGAGAATATTTAAGATCTACTCTCTTAGCAGTTTTCAAGTATACTGTACATTATTATTAACTATAGTCACCATACTGTACAGTAGATTTCCTGAACTTACATAGCCTGTCTAACTGAACTGTCTCCATGGTTTTAGTTTGCCTTTTCCAGAATGTTCTGTAGTTGGAATCATACAGCCTTTTCAGAGTGACTTCATTTGGTAATGAGTGTTTAAAACAGGATTCAGTAGTAACATTTTACTATTCCATAATCTTTTTTTTTTTTCTTTTTAGCTGCCACTTTTTTTTTTTTTTTTTTTTTTGAGACAGAGTCTCGCTTTGTTGTCCAGGCTAGAGTGAGTGCCGTGGCATCAGCCTAGCTCACAGCAACCTCAAACTCCTGGGCTCAAGCGATCCTTCTGCCTCAGCCTCCCGAGTAGTTGGGACTACAGGCATGTGCCACCATGCCCGGCTAATTTTATATATATATATATCAGTTGGCCAATTAATTTCTTTCTATTTATAGTAGAGACGGGGTCTCGCTCTTGTTCAGGCTGGTTTTGAACTCCTGGCTTTGAGCAATCCGCCCTCCTCGGCCTCCCAGAGAGCTAGGATTACAGGCGTGAGCCACCGCGCCCGGCCTAGCTGCCACTTTTTGAAGTTTACAATTTTAAATTACAACCCTTTACTTGTTCATTCAGCATTACTATAGGTTTTTGTTGTTTTTTTACTATATTAGGGTTATTTGTTAAGAGTTGGGGAAGAATAATTCTGTGCTTTACCTTTATTCTGCAATCTTTGCTAGAAGTCATCTCTGTCTTTCCCTCCTTTCTTCTTCTTTTGGAGCCCCTGTGTTTGATTTGTCATGGACCAATCAAGTTTTGGTGCTTCTTTCCATTTCTTTATTTGTAATCTATTTCTATTTATTTTGGTTCAGGTATTTAATACATAAAAGTTTTATACATATAGTGTTCACTATTATAAGCATAAAATTATTCTCTTGTCTTTTTTCACTTTTTAATATCCTATCCAACTGCATTAGAAAAATTTGCAATCCTGTATCTCTCTCCGTAAAGTTAGTGGTAGTAGAGAAAAATCTGAGGAGGGTAACTTCAAAAGATGGAATGAAGTTGAAATTTATGAGAACTCACTCAGTGATTTGGACTCTTCTGGGAGAAGAGCTGAAGATTAAGAAGATTTATGATTGAAGTCTGTTAAACTATAAACACTATCAATAGGATAAACTCTCCCTGGCTTATTAAATTTCAGAATGTTAGAACAAAAGGCTAGTTTAGTTTGTAAGTCTGAGAAGATAAGTTTCATTGGACTAAAAGAAAATTCAACTTCAAAACTTAAATCTATCCCCAGAAACCTATCTAATTAAAGAGAAAAAAAAAGAAATATAAATAAAATATTTAAAAAAAATTTAAAAAAAAAAAAAAACTTAAATCTAATAGCACATTCTCTAGGCAGCCTTTTCCTCTCTTGTACCCTACCCAGCCTCACCCTAGGTTAGGTACCTTGCTTAGCTGTATGTTCCTACTAGCACCCAGGTTTATAGCTATCATAATATGCTGTGTCTTATTTTAATTATCTAATCTGTTGTCTTCACTAGACTGATGTCTCCTTGGGATCTTTTTCAGTATTTTATTCATAATTCTCAATATATAGTAAGCATTCAGTTTTTGTGGGGGTTAGTGTAGGGAAGAATATAAGCAGACAATAAATGCACATAACTCCTGTGGGAAAAACAAAATAATACCTGACCTTTTTTTTTTTTTAGATAAAAATCTTAAATGAAATATCTATAGTGGGGTTTTAAGAAAATCTAGATTATTTTGTTGAACAGTAGAAACCCTATTCTTGCAAAAATTAAAATGCTGTTTGGTTTAGTATTTATTTTTGACAACCAAGCAAAATGTAGTCACCTATGAAATATTGAGATCAAGAGAAGTGAAATGTGAGCAACTAGAATCCAGCATTGTAATTCAAATTGGGATCCTGATTAGGCACAGACAAGCCCCATTGTTATAGGCTGTATTATATAAACTAACAGATTTGCATTTCACAGTTCTGTGTTACAGCACTAACACCATTTACTGGACCAGAGATTGCAACACACCTGCCCTTGAGCCAAATCTGACAAGGATGTGTTTTATTTTACCTGCTAACAAAATTTGCAAGATTTTGGACAAAATCCAGATAGAGTCCACTTTTAAAAACAAAATGACTTAGTGACCCTGGACCTATATCTCTAGTAACATGTTCCCATTAAATAAAACATGTACTTTCCAGTTTACTTCAATTCCCCACTTCTCCCAGTCCATGTTTTCTCATTTGTTTACCCATCTCATTCCTAAAGACATTCGAGTTTGCAACCCCTAATAGCCTCCTAGAATCTCAACCTTACAAGGGCTCAGTAAAGATCCAGCTATCTAACTCTGATAGCTTGGACCTCAGCTCTGGTTCACTGGCTTTCAAACTGTGCTTCTCTGTAGTGTCTAGAGGAATAGTCTAGGGAATGTGGCAAAAGATCAGGTTCTAAGCCATGATACCCTCCCAACAGTCCAAACTTCTCATTAGACAGAATCAGCTCTGATTTTATTGTTTTACATATTGTGGTTCCTCAAAAAATTTTCAATTGAATCAAGAATTGAAGCTTAAAAGTTTTCTTTTGTTAGTGCTAGTGCTCTAGTTCAAATACTAAAGTTTATACCCTTATTTTGCCAATGGAAAAAAAGACTCTTAGAAGTAAAGTAAGCCAGGTGTGGTGCCACACACCTGTAGTCCCAGCTATTCAAGAGGGTGAAGCAGAAAGATCACTTTAGGCCAGGAGTTTGAAATCACAACATAGCAAAACCCTATCTCCAAAAAATAAAAAAAGAAGTAAAGTAATTCATCTCTGGTCACCAGGCTAGTTAATGTCAGAGCTGCCTCCTACCAATGTAAGTGATTTAATAATTTGTAGAGTAATGCTTCATACTGTACTTGGATTTTTCTGTAGTTGCACATAAATCTTTATAACTGATAATAAATATTTCTCATAATTCTAATAGTTTTGTTTTTGTTTTTGTGGGTTTTTTTTGAGACAGAGTCTCACTTTGTTGCCCAGGCTAGAGTGAGTGCCGTGGCGTCAGCCTAGCTCACAGCAACCTCAAACTCCTGGGCTCGAGCGATCCTCCTGCCTCAGCCTCCCGAGTAGCTGGGACTACAGGCATGTGCCACCATGCCCGGCTAGTTTTTTCTATATATATTCGTTGGCCAATTAATTTCTTTCTATTTATAGTAGAGATGGGGTCTCACTCTTGCTCAGGCTGGTTTTGAACTCCTGACCTCGAGCAATCCGCCCACCTTGGCCTCCCAGAGTGCTAGGATTACAGGTGTGAGCCACCGCCCCCGGCCTCTAATAGTTTTTATACTGCTTAACACCTAAAAGAGCAAAAGTCAGAACATATTCTTTACTGTTATTTATTTATTTAGACAGAGTCTTGCTATGTTGCCTAGGCTAGAGTACAGTGGCATCATCATAACTCACTGCAATTTCAAATTCCTGGGCTTAAGTGATCCACTTGCCTCAGCCTCCCAAGTAGCTGAGACAACAGGTGTGTGCGTACCATGCCCAACTTATTTTTTAAATATTTTGTAGAGATGGAGTCTTGCTATGTTGCTGAGGTGAGTCTCAAACTCTTGGCCTCAATCTTCCTGTCTCGGCCTCCCAAAGTGTTAGGATTATAGGCATATGAGCTACCATGCCTGGCCTGTCAAATATATTTTATAAATGTGTGAGTATATTATAAATATGTAATTTTCTACATTCAGACATATGATTAAAGCAGCAAGTATAAAACGAAGTTAACAATATCTACCTCTTGGCCTCTTTGCTATTGCTTGCAAATATATGTACTATTAATAAATTATTAGCACTTTAAGGCCAGGCGCGGTGGCTCACGCCTGTAATCCTAGCACTCTGGGAGGCCAAGGCGGGTGGATCCCTCAAGGTCAGGAGTTCGAAACCAGCCTGAGCAAGAGTGAGACCCCATCTCTGCTATAAATAGAAAGAAATTAATTGGCCGACTAGACATATATAGAAAAAATTAGCCAGGCATGGTGGCACATGCCTGTAGTCCCAGCCACTTGGGAGGCTGAGGCAGAAGGATTGCTTGAGCCCAGGAGTTGGAGGTTGCTGTGAGCTAGGCTGACGCCACGGCACTCTAGCCTGGGCAACAGAGTGAGACTCTGTCTCTAAATAAATAAATAAATAACACATTAAAAGGTAATATATAGAGTAATATTTAACTTAGAATCATAGTTTTAATACTCTTCAGGCTTAGTTTTTTAAAAACACCTGCCTATAGATAAAGAAGGTCTACATTTGCCCTGAGTCCAATTAAAGTATAGCATTTTCAGTTTTGGAGAGCCTAGATAACTCAATGACTAATTCCATGGACTCTATATTAGATTGTATGAACTGTGCTCTTAAAATAATCGCCAGATGTCTTCCTAGTGCAGTACTTAGAAATAATAAAATCTTTATTATTACCCCACTGGATTGCTGTTCATAGTTTCTCTTTTTCTACAGGTGGTCATAATGTCACAATCTCCTTACAGTCCAGGACTGGACACACTCATATGCCTTCCGTGGTTGGTGTCCTTGTCTTTACTCAGTTCTGGTTCTGGTTTCCTCTTTCACACTTCCTGTCATTGGCTTATACCCCTACCTGTGTCATCGGCCTTAACAAGGACTTAAAGGTATGTTTGTGAGACCTCAACTTTGTAGTACATCCTGTTCACCATATCCTATTGATACACACCAGCCACTCGCAAGGATTTCCATGAAATTTTAAAGATGAGTTGGCATCTCATCAATAACATGTTTTCCCTTCAATTTGAGTCATCACCTTGTTAAGTGGAATTTGTCAGTGGAAGTTTTAAAAATCCTGTCTCCTTACTAGCTGTGTAATATTGAGTGAATCAATTGAGAGGGAATGGTGAAAGAGAGGGCTAAATTCAAACATACAGAGAGACTTTGTAGACCACTCTGATGAATTTTATTTAATACTAAAGGCTGTGTGAGCTGTTGAAGGGTTTCTAATAGACAAATGACATGAGATTTGCATTTTAGAAAGATTGTTCTGGTATCAATGGAAAGCCATTAGAATGCTATTGCAGTAATCTGGGCAAGGTAGAATGAGAACCTAAACTGAATCTTAATAATAAGGAATAAAGATTTGAATCAAGGACATGTTTCAGAGTTATATGATACTATAATGATTGATGGAAGAAAGAATTGTTACTAAAGGGAAAAGCAAAATAGGAGGATGTCCCTTTGGTAGTGGCAGAGAATAAGACCAGCAATGAGGAGCCAGGGAATCTGACAGAATGAAACTGGTCACTTAAGTTAAAAACTTAAGGTGCTTCATGCTTTGTCATCACATTTTTAATCATATTTTTAAATGCGGTTTGTGATTTAGGCCTTTCTCAATCCTGTGACCTGATGATTCATCTTCTTGTTCTTTAAAGGTCAAAAGGCTTTTTGACCTTAAAATAATTCTTATGTCTAGTCATCACTGTTCTATTAAATTTTCAGAGTGGAAAATTTTTAGGCCAAAAATCGCCTGATAAAGATTGAATGTTTCATTGTATTGATTTTGCTGTACAGCTTATAGCTAATTAAAACTGCTCACATTTGTAAGCAGTTTTATTTCTCGAAATAAGGATTTGGTTTCCCAATCCCTAACCTTTAACATTGTAACTAAACATCCTATAAAGGGGCTTTTATTCTCTACCAAATAATTTTGTGATCTGTTTTTATTCTTTACTATAAAAGCCATGTGGACTCAGCTACAGAGGAGGCTGAGGCGGGAGGATGGCTTGAGGCTAGGAATTCAAGACCAGCCTGAGAAACAACATAGCGAGACCCCCGTCTCTAAAAAAAAAAAAAAAAAAATGAAAAAAATTAGCTGGGTATGCTAGTGCACATCTATACTCTCAGCTGCTCAGGAGGCTGAGGCTGGAGGATTGCTTGAGCCCAGGAGTTTGAGGTTGCAGTGAACTGTGATTGTGCCACTGCACTCCAGCCTGAGTGACAGAGTGAGTACCTGTCTCTAAAAAAGAAGAAAGTGAGATGGAGAAGATAAGCTTCCTGGCCCTAGAAAGTATGGTGCTTATTATCATTCTCCCATCAACATAAATTGGGTAGAGAAAAATTCAGACCAAAGAATTTAAACCTGGTTACTAAGTAATGTGAAGCTGACTTTCCATTAGGCTCATGTTAGACTCTTATAAGGCATAATTAAATGATGTGGAAACAATTTTTTTTTTTTTAATGGAGGTAGAGTCTTGCTCTGTTGCCCTAGCTAGAGTGCGGTGGTGTCATAGCTCACTGCATACTCCAACTCCTGGGCTCAAGTGATCACCCTGCCTCAGCCTCCTGGGTAGCTGGCACTACAAGCCCATTCCACCATGCCTGGCTAATTTTTTCTATCTTTTGGTAGAGACAGGATCTTGCTCTTGCTCAGGCTGGTCTCAAACTCCTGACTTCAAGCAATCCTCCCAGAGTCCTAGGATTACAGGCATGCGCTACTGCGCTTGGCCAGGAAACTATTAATATATATACAGACTTACAAGTTAGTGTGGTGCAAGGAAGGGACATGGAAGTTTGGGACAGAAAATCAATCAGACAGCTTTACAAAGGAGGTAACAGTTAATCTAATGCTCACACCATGAGTAGGACTTAATCCATTGAAGCAGGGTAGGTTGTTAGTAACAGTGAGATAAAGGGGTATCTATTCAAAGGCACAGCTTCAGGAAAGCATAAGGAACTACAGGTAATTCTGTAAAGCACCTAAAAACTAATTCAATAAAAGAAGACAGATGCCTTTCAAAGAGTAGTGATAACATAGTCGAACATCTATCCACCATTGACACTTCTGGTCTCTTTTTTGTATCTTACTTAAATCTTTATGTTATTTTAATGGAGAAGGAAAAACAATTTCTTTTATTTCTTCAGATGCCAAAAGTTCAGTATAAATCAAACTGTAAACCATCCACGTTTGCATATCCTGCCCCTTTGGAAGTACCAAAAGAAAAGGAAAAGGAAAAGGTATGTTCTTTGTTCCTTTAAGCAACATTTGTACTTAGATATAGGAGCTGAGTGTTTTACCTGTGCTCATTTTTAAATATGTTTTATGTTTAAAAGTTACATTTCTCGTGGTAAAAATCTAACATTATACAAGAATATGAAGTAAAAGTGCTTTTTCTGTCTTGGTCATCCAAGTCCCATGTTGTAGGATTCACAACTGGTGAATCCCTGTGTAGGTTTTCTCTGCATGTGTCAATACTTTTTATACCACAGATAGAATTATTCTCTACATACTATTCTACATCTTGTTTTCACTTTAACATATCTTTAAAACTTAGTGTATATAGATCTCATTTTTTTCCCAAAGCTACCAAGCCATGCCTTTATGAATGTAGCATTATTTGTCATACTAGTTCTTTCTTTAGTTTCATTTAAGGTTATTTCTAATTTATCACTACTACAAATGAGGCTGGAATGAAAGTCTTTATACACATCCGTTTGTGCCCTGTGCAAGTAAGTATATAGGTTAGAATCTTAGATGTGGAATTGCTTGATCAGAAGTAATACACATCACTTATTTTCTTAGATATTAACCAATTTACCTTTCAAAATGGATATAATCAATTTATGCTCCTACCAGTCATTGATATGTGTTAAATCAAAGAATAATGATTAGAGAGTTGTACTTGCCAATGAAGTTTTACTCAGTAAAAGTATCTTTCATGACACATGACGTATAGGAGAATAGTTCTTTCTGTCAGGATAATGTCTCATATTATCCAGTTAATTATTTGGTGTAAATTGTGTGTATAAGTGGCAATAATTATATAATTGGCCAAATTTGAGGGTGGCCGCTGTGTTTCATACCCTCTTTTTAGTTCTAAAACAAAATCAGCTTTACACCAACCAATATTGCCCAGCTGTTCAAACTCCCTGTTTCACCTTTGATTTCAGTGAGACCCATCAAGGAGGATAATTCCAGGCCATCCACTCACCCATTATTATTGTAAGGCACTAGTCCAGTGTGGACATCTCTACAACCAGGACTGGAGGAAATTATTGTGTTTCCCAGTGCTTTCCCTATAAAGTAAAAAAGGATATAGCACCCAAATCTTTATCTTAGAAGTACATGATAGCAAATTTATATACAGGCTAGGCTACAGATTAAAGAAGATTAGAATTATATTAGACACAAACCTCCAAGAACTAAAGATTCACCTGGATAATAGTAGTAAATAACGTCAGTAAATGTCCTTGTTATTCCCATTTATTCTCGATTATTTTGTTCTTTATAATACTTACTGCCAGCAAACAGAATAGTATTATAGGGTTCTTAGGGCTTATATGTTTGTATAGACCTAAGGGATTACAATGATTTACCCTGTTCACTTCCTCTAGGTTTCTACTGCTGTGTTATCTATAACTGCCAAGGCTAAAAAGAAGGAAAAAGAAAAAGAAAAAAAGGAGGAGGAGAAAATGGAAGTGGTGGGTATAACTTGGTGGTTGGTCATACAGGTTGAAATATCTCTCTGTTATGGTCCAGATTCTTCCTTAGTCTAACATTAACTATACCTTGCTCATGGCTTCCTTCAAATAATTATCCTATTCCCAGCATATAGAATGATATAATTTTACTTGAAAGGGACACTAGAAATTATATCCATTTGTAGGAAGAATAGAAGCTTACAAATTAGGAATAAGTTCCTGGAGGAAATGACAACCAAAATAGGTTTTGAAGGGCAGAGTGGGATTTTTAGCAGACAATGAAATGATGGTAGGAGAAAGAAAAATCCTTTCAAGCAAAGAAATTGTCATTTGTTTAAATAGACCTGATTTTACTTACGTCTGCTGGGTTTTCTACCATCTTATCCTTTAAAACCAAGTCAAATACCACTCTCATTCCCAAATGGAGTTACATATGTCCTCTGAATCTATTATCACGTTAGTTGTACTTCCATTATTATCTGCCACTAAATTTTATACATAATAGTTGCTCGGTAAACTTATCAAACATTACTCAGTGATGTGGAACAGAAGTGAACCTTTACTGAGCCTTTTTTCCCCCCTAGGATGAGGCAGAGAAAAAAGAAGAAAAAGAGAAGAAAAAAGAACCTGAGCCAAACTTCCAGTTGTTGGATAACCCAGCCCGAGTTATGCCAGCCCAGCTTAAGGTCCTAACCATGCCAGAGACCTGTAGATACCAGCCTTTCAAACCAGTAAGTTACCAGTGGCTCCTAGCTCTATATTCCATGGGATAGTAATCTGTAGAACAATAAAATATTGCTAGAGAAAGATAAATCTACAAAATCATTAGAACAAGTTCTCTAGTACTAAGAAATCTCTTAGCAAAAGAAAGAATATTTCCCTCCATTTCATATATATTTTGGGGAATTTTTCTTTTTTATGTGTAATTCTACAAACGCCCTTATTCTGCCACAGGTGTATGCCATAGACATTCCTAAAACAGCATAGTGATTGGGAACATAGACTGTAGAGGCAGGCATACTGGATTTGAATCTTTTTTTTTTTTTTTTTTTTTTTTTTTAAAGAAATCACCACCTTTCAATGGATTTGAATCTTGATTCTACCACTTACAGGTTATGGGACGTTAGGCTAGGTACTAAATCTCTCACTGCCTCAATTTCCCTTACTGTACAGCACAGATTATCATCCCTACCTCACAGGGATATGGCTCAAATTGAACAAGTTAATACATAAGCACTGAGAACAAGACCTGGGACTGCTTGGTAAATGTTAGTCATCATTATAATTACACTGCTGTCATAAACATTACATTTTAGAGTTCAAAAAGGATCTTTGTGCCATTTAACTTATTCCAAGGTGTAGAATATTTCATGTTAGTAACAAATGCTTATCAGAAATTTAAGCATGACACTGTCTTTATCTTCCAGGTTCTTGTACCTAAAAAACTAAAAAGCCATCAATAGACCCATTCGATATATCCAACTGCTAGGTCTATCAAAGATGTCAGATATGAAATTTCTAGATCCTCATACAAGAGTAAACTACTCTTATCAACCTGATGGTGGGTCAGAGGTAGCTGAGCCAAGGTCTTACTTGACTAGATTATCAGCTAGAGGAGACAAAGGCAGAGAATGGAAGATAGTGTTATGTAGTGGTTTAGAGCTGGAATTTGGCATAACTGGATTTATATTTCAGCTCTGCCATTTCTTATCTGTGTGAATATACAAGGCATTTAATGTCAGTTTCTTCATCTGTAAAATTGGTCTGGTAATACCATCTCCCTCCTAAAGATGTTGTAAAACATCTAAACCAATGATAAATGTTGATCTGTAGCACTACCTAATCTATAGTAGTTGTTGTGTGGTGTTAAGTGAATGAATTGATAGAACTGCCAATGGACGCCTTAAATATGGTCACTGTCTGATCTGCAATCCAGTTCATCTTAGTGGCATTTTTACAGAGAATGTGTGCTAATAGTGTCTATAAACTTTTCTTGCCAGTTGCAGTGGAATATATATCCAGAACAAATGTCTTAGGACACAACTAGTGCATACTCCAAGCACAGGAGATACCTAATGTTTTTGACAATTATGAACTAAAGATAGACATATGCTCAAGGCCAGGAGACAATATGAGCACACTGGTATGCCACAGTTGGAAATAAAATGTTTGTTAAGTCTTTGCTCAAATTAAGTCAGAGCTATAACAGTTGATCCATCTATAAATCCGAAAGACTTCCTCTGTCTGTGCAAGCAAGTAATGAAGGCTGAAGAATAATTGTCAGTTGCCTGGCTGACTGTTGAAGGTGTAGCCCAACACAGTCTAACAAAGACTGGGAGACTTATTGTTCCCAGATGTTTAAGGAAATTCTTGTCCAATGAATAGATGATTAAAGAGACTCAGTGGACACACAAGACAGAGAACACAAACTTTATAGTGTTTCATTGCCTATATATTCAGTTGGTATTCACCCTTCCCAGAGAACAGAAAATCATGTATCTTACTGCTTAGAGGGTGAACTTTCTTACCAACATATGCAGCATTAATAAACCTAACCACGTATAGCTATAAACAGCTCTTTACATGTGTGGATGGTATTGTAGGATTTGAGTTGGATTATTTCATTCCCGTTAAGCATGAAATAGTAATAACCTAGAGCCAGATGTTTCCCCAAAATAGGAAGTCCTCTTGTGAACTGGGTATTTTCTGTCTGGTAGCTTATTCATCTCCATTTGGTCAATTAGGAGGTTCAAGTAAATTTTTAGGCCATGGAGGATTAGGGCGGTGACCACATGCTCTGATTGTTCTTGGCGTGAGTATTGATAGTAAAGACAGGGTCCATTCATAAAATGCATTCTCTTCAAGAAGAGCAAACTTTTTAAGGGAGAGGTTCTAGGTAAATGTAGGATATGTGTGTATTGGGAGAAGGGAAATAGTTTGGAAATTCATGAAGGCATACCAGTTTTGTAGCGTGGCAGAGCAGAGTTCTGATGAGTAAAAATCGGATTAGGTTGAACTGCAGAGATGCTTATACATATGTGAATCATTTGACTCATGTGCTTGTGCTTCTTTTCCTTCCCAGTAATGTGCTTTGGTAGAAATATGCTTTTTCCAGATGTGCCCTGCCACTGTTGACTGATTTAATTACAGAGAGCAGCTTTCCATTTCCTTTGACACAGGCAAGCAAATAGAATGAGGTTAGCACACCAGAGATGGGTGAATAGTTTGGTGTTTGGATTCACCTTCTGCTAATATGTTTGGAAGAAGGCTTAATAGAATTGCTGCTACAGTCTGCTTTCTGTTTGTTTCCCATCTGTTTTTTCATTGGCTTGCATCACCAGGATTTATGGATCAAAGTGAAAAACACTCAGATGTCTGGTATATTTATGCTGTTCTCTCCATCGTTCTGAAATTGCTGCTGGTTTTTCCTTTACAAATTATCTTGTCTGGTTAACAAAAAAAAAAACAAATTATCTTGTGTCCAAAATGATGGTCATCTCACAATAATGGAGTACATATTAGATTAGTGTGCTTCTCAAACTTTAATGCGCATGCAGATCAACTGGGGATCTTGTTAAAATGCAGATTCTGTAGATCTAGGGTGGGCCCAGCTTTTCTTTATTTTTAACAAGCTCACAAGTGATAACAATGCTGCCGGTTCAGGACCACATCTTGAGGAGGAAGGCATGAGAATATTGTATTTGGACAGGAAACATTCATTATACCCCCAGTCAGACTGAGGTTAGTAGCCAGATCCATGGCTGAGAAATACTGTTCTTAAATTAGGATGCAATTTAACATCTTAAATTAGGATGTTCAGCTGAGTAGAACAGCATCACATGTTATACCATCCAGAGCCATTGGGTTAAGTTTGCAAATGCTCCTTATAGGTCACAGTTGTCTTTATCCTAGTATAGTCCTGCCCTAGGTTTTTACTTCTGCATCATTCAGATAGTTTTAAGGTGCCATTTAACAAGCGTACACTCTAGATGTGAAACAGGCTTGGAATATGAGTGGAGCTTGTGCTTCTTCACTGCTCTCTGTTTACAGCTCTCCATCGGAGGCATCATCATTCTCAAGGATACCAGTGAAGACATTGAAGAACTGGTGGAACCTGTGGCAGCACACGGCCCTAAAATTGAGGAGGAGGAACAAGAGCCAGAACCCCCAGAACCATTTGAGTATATTGACGATTAAGGACCAGAGGTACATGTGCAACCAAATTATGAAGGGAAACCTCTTCGCCAGTACTTCACAAATGTTTGTTACAAGGACATCGTCTCACTGTTTTCCTTTGTTTTGTGCTTAGTACTTATTTACACTTAAACAGCATTAAAACTTCCCCCTATTTTTAGCTCTTTCTGTGTATGTAACAAGAAATGCCTTTTTTCTTTCTTCCTTAACTCTATACACTACCAATGCTGTTCAAAGTGGCTGGCCTGTAAACTGTTTTTATAGTTCTGTAAGGAGATACTCGGAAACTTGCTTCAGAATGTAAAGCGACTCAATGCTTCTTTCATCCGCAGAGTCTTCCCCAAAAAGTCATCTGAACTGTATAGTTTGCTTAGTGATGGAGTTGATTTACATTCTGATGTAAGTGCCTTGTGGATCAGTAATAGTTGGACTGGCACTGGCCCATTGATCACACTTTTGAGTAGCACAGATATACAATTTTCACCGAATTTTCTCTCTCCCTATCTCCTTTGGCAATACTTTTGACACTAGAAGCCTTAACATTCATTCATTCAGTGTGTGTAAGTCAGGGTGCTTATAGAGACTTTGGGGTCATTTAGACCACATCACAAAGCTTCATCCAGTTGAAAAGGATTATTACTGTGCCAGTATTCTAACAGTACTGAAAGGGGTCTTTAGATGTGAAAGATTAGAATAATATAATTCATTAAATTGTCATTCTTAGTTGCCTCATTTCTTTTGAATGGTCATCACATAATTGAAGGCTCAGGTGAACGATAATCAAGGTTCCCTAATCCTACCCTAGCACGAACACATTTTCAGACAGCTATGAATTTATTCTATGCTTTAAACAAAATAAGGACAGTATCATGTATTATATTTAAAAGTCTAGTTGCAAATCAAGCATGGTGAGTGTTATACACTGACTAGCAATTAACGAAAACTTTACAGAAATCTCAGATAAATATTAAGGTAGAAACCCTGCCATTTGTAGGAAAATATATTCATGCCTCAGGGAGACTATTAGTTTGGGCCTTAAGAAAAGGGGATTTATACTAATTTCCATGTTATCTAAACTTAGTTTTGAAAATTATTGGCCAGGTGCTGTGGCTCATGCCTATAATCCTAGCACTTTGGGAGGCCAAGGCAGGAGGATCAGTTGAGGCCAGGACTTCAAGACCAGCCTAAGCAAGGGTGAGACCCTGTCTCTACCAAAAATAGGAAAAATTAGCTGAGCCTGGTGGTGTGCGCCTGTAGTCCCAGCTACTTGGGAGGCTAAGTTGGGAGGATTGCTTGAACCCAGGAGTTTGAGGTTGCAGTGAGCTATGATGATTCCACTGCACTCTACCCAGAGCGACAGAGTAAGACTGTTATCTCAAACAGAAAGAAAGAAGAAAAGAAAGGAAATTATCTTTCAGCCTTGATGGTTTCCTAAGCTTTACCCAACTAGCACATGACAGTATAGATGTCATGATCACTCAGTCTCTCTTGGAGAATGGAAATGACACCTATTAGCGTCCTTTTTAGCCTTTTTAATACCTTACAGGAAGCCCCCCGGGTGATGGCTTTCAAGGCAGTTTACTACAAAATGGCTTAGAGGCTTATAGCTGGAAACTGGATTCTTGTTAGGTTTTAAAGGATAAAATATTCAGTCCATTAAGGGTTTGAAGGCCGGGCGTGGTGGCTCGTGCCTGTAATCCTAGCACTCTGGAGGCCGAGGCGGGTGGATTGCTCGAGGTCATGAGTTCGAAACCAGCCTGAGCAAGAGCGAGACCCCGTCTCTACTATCAATAGAAAGAAATTAATTGGCCAACTAATATATATAGAAAAAATTAGCCGGGCATGGTGGCGCATGCCTGTAGTCCCAGCTACTCGGGAGGCTGAGGCAGGAGGATCGCCTGAGCCCAGGAGATTGAGGTTGCTGTGAGCTAGGCTGACGCCACGGCACTCACTCTAGCCTGGGCAACAGAGTGAGACTCTGTCTCAAAAAAAAAAAAAAAACAACAACAACAACAAAAAAGGGTTTGACAGCTATAGTCTGTCTTAACCCAAAGTAGCATAAGGACTGCAAAGGCAGGGTTGAGGCCTAGTTTTAGATTTCAATAGCTAGTAATAAAAAAAAAAGAGGGGGGAAGGGGAGAGAGAATGTTTTGCAATTAAGAATGACTCTAGCTTCTACCACCACCCCCATTCCCTTCCGCAGGATCTCACTTGCTCTTCTGAAGAAGATTGTCCAGGCTCATATTGGAAATGCCTATGAGGAAATTCATGCCGAGACCTGCTATTCAATGCATGTGTACCATTGCCTTGCGCTGACCTGAAGAACCTTGTCTCCAAGTCTTTGGTTGAAAAGAAGATATATGACTATTTAGTGTGCTCTTTCACAGAACTTGGTTTTCAAATAAATATATTAAAATCTCCAGATGGACAAGACTTTTGTTTTTCAACCTGGATTTTTAATAAATGAATCTAATCCTCTGCCCATCATGAAATTCCTGAATTCAAAGAGCTAAATGCTTGATGTGCTAGGATGAGTATGCATGACTTTCATATTGATGAAAAAGTTCAGCTATTCTTAAATTATAGACCATTTTGAGAATATTGGGGGGGAAATCAAATCTTGCTCCTTACCCCAAGAATTCTCTGCAATTTTTTTAATGGAACGGAGAGTGGAATGCCATCCCTTACTGAAGAAGTCTCTTTAATGATCCAGGAAAATGTTTAGACAGCTAAAAAGCACTTTTTTAAAAAACAAACTTTGGTTTTAGGATAAACAGGCAGGGTTAATCTTCTGACAACTACACCATCTCCTTGTGTTCTGCTATATGAAATGGGTCTTTCTGATTTACTGGAACATAAGAGCTAGATTTGAGAGCTTTTGTGTTGTTTTGTGATTTGATCTTCAATCATGTATAATAAAGTGGGTAGCTTCCAAAATTATACATGAATGGCACTTTGCTCCTACCTTCATTCTTTCACTTCTTAATTTAGGATATAGTCTTCTGAGTCTGGAAGAAAAAAAACCAAAACTGTTATTAAAGGAAAAAAAAACTCCTATATCAGCCCTAAGATATTCATCTACCACAGCCTTGTTATTAGGTCCAGGTCTAAAGGTTACTGATCCCAAAGGATAGCTCCACTCACTGGTTAATTTCATTGTATCCTCTCCTTTGTAAATTCCTAGTTTCCTGAATATCAGATGATTCTATAAAAGAAATTATCTCATTTCCTAGCCTCATTAGCTATGTCCTTCCTGTTCAAGCTCGTAACATTGCTTGCATTTCAGAGTTATCTCTTACATTTCCTTTAATATATGAAATGTTTAAAAAACAGAAGTCTCTCAATGATGTCACTGTCTAAAATTGAGAAGTCTGGGAGGGGTGGTACATTCACTGGCCTCCTGCCAAAGTTATTACTTTCTTTACAAAATAATAGATTGAATTTCAGGGAGCAGTCAGCACTAGTTCCTGTTAGTGCAATTCAAAATTTTAAGTCTTGAGAAGGTTATAGCTTTAAACATTGCAAGCTATGAAGTAAAATGGTCGCATGGATCAGATTATGAGACTGTATCTGCTTTCCTGGTGGATTTTTCCCCCTAGTTTTTATGGGAAATGCATAGCTCTGAGACCTAACCAAGGAGCAAGGAAATCTAGAGTGAAAATAACAGGATGAAATAGTCATACGTGAATGCAGGACAGGAGCTAGAGTTTATGCGATCAGTGGAAGAAACAGAAGGGAAATTGGCAGCAATTACTACCAGCTGATAGTGTGGCACACTGTTTCAGAATTGAAGGCAAGTGAGATGTCCAACATTAAAACGAGGTGGAAGTATTAGTAAATGGTTTGATTTCTTAAATTGGCCTTAATCCTAGTATCCAATCTTTTTCCTGCTGCTCTGCAGGTAAATGACTCTGCTGACTCCTGCCTTTTAAAAATACTCTCCTTGTCCTCTTAGATATGTTCTGATTTTCCTCCCTGTCTCTGACCTCCCCTTCATTTAACAAATTGACAGTATTCATGCTTATTTGAGCATCTATTTGTGCAGGGACTCTAGTTCTTTGGTCAGTCCCACTCTCTCTGTGCTCTTTAACTGCTGGCCTTCTCAAGAATTTGGTTTTTGGTCCTTCTCTCTACACATTCTTCAAGCAACCTAATCCATCACACACCTTCATTCACCATCTTTGTACAAATGACTCCAAAGTCCACATCCCACCCATCCCTTTCCTATGAGCTCCTGACGTGCACATCCAACCACTCTCACTGCCATCCCCTTTTGGGCTGCCTCACAGGCACTTAAAACAATACATCCAAGCACCCTCCGTATTTATCTGCTATTTCGGGCTAATGCCAAGACCTCCATCTGGCTGCCCGCACTGAAAAACCAGGCTTCACCTTGACTCAATGTGTGGTTTCTCAAATATCTCCAGTTCGTTCATTCTTTCCTTCCCCACTACTCGCTACCTTCAGCTGAAGCACTTAACTGGTCTCTGCCTCCAGACTTGTCCCACTCTAATCCATTTCCCAAATTGATCTTTCTAAAATGCAAATCATGTTAATCTGCTTAAAAGCTTTCAGTGCTTCCTTGTTGCTGAATAAAGCCCCAAACTTTTTTGCAACCATTCATAGCCCTCAACTGGAACAAGCCCAAGTGTCCATCAACAGGAGAATGGATAAACAAACTGTCATACAAACTGTGTCACAGTCACACAGTGGAATACAACTCAGCAATAAAAAGGAACTGATACACAAGGATGAACCTCAAAATTATGCTGAAAGAAATCAGACTCAAAACACTACATACGTGATTTTACTATATACATGAACTTAATGAAGAAGTTCAAAAATGGGTACTCCAAGCTGGGTGTGGTGGTACATGCCTGTACTCCCAGCTACTCAGGTGGGGAGGCTGATGCAGGAGGATCACTATTTCAAGAGTTTGAGACCAGCCTGGACAACACAATGAGACCCCTGTCTAGTTCTGGAGGCTGGGAAGTCCACGAATGAGGAATCAGCATCTAGTGAGGGTCTCCTTGCTGTGTCATCCCATGGCAGAAGGGGGAAGGGCCCCAAATTCTTTAATATGTGCACATGGCTGCCCAAGGCTTTAGCTGTCGCTTGCCTCTCCAGCCTCCTATCTCTCAACTCTTCCACCTCACACTCAGAACTGTTTTCACTTCCTCCAAAGACCCAGGTTCCTGTCACCTAGCCTTTGCACATATTGTTCCCTCTGCTGGAAATATCCTCCTGTTTTGACTCCTGCCATTTTTAAATCTAGTCATTTAGGTCTCAGTTCTTTGAGACCTCCTCCAAGAAGCCCTCCTTGGTCCCTCCCAGGAAGGCTAGGTTCTCTGAGCTTCCCCAGGACCCAATATTGCCCCTTATTGTCCTCATGCCATATTATCATTCACTGCCTAGTTAACTTGCCTACCTTCCCCTACATGTGTCTTGCTCATCATCTTAAACCCTAGCACATAGTCTATGATCCCGTATTCACTGACTGACTGTTCTTGAGAATGGTAACTGGGAGCTACAACTGAGCATTAACACAGCAGTTTGAGACAGAGTCCATGAGCACGGACGAAGGTGGTTTCGTCTGTCTCAGAGCTGCCTTCCCCAAGGGCCTAAATGTCTTTTCACTCTCCTCCTGCAGTGACTGCTCCTGCCAAGGACTAATTTTCAGTTGATTTTGCTCTTGAAGAACCCTGGCCTTTCTTTGTGTGCACAGGCAAGATGGCCTCTCATGGATCTAACAGGCATGAGACGATGGTAAGAAATGAACCTGGGCAAAGATTTTGTGGCTTTGTCCCAGACAACTCCGCAACATTTGTATATGCATCATAAATGAAACAACACTTCCACTTCCTTAGCAAGTGCATTTTGCTGTTTCTAGTTAGTGTTTAAAGTTTTCTTCCGCCCTCTCATTCTTTACAGTTAAAGCTGTAAGGGCCCTTCCGAGCCAAACCACATAATGGGAAGACCATGCATGCGGCCTCAGACTTAGGTTGAGATCCTGATCCCGTCCCTTGGTCATGTCCTCGTTTGTACAAAGGAAATAATGCTCACCTCAAGGTTGTTACAGGGATTAAACAATGATTATGATCACACTTGCTATGTGGTAGACACTGGTAAGAATGACATATATCGGCCGGGCACGGTGGCTCACACCTGTAATCCTAGCACTCTGGGAGGCCAAGGCGGGTGGATTGCTTGAGGTCAGGAGTTGGAAACCAGCCTGAGCAAGAGCGAGACCCTCGTCTCTACTGTAAATAGAAATTAACTGGCCAACTAATATATATAGAAAAAATTAGCCGGGCATGGTGGCGCATGCCTGTAGTCCCAGCTACTCGGGAGGCCGAGGCAGCAGGATTGCTTGAGCCCAGGAGTTTGAGGTTGCTGTGAGCTAGGCTGACGCCATGGCACTCACTCTAGCCTGGGTAACAGAGTGAGACTCTGTCTCAAAAAAAAAAAAAAAAAAAAACAAAACCGTTTTTACAGTTTTGTTTCCAGTTCATATTTCCATTAAGCTGGTTTCTGGCCTCTTTATTTTCTGGGATTGTTTGATCCAAAGATCGGCAGACCCTCAAGTATCCATGTACAGACTCTGCTCCAAGTTTGCATCTTCCTCCGTACTCCTGAGTCGGTGTGCCCGCTCAGGAAGGGGCTAGCGACACAAGTGCTGCAGCCAGCTGCCCTGCCCTTCTGACGTAGCCCTCGGGTGATGTGCGTTTCCCATCTGTCTGCTGGGGTCTGGGCAGCTCCTTTGTTACGTGCACTCAATGTTTTCCAAATCAGTGAGTTATTTATTTATAGTGAAATTGTATCTTGGAGATAATTACCATTATAGATCTTAGACATTACACAGAGCAGGAACTTGGCAAAGAGTTGGACAGAGATCAAGAGCTTCCTTCCCCTCAAGTCATATTCCCATGACCTGGTCTGAGCGGCCAGGATGGACTCTTGTGCCATCATCTTCTCTCAGAAGCTCTGATTCATGTCCCAAAAATTTCAGAGATTACAAGCTTTTTGCTTACGTTAAGTATGAACTAGTATCTCTAAAATAAGGGTGGGGAATGTGTCCCTAAGCAAATTCTTTTCTTTCTCTTTGGATTAGAAGCTTCCTGGGGGAATTCATTTACACCTCACTGTCAGTCCCCAGTAATCTAAGTAGCTCTCAGGCCTGTATGACACATCGTTTGCAAGGCAATTAGTTGTCCTGTGGATTCCTGTGTGAATACCATTTTTGTTTCCCAGCCTGTCTATGAATAAGATCCTTAAGGGCAAGCCCCAAGGTCCCTGTCATGTCAAGTCCCTGTCATGGTGCCTTCAGATTAAGTAATTGCTTTAGCTTTGAGGAGTCTGGTGATGCCCTTGAGCCTGATTGATTTTTCTGCATGGCACTTACAACCACCTGGCATATTATGTGTTTATTTATTGTCTGTCTCCCCTGGTTATCACATAAACTTCAGGAGGACAAGGAATTTTTTTGTTTGTTTGTTTTTAGAAATAAGGTCTTACTCTGTTGCATGAGCTGGAGTGCAGTGGCATCATCACAGCTCACAGCAACCTCAAACTCCTGGCCTTAAGCAATCCTCTTGCCTCAGCCTCCTGAGTAGCTGGGACTACAGGCATACGCTACCGTACCCAGCTAATTTTAAAAACATTTTTGTAGAAAAGGGCCTATTGCCCATGCTGGGATCAAACTCCTGGGCCCAAGTGATCCTCCTGCCTCGGCCTCCTGAGTAGCTGGGACTACAGGCATACGCTACCGTACCCAGCTAATTTTAAAAACATTTTTGTAGAAAAGGGCCTATTGCCCATGCTGGGATCAAACTCCTGGGCCCAAGTGATCCTCCTGCCTCGGCCTCCTGAGTAGCTGGGACTACAGGTGCACACTACTACATCCAGCTGATTTTTCTATTTTTGTAGAAAGGGGGTCTCGCTATGTTGCTCAGATTGTTCTTGAACTCCTGGCCTCAAACGATCCTCCCGCCTCAGCCTCCCAAACTGCTAGGATTACAAAGGGCAACTGTGCCCAGCCCAGGGAGTTTGTTTTTGATGGCTGCTGTATTCCTAGGGTTGATTGTAACACTCGGTAAACAGTTACTAGATTGACAGACCGGTGGATGACAGTGGCAAAAATGTATTTAACTGCTGTGTGCTAGGCGCTGTGTTCAGCACTTTATTCACATGAATGTCTTTGAACTTCACAATGCCATGGTGAGATAAATAGTACAGATAAAGTGAGGCTCAGGGATGTTAAGGGTATATAGCAAGTTATGGGACTGGAATTCAAACCCAGGTCTAACTACAAAACCTGTTTCTTTTTGGTTTTATTTCTTAGCCACTGTGGCAGTGATTCAGCAGATTTGGAGCCCAGCTAAGGAACGCAGCACATTTAGTAGGGCTCGGATGATTCTGCGACAGATGGTCCTGAGACCACCACACTGAGAAACACTGTCCTGTGCTAAGCTGCTTCCCCAAGACCTGAGTCCCGTCGCCATGGAGGTGGAGTGTGGACACGGGAATAGGAAGGGCCATGGGACGCCTCCACAGCACGGATGAGAGCAGACATCAGCAAAGCCCTCCCCAGGGGACAGACGTCTCCAAGGGACACGGCAGGACCTCACAGCAGACAGAGTATGGACATCCCCAGAGATAGATTGTACTTCCCAAAGGAGAGTCCCCAGAAACGAAATGGATGGACCCGGAGGCGGCAGGTGGGAGTGCTGTCCTACGGTGGCCCGTTGGACAGTTCTCTCTGGAGTACACTTGGTACTACACAAAAAGGCCTCTGGGTTGTATAACTCTAGCAGAAGCCCATTTTTGGAGATGATTCTTGCTCTCTTTCCTGGAGCCCTGGGCTTGGCATACCGTGGAGCTGGGCAGCCACAATGCACCAGTTCTCCTGGGAAGTGCCCCAGCCTGAGACTTGCTTTGCAGCGTGCAGCAACCCAGGAAAATTGACACACATCAAATGGCCCAAGCAAACAGGGCCTGTGAGTGGCTGCCATGGAGTCAGTCCTCATCCTGGAACCTCCAGACCTCAATTCCCCCCAGCCCCCTGCCCCCCACCACATCGTGGCCTGGCCACAGGTGCCTCAGCCTCTCCTCTGTTCAGTGCTCCAAGGGGAGCTCTGTTTGGTCACCCCAGCAACACGTCAGCCAGCAGCAGGGGGATGGCGAGAGGGCCACGCTCAAGGGTCAAGCAAGGACAACAAGGAAATCCAAGGCTGGATTTCACGCGTGAAGGCAAAGCACATGCTAAACTCAGCATACCAGAAGCCTAGGAAAAAATAATTTCATTTTTCTTAAAAGAATTTGATCAACAATTATGTATGTAACTGAAATAATCTTCATGGGAAAAAGGAACAAGTTGTTAGAGGCACCATAACCTTTTTAGTGCTTAGTTGTTAAATGTCTTAATCCAGTCCTGAACAGGGACACATAATCTGTGCTCAGTCCCTCAACATTCTCAAGCCACTGGTTCAAGACAAAGTCCCATCTGGCAGCGGAGCTGACGCGGACAAGGATAAAGGACGTGCAGAAGGATTGCATGGGAGGGCAAAGCCAACTGACCAAACCTAAGTGCGGAGCATTCATTCTGCAGACTGGACTTGGCTCATACTTTAGTACCACATTAGGGATAATCAAAGAGCCTCATTCACTCATTCATTCATTCACTTATTCAATAGTGAACTTCTACAACGATTGCAGCCCAGCAACCCCTGGCATTCCTTCTGCTAACTGGTATCTGAACCTTCATTTCGTAAGGGAACTGGCCACCTCCTAGCTCAGCTCAGATGCCAGTCTGCACATTCCATCCACCAGGTGACAGTGATTGGTTCAGGGAAGAGCACAGGACCACGCCCGGCCAATCAGAGCTAACAAGACCCAATTCTGGGACATCCACTCCAGCTGTTGGGAACCATTCTCTCTCTCTTCCACTGCTGACCTAGCCTAAAGCTGCTCCTTCTACCAAGTGGAACCCGAATATGGCGCCAACCCAGAGGAAGCTAAGAGGATGATCCAAATGGGACCTTTCAACCCTTGAGTCCAGCTGTGCCGCTACCTCCGCACTGTGAAGTTCCACGAGCAGCACCTTCTCTTCTTTGCTTAACAAAACACAAGCTGCTTGGAGCTGAATTTCTGGCACTTGATACCAAAAGAGCACTTCAAGAGGAGCCATGGGGGCAGGGGTTTGGACTGAATTGTGTCCCCACAAAATTCATATGTTGAAGCTGATGCCCTAACCCCCAGTACCTTCAGAATGTGACTGTATTTGGAAGTAGGGCCTTTAAAGAGGTGATTAATATTTAAAAAATGAGGCCATTAGTGTGGAACCTAATCCAGTCTTCTTAGTGGCCTTAAGAAGAGCAGATTAGGACACAGACAACACACAGCCCAAGGGACAGCTACATGAGTAAGAAGGCAGCCACCTGCAAGCCAAGGAGAGAGGCTGCGGGGACAAGAGTGACTTCATTTTTAAATGCTAATCCACCTGACTATCCCCAAGTCCAGGAATACCTACAAAATGTCTAGTTGATGTGTTACTCTTTATGTAGGAAAACCCTATTCACTCTAAGCTTCACCTTTCCTCTAAAACAACCCTTGGTGGTCATGCACTGTGACGCCAGCAGCCTTCCCCCAGCGACCTGCACATTCCTCCCAGAGCACGTGCACTTTTTCACCCAGATATGCGCCCTGGGCCTGGGAAGGGGTCCCGGTGCAGAGATCTATCTGTCTTGTGGCTACCCAGGACCACGCTTCTGTCCGTAAGTCCTAATATCATCCTGTACTGACAAACCGGGTTGGTCTGCCTCCTTCTTTAGTTTCTCAACTCCTTCGACATCTGGGGCTTGCTTTGCATGTGCAGCCCTTTCACAGAACAGAGGCCTCAGAAGAAACCTGCCGGCACCTTGATCTCAGACACCTTGATCCAGCCTCCAGAACTGTGAGACCATAAACATCTGTTGTTGAAGCCACGCGCGGGTCTGTGGTATTCTGTTGTGGCAGTCCAAGCAGTCTAACGTGGACAGAGGCAGGCAGGGGATTACTAGGAGAAGATGGGGTGACTGAATGGGGTGGGGGGCGTGAAAGAGGGGAGCCCGGTGGAGGACGCCATGGTTGTCATCTGCTGGAGAGGTGAGGCTTGAGCTAAGGAGGAGGCAGAAATGATCACGAGAAGGCATGGATTTGAAAGGAGCTTTCTGCCAAATTAACACAACCCGGTCACTATGATAAAGACGTGGGGTAGAGAAGGGAGAGTCTTGCTGGAGCCTTCTCCACACTGAGCGACCATGGTGGACGTAGCTACCTCTGTTTGGCCTCACCCAGAGTGTTAGCTTCTGGGCCGGACTTGGATCCATTCATTTCCGTGTCCCCCCACTGCCACAGCCTGGAGCAGTGGTTTGGGGGCGGGGACAACTGCCCTGGTGTTACCTGGTGCAGGTGAGAGGCAAGTGCCAGGAAAGGAAGCTGGTGTATTCAAGTGCCCCAGCCTGCGATGGCGCAGCCTGGGCCCCAAGACCATCCTCTCTGTCTGTTCTCGGAGCCACCTCTAAAGGGAAGGGCAGAGCGAGTACAGCAGAGAGCAGGCTTTGTGCGAGTCACCAGGACTTGGTCAATGGTTATCAGCAACAACAGGTCAGCGAACAATAGGTCCTCAGGTGGATCTTGTCATCGGCAACCTCAGGTTGGCCTGTTCGTTCTAAACTTTTCAGACAGAACAAGCCAAAAGCATGCTAGCAGCAGAACTAGCACTGAATGCCCCTTGGGGTGCACCTGCATGTCGTCGGGGCACCTGTGGTTTCCACGGCGACTGGGGAGCCCGCCAGTGTTCCTGGAGGGGGCCGGCCAGGCTGGAGTCCTGCGGTGGTGGGTGGGGTGAGACTGACCTGCGGTTTGCTCAGAACTTTACCAAGGACTGTTCCTCACCTGGAAAACTCACATCGAAGATGGCCACACGGCACGTGCTGAGTCGCCGCCGCCACTGCACTGCTGTGCCAGCCTGCGTCCCGGCTCTGCCTCAGGCCACCGCATCAGACCTCCTTTCATGCCTCCTGTATGGTCAGCCTAAGCGCTTATACATGGATATGCACATGTATCTTGAAATAAATTGCTTTCCTTTTATTTCTTCTTTCTTTTTTTTTTTTTTTTTTTTCGAGACAGAGTCTCACTTTTGTTGCGCAGGCTAGAGTGAGTGCTGTGGCGTCAGCCTAGCTCACAGCAACCTCAAACTCCTGGGCTCAAGCGATCCTCCTGCCTCAGCCTCCCAAGTAGCTGGGACTACAGGCATGTGCCACCATGCCCGGCTAATTTTTTGTATATATATTTTTAGTTGGTCAATTAATTTCTTTCTATTTTTAGTAGAGACGGGGTCTCGCTCAGGATGGTTTCGAACTCCCAACCTCGAGCAATCCGCCCGCCTCGGCCTCCCAGAGTGCTAGGATTACAGGCGTGAGCCTATTTCTTCTTTCTTTACAGGGCATTGTAGTGATCATTTTTAAATCATGTGGATAAATATCTGGGCATTTCATTTTAGGATGGGAAAGAGGACATTACAAAGCGTGTTGTTAAAGGGGGAGTCTGGGTGGGTTAGGCCAGCCAGGCACTCTCACCCGGGAGCCCACCGAGGCTCTTCCCTGCAGCCCGGCCCTGGCCTCTGCCGCTGCTGCGCTTCTCAGCCTCTACCCTATAAGGCCGTGTGAGGGCTCAGCAGGCAGAGAAAATGAATGTGCTCCCGCCAGTGGTTCGCACAGCTTCCCGGAGCGGAGTAGGCAGAAGGCTGTGGAGGGCTGGGGCTGAGCAGCCTCCCAGGAGAGGGGCCCCAGCCCAGGGTTTGGGCTCCACTGCACCCCCCTGCCCTAGGGAGCCCCCAATTGGAGGCAGGGCCACGTCCCATCCTGAGTGGCCAGACTTTCAAGTGTATGTAAGAAAATTGCCTGTCCACAGCCCCTGTTACTTCCTCTAGACAGGTGGACTCACATTTCCATGGGACAGATGGTTCTAGAAAATATGAGTCAGGACAGATCAGAGCCATTCTGGGGGGTGGGAGGGGAAATCTATCGCTTGTTTTGGCTCCTTCCCCAGACCTGTGCTCTGGGTTTGGTGCTCTGGTGGAGACGGTGAAAGGCCTGCCTGGGTGGCTGTGAGGCCGCAGCCGGCCTGGCCTGAGACCCGGCCGTCCAAAGGCCCAGACGGCTTAGATGCAAGGGGCTCTGGGCTCCAGACCAACACCCAGAGGCTACACCTGTCCCTGGGGACTCCCAGATACAGCAGTGGGTAGTGCCCCCACCTTCCTGGAGGGTGAGGGCCACTCTCTCCAGTCCCCAGCCCCGCTTCTGCACTTCTAGGCTGGTTCCAGGGAGAGAGCTGGGAAAAGCTGGCCCTGCCTTTCCTTCCACAATTGTTTTTGGAACCAAAAATGTTTAGTTCCCAGCATTTTGGTTGTTCCTCTAGGGAGGGACCTTCTCGGGCAGGCTGAAGGGGAAATGGAGGCACAGGGCAGGGTGGTGACATCCAGGTCATCCTGCACCTTCCTGCCCAGCCCTGCTATGTGTGGAAGCCCAGGTCCAGGCTGTGTCAAAGCAAGCCTGGATCCCGGCGGTCAGCTGGGCCACCTTCTCTCTCTGTCCCCTGCTGGGTCCCCCAGAGGATGCTGCCCTGAGCCCGGCCTCATGGCCACCAGAGAGACAGGGATGTGTGTGCTTGCTGGACTGCCTCTGGGACCACCTGCCTTGACCTTGGGACAGTAGGGTCAGGCTGCCAGTTACATCCCTCCCTCAGGAGTAGGACCGGCCTAGGACGATGGTCTGGGACCTGCTCCAGGTCAAGTGCAGTGGTCAGGCTGTGCCTGGAGACGGGCAGAGAGCATTGTGGGGCCGTGTGTGTTGGGGCAGGCAGCAGAGACAGAGCTAAGAGACTCCAGCATTGTCACCACTCTCACTGTCCTTGAGCCACTCCCAGGTCCCAGGATCCCTCTCCAAGCTCCACCCTTAGGATCCACACACTGAGTGCTCCACTTCTCCACCCAGATCTCTCAGATGCGGGCGCTCGGCTGGTGTGGGTGGCGGGCAGCTGCCCGTCCTCCTCAGGCTCTGGCACCCAGGCACCCGCTCTCTGTTTCTCACCCTGTGCCCATCTATAAAGAGATCTCAGCTGCCCTTCAGTGTCCCCACCCAAGAAACCCCCCCCCCCCAGAGAAATGTATAGATGGCCCTGTAGGTGGCTACGTTAGTGGCCTGTGCACCTCAGTGTCAGGGACCCATGCTCCCTCTCTCCTGTGGTCCTGTACCGGACCGTATGGTGGCCGCCAGAATACATTTCTATCCAGAGCTCAGAATGTGGCCTTATCTACAAATGGGACCCTTGTGGATGTAACTAGTTAAGAGGTCACACTGGAGTAGGGTGGGCCTTAAATCCAACGGTGTCCTTATGAGAAGAGGAGAGGACACACAGAGACACAGTCACAGGGAAGATCGTGATGGCAGAGGCAGCCAGTGGGGCAACGCAGCTACAAAGAACACCCGGGGCTCCCGGCAGCCGCCAGAGGCTGGAGAGAGGCCTGGACAGAGCCTCCCTCGGAGCCTCCAGAAGGAACCAGCCCTGCTGCCAGATGGATTTTGGACTTCAGGGCTGCACTGCGAGAGAATAAATTCCTGTTGTTTTCAGCCACCCAGTTGGTGGTAACCCGTTACGGGAGCCGCAGCAGTTTAATGCAGCTGCCATGCGTGGGGCCCTTTCCCAAGGTCACCTCATGGTCCAACATGGTCCCCGGGCCTCTAACAGCACATGTGCATTCCAGCCACCAGGAAGGAGACAGGAAGAAGAATGCTAAAAGGGCACAACACAGCCGGGCGCGGTGGCTCACGCCTGTAATCCTAGCACTCTGGGAGGCCAAGGCAGGCGGATTGCTTGAGGTCAGGAGTTGGAAACCAGCCTGAGCAAGAGCGAGACCCTGTCTCTACTAAAAATAGAAAGAAATTAATTGGCCAACTAAAAACATATAGAAAAATTAGCCAGGCGTGGTGGCACATGCCTGTAGTCCCAGCTACTCGGGAGGCTGAGGCAGGAGGATCGCTTGAGCCCAGGAGTTTGAGGTTGCTGTGAGCTAGGCTGACGCCACGGCACTCTAGCCTGGGCAGCAGAGTGAGACTCTGTCTCAAAAAAGAAAAAAAAAAAAAAAAAAAAGACACAACCCTACCCCTGATGAACACTTCCCAGAAACACCATTCCTGCCTTCATTTGGCCGGAGTTGAATCACCCAGCGGTATGTGCCTCGCTAAAAATGGCCAGTGCTATGACTACGGCAAAGAGGAGAAGGGAGATGGAGGCACAATATTGCATATTCCACCATAAACAACCTGCCTCTGTTGGACGTTTCTGGTCCCAAGTCCCCCTCGGACGGAGCCAGCACCTTCACCCCTTCCCCGAGCAGCACCCCACCTTGCTGGCTCCCTTCCCCCAACTCCAAATCCCCTTCTGTTCCCGGACACTGCAGGCCAGCCCCGGCACTCCTGCCGTCCCCCCCCCCCACCACACAACCTTCTCCCACCGCAGGGCTCAGAGCAAAAGGGCCTCAGTGCCTCCTCGGAAGGCAATTCTGAGACCTCACTCTGCTCCCTCCCAGCTCACCCCAAAGGACCTAAGTATTTCTTCCAAAAGAATCCAATGCTCTTCCTAAGAGGAAATGTGATGAAAGAAATTTCCTTCCTCTTGACACCAGGGGAGTCCATTACCTTTCCAGCCCCACCTTGGTTGGTTGGGCCTCACCACTCACAGCCCAGCCAGGAAACCTGCAAACTCAGAGCATCTCCTCCCTCTTCTCTGCCCACTGCAGCACCTCCGCGCCAAAGTCCTGGGCCCCCTTCCCAGGACCTGGTCCAAGCATGGGGTCAGAGAAGAACAAAGCTCACAGTGTCCCCTGACTCACAGAGGGAGGGACGAGGGGCCACAGAGCTGGACATTCAACCACTTGTGCTCCTGTCCTCCTCGGTGCTCCAACTCCACCTCCTGGGCAGGCAGGGAGGCCTGGGAGGGAGGCTGCCTCTGCCCTGGGGGGTCCAGACTCTGCCTGGCAATGAAGTGGGCAGCCTGCCTTGCCTGTGCTCAGGCGGGGAAGGCTTTATGCAATGCACGCAGAGGCGTTTAGAAGGTCAAGAACAGGGTGCAGCCCCGCCAGGGTGAGGACTAGAATCAGACCTCCAGAGGCCCCAGACTCCAGGGAGGAGCCTGGAGGGCCTCAGTGGGTCCCCTCTGGCTCTGTGTGGACTCACACTTCACACAGACAGAAGTGACAGGCAGTGCCAATACGCAGGGCGGAAGGCAGGGCTGAGGGGGAGAGGGGAGGCAGCGGTGGAGGTCAGCCTCGTGCGGGCCCTGCTTCCAGCCCTGCCCGGGCTAGGCGGTGGGAACCAAGAAAGTCCCTTTTGGCTTAAGCTGTTTTGAGACAGGTTTCCGTCCCTACGTGAAGGAGACGAGAGACGCCGCTGCTGCCCTGGTCTGTGCTTTGCAAGCAGCTGGGGCAGGAGGGAGACAGCTGGCTGCGGGGGAGGCGGGGGCTGGGCCCAGCCGGCTGCTGGGAGGGGCGGCCGGGGTCGGCGACGGGAGGAAAACAGTGCGCCCAGCACGCGGTGGGGACCGACGCTCCGCTCCAGAGCGCGGGTTATTTCTGGGGCGCTCTGGCGTTCTGACCGCTGGGCTGGCAGAGCCCGAGTCCGGGTTCCTGGAAGTGACGGCCGCCGGGGAAGGTGGGGGTGCGCCTGGGGCTGCCCCACCCCCCCGGACTCTACGCGAACCCCCCGCGACCGCGATCCTTCCCAGGCCGAGGACCCTGCGGCCCCCTCCCCAGTGTCAAGGAGGTGGGTGCAGATCCCTCCGGCCCCTGCCTTCTCCTTGGCTCGGAGACGACCCAGGCCCGGGACCGCGCGGGACGGGTGCCCGCGCCAGGCCGCGGTGGAAGGGGCCGGCCCGCGGCGTCTGCGGCGCTTCCCGGCGGCGCGGCCCGCTGCTCCCGCTGGGAGATTTATCCCGGGGCGGCGGCAGGGCCGGGGGAGACACCCTCCTCTGCCTGGCCCGGACAGCTGGGCCCACCCCGTGTTTCTCATTCAGCCCACCCTGCGTTTCTCATGCAATGAATGCTTTTCATTCATTCTCAACCCAGCTCTGGGCTAGCTGAGTATTTGCATTTCTAGCGAGTTCTCCGGTGATCCCGCTGCAGCCGGGCGGAGGACCACACTTTGGGAGCCAGTGGTGAAAATCCCAAATGCGCAGCTCACCAGGCCCATGGTTTCTCTTTTGGCTTTGAATGCCTGTCAGCAGCAAGAGGCATCACCCAGAGGCAGAAGGGAGTTCTGCATCTTACCCTGGACTTCTGGTTCAGCTGAGCTCATGGGAGATAGATAGATAGATAGATAGATAGATAGATAGATAGATAGATAGATAGATAGATAGATAGATAGATAGATAGATAGATAGATAGATAGTTAGATAGATAGATTGATTTTTTAAATAATTTTTCAAATCATCATTATTTTACTTTTTTTTTTAGTCCAACTTAACCCTTGTAAGATGGGATATTGATTATAGCGGGGGAGAAGGGCAAACACGGAGATTTAAGGTTAATATGTGCACTGTTCTATTACTCTATTATGAATTATTCGTTTTATTGTTAAGCTTAACCAACAGTTCATTAGCCATGTTACCTCTCTCTCTCTCTCTGTCTCTCTCTCTCACACACACACACACACCCTCTTTATGTGGGTCTCACTGTGAAAGCAATCATCTTCATAATGTGAAGTTAATTTGGAGCAAATAGGACTAGTCTTTAGGCTAAGATGACAATGAGGCCAGGCAATGCTTTGTGGCTTGCAGGAATCCCTTCTGCAACTTCTCATCCAAAAGAGAAGGACAGCCACATGAATAAAGATGTTCTGAGTGTGTCACATCTTGCTGGCTGTCAATGGAAAAGAAGACAAACTCTAAAATAATTTAAGGAGGTTTATTCTGAGCCAAATTTGAGGATCATGGCCCATGCCACACCCAAGAAGCCTTGAGCAAGTGGACTTGCTGTGGCTGGGTTACAGTTTGGTTTTATACATTTCAGGGAGACAGGAATGACAGGTAAAGTCATAAATCAATACATGGAAGGCATACATTGGTTTGGCCCGGAAAGGTGGGACATCTCAAAGTGCAGGCTTATTACTCATAGGTGGATTTAGGGATTTTTTAGTTGACAGTTGGCTGAAAGAGTTAGGCTTTGTTCAAAGACCAGGAATCAGAGGATAGGAATGCTTGAATCAACATAAGGGTCTTCTATCCTTCATGTGATGCTATACTGGAATCAGGTCAGGAAGTAAACCATATAATAAAAACCTGTTTACTGAGATTTTATCATTTGTAGGTGTGATTCACCAGGTCCCCTTAGAAAGGAATTTTTTGGGCAAAGAAAAAGATCAGAATTCAGTCCTCGTGGTCTTTCAGGTGTGTCAGTCTGCTAGGGAACCACCCAGTTGTGATCACTTTAGCATTTCTTCTTCCAGCTCAAACTAACATGCCCCCCTTTGGGCTCACATCCCATGCCCTGCAATGTGCATTTTTAAATTTACTTAGAAATAAGTATAGTCCTCACTAAAAATCAAGTGTCTGTGTCTACAAACAACACTGATGACAGCCCCAACAATCTCTTGAATTGCACTCACTTTGAAAGTGTCTGGGAATCCAGGTTTGCTCTTCCAGATGTCCATTTTAAGGCCTGGGTCTTTTTGTCACCTTCATTCAGGCCACAGAACTACTGGGGCAGCGAGGGGACTCACAGCCTTGGGACAGGGCAAGGAAGGACACACACTCTCCCTGCTTTCAGTGTTGCCTGCTTTACTGCTCGCTGCCCCTTGAGAGATGGATGTTCCCGCCCTGTGCTCTCCTTCCCAGAACACTTCAGCTTCGTGGTATAAACAGCCCGCGAGCGGTGCAGGAGCAGCAGCCCCCAGGAGACACCAAGACCCAGTTCTGCCACCTCCACGTGGACTCTGGGCCCAGAAGACGGATGGATCTGAACCCCCCACATATCTTGAGTTTTCAGCAGTGATCCAAAACCAAC
Source organism: Microcebus murinus (assembly GCF_040939455.1). Classification (NCBI taxonomy): domain Eukaryota; kingdom Metazoa; phylum Chordata; class Mammalia; order Primates; family Cheirogaleidae; genus Microcebus; species Microcebus murinus. The sequence goes on from NC_134111.1 coordinate 99,430,878, forward strand.
TTTCCTGGAAGGAAATATTTTTTGCCTGAGCAGCGTCTTGAAATTCATCTCTTGATTTACGCCTGGGATTTTAGTTATGTTCCTCCTCCAACCCGCTGATTAGACCCAGGCGTCGGGCTTGCTCCGAGACATGCCTTCGGTCTGAACCCCCTCCCGAGGGAGCTTCCAGAGAAGGCAACTGCGCCCAGTCTAGCTGGCTGCTGGTTTGTCTGGGTGCGTCAGGCTTATCGTGTTTAATTTAGGTGGCTTCACCCTTTCATCCATCTCAGGGGAGTGATGTTTTTCAATTCTCTCACTTTTCTTGTGTTCTCAGCTCTTTGCTCTAAAACAGAGACAGCAGCCAGGCAATATGCCTGCTGCATATTCTAAGGATTTAATTTGAAGTCAAGGAAAAATATTTTGATAATACTGGAATCTGAGTGATGGGTTTATGGGGACTCACTAAACTATTCTCTATTTCTGCATATGTTTGAAAATTTCACAAACAATTTAGAAAGTCATCTTGGACCCACTGACAGTGTTTGTCCCACTTTGGGAAAACTGGAGCAATCAAACGACAACATTTAGGGCGAGTGGGATGCTTTGGCAAGTCCTGAGATTGGGGAACTTTAGGCAGTTGGTTCAGCGCTTACTTACTGCTCTGAACTCATGGAATACACACAGCAGAGCCAACTTGGGTACTGCCCAGAGGGAGCTTCAGACCTGAGCAATTTTCCCAGTTGTCACAAAGCATTCTTTGTACTCACACCAGGACATGTCAAATGGGTTAAATACACCGAGTTTGACTGAGAGATTTTTCCAATTTAATATTTGTATTATACACCGCACAAGCATTCCAGGATTTGAAAGAAGTCTTAAAATAAATTATAACTAAGGAATCATAGCAGTTTGAATATATATTAACTGTGTCAAGCCATATCTATTTGTTCCAGTACCACCCACAGTCACAAAGATGATATAATTCAGAAAGCAACCCAGAACCTTGATGACTGAGCTGCTGGGAAGAAGCTATACCTCTGGATTTAATATAAGAAAATAAATCATCCCATGCTTGAGACCACTTTTAGTTTATATGATACTGGGAAATAATTTTAAAAATTTATACTTTGGGTCTTTGTCCCTAGTTCCTGACACAAAGCTCCTAAAACCCTTGTAATCTCCTGAGCTACAGGGGTACTAAGAGGATCTTTTGTTCTATTTAGTCTTTGTCCCTGGTTCCTGATACAGAGTGTATAACCTCTGGGTGACAGGAGTGTCTTTTCTTCTAGTAAGGTGACTCTTGGTGGGCTCCTGCATGGGAAGCTGGTCACTAAAAAGACCAAGCCATGATTAGAAGCTTGGAACTTCAGGCTGGGTGCGGTGGCTCACGCCTGTAATCCTACACTCTGGGAGGCTGAAGCAGGAGGACTGCTTGAGCTCAGGAGTTCAAGACCAGCCTGTTCCTACTAAAAATAGAAAAAATTCACTGGGTATGGGGGTGTGTGCCTATAGTCCCAGGTAGGCTGAGGCAGGAGGATCACTTGAGCCCAGGAGTTTGAGGTTGCAGTCAGGTAGGCTACTACCACGGCACTCCAGCCTGGGTGACAGAGTTGAGACGCTGTCTCAAAAAAAAAAAAAAAAAAAAGAACCATATAATGTCCTATGTACACAATAAAATAAAGCAATACCAATATTTGGGATCAACTTATACTAAAAAGTTATCTAATATTTAAATTTAACTGTATGTCCTTTGTTTGTCTGGCAACCCCTTGCACACAGTTGTGTTGACAATAAATGTTACCTGATATTATTATGGCCAGGAAGATATAATTTTAATCCATATTACCTGGAAAGAAAGTAGGACTCTCTACTAAATACAGCCTTTCTTTGAAGACAATCACAGTTCTCAGGAGAGCACTGGCAGGGCTAGGGGCTGGCGAGATGGCGGTCACACCCCATCTTAGGTGTTCATCAAAGGCAGCTCCCCTACCTTCTCCATGCTCTCTTCCCTGTCTCTGGCCTTGACAGTCCCCACTTTCTCAGAAGCCTGGAGGTAGAAGCATAGAGGTGGAACCACAGAGCCTCCCATCACAGAGCCTCAATGCCAGAAGGGGAGGACAGGCAAGGGGAAAAATTTCTGCATCTATGTCCACCTCCCAGCTTCCAATCCCATGTGAAGCGACTAGCAGGTGCTCACTCATTCGGTGCTGGTGAACTTCAGTTCAAAAGCTCCAGATGCAATGAGAGGGAGGATGTGAGCTACTGTTTCATTTTTAAAAACTCAAATTTCTCATCGAAAAAAAGTTTCTCTACAATCCCTGGAAACTGCTGCAGTGGGACTGGAACCCTGGTGCCCAGAGCTTCAATGCAGATCTTGGGAGTCATTTTTGGTTCTAAGGTGGCCCCCAGGTCCCTCCTGTAAAATGGGAAAGCCCACGCCTGTTTCTTTTTCCAAGAACAGCACACTGTACTGTAATAATCTCATCATCGCAGTTGTTTTCTCTAAGGCAAGGGTGTCCAACCTATAAGTTGCATAATGATTTCATTATATTACAATGTAATAATAACAGAAATAAAGTGCACAATATATGTAATGCGCTGGAATCATCCCGAAACCATCCACCCTCCCGCGTCCCTGGAAAATTTGTCTTTCACCAAAACGGTCCCTAGTACCAAAAAGGTTAAGGACTGCTACTCTAAAGGACAACGAGCTCTGTGTCTGGTTCATTCCCATGGCGGGACACAGCGCCTGGCGCAACGTCTGTGGGAATGAATGAATGGGAGGGAGTCGTGGAGAGGAGCACAAAATGAGAGCGACCAGCGGCTGACCCGCAGCTAGGACCCGAACTGTGACCTCCCACTTCCGCCGCCAGGAAGTTTTGGGGGCCTCGGACCTTCCCTCCCAGGCTGCTCTGCGCCGGCCGTGCCCTGCGCGATTGGCTGCGCCGCCCCACGTGATCCCGGACTGGCGGCAGCGGTTGCCCGGGTGACGGCTGCGGAGGTGGCGGTCCGGCGGGGTGATAGCGGATGCCGGCGGCCGAGCTGGAGGTAATCGTGTCCCGCGGCGGGGCTGCCCCCGAGCCCGCCGTCCCGGGGCGGGGAGGAGCAGCGGCGGGGCCGGAGGATCGGGGCTCTGTGACCCGTCGCCTCGAAGAAAACCCTGATGCGCCGGCACCGCTGCCGGATGCCCCCACTCCTCGCCTGCGGTGTAGGGCTCTTGCTCCCGCGAGGGCCGAGGCGGCCGCCGGACGTCCCAAGGACGGGGCCATCTGCTTCCCGCAAGTAGTCCCTGATCTTGGCTGCAGTGGGCCCGACTTGGAGGGGGCCCTCCAGGTCACCCAACTGGGTAGTGGCAGCGCTAGCGGGTGGTCTGGGCTTTTAGATCACCCCTGATAATCTCCATCAGCTGTCACGCCTGCCCAGGCACACAGATTAAGTACAAACTTCACCTAATCTAAGGAAAAACAGGATGATTGCTATGCAAATTCAGCTTCCCTACAAATCCCATAATCCAACCAGCTCGAAGGCCCTGTGAGTGTCCCTTATATAGAAATTCAGAAGCTACCACTGCCACCCCGAAGCGTGGCTGAAGTTTTCTCTGATTTCTGCATAAAGTAGAACAGTGGTTCTCGAACTTGAGTGTGTGTAAAAGCCATGGGGGGAGCTTGTTTAAAAAGGCAGATTTCTGGGCATGGTGCCTGGCATGTGTTCAGTAAGACCAGGGTGGAGGCAGGAATTTTCTTTTGTGCAAGCATCCTAGGCGATTCTGATGCAGGTGGTCCAAACTTTGGGGTAATACTGTGTAGTGGTTACTATCAACATGAATTTAAATTCCTACTTTGTCCTTTACCAGCTGTGGCTGTTGGAAGCGTGTCAACTTTTCTGACCTTTACTTGCCTCATCTGTAAAAGGAGAATATAAATTGTATTCATCTCTCAGGTTTACTATGAAGATTAGATGTGAAGAGTTTTGTGCATTGCCTGGCATACAATAAACCCTCAATAAGTGATAACTATCGTGACATACAGGTTTAGAGAAAACTCTAATTTCTAACAAAGTCAGAGCAGTAGAATACCCAACAAGTGGCTCATGTTCACTGACAGTTGATTACAGTAGAATCTTATTCAAACTGGTCATGGAGGACATCTCTAAGGAAGTGACGTTTGTTAAGTACAAGGGTTAACTGGGTGAAGAAAGAGTGGGGGAAAGTGTTTCAGGCAGAGAGAACAGTATGTGCAAAGGCTCTGAGTCTGAAAGGAGCTTAAGTTCTCAAAATCAAGGATGTTTTCTTGTTCCAGGGCCTTCTGAAATGCTGCTCCCTCCGCTTGGGCTTCATTTATTCATCAAATGTCTTGAGCGCCTTTCTTGCCTACCAGGCACTCTGCTAGGTTCTGGGGCTACACAATTTACATACAACTCTCTGTAAACAGGGTTGTAAGTGTAACAGCAGAAGTCAGCAGTAGGGTACAGAGGTACCCCAGATGAGAAAGAATTACCTTGATGGGGGGGAGGGGTAGTTCATGGAAGACTTCTTAAAGGAGGTGGAGTCTGGCCTAGGTTAGAGTGGTGAGTCGTGAGTGTGCGGGGGAGGCACACATCAAACCGCAGGCTCAGCTTCGGGAAGCAGCATGTTGTATGGATGTTGCATGGGGGAATGGCTGGGAGTTCACTGCTGGCGGGTCATAATAAGGGGAGGCAATGGATGGGGACAAGGAGAAGGCCCAGGGTGGGACCAGGTCCAGAGCAAGGCGGGAAAGAGGTGTGTCCTCAACCAGCGGCTGTCTTTCTGCTCTCACCTTATGTATCTGGCAGCCCTGGAGGTGGTGGGTGGGCGGTGTCCTCCCTGTTCCTCATTGCTGCTTACAGATCACCACCCCCTCCTTTCCAGCCCACAGCTTTTTTGAAGTACCTGGCAGGGGCTGTACCTCTTGCCAGCCCACCTTGAGGCAACCACCTCCCTGGTCGAGTCTCCAAGTTTCCCATGGAGACATTGGCACCTGGTGTGCTGTCTGCCTCTCCACCTCTTCTACTTTGCTTTTGGGGTCCAGTTTCTTCACCCTCCCTACTTTAGGCATCTCTTTCCTTTGTGCATATCCACCTACTCCTGTGGTCATGGGCTTTTTATTATTGTGTCACTTCCCAAATCTTGACCTCAGGCATCCCTCCCACACTGTCTACTCTCTTCCATCTTGCAAGATCGCTTCAATGTGCCTTCCCAGCAGGTCTCTGACCCCAGCACTTCTTTGCTGTCCTGCACTCCTCTCCCAGGCCTCCTGCCCCTCCCTTAACTTAGCTTCCCTTAGCTTCCCTGTCCCATAACTGCTCTACTTGTTTTCCCTTTTGCCTCTCTTCTAGAAAAACTTCCCTGCTGGTTAACCTAATTCAGACAGCTGAAAGTGGCTGCAGAAAAACTGCAAAACTGCAGAGATCCTAAATGGACTCTAATACTAGAAACCCTGCCATGTTGCCATAGCAATTTGGTTCCCAACTTCCTTTGTCTTCAGACTGTCACCATGCTGCTTCTGGCAGTGATGACCTTGCTTCTTGTTTCACTTCTCATCACTAAATCTGTTTCTTTACTCAGTACCCATATTCTCTGCCATCCCTCTGTCTCTAGCTCCTGCTTCTCCCTTAAACTCCAGACTCAGGGGTCCGCTGACCCTTCTAGCACCTCCAGCAGAATGTCTAATAGGCATCTCAGACTTGCAGCCAAAACTGAGCTCTTATTTGTCCTCTAAATTGGTCCCTCTCCAGGTTTCCCCATTTCAGCAAACAGCATACTGCTCACCCCGTGCTTACACCCCAGGCTTCTTCCTTCTCGTCTTCTTCCCCTCGCATCCCACATCCGATCCCCCGGCAAGTGGTGCCGCCTCTGCCCTTTCTGTCTGGACTCAGAACACTCCTTGCGGCTCCACATCACACAGTGAGTGTGGGCTGTGCAGTGCCTCTTGTTGGTCCCTTGTTTCCACTGCCCCCTGTCCCTTGCAAACAGCAGACACAGTGCTCGTTGAAAAGTGGACATCAGGTTGTGTCAGTCCTCTCCTCAGTCCTCTGGGGACAGACTGACAGTGAGCAGACACATTCAGGAAAGGATGGATTCTGTAGTTTTTTGAGACAGAATCTCACTCTGTCACCCAGGCTAGAGTACAGTAGCCCAATCATATCTTACCGCAGCCTTTAACGCCTGGGTTCAAGTGATCCTCCTGCCTCAGCCTCCCGAGTGGGTGTGCACTGCCATGCCTGGCTAATTTTTTAAAAATATTTTGTAGAGATGAGGTCTCACAATGTTGCCCAAGCTGGTCTTGAACTCCTGGGCTGAAGTGATCCTTCCACCTCGACCTGTCAAAATGCTGGGATTACAGGCGTGAGCCACCACACCTGGCCTGGGAAAGGATATTTCAGTTAAGTAGTGGTTAGTTCTGTTGAGAACAATAAAATGGCACAAAGTGATAGGAAGTGACAGGCTGACCTCTTGGAAAGGGTGGTTAGGGCAAATCTCCTAGGAGATGATATAGGCAAGCAGAGGGAGGTCTGAATGAGGTGTGGGTATCTGAAGGAAGGGTAATGAGGCAGAGGGAATGGCAAGTGCAGAGTCCTCGAGGCAGGCATGTGCTTTGGATCTGCAGTGTCCACAGAACTGCCAGGGAGGCCCACGCCTACAGATCAAACGGGGGAGTGTAGGAAGCCAAACTGCATGTGGCTTTGGGAGTTGGGCCTGCGGAGTTTGGCCTCTTCTGGAGGGTAGTGGAACCGTGGGATGGTCCCATGCAGGAAGGGAAAGATCACTTGTTAAAAGTATAGACCTTGGATGGAAGTGGAGAGAAAAGAGATAGATCAGGTTGCAGTCCCTTGGGAAAGATACGAAGCCACAGACAATGACAGAGAACAAATAGGGGGAAACCATTAAATTTAATCCTCTTTGTTCAAATAATTCATATCAAATGCACTGGCAGAAAAATGTAAGGTTACAGACTCATACATTATTAGAATTGGAAGAAATTTCATAAATTTCTATTTTATTTTATAAATGAAAAACATCTCGGAGTTTTAGTGATTTACCCCATATCAGGTGCTGGTGAACAGCATAGTTAGTAACAGCGCCCAGTCCTTTGAATCCTCTGGAGTTGTGGACAGCCACTCCCAATCTAGGGCAAGAGCCTGGGGCTGGGACACAGGGAAGGCTGCTGTGGGTACACCTTGCGAGAGAGCTGGCAGGAAGAATAGAAAGAATTACTTTTGACCTCAGCCATTGTATTTCCTAGTGCTGCTGTAACAAATGGCCACAAACTTAGTGACTTAAAGCAACACAAATTTATTATCTTACAGTTCTGGAGGTCAGAAGTCTGCAGTGGATCTAACTGGGCTCAAACCAAGGTGTCGACAGGCCTTGATCACTCTGGACACTCTAGGGGACAATCCATTCCTTTGCTTTTTCTGGCATCTAGAGGCCGCCTACCCTGCTTGGATCGTGACCCTTCCTTCACCTTCAAAGCCTGCAGCAGCTGGGAGTCTCACATCTCAGCGCTCTGACGCTGACCCTCCTGCCTCCCTCTTTCCCCCGTGACTGCTTTGGGCCCACCTGGGTAATCCGGATCGCCTCCCTGCTTGCAGGTCAGCTGGCTAGCAACCTCAGTGCCGTCTGCAGCCTTAATTCCACTTTGCCATAGAACCTCGTATGTCATAGATTCTGGGGATTAGGGCCTGGACATCTTTAGGGGCCATTCTTCTCACCACAGCCACCCTTTTGTGATTTCACATGAGGTTGAAATGAAAGCTTTTGTCTTGTGTTTTTGCCTTGTAGAGATTTTTGCTGTGAGAATTACCAGTAACGGTTCAATATGGGGGATATTCTGGCTCATGAATCTGAATTACTTGGACTAGTGAAAGAGGTAGGTATGTTATACAAAAACACAGGCCACAGAAAAAGAGATCTTGAAAATTTGTATTTTAAAATGCAGCAAATTCTTTAGTGCCTTATAATGTTTTTTATTACATTGGAGCTATTTATTTTCCATTGTATCATTTTCCAAATGTTTATATTTTGTTTCTCTAACTAAATTCAAATCTTAAAGCTACTTTTAAAAATTCCTTTGAAGAAAATTATAAAAACAATACATGCTCATGGTAGAAGATTCAAGATACAGAAATAGAAAAAGGGAACTTCCTGGCTCCACTCCTGCAATGGCCATTCTGAATGGTTTAGTGTATTATCTTCCCAGACTTTTTTCCATGAATAGTAAAAATATATTCATATGCCTATAGTTTGTGTCACAAAAATAGGATGATAGCTTACATAGTGTTCTGTAGCTTGCCTTTTATCTTTTCACAATAGTGTAGCATGAACATCTTCCCACGATCTACCCTAGACATTCGAGTGCTGTCTAGTATCTCATTGAGTGGCTGCATCCTAATTATTTAACTCACTGCTTATTAGTGGACATTTAGCTTTCCTATACTGAAATTTTTGAAGAGTAGGACCCATGCCGCATGCTTTTTGGTGCTAAGGAAATAGTTGCTGCTGCTTTAGTGTGTGATTAAACTGCCCCTCAGGCCTGGAAAGGCATGGCCATAGAGCAAGGATGAGGCACCCACTTTGGAATTTGGTGGCATAATGGTGAATAAATTCTTAAAGTTGTCACTATAGCATGTTGTGGCCTGGGCCAGGGAAAGAGCCACAATTAGAAAAGGTGGGAACAGAAAGAAATGACCAACATAAAGTGAGAAGGAGGGCAGAGGAGTGTGAAGACCAACGGTAGATTATGTGTGTCAAGATGGATGGAGACCATTGTGCTGTGCAGGTGGGTCACTGATGATACTGCCCAGCTTGTAATGACTTCTCTTCTCCTGTTCTTAGCAACAGGCTTTATTTCCAGTTCCCTCTTTCAAGTAACAAATTCCCAGGGACCTACTAGACCCAGAATCATTAGGCCTACCCATCACTTTTGCCTTTTTCAGACTGCTGCACACATGATTTTCTTTTTCTTTTCTTTTATTTCTTTTTTCCTTTTTTGTAGAGATGGGTTCTTGCTATGTTGGTCAGGTTGGTCTTAAACTCCTAGCCTCGAGTGGTCCTCCTGCCTTAGCCTCCCAAAGGATTCCAGGCCTGAGGCAACCTGCCTGTTTTTCTACTGATAATTATAATGAATCATGTAGCTCACATTTTCCTTCTGAAAACAACTTGATTTTCTGAAAATAAACATTCTATGATACTACCCTTCTAGGCGTTTAGAGTGTATATTGATAAGTAAATTCTAAGCTGGATCCCAAATTAACTTCTCCCAGAGATGCCAGTTCACTGATAATTCACTGACCTCATTATAAATCGGTGATAATGTTGAGCTGGTACAAGTACATCAAAGACAGTTACTTATTGACGGTAAAACAGAGAAATACATATAAATTTCTGCTTTTTATTCCTTATTGAAGTATAATTGACAAAAATACATGTATATAAAGTGTAGAACTTGATGTTTTGAATATGTATACATTGTGAATTAGAATACATTATACAATTAGAAATGTTCACCACAATTAAGCTAATTAATATATTCTATCACCTCATACAGCTTCCTTCCCCCCCCTCCCTTTTTTGGTGATGAGAACACTTAAAATCTACTCTCTTAGCAAATTTCACATATGCAGTATGGCATAGTTAACTATAGTCACCATGCCATACATTAGATCCCCAGAACTTACTCATCTTGCGTAACTGAAACTTTGTACCCTTTGACCAACAACTCCCTATTTTCCCCATCCCCCACCCCCGGCAACCACCATTGTATTCTCTGGTTCTATGAGGTTACTATTTTAGATTCCACATGTAAGTGAGATCATGAGGAATTTGTCTGTGTCTGGCTTTTCACTTAGCATATGTCCTCTAGCTCCATCCATGTTGTCACAAATGGCAGAGTTTCCTTGGTTTTAAAGGCTGACTAATATTCCACCATAGATATATACTACATTTTCTTTATCCATTCATCTGTAAGACATTTAGGTTGATTCCATATCTTGGCTACTGTGAATAATGCTGCAGTAAACATGGGGGTGCAGAAATCTCCTTGAAATACTGATTTTATTTTCTTTCCATATATACCCAGAAGTGAGATTGCTAGATCATGGTAGTTCTATATTTATTTTCTGAGAAACTTCCATACAGTTTTCCCTAATGACTGTACCAATTATATTCCCAGCAACAGTGCACAAGGGTTCCCTTTCCTTCACATCCCTGCCAACACTTGTTACCTTTCATAGTTTTGATAATAGTTTTATTCTAACAGGTGTGAGGTGGTATCTCATTGTGGTTTTAATTTGCATTTCCCTGATGGTTAGTGGTGTTGAGCACTTTTTCATGTATCTGTTGGCCTTTTTTTTATGTTTTGGAGAAATGTCTGTTCAGGTCCTTTGCCCATTTTAAAAATTGTATTGTTTTTTTTGTTATTGAGTTGTTTGATTATGTTCTCCTTTTTTTTTTATAGTATTTAGATTTTGCTGAATTTGAAGACACCTTGAAAACATTTTCAAAAGAATGTAAAATAAAAGGAAAACCATTATGTAAAACAGCAGGTGGATCTTTAAGAGACTCTAAATCATTGACAATTCAGGTAACATTTTGCTTATTTGTCATCCTTGTAGATAATCAAGGTACTCCCAATTTGTACAAAATGCTTCCCTTGGAGAATGTGGAATTGTTTCTGAGGACCTACTCAGAGTTACTTTAGACTGCATAAGTATTTATGGATGAATTGGTAATGTCATCTTTAAATCTGTGTACCTTATCTAGGAAATTTGTGGCCACATAAGATCTTTCACATACATTTCTTCAGAAGAAGGAAAGAGGAGACTCCTCCTCCTGAGGAGTTTAAGGTTATTAATTCTGGGCACTGTGAGTACTACAGCAAACAAACAAAACCAAATCTCTGCACAGAGCTTGCATTCTAGTTTGGGGGGATTGGAGGAGACGTAGAATAAGAGTAAGACAGACAAGGTAGCATTTTATCAAGGGAATGCCTGAGCAGCTCTGTGGATATAGCAGTGAGCTGCAGAGGGCACAAGATTGTACAGTCCTCAACTCTCAGGATTAAAGGGACCTTAACAGTCCTCATTTTAGCCATTATTTGATGCCTTGATCACATTTGTAATAGTCCAGGTAAGTGATCAGTTCACTCTGAATATTTCCAGTGACAAGAGAACATAAGATTTTTCGAGGTAGCATATTTCACCTTCAGGTGATTGAATTATTTAAATAAATTTATTTATTTCTTCAATATACCTTCTTCCAAAAATAATTTGAGGCTTGGTTTGTGAGTTGCTTGAGTAGCTGCAGTTCAGATTGCAGCCGCTGCCCGTCTTTTCCTAGTCCCTAACTTTCCAGTGGCCTGGCATGGTCATCTTTGGAGGGGGTGGTGCTGTCAAAGTGGCCATGGAGCTTAAGGGGGGCTATGCCCTCTGCCTGGTCCCCTTTGGGCCTGAGGCGCCGGAGCTGCCGCCTCTTCAGACACAGATTTCTCTGTGGGTGCTGCAGCAGCCAGACCTCCTTGGCACCTCCCAAACCTGGAACAAGATAGTCAGAACATAAAAGAATAGAGTCGTTATGAGAGGTGGAAATAGATCCTTAGTCAGAGTGAAGTGTGTTCATCAGGAAGTCAGCTTCACTCCCCAGCACCTAGTTTCCCTGGTTCCTCTGGATGAAGAAAGACCACCCACCTTACATACCCATTAGAAGAATATGTCAGCATCTCTTCATTGAAACTAACGCCTGTGAGGGATATGGCAAATCCTCAGTACCAACGAGCAAAATAGAATCTTTTGTGAAGTTCACACATGACCCGATTATGTGATGATGGAGGGCAAGGCCAACAGGCTCTTCGTCTTGAAGCTTCTTTGTAAATCTCAGACCTCCAGAGACAACTGCTTTACACTTTTTGCAACTGGGTTGCCATTACATTTCAGCTCCAGCTGCATCTGAGAACACTTAAATATCTCTTGGGGTCTTTTAAAAAATTGTGATTAAAAACATAAAATTTACCATTGTAATTATTTTAATGTGTGCAGTCCTATAGCGTTGAGTTTGTTTACATGTTGTGAAACAGATCTCTAAAACTTCTTCCTCTTGCAAATCAGAAGCTTTATGCCTGTTAAACAACTCCCTCTTTCCTCCTCCCCCATCCCTCGGCAACCACCAGTCTACTTTCTGTGAATGTGACTACTTTAGTTACCTCATATAAGTGTAATCATAGAGTATTTGTCTTTTTGTGACTAGCCTATTTCAGCCTAATGTTCTCAAGGTTCATTCATGTTGTAGTATGTGACAAGATTTCCTTCCTTTGTAAAGCCTGAATGATATTCTGTCGTATGTGTATACCACAGTTTGCTTATCCATCCCTCTGTCAGTGGACACTTGGCTATTGTGAATAGTGCAGCTGTGAACATGGGTGTGCATATGTCTCTTCAAGACCTTGCTTTTCATTCTTTTGGATATATACCTAGAAGTGGGTTTGCTGGATCATAGGGTAACTCTATTTTTAATTTTTTGAGGACATTGCCAAACTGTTTTACAAAGCGGTTCTACCATTTTCCACTTTCAGCAGTAGGGTATAAGGGTTCCAATTTCTCTACATCCATGCCAACACTTGTTATTTTCCATTTGTGTGTGTGTGTGTGTGTTAGCCATTTTAATTGGTTTGAAGTGATATCTTGTTATGGTTTAGATTTGCATTTCTCTGTCTTCAGGTTCATTTTTATATAAATTGAAAGACCTTGAAACTTCCTGATTTTCACAAGCATATCCTTTCTGCTCACCCCATCAAAAGCTGTGCTCCACTATGATAGATTTCCCAAACAAAAATACCTGGAGCAGCAGTTCAGCAAAATATGCTAATTGTCAGTGGCACTCAACAAATGGCGGGTTTCCCCAAGCACAGTCCTATGAGAAGCGTGTGCATTTATATTAGTACATTACTATCAGTGGTGTGCATGTTTGCTCATCTCGATGATTCTGGCTGCGATCATGGCTTACAGCAGATCATTAATATTTTGTGACCACATAAGTTGTAACAGTGGAGTGCATTATGTGTGGGTATTATTTTAAATGCAGGGACCATTTCCAGGAACAGAATATGATTCATAAGTTAGGGTGGATGATAGATGTGATTATAATGACATAGCAAAGGTTTGTGGTCCCAAGGTCTACAAATATAGAGTTTAGAACAAACTACAGATGGCCCATTTGACTTATAGACCCTGCCAAGACACGTTAAGAAAATATCTTGACTCTGAGCCTTAAAATACCACAAGAATCTGTGCTCACCTCATTCACACAATCAAAGACCTCTTGTCACTCTACCTCTCAAGGGCAAAGGCTTCCTCGCAGGGTTTGCTGGGGACCTGGGCACAGGTGAGCTTGGGGGTTAGCCAGCTCCCAGCAGCACTGCTGCTTAAAAGCTTTTGCAATTGAACATGAAGTGTAGGTCCGAATATCTTGGCCTTTCGATACATAAAGGAGAACAATAGGAGCCACTGTTTGGGACTGTTAGGAAATTCTTTCAATTCTGCCTTATACTTAAATCCACAAAATTATGCAGCAGGTATTTGTGCCAAGTCAGTTGTTTTTCTTCTTGTAAGGCAGGATGATAATTGCTATCTCTTTTCTCCAAAATACTCTTTCAGCTACTTGCATGGTAAGTCATAAAGCTGTCCCTGTCCACATAGACTCACAGCTCTGTGGTGGGAATGGCGCTGAGCGTGTACTTCCTTCATCTCCAGCCTGTGCTTCCCTGTCGCTACAGCCAGTGAGCACAGACGGTCCCCTTATGGTACTTTGGGGTCTGCAGTGGCTTCCCACAGTGCTGTCTCAGTCAGACTTGCTTCTAGCAACAGGGGCAAGTGACGGCGCCCACGTCCCAGGCCCAGGATTGACTGGGTCATTGTATATGTGCTGCTGGTGCTCAAGGACTTGAGGGTGGTGCTGTCAGCGAGAGTCCATATGTGTGAGGGTGGTTCCTGTGTGGCCTGGTGGGGCTCTTGGCCTAATCTGTTTTTTTTTTCTTTATTGCTTTTTTTTATTTTTTATTTTTTATTTTTTTTTGAGACAGAGTCTCACTCTATTGTCGGGGCTAGAGTGTCGGGGCTAGAGTGCCGTGGCGTCAGCCTAGCTCACAGCAACCTCAAACTCCTGGGCTCAAGCGATCCTACTGCTTCAGCCTCCCAAGTAGCTGGGACTACAGGCATGCACCACCATGCCTGGCTAATTTTTTCTATATATTTTTAGTTGGCCAATTAATTTCTTTCTATTTTTAGTAGAGACAAGGTCTCACTCTTGCCCAGGCTGGTTTCAAACTCCTAACCTTGAGCTATCCTCCCGCCTCAGCCTCCCAGAGTGCTGGGATTACAGGCATGAGCCACTGTGCCTAGCCACCTAACCTGTTTTTATCAGTCACATGCTGTAGGGCAGCAAGCCCAAAGGGTGACTTCAGTCTATTTATGAGTTCTCTGGCTTCAAGTCTTTGTCTGGGGTCTGATTCTTTCCATTTCAAAGACCTTAAATGTTTTGTCTGTTTTTATAGTGCTCAGATTTAATATTGCACAGAGGTAGAAAACCAGGGTTGGTCTGTAGGAATCTCAGCCTAAGAAGCTTGAAGCCCTTTAGGGTTTCTATTTTTCTGTCCCTTAACTCTGAAAAGGAGTGTATGGGGTATCTATGGTGTTGGGTGGGTTGTGATGATTTGGGGTGGTGTTAGGTGGGTTGTGATGATTTGGGGTGTTGGAAGAACTAGCATTCCTTACAATTAGGGTTCAATGGATGTCTTCTTCACAGAAGGATCTTGTCACTGCATTTGACAGTGGAGACCAGCAGGTGTTCTTCAATTTGTGGGAAGAGCACGTTCCCAGTTCCATCCGAGATGGCGACTCCCTTGCCCAGAAGTTGGAATTCTATCTTCATATCCATTTTGCCATCTATCTTCTGAAACACTCTATAGGGAGACCGGTAGGTTTACCTTGTGATTTGAGTTGGTCTGAATGGTGTATTTTAAGAGAAAGTTAGCTATTATTTTCCAAATGAGTATTGATTTCATTTTGTGGCTATTTTATGATATTGCCTATAAGATGTAGGCATTTTTATGAATGATTTTCTTTTTTTAGTTTTTTTGAGACAGAGTCTCACTTTGTTGCCCAGGCTAGAGTGCCGTGGCATCAGCCTAGCTCACAGCAACCTTAAACTCCTGGGCTCAAGCAGTCCATCTGCCTCAGTCTCCTGAGTAGCTGACTACGGGCATGCACCATCATGCCTGGCTAATTTTTTCTATATATTTTTAGTTGGCCAATTAATTTCTTTCTATTTTTAGTAGAGACAGGGTCTAGCTCTTGCTCAGGTTGGTTTTGAACTCCTGACCTTG
This sequence comes from Microcebus murinus, assembly GCF_040939455.1. Classification (NCBI taxonomy): domain Eukaryota; kingdom Metazoa; phylum Chordata; class Mammalia; order Primates; family Cheirogaleidae; genus Microcebus; species Microcebus murinus. Next base: position 99,446,249 of record NC_134111.1, read on the forward strand.
AGCGATCCACCTGCCTCGGCCTCCCAGAGTGCCAGGATTACAGGCGTGAGCTACTGCGCCTGGCCTTTTTCCTTTTCTTTCCTTTCCTTTTCTTTTCTTTTCTTTTCTTTTCTTTTCTTTTCTTTTCTTTTCTTTTCTTTTCTTTTCTTTTCTTTTCTTTCTTTCATTTTTTTTTTTTTTTTTTTGAGACAGAGTGTCATTCTGTCACCCAAGATAGAGTGCAGTGGCATCATCATAGCCCACTGCAACCCCAAACTCCTGGGCTCAAGTGATCCTCTTGCCTAAGCCTCCTGAGTAGCTGGGACTATAGCCATGTGCCATTGTGCCCAGCTAATTTTTCTATTTTCAGTAGGGATGGGGCCTTACTCTTGCTCAGGCTGGTCCCGAACTCCTGAGCTCAAGTGATCTTCCTGTCTTGACCTCTCAGAATGCTAGGATTGCAGATGTGAGCCACCACTTCTGGCCATGGTGATTGATTTTCTACCTTATTCCCAGCAGTTTATGTTCTCATTTATATGAATATTTAATCATTCCTGTAATCAAAGTTACGTGTTTTTCTACATACCTCAAGCTTTTGAAAACTCATCAAAATAAAGTTTCTTTGGCAACTTAATATATATACATGTATGTCTAAGAGAACACAAATTTAGGCCACATATTAGACCCTATATGAGAACATAAATTTAAACTTAGGTGGTGGAAAATAGTATGCCCACTTGTGGATAGTCCATTTGAGTGATGGGTTGGATTTAGCTTCTGCCGTCCTTTCCCAGGAGGCTGGAGATGGGAGGAGAGGACAGAACTGAAATTTCCAGCTGCTACTGGCTGAGGTTTGAGTACAGAGTGAATGACAGAAAGGGAGCAGGCGCTGCTGGCACTGGACCCCGGGCATTAACTGCTGCCGCCGGGACCAGTGTTAACTTGTTAAATGTCAGGGACACCAAAGGAGGGGACAGTGGTGGAGGGAGCAGCATGACACTATATTGTGGTACCATTCTTGGAAGGCTGTTCCTCAAGCTATTACTCATGTGGAGAAGATATAGGAAGTTTTCATTTTTTGTTTTTATTTCTGGTTTTTAATTTTTCTGCTTTTTTCATTTTTCAATTTTGCTATAGGATAAAAATCAGTAAACATAATCTATTTTTAAGCCCAGTGGTCAGAAGAGGGCCTCATGGTGTGCCTCAGATGAGGCGCGTCCGTGAGCAGAGCAGGCTTGGTCTGCGCGCCAGGCCGTGAGGGCCGAGCCGGCCGGACCCAGTGTGCTCGAAAGGGCAGGCCCGGACTCGGCTCCTCTGGTTTTGTCATCAAGGCTCAGGAGCAGATAGACACCCCGACAGGGAACTGACTTGCTTGGCTTGCACGTGGAAGAGTGAAGCAGGACGAGGCCAGCCTTGGGGGGTACAGCAAAGAGCGGTGTGGAAGCTTCCGCTTCAAATGCCGTAAAGGCTCGCCTGCTCACCTTTTGAAACCTCTCTTGCTGGAATTGGGGGAAGGCCGACAAATATTCGTTTCTAGATGAGAAGTGGAAGCAATGTATATGTCTAATAATGGGAGAATTAAGTAAGTTATAATAGGCAAGATGAGGTTTTGTCCCGCTGTTAAAAATGTTTATGAAGAATTTTAAGAACATGAGAAAATGGTGATAATAAAGTAGAAACACAGCATATTGAACTGTATACGTAGTTCTCTGATATTCCTGACAGAGTTTTATTAGGGGGGAAGTTTGAGGTAATCATAGAATGACTGTGACAGCACAACTACCAGGCCAGGTGGGGGGGGCCAGCCACCGGCTGGGACCTGAGGAGCCTCAGGGCGAGGCCAGGTGAACAGGTGGCCTGGGCTTCTTCCCTTCCTCCAGGACAGAGAGGAGCTGGAGGAAAGGATTTCTTACTTCAAAACCTACCTGGAGACCAAAGGGGCAGCGCTGAGCCAGACCACGGAGTTTCTTCCTTTCTACGCCCTTCCTTTTGTTCCCAACCCTATGGTACACCCTTCATTTAAAGAACTCTTCCAGGTAAGTGGCAGGCTTTGAATTTTGTATCAGATCCTGGGCAACACTGTGATTTCACCTTGTATACACTAGTCGTTTCTGAGTGATGCTTTAAAAAACTAAGGTTTGCTTAAATTATTTTTTTAATTACAACCTCATTTTCTCACAGTGAAGACTTCATTTGTGAACAACATGGCATAGCAGCGTGGATAAGGCTTAGACCCGGGGTGGAGTGGGCAGAATCAGGGACGGGGTCCAGCCCGGGCGCAGCAGGCACACGGCCCGCTCGGGTCTGGCGTTCCAAGGCGGACGTCGGGCTCTGGTGCTTTAAGGAATTTAGTGACTGTCCGTATTCATGGGGAATCATTTTATTCCATTTTTTTCCTTTTGCTACTGTACATCTGTTCTTTTAATGGTCATCATAGATATTTTAGTATGTATACATAATAAAGTCTAAGGTAAATATCTTTATTCCTTCCAGAACATTCAAGGAACTTAGAATGCATTAACTTCATTCATCCCTTTCCCAATTTATGTGCTATTATTGTCAAGTATTTTAGTTATATATTTTAGCTGCACAAATTAGAAATTTTTACTATTTTATGCAATCAGTGTATATTGGTGTTCTTTTATATTTACTCATATTTTTGCTTACCATACCCGCTTGTGTTAAGGACCTTCCATCGGGGGTAATTTTCTCCTGAGTTAAGTACATTCCCTTAAAGGCTCCTATACTTGAAGATTTCTTCTTTCAGTTCCTGTTTGTCTGAAAATGTCTTTGTTGCTTTCTTAGGGTTAAGAATATTATGTTTACAGTTATTTTGCTTTAGTATATTGAAGATGGAAAGCTTAGCTATACTGCATAGTCTCCTAGTTCCCATTGTTTCTATTCTGAAGTTGGCCATCACTCTAATTGCTGTTCCTTTGTAGGTGATCTCTTTTTTCTCTGGCCTTTGGGATTGTATAGTTTCACTACAGTGTGTCTAGGAGTAGATTTCCGTTTTTACTTAAGATTTGTTGGGCTTCCTGGATGTGAAGTCTTTCAAACTCTGGAAAAGTCTTTGTGTCTTTCAAACTCTGGAAAATTCTTGGTATATTTTACCTCTTCCCCATATTCTTTACTATCTCCTGGATATCTGATTAAATGTATGTTAGACTTTCTCATTATATTCTCCATGTCTTTTTTTTTTTTCATTTTTTAAATTGTAGTAAAATATACATAACATAAAGTTCATCATTTTGGCCATTTGTAAGAGTACAGTTGAGTAGTGGTAAGTACATGCTCGTTGTTGTGCCCTCCGTGTCTGTTAACATCTTATGTTTTCCATTTCCTGATCTCTTTCTCTCTGTATTCTGGGTGATTTCTTCACACCTGTCTTCCAGTTCACTAACTTACCCTTCAGCAATCTTTAGTCTGTTCTTTGACCTTTTCACTGAATTTGTAATTTCACTTATTAGCTCTTTTTTTACACAAGGTTTTTCTTTTTTATTTAGGTTTGCTGGATCATTTTTGTAGTCTCTTAGTTCATTTTACTTAGGAGTTGAGGGGATTTTTTTTGTGACCTGAGTGTAGTTTGATTCTTCCAGAAAAGTTTTGTATTTGCATCTCCAAGTCACCTGGTACATTACCAACCCAGGACTATTTTAAATGACATTATTTGCTGGAGGTTTTGGGGACCACACAGATAGTATCGGTTTCAGCTGCAGTCTTTTATGGGACTAAGTGTGATTTTGAAGTCTTAAACGAGGTTTTCCCTTCCTTCCACCTAATGTCATGGTCGAGACAGGTATGTTTCCTTGTTGTCCCTGTCTGTATAATGGCTTTATTTATCCGTAACCTTTTACTGATGGTACAGCCCTTTGGAGTCCCAGTTTATCCCTTTGGGATCTCCTATCAGATTACCTACTTTGGGCAGATCTTACTGTCTTCCATCTCTACCCCAACAGCTCTCAGAACTGAAGTTCAAGGTCTTCAAGATTGTGCAGTTTTCCTTAGGGCAAAAACTGCCTTTGATGCTTTCTTTTCTCCCAGGGTTTCTGCTTTTCCTTCATGTTTGACCACTGCAGTTCCTTTTTTGCCCCTCAGGGGTGCATTTAAAAAGATGGCCACACACATTCTACAGACAGAAGTGATCATATCTCTAAAGCCCTCTCACAGGACATGCTTTGTGCCATCCCAGAGCATACTTGGAGTGAGGGTGGATTATACAGTTTCTTGATCCCAGTTTTCAGGATGTGTTCTGTTGGATTTTATCTCTGGCTTTCTACACCTTGTCATTAGAAATGCTTCTTTTGTTTTACTGTTAAGTTCTGGAACTCTTGGTTCCTTGTTAGAAATTTTTGTCTTGCTTTGAAAAGATGGTCTTTATTTTATCCAGTTTTCTTAGTTGTTTTCATTGCTTCTTCATATTATCTCTTCTCCAGTGTTGGCAGAAAAGGAAATTCCTTTGTAGAGATTGTAACAAGTTCTTTTCTGCAGACTCAATTTGTCAATGAGCATCCCCTTGCAGAAATACTTAGGTATGGCCGGGCGCCGTGGCTCACGCCTGTAATCCCAGCATTCTGGGAGGCCAATGTGGGAGGATTGCTCAAGGTCAGGAGTTGAGCAATCCTGGTCAACTCCTGACCAGATCTTGGTCTGACCAAGATCAAGACCCCATCTCTACTGAAAATAGAAAGAAATTAGTTGGCCAACTAAAAATATATAGAAAAAATTAGCTGGGCATAGTGGCGCATGCCTATAGTCCCAGCTACCCGGGAGGCTGAGGCAGGAGGATCTCTGGATCCCATAAGTTTGAGGTTGCTGTGAGCTAGGCTGATGCCACGCCACTCTAGCCAGGGCAACAGAAGTAAGACTCTGTCTCAAAAACAAAAAGAAAGAAAGAAATACTTAGGTATGCCTATAATTGATTACTTCAGGAAAAACTTCTCAGCACCCCTTATGGGCCAGGGACATAAATTATGCTTAATTACTGAGGAGTTAGGGAAATGGAAGGGACTCTTACAGGCTCTGCCAGGAAGGAAGGAGTCAACAGGTAAACCAAGGGCATGAGCCCCCACTTCCACATAGTAACCCCACTTTGATCCATTTAATGTGTTAGTGTTCTGACTAGGATTATGAGTGATAAAAAGGGTTGTGATGTTGGGGGGAAAATCAGACAATTACTAATCTACTTTAAAGTTTCCCTTCTGCAAGGGCAAACACTGTGACGTTAAGAGGGTGAGTGGCTTCCCAAGCAAGGTGTAGTAGAGCCCAGACATCACTTCCCCCAGCTCTTCGCTCTTCTTATTTGAAGTTGGGTAGTGAAGTGCCCCTCAGACTTGGGGTGTGTTCTTACTCTCAAGCTGAAAGCTCAGAAAAAATAAGTACAGTCAAGAAAAAATAGGGAATTCCTGCCCAGAGAGGTTTTATTCCATCTTATCCCTGTCATTAGCAGTGCACCATAAGGTAATTAAATTGGAACAACAGGTTTGTTGATTGTACAAAGTGATAACAACAGAGTGAGCCTGAGCAAGAGCAAGACCCTGTCTCTACAAAAAATAGAAAAATTTGCTGGGCATGGTGACACATGCCTGTAGTCCCAGCTCCTTGGGCGGCTGAGGCAGGAGGATGGCTTGAGTCCAGGAGTTTGAGGTTGCTGTGAGCTATAATGATGCCACTGCACTCTAGCCTGGGCAACAGAGCGAGGCCCTGTCTCAAAACAAAAACAAAAACAAAACAACAATGTAGCAATCTAACTGGAAGTCTGCATGTACCAAATATTTTGCTTTGTTTGTTTTGTAAGATGTCTTGTTTTGTAAGACTGGTGGCCAACATAGCAGTCCTTTCCTGAGATCTTTTTCTATATGGTCAAGCTGTGTAGCACACTGCATTGGTTTCCTAGGGCTGCCCTAACAAAGTACCACAGACTGGGTGGCTTAAAACGACAGAAATTGATTGTCTCACATTCTGGAGGCTAGAAGTCTGGAGGCTAGGGTGTCAGCGGGGCCACACTTTCCCTGAAGCCTCTAGGGGAGGACCCTTCCTTTCCTCTCCCGGATTCTGGTAGCCACAGGTGTTCCTTGGCTTGCGGCAACATCGCTCTGCTCTGTCTGTCTTCACGTGGCCATCCTCCCTCTGTCTATGTCAACATTTCCTTCTCCTTGTGAGGGCACCAGTCATATTGGATTAAGGGCCCCCCCTACTCCAGTGTGTCACCTTAACTTTAATTACATCTGCAATGACCCCATTCCCCATGGCTTCGTGTTCTGAGGTACCAGGGGTTAGGACTTAAGCATATCTTTTGGGGGGACACAATTCAACCCATAATTTATAACACATACTTTTTTTTTAAAAAAAGTAGCTCACTCTGTTGCCCAGACTGGAGTACAATGGCGCAATTGTAGCTCACTGCACCCTGGAACTCTTGGGCTCAAGCGATCCTCCTGCCTCAGCCTCCTGACTAGCTGGGACTACAGGTGTGCACCACCATGCCCAGCTAATTTTTATATTTTTTGTGGAGACAGGGTCTCTCTGTGTTGCTCAGACTATTCTTGAACTCCTGGTCTCAAGCGGTCCTTCTACCTTAGCCTCCCAAAGTGCTAGGATTACAGGTATGAGCCATTGCACCCAGCCCTAAGTTTTAAATTTTTTGTTAAGATGGGGTCTGTACAGAGCTTTGTAGAGTTATATTGCCCAGGCTGGTCTTGAACTCTTGGCCTCAGCCGTCCTCCTGCTTTGGCCTCCTAAAGTGCTGGGATTATAGGTGTGAGGCCACTGTGCCTAGCCATAACATACACATTATAAACAAAGTTATCATACAGTGTCAGGGAATTACAAATTTTTTGTTTTTTGAGACAGAGTCTTGTTTTGTTGCCCTGGCTAGAGTGAGTGCCGTGGCGTCAGCCTAGCTCACAGCAACCTCAAACTCCTGGGCTCAAGCCATCCTACTGCCCCAGGCTTCCGAGTAGCTGGGACTACAGGCATGCGCCACCATGCCCGGCTAATTTTTTCTATATATATTAGTTGGCCAATTAATTTCTTTCTATTTATAGTAGAGACGGGGTCTCGCTCTTTCTCAGGTTGATTTCGAACTCCTGACCTCGAGCAGTCCGCCCGCCTCAGCCTCCCAGAGTGCTAGGATTACAGGCAGGAGCCACCTCGCCTAGCCTGAATTACAAATTTTTTTAAATTTAAGAACTTTCTGTTCATTGGGCAGTATTTTTTCCAGAAGCCAGGTGACATGCTGGCTGGGTGATTGGGTCGGGGTAGAGGTATGGAGGCAAATGCAGGGCTGGAGGGGAGGAGGAAGTGGGCAAGGACAGGGAATCTGAGGGTGAAGGGGCAGGATCCAAAGGACAGTGGATATGATATGAACTTTTACTGACAGAGCTGCTTTTTTGTGGAACTGCTTTGTTTGGGTGGAAGATGTTTTGGTATAAAGGGTCAAAGGACAATTGTCCTGAGAAAGATCCTTACTTGTACTTTTTTTACTATTAAATATTTGTCATTATTTTTTCCTTATTGAGTATTATTTAAGATAAATAATTTATTTTTAAGGGACAAATCAAACTAAAAGTATATTATAATCCTTGGCATGATGGGGTATTTGTGGCAGGTATAGCTTCTGTCATTTTTTTTCTTATTTAGAGGAGGTTTATGGAAATGAGTCCTTTTCTTTGGGAAGCTTTCAGTAACTTGGTGATAATTGTTTGTTATGCCTACCAGTGCCAAGCATGCCTAAACTGTACAGAATTATTTTTGGTATTCACCCTAATAAGGTTACTTGTCACAATTGTGTTTAAATCACATGAAATATTCATATTGTATACAGGGTTATTTTTTCCCTGTTTATGATAGAGCTCTGTTTTTCCCTCCTGTTGTGGATACTTGAATATTCTGCAAATTAATTGGTCAGATGTCCTAAAATCTGCATTTCACAGCCTCACATCACTTGCAAGACATCTTGTTTTTGGTTCCAATAACTGGCAGGGATTTTTAATCCACTAGTTACAACTTGATGATGTTGTTGGCGTTTAGTGACCTAGTGTTTTTATTTTTGTTCCTGTGTTTTTTTCTTTAGGATTCCTGGACTCCAGAGTTAAAGTTGAAGTTGGAAAAGTTTCTAGCTTTAATATTTAAAGCTAGTAACACGCCAAAGCTTTTAACAATATATGTATCCTTTTAAAGCAAGTAGAGACCACCTATGGTCTTAGAGCAGATTTTAAGTAGAGTAGCACACTTGCTTAGGTTGCCTCATATGTAGGGATAATTAATAGTGTTGCCTTTTTATTTATAAGGCAAATGGATCATTAATGGGAGGATGTGTCCAGGTCTGTAAATGTCAACTTCTATAGCAGTAGATCTCTGAGACTTGGCTAGGTCTTATTTTGATGTCATGTGCCTAGAAGCTGTCTAGGTAGGAAAACAAAAGTCTGTCTTCTTATAAAAGAACTTCTTGGAATAATTGTCCCTTTGCAGAGGGTCAATCACTTTTAAGGCCTTGAGGCCATGACATATGGATTGTGTGACCATCTAACTTGTCATTCAAATTGGCACTTCTTTTTAAGCAACTTTATTGAGGTATGATTTATATACATAAAATCTATTCATTGTAAATGTACAATTCATTGATTTTTATCAAATGTATGGAGTTGTGCAGCTGTTATCACAATCTAATTCAAATTGGGATACTTTTTTATTTATTTTTTAATTTTTTTGAGATAGAGTCTTGCTTTGTTGCCCAGGCTAGAGTGAGTGCCGTGGTGTCAGCCTAGCTCACAGCAACCTCAAACTCCTGGGCTCAAGTGATCCTGCTGCCTCAGCCTCCCGAGTAGCTGGGACTACAGGCATGTGCCACCATGCCCGGCTAATTTTTTCTATATATATTAGTTGGCCAGTTAATTTCTTTCTATTTATAGTAGAGACGGGGTCTCACTCTTGCTCAGGTTGGTTTCAAACTCCTGACCTCAAGCAATCCACCCCCTCGGTCTCCCAGAGTGCTAGGATTACATGCATGAGCCACTGTGCCAGCCCCAAATTGGTACACTTTTGAGAGTAAAAAGGGGCACTAACTGGGCAGAGTACCGGGTGGCAGGTGTAAATGGAGCCTCTCCTAGGAAGAGTGGAAAATTTGGTCACCCAACCCATGAGAATCTAATTTCCCAAAGGTTGTTAGTCTTTAAGGACAATTCTCCTTTTACTTGGAATAAAAACATATACAGGCCGGGCGCTGTGGCTCACGTCTGTAATCCTAGCTCTTGGGAGGCCGAGGCGGGCGGATTGCTCAAGGTCAGGAGTTCAAAACCAGCCTGAGCAAGAGCGAGACCCCGTCTCTACTATAAATAGAAAGAAATTAATTGGCCAACTGATATATATATAAAAAATTAGCCGGGCATGGTGGCGCATGCCTGTAGTCCCAGCTACTCGGGAGGCTGAGGCAGAAGGATCGCTCAAGCCCAGGAGTTTGAGGTTGCTGTGAGCTAGGCTGACGCCACGGCACTCACTCTAGCCTGGGCAACAAAGCGAGACTCTGTCTTGAAAAAAAAAAAAAAAAACATATACAAAGTTATTTTATAACAAGAATATAACAGTTTCGATTGTGAAGTTGGTGATTATTTTTTTTAATGAAAATTTTAGGCTATTTTGCTACATAATACCTCCTGCTTCCTCTCTGAGTCTGAAGTTTTAACTCCTTTTTCCTAACTGAAGTCTTTTGTCTCTAGGATCCATGACACATTTCAAGTTCAGCTTCCCAAGTCTTCAGTGGCTTCAAATTCCTTAGCCTGGCCTGAGCCACAGTCAGACTGGACTATAGCTCTTCTCTCTGGTTTTTAGTGAAATCGGGACTTCTCCAACTTGGCTTATATTTTAACATACTTTTAAAAAGTAATTCTTAGTTTAAAACTTATGAATGCCAATATGTTAAGAATCTAAATGAAATTATTTACATAATAAATTATATTACTTATATTAATAATATATTAGTATGTTAATAATAATACTTCATAGGAAGAGTATGAGGATGAAGTTAATACATATAACTCGCTTCAAACAGTCTGGCACATAATAAGTAATTGTTAACTATTAGCTGTTAGTATTAGAATTTGTAAGTACTTGTCACCTTTCATCCTATTCAGCATGCTTTAATTCAGCACGCTGAAATTTAGCAGGTAACTGTAAACAATGTCCCTTTATTTTTCTTGTTACATGAAAATATTTGTAGTTGAGCTCAACATATTAAGCTTCTATGATGAATTAAATATTGTGCTAGGAATTAGGGATATAAAGAAAAGGCCAAGACATAGTTCTCTTAGCCAAGATGAAGTTTTAAACCATAAAATGGGAGTCTATGAGGCAGACAGAGTGGGGGATAGGAACTGCAGGGAGAGGGAATAGCCTGTGCAAAGGCGCTGAGACAGTATGTTTGGGAAAATACAAAGAATTTAATATTGCTGGAGCAGAGGATTGACACAGGGAAGGTCAGAGACTAGGCAGGGGCCACATCCTGAAGGTTTGTGCGAAGTGCTATAAGGAATGAGAAACCTTTGAAACATTTTATTTCTTTTGTTTTCAGCAAACACAGAAACTTTGAAGCATTTTTTTTTTTTTTTTTTTTTTGAGACAGAGTCTCACTGTTGCCCAGGCTAGAGTGAGTGCCGTGGCGTCAGCCTAGCTCACAGCAACCTCAAACTCCTAGGCTCAGGCGATCCTCCTGCCTCAGCCTCTCAAGTACCTGGGATTACAGGCATGTGCCACCATGCCCGGCTCATTTTTTCTATTTTTTAGTAGAGACGGGGTCTCACTCGCTCTTGCTCAGGCTGGTCTCAAACTTCTAAGCTCAAAATATCTTCCCCCCTCGGCCTCCCAGAATGCCAGGATTACAGGCGTGAGCCACTGTGCCTAGCCTGAAGCATTTTAAGTAGAATAACATAGTAGTATTTACCAAAAAAAAAATTTACTTTTTAATTCCTGATTATAAAATCAATCATACTTCCTATAAATATATCCAAAAGTAGGTAATGTTTATAACAAACATAGATACATGTATGAGGGTATATAGTTTTAAGTACTTTTATCAAATGAAGAAAAAATTCCTGATATCATTAAGTAGTCTTCAAAAACATGTTAAGTAACCTCAGAAGGTTAAAACTTAGTTATTAATACCATATGACCCAGCAATTACACTCCTAGCTGTTTATCCAAGAGAAATGAGAATATATATCCACACAACTTGTACATGAATTGTTCATAGTAACATTTATTGCAGCCAAAAAGTGTAAACAGTCCAAATGTCTATCAACTGATGGATGAATAAATAAAACGTGTGTATGTTCATACAACGGAATATTACTTGGCCATAAAAAGAAATGAATTACTGACTCATGTTATCATATGGCTGAACCATGAAAACATTATGCTAAGTAAAAGAAGCCAGTCACAAAAGGCCGCATATTATATGATTCCATTTATGGGAAAGGTCCAGGCTGGGCACATGGCTCACAATCATAATCCCAGCGCTCTGGGATGCCGAGGCGAGAGGATTTCTTGGGGCCAGGAGTTTGAGACCAGCTTGGGTAATTGGCAGACTCCGTCTCTACAAAAATAAAAATAAAAATATTAGCCAGGCATGGGGGTGTGCATCTGTAGTCCCAGATATTCGGGTGGCTGAGGTGGGAGGATTGCTTGAGCTGAGGAATTTGAGGCTGCAATGAGCTATGATCAGATTACTATGTTCCGGCCTGGGTCACAGAGTGAGATCCTGTCTCTAAAAGAAAAGAAAGAAAGATCCAAAAGAGGCAAATCTGTAGAGACAGAAAGTAAATTAGTGGTTGATAAGGGCTCAGGTCAAAGGGGACATCAGAGTGACTGCTGATGGGCATAGGGTTTCTTTTTTGGGGGATGATGAAAATATTCTAAAATTGATTATGATGATGGTTGCACAACTCTGTAAATACTGAAAACCATTGAAATGTACACTTTAAGCGAATTTTATAGTATATGAATAAAGCTGTCATCAAAAAATTAAGAAAAATTTAATTAAGATGAATTAAATTAAGGGAGAAAAAAAATCCAAGATAAGTAATTTGCCTTCATGCAGCTAGGCATTTTGGAGCTGAGATTTGAACCCAGGCAGTCTGTGTCCCAAGTCTGTGATCTTAGCCACTGTGCTTTGTTGCTTTCATCCTAATGTCAATTTCCTTATGTTAAAGCTTCAGAATTGAAGTTACAGAGATAAAGGGTGTGAATTCAGGTTTGCATTTTTAGTAGGATGTTTTGGTAGTAGTGGGGAGGAGTTTTGAAGGGAATGGGAAGGCCAGTTAGGAGGCTTTTGAAATAGTGCAAGACTTGGTTGGTTTCCCATAGTGATAATTGAGATGGAGAGAAGAGGATTTATTCTGAACAAGTCTACTAAGTATCAAGAAGTTGCTTAGCTAGTTAGAGCAACATTTGGAACTAAGAATTCTCTTTTTCACATGCTGAGGTTTTTTTCTCAGATTGGCCACACAATGTTAGAGTACTGCATCCTGAATGCTTATTTTCCTGAACTTCTTTCTCATCCCAGAAGGAGAATGGACAAAGTAACAAAGGTAAGTCATCTAGATTAAAATTTTTATAAGAACAACTTTGCCAAATCAAGTTTTAAGTAGTGAGATAGGGCACAAAGATGGAAAGAATTTGTTGACTTGTCAAATGAGGGCTTTAAACGTCTGAATATTTATGAAGTGCTTTTCTGCCATTCCTTGAGGCCCCCCTTTCAGGATAGCCTGTTAGTTTCCTCTTCTATATCAGATAACTAAGGCCTGGAGGAATGCGGAGAATCCTGGTAATATCCCAAAGCTAAGTGCTGCAACAGCACACTTAGAAGACTTCATGCAGCCTCAGTGAGCAAATAATTACTTTAATATCTGTAGCTTTTACTTTCAGTTAGTCAAATGGAGTCTTATTTCATTAGCAATATGTAGTGCCCATTCTTATAAAGCATTTCCATTTTTGACATTCAAGGTGGAGTCTTAAGTTTGTAGCATAAAGTGTTTTTCCATGGTCAGTAATGTTTACTAGAACTGTTCATATTACAGTAAAGTGAGAAAAACTTTATTTAAAATGCAATCGGTGGCCACAGTTGGGGCAGTTTTATAGTTTTGTCTCTGATACTACATTTTGAAAACTGCTTAAATGATGATGTTGGGAAGGGTACCTGGTATGCTTCATGCCATTCGTAAGTATCGGTGGCATAATCCTCAGTTCCCAGCAGGTGGAGTTTTACTACATGACATTTTTGTTCCATGAAATAGCACATTTGCCCTTTTCAAGGCAGAGTAATGTCAGGATTTCAAAACTTCCTGCCATTGGTTTTCCATGTTTCTTTTCAGAGAGTTAAAGGTTTTTAAAGAAAGGAGGCATTAGTAAAGTATTTAGCTCTTTGCTTACCAGGCCGTTGACAAATAAGCAGTGTTTTAGATTTGCATCCAAGGAGGGCTTTGGTCACTTCAGATGAGGAGGCTTTTGAGGCTGGGGCTTGCTTTTACCCTTTGTAGCCTGGTGCATGCCCCGCCCGCCGTTCTAAACATGTGGCTGGTTCTGCCAGATGTGGCCCCACAGGGTCAACCTGGAATGCTCTGAGGCTCACCAGGCTGCTCTGGCTGGGGCACAGCCTTGGAGCTCCCCAAGACTGCTCTGAGTGGTCCCAGCCTGTCTCCTCAGCTCTGAAGGTCTGCCCCTCCAGTGTTATTCCAGGCCCAGACTGTGGCCAGGGTGCACCCCATGCTGGTTTGCACGCATCCAACACAGCTGGCACCATTAAACTGGGCTGGGCATTTGCATCTTGCCCTGCAACTCCTGGAAATGCACCTCATCCCACTGTCCTGCTGCCTAACAGACCACTCAGATTTAGTTACATTCATTTATTAATATCCTGCATGGTCTGTGAGTTGTGGGCTCAGTCCCTTCTCCCTAGGGTGTCTCTTAGGTGCAGTAGATGGAGCCAGGAGGGGCCACTTCCCAGGCGCTCACCTGCACGAGTTTGGTGGTGGTGCTGGCTGTCACCTGGGATCTCAGCAGAGGCCCTTGACTAGTACACCTCCATGTGGCCTGGGCTTCCTCAGGGCATGTTGGCAAGGTTCCAAAGTGAATGTCCCCAGAGAGAGCCAGGTGAACGCTATGTCACTTTTTTCCTATCTTCTAAGCTCTGAAGTAACTCACTGTCATTTCTGCTGCATTTTGCTCATTACAGGTGAGTTCCTAAGGCCAGCTCACATTCAAAGGAAGGAGAATGACATTCCACCCCTCATGGGAAGAAGGGATTGTCAAAGACTTTGCAGACATTTTTTTTTTTTTTTTTTGAGACAGAGTCTCACTCTGTTGCCCAGGCTGGAATGCCTTGGCGTCAGCCTAGTTCACAGCAACCTCAAACTCCTGGGCTCAAGCGATCCTCCTGCCTCAGCTTCCCGAGTAGCTGGGACTACAGGCATGCAACACCATCCCCGGCTAATTTTATATATATATACTTTTAGTTGTCCAGCTAATTTCTTTCTATTTTTAGTAGAGATGGGGTCTCACTCTTGCTCAGGCTGGTCTTGAACTCCTGACTTGATTCTCCCGAGTTGGCCTCCCAGAGTGCTAGAGTTACAGGCTGTGAGCCACCACACCTGGCTATCTTTTGGCATTTATGACATAATTCATTCAGCCTCTTTAGAAAATGAGCAACTGATAATTTTTCTAGAATTTGGTTCCCTAAACAATATTTTTTAAAACGATGACGTATATTCATAGTTATAAGTTATAATTTTATTTATCTAGTATCTGTAGATTGGCAAAATAGCAAAGAGGAAATTTATATCTGAATACAAGAAAGAAAGAGTATTTCATTATAGAGTGATTGATTTTAGGTTTTTGTATTAGGTTAGAAAAACAATTCCATGTTTTAAAATCGATTATTTTGTCTTGACCAGCCAAGGTGTCTGTCTCTAAAATGAAAATCTCATTTACCCTTAAAAAAACAAACAAACAAGAAACATGTCCTTAAATGAAGTAGAAATGTTAAAAGAGAAAGCCTGAGTGGCTGGGGAGAGTTTTGCACCGCTGTTGTTATTGATTCCTTGCATGCTAGAATTACAGGAAAACTTTCTGTGACTTTTTATTTCTGTTTTTATTTTTTATTTCGGCATATTATGGGGGTACAGATTTTAAGGTTTCAATAAATGCCCTTTCCCCTCCTCCCCCCACAAGTCTGAGTTTCCAGCATGACCATCCCCTAGATGGTGCACATCTCACTCATTATGTATGTATATACCCGTTTCTGTGACTTTAATTGACATTCTTTTAATTGTATATATCTCTCTCATTTAAGACTTGGAATGCAGTTCTTCGAACTTTTGTACAAATTATGTCAGTAGTTTTGGAATATAAAGGATCTCAAATTTCACTGCCATGACTGGCAGTTTTATTAAAATAACATGGAGTTGCTAATAAGTCATCTCCATTAAAAGTTGAGGTCTTGCATGGCAAGCTGTCTTGACATAGTTGTTCTTGTCTGATAAAACTTTTGACAGAGAAAAGAGTCAAAGTACTGTTTATTGCTCTGAAATAAAGTTGATGTCTTTGAGCTGTCTCCCAAATAGCTTATAGTCATGGGTCAGGTGCTGTTTATACATAGCTAAGACATCTGCCAGGTGACATCTCTGGGTAGCAGGCTATTCCTCTGCTCTAGGGCATATAGTCGCCCCTTGGTATCTGTGGGGGATTGGTTCCTGGACCCCCTCAGGTACCAAAATCTATGGACGTTAAATCCCTTGTATAAAACGGTATAGTATTTGCATATAACCTATGCACATCCCTTCCGTATTAAATCATCTCTAGATTACTTATAATACCTAACGCAATGTAAATGCTATGTAAATAGTTGTTATACAATATTGTTTAGGGAATGATGACAAGAAAAAATTTCTACACAATTCAGATGTGGGTTTTTTTCCCTCAAATATTTTTGATCCGAGGTTGGTTGAATCCACAGATGTGGTACCCATGGATACAGAGTGCCAACAGTATTTGAAAATGGTCACAAACATTTCAGCCCCATTGCCAGCTTCTCTCATTCCTGTATGCTGTGGGCAGTTAAATCTTTTTTCCCTCAGATGTTCCACACTTTGAAATTGTAATAAATTCCAATTCTGGGTTCCCAAGGCAAAAGTTCCACAAATAATCCCTTATGTTTAGTTAATTGCAAAATGAGCTTCTGAGGAGAAGAGTGCCTTTGTGCAGTTCGCTTTAGGGAGGGACCGCTTTGGATGTTCACATTGAGGATTTGGGAGGTCATTTGACCCAGATAATGGGTTTTAGTACCTGATTTATCATATACCACTTGGTACGTGTTAAGAAAGTTGTCACAGATGTTCTAGCATTTACTACCATGAAATGAAATCATGAATGATATTATATAGAATTTTCATCTTTGGGAGTTTTAGTTTAATTTTAAATTTTATACATATGAAAAACTTTAATAATTGCACAAATTTAACATATTGTAAGAGCCAAAAAGTAGTGACTCTCTCTCCCTAGTAATATTTGAGGAGAAGCTTGATAAATGATTTTCAGGGATATTCTCCAAGGGTTTAAGTACTGGGTGTAAATTCATGCCAGATGACTTTTAAAAGTTATCTTTCAATACTGAGATTTGTAGATTTTGAATAATAATAATAGTTCATTATCAAATGATATTTTGGATTTTAATAGTTAAAGTATTTTACTTCTCCGCACATAAACAATCATGAAACATGAAAATTTTTGAAATATAATTTGAATGTAGGTGATCCTTATAGCTATTTAGAACATAAATTAGGAAGAATGGATAACTTAGGACAGTGGTTCTCAAACTTGTAGCATGCGTGAGAGCCATTTGGAGAGTTTGTTAAAAATGTAAATACCGAGACTCCGCTCAATATTTATAAAATCCGAATGTCTGGGGGAGAGCCCTGATCATCTTTAGTTTTGGATGATTCTCACATCTTTTAAAGCTTGATACCACCATTTTAGGATGGAACCTTTCTGCCACTTTTTCAAATTATCTACTCGCATAGGAAATGCATGTAGAAAGTCTTTGTCCCTCTCCATGAAATGAAATAATAATAATAATAGCCACCACTTATCCATCACCTGCTCTGGGCCAGCCATTGTGCTAGGCTCTCTGAGTATATTTTTTCATTTAATCCTCACAATAACTCTTCAAGGTAATTATCATTATCCCCATTTTATAGGTTAAGAAATGAGAACCAAAGAAGTTAAATATTTTGTCTATGCAGCAAGACAGTGGTAGAGTAGGAATTGGAGCCTAGGTCTTTATAATTTTAAAGTCTCTCTCTGTCTCCTTGAAATCTGTTCTAAAATGAAGACGTTAAATATCACACAGTACCTGGGTCAGGACAGTAGTGGGCTAACCTGGGTTTGGGGGCGGTATTATCTCCTTCTATCCAAAATGTGACCTTCAAGAAAGGGGAGACGTAGAATAGGTGATGAGGATTTGCTCATTCCAACTGTGGTCAGGGTGGCATGGCCTCAGTCTCTCTAGGCTCTCTCTTGCTCTGTGGAGGGATTCCAAGCAGAAAACCCTCAAGCCTTCCAAGCCGCTTGCTCTAAGGCCTGGTGGCAGTGATTTTATGTTTTATCAAACTGGTAGAATGAGACTGGAATCGTTTCTTATTCTGGATTCTTGTTTTTCTCAGCATCAGTCAAGCGATCCCTATTTTTAATTAAAAAGAAAAACTGCCCTGCAGATATGAATTATCCCCCAGACAATCTCATAGTGCAAAAATAGAGAAAAAGACACAGGTTTGATTCACCATTTTGTGAGCTGACTATAGATTTTGTTTCTTAGTCATGGAGAGAAGAACTAAAAGAAATTGCATGAGGTTCAGTTAAGGAAATAGATTTTTTATTTTTGAGCCAGGGTCTCCCTCTGTTGCCCAGGCTAGAGTGTAGTGGTGTCATCATAGCTTGCAGCAGTCTCAAACTCCTGGGTCCAAGTGATCCTCTTGCCTCAGCCTCCAGAGTAGCTGGGACCACAGGTGTGCACCATGACTCCTGAGTAATTTTTTTTCTATTTTTTGTAGAAATGGGGTCTTGCCATGTTGCTCAGGCTGGTCTCAAACTCTTGGGCTCAAGTGGTCCTCCTGCCTCTGCCTCCCAAAGTGTGAGGATTACTAGTGTGAGCCACCACACCTGGCTAGAAATAAAATAGATTTTGTTAGGAAACCCAGCGGTGATTCAGCTGAACTTCCAGAAACAAGAAATTTTAAATCAGTGGTTACAAAGCACTTTGTAAATAGCTGTGTCATGAAATAGAAGTAAAGTGTTAAGCACAAATAGTGTTGAGTTACTGTTATAGCAACATATTCTGACAGGTGTGTAGTCTTTTGAGAAGAGTACAGTTATTTTTCATTATGTAGGTTTTTGTTGCTGTTGTGCTTTTGTTTCATTTTAATGTAAACTGTCTTCTTAGAAATGTTGCAGCAGCTCCACCAGCAGCTCGTGGAAGCTGAACGTAGGTCAATGACATACCTGAAGCGGTACAATAAGATCCAAGCGGACTACCACAATCTCATTGGCGTCACGGCGGAGCTGGTGGACTCTCTCGAGGCCACAGTCAGTGGCAAGATGGTAAGGAAGATCCCCAGCTGTGTGTGTCTGTTCACAAGGAAGAAGTACTGTGGGCGGGGACTACTGGTGCGGCCAGTGGGGCTGCCTCTCTCTCAGTGTGAGGCCAGCGGAGCCTGCTGCTCTATTTCAGAAAGCTGATGTGCACAGAGCAGACCAAGCTGATGCTTCCACGCTTTCTTTCTCATGCTGCTTGCAATAGTTTATCCATTTTTCCTAACAAATTGTTGACCATGTCTTTATTTGTCTACCTTGCTCTTAACATTAGCAAAGGGTAAATTGTCTGGCAATAGAAAAAAAATATATATATATATAGTGGCAAAAAAATGAGGGGGGAATGCCCTGCTGGCATATAGGAAAGCTGTTGATTTTCATATACTGATTTTGTATCCAGCTACCTTTTTTTTGGTCCTGAGACAATGTCTCGCTCTGTTGCCCTGGGTAGAGTACAGTGGCATCATCTTAGCTTACTGTAACCTATAACACCTGGGTTCTAGCAATTTTCTCTTGCCTCAGCCTCCCGAGTAGCTGGAACCACAGGCGCGTGCCATGACACCTGGCTAATTTTTCTATTTTTATTCAAGATAGGATCTTTGCTCTTGCTCAGGCTGGTCTCAAACCCCTGACCTCAAGCAGTCCTCCCTCCTTAGCCTGCCAGAGTGCTATGTTTATAGGCATGCGCCAGCATCAGTCACCTGGCCCCAACTACCCCATCAGCTGCCTGGCCCCAGCTACCTTTTTGAACCCTATTAATCTCATAGATTTTTTTGGTTGATTCTTTTGTATTCTAGATTGACAGTCATGTCATCTTCAAATAATGTATCTTTGTTTTGCTTTTTAAATTTATCTAAACTTTCTTTTTTTTTTTTTGTTCCTAGTACCTTGGCTAAGACTTATGGGACGTTGTTGAATAATGTCATCATAGCATCTTTGTCTTATTCCTGACTTTAATGGGAATGACTTTCCTGTTTCACTTAAAAAAAATTATAAAGTACAATAAAATTGTTTTGTGGAGATATAAATTTTTTAAAAATTGAAATAATTGTAGTTTCACATTACCATTATAAAAAATATGCAGAGTGATCCCTTATATACTTTGCTAAGTTACCCTAGTTGGTAGGTAACATTTTGTAAAACTGTAGAGTAATATCACTACCAGCATATGACATTGATACAATCTATTGATCTTTTTCGGATTTCCCCAGTTTTATTAATACTTATACTTATTTGTGTATGTGTGTTTGCATGTACTTGTATGTGTATTAAGCTCTATACAGTTTTATCACCAGAGCTGTCAGACATAGGCCATTTACTGTTATCTTTTGTAAATACTGTCTTCAGTTTGTTGCTTGCTTTTTAGTTGAGTCTTTCTTAATTTAATGTTTATATCTTTATATAGTCAAATTGATCAATTTTTCCTCATATTCATTTTGCCTTTTTCATAGTATAATTAGAGAAGCTTTTCCCACTGAGGGAGCCCAAATGCATACTTAAATTTTCTTCTATGGGTTTTTTTTTTGTCTTGAGAGAGGGTCTTGCTCTGTTGCCCGGGCTAGCATGCAGAGGTGTCATCATAGCTCACTGCAGCCTCAAATGTTGTTTGTTTTTAGTTGTTTTAATTTTACCTTTAAGTCTTTAATCCATATGGAATTTATTTTGATAGTGATATAAAGAAGGCACCTATTTTTTTCCCCAAAAAATAAAACCATTTGAACAAGAACTATTTACTTCTTTCTTCATTATTTCGAATGGCTACCTTTATCAAATAGTGGGATTTTTTTTCCCATTGTTCTGGCCAGTCTTAAGCTAACAATGCATTTTTATTAGGGCAGCTCTTTAACATGTTTTATCCAGTGCTGAAAGCCTCTTTGATGTTGTGAAAACGCAGCACACAGACATTCACGAAACTGCAGCAAGATGCTTGGTGTGGCTAGAATGTCTGGCACGTGGGGAGGGGGCACATGTTGGAAGATGATGCGGGGAAGGTGGGTAGGTAAAGATCATGGAGATCTGTGGATCGTGCTTAGGAATATGTGCCTCATGCTGTACTTAGGGAGGAGCTGCTGAAATGCATGTTTTAAAAATTGGACTTTTTAAGTTAATTAAAGTTTTTTAGTTTTAAAAATAACATGTATTAACTTTTCTGTAATACAGAAAAGTACCAGAAACAGACAAAAATGGCTCATATAATCACTGTTGACCAAAAAAAATTTTTAAAAGACAGGCACATAGTTAGAAAATTCAAACAGTATAGAAAGAAAAAGGAAAGTTTACACCTTCCTTTTGCCTTCTTCCCTATTAAAAAATTACTGCCACCATCCTGGGTGTGCTTCTTACAGCCAGGTTGACATGACACTAGCTGTGGCATGGTGATCAAAGGTGAGCACATGAGCTCCTACTGCAGGGTTTGTGAGTAGAGGCCTGCGGCCGCAAGGCAGGAATATAAAGAGGCCTCAAGTTTCAAGATGGGGCAGAGGATGGAGCCTGGACTCTTAAGTAGCTGGAGATTTTTGTTGCTGTTTTATTTTTGTTTTTGATTTTTTTAGAGATAGGGGTCTCACTCTGTCTCCCAGGCTGGAGTGCAGTGGCACCATCATAGCTCATTGCAGCCTCAAAGGCTCAAGTGATCCTCCCACCTCAGCCTCCTGAGTCACTGGGACTACAGACACATCCCACCACCCTGGCTAATGTTTTTATTTTTTGTAGAGATGTGGTCTCACTGTGTTGCTCAGGCTGGTCTTGAATTCCTGTCCTCAAGCAATCCTCCCACCTCCCACCTCGGCCTCCCAGAGTGCTGGGATTACAGGTGTGAACCACTTCGCCCAGCCTAGCTTGTTTTTAATGTAAAAGAAATACATGGTCATGGTAAAAAATTGAAACAGTTTAGAGTAGCATATAGTAAGGAACAAAAGCCCCCTTCACAAAGATTCTTTAGTTTCCTTATTCATATTCAAGATTACCATTTTCTTGTGTATTATTTCAGAACGTTTCTCTGCATAGGCATGTGTGTGCACCTGTGCACGCGTACTTCCAGCGTACATGCACTTAGTTGGGATCATATGATCTATTACTCTCCTGAAACTTGCTGTTGCTCATTCAGTATATCTTGGAGATCTTTCCACGTGGCCATGCCTCCCTCATTCTTCTTAATGCTTGTACATAATTCCATTATAACAGTGAACCGGTTTTTTTTTATCAGGTCTCTAGTGATGAACATTGAGATTTTTTCGTTTTTTGTTTACAACAATAAAAAATGTTGCAATGAACATTATTGTATTACTGTATACCTTTGAATATAGGTAAGATATGGTCCTAAAAGTGGAATTGCTTGGTCAAAAGTGTGAGCATTAACAGTTTGATAGATGTTGCCAAATTATTTGTCCTAAAATTTCAACAATATCTACCCCTCAGTAGTGTATGAGAATGCCTGTTTCTTCACATGCTTAGCAATAGTAGATATGATTAAACTTTGAAATCTTGGTCAGTTTGGTAAGTGAAATTTGGTATTCTGAATGTTTTAATTACATTTCTTCAGTTATCTATAAGGCTGAATATATGTTCATATATTGTTGTTGGCCATTTATACATATATGCATATTTTGTCAACTGTCTATTCATGTCCTTTCCTCATTCACTTGTTTTAAGCAGGAAAGTGACATGATCAGATTTGCTTATTAGAGAAATGGTTCTGGTGGGAGTTCAAGAAGTCAAAGGAGGAAACAGTTTCAGGAGTAAGGGGTTGATGCAAAGCCACAGAAAACTCTCCAAGATAAGCGAAAATTGTCCAATGTTTTTGATATTTAGGTCATTGGTGGTGGCCTTTGCTGTGAGAGTTTTCATGGAATAGGGCAGAAGAAACGTGGTCACATTGTGTTGAAAGGCAAAGGGAGGTGAAACAGCAAACGTGCATGGTTCTTTCAAGGACCTTGGCTGTGGAGGAAGGATGTTGAGGGTGGTCGATAGATGAAGCCCTTGGGTGGAGGAAGGAAAGGTATGTTTTTAATATGAAATATATTTGAACATGTTTCTAGTTGTAGGGAAAGAACAGGTGTAGAAAGAAAGGTTAAGAATACAGTATGAAAAAGGAATATTTAAATTTTAATACTACAGGAATTCAGAGGGAATGCATTTGGGATAATTTAGGAAGTTTAGCCTTGAGCCGGGGCTCTTCTCTCTGTGAGTCACTTCACATGTGACTGTGTGTCGAGGGATGATCACAGACACCTGCCACAGGATGGACAGAGCCCTTTACGTGACTAAAGCAGATGAGAAGTTTCTAGTGGGTGCGCAGGAGTCCTAGGAGGATAGAACAAGGTCTAGCCCTGCATTCCCAGCGCTTTCCAACTCTCCAGTCCGCTGGGCAGCCCTCCCCTCCCGGGGTGTGTGAGTGAGGGGCAGGGAGAGAGGCCGACTGCACTCCCATGAGGGAGCTCCAGCACATGGCACCGCGCAGCCGTGGAAGAGGAGGTTCTCTAATCATCGTGCCTAGAGAAGTGTGTGGAAGGATGCGGACTTCTTCATAGCGTTTTCAAACCACAGTGGTTGGTTTGTGGGGGAAGGGTAGTGCGTTTTAAATGAGCATGTATTATTTTTATAAAAAGAAAAGACATAAAATGAAAAAAAGGCCGGGTGCGGTGGCTCACGCCTGTAATCCTAGCACTCTGGGAGGCTGAGGCGGGTGGATCGTTTGAGCTCAGGAGTTCAAGACCAGCCTGAGCAAGAGCGAGACCCCATCTCTACCAAAAATAGTAAGAAGTTAATTGGACAGCTAAAAAAATATATAGAAAAAATTAGCCTGGCATGGTGGTGCATGCCTGTAGTCCCAGCTACTTGGGAGGCTGAGGCAGAAAGATTGCATGAGCCCAGGAGTTTGAGGTTTCTGAGAGCTAGGCTGATGCCACTGCACTCTAGCCCAGGCAACAGAGTGAGACCCTATTTCAAAAATAAATAAATAAATAAAATGAAATGAAAATAAAACCTCAGAGATTACCACCTTAGTTGTTGTGTATCAATCCTGAATCATAGTGACTAAGGAGAGAGGTATAAGAGATGCTAAATAACGTCATCATACTGTAGTGTCAATGGTAATAGCAGTTCAGCCTCATGTTGTGAGGCACTCAATAGTTTATTTAAAAATGTCTCCATCGTTCATTCAGCAGGCATTTGCTGAGCCACCTTATGCACTAGGCATATCCATCACCTCATTAACCCCTTCACTGTGACCTGGAGAGGTAGCCGTTATTCACCTCACTTGACAGATGGGGAAAGCAAGAGGCAGAGCTGGTGATTTTCTTTAGTCCAGGATGTGAGCCGAGGTCTTCGGGTTTGAGGCCTGGCGCTCTTTCCAGCACATCGTGGCCACCCAGTGATTCCATTACTCCAATTTACAAAAATGGTTTAAGATCCGTGTATTTTACATGGCGGCGGAAATACATCAAGTAGAATTACCTGGTTTGCAGCATGATGTCTCATGAGCGCACCTGCAGTACGGTGGCAGTTTGTTCTGCAGGTCATGCTTAAACGCCTCCAGAGAGCTCCTGTGTTAAAGCAAAATGACTATTTTCTCGCTCGTACGGTTCATCCCCTCACCTTACAGAAAGCTGTCGAGAGACAGCTCTATGAATTGCCAGTGTGCCTCAGATGTCCCTCAGGTGGGCCGTGCCTTCACCAGATGTCCTCGTGTCGTCCTTGCAGATCACTCCCGAGTACCTCCAGAGCGTCTGTATCCGCCTCTTCAGTAACCAGATGCGGCAGAGCCTGGCGCACAGCGTGGACTTCACGAGGCCTGGGACGGTGAGGCTCTGCTCGGGACGGGGTGCCCGTAGTCTGTCCCCCTAAGTTGAATGTAACATAAAAGAATGTAACTAAAAAGAAAATGGAAGAGCATGAGAAAATAACATGCAAGAGGCTGCATTTCAGTTGGCTTTTGAGGTCTGGAAATTCCCAGAAGGAAGAGAAAGCTGTTTTTGGAGAGGGCGCAGCTGAAAGACAGCCTTCTGGGGAGGGAGAGGAGAGGCGTGTTCTGCTCTATCTGTTGCTGCTGCTCGAAGGGGCTTCAAGGGCTGAGAATCCATAGGAACAAATGGACACTTCATTCTCCTTTTTATAATAACTGCCATATTGGTAGTTGTGTGTTCTAAGAGAGGGCTTTTTTTTTTAGTTTTTTACTTGGAATAATTGCAAACTTACAGAAAAGTTGCAAAAATAGCACAAAGGGCACTAGTATATCCTTTTCCCAGATTGATCAACTGTTAGCCTTTACCCTATTTGTTTATTCTCTTTCCCTTTCTACACACACACACACACACACACACACACACACACACACACAAATCTGTTTTCTGAGCCATTTAAAGATTAATTGCATATGTATGGCCTTTTATTCCTAAATACTTCAGTATATTTTTCTTAAGACTAGGAATATTCTCTTATATAACCGTACAGTTACCAACTTTAATAAATGGATGGTAGATTATCTAATCTACCATCCATTTTCCCATTTGGTCAGTTGAGCCAATACTGTCCTTTCTATTAAAAGCATTTCCCCTGCTCCAGTAGGCTGGGGCCAGGCACTGCGCTGAGTTGTCATGGCTCTTTAGCTTCTTCTAATCTTGAGCATTTCCCTAGTCCTTCACTTTCATGACATCGACATTTTAGGAGAGCACAGTTTTCCTCTTTTTTTAAAAAAATACAAATTTCTCCTTTCATTTTTGATTTTTCCAATTAGATTCAGGTTATGTATCCTCAGCCAAATATTACCTACCTGATGTTATGTCCCTAGGCTAGCACATCTGGAGGCACATGGTTTTGAGGCAGGGGTTCTTAACCAGGGGAGCAGACCAGTGTCTCCCAAGCAAGTCTTCAAAGTTCAGGAGCCCATGACCCTGGAGCTCATGTGTAATATTAGAGTCTTTAATAAACGGGGGCCTTTTTTAGTTTAGTTTTTTTTTTTTTTTTTTTGAGACAGAGTCCCACTCTGTTGCCCAGGCTAGAGTGCCATGGCATCAGCCTAGCTTACAGCAACCTCAAACTCCTGGGCTCAACCAATCCTTCTGCCTCAGCCTCCTAGGTAGCTGGGACTACAGGTGCATGCCACCATACCCGGCTAATCTTTCTATTTTTAGTAGAGACTTGCTCTTGCTCAGGCTGGTCTTGAACTCCTGAGCTCAAGCGTTCCTATTGCCTTGGCCTCCCGGAGTGTTAGGATTACAGGCATGAGCCATTGTGCTTGGCCCTGTTTTAGTATTTTTTTAAAAATTTATACCCTACCACATTCTCAAGGTTTGAAGTAGTTTATAATGTGCAGGAAAAAATGAGAAATGAAAAAATAGAAAATAAAAATAAGTAAAGAGGCCGGGCGCGGTGGCTCACGCCTGTAATCCTAGCACTCTGGGAGGCCGAGGCGGGCAGATTGCTCGAGGTCAGGAGTTCGAAACCAGCCTGAGCAAGAGCGAGACCCCGTCTCTACTATAAACAGGAAGAAATTAATTGGCCAACTAATATATATAGAAAAAATTAGCCGGGCATAGTGGTGCATGCCTGTAGTCCCAGCTACTCGGGAGGCTGAGGCAGGAGGATCGCTTGATCCCAGGAGTTGAGGTTGCTGTGAGCTAGGCTGATGCCACGGCACTCACTCTAGCCTGGGCAACAAAGCAAGACTCTGTCTTTAAAAAATAAATAAATAAATAAGTAAAGAAATTGTAGTTAAATGAAAATAAGGGTAGGAAAAATAAAAGTAATCTAGGACAAAGGCTGATACAAAAAACACATGTCATGAGGTGCCGTATCTCTGGAGAGGCAGACCACAGATTTGCCTCTGAGCTTCCTAGCAGCCTATGCAAAAAAGGAAACCTGAGCAGTTACATGATTCACAGTGCTCATATAGCAGGAGAGGGCAGTTATATAAATTTTATTATGTAATATTTCCTGCATCCAGAACAACACGTGTGCTGCACATGCAGGCTAGGAAGCACAACATTAAAATGAGCACCCAGCAGCCCACCATACATTCTCCAAAACAGACCATTTCAGTGCCATTTAAGTTCTCTAGGTGCTCTTTGACCGTTCATTTTCCCCAGTAGGTTTGTTACTTTTATAATTTAAAAAAAAATTTAAACACGTTTTTAAAAAAGACCGGAGAAGGCCAGGCGCAGTGGCTTCACAGCAAAACTCTGTCTCAAAAAAAGACTGGATGTTCGTACAACTGCGCCACACCGACACTCCTGGTGCTGAGACCTGAGCATAGTTTCTCTCATGGATATTCACGCAAAGCGCTTAGTCAGGCAGCGAGGAGCAGGTGTCCTTGCTGTGTTCTGTAACAAAGGGCTAGGAATGCCCTTTTCTTTCAAACCAGTGAACAAAAAAACACCTTTGATTCCCATTATAAAGCTAATTTATAGATATTGTATAAAATTAAATAGATAAATATCTGAGAATAGCCAAAAGTGTTTGAAAAATTAGCATAACAGAGGAGAAGCTGCCTTACCAGGTATGAACTTCCTATAACGTGACTGTCATCAGAACAGGGTGTTACTGGCTTAGGAATAGTACATCATGGACCACAGTTGGGCTTCTCGGGTATTAATGTGCAGGCACAGCCCGGGACACCTGGCTGAAGTGCAGATCCTGGTACAGGAGGTCTGGAACGGGCCCCGAAATTCTGTATTTCTAACAAAACCCGGGTCATGCTGGTGCTGCTTCTCTGAGGAGCACCCATTGAGTAGCAAGGGGCTAGAGCTGTGGTCCCCAACCCCCCAGGCCACAGACCATGAACTGGGCCGCACAGCAGGAGGCGGGGAGTGGGGATAGAGCCGGTGAAGCCCCATCTGCACCCACAGCTGTCCCCGCCGCCGCTCCTTCACCGCCCCAGCCCCGCCCTCGTTAGATCACCAGTGGCATCAGACCCTCAGGAACGGGACCCCACTGCAAACCACACATGCAGAGATCCAGGTTGTGTGCTCCCTGTGAGAGGCGACCCCCCCCCTACATCCGTAGAAAAACTGTCTTCCATGAAACCTGTCCCTGGTGTCAAAAAGGTTGGGGACTGCTGGGCTAGAGAGTCCAGAAATAGATCTAAGGATGGATGTAAACCCGGCAGGCGACAGAGGAGGGAAAGGGGTGGTTTATTTCGTGGTCACGGAGCCAGATGCTTTCAGGTGCTGGGAATGAGGCAAGCAGCCGATGTCAGACCGTGGTGAGCTGCGGGGCCTGAAGATCACCTTTCTTCCACACCAGTGTTCAAATTCAAATATTAAAAAGGAGAAGAAAAGAGGAGGAAGCAAAACTTACTGATAGAAGCATTTTGAGGTTAGATCAGGCAACCTGATGGGACCACTGGCTCATACCGCGCTAGCATAATTGGCTCTCAGAGAACGAGGAAACTAAGTGGCGTACCACACCCACACCACAAAGGAAAATGCATTAACATAAATTCCAGTAGAAGAAATATCTCACTGCAAAAAACAAACTATAATACTGTTAGAAGAATTGAGAGAAAAAGTATGTCTAAGCTTGCGGTAGGGTAGGCCTTCTGAATCAAGACTGAAACCCATGAAAACAGTCTGCTATCACACAAGGCATGAACAAAAGGGCAAAAAGCAGATACTAGCTTTGAAAAATAATGGCCAATATCACTACAGTTTAAACATTTAAGACATTGATGAGACAGATCACCGTTTAGAGCGATTCTGCCCAATCCCAATGAGGACGAGCCCTCCCTCTGCAGCGCTGGCCATCTGGGGTGTTTATCTCAGGACTGAAAATCACAGACCCTTTGATCCCTCCAAGCCACTTTGGGACTCCAACTTAGCTCTCCGAGCAAGGCTAAGCTTACTATTGCCTGTAAGTAACAATAGATAAACAGATTTTGAATAGGCTTTTTGTTTGTTTGTTTTTTAGGTATTTTCAAACATCCAAAAGTAGACAGACTCATAAAACAAGTCCCTGTGTGCTCATCACCAACTTCAGCAATTAATGGCGTCTGACTAACCTTGGTTCCATTCTTCTCCTCTACATATTTTTCCTCCCCTGAGTTCTTTAAAGCCAGTTCCACACATATCATGCCACCTGTATGTTAAATAATTCAACATATATCTCTAACAGATAGGGGCTTTAAAAAACAAACACACACATACAACCACAATGCCAAATACAATTAACACTAATTCCATAGTATCTATTACCAGTCCAGTCCATGTTCAAATTCCTCTTATTTTCTCAAAACATCTTTTTACAGTTCATTATTTGAGTCTGTCCAAACAAGTGCCACACACTGCATCTGGTTATATGTTTCTCATATCTCTTTTAGTGTATTTTTAATAAGGCACTGCCTTAGTGGCCAGAAACACATACACACACACACACACAATAAATGGGACAATGTGTCTGTAAGGTAGGCAATGATTGGGCCTATAGACAAGATTAAAAGAGAATGGGGTGGAATGAGCATTGTTAATTTTTTCTTTAAACACCTCTATCATGTTTGACTTGATACAGAGTGCATGTGTTAATTTTATACTTGAAGAGAAAATCTTGCTTTTGTTCTTCATAGTAGCTTTGACTGGACAGCTTAAAATGTCTCTGTGAGTTTGGGCAGGGAGAACCCAGCCATTTTCTGCAGGGTTTTGCTGGAGAACACCAGGGTGGGCGATTTGTGAGATACATCAGTGGCAATGTGACTTAGCTTTGGTCTGGGCTGATTTTTAAATCATGTGTGACTTTGTTAGGCGAACCCTGATGGATTAAAAGCTCCAAAAGCTCTGCCAACCGATTCTGTGTTGTTTGCGTGATTTAGGAGCAAGGCGTTGCTATTGCTGTTTAACACTGTCTGTTTCCTTCTGTCCCCTTCCCCTCAGGCTTCCACCATGTTACGAGCCTCCCTGGCACCTGTGTAAGTAACTGCTTTTTAGGAATTTTTATTAAGGGGAACAGCCATGTATAAAACCGGAATTCAAAAATACCTTTAAAACATTTATCTTAGCAGCCTGGTTTAGAATAATGCCTTTGAGCTAGAGCTCCATGTGGATATTAAAGGAAATACCAGTACTTATAAGTAATGTTGAACTAGAATTATCTTTTAATGTTCATTCTATTTATTTTGGTAAGGTAGCATCCAATGGAAAAAAACTGTTGAATTGTTCCTATGGTATTCTATAGAAATGAACTTAACCCTTCGCAATCGCTTGCTTTTTTCTCATTATCCACTCGGCATTATCCACACTGGACATCCGAGTGCAAAGGGTTAATCTACTGTCACAGTGCAGTCAACAGTCAACAGCGATGTAATCTCTAAATTTTATGTTCTCTGCTGGTTCATGCTGTGACCAGGGCAGCGGGACAGCTCGTGCACGCCCGAGCATTCCTAGCCACATCGCTTAGGCTGTCACCCAGGGGAGAGAGAGCCTGACGCGTGTGCACCGGGTGTGTGTGCTCTAGCAGGGAGGGAGTTGAGGACCTCTGACTTGGACATGGAGACTAGAATGGAGTGTGGTGGCCCTCTGAGTCAGCTGTGTGTGTGTGTGTGTGTGGAGGGGAAGGGAGCTATGAGATTCCTCAGACACTTGAGACGGCCACAACATTCCCCCTTCCTCCGTCCTGCCTGACTCTGACATTGACCCGCACTGCGCTGGCTGCAGTATAGCGTAGCACTTACAAGCACAGACCGCCAGGGTTAAGATCCCACCTTTGTGTCTGGCTCTGTGACCTTGGACTACTTATATAACTTCTCTGTGCCTCAGTTTCCTGACATATGAAATGAGAAGAATAATAGTTCTTTTATAGGATTTATAGGATTCTGAAGGTAAGGGTGAGTTAATATGTAGAAAGCCCTGAATACAGTGCCAGGGACATAGCAAACACTCTAGAGATGTTTGCTATTATTATTCTCAGTGACATAAGAGGCAAGGTCACCTGCAGAGAGTAAAGGGGGCAAGAACAGAGAGGAGTAGGCATGACACAGTCTTCTTGGACAGCAGGAGAGTGGCTGGACCATAGAACTGTAGAGCTGTCGAGCAACTTAGTTGGCATTAAACTTAGTTGGTAATATTGCCTTTACTGGCAAGTATATACGGCCCAAATATGACAGTTTTTCTTCCTTTCAGAGGAAGCACCCCAGCTACAGAACATTATCAAACTTGGTTTTGCAATTAGAACTTCTTTGTCTAGAACAAGAGCTCATTTAAATTTTAAATTGTTTTTTAAAATTTTTCTTTGTTAAAATAATTTCAGAGTTGCAAAAATAGTACAGAGAATTCCCATGTACCCTTCACCCAGATTTCCCAGTGTTAATATTTCACACAAGCCTAGTAGTGATCAAAATAAGAAAATTAACAGTGATACAGTATTATCATCTAATCTGCAGACCTTATTCACATTTTATCAATCATTCTATTATTTTGATTTAGTTGTCATGTCTTCTTAGTTTCCTTTGATTTATTTAATAAAATAATTCCTCAGTCTTTTGTCTTTCATGGCCTTGACACTTTTGAAGAATATTGGCCAGTTATTTACAGTAAAAAATTTAAAGGTAACTCTATTGATTTTTAAACTTGCAATAGTATCTGCCTCAGGAAAAAAGTGTCAATGTGCACATGTATGTGAGTTTACTGTTTGACATTAAAAAATGGAAGACACATTCCCCCAGGAGTGTTTACCGAGATCTCATTTGTTGCTCTGTTTCCTGGACCCTGTAAGAAAATCTCATTTTGTCTTTTAAAAACTAACATTAATGGCTGGGCACGGTGGCTCATGCCTGTAATCCTAGCACTCTGGGAGGCCGAGGCGGGCGGATTGCTCAAGGTCAAGAGTTCGAAACCAGCCCGAGCAAGAGCGAGACCCTGTCTCTACTATAAATAGAAAGAAATTAATTGGCCAACTAATGTATATAGAAAAAATTAGCCGGGCATGGTGGCGCATGCCTGTAGTCCCAGCTACTCGGGAGGCTGAGGCAGCAGGATCACTTGAGCCCAGGAGTTTGAGGTTGCTGTGAGCTAGGCTGATGCCACAGCACTCACTCTAGACTGGGAAACAAAGTAGGACTCTGTCTCAAAAAAAAACAACAAAAAACTAACATTAAAAGAAACTAGCATGTAATTTTTTATTATGTAAGTAATACATGCTCATTATATAGAAAGTCTGCATGCTACAGAAACATATGAAAGAGAAAATGTAAATTACCCAAAGCCCTGCCTCCCAGAGTGTATTATCTCTATTTCCATTTCACCCTTAAAAGCAATCAAACCTACAACTTAAGCTCTTCACCAAACTCTTCATGAATCTCCATTTAATATTGTACAGTCTCCTTTTTTTTTCCTTTATACTGGAAGACTCATACATTTGTTTTGGTTTTTAGCTTTTTGTTTTGAAATAAATATAGATTTACAGGAAGTCGAGGCTCCCAGCTTCCCCCTTGGTGACATCTTTTTTTTTTTTTTTTTTTTTTTTTTTGAGACAGAGTCTCGCTTTGTTGCCCAGGCTAGAGTGAGTGCCGTGGCGTCAGCCTCGCTCACAGCAACCTCAAACTCCTGGGCTCGAGTGATCCTTCTGCCTCAGCCTCCCAGGTAGCTGGGACTACAGGCATGCGCCACCATGCCCGGCTAATTTTTTTCTATATATATCAGTTGGCCAATTAATTTCTTTCTATTTATAGTAGAGACGGGGTCTCGCTCTTGCTCAGGCTGGTTTCGAACTCCTGACCTTGAGCAATCCACCCGCCTCGGCCTCCCAAGAGCTAGGATTACAGGCGTGAGCCACAGTGCCCGGCCACCTTGGTGACATCTTAAATGACTGTAGCATTACATCAAAATGAGGAAATTAACATTGATATACCATTAACTAGACCACAGACCTCACTCAGTTTCACCTGTTTTTCCATACACTCTCCTTTTCCTCAACAGAACAAAATGTGAAGAAGCACTTGTTTTAGTGGCAAGGAATCTGAGGTGATTCCTTTTGTTTCTGGCTAACCAAAGGCAGGTGTTGGGCCAGTCTGAGCTGTGTAGCTCTCTAATGAGAGATCTCTCGTACCCAATACAAAGAAATGAGAAATGTTTGAGGTGATGGAAATGCTAATTACCCTGATTTGATCATTACACATTGAATGCATGCATCAAAACATGATGTGTATCCCATAAATATGTATAATTATGTGCCAATACAATTTTTTAAATTAGTAATAAATCCAAACAAAAATTTTTTAAAAAGAAAGATCTGTCTTAATTGAAACCTAACTCCCCTAAGGTCTTTGGTTTGGAGTCTTCTTGAGGAGAGTCTGCAAATCATCCTACAGCCAGCCAGCCAGTCTCAGAGCTATACCCCCTGTAGCCGCTTCCTGACCACACACTTCTACCTCCTTGGTGGAGCCACCCACCCGCTTACTCTCCACACTTGTTTCCTGACCCCTGATCTGTCCTTCACACTCCCCTGTCAGGTCTCTCAGGCTGGAGCGCGACAGTGGCTTCAGGTTTGTAGGTGGAACTCTTGGGGCCTGCTGATGCTAATAGTCTTTGGTCTTTGCTTAGAGTTCTAAACGCCACTTCGGTGGAAAGTTATGATGCCTCCAAGGTGATTTCTTTCCCATCATATGGAGCCCTGGCTTAAGGTCAATGCAGGGATTTCTAAATCTGTTCAGGTAGAGACTCCTCATGTTAGGAAAAATGTTAAACAGAACTTCAGTCTATCCAGCAGAACGGATGGAACTGAGCCAGTTGAAGCAGGGGCAGGGAACCTGGAAGCCAGCCAACCCTGCCATGTGGA
Source organism: Microcebus murinus (assembly GCF_040939455.1). NCBI lineage: Eukaryota > Metazoa > Chordata > Mammalia > Primates > Cheirogaleidae > Microcebus > Microcebus murinus. Next base: position 99,479,618 of record NC_134111.1, read on the forward strand.
AGCTGGGAGTTCATTCCAGGAACCCAGGGGAACTGCTGGTCTATCTGCACAACTCTAGATCAGGTGTCATAATGCTCAGAAGTTGTAATGAACATGCCCTTTTGCCCTTTTCTTTCTCTTTGAACTTGGCTTGCTGAGTAGGAAATTGAAGGATGTCCCATTACTGCCCTCCTTGGATTATGAGAAACTGAAGAAGGATTTGGTTTGGGGGAGTGATCGCTTGAAAGCCTTCTTGTTGCAGGCTTTGCGCTGGGTAGGTACCTTCTCCTTGAAGTTAAACAACAAAACAAAAAAATTACCAATGCTGGTTTTCTTGGCTGGCTACCTTGCTTGTATCTTTTAACCCATCTAAAAATCTTTCTTCCTGCTGCCTGCTGACACCAAGAATGAAAGTTTAAAACAGCTTCTGAAGATAGCCTTGGGCTCCTTTAAAAAAAAAAAAACCCTATATTGGCCTGGGACAGTGGCTCACGCCTGTAATCCCAGCACTTTGGGAGGCCTAGGCAGGAGGATCACTTGAGGACAGGAGTTTAAGACCAGCCTGGGCAACAGCAAGACCCCATCTCTACAAAAGATAAAAACATTAGCCAGGCATGGTGGCATACACCTGTAGTCCCAGCTACTCCAGAAGTTGAGATGGGAGGATTACTTGAGCCCAGGAGTTCAAGGTTATAGTGAGCTATGATCATGCCACTGAACTCCAGCCTGGGTGACAGAGTGAGACCCTGTCTTTTACAAAAAAAAAAAAAAAAAACCTAACAATTGTATATTGATATCATAGTTTCCATTGCCATTGTGTGATATGATACATGCAGGTCCAAGGCCCTGGAGACTGCCCCTGCCACATGGCCCTTTCCTGGTCATGAGCCCCACTCCCTGCTTGTGGACATCCTCGTGTGAGAGTGTGGAGTTGCGCTTGCTCCATAGCCCCACAGAAACCTCTGATCAGGCACTGCCATGCAGCCACCCTGGGCAGGCTCAAGGGTTCGGGTTCAAGGCTAAGAACTCAGGTTAACAAGGCCCTAGGGGAAGCAAGCCGAGTCTGTATTGTTGCCTTTCTCCCCAGTGTTCAGATGGATCACAGTGGAAGCAGCAGTTGCTTCTCAAGCTTTTTGCTCTCAGAGCCCTTTCCACTCCCCAGAATTACTGAGGACCTCAAAGAGCTTTTGTTTACATGAAGTTTATCTACCAAATTTACAGTATTAGAAATTAAAACTGGGAAAATTCTTAAAATGTATTTATTGATTCCCTTAAAATGAATAATAAACGAATGACATGTTAAATAACATATTTTTATGAAAAATAACTATTTTCCAAATAATAAAAAAATCAGTGAGGATAGTATCATTTTACATTTTTGCAAATTTCTTTAATGTCTGGCTTGATGGAGAAGAGCTGGATCTTCCTGTCTGCTTTTGCATTTGATTTGTCATAGTGTCCCAATTCATACAGCCTCTGAGAGATTGAGCATGAAAAAAGCAAGTCATATCTTAGTATTATTATGAAAATAATCGTGACCTTGTAGACCCCTTGAAAGGGTTTTGGGGACCCCCTACGGTTCCCCAGACTGTACTTTGAGAACTGCTGGCTTAAGCCAACACTGGTTGGCTGTTTAACTGAATGATCCATTCTAACTCACCGTGCATTAGCGTCAAACCCCTTCATGGATCATCAAATTTCAAGGTATCTTGGCATCAAAATCCTGTATGCAATTTCCCTGTCTCTGGATAGAAACCATTCTCACTTACACTTCTGATGTTTGCTGGTGCTTCCTGAAACACGTCTCGAGGCGTGCTCTGAGACTCCAGGATCAGCAGGAGGAGTCTTGCAGTCAAGCAGTGATGTCTGTTCTCATTTTGTTTGGGTCATTTGTCCAGAGTGGGTGGGGCAGCGTGTGGCCATCGCCACCCTGGCCATTTTCCTCTCTGCTCAAGTTCTCACGCTCATCTTTTCTTTGGCTCTTAGTTTGCTCACTCAGCACGTCCTCTCGGTGCGTGCCGCTCCGGCGCCCCTTGAGGAGACAGGGCATTGCTTTGCTGAGGGAATGACATTTCTGCAGAATGTTCACAGGAAAAATGAACAGGTTTCTTACGATTTTTTTGTGTCCCTCTCCAGTCCCCCATCTAGCCTCTTGCCCTTGCCTCAACCTCAGTGAACTTGACAGAGGTCAGCAATGTCCCACATGACATTCTGGGCACACCCCTCCTTCAGGACAGTCCCCCTTTGCCTTTGAAGCCTTGCCCGGCCACGATGGTCAGCGTCTGTCAGCAACACTCGCCTCTGGCGCCTCCCCAGCCCTCCCCGCTCTTGGGTGTCTGTCACTCTTGCTGTCCTCTCGCCCACGCCAACAACTAGCATGTTCTTTGGCCAAAAGCAGGGCCTGCAGCCTCAGGATTTTTACTTTGTAAGATTTTCCCAGAGAAGCAAGGACATTTGCTCACTACAGTTACACGGCTTTCTCATCTCCCAACTCACACCGCTGCACACCTGTGTGCACGTGCACACGCACGTGAGTTTTCCTCTGGCCTGTGGATATTGCGTAAATTCTTACTGATAGCAACATAACAGACTTAAGGCTTTTCAGAATTCCAGCCAGCTACCCCCTACACACACACACACACACACACACACACACACACACACACACGTGTGCTGCATGGCAGGCATTCAGCACGCCCTACAGCCTGCTCTGGGCACTGCCCATTGAGCCCGCTCAAGTGCACCCTGTATTTCTGTACCTCCCTGACCTGGATCATACTTCCCTGTCCTCCACCACAATCACGTTACCCCGTGCTGGTTAATAGTCTGCCCATGTTCAGGGGCCGACTCTTGAGCCCCCTTCTACAAGAAAAGCCCCTCTGGGCATTGGTGAGCTCTTCTCTATCTGCACACTTAGAATCAGGAATCTTGCCGCTTCCTTCTCTGAAGATTTCACATGAAAAATTCACTCCAGCATCCTCTATATCACCCATTAGGAAGTCCAACTTCGTAAGTTCATGTTAATTGACTGGCTGGTTGGTTAACTAGCCCCCAGCTGGATGTTATTTATATTGGGTGCTTATATGTATAGTTACTGGTACTGCCTTTTAAAACACACCTGCTATATGAAAACTTTTCCCCTGGTCCTAAGGAACTTAGGTCTTGTTGCTTTTGTTTTTCTTCACTCCAGCGCTTGACCACATCCCATCCTGGAGAGCAGAGGGAGACCGTTTTGCAAGCCTACATCAGCAACGACCTCTTGGACTGTCACAGCCACAACCAGGTGGGTAGGAGGTGGCCCAGAGCCTGGCCAGGGCCTTCAGTGCGAGGGAAGGACCTTGGCAGATGGGGAAGCTTTCGTGTCTGTGCGTGTTTTAGCACAGTGACCACGTGGCAGCCTTCAGCTGGCTTGCTAGCGAGACCTGTTGTTCACCCTGGATAACAGGCTCACTAGCTAACTTCTAGTAAAGACGACTACAAATGTTAGAACTGCTGGATTTATCTCTGGAGCTCTTTTCTGCCATTTTTCATTTTCTCAAATTCCCAACTCTTTCCTGCACCTCACTTTGTTCCATGAGTTCTGCCAACTGAGTAGGGCTTGGGATGGACAAAGTATATAAGCAAATTCAGGGTTTTTTCATCTGGGCCTGACTAAAAATGTGTCTTTAACACAATATTTAGATATAGCTTTGGACCAGATAGATCTACTGATGCTGTGGGAAGGCATGAGATTTGGGGTGAGGTAAATTGCTCCCCAGCCTGTGCTCGGCCACTCATTAGCCAGGTCATCTGAAGCAGGTGACTCAGTCTCAGGAGCTTCCCCATCGAGGAGCAGCCTCAGGCTGTTGTTGAGGTGATGACGTGCAGTCACATGAGGGACTTGCTTAGCCGGGGCCTGGCACCGAGGAGTCACTGTGTGGTGGTCCTCCTCCTCCTCCCTGCCCCTGCTGCGTGTGTCTGCACCAGGCACCACTGGACAGTAGGAGGGTCAGGATCTTGAACTTGGCACATATAAAGAAGATACTACATTTTATTTCATATGATTTCAGTTGAGTTTTTATCAGAATGCTCTAAAATGTAAAGCTATTATTAAGCTTCACAATGTGTGTGCTGGAGTAGCAAACGCTCTTAGCTCTCACTGATTAAACAGCTGTCTTTGGCCATTTCCTGTGGCTGTAACAGAACACCACAGACGGGGTCATTTATAAGCAATAGAAGTTTACTTGGTGCACAGTTCTGGAGGCTGGGAAGTCCAAGAGGGTGGCGCCAGCATCTGGCAAGGGTCATCCCATGGCAGAAGGCAGAAGCGGGCATGCTAGGCAGACAGAGAATGGGGGTGGAACCTATCCTTTTATCAGGAGCTACTCCTGAGATAACTAAGCCAGTCCCGAGATAACGGCATTAATCCCTTCAGGAGGGCAGAGCCCTCTTGACAAAAGCACCTCTTAAATGTCCTAATATTGTTACATTGGCAATTAAATCTCAGCACGAGTTTTGGTGGGTACATCCAAACCCTGGCAGCAGCACCCTGGGAAAGCGAGTTGCATGCTGATCTGTTGTGGGTACAGACAATACAATTCAGGAGGTTCGGGTTGTCGGTTTACCCACATGTTCACTTTGTGAAAACTCATCAAGCTGTGTACTCATCATCTATGCAATTTTCTGTGTAGATATTATACCAGGAGTCCTCAAACTTTTTAAACAGGGGGCCAGTTCACTGCCCCTCATACCATTGGAGGGCCGGACTATAGTTTAAAAAAACTATGAACAAATTCCTATGCAAACTGCACATATCTTATTTTGAAGTGAAAAAACAAACGGGCAAAAACACCCGCATGTGGCCCTCGGGCCATAGTTTGAGGATGCCTATTTATACTTCAATGAAAATCTGACCTAAATAAAGATGGTGTACTGGCAGTAGGCATCTTGGGGACAACAACCTTCAACATGTCACCCCCCGAGTCAGCTCAGTTCAGTCTGGACTTGTGGCCTCCTGCGTCAGGAGTCGCCTCACCAAACTTCTGTTGATTCCTTTCACCTCTCCCCTGAACTGCTGCTCTGCTTCCAGTATCCAGGCCGTCTTCTTTCCTGACTTACTCTGTCAGTTCATGGAGCACTTCCCTCGGGTAACAGCTTCTAGACAAAGCATGCACGGGAAGTATATTTTTTGAGACCATGTATGGTCTCAAAATGTCTTTATTCTTTGCATAGAATTCTGGGTTGTAAATAATTTTCCTTAAGAATGTTGAAGACGTTGCTCCATTGTCTTTTAGGTTCCAGGTTTGCTGTTGAGAAATTCAAACTCATTCTAATTTGTGGTCTTTTGTATGTAACCTGTTTTCCTCTCTCTCTAGAAGCATGGTGAATCTTCTTTTTATCACCAGTGTTGGTAAACTGTCCATTGATGTCCTTCATGAGGTGTGTTTTGATCCTTTCGGTCTGACAGCTTCAGTTCTGAGAACTTTTCTTAAGTTGTTTTGTTGATGGTTTTTTCCTTTCTGTTTCCTCTGTTCTGTCTTTCTGAATGTTTCTGTCTTTCTGAATGTCTCCTCAACTGGTTCTCTATTTTTCTTATCTTTTCTCTCCTATCTTATATCTTTTTCCTTTTGTTCCCCTTTCGGAAAGATTTCCTCATCTTTATTTTTTCTGTCCTTCTATTGAGCTTTTAATTTCTTTTTTTTTTTTTTTTTTGTAGCATTCTCTTGTTATGTGGCTGCAATACAGCTTCTTGTATCTTTGAGGATATTAGTGATGAATGTTTGTTTATTTTTAGTTTCCTTCTCATTTCCTCCCCTTTGTTCTGGCCCTGTCTTCCATGTTGGAGCCCCCTCCCAGGTCTGGTGGTCCTTGTTATCTCTTAAGGAGAGAGCGAGAGCTGGTGAACCCAAAAGCTGATTGGAAGTCCTGAGAGCTCCCCTGAGGAGGATCCGGGTGAGCCATTTATTGGAACCTCTGGTTTCAGAGTGTCTAGTTCTTTCCTCCTGGGCTGGTCATTTTCCTCTGAGAAGAGTCTTTTAATCTCCTGCCCAGAGGGTGAGAGTCTGACTGCCAGTGTTCTGGGAGCCAACTGGGGGCAGAGGAGAAGGGCCGGTTCTCTGCTGAGCATTCATCCTGCATTTAGACACTGATCATTTCGTCTAGAACCCCCGCTCACCTGTGCCAGCGTCCCCTGCTCCACAGACCCTTTGTGTCACCTTCACAAGAGAGCCCCTCCCCCAGCCCTGTGCTGGAGGTGTGCAGGAGCAGCATGAGTGGGATCAGGCTGCTGCTTGAACAGCTTTCAGTCGTTCTTGTTTCTTGTTTCTTGTTTCTTTTTAAGCCTTTTGAGGAGTACATGATGGAAATTGGGTAATTTCGCAATGCCCATTATTGGGCCTGCTAAGCCTGTTGTTACCGTCCTGCGTTCCTGCTTCCAAAATTGTGTTGTCATAATTTCTTATGCTGTTCTCTGTGTCCTAAGAAATTTATGTCTCTTTTAAAAGTCCATTTACTGCCATCTTACTGTGGTTTAGAGGGAGCAAAATTTAGATGTGTCTATTGAATCTACCATGCTAACCTGGGGAAACAGCAGCAATGACAGCAATGAACAGTACTGCTTCCTCGGGGCCGCTCACAGCTCTGAGTGCTTTGTATAGTGAATTCATTTAATTTAGAAATCCGACTAACTTCTTTTTTCCAGATCTCGTCAAATATCTGTTGGAAATCAAGGCTTGCAGATGAAATGTTTGGCTTTAGTCTGTTTGTTTCACTCTGATAAAGTCAGGCCTGGGCAAAGGAGACATATGTGTATCTCTCCCTTTTCTTCATCTGTCTTGATTTTTTTCCCCACAGAGGAGTGTGCTTCAGCTGCTGCACTCAAAGAGTGAGGTGGTGCGGCAGTACATGGCCAGGCTCGTCAACGCTTTCGCGTCGCTAGCAGAAGGTGAGATGGCAGCTTGCCTTAAAGAGAAGAGCTGGGTCTTACTGATGTGTTTTCCCTTTGAAAGTGAGCTTTGCTCCCAAGTTTCTTAGAGATAATATATGTTTCCTCAATTTATTATTGTTTAATTCCTCTAAGGTCTTTTGTGAAAATTAGTTGTTGTCATATTGCTTTAATTTATGTCAGAGAACATTTTGGTGGTTTTGGAGTTTATTTTTTAGTCTTTCTGGTTTTTTTATTCTATAAGCTTTCTGGTTTTCTAATATAGAACTTCTTTTTTTTTTTTTTTTTTTTTTTTTTTGAGACAGAGTCTCACTCTGTTGCCCAGGCTAGAGTGAGTGCCGTGGCGTCAGCCTGGCTCACAGCAACCTCAAACTCCTGGGCTCAAGCAATCCTACTGCCTCAGCCTCCCAAGTAGCTGGGACTACAGGCATGCGCCACCATGCCCGGCTAATTTTTTGTATATTTATATTTTTAGTTGGTCAATTAATTTCTTTCTATTTTTGGTAGAGACGGGGTCTCGCTCAGGCTGGTTTCGAACTCCTGACCTTGAGCAATCCACCCGTCTCGGCCTCCCAAAGTGCTAGGATTACAGGTGTGAGCCACCGCGCCCGGCCTATAGAACTTCTTATTTTGCTTTCAAGTATATAACAGGCAATGAATGTATTTTTCTACAGTTTTCTACTTAAGGCAAAAAAAGATTGGTAAAACAATTAAAATTGATTCCAGTAAGCGCTGCACCATTTCCTCCAAAAGACTATAAATTCTTAAATCAAAGGATTTGAAAATTCCAAAGATAATATGCCACCATAACTGAATTCAAAATGAGGCTAGGCGCGGTGGCTCACGCATGTAATCCTAGCACTCTGGGAGGCTGAGGCGGGAGACTCACTTGAGCTCAGGAGTTCGAGATCAGCCTGAGCAAGAGCAAGACCCCTGTCTCTACTGAAAATAGAAAAATAAGCCAGGCATTGTGGCGCGCACCTGTAGTCCCAGCGAGCTACTCAGGAGGCTGAGGCAGGAGGATCACTTAAGCCCAGGAGTTTGAGGTTGCAGTGAGTTATGATGATGCCACTGTACTCTACCTGGGACAACAGAATGAGACTGTCTCAAAAAAAAAAAAGTGATTTTGCGACATGCCATTTTGATAAGTTCTTACTTGTTTTAGCTCTTTTTAATGTGAATAAGGGGAGTTTTCAAGTTATGAATATATGATACTCCATAACTTTGTTCATTCATTTGTTCATTTTTCCATCTGTTTGGCAAACATTTATTTTAAGCCAGGGTACATGCTGAGGGCCATTCATATGGTAATACTGTTGAAACTTGTGTCCATAATTAACGTCTTCTGATCAGTTCAGAAATCCATAGCAGGCTGGTGACCATCCTGGGCTTATCATAGTGTTTCAGGTATGGCTCCCACCTTCTCCTACAGGTTCTGGGCATATCTAGAAAGAGCAGGGCGTGTGGCCCGCAGCACTCGTTGGCTGCCTCTTTTGTAAAGGCCATAGGCTCATAACACAGGTCCACCCCCTTTTTTCTTCTTGTAGATCTGACCATCGATTCTGGGCAAATAAAAAGACACTGCTGCCCACAAGAACATGGTGGTGAATTATGTTTGGCTTATAAGAAGTGTGGTTTTTCTATTCATTCGATAGTTGATTGAATAAAACCAATTTTTACAAGAAATACATTTTAATAAATTTTAGTAAGAACATAAAATTACCCAAACTCTACTGTATTATATAGAAACAAAGTTTTCATAAAAAGCAGGTTTGGAACATACCAGATAAATTCCACCCACCTTTCACCTGTTTCATGTCTGGCGTATTGTTAGGTCGCCTCTACCTTGCGCAGAGCACGAAGGTGCTGCGGATGCTGGAGGGAAGGCTGAAGGAGGAGGACAAGGACGCCATCACCCGCGAGAATGTCCTTGGGGCCTTGCAGAAGTTCAGCCTCAGGTGATGACTGTGCACAAGGACATGTGGCTCCTGTGACATCAGATTGGGGTTGTTTTAGCCACTATTTAGTGCTTATTTTATTCCTTTGACAACCCAGGAGGCAGAGGATATTTATCTGACACTTAGGAGAAGTTGGGCGGCTTTCCAAGGCAGAGCTGGAAGGCCTGTCCCTATTCCACCGAATGGTCCTGCTCAAGGCTGTGGGGATGGAGGAAAACATTTTAAAAGCACAATTATATTCTCCTAATGGACTGCATCTGGTGCCAGCCAGGTGCTAGACTGTGTGTGTCTCAGACCACATGCCAGGCTTAGGGACAGACACAGGAATGAGACCTGATAGAGCCTCGGCCTTCAGGTTGCTGCCAGCCCCTGTGGGAGCCACGCACAGAGAGGGACATCTCAGTGTGAGGGGCAGTCCTGCGGGATCAGGGTGAGGGCCTCCTGGTTCCGTGTCAACACATCCCAGCAGCCCACCCCGTGACTCGGCCTGGGCTCTGTCATGACTTGGAACCAATCCATGTCAGAAATTTCCCGGTTAGTCACGTCTTCTTGAACCAGACCTGGTGTGTTCCTGGAGCTTTTTTTAAATTAACAGCTTTATTGAGGCATGCTTTACATACCATAAAAGTCACCCATTTTAAGCCTACAATTCAGTGAATTTTAGTATGTTTAGTATATTTTTAGTATGTTTACAGAGTTGTTCAACCATCGCCACAATCTAGTTTTAGAACATTTCCATCACCACAAAAAGAAACCTCATACCCATTTGTAGTCACTCCTCCTCATTCCTGCCCCAGCTGCAGGTAACTGCTAACCTACTTTCTGAATATTTACTTGTACTGGACATTAGCATATAAATGGAATCATATCATGCGCGTTCCTTTGTGACTAGCTTCTTTCACTTAGCATGGTGAAGGTTTTCAAGGTCTAGCCATGTGGCGCACGTCAGCACTGCGCTCCTTTCCACTGCTGGACAGCACTCTGTTATATGGATGCACTTCGTTTGTCTATCCGCTCATCCGCTGATGGGGTTTGTGCTGTTTTCACTTTTGGCTGACACACATAACGCTGCTGTGAGCACTTAAACACTGAAGTCTTTATGCGGACGTGTGTATTCCTGTCTCCTGGACAGGTGTCTAGGAGTGGACTTGCTGAGTCATACGGTAATTCTTCCAGAGTCCTTCTTTCCTCACAACCACCTCACATTCTCTTTCATGTCATTAAAAATTCCATAGCCGGGCAGTGGCTCATGCCTGTAATCCTAGCACTTTGGGAGGTCTAGGTGGTAGAAACACTGGAGGTCAGGAGTTTGAGACCAGCCTGAGCAAGAGTAAGACTCCATCTCTACAAAAAGTAGAAAAATTAACCAGGCATGGTGCTGCACGCCTGTAGTCCCAGTTACTCAGGAGCCTGAGGCAGAAGGATCCCTTGAGCCCCAGGAGTTTGAGATTACAGTGAGCTGTGATGATACCACGGCACTCTAGCCTAGATAACAGAGCGAGACCCTGTCGCAAAAAAAAAAAAAAATTTTTTTAAAGGTTCTAATCCCTTAATCCCTGGAGTCCTCAGCTTTTTCTGTCAGTCCCCTTATGAACACACTTTCTTTACATCCAATGTGTTTTAACATTTGACTAACTCTCACTAGTAACCAGAAGCCTGCAAGGTGAAATAGTGTAAGTACTATTTCACTGAAGTCTAAGTGAAATAGTCTAAGTGAAAATCTCTTGTTCTGACTGTATGGATGGAGAAGAACTGTAGGTGATACCCAGAGCTGTGACTTCCTCAGCTCTCACCAACACTTCATGTCTGTGTGTAGAGCTAACTTAGCTTGATGTTGACCATATCTGGGAAATTTTTAGCAATTTAAAAACTATAGTTGAGTAACAGATACAAGATATGATAAAGAAATACCTCTTCCTGGTAATGCAAATGTTTAACTGCCTATTTAGTCTTTTCTTCCAAACAGTAATTTAAGCTTTTCTGTTCTGTAAATGTGCTTAATGCTTTTGCAGTTTCCCAGTGGCTCTGCAATGAGTATAGAAAGTGTCATGCTTCCCAAGAGAGCACAGTCTCACTGTATTCATGTTCTAAGTCTCACTGATTGGGTTGGGATAGTGTTTAAGAACAGCATGAAGGTTGGCTGTGCGGTGGCTCACGCCTGTAATCCTAGCACTCTGGGAGGCCGAAGTGGGCGGATTGCTTAAGGTCAGGAGTTCAAAACCAGCCTGAGCAAGAGTGAGACCCCGTCTCTACTAAAAATAGAAAGAAATTAATCAGCCAACTATCCCAGCTACTCGGGAGGCTGAGGCAGGAGGATTGCTTGAGCCTAGGAGTTTGAGGTTGCTGTGAGCTAGGCTGATGCCACGGCACTCACTCTAGACTGGGCAACAAAGTGAGACTCTGTCTCAAAAAAAAAAAAAAAAAAAAAAAAAAAGAACAGCATGAAGGGACACTGGCTTTGTTCTTCTGTCCCGGGTGGTTGTTTTTCCATAACCTGTTAATCAGGAGATGTGTAGTGCTGGCTTCTCCATGGTGTTTTGATTTTCAAATAATTCAGATGGTTTCTCCTGTCACGTTTTGTCTCATCAGTTCTTAAAGCTGACATGATGACATTCACCATTACACGTTTTGATGGGGCATTGGATTTTGTAAGATTTTATACCTGGACTTTGGGTGGAAAATCATTCTTTATAATTAGTATTACCCAGGTTGTTAAACTACCCTTACCCTATGATAGCAATCTGAATCAAATGGTATTAAGCTGGGTTTGTGCTCTTTTTTGTTTTTCTTTATATTCATACAGCTCAAAGTGCCTAAGCTGGATTATATAGAGCACAGGTAAAAATCTATTTGTCAAGGAAGTATTTCTATGGCCCTGTTTCTTTCATTGAGTAAGTAGAATATCAGCAAGTATATATTAAATATTTGAAGTAATGTTCTCTAATTTTAAATATTGACAAGGAAGCTTTCAAAGTAGAAGGCCTACTAGCTTCCTTATCTTTCTATAAATGCTTAGCAATATCCCTGCAAAGAAAAGAATTTTTATTGTTTCATTTGTATGCTTTTAACAATAAAATAGTCCTCAGAATCTATATCTTCTGTACAGTCTTGTCTTTTCTGCTATGCATTCACATTACCATATGCTTTTTTTTTTTTTTTTTTTTTTTTTTTTGAGACAGCATCTCGCTCTGTTGCCTGGGCTAGCATTCAGTGGTGTCATCACAGCTCACTGTAACCTCAGACTCTGGGGCCCAAGCAATCTTCCTGCCTCATCCTCCCAAGTAGCTGGGACTACAGGAGCACACAACACCATACCCAGTTGATTTTTCTACTTCTTGTAGTGACGGGGTCTCACTATGTTGCTCAGGGTGGACTTGAACTCCTGGCCTCAAGTGATCCTCCTGCCTCAGCCTCCCAAAGTGCTGAGATTACAGGTGTGAGCTCCCACACCTGGCCACATTACTATATAATCTTATATGAAAAGTTTCTTGCACGTTTTAATTTACCTTAGGCTATTTCTTCCTAGGCGCCCGCTGCAGACAGCAATGATCCAAGACGGCCTCATCTTCTGGCTGATTGATATTCTGAAGGAGCCAGATTGCCTGTCTGACTACACGCTGGAGTACTCGGTGGCTTTGCTCATGAACCTCTGCCTCCGGAGTGCAGGTCTCACAGCCCTGCCCCCATTGTGGTAGGGGAGGGGACAAAATCCTGGCCCTCGAATCTGGATGACCAGTGAGCCTGCATGGTTTGCTCTCAGTCTCCTCTTAGAAAACTGAAAAGAGAACAAAAAGTGGAAAGCATCTCCAACTAGGTGTAAAGCTGGTCAATCCCTGAAGCCAAAATACCATTCTGCCCTTGGAAAGAACTTCTTATATCTGTTCAGTGCCCACATTAAGAGGAAACTAAATTCGTTTACATTTTCCTTCATCTTCATTGCATTATTTGAATGTAAGAAGTTGAGAATTATGATCCCCTTCTTTGATGAGTGAGAAGTGTATTCCCAGATCCTATAGGATTAGGTCGGTGGCAGGGACAGTGATGATAAACCCGGCTTCCTGCTGGCATTCAGTCGTCTCCCCACCACCTCTGGAGAGGGGGCGCTCCTGTGGGCATCTCAGGTCCTTCACACCATCAGTAACAGTGGTGATTGTAGCTTTTCCGCAGTACGTCCCGTTGAAAGTCTCTGTTGGCTGGGATGAGAGAGGCTCCTTTAGAAGAAGTGCCAAGTCCAGGCTGTGGCCACCTCCAGTCTGAGCAGCTGCAGAGTTTAGAGAAAAAGCTTACCTGGGTGAATAGCCAGCTCAAGGGTATTTGTTGGAAGCATCTTCACCTTCAGATGCTTTGTAATCTGAACCTCATAACTGTGTGATATTGACTGAGTAAATGACTGTTTTTTAGTCTTCTGTTTTAAACAATAGCATATGCAAAAAGTCCTAACTTTTAATACATTTATCAGCTTTCTTTCATTATTGATTTATTTGCAGTGTTTATTATGATGTCTGGAATTACTAAAATACATGTATGATTTTTATGCTAGTGGTATATGCACTTGGAAGGTAGAACATTGCTCTGTTATGTGTTGTACTTTCACTCCAGTGAATCACTCTGTGCTCTGGCTAGTGAGAACCACCACCATTTCCTGAACACTTGGGTTCCGTGCTATTCTAAGTCCTTTATACACATTAGCTTATTTACCTCTGCATCACCCTTTGGGGTAAAGATTAATAATAATCCCTATTTTAAAGAGGAGGAAACTGAGGCCTAGGTTGGTTGACTCATCTAGGGTCATATAGCTCATAAGCAGAGGAGCCAAGATTTGTACCCAAGTCTGACTGACCTAAAACTGTGCTTCTGAGTTTAGACGTGTCATGTTTGTTTTGGTGTTTCCTACAGGGAAGAACATGTGTGCCAAGGTGCCAGGCGTCGTGCTCAAGGTCCTTTCCGATCTGCTTGGCCATGAGAACCATGAGGTATGTGCCAGCAGTGCTGGCCTTGGGCTTGGGGAGGCTGCTCTGGGTACTTGGCACCTGTGACCTTACAGAAAAGTTACAGTGTCTGCAAAGTGGTATATATTCTCCCCCCTCTGGGTTTTTTGGTTGTTTTTTTGTTTTTTGAGACAGGTTCTCACTATGTTGCTCAACCTGGTCTTAAACCTCTGAGCTCACGTGATCCTCCTACCTCAGCCTCCCAAGTAGCTGAGATTATAGGTGTGTGCCACTGTTCCCAACTCCTCCAGGTATTTTTATAAGTCACTTGAAATCTTTTATAATTTTTAAAAGTTTAAAACTCAGAAGCAGGAAGCTTTTCCTTCACCTCTCCCTTATGGGCACCCTGGCCTCACTGGCCCGTGCCAGGCCCTCTCCTATGGTACTTTTTCTCCTGTGGTCTAGCTCCCAACATTCCTACCTCAGTATCAACACTCCCTCTGGTGTGTTTAACATATCCTATGGATGTAGATGAAGCCTTAAAAGAAATATGATATTGTGTATTGAATTTGTGGAAATGGGTTGCCCTCTGGATCTTACTCTGTTGACTTTCCCCCTGTGTTTTAGGACCTTTCTGTGTTGGCCTTTGTACATCTAGTTCATTAAGCATCACTCCTGCAAAGTAGTCCCTTGTTTGCACTCCTGCCATTTTACTTACCCAGTCTCTTGAGGGACTACACTTTAGGTGCCTCCCATTCTTTACTGCCACCACAGTCCTCAGTGGACATTGCGGCACCTGCCCGGCGGGGTCTTATGCCAGAGTGTCATGGGAGGGTATAGATATTGGCTGGCTCACAGCATATGTCAGTTTCAGGCCACTGAGTCCCACCAAATGTCTTCCAGAAAGGCTGTACTAGCTTTTGCTCTCACCAGCACACCTCACCGCCTCCCCTGCCACCACCTACAGACTGCCCTTTTTAAATAAAGTGGGGGTATGGGTAAGCAAATTAACAAAAATGATTAAACAAATATGATTATTCTCTCACTTGCTTTCTACAAATGCCTTTGCAGAAACCATAGTATCATCTGACACCAAAGCCTCCACAAAAATCTGACCTCATGTGACAGATCAGGCCCAGGGGGTATATCTCATCAGGACAAGATTGAGTACCACCTGGTCACAAGTGAAGCATTGGTTTCCGCACATTTGTTCCCACTTCAAGCAGACAGCTCCTCTTCTGGTCATTCCATTCACATGTTACATTCTCAGAGCTTCATCAACTGATTGACATGGCCTCTTTAGCAAGTAGCGGTTTGGTAATTGTCACAGTTTGTGTCATGCACTTAATATTTTAAAACCAGTGAGCTCTTAACTCCTAGGCTCGAATGAACTCTGTTCTTCATTTTATTCAACTCAGGCAGGTGAAGCCAGTGGGAAATACAAGTTGGTTTCAAGTACTGGAACCAATATGTCAGCTCTGAAAACTGAATGGACCTAAAGATTCATTATGTCCCCAACTATTGCCAATGCATTTGCTTTGAAAATGAGCTGGAAAAACTATGATATTTTAGAGCCTGGAATATGTTTCATAGGCCAGACGTGGTGGCTCACACCTGTAATCCTAGCACTTTGGGAGGCCGAGGCCGGTGGATCTCTGGAGGTCAGGAGTTCTAAAGCAGCCTGAGCGAGATCCCGTCTCTACTAAAAATAGAAAGAAATTAATTGACCAACTAAAAATATATATACAAAAAATTAGCCAGGCATGGTGGCGCATGCCTGTAGTCCCAGCTACTGGGGAGGCTGAGGCAGTAGGATTGCTTGAGCCCAGGAGTTTGAGGTTGCTGTGAGCTAGGCTGACGCCACAGCACTCACTCTAGCCTGGGCAACAAAGTGAGACTCTGTCTCAAAAAAAAAAAGAAATATGTTTGATAGACGAATAAATGTGACACCTATGTATCCTATAGATATTTGTGATCTTGAAAAACATTAAGATGCACATATTTGACTATAGGAACATTAAATTTTTTTGTATGGAAAAAGATGGTTTAATCAAAATCAAAAGACAAACAATACCCTGAGAAAAAAGTCACATCACATATAACAAAAGCTTAATATTCCTAATAAATGAAGAGCGCCTATAAATTGATAACTAAAAGTCAAATAATCCAACAGAAAATAAGAATAAAGAATATGAATAGATCATCCACAAAATAGTTAACCATGATGGCCTATAAATATGAAAAGATGTTCAATTTCACTAGTAGTCAGGGAAATGAGAATAAAAACAACTATAAGATGCCTTTCTTGCCCATCGGATTGGCAAACATTAAAAGTGATAAGAAAGTCTGGTGCTGAATTAGGCTGGTGGGGGACAAGCCCTCTTCCATTGCGGTGCCAGGCACGGCACAGTCTACTGAAAGGGGCCTCTCATTTATCAAGCACCTGCCATGATACCATGTTGTGTGTGTGCTTGATTTTGGAGTTACCTGTATGAGTAAAACATAGGTCCTGTGCTTGGACAGCTCATAACAGGACACCCAAGTAATTTTTAAAGGACACTGTCTCCATTGCAGTCGTGAGGGATGTACAAGGAGCAGAGGTGAGGCCCTGTCTGGAGGATTCAGGAAAGGCTCCCTGTGAGACATGACTGAGCTGAGCGTTAAAGGAGGAAGCAGCTTCCCAGACAGACACGTGTGTGGAGAGCATTCCCAGCAAGGTCAACTGCAAGAACCCAGCCAAGGCATGGGACAGCCTGGTGTGGGGGTTGTCGCTTAAGTAGCACGGAGACTTCATGGTGTCAGGGAGGGAAGAGCAGAGGGGGATGAGACTGAGGCCAGCTCTTGAAGGAGCCTGGGTGCTGTGCACAAGAATTGGGCCTTCCCAGGTGTGTTCTGTGGAAGGCTTCCAAGGTGGAGAGAGGGATGATTTGGCCCATGATGCAGCATTTTGGCAATGATATGATGGTTGGATTAAAGGATGAACATTGGCAGTAGAGAGACTGATTTGGAGATCTGATGTAGCCTAGGTCATAGACAATGATGTTTGTGCAAGGACAGCAGCAGTGGATATGGAAAAGAGGTGTTCCTATCAAAGGTGCTTGAAGGCCAAGCATAGGAGGAGTGAACAGAGGGGACTCCACGGTGACTCAAGTTTCTAGCCTGGGCAGTCAAGGGTTAGAGATGACTTTAATTAAGCAATGAAATGTAGCAGGAGTCAGCCGTGGGAGGGAGTGATGAATTTGGTTTGGGACTCTATCACAGCTATCACTAGGACATGCAGATGGAAGTGTCTGCCAGTTGGAAGCTGCATCCTGGAGCCCACTCCTCGTTAGCTAGATCGTTCTCCTGTGTGGTGTTTGATAATTGAGTTGCACAGTATTTGAAAACTTGCAAATGTCTGTTTTTTTCTCCCTTAAAGATACAGCCATATGTGAACGGAGCTCTGTACAGCATCCTTTCTATTCCATCCATTCGTGAGGAAGCAAGAGCAATGGTAAGAAAATGCGCTCGAGAAACATGTGAGTCTCCATTGTGCCACAGTTCAGAACTTTTTTCTTTGACACAGAGCCTCACTCTGTCACCCTGGATAGAGTGCAGTGGCATCATCATAGCTCACTGTGATTTTAAACTCTCAGGCCCAAGGGTTCCTCCTGCCTCAGCCACCCGAGCAGCTGGCACTCCAGTCGTGTGCTACCATGCTCGGCTAATTTTTTTTATTTTTTGTAGAGACGGAGGATCTCGCTCAGGCTGGTCTTGAACTCCTAACCTCAAGCGATCCTCTCACCTCAGCCTCTCAGAGTGCTAGGATTACAAGTGTGAGCCACCGTGCCCAGCCCAAAATTCTGAACTTTGAGAGGAAGGACCTCCTCAATTGGCCTCCATAGAAGGGCTTCAGATCATTAATGAACTCCCTGAAATTGTATGCAAAATATATATTTGCAATTTTCTGGGGAGAGAGTATGTAGCATTTGTCAGATTTTCAAGGAGATCACTAACTCCTAAGTGGTTAAGAACCACAGTGTTAGGGAGTTCCCCGCAGGCTTGTTTCTGCAAAGTTGTGGACATTTTGATAGCAACCACATGGAACAGAAAAACTGGAAAAGATTATAAAACTGCTCACTACGTGGTTTGGTTGATAAATTGTGAATTCAGTACTTAATGTGTTTATATTAGTGCTTATATTTGAAGTAAAAAACAAGCCCCAGGTGATGAGTGTCTTATTTTGAGAGGACAAATGTTTCTAGATCTAATCAGCAAAACTGCTGCAGTTTTGTTCTTTGTCCTTACACCGTGTGAAACCAGGGTAGCAGCGTGAGTATTATATGCTGTGGTGAAGAGATTAAATATATTTCCACAATGAAAACACAGGCTAAATTCTGGTTGAGACCAACAAAACATTCTTCCAGTTGGTTTTGCTTACTTAGAATTATTAAATTGAATTGGTCAACAGTTACACCAGAGATGATAACTTATTTAAAAACCATTTTATGTGACCATGCTAAACAATGGACCTTAATTGCCTACTGTTTTTAAATAGAAAATCAGCTTTTTCACTGAAGAACCGAGGAAAATAAACTAGATTAAATTCTGCATTATGGTCTTTTAGGTGAAAGAGAAGGATTGTCAACCAAGGCAAAGAACAGGAAAAAACATGTAGGCCGAAGGGAAACAACAGAATGGAGGTGACATCAAATGGAAAAGAACGCAGTGCAGCGTGGAGGAAAGACAGCAGGGCATGGGTGGAGAAGGTGGGAGGGAGTGACAGTCCAGGAGAGTCACAGGGAGAAAGAGATGGAAGAAAGGGACAGAGCTTCAGACACCTATGTGATGACATCGGGAGATGACATCGGGAGGTCTAACAGATAGATACGTAACAGGACTTCCAGAAGGAGAGGAAGATGAGAAAATGGGGCTGAAAAAAGTCCGGGCGTGGTGGCTCACGCCTGTAATCCTAGCACTCTGGGTGGCCAAGGCGGGTGGATTGTTCGAGGTCAAGAGTTCAAAACTAGCCTGAGCAAGCGCGAGACCCCGTCTCTACTATAAATAGAAAGAAATTAATTGGCCAACTAATATATATAGAAAATATTAGCCGAGCATGGTGGTGCATGCCTGTAGTCCCAGCTACTAGGGAGGCTGAGGCAAGAGGATCGCTTGAGCCCAGGAGTTTGAGGTTGCCGTGAGCTAGGCTGACGCCACGGGACTCACTCTAGCCTGGACAACAAAGCGAGACTCTAGGCCGGGCGCTGTGGCTCACGCCTGTAATCCTAGCTCTTGGGAGGCCGAGGCGGGCGGATTGCTCAAGGTCAGGAGTTCAAAACCAGCCTGAGCAAGAGCGAGACCCCGTCTCTACTATAAATAGAAAGAAATTAATTGGCCAACTGATATATATATAAAAAAATTAGCCGGGCATGGTGGCGCATGCCTGTAGTCCCAGCTACCCGGGAGGCTGAGGCAGAAGGATCACTTGAGCCCAGGAGTTTGAGGTTGCTGTGAGCTAGGCTGACGCCACGGCACTCACTCTAGCCTGGGCAACAAAGTGAGACTCTGTCTCAAAAAAAAAAAAATAAATAAAAGCGAGACTCTATCTCAAAAAATAAAAAAAAAAATAAAAAGGTTGGATAATGAAGAAATTTGGTGAAAGATATAAACCTAACAATAAGGTATCTAGGAAACCCCCAAATGTTTGGAAATTAAATGACACATACTTGTATTGGTTATTAGTTATCTATTGTGACATAACCAGTTACTCCAAGGCTTAGTGGCTTAAAATTTTTTTTAATTTAATTTCATGCATCACCTAACCATGTTTCAGTCAATGGTGGGCTGCATATGTGACAGTGGTCTCATGAGATTATAATAGCATATTTTTACTGTACCTTTCCTATGTTTAGCTGTGTTTAGAGACACAAGGTTTGTGTAAGTGCACTCTATGATGTTCCCACAATGATGAAATTGCCTAAAAGCAAATTTCCTAGAATGCATCACGTTGTTAAGCATCACATGACTATATTTCATGGTTTCTATGGGACAGAAGTTCAAGAGCAGACTGCTAGATAGTCCTAACTAAGAATGCTTCAGGTCATAGTCAAAACTTAAGCCAGGGAAGCCAAAGCAGGCTGTGGGCTGGAGAATCTGCTTCCCAACTCACGCACATGGCTTTCAGCAGGAGGCCTCAGTTCCGTTCTGGCTGTTAGCTGGGGACCTCATTTCTTCCCATGTGAGCCTCTCCACAGCCTTCTCCCAACATGGCAGCTGAGTGATCCCAGACAGAGAAAGTGTGAGCAAGACAGAGACCACACCATCCTTTGGAACCTACTCTCAAAAGTGACATACCATCACTTTCATTCTATTGGTTAACAGACCAACCTGGTACAGTGGGGGTAAGGGGGCTGCACAAAAGCGTGAGTAGCAGGAGTTGGGGTGATTGGGGTCACCTGGGGTGCTGCCACACCCTCCTAAGTATCCTATGCATCAAAGAAGTTATCATTAGGGAAATTAGGGGCTATTAATCATTTGACAAATATGACAAATATTTTCTCAATTTTTATTTGTCTTTTAAAATTATAGTATTTTTGGTCATACAGCAAGTTTAATTATACTCAAATCTATTAATATTTTCCTTTATGGTTTCTGATGTAGGTTTCTAGACAGCCTGTGGGTTTGTTGACTTTTAAAAAGAAAACTTAGGTCACTTATATAATGATATAAGTAAAACAAGCTTCTCTCTGGCATTTTAACAGGAATTAAAGACCTGAGCTATGGAAGGACCCCCTTTGAACTTGAGCATAGCAAGCTTTTGGACACATCACCTAGGCAGTTGCCTAGTAAATTATTTATGAGAGTGGCTTCTAAGGGATGGTTATGTCCACAATAATGTTCCCCTAAAATCCTGAGATTTCTCTCATTTCACTTTTATCCTTGAGGAAGTTTCTAGATTGCTAAAGCTATTACATTCTTTTTGCTTATGAGTTTCACAGGGGTGCATTTGCTTGGCAGAATCTAGGTTGTGTTCCTGCACCCCAGCTGCAAGGAAGGCTGGCAATGCCAAATAATAAAGGAAATAAGACAATGAGGAAAACATTCCCCACAATCTCACCGCCTTAGCATCTGCTCATGCACAGTGCTAGGGAAGTAGAGGCAGACCTGATGTCCTCAGACCCTGCTGGTATTTATGCTATGTGTCAGCATAGACCTTCTGAAAAGCAGTTTGGCAGTATAAATTAAAAACCACTAAAATACCCATCTTTTGGCCTCATTAATTTTCTTTTGGGTGTTGATACAGAGAAGAGCGCTATGTATGACAATGCTCATTTCATTTTTTTTTTTTCTTGAGACAAAGTCTCACTCTATCACCCAGCCTGGAGTACAATGGTGCAATCATAGCTTACTATAGGCTCAAATTCCTGAGCTCAAGCAATCCTCCCACCTCAGCCTCCCAAATAGCTGGGACTATAGGTGTGCACCACCCCATG
Source organism: Microcebus murinus (assembly GCF_040939455.1). Lineage (NCBI taxonomy): Eukaryota > Metazoa > Chordata > Mammalia > Primates > Cheirogaleidae > Microcebus > Microcebus murinus. The sequence continues at coordinate 99,500,877 of NC_134111.1, forward strand.
CAGTTAATTTTTTACTTTTTTTTTTTTTTAGAGATAGGGTCTTGCTATGTTACCCAGGCTAGTCTTGAACTCTTGGCCTCAGATGAACCTCCCACATCAATGTCCCAAAGCACTGAGATTACAGGCTTGAGCCACTGCACTGGCCTCATTTCAATATTTTTATGAGTGAAAAACTGGAAGTAACGTAAATGTTTAGTATAGTAGAATTGCTAATGAAATTATGGTTCTTTTACTCAATATATTAATAGGTATTAAAGATGATAATTAGGAAAAGCAGTATAAGACAGTATGGAAAATTTTATTGTACTGTATAATGAGGGTTGAAAACAGAATATGTCATTATAAGAATTCTGTTCTTACAATTATGTAAAACATTTATGTGCTTATAGATAATGACAGAGAATATACATAAAAATTATATTAGTACCAAATGTTATTACAGTGGTCTTAATACAAGAAAAAAGGAGAAAAAAGGCCGGGCGCTGTGGCTCACGCCTGTAATCCTAGCTCTTGGGAGGCCGAGGCGGACGGATTGCTCAAGGTCAGGAGTTCAAAACCAGCCTGAGCAAGAGCGAGACCCCGTCTCTACTACAAATAGAAAGAAATTAATTGGCCAACTGATATATATATAAAAAATTAGCTGGGCATGGTGGCGCATGCCTGTAGTCCCAGCTACTCGGGAGGCTGAGGCAGAAGGATCACTCGAGCCCAGGAGTTTGAGGTTGCTGTGAGCTAGGCTGACGCCACGGCACTCACTCTAGCCTGGGCAACAAAGCGAGACTCTGTCTCAAAAAAAAAAAAAAAGGAGAAAAAGATAAATGAGTCTCCTGAGGCCCATTTGGACTTTAAGAGGTTGCCAAGGTCTGGGGCTGGAGAAGAAATCAGATAAATAGGGCTGCCTCGAACCCACCCCACGGGCTTCCTACAAGGAGGGCCGGAGTAATTAGCAGCAGGAGGGCTCTGCCCTGACACCTGAACCCTAGCACACATTCCATCTGGGGCAGACCAGATGCTCTGCTGGTTATAAAGGCTCCCAGAATCTCTGGGAGAGCCAGGGAGCTGGTCCCTTGAGGGTGGATGAAGAAAATTTAAAAATTAAAAAAAAAGATGCAGGGAGCGGGCATTAGAAGCCGCCCAGCTTGGCAAGCACTGCACAGGGCTGCTCCAGTGACCCCACTGCAGCACCAGTGACCCTGAGGCCACAGCTCATGCTTGCCAGAAACTCTGCCTCCACTCTCCCTGGGGGCTAGGGGCCGCGCTACCCACCTCCTGCAAAAATAACATGTATCTCCCCGTGCCCGGTCCTGCACATTGCCCACTGCCGAGCCAGTGTCACGTGAGTGCATTTGCTTGGCTGGTCCAGGTCGTGTGCCTGCGCCCTGCCCTGGCTGCAGGCCTGGGGAGTTAGTAGATGAACACAGTGTGGAGACGCTGGGTAAAGGCAAAGGCGCGGCAGACACGGGCATGGCACTTGTCCATCACAGGCGGTCAGCCCAGCCGCTGTATTCCCTGACACCCATTAACTATGGGCCTTTCTTAATTAGTGTGGAAATTTTACTGAGAGAATTATAAATTGATACAGTATTTTTAAAAAACTCAAAAATATTCATATTCTTGGCCCTGTAATTCTACTTCTGGAGCTCCACACAAAACATAAACAAAGATTTACATATCGAAATGTTCATCACATCATTATTGACCATAGTGGAACACAGGAAACAATGTAAATGCCCAACATTAGGGGAGTGATTAAGTCCAAACAGGCAGGAGGGGGAAGTGGTTAGAGTGGTCCCTCCTCAGCCCACTGGGTTCACATCGTGGGTTTGAATCTTGCATTGCCACTTCCCCAAAGTGTGTCATTGGGCTAGTGACTTAACCTGTCGTGTAGCCGTTTTCCCATCTGTCAAACAGGTGTTTTAATGCCAAACTCACAGGATCGTGAGGACATAGACAATATTTAGAACAGTGCCTGACACATGGTAAGCATTGAGAGATGTTGGCTGCTATCATTATTATTATTATTATAGCTATGAAAATGTTCATAAGATTTTTATTGACACATGAAAATGATCATAGAGTTAAATTAAAAAATAAGAAACATCATCAATATGATCTCAGTTATGTAAAATAATGTACATAAATGGAAGGAAATACTTCAGATTGTTCACAGTTGTCTCTGGGTAGGGGCTTGTGAGTAATGTTTATGCTTTTATGTAGTTTACAAGTTTTCTACAGAGAACTTCTATAACTTTCATAATTAGAGGAAGATGTTTATATTCCCCTGAAATAGCTATTTGAATTTCTAAAGGGAAAATTTCCCTTGATGACCTTTAGTGAGAGAAGATTAGACTGTTTGGGCTGGAACAAAATGGGGTCCAGAGTTGAGTTGTAGAGCCCGATGACGGTCGGCCTGTGTGGTGTTCGGTGCCGTTGTCGGGCTCAGTGAGGGGCCTTTCCTCATCGAATCCCCTCAAAGTCCCCCTGAAGCAGTGACTGCTTGTGCCCATTTTGCTGCCAGTGAAGTTGAGGCGTGAGGGTGAAATCCTCTGCCCGGGCCACGTGGCCAGGGGCTCTCCACACCTGTGCTGCAGCGTCGCGCCAGACCTGGGGCTTTAACCTGATGAGACATCCAGATATGACAGATTGTTTTCTTTCCTTAAACACTATAAATGCAAATACCATTTCTGTATGATTACCCTTATGATGGTCTTTACGCAGAGCTGGCTGGCAGGAACCTGAGTTCCTTATTTACTGACTTTTTACACACTGCTTGTTTTCCATCTTCCTGTTTCCGGCTGATACACGAGTCCATTTTATCATCTTTTCCACATGCCTGGGCGTTGTTATTTGGCCTGGATTATCTAAAATGAAAATTTATTACTTTTAGGATAAAATGTGGTTATTTTTATGATTTATTTCTATAATTTAGATTAAACATTACCTAATATATCTGATTTTAAAAAAATAAGTGACATTTCTCACTGGAGAATTGTCTATTAAGAAAGCTTTCTCAAATAACCCTCCTCATTACAGAGAAGAAGGAATTTATGATTTTTTTCCCCAAGTAATAACTGAGCTAGAGGCTGGGCACAGTGGCTCACGTCTATAGTCCTAGCACTCTGAGAGGCCCAGGTCGGGAGGATTGCGTGAGCTCAGGAGTTCTAGAAAAACCTGAGCAAAACCAAGACCCCCATCTCTACTAAAAATAAAAAAAAATTAGCCGGGTGCTATAGTTCCAGCTTCTGGGGAGGCTGAGGCGGGAGGATTATTTGAGCCCAGGAGTTGGAGGTTGCAGTGAGCTATAATGATGCCACTGCACTCTCAAAAAAAAAAAAAAAAAAAAAAAAAAAAGACCATCAAACTAGAGATATATGAAAGAGAGCAAATGAGAATAAGAAGATCTTTAAATATGTGAGCAAATAATCACTTGCAAAAGTAACATCTGGGAAGAAAAGGTAGAAGAGAACCTGAGTGAATGATTGGTCTCATTCCACTTGTGAAAATGTTCATGACACTGATATTCCTCAGCTGGTCAGTGGTGACTGCGATCTTTGGCACTTGGGGCTTTCCCACACTGCTCCGCTCGGTAATGTTCCCCTTCCCCTGGCCCTTACCTCAGGGGGGATGAGAACAGGGGAGATCCGTTTATGCGATAGAGACATAAAGTTCAGCTCTCCTGGCAGGGCAGGGCAAGGCAGTCATTGGTGGAGGGCAGTCTCTTTGGTAAGACAAGCTCAGGCCGGTGACTGGTCCCACGCAACGCTGGGCATTGCCAACCATGCACTCTTTGAAAAGTCCTCCCTGGACGCAAGGACACCTTTGCAGAGTTCTTCCTCCCTTCCAGACCTCTCCTCCACTGTCTCCTCTGTGGGCCCATCTGTCTCTGCTGCCCGTTCAGTGTTACTGTTCCCTAAGTTCTGTCCTAATCGTCTGCTCTTCTCACTCTGCTGTTACCCAGAACCTCGTTCCTTCTTCCCTTGGCTTCAACCAACAGGCCTCTATTCTGAGCCCCAGCAGCCACAGCAAGTGCAATCTCGTCCACTTTTTGAGCATCTATATGTGCCAGCTATTGGACTAGATGCTGTTTTTAGGTAGACTTTACAGTGAAATGTACAGGCCTTCCACATACAGTTCGATGCATTTTGACAAATGTATACATCTACATAACCAACACCCAATTATATGTTTTGTCCTTTAAAAATCTCATGTCAACTCAAGTGGTCACCCTCGTTTATAGTTGAGGAAACAGGCTGGAAGAAGTTAAGTAATTTGAGTAAGATCACACATTAAATTCATGGGGGAGCTAGGATTATAATCCCAGTTACAGTCTTGATTTAACCTTTCTAGAAGGTCACGCTCTGCTTTGGATGATGAGAGCTCAACATGTTCAGAGCTGTATTTGGCGCTTATTTGATTCAGTTAGAGCTATTGATTCCAAACTGGCCTACATAAAAAGGGAACTTGCTAGGTCATGTACCTAAAAGTCCAGGATAAGCTTCAGGCACAGTTTGTTCAGGGGTCACATGTTGCTGGATCCATTTCTCTGCCAGCACCTCTGGACTCTGCTTCCTCTATTTTGAGTTCATTATTAGATACATTTTCCCTTCATGGTGGCAAGAAGGCCTCATTAGCTCCAGCTGTACATACTCATTCAAATCCTACAGGGAAAAAGGAAGGAGAGGAATTAGATACTGCTTAAGTCAGTATTTTTTTACCTCTGCACTTCCCTGGAATTCTATTAGCCAGTGTTGAAAATTCTGGTGTCAGTGTATTATAATAAGGAAAGTAATGCATAGTATAGTGACTTTATAATTTTTTTTATAGAAAAAGAATGATATCTGTTTAAAGAGAGATTCTGTTTTTTCATTTACTTCTCTTTAACATACAGTTTCACTTTTCAAAGATATATTTGGCCCTAAAATCCAGAAGGCAGTGTATAAACCTAGGGAAAACACAGGAAAGAAACCAACTCCCAAAACAACATATTGCCAAAACTAAAGGCAATATTATGCAGTAAAATTTTACAATAATTTTTTTGTTAAATGTGTTATAATTAAGTCAGATAGTCAATTAAGAAAATAATTTCACTATGAATTATAAAAAGAACAAAAAGAATGTTTAGTGCTAAGCAGAGGATTTTTATTATACATATACTCTACCTCCCCCCAAAAGTTATTATTTTTTTTTTTTATTTTTTTTTTTTGAGACAGAGTCTCGCTTTGTTGCCCAGGCTAGAGTGAGTGCCATGGCGTCAGCCTAGCTCACAGCAACCTCAAACTCCTGGGCTCGAGCGATCCTTCTGTCTCAGCCTCCTGAGTAGCTTGGACTACAGGCATGCGCCACTATGCCCGGCTAATTTTTTTATATATATATATATATATTAGTTGGCCAATTAATTTCTTTCTATTTATAGTAGAGACGGGGTCTTGCTCTTGCTCAGGCTGGTTTTGAACTCCTGACCTTGAGCAATCCGCCCGCCTCGGCCTCCCAGAGAGCTAGGATTACAGGCGTGAGCCACCGCGCCCGGCCAAAAGTTATTTTTTGATTAGATGAAACTACCTTATTGAAAAGTAGTTTCCCCAGAAGCACTGAAGTGTTAACCATTACTCTCTCCAATCCTTATAGGGAATGGAAGACATCCTACGCTGCTTCATCAAAGAAGGCAATGCCGAAATGATCCGCCAGATAGAATTTATCATCAAGCAGCTGAATTCTGGTGAGTTTAATGCAAGAATCTAGGGTCTCTCTTTTGACTCGTTCACATGTGCCAGAAAGACACATGGACTTCCTTGCAGGGGCTTGTCATACTTCAGCTTTCTTTCAAGAAGCCTTTAGGGAGCTGAAGAGACCCAAGTGAACCCACACACAAAAGTTCCAGGTAGTCAAGGCCAGATTGTCCAAAGATTAACAGTATCTTATCACACTTTAGGGATATAGTCAACAAAAAGAATTTAAAAGCAATTACAGAAACCCTTCCCTAACCTTGTAAGTTCTCTTTACACAGCCTCTCCCTTTCCCTCCTAAATCCTGCCCCACTGTTAGGGTGGCTTTCCCAGGCTCCTGGAGTCAGGTAATGAAAATGGGTGCCAGTCTTTCCAACACCACCGTGAAAAAGGTCGTCATCCTCCACATTTATTCATTCACTCCAGAAAAATTTATGTTGCCAGCTGCAGTGTGGAAGGAGGCAATGTGATCCCCTTTCTGTCTAGCCTCCACCATCACCATAACAACCCACATCCCATAATAAGCAGGAGAGGACAGCCAGGGAAGCCTCGGATGGGACAGAGGTGGTCAGGAAGCTCTTGGCTCTTTCTGTGGATCTTGACACCATTCAGACACCAGAGGCACCTGGCACTGCCAACGTTGGGGCCAGGTTTGTCACTTGGGCCTGTCTATATGCTCTTCCCTGATACCCAGCAGTCCACATCACTGCAAGTCCAAATGCACACATCCTGTTCGGCTCATGAACAAAAGGTAAAGAATGAGTCTCCTGATCTCTACTCACAAGTCAGCAGCATGACCAAGGCCAAGCAAAAGGGAAGCACCAGAAGCCCCAGGTGACCTTTCCTCCAGCTCATGTCTCACAGCCTGTCTGCACAGGACAGTCACCAGGGAGATCTGAAATCTTCATGCAGTGCCCCACACCAATTAAATCAGAATCTCTGGGGGAGCTTTTAAAGCTCCCACGTGATTCCAATGTGTAGCATTGCTGCCGGGCACAGAAACAGGGGTACCCGAGGGGCCCCGGTTAGCAGGCTGGGGAGAGCCGCCAGGCAGCCTTGGAATCCTTGCTCCCTTTGAGGCTGTCTGCCTGTTTCTATCTGAACATCGTGCTCGCTGGATTTTACGGGTCAGGTGCAATTCATCCCAAATTCAGGTGGGCAAAGATATAACTTTATTTCCCACAATAACTTCATTTTGACACTGAGCCCCTATTCTGGCATATTAAAAAAAATGAAATAAAACCTGAACCTCAGTCCTGGCTGAGGTTGTCCCTTGCCTTCTCCAGGTGGGCCGCAGTTTGGCGGGAAGTTGCTGCCTGTCTGCTCCATCATCCTTAGCTACACAGAACCTGCCTCCCAGGCCAGGGGGCTCTGCAGCCTCAGGGTCACGTTCAGGCTAGGAATCTTCTTCCAGGCTGCCCGTGTGCTTCAGTCCGTTGAGACACATCCACAAGCATTTCCTTGCCAGTCTTCCCTTCTCCCTGGCAGCCCAGAAGCAGGATGCAGGTCCCTCCGGCCCAAGAAACATCTCTTTCTCTTACATAACCTTGGCCCTTGGACCAGCTTGCTGGAGTGTGCTGAGGAAGGAGACAGTTTACACTTTTGTCAGAGATGTGCTTTGGCAGAAGTTATAATGGCAGAGCTAAGGCTTTATAACCTTGAGTATTTTGGAAAACTGGGGAAATGCCTACTCTGCTCATTGAGTTCCTGTTTAAATGAAGAAGGCCTAAAGTAGTTCTTTTTCCATCTAAGTACCTAAGTTATTCTTTATCCAGTGGCAGCCGCCCCAGAGGTGATTACCCAGGAGTCTGCTACTTTGAAACAAAATTCAAAAGTCATTGAACATCAGATGGAGAGTCAGACAGACACACAAACACACACACATTAGGACATGTGTCACCAGCATCAAATCAAAATGAAACCTGGGAGAGGGAGCACCTGGAGAGCTTCCGTCCCGTCTTCATCCTCAAGTGGAAATTAATATCAGAGTGTGAATTGTTGCAGTTTACCATTCTTAAGACATGTGAAATGGCATTGCCACCATCTTTATTTAGAGTACTGATTTCCTTGTTTTATTTTGGTAAATGTAAAAACATCTCTGTGGGTTTTCACACATTCAAGCCCAATCGTGCACTATTTTTCCCATAACGTTTTACAGTCTTCAGGTATAAAAATTCAAATATATTTTAGGAACGTAATCCACAGGCAGGGAAAGACTACTCTGGTGAAGCCTAAAGGAAAATTCCAGATGGTGACATTGACAATGCAGAGTGAGCTGCCGACAGCACCTCTGCTGTGGAGTGGAAGGTTTGTCCCCTAGCCCAGGCATGGGCCACAGCTCCGGCCCTCAGTGAAGGGAACCAACAGACACTGGCTGGTCACTGATGAGAGGACAGAGGCACAGCTAGGTCACTGGGCAGGAGCAAGGCAGAGCGATGCCCCAGCAGGCCCTCAGGAAGGAGCTAGAGCCACTCCAGCACCATGTCCTATTAGCTGTTGGAGCGAGGGCAGCTCATGGGGTGTGCACCAACTCAGGGAACACATGGGAGACAGTCGTGCCTGAGAGGAGGAGCTGAGGTCTATAAGGTCCTGCACTGGACTGAATTATTCTGGGTTGTGGGGTGAATCTGAGCCAATAGGCAAACAGATTATGGGGTTGGGGAATGGGAGCTGGGCAGGAGAGGCAGAGAAAAAGGAGTATGCCTGGGCTGTCCGTGGCCTTACAAAATGGCCAAGAGTCTAAAAAAGGGATTTCCATATTCTAAAATGAGAGGTTTGTGATTAGTGAATATAGCAGTACCACCATTTTGAAAGGCACTTCCTGAAGGTAGAAAGGAGTATGCTGTTCATGGGTAGGGAAGGGAAGTTAGGTAATTAAACTTCAGCCAGAATGCAGAATGGCATACTATCCTCATGTCTGCAGGAGGGCATTCCGTGACAGTGGGCAGCCAGTGATGGAGTCATGCAAGCCCTGGCCAGGCAGGGGCACTTAAATATCCCACAGGCCTTGGTCCAGTGACGTCAGTGCAGTCCTTCCCTTTAGCATGAGGGCTGTGTCAAGGACGTGGCGTGTCCTGGGGTTTCTACATATTCCCTCCGAAGAAACGGTTGGGTGTTCGAGTGGATTTAGGTGCATCTGCCGGCCGCCTCTGTAAGTGTGCTGGCAAATCTCTTCAAGAATGGCCTTTGGTTCTTTCTTTTCTCCAACTTTCTGCTTGACCTCCTTTCTTCTTCTTTCAGGCTTTCTTTCCCTTCATGTCATTTGTTCAAGAAACAAGTGGTAAGGAAAATGTAATAGGGATATAGGGATGGATAAGCAAGCCTGACGCCCCGTCCCCAGAGACTTGCAGTCCAGTGAGTGGGCAAGATAGACACCCAGCTTCCCAGTGGCCATGCATTCACCAGTGAGCAGTGACCACCCCAAAGTGGTGTGCGCTATCAGGAGTCCTAGATAAAATGCTGCGTGTCCAGGGGAGGGGCAGATGACTGCTCCGCGCAGGCATCAGGGAAGGCTCCATGGCGGAGGAAGTAACTGACGTCTCTGTGCTGCCTGCCTTCCCCGGCCTGGCCGGCTGCTTTAGTTCTGGTGTATTGTCACGTCCTCCCAGCCACGCTGAGAAGTAGGTGGCGTGATCCCCATCTGACAGATGAGGAAGCAGGCTACTCTTTCTCTGACTCCATTGTGTCTCTGACTTGCTCTCCTTCAGAAACTCTTGACAGACGAGCAGTGAACCCCAGCCTCGGGACCCTCCCTGCCGTGACCACCAGCCCTGCCCCTGAGGAAATAATCTTCCAGTTCAGAGATAGACTCGACTTGAATCTCAGCTCTCTGCCACTCTCTGGGAGTGTGACCATGAACAGGTCCCTTATCCTCACTGTGCCTCCGTGTTTTATCTGTAAAATGGGGGACAACAGTCAACAAAATCTCTGTAAGGATTAGGTGACATGACACGTGTGGCAGCATCTAGCATGATGCCTAGAAATAAATATTCATTTACTTTCCTGCCCCAAAATTCACCTTGAATCATGTTGGCTTTTGGTTTTTCCCATGCCACTGTAAATGTGATATGATAAAAATGGAGAGATGTACTATTTAAAATCACTTAGGATGACACCAAACTAAAGCTGGATGGTCCTGACCAGGAACGGTGAGGAGTGAGGTCATTTTGCTGTAACCTCACTGTCACGATGGTGTTTTCCTGTCTCTGCGGTGGCCACGGGATTGCCTTGACCAGAGCTCCCTCCATGTTTCTTGGTTATTCATTGATTTTTTTTTTTGTTATAGAAGAGCTACCAGATGGTGTTCTTGAATCTGATGATGATGAAGATGAAGACGATGAAGTAAGTTGGACACTTTTCACACCACATAGAAAAAACTCATACCAAACTATTCTAAGTCTCTTCCTTGCCTTGACAAGTTAGTTCAGAGTGGAGATTTTTTTTTTTTTTTTTTTTTTTTTTTTTGAGACAGAGTCTCACTTGTTGCCTAGGCTAGAGTGAGTGCCGTGGCGTCAGCCTAGCTCACAGCAACCTCAAACTCCCTGGGCTCAAGCGATCCTCCTGCCTCAGCCTCCCGAGTAGCTGGGACTACAGGCATGCGCCACCATGCCCGGCTAATTTTTTTTTTCTATATATATTAGTTGGCCAATTAATTTCTTTCTATTTATAGTAGAGACGAGGTCTCGCTCTTGCTCAGGCTGGTTTCGAACTCCTGACCTTGAACAATCCGCCCGTCTCAGCCTCCCAGAGAGCTAGGATTACAGGCGTGAGCCACCGCGCCCGGCCCAGAGTGGAGATTTTTAATTCCTGCCATAGTTCTGTGGGTTGCCTAAAGCTCCGCTGGGTAGTGCAGCATCAGGGTCCAGGCTGGCTGTCACCCCCAGAGCCCTCTCCCTCCGTAGGCTGGCCTGGGCCGCCTCGTAGGCCGGTAGCTGGGCTCCAAGAGGGAAGAAGTGAAAGCCTCTAATCCTCTCTGGGCCCAGAAGTCGCAGAACACCACTTCCGCCACATTCGCCTCATAAGGCCAGTCTGGACTGGGGGATGGAGACAGACTCTGCAGAGGGACTAATAGGAACTACAGAAGGGCAGAGGGGTGGGACGAGTTAGTGGCCATGTTTGAAGATTGCACACTTCAGTGGGTTCACTGCAGAAAGCAGAGCTGCAGCACTGCATATCATTTGGGTTCTATAGGGAGTTGAAAGATAGCAGTTCTTCAGCTGTGAGCTTTTTGCTTTGAAAGACCAGAGCCTCTCCCTGTCTTGGGCACAGAGGCTCATGGTGAGAATCTCTGGGGTGAGGGGTCCTGGTTTTGGTTATCACTTTACTCTGTTATTTGCATCCTTTTGATATGGGTTTCCTCAGATATGAAAAACCTGCTTGCCTGGTGTTTTAGAGTGTTAAGGTTCAAAAGTTAAACACTTTGAACCAAATGAATTTTCCACAGAGACTCAGTAATGAAATGATGTAAAGAGTGGTGGCTTGGGACTGTAGATAAGTTTTCAGATGACAAGCTTTTGTGTTGCTTTTCCTTCGGAGACCCAGAAAGAACAGAACAGAACAGAACAGAACAGACGTGTTGTCTGGTAATATATGATTTGCCTGCCTTCGATTCTGGGGCAGCAGTGGCTCCGGCCGTGGGTGCTGCAGGGTAGATTCTCCTGACGTGGGGGGTGGGGGGAGGGACATTCACTCCGAAAGTGGATGCTGGAAGATGTAGTTTTATTTGGAGTCTTAGTATGTCGATTTAAAAAATGTGTAAAAGCCAGGTTTTTGATCATTGATCGCACCAGTTGGGAGAGATAGTTACTTAACAGCCCCTACCAAAGAGGACATGCTGAGATCTGTGACATGATTGTTCCTCAGTCAGCCACCGTTTGCCTGCCTGCCTGCCTGCCTGCCTGCCGTTTCCGTCCTGGGCTGCAGGTGGCAACAGTGGGCGCTCCTGCCGGCTCCTCCTGCCAAGTACAGAGAGAGACCCTGGCCGTCATCTTCTCCAGGCCCCTTTGTTTACAAAGGTGGATCCAGAGGGGAAAAACACCAGCCTGAGTTACACAGGGCTCATGGGGGCAAAATCTGGTTAAGAGCAGAGGTAGGCAGATTTTCTGTAAAGGGGAAGACATTGAATATTTTAGGCCTCGCAGGCCACTCCATCTCTGTTTCAACCACTCACTTCTGCCGTTATAACACAAGTAGTTATCCACAGTACATAAATGGATGAACAGGCTATGTTCCCAGAAAACTATGGAAAACTATTGTTCTTAGCTCGCAGGCCTTACAAAAACAGGCATCTTGACCCATGGGCCATGGTTTGCCAACCCCTGGGATGGAAGCCAGCTCAGTGACTCAGGCAGTCTTACCTTGACTATCATAAGTCACCACATGTGTGTGCGGCTCTTCAATACTGCTCTAAGTTATAGTTTGAGTTAATGTTTTAATTATTTGGTTTCAGTAACTTTTTGTCATTGTGTCCAAAAGTTCCTCTCAAATTCTATCTTTCCCTCTTCCTATGTCATCCTTGTGGGTTTTTCAGTTTCTTTGGTTTCTGTTTTGTTTTGACTTGTTTTTGCTGTTAATTGTTTTGGTTTTGTCTTACAAGGGAAAATTCATTTGGTTCAACTATTCTGGCTAATGATGGGAATTCAACTTTTGGAAATTTCCATTTGGAAGCAATCGTAGTCTACCATAAATGAAAGAATATAGAGGTCTTCTTTTAACTTTCTGGACTTTTTGCTACTCTGTACAGATTTTTCTTTTAAGAGGTTGATGTTTGAAAATATTTGTTGTGATAACTAGAATTTTTCAGAAGATTCTATCAACCCAAATAAATGACTGAGGCAAAAATCTCAATCGGTAAAGGGCTATTAAGTCAAGACTTTGAGGATGCACCTGGGAAAAACAGGAACAGGAGATAACCTGAGGCTGTTTTTCAAAGGGGAGGTTGGAACCATAAGCATTTTAAGAAATCATCTCATTTAAGGGAAGGAGAAAGGCAGGGAGGTAGAAAGAGGGCTGATGAGGTAGTGGTTACATTCTTATGAGACCCAAGAAATCTATAATACATTTCACATAAAACAAGAGAGTGAAGAAAACATCAAGTATGTGGATGTCCCGGGTAGGTGAAAGAATGTCTGATTCTGTCTTGTCTCCAGTTCCCTTACCTGTAAGATAAACTTGTAATTCATTATAGGTGTGGAATCAAACAGGCTTTGTTTTCAGTGCTAGACATGGGTATGAAGTGCATGTCCTTGCTTATGGGAGGTTAGCAAGAAATTTCCTAAATGAATTATCTGTGGGGCCTGCTCTTCACACGTGCCTGAGGCTTTTATCTTCTCTTTTGCATAAGGAGTTGAGGGGGTGGCCCTGAGACTTTGATTTTCTTTTTACAATTCCTAGAAGAAGTTTAGTTGGGAAGCTTTAAGGAAAGGATCTGTCATTTCGAGGCAAAACTCTTCCTGGTGAACCCAGGTCAGATCACAGGCTGTGCCTCCCTGAATCCTCACAGCTGGTGGCAGGTGTTACCCAGGGCTGTCCTGGCAACATGGAGCTGGGCTAGACTTTACTCAGCTTTTACCAAGGGAAGGCATTATTTTTATAACTGTCTTTTAAAATTGAAGGAAAGAGAGAAAGTAAATTTCTAAGAATCCTTTGAGTAGTAGCATTGTTATTGAAATGTGGTTATCACTCCCCAAGGTGATAGCTCTGAAGGAGACTGCGTGGTTATTTTCAAGGTGTTAGGGTTATACCTTATTTTGCTTAGCAGTGTGAGATATTTATAAAGTTCTTATTTATTTATTTATTTATTGAGACAGAGTCTCACTCTGTTGCCCAGGCTAGAGTGCCATGGCATCAGCCTAGCTCACAGCAACCTCAAACTCCTGGGCTCAAGCAATCCTCCTGCCTCAGCCTACCGAGTAGATGGGACTGCAGGCATGTGCCCCCATGCCCGGCTAATTTTTTCTATATATTTTTAGTTGGCCAATTAATTTCTTTCTATTTTTAGTAGAGACGGGGTCTCGCTTTTGCTCAGGCTGGTCTTGAACTCCCAACCTTGAGTGATCCACCTGCCTCAGCCTCCCAGAGTGCTAGGATTATAGGCATGAGCCACCAGCTGGCCTGAAGTTCATATTTAGACCCAAAACACAGATAATGTAACAACTACTTTCAGGTAGCTGTTTAGTGACTCCAAAGGTAAAATGGCTCCATTGGAGTGGGGCCCTAGGCCAGGGTAAATTGTACTTGCCTTGCCTTGATTTAGCTGAAGTCTATGCACTTGAAACTTCTACCACTACTGGTCCTGCTCCACTGGAAACTCTCAAGAGGACCCCCCCTCCAGTGCAAAATCTAGTTTTTCTCTCTAATTTCTAAAAATATAATGACTTGCTCTAATGTGTTAAAACTCAGTTATGTCTGAATATACATTTATATACTAAAATTTTAAAATTTTAAAGGTAGAGCTAGAAATGTATCTTCTGATTTATAGACTACCTAGGATATAATGTCAAATGAAATAAGAAATCATAAAGTAATGTGAACGGTATTTCAGAAAAAGCAAACATATAAACACACATGCCTATGAATTATATATATGGGTATGTATCAGAAAGGTGTGGAAAGTTACTCCCTCTTTGTTGACATTAGCAACTGCAAGGGGGGGGCTAGGAATGAGGAAATGTGGGTAAGAAGTTGAGAGAGGTCTTGGACATGAGAACAGGACATTGAGTGGCAGGGAAGTCACTGGCTGCACATTTTTGTGGACTGAGAGAGCAATAGCCAAAGTGGAGTGGCTTGAGAAAATGGGGGAAGTGAGGAAATGGCACTAGTAAGTGCACCGCTCCTCCCACAATTTAGCTATGCGTAGGAGAAGAGTAATTGAGGCTGAAGGGGGCAGTTTTGTTTTGTTTTGTTTTAAGATGGAAGAAACCTATAAGCATTTTAAAATGCTGATGGGAAGGCTCCTGTTGAAGGGGATAGGTTGAACATTCAAGGCAGGAGAGAGGATGGCATTGGGAGGACAAGTGTTTTCATTATTTGCTAAATTGCTTCTTATACTCTCAGTCCCACAAGACCCCAGACCCATGTAAATCTCCAGAGAAATAAAAGCCTCATTCGATACACCCAAGAGAATGGACAAGGACAACTGCTATTTAAGGGTTCAAACACATCTCCTTTAGCACTTTGAAGAAATGTGTTACCTAATGCAGTTTATTTTTATATTACGCACACGTAGTATGTTACAAAAGGGCTGATGGTAAGTCGCAAGGCTCAGTAGCCTAGTTCCGATGTTCTTACCCAGTCGGCTCAGGTTTCCTTATTATATATCAAGGTGAGTTTCTTTTTGTCTAACTGACAAGTCGCTTTGTTAAGTGGAGGTGAAAGGCCTTCCTGTGCTATTCTAGAAGACTAATTTTAAGACAAATATTCTCCCCTCTTAACAAAACAGGATTAAGTGCTAGGTACAGTGAGCCATGGACATTTATGTGCTGGTTGCCATATAAGTGACAATCACATGCTCAGCAATTTCCTTCTGTACAAGCTTCTCAAATAAGAGTCATTCATTTATTTAGTCAATGAATATTTGAGGGCCTTGAAATAACACTATTCCAGGAAATAATGGGGAAAGGATGCAAAAAAATTGAAAAGAGTGTCTATGTTTAAAAGATCTCCGAGTTTCCAGTCCAGCTAGGTGAGATCACAGTTATCCGAACAGCGGCGGCTCCCACCCGCGTGGCATCGCCGTGTGCCAGGCACTGTTCTAGATGCCTTGCGTGTGTTCACTCGTCTGTCCCTCATGACAGCCCTGTAATAGGTGCTACTATGATTCACGTTTCACAGATGAGAAGATGGAGAGAAAATAGATCCTTTGCCAAGTTCACACAGTTAATAAGTGAGTGATGGAGCTGAGATTCAAACCCAGGTGGTCTGACTCACCAGTCCATGCTACCGACCTCTATCTACCCTGCGTTGTTTCTTGCCAGACATACAGAAATAATAGAAAACAAATATGTAATTACAGTTCATAAAGGCGATAGATACAAGAAGTGCTACAAAAATTCCAAGTGCTCTGGGAATACCGGGAGGTGGCTGTCCTGAGCAAGACTGTGCCCAGCTTAGGGTGAGCGGGAGTGGGCCAGGCTGAGGAAGGGAAGCAGGGGAGGCCTCTTCCAGGGGAGGTGGCAGAGCATGAACTTTATCCTTTGCTCCTCCCCTGCCACTACTCAGTATCCCCGCCCCCAGGAAACCCACGTGAACAACCTAGTATGTGCTTGTGCTTTCATACTTAGACGATTTACACGTAGAGTACACATCTATGTACTGCACACATATCCATATATGCTTTTGGCAGTATTTGCTTTACAAAATGAGATACCATATAGATAGAGGTAGATACACACACACACTTATACACAGTGTTACCTTTTTCTCTTGTTAATATTTTTTGGAAATCCTTCTGAGTTGGCCAGGATAGCAAAGTGATGCTTTTTAATGCCATGGATATACAATTTTGCAGATTTTTGCTACTCTAATGCTGTAGTGAACATCTTTGTAAAAATAGCCTTATTTACCAAAGCTTTTATTTACATGGGCTTTGCCTGGTGAGTTGAAGTGTATGTATGTTTTTAATTGTAATAGATTTTTCCAGACTACTTTTTTTAAGAGCTAATTAATTCAGATTCCACTTGCAAAGCATGAAGGAGACTCTCCCTCCCATCTCCACCAGCAATAGGTTATATTACTCTTTTTTTTTTTTTTTTTTGAGACAGAGTCTCGCTTTCTTGCCTAGGCTAGAGTGAGTGCCGTGGCGTCAGCCTAGCTCACAGCAACCTCAAACTCCTGGGCTCAAGCAATCCTCCTGCCTCAGCCTCCCGAGTAGCTGGGACTACAGGCACGAGCCACCATGCCCGGCTGATTTTTATGTTATATATATTAGTTGGCCAATTAATTTCTTTCTATTTTTATGGTAGAGACGGGGTCTCGCTCAGGCTGGTTTTGAACTCCTGACCTTGAGCAATCCGCCCGCCTCGGCCTCCCAGAGTGCTAGGATTACAGGCGTGAGCCACCGCGCCCGGCCTTATATTACTCTTTCTTAAAAACTTTTTTGCCAATCTAATAGTGGTAAAGTGCTATCTCATTGTTATTCTAATCTTTCATTTTCCTGACAAGTTGTGAGTATGAGCATCTTTGTGTTTATTTTATTGACTATTTGGATTTGCTGTGCTGCAAATTTCCCATTTACATCCTTTCTTCATTTTTTTCAATTGTGTTTATTTCCGTGTCAGTTTGTACTAGAATTCTCTCCACATGACAGATATTGACCCTTGTCATTCTCATTACAAGTGTTTTAAAGATATCTTTTATTGTTGATTTATTTTTATAATCTCTTTGCTAAAAATCTTTTTAAAAATGTTAAAAGCATAAATATATTGGCTTTTCTTTTACAGTTCCTAGCTTGTCTGTGCTGATTAAGGTTTTCCCAGCCAGGCACTGTGGCTCGTGACTGTGGTCCCCCAGCTACTCAGGAGGCTGAGGTGGGAGGATCACTTGTGGCCAGGAGTCCTGCCTGGGCAATATATAGTAAGACCCCATCTCTCAAAAAAAAAAAAGTTTCCCTAAATTTTACCTGTAGTCTCCTAGATTTTCTTCTAAGATTTTTTTCATATAAGTTTTAATTATTAAATATTTTATATGTAGGAAAGAAAAAATAGATGTTTATGTAAGGTTTGAAATGACTATTCTCAAATTTTTGGTTTCAGGACCCTTTTACATTCTTAAAAAGTGTTAAAGATTCCAAAGAAATGTATTTTGTTTATCAAAGTTTGCCAAATGGGAACTTAAAACTGATAAAATATTAAAATAAATATTAAAATATTTAATTTTAAAATGACCATAAATCTATGTTAATATAAATGTTTTTATGAAAAAGAATTATTTTTCAAAACCAAAAAATTATTAAGAAGAATAGCATTGTGTTTTATGAGATTTTACAAATCTCTTTAATGTCTCGATTTTAAAAAGACAGTTGGATTCTCAAATCTGCCTCTGGGTTCTATCTGTTGTAATATGGTGTATTAATTGGCAGATATAAAGAAAATCCAGCCTCACACATTTATGTAGTTGGGAAGAGGTGAAATATTTTCATAGACTTTGCAGATAAATATTTTTCTTTGATACTCCTTCAAAACTGGACAAGTAACAATTTATTAAAAGTTAATAAAAAAGTTAATAAACTTTTAATAAATGAAAACGCATCCTACCAAATACGTTTGGAGTTTGGATACAATGGCTCAGACCTGTAATCCCAGCACTTTGGGAGGCCAAGGTGGGAAAAATCACTTGAGATCAGGAGTTTAAGACCAGCCTGGGCAACATAGGGAGACCTCATTGTTACAAAAATATTTAAAATTAGCTGGGTGTGGTAGCATGTACCTGTAGTCCCAGGTACTTAGGAGGATGAGGCAGGAGGATCACTTGAGCCCAGGAGTTTGAAGTCACAGTGAGCTATGATGACACCATTTTACTCTAGCCTGGGCAACAGGGCAAGATCCTATCTCAAAAGAAGAAAAATAAACAAGCAAGTTGCAATGTGAAATTAAAAACCATATCATGCTAGGTGTGGTAACTCATGCCTATGCCTATAATCCCAGCAGTTTGGGAGGCTGAGGTAGGAGAATTGCTTGAGGCCAGGAGTTTAAGACCAGCCTGGGCAATAGAACAAGACTCCATCTCTACAAAAAAAAATTTTAAAAATTAAAAAAATAAAAATCATATCAAAAAATTTTTATTCTGTTAATTAAAATCTGTTTGTCCATTTTGCATTTTGTTCATTTGGTTTTCTGATTGTTGCTAGTATATATAAATAAAATTGATTTTAGCATGTTGATCTACTAATATCCTATAACCTTACTGAACTTATTAGGTCTAAGAGTTTTTTGTTTGGTTTTTGTGGGTTTGAGTTTTGGGTTTTTTTTTTTTTTTTTATGTGGATTCCTTAGGATTTTCTGTATACACAGGACCATGTCATCTGTGAATAGAGAGATTTTACTTCATTTTCAGTCTAGTTGTCTTTTATTTCCTTTCCTTGTCTAATTGCCCTGGCTAGAGCTTCTAGCATAATGTTGAATAGAAGTGATGATAATGGGCCTCTTTTATCTTGTTCCTGATCTTACAGGGAATTTTCAGCCTTTCCCTATCCAGTATGGTGTTAGCTGTGACTTTTTCATAGATGTTCATTGTCTCATTGAGAAAGTTCTCTTCTGTTCCTAGTTTGCTGAGTATTGGATTTTGTCAAATACTTTTTCTGCATCAATTGAGATGATCATTTGTTTGGGTTTTTTTCTTTCATACCATTAATATGGTGTATTACATTGATTGATTTTTGTATTTTGAACCACACTTGCATTTTTGGGGTAAATCTCTCTTCATCATGATTTATGATCCTTTTTATATCTTGCTGGATTTGGTTCGCTAGTATTTTGTTGAGGATTTTTGTGTCTATATTCTAAAGGGATATCAGTCCATAGTTTGATTTCTCTTGTGATATCTTTGTCTGGTTTTGGTATCAGGGTAATACTAGCCACATAATGTGAGTTAGGAAGTATTCCCTCCTCTTCTGTTTTTTGGTAGATTTTGTGAAGGCTTGGTATTAATTCTTCTTTAAACATTTGGTTGAATTTACCAGTGAAGGCATCTGGACCTGGACTTTGCTTTGTGGGATGTTTTTAATTACTAATTTGATGCTTTTACTTGTTATAAGTCTATGTATTCAGATTTTTTATTTCCTGTTGAGGTAGTTTCTGTAATTTGTATCTTTCTAGGAATTTTCCTATTTAATCTAAATTACCTAATTTGTCGCTTCATAGTATTCTCTTAGGATCCTTTACATTTCTGTAAGGTCAGCAGTGATGTCCTGTCTTTCATCCAAGGTTTTAGTAATTTAAGTCCTCTCTTGGTTAGTCTAGCTAAAGGTTTGCCAATTTTGTGGTTCTTTTCAGATAATCAATTTTTGGTTTTATTGATGCTCTCTATTGCTTTTCTAGTCTCTGTTTCATGTATTTCTGTTCCAATATTTATTATTTCCTTCCTTCTGCTAGCTTTAGATTTAGTATGCTTTTCTTTTTCTGGTTCCTTGAGGTTTAAAGTTAGATTATTGATTTGAGATCTTTCTTCTCTTTTAATGTAGGCATTAGTGGTTATGAATTTTCCTCTGAGCACTGCTTTTGTAGCATCCCATTAAGTTTTGGCAGGATGCGTTTTCATCTCAAAGTATTTGCTAATTTTCTTTGTCATTTCTTCTTTGAGCCATTGATTATTTAGGAATGTGTTTTTGACAAAGCTCCTGGGGAGAAGTCTGCTGACACCAAGCAAGCTCTGGGGTCACATGAGGGCAAGCCCTGTGAAAGGGGTTTCCAGGTAATTATCAGACAGGTAAAATAATGACAGTTATCTAAGAATGGTGCTTTGGGGAAGCTCAAAACCTGTCCTGCCACCTGCATTGAGTGCTAGGCTGCTTGTTTTTACCTTGATTACCAGGCTGTTTGGTTTTCATGGCAATGTGGAGCTAGAGAGCAGGGATGGGAAAAGGGCAAATTTAAATGCCATAATATTCACCATTCTTACTGGGAGCTAACTGTTTTTCTTGAATAAACACTCCTCAGATTGATGCAAGCCTTAGTTTATTTCCAGAGAAAATTGAAACTGAAATTTCAAAATCAATTGAAAAAGCTGATTTTGAAAATTTTTGCTACTGTTCTCATTGTTTTTGTGGAGGAGTGGATTTTCGGAATTTCTTACTTCACAATTCCTGCTGGCATTCTGCCTACTTTGCACTTCCAATAGCTCTTTTACCCATGCAGGATTGATTAGTTACTGTCGATACTGGATAAATACAAGCAAAATAGCAAGTCCAGGCATAGTTTTGCCCATGAGATATTAACTCAGCATTCATGTTTGCAGCTTAATCTTTAATTCAACAGGCTATTGTTTCATTGGAAAGTGGCACAACTGTGATTTCTTTTGCTAACTTTCTATCCAGCAGGCATTCAGCAATGTCAGCTATACAAGGCTATTGTGTATGTTTCTCTAGCCAAGGCAATACGATAACTCGCCCTGCAGTGTTCTTCAGTGGCTGTGTTTTAAAAAATTCTGTGGTGCAGGGAGAGGATAATTTTAGATTTACAGAAAAAATAGTGCAGAGAATTCCCAGATACCCATCACGTAGCTTCAGTGCCTTGTTAATTTCTAGCTTGAAAAGTTATAATAAACAAATTTTTAATTTTTCACATTTAAAGAACTCAAGACATCTTGTTTAAATACTCAGATCCTTTTTCATTAAACTCTGATTGAGTGGTCTCAAAATTGTACTTCAACTTAGTTGACATTTGTACTCCAACTTAACTGGCATAATATTCAAAATGTTCTGTTACCTAAGTTACAATAATGTAAATTACTGACGTCTATAAAACTTGAGGTAAAGAGAGCTTTCATCATATTTATTTTTTATTTGAAGTTTTATTTGAAATACCTTCCTCCCTTCTATGAGTCAGAGAACTTTCCCTCCTTCCCTATATTCCTCCCCACCACAGTTAGCATTTTAATGGGGATTGCATTAAATCTATAGGTCAATCTGAGGAGAATTGATATCTGTACAATTTGAGTGCTTCATTCTGTGAGCATAGCATGTCTCCATTGTTTTAAGGCCTTCTTATGCTGTGCTTCAAATCTAGTTTAAATACCCAATATATATGACTTGAGTCACTGTCATTTACCTTTTTCACATCCAAAATCATTTGGAAAATGATTAATTCAAATGTGAATGAATTCAAATGTGAATCATTTGAAGAAACTGATAGAGAGTTGGAACAGAGCAATGGCCAAATTAATACTTTGTTTTAGAATTCAAGACAAAAAATAGAAAAGTGTGGCTGTTGATTATATTGGTGTTATAATGGAATTGTAATGACATATTGCATGACAGAGCCAACAAAATGGAATTAGAATTAGCTAGACAGGGACTTGAAATTTTTATAAGTCTTAAAGTCATGAAGTTAAGTCCAAGAAGACATGCTAACCAAGCTAGGAAGGAGCAAGCTACTGTGTTTCCCTGAAAATAAGACAGGGTCTTATATTTATTTTTCCTCAAGAAGACGCCCTTGGGCTTATTTTCAGGGGATGTGTTATTTTCCCCTCAAAGCCTCAGCTTGCAGCATGCACAGGATGGCTGGGACCTGACATGGGGAGCCGACCTTGTTGGTGGGCTATCCGGTCACCTCTGGGATAGTAGCTGTCACGATGGGACAGATGAAAAGGGCTGCTCGTCTTGTTACTGCTCCACGATGAAATGCATGGGTTGTGCAGATATGCTGCATAGCCACGCCCATCACTTGGTCTTATTTTTGGGATAGGGCTTATATTGCGCAAATGCTTAGAAATCCTGCTAGGGCTTATTTTATGGGTGGGTCTTATTTTGGGGGAAACACGGGTATATGAGCAGTCATGATTAAGGAGGCCCTCCAGGTGAGGATTAAGAACCCAGGCAAGGAGACAATAGAAAATGACAGCAACATGGGACAGGTGCCCACACAAAGAATCTGGGCAATGAGTCTTGGACAACAGGAGAGGCAACAGTGAAGCTTAAGACAGAGCAAGAATTTTACAGTCTTCATGTTCTTCCCTCCCTTCTTGACCAGAGCTACAGGTGTCCTAAGCCACAGGTATGGAGCTCTGGGGCACCTGGCCTGAGCAGGGGGTCTGGGGCATGAGGTTCCTCCAGTGGTGCTTCTCCGAAGGACACCATACGGACCACAGGATGCCCTTGGCCTTCCCTCCCTGCCCTGGCGTTCTCCCCACTCCATCCTGGTTTTGCCTGGGAACAGCTCTGTCTGTCTGTCTTGCTTTAAGGGCTTGTTCTTCTAGGCCTGGTGATAAGCCATGTTGTTAAAGTGCCCTTCCTTCCTTTAGGAAGCATTGAACTCTCCATCAGTGTTCAAGATGCTCCTACCTTGGCCTAGCTTGGCAAGAGACTTGGAGGCACTTGGGACAGGCTTGGAATGAAAATTGCATCCTGTTGTCAACTTAACAGTGCTCTGAAAACTGTTTTTAATTACACCACTTACATCTGGTCTCTCTGGGACAGCGAGGCAGCCAACTCTTTCTCCTTAGTCTTATCAGTCCTTCCGCTCCCAGCCATTCCTCCTGGCCACTGGCACACGCACATGTGCTCCTGAGGAAATGAAGCTGGTGGGTCGGGAAGGAGGGCGTGGCTGGCGGGTGGGTCTGCAGTCTGCCGTCTGGGTGCAGCAGTAAGCTCAGAGCCAGTGACCGTCTTGCGTGGTTGACTATGGCACAGGAAGGCCAGACTTTTTTAAAAAACCATATTTCCTAAATCAAGGTAGAAAGCAGAAGACTGCGTGTTTTTCTTTTTTAAAAAAAAATTATATCATTAATTTTCAAGATAGAACTTAATATGATGCTCTCTTTAGATATACTTGGCCGACACATGGCCCCTGGTATAAACATTAGCATCCACACAAAGGCCAGCTGGGGCAGCAGAACTGAATCCAGGACTTTTCTAACATCCCCAGGTGTTCTGGCATCACTGAAGGATAAACATATCAAAGCGTTTGGCACAGTAGGTTCGACATTTTAAAGCATCATAATCATCATCCTCAGGATCACCCCACTTGGCTGTACGGTGGCCACATGATTCACTGCTGCGTCTGCACCAGGCCTGCCCTGGTGTGCTGGCCCTGGTGGACCTGCAGGCACCACAGAGGAGCTGTAGACAAGAATATGGCCTCCCAGGTGTTTACAAATGTAGTGTATTAATAGAAGATTTGAGGTTCAGTAAGACAAACAGGTCAAAGGATGACTGCCATTGAAAAGATAGTGTGTTACCCACAGTGCCAAAGAGGCAGGGCCATGCCACTCCATGGGCCACACAGGGGAGAACTGAGATTGGTCAGGAGGCAGAGGCAGGGGAGGGACACGGGGGCAAGAGCCTTTATTATGATTTCCCCAGGAAAGAAAGGCCAAGGCAGGGTACGCAGGCTTAAGATTGTCTAGTTTGGATAATTTCAGTGGGCTCTGGGCATAGGGACTGTCCCTAGCTGTCTGACACCTGGCCCTGGGGTGATTAGGGCAAGTGGGTAGTGGCCAGGAGTGTGAGAGGTGATTGGGGTATGGGCTCTGGATTGGTTGGTGTATATCTGAAAAGCACACTCAGGGGCACATTGTTCAATATTTCTAGGAATTGGCTGGCCCGGCAGGGGCAGTCCCTGCAAGGTCAGTAGGCCCCAGATATCAAAGCATCAGAATAGAGAAAATAAAACACATAGCTAAAACACATGGCCTCCACAGCCTGGCCTCAGCTTTATTAAAAACTAAGGGAAGAAACTTAGCAAGTAAGAGAGGTGTTAGAGCACAGGGTCCAGATCGGAAGTGCAAAGCAGGTAGGCATCCCAGCTGAGCAATGGCGAGCGCCAAGAGTGCCAACCTGCTGTGACCAAGGGAGCTTCACTTCGGCCACAGCTCAGGGAGCGTGACGGGGAGTGGGGGCCAGAGCTGGGAGGGGAGTTGGAGCCAGATTGCAGAGAACAGAGCCCCACGGGACGTGCGTGAGCCAGGAGAGGTGCGAGCACAGCCGTGCCTTCAGAAGCCTGCTCTGGCATCAGCGTTTAAGTCAACTGGGGGCCCGAGAGCTTAGCATGACGACACAGCCCGTATTTGCTGAGTGCTTCCGTGTGCGGGCACAGGCCAAGAGCTTTCCTGGCGTTCTCTCTCTTACTCTTCACAGCCATCTGCCAAGGAGGTGCTATTATTAACCCCATTTTATGGATGAGAAAACCAAAGTTGAGAGAGGTTCAGAAATTTGTTCCAGGTCCCAGGGCAGTACGTGGTGGGGCTGAGATTTGGCCCCAGGCTGGCGTGAGAGCCCGCAGGCGTGAGTGGCAGTGGTGCTGGGCCCGCAGGAGCGGGAACTCACCGGGCGTGGAGTTAGGAACTGAAGACAGGACCCTAGTAACTGGGAGGATGGTGATGCTGTTAATAAAAATGGGGAGCACAGGCTTGGGGATGGGGGCAGATCGTGTGTATGGAGAAACTGGATTTTATACATGTGAGGAGGCAGGTAGGATGCTGCGGCCAGAACCGAAAACAATGAGGCGTGGAACGAGGCTTCCCCCAAGTGACCTTACGTTCCATAGGCAAAGGCACATTGTTGAGGGTTTGGGCCTCCCACCTCCTCAAGCTGCCTTCGTACATAACCTGTGAGACGGGTGACCCACCCGAAGCTGTTTCAGGGTGTGTGTCCAAAGAGCCAACGGCTAGCTGCCCTCCATGTGTCACCTCTGGTGGGTCACCCCTTGTGGCCAGCTTGCTTGGCATGGGGCAGGCTATGCTTTTAATTCCTTGTTACCTAATTAGCAAAGAAGTGTCTGTCTTATGCCTATACTACTTGCTGGGTCTTTCCACTATTTAACGAAGTCAATAAAGAAACCAGTGTTTCCCAACTAAGCCTTTTGCTTTTTCCTGGTACCTTTTCAGCTTCTCCATTCGTTTATTTCTGTAAGGCGGCCCCTGTGCTCTCAGACCCTGGCTGGGATGAACCACCCAACAGGCTGACTCACAGCTGCTGCCCTCATTTCCACTCTGGTTTCCATGGAACTAGACATTAGCTCAAAACAAGGTGAGGACCTGTAGACACCTCCTGGTTCCTAGGCATTTGCAAACCCTGTTTGTCTGACATCTGTTTCCATGGAAACAGATGCAGAAAAGGTCAACCAGTGCGCTACAGTAAACTTGTCTTCTCTCTTATCTAATTTTTTAAAAATTTTACCAAGTACTGCATGGATTCTCCTGTTATCTCAGATTTTTGGAATAACATAGATGTAGTGAAGCATACTTCTAGTTTTTGAATGTTTGATTAATACTTACACTAAAGTGCATTCTGCCTTATTTCATTTTACAATTTTTGTTTAATAAATAAATGTGTTTCTCTCTATCCAGTCACTGTGACTTTTCATTCAAAGATGAAATGCTTAGTGTCTTGATCTGGGAATATGACTGGAGAAAAATTAGGGTATGGCCTGTGTCCCCTCCACCTTCAGAATTGAAGGTGTCTACGCCCTGGGTAGTAACCGAGGGCCTTGCTTGCATCACTGAGACTTGGTTGTGAGGGCCCAGGGTGTTTTTTATTCATATTGGGTTTTGTGTCTAAATTCTGTGTACCACATATGTTATATAAAATAGTGAGTATATCTGTTATAGAAAACAGAAATAGAGGCAATTTTCTGTCAATAGTGAGCAAACGACCACGCTCAGTTTCTCAGACTGAACAAGACTACAGAACACAGTTAAGCAGTGGTTGGGTGTGGCGTGTTAAAGTGAAGCCATGGTCTGCTGCTAAGCACAGTCAGATCAATGTAAGTTTCGTCATTAAAGGGAAAAGCAGAGTGAGTTCACTTGAAATAGAAAAAGACAGAAGTGAAGTGAAAGCTAATGTGTGGGGAGAGACGCCACAGGGAAATCTCTATGCCGTTCATTTAGCAGCTGGTTTTGTGCTACTTTCTCGTATTTATGTTCATACCATCTTTCACAGTTGATTCCTGTTTTAGCTGCTATTCACGCTGCATCTTATTCTGTATTAGCGAACTGTGAGTGCCACCAAGGCAGGGAAGTATTGCTTTTGTCGTCCACAGGGTCTCCACTGCCTAGCACAGCACTTGTCGCGTACCAGCTGTTGAGCAGATGTTCCCTGACGGAGCACATGCCCAGAGGGAACACCGTGCGGGGGTTCCGATGGTTTCTGTGTGGAGATCCCTCCAGATGAGTGTAACAAGGCAGATTCACTGATCCAAGCCCTGGAGACTTTTTGCAAGATACATACGCCTATGTAACTCAGACGCCCACCCACCCACTCAAGTTCTTGCCCTGTTGCTGAAATTAACATAAATGGAATCTACGGTGTGATACACTCATGTTCTGGCTCATTTGCTCAACGTTATGTTTGTGAGCATGTTGGTTAACCTTTGCTAACCCCAAACTACCCCAAATCTTAGTGGCTTAAAAACAGCAATATTTTCCTCCCAATTCTCTGAGTTGGCTGGGCAGGTCCTCCGCTGGTTTCACCTGGACTCACTCATGTGGCTGCATTTGGCTGGATGTCAGCTGGGCTGGAAGGTCCAAGGTGGCATCACTTAGGGTCTGGCTGGCTGGCTGTCAGAGAGGCGTCTCCATTCTCCTCCACATGGCCTCCCTCCACCAGTGAGTTTGCTGGGCTTCTCCGAGTTCCAAAGGGTGAAGGTGGAAGCTTCTAGGCCTCTTGAGGCTGAGGCTCCAGAATTCTCAGGGCCTCCACTTCTGCTACATCCTACTGGTCAGAGTCACAAGGCCAGTTTAGACTCAAGAGGCTAGAAAAATAGACTTCACCTCCCCTGGGGAGAGTGGCAGAGCCGTGCTGTGGAGGGCGTGCTTGCTGAGACGGAGAAGCTGGTGGCTGCCTACCTTGGGGACACGCACCTCAGAACAGACCAGCATAAGGTAGCTTCTGTGTATAAAACAAAATAGGCTTTTGTAGTTTCACACACAAAAAATTTTTTTGACAAAACACTAAGATGTTCTTTCCAATTGAAATTAGTGTTTTAGCAATCAAAATTGATTGCTAGGTTCAGTGTTTATACTGAACCTTACCAAATGGGAAAAGCCAAGTGGCTTTTCAGTTTGAATCTTACACTAAATCTATCTTAGTTTTACCAGCATCTAGCCATAGGTCTTAATTACAGAAAATGTGTCACTATTTTTCTAACAATCAAACAGTAGTGTGGTAAGGACTAAATGAAGTAATCTGTGCAGCGTCCTGAGCAGAGTGCCTGGTGTGTGGGAACCTTACAAAAACTGACTTGGCTGGAATTCATCTATTTAACAAATATTTATCAAGCACCTATTATTTGGCTGGGACTATACTATATCCTTACTGATTTTCCTGTCTACTCACTCTCCCAATCCCTGAGAAAGGAATATAGAAATCTCTAATTAAACTGTAGATTTGTCTATTTTCCCTTTCAACCTTTTAATTCTGTCAGTTTTTGGGTCATCTATTTTGGATTTTTTTTTTTTCCAGACAGGATTCCACTTTGTTGCCCAGGCTAGAGTGCAATGGCATGGTCATAGCTCACTGCAGCCTCCGACTCCTGGGCTCAAGCCATCCTCATGCCTCAGCCTCCCTAGTAGCTGGGACTACAGTTGCACACCACCATGCCTGGCTAATTTCTTTCATTTTGTAGATGTGAGGTCTTGCTGTGTTGCCCAGGCTGATTTCCAACTTCTGGCCTTGAGTGATCCTCCTGCTTTGGCCTCCCAAAATGCGGAGATTACAGGCATGAGCCCACACGTTTACCATTTCCAGTGCTCTATAATGCAGGTCTCAGCTTTTAAAATCTGGAATTGTTGCCTTCATGTTTGAAGCATAGTTTCACTGAATATAGAATTCTTGGTCAACAGGTTTTCCCCTGGCATTTTGAATATGTCATTCTGTTGTCCTCTGGCTTCCATTGTTTCTGATGAGAAGCCAGCTGTTAATTGCATCTTCATCATTTGTCATTGCTCCCCTGTATGTGATGTGTTGTTTTTCCCTTGCTCTTAAAGATTTTTTTCTTTGGCTCTCAGCAATTTGACTATAATGTGCCTAGGTATGAGTTTTTGTGTGTGTGTTTATCTTTTCTAGGGTTCATGAAGCTTCTTAGATTTGTAAATTACAGCTTTTCACCAAATTTGGGTAGTGTTCAGCCATTACTTACTCAAGTATTTTTTCTGCCTTTTCTTTCACACCTTTCCTCCCAGAAGTCTAGTTGCACACACATTAGAATATTGCTGTTGTCTAGCAGATCTCTGAGGCTTTCTTCATTTTTCTTCGGTGTTTGTTCTCTCTGTTCTTTAAGCTGGATATTGTCTCTTGACCATCTGCCAGTTAACTGATTCTTCTGCCATTCCTTACCTGTTCTTGAGCCCATCTGCTCAACTCTTCATTTCAGTTATCACACTTTGCAGCTCTAGAGTTCCAATTTGGTTCTAGTGTCTATTTCTCTGTTGCGATTTCCTGCTTTTTACTCATTTTTAATATATTTTCCTTTAACTCTCGAGCACATTTTCCTTCAATTCTTTGAGCATATTTATAATAGCTGCTTTTTTTTTGTTTTGGGGTTTTTTTTTGAGACAGAGTCTCACTCTGTTGCTCAGGCTAGAGTACTGTGGTGTCAGCCTAGCTCACAGCAACCTCAAACTCCTGGGCTCAAGCAATCCTCCTGCCTCAGCCTCCCAAGTATCTGGGACCACAGGCATGTGCCACCATTCCCAGCTAATTTTTCTGTTTTTAGTAGAGATGGGGTCTCACTCTTG
Source organism: Microcebus murinus (assembly GCF_040939455.1). NCBI lineage: Eukaryota > Metazoa > Chordata > Mammalia > Primates > Cheirogaleidae > Microcebus > Microcebus murinus. The sequence continues at coordinate 99,529,985 of NC_134111.1, forward strand.
CTCAGGCTGGTCTCGAACTCCTGAGCTCATGTGATCCTCCCGCCTTGGCCTCCCAGAGTGCTGGGTTATAGGCATGAGCCACCTCGCCCTGGCCTAGAGTCACTGTTTGGAAGTCTTTGTTTACTAAATTTAGCATCTGGGCCCACTCAGAGTTAGTTTCTTTGACTACTTTCCCCCCCCCCCAAGTATGGGTCACAGTCTTCTGTTTCTTTGCCACATCTGGTAATGCCTTTGGTTGACAATCAGCACTGTGGATAATGTGTTGTAGGGGTGCTGGATTATGTTTTATTTGCCTGAGGGTTGTTGGTTTTGTTTGTTTCAGTAAGTGGTTAACTTGCCTGCTCTTAAACTGAGAACTCTACCTCCCCTGTGGTAGGCAGCCACCAGTGTCACTCAGTATTCTTTTCCCCAGTGCCAGGGGTCTCACATGCATAGTGTATCAGTCAGAGGTAGGGGTGGAGATTGAGGTCAGAGACCTCAGCCAGTAAGATTTCTACTTTCTGCCACTTGAGTGCATGTGGCTTGAGGAATGCATTACAAGAACAGAAAATCTGCACGTTTCCTGAAACTTTTAGTATTCTCTGGGTTCTCTGGAGTTTTCTGCATATATCTTTAATTTAGCAGTTGGTCAGAGATGTGTGGAGATGATACGTCTCAGTGCTTCTGGAGCTCTCCTGCTTGCGGGTATCCCCCTTTGGTTCCTATCTGCTCTGCCTGCCACTTGCTCGCCACCAAGCCCCACTTTCAGTCCACACCTTCAGGGGTTTCGCTGCCTGAAATAGACGGGAACTCCCCAGGCTTGGAGAGTGAATGCACCATTCTTACTCAAGGAGGTAGCACTTCCCCAGTGAGCAAGCACTTCTCAAGCTGTTGCCTGCCATTGGTCAGGTTCCAGTGTACTGAAATGATTAGTTTTAGTAAATGTGTCACAGTTTACACTTGACTTCTATAGAGGGGAATTGCCTGAGCTACTCATAGTCCTATTACCAGAAGTTGTCAGGCCCTTGGATATAGCAGCAAGCAAAACAGACATTCTGTCGGGGGAAAGCAGGCCTTAAGTAAGCAAGTAGAAAGTTACGTGTCCAGTGGTGGTAAGTGCTTTGAGGATCAACACGGCAGGAAGGATGTTAGGGAGTGAGCCTTGTGGAGAGGGAAGAGCCCTCTGTCAAGGCTCTGCGGCAGAAGTGCGAGGGGACCTTCTAGAAACAACGAGACAATAGGATGTGGGGTCAGATCACCTAGGGCCTTGGGAAGGACATTAGCTTCTAGCCTGCGAGGGGAGGGAAGGTGTTGAGGTTAAGTGTTAGAAGGTATTAAGCATTTTTAAGTGATCAGAGTGCCAGTTTACTGATTTACAATGAGAAGTAGAAGTGCCACATGAATTCAGTGAGTCATTGACTGGGCTTGGCTATTCCTGGGACTCGAACTGAGCCTGAAAGCGCTGGGACCAGGTAGCCTCGTGGAGCTCATGAACTTCTAGACTAAGGAGGCATTTGGGCTTCGCAAGCGTCTCCCATCTCAGGGTCAGAGGCCCTGTTTGGACCCTGACTCTGCCATGTACAAGCCTGAGTTTCTCAAAATGGGCGGATTACTAACTGCTATGAACTCAGTGCTCAGCTCAGCTTCTCACACCTGGGGAAGTACTCACTGTGGGCATTGACAAATACCGGGAGGTCTGTAAATCCCCTGGTGGTCCCAGGCACTCCTTAAACTGCTGAGTGATCTGCGATTCTTCCCTCCCTCATACTTTGTCACCATCTTCCAGATGGTTTCTATATATTGTGTCTCGTCATTCTGAAGCCACTTTCATCTCTCCCTTCATTTCCTTTTCTGCTCCACATCCTAGCGGAAGCCCCGTTTCCCTCTTTGAACTAATTTCCCAGTCGTCAGCCTCTTCCCTTCCCAGCTTGTCCCGCATGTGGCCACCAGACCATCTTCTTAAAGCAGGGCTTAGATCACATAGGGACATGATCACTTAATTTTTAATCAGGGAACATTTTAAACTTTTTAGAAAGTACAGATAATAATATAACAGACAGCTGTGACTCTACCCCTTCATCTCTCGCCTCTCCTCGCCTCCCCAGAATTAACCACTGTCCTGAAGTTGGTATATAAATTCTGCAGATGATTCTGGGCCTTCATTACCATCTTTGTTTCCATAAATAATCTGCACTGTTGTTTTATGGTTTTTAATTTTTCATAAATGGTTTAATATCTTATGAATGAATTATTTACCAACTTGCTTTTTTCATTCAACATTATGTGTTAGAGATTTGCTCATACCATGCATACTGTGCTAGTTCACCCATTTAACTGCTTATGTGGTATTTCATTGTAAGAATAAACCACAAAGAACTTCCATGTTTCCTCGTGCACATGTAAGTGCTTCTCCATGATTCGCCCCTAGACGTGGAGCTGCCGATTCGAGGGGCATGAGGGTCTCGTCCTTACTACATACTGCCAAATTGCTCTCCAAAGGAGCTAGACCTATTACACATTCACATGATCCCTTTTTAAAAACATTTCTCTGCTCCCCATCGCCTAATAAAATCTTCAGTTGCTAGTAGTGGTCTTGAAAGCCTCGCTTATTCAGCCCCGCTGAATAAGACCCCGTCTACCTTTATATTTTTATTTACATTACTAGCTTTGTTTCTTCCTCTGTAAAAATAGGGATAAATAAGCATAACAGAGATGTTATGAGATCAGTGAGTTAATCTGTGGCCCATGATGGGTACAAAAAATGATAGTTTTTTTCCTTCCTTTCTTTCCATACAGTATCCACTCATTGGTCCTTCTGAAGCTACGCAGAATAAGTCTAACCCAGAAAAGGAGGGGGCGGGGTGTGGTAATGCCCAGGCCAGGACACCGTCTTCACCCCTGGTAGGGAGCTTCTCCGCAGGTCAGCTGATTGTTGCAGCTCACTGGGATCTTGGATCAAATTCTTGTCCTGTGTCATGTGTGCATTTGATAAGCATGCTGTCCCTGTCCTCATTCCAAATCGAAGACAACAGGGAACAGACAGGGCCAAGCACAGAAGCCTCTCTGTAACCACCCCCCCCTAGAAAATTACAGCTGTCTGATTAATACCTCCTGAATGTCCAGCTGTGAGTGTCAAATCTGAATACCAAAAAAGGGTTTGGTTACAGACAGCCTGGGTTTGAGTCCCACCCCACACTTAGCTGTGTGGCCCTGGGCAAGTTAGTTAACCTGCAAGCCTCAGTGTTGTCATCTGTAAGTGAGAATATCACTACTCTTTTCATCAGGCAGTTGAGAGGATTCAAGGAAATAATCCAGGTCAGGTGCAGGCCAGACTTGATGCCTGTTAGCTTTCTGACGTCAGCCTCGTGATCTGGAGCCAGGCTGGCTTGATGCAAACCAGGGTCTGCTGGAATGGAGGTCCCTGTGTGGTTTCCGGCCAGAGCAGGGGAGGGCAAAGGCCAGTGGACAGCCAGGATGGAGCCAGGGTAGAAAACAGCCAGCAGAGGAGTTGAGCCCCGTCAGTGGGGGACAGGCAGGTGGGAGGGATCCTGGAGCCAGGCCCATCCCAGGGATGACTTCTGGTATCAGCAGCCTGTGAGTTTTTTCTGATTTTTTCCTTTGAGAACTTAAAGGTTCATCTAAACATTATTTCAGAACATAGGCAGTGTATTGAACAATAGCTTTTTCATAATGACATTCCTGCTGACCTGTAAGAAAATCCTTCATTGTGCCGGGGTATGTTTCCAGTTCTGGTGTGGTGGTTTCTTGCTAGCTAGCCCCATCCTCACTGGCTCCAAGTTGGGGAGGGGACACACTTGACTATGTCCCTAGGTCTTTTGTTCCTCTTTGCCCCTTGTCTCCTGAGCACATTCATCTGAGCCTTTGCTTAGAAGGAGCCATGATCTAAGTTACCCTCATCCTCCTGTGGGTGTGGTGTCTGTGGTGCTGCCATGATGCCGTTCCTCTTCCTCTCATGTCCCCAAAGCTGTTTCCTGCTGTCACTTCCAGTCCTCTTGAGCCCCCAGGGCTCCTCTGACCCTGTACCTTAAATATAGTGATAAGCCCTGTTTTTCTAGGGCAACTTTGCCATCATCTCCATATTTCTTGCTATTTTTACTTAGACTTCAGGAAAAGTTTAAGCAAACCGAGCCGTGAACGCAAGAAATTGGAAGAATTAGGGAAGTAGAGGGTGTGAGAGCTCTCTGGTTTCGGTCACATGCTTATTTAAGGAACTGGTGTGGTTGTTAGAGCAGCTGTCATACCCCGGGACACATTTCATGAGTGATGTTGATGCAGAAAGCCGCTCTCCCTACACCCTCAAGGATCCGGAACCTGCTTCCACCTGCAGTGCTGGGCGCACGCTCAGGAAGAAAGCTGCACACAGCGACAGGCCCGTCCCACTAGAGAGATGTGTGGATTACACACGCACACGCACACCGGCCTGGTCACCTCAGTCCACCCTTGCTCTCACAGCTGGGGTGTTTTTCCCTTCTTTTTGAAAAGAGTAAGATTTAGAACAATTCAGTGTTCTGAGAAGGTGTCTCAAATTTAAACTGCTTGTAGAAGTCTTATAATTCTTTCAAGTGGAAAACACACTGGATACTTTCGCTTGTCATATGTAAAACCACTTGAATACGTTCTGCTCTCTGCATCCTATCTGTAAGGATCTGAGTTTTCAAATGCATTGAGTGGTCAACCTTAGTTCTGTTTCCAGGCCAATTGCTTAGAATCTGGTTTGTCTGGAGTATTATGTATCTAAAGCCTCCAGTTAAGAATCTTGTAGTGTCAAAAGGTCACCGAGCTGGTATAGGGAAGCTTCATTTAGAACATCTAAATTCATCTCAGCTCAAGTGCCTTTTTTATGAGGCATTCTTAATTTCTTGAAGTAATCAGTTATCACTGAGCTCTAACATTAGTAATCTGATGCAGTCTGCTAAAGTACATAAAGACCAGTAATTTTAGTAAAATTCCTCCAACAATGGTATTTAAGACCCACCCTAAGGAGGCATTTAGTCTTGAAGCATTTCCTTATCCATCACTCCCTTACTTCACCAAGTAGATTCTGAACTATGTTGCTGGGTTGGAATTTCTGAGCAGCTCACACAGGTTAGCGCTGTGGCCGGTGCGGATTTGCACGGGCGTCTGGCACTGGGGCGCAGCCACGCTGGGCTGCTGGCACTTGAGTGAGGTGAGTAAGATTCTTTCCACCTAAACTGGGGGAGAAATGATAGAAAGCAGTTGCCCCTCCCCCAGTAGACCACCTGAGCCTCCTGGCCCTCCCCTCTCGGTTTGCCCATCTCAAAAAGTCCTTATACATCCTCAGAGTTGTTTTAATCCACTTGGCACCGGCTGCAAAAGTGGACCAAGCACCCGCTATCAGCAAGCATCACTCTGGCAGACTCTCTGATCACATTTCCCACCGCATCGAGAGGTACCCTCTGCCTTCCGGAGTCTCTGCCTGCTGTAGCCTTGCTAGGGTTGCTGGAAGCAGATTAATTAAGCTCCAGGGCTTTGTTAAGCTGTACTTTCCACCTCCACCAGGACAGCTCACTTCACTTTTGCTCTTCCTGTTCTGGAGTCTTGGTGCTGCCCCTGATTCCTTTTCACTGATGTTAGTACCTCTCAGAAACCGCGACTGTGACTTGTCTATATCTACACAGTATCACATCCTTTCAAAATCAAAGAACTTAAATGCCTTCAATTAGTAAGTCATGACGTTAAAGGAGGCAGCCAGGTAATCCCATTCACTAGATGGATACACTGAGGCACTGCCGAGAATCATGTCTGTCCAAATTAGAACCTCAGTCCCAAGCTTTTTTACCAAGAACCATCAATTTAATGCTCATTTTGACATTGGTTTGCTTACATCTATGCATTTTACATTAAAGCATGCTGTGCTAGAGAAACTGAGGTGGGGAAGTAAATAGTTCATGTTGTGCGCAGGTCACCTGTGGGTCCCTGGTTCTTCCTCTGGCTCCAAACTCACATTAGTAAGCTGCAATTCAAGTTATTGTTTATTAGTGGGTTGCATATATTAAGTACCAAATGCAGAAATTGTCCTGTGTTTTTAGAAGTTAAGAAGGGTCCATTAATTTTCAAAGAATTTAATTACAAAGTAGTTTTATTTATTTATTTTTGAGACAGAGTCTCATTCTGTTGCCTGAGCTAGAGTGCTGTGGCATGAGCCTAGCTCACAGCAACCTCAAACTCCTGGGCTCAAGCGATCCTCCTGCCTCAGCCTCCCAAGTAGCTGGGACTACAGGCATGTGCCACCATGCCCAGCTAATTTTTTTCTACTTTTAGTAAAGACAGGGTCTCGCTCTAGCTCAGGCTGGTATCGAACTCCTAACCTCAAGTGATCCTCCCGCCTCAGCCTTCCAGAGTGCTAGGATTATAGGCATGAGCCACCGTGCCCAGCCTATAAAGTATTTTTAATAAAAAACAACTTTGGCCGGGCACAGTGGCTCACGCCTGTAATCCTAGCACTCTGGCAAGCCGAGGCAGAACGATCTCTCAAGGTTAGGAGTTTGATACCAGCCTGAGCTAGAGTGAGACCCCGTCTCTACTAAAAATAGAAAGAAATTAATTGGCCAACTAAAAGTATATAGAAAAAATTAGTGGGGCATGGTGGCGCATGCCTGTAGTCCCAGTTACTCAGGAGGCTGAGTCAGAAGGATTGCTTGAGCCCAGGAGTTTGAGGTTGCTATGAGCTAGGCTGATGCCACAGCACTCTAGCCCAGGCAACAGAATGAGACTCTGTCTCAAAAAAAAAAAAAGAAACCAGCTTCATGTTCACATAGTTGCAAGATGGAATTAGAAACTTTATCATGCCAAGCATGGTGGCTCATGCCTATAATCCCATGTCTTTGGGAGGCCAAGGTGGGAGGATCACTTCAAGTCAGGTATTCAAGACCAGCCTGGGCAACATAGCAAGCCCGTTTGTACCAAAAATGTAAAAATTAGCTGGACATGGTGGTGCATGCGTGTAGTCCCAGCTACTCCAGAGGCTTGGGGAGGAGGATTGCTTGAGGCCAGGAGTTGGAGACTGCAGTGAGTTATGATTGTGCTACTGCACTGTAGCCTGGGTGACAGAATGAGGCTCTTTCTCAAAAATAAAAAACAAAAAAATAAAAATAAAACACAACTTCAACACTGTTTTATTTTAAAATAGCAAATGGAATAAATAAATATGTAAATATTAAGTGAATCTCTTGCTAACTTTGTGATTGAGATTGTGTTGTTTACTAGTTTGTATATATAGAAATTGATTTGCACATGAATGGGTCTTACATATGTACTTATTGTCCTGGGTAAAGAAATACTTTTGCTAGCATTGACTGCCATTAGCCATTGACTGTTTGTTTCTCACTGAAGAGGAATGTGGATGTTTGGTTTGTTTCTTAAGTTTCTATTCCCTGCTGGCAGTGAAGTGGTGTATCACCAATACTTCCAGTAAACTGCGACTGGTTTGCCCATTTCCAGCCCGGGCTCAGTTCCCTGTAGGAGGGATGAAACCCTACTCCAGAGCTGCCACTCACGCAGACCGCAGAGCCCGCTGCCCTGGTTCACAAGGAGCGGTCGTTTTCCTAAAATAATCATATAACATGAGTACACTCTTTGATCACTACGATGTTGCTATTTTGGTAAACTAAACTCTAAACCAAGGCAACAGCATAAATCTTACATGAGATTGACTGTCCCAGGGTTGACCTCGGGGTAAGGAACTCCAAGGGATATTTCAGGGTAGCAGGTCACTAGCGCTTGGCAGAGCTGTGACCTCAGGAGAAGCAGCAGGAGAAGGTAGCTGCCCTGGTGGTGGAGCACAGGTCCCAACCAGGGCTTAGATCGCCGTGGAGACATGGAAGTGGGCTCCAGAGAGCCTCTCGCCCTGCGCTCTCTGTGCCCTGCCAAGCTCGATCTCAGCCAGGCCCCAGGCCTGGGCAGTCCCACCTGTGCCTCCTCAGAGCAGCCTTCTCCTCTAGGGCCCAGGGGCCGAGTTCAGAAAGACTTGGGACTTGTCACTTCCCTGGGCCTCAGTCTCCACACCAGGAAAATAGGCATAATAAAATGAATCCACACTGAGCCATTATGAACATTAAAATGTATAAAGGACTGCGGGAATGTGAGGTGGGTGCCTTAATGGATCTATAGTAAAGGGGCGTCACATAAATGCCCCCGGATGCAAGGCATAGTATCTCTGCAGCAGCCCATCTGTGAGTAAGGCAGTGCTGTTAGAACAGGCTGTAGATTGATCTGGAACCTGCCTCTCATTCTGCTGATTCTGGCCTGCCTTTAGGGACCATATAGAATAAGTCAAATCCCCTTTTCTTAAGATAGCCTAGCCCAGGGTGACACCATCTAGTGATGGTGGGTGGCACTGACAGCCTGTGTGCCAAAGACAGTCTAAAGAAGCAGGGACCACTCCCCCTGCACCGGCCCTACCCAAAGGCAGCCCTAGGACAGGCGGCCTCACATTCCAGGGCCCAGCTCCCAGCCCCCCAGGCCAGGAGTTTGAGCCTTCATATCCCTTGGAAACTGACTCAGATAAATCAAATTCACCAAAGACTGGGATATCCAGAGTGACTAGAAATTAGTCCAGAATGAGAAAGGGTACTTGTGTTTGCAGAATATAGAGCTCTCTCTTCCTGTTGGCACACGTAGAGAGCCAAATGACAGTCTCAGGTTGTTGGTGGGCAAGGAATCAAGGGCAGGCTTGGTTAGATCATCTCAGGGACCGTTGTCAGTATCCCAGAGACCATACCAGCTCTTGGCTGCCACCTTCCTCCAGGGCCCCTCGTTCCCTGTTCTCCTTCTGGCAGCTCCCTGCTTTCTTAGCTAATACCCGCTGGAGGAAGGGCTGGCTCCCTAATTTAACATGCAGAGGACGGGCTAGTCTGAAGGAAGCCTCAGTGTCACTGTGTATGCTGCTTGGCTGGCATTTGGTTATACACAGCTTTGTGACACCCCATATATGCTATGCTTTTGTTCGTAACTCTTTTTTAATTTGAAAACTGTCTGAAATAATTGTAGATTCACATGCAGTTGTTAGAAATAGTACAGAAAAATCCCATGTACCCTTTACCCAGTTCTTCCAATGGTAACATCTTGCAAAACTATATAGTACAATATCACAACCAGAATATTGACACTGATGCATTTAAGATCCAGAACATTTCCATCACCACAAGCATCCCTTTTATAACTACACTTACCTCCCTCCCACCCCATTTCTTCTGTGCCCCCTGGCAACCACTAATCTGTTCTCCATGTCTATAATTCTGTCATTTCAAGAATGTTATATAAATGAAATCGTATAGTATGCAACCACTGAGCATTGACTTTTTTCATACAAGTAATTGTCTAGAGATTCATCCAGATCTGTGTCCATCAGCAGTGCGATCCTTTGTTCCTGGCGTATTCTGTGGTGTGGAGGCACCGCAGTGTGTGTGACCATTCTCTTCCAGGATGGTATCTGTTGTTTCCAGCTTTTGGCTATTACGAACAAAGCTGCTAGAAACGTTCATGTACAGATTTTTATATGCCAGTAAGTTTTTATTTCTCTGGGATAAATGCCCAGCAGTGTAATTGCTGGATTATATGTAGTTGCATGTTTAGCTTTTTAAGAAACTGCCAAACTGTTTTCCAGAGGGCCTGAACTATTTTACATTTCCATCAGCAATGTATGAGTGTTCCTGTTTCTCTGCATCCTTGCCAGCAATTGATGGTATCGAGGTTTTTATTTTTGCCATTCAGATAGGCACATGGTGATATCTCATTGTGGTTTTAATTTGCATTTCCCTAATGAATAATGATATTGAATATCTTTTTATGTGCTTATTGCCATCTGTATATCCTCTTAACTGAAATGTCTCTTCATGTCTTTTGCCCATTTTCTAATTTAGAGTGGAGTGTTTGGGTTTTTTACTGTTGAGTTTTGAGAGTTCTATGAATATATATATTTTATTTATTTATTTATTTATTGGGGATAGAGTCTCACTATTGTTGCCCCGGCTAAAGTGCTGTGGTGTAAGCCTAGCTCACAGCAACCTCAAACTCCTGGGCTCAAGTGATCCTTCTGCCTCAGCCTCCTGAGTAGCTGGGACTACAGGCATGTGCCATCATGTCCAGCTAATTTTTTCTATATATTTTTAGTTGGCCAATTAATTTCTTTCTATTTTTAATAGAGACGGGGTCTCGCTCTTGCTCAGGTTGGTCTCGAACTCCTGAGCTCAAATGATCTGCCTGCCTTGGCCTCCCAGAGTGCTAGGATTACAGGCGTGAGCCACTGCGCCCAGCCAAAATATGTATATTTTAGATACTAATCCTCTTGTCGAATATGTGGTTTCTAAGTATTTTCTCCCAGTCTGCAGCTTTTCTTGTCATACTCTTAACAGAAGCTTTCATGGAGTAAGCTTTTTAAACTTTTGATAAAATCCAGTTTATCAAATTTTTTTGTATGTGTGGATTGTGCTTTTGGTATCAGTTCTAAGAACTCTTCGCCTAGGCCTGGATGCTGAAGATCTTCTCCTATTTTTCCTAAAACTTAAGTCCATGATCCATTTTGAGTTAATTTTTGTATAAGGTATAAGAATTAGGTTGGGGTTCGGTCTTTTTCCGAGTTGGCCCAGCACCATTTGTTGAAAAGGCCATCCTTCCTCACTGAATTGCTTTTGTACCGTGTCAGAAATCCTCCGGGCATCTTCCTGTAGGTCTTTCTCGGAGTTCTCTGTTCCATTCCATTGATCCATGCGTCTGCCTCTCTACCAGCGGCACACAATCTGGATTCCTGTAGCTGTATAGTAAGTTTTGGAATCAAGTAGACTGAGTCCTCCCGTATTGTTCTTCTTTTTCAAAATTGTCTTAGCATATTCTAGTTCCTTTGCCCTCTCCATATAAATCTTAGAATAATCTTGTATATAAATACAAAAACTCTTGCTGGGATTTTGACAGAAATTACATTAAACGTATGTCAGTATGGGGAAAACTGGTATTTTAACTATGTTGAATATTTAATTCATAAACAAGGAATGTTCCTACATTTATTTAGATCTTCTTTCATTGCTTTCATTAGAATTTTGTAGTTCTCAGTATACAAATCTTGTATGTTTTGTTAGATTTATACCTAAGTATTTTCTTTCTTTTTAGAAAGCAATTGCAAATTGTATTATATTTTTTATTTCAATGCTCACATGCTCATTGCTAGCATATAGAAATTTATTTTTATATGTTTAGCTAATATCCTGTGACCTTTTTGAACTCATTTACTGGTTCCTGGAGAGGTTTATTGTTTTGGTAGATTCCTTGTGATTTTCGACATAGACAATCATATCATCTGCAAATAGAAACAGTTATATTTCTTCCTTTCTGATCTGTATGCTTTTTATTTCCTTTTTTGGCCTTGTTGGTCTGGTTAGAATGACCAGCACTATATTGAATAAGAGTAGTGAGAGCAGAAATCCTTGCCTTGTTCCCAATCTTCCCGGAAAAGCATCTACCGTAGTCTTTCACTACTGAGTAGAATGTTAGCTGTAGGGTTTTTTTGTAGCTGCTCTTTATCCAGTACCCCCATTTCTACTTTTCTATGAGAGTTTTTGCCATAATGGGTGTTGAATTTTGTCAGATGCTTTTTATTCATCCATTATTATGATTGTGTAGTTTTTCCCTGCATTAGCTTGTTAATGGTGTATGATTCAGAGTTTTTTTGTTTTTGTTTTGTTTTTTTGAGACAGAGTCTTACTCTGTTACCCGGGCTAGGGTGCTGTGGCATCAGCCCAGCTCAGAGCAACCTCAAACTCCTGGGCTCAAGCAATCCTTCTGCCTCAGCCTCCCAAGTAGCCGGGATTATGGACATGCACCACCATGCCTGGCTAATTTTTTCTATATATATTTTAAGTTATCCAGCTAATTTCTTTCTACTTTTTTTAGTAGAGACAGGTCTCACTCTTGCTCAGGCTGGTCTCGAACTCCTGAGCTCAAACGATCTGCCCACCTAGGCCTCCCAAAGTGCTAGGATTACAGGCGTGAGCTACTACGCTGGGCCACAGTGATTCAGTTTTTAAATATTGAACCAGTCCTACATCACTGGAACAAATCAACTTGGTTATAGTATATAATTCTTTTATAATAACATAGCTGTATTCTGTTTGTTAAAGATTTCTGCACTTGATTGATGAGGGAGAGTTGCATTTTTCTTTTTTTTGGCAGTGTCTTTGTCTGGTTTTGGTACCAGAGTAATACTAACTTCATCACATGAATAAGGAAGAGTTCTTCCCTCTTCTCTTTTCTGAATTGGTGTCACTTCTTTAAAAGTTTGATAGAATTCTCCAGTGAAACCATATGGGCCCAGAGATTACTTTTATGGGAGTTTTAAGATTATGCATATAATTTCTTTAATAGTTATAGGGCTATTCACATTGTTTCTTCTGCTGAGGGGCTTGTGATGGTTTGGTTTTCCACCCAAGGTATCAAACTTATATGTGTAGAGCTGTTCGTAGCTGTTCGTTATTATCCTTTTGATGTCTGCAGTGTCTGCATGATGTTTCCTGTTTCATTCCTGCTGTTGGTAGTTTGTGATTTCTGTCTTTTTCATGGCAGTCGTGCTAGAGGTTTGCCAATTTTGTTGATCTTTTCCAAAGAACCAGCTCTTTGTTTCATGAATTTTTTTCCATTGTTTTTCTGTTTTCCTTTTCATTGATTCTGCTGTTTTTGTTTTCCCCTTCCTTTTGCTTGCTTTGGGTTTGTTTTTCTCTCCTTTTTCTGTGTTCTTGAAACTTTCTATTTTTTAATTTGTTTTAAGATGAAGCATTTTTATGATGGCTGCTTTAAAATCTATGTCAGGTAATTCTAACATCTCTGTCATCTACTGAGGATCTATTTTCATACAGTTTAAGATTGTCCTTCCTTACCCCTCAATACAGAGGTGCATGAATACAGAGGTGTATGAATAGAACTCCCGGTTCCACAGGGCACTGTTGACACCAGACTGGGAGAGGTTCCTCATTACTGCAGGGCAGGTCGAGAGTTCTGGACCCCCCTGGCCTGCACTCGTGCCTCCCTGACTAGAATGATAGGGACGCCTGCTCACGGCTCACGGCTCCCCGCTCGGCCTTTTCTGACACCACCCGGTGGGGGCGGCGTGGACACTGCCCTGTGAGGTAGCAGTCCGGCTCCCACACCGTCTCTACTCACACCAGGACGGGCCTCGGTACCACCCATGGGGGATGGGATTTCTCCCTATCGGTCTTCTCTGGTGTCACCACCTGGGGGTGTTGTGCGCCTCATCATGACCTCCTGAGGGCAGAAGCCAAGGTTCCCAGGGCCCTTGCTGGCAGGGTTGGGAGGGGTTACGATGTTTTCTGTGCTGTTTAGTTATTTTTTAAAAATTTTTCTGTCCTGCTTGGCTCCCCCTTTCCTGGTCCTTTGGCTAGAGGAATCAGGCTTTCGGGGGACTTTTTTTGTCTTCGTCGTTGACATTTCTAGGTTGCTGGCTTCTTCGGCTCCAAGTCTAGCATAGGTGGCGCAACTCACCATCCGTCCCATTCCTTGTTCCTTGAGTCCCAACATCCCTAGCTGGTCTGCCTTCTTTTCTGCATCTTTCAGGATCGTCTTATGTTTATTTAGCAGGGAGTGTCCAGTGTTTTCAGCTGTACTTAGAGGAACGGGGAAGGCACATCCACTCCGTCTTCCTGCAAGCAGAACAATGCTTCCCTTTTTGCTGAGCCTTATTACTCAGTGACTGTCAACTACTTGAGAAGAACAAACCTATCATAGATGGTTTCCTGTGTTCCTGTGCATGTGAAGGTGCTTAATATTTAATAGTTATTGCTTGGAGTGTGATAGTTCACAAAAAAAAAAATAAAAAATAAAAATAAAAAAAAAATAGTTATTGGTAGGCTGACTGATTTGGCTGTTCATGTGGTACCTTCACCTCAGAGAGAGAATTCTGAGAACTGTGAATAGGAGAGACTTAAGAGTGTTACGGAACCTCCACACATCTATAGCCAGGAAGTGTTCCCTAGGCACCCAGCTTCAAGGACGGGTTTGGTGGCATCCTCCTTTCATCTTCACAGAGAGGTTGTGAGCAAAGGGCTGGCTGCCCTGAGACCCTTGGACCATAAGCCTGCGAGTTGCTATGGTCAACTGAGGACTTCTTGTTCCATGGCAGCTGCACTCCCTGGTGGGAGCTGCCACCAGGGAGCTTGTGGCAGGGTATCCAGAATATTTACCCCATGTCTCCTTTGAAACAGGAGGACCATGACACCATGGAAGCTGACCTGGACAAAGACGAACTGATCCAGCCCCAGCTTGGAGAACTCTCAGGCGAGAAGCTTCTGACCACGGAGTACCTGGGAGTAAGTGCCACGTGAAGGGGGGTCCTGACATAGAGAGGCTAGATGGACATTGATGGACGTGTTTATGAGAAGGGTTGTGGTAGCCAATTTGCTCTCGGTGGCCCTAGCCACCTGTCCCAGAGAGAGCTGCAGGTGTACGAAGGAGGTTGTGGGAAATACAACCAGCAGGCGTGCGTCGGGAGCCGCGTAGCATCTGAAGGTGTGCCTGGCCTGGGGAATAAGCACCTGCCCGCCGCTGTGTAGTGTCGTGTGCCTTGTCTGCCAGAAGGGAGGGTGTGATAGGTTTGGAAGTCACCAGCACAGGAAGGGTAGCTGAAACCACCGAACCCATGAGGTTGCCCAAGGCAGCGGAGTGTGGAGACGGAGAGAGGGAGGGGCTGAGCACAGAGCGGTGTTCCAGCATGTCAGGAGGGCGAGAAGGAAGGGGGTCCCCGAGAACAGTCAGGGGGACCTGAGGAGAACTGAGAGCCCCTGGATTATGACCCACCAGTTATACAGGGCAGGGCGTGAGTCAGGAGGGAGCCGCCGCTCGCCCAGGAGAGGGTGGCAGTGCCAGGGCCTTGCAGGTGTCTTGTGACGGGCAGACGGGTGCTGGCGTGTAAGGTTTTGGAAGGGAGGGGCAATTGCAAAGGCTGAGGCCCCACCTAGGCTGAAGCCCTTCGTCAGGCACACAATGTAAAGGTCATGGTCATGGAAAGGGGCCCCTAGAGCTTTGAAGCTGGCAGCTGAAGCTGGGTCAGTAACATGGACCTCAAAATCTAATTAGGTAGGCTGATGTGGGAGGGGTGGAGGGAGCCAGTCTCTCTCTCAACAATTGACTGGCGAAGTGGAGACTTGGGAAGGAGGAAGATGGTGTGTGTGGGTGGCCTGAGCCTTTATGGGAGCAGGTGGCAGCAGAACACACCTGCCTGTTCCCATTGCCACCTCCAGCCAGGCCCTCCCACATGCCCTAGACATTGGGCCCCTGGTCACCTGGCCCTCGTTCCTTCCTCATCATCTGTGAACTTCCAGGGGCTCTGGGCTGGAGGGCAGTACATGCTGGTGGAACTTGAGGTTGGAGGGACAGCCAAAGGAAAGATTGTGGGGCTTTGTGGATCTTACTCTACAAGAGCTAGGAAACCCACAGGAGGTTGAGAACCAGGCAGTGACTTGGTTTGACTTATGTTTTAATATAAACACACATTTTCACTCTGGCTGCTTTGCAGAGAATAGACTGTAGGAGCAAGAGAAGGAAGGGGTATGGGGCGGGGAACCACAGCTACCCGCAGCCATGAACAGGGCTGCTGGGCAGGACCCTGCCATTGTCCTTAGCAAGTCTCAAGGATCAGAGGGGCCTAATGGACCGTGGAGGCTCTGTTTTCATTAGATCAAGTGGGGAGTGCCGTAAATGTCAGAAGTGAGGCAGTCCAAGGTTCCAGGCTGTTGATGGACATCTCCAGCCATGACTAGGCCTTTGTTTCCCATTAGAAGAAGGCTGGCTTTGTCAGAGAGATTGCGCTCCGTTTGACAGGACAGAAGCATCTGCAAGACGCTCTGCTTCATGGGCAGGCGATGAGAGCAGAGGGGGCAGGTGGGCGGGGCTCCTGGGGAGAGCAGCGGTGATGTCTCGAGCCTGCGGTGCGTGTGCCCCTGCCTCACAGTCCCAGACACAGCCATGCACGCACGGAGACGTCCGCAAGGATGGTCATTTGCAGCCGGGTGGGACACAACCCTGAATCAGCCGTTGGTAGATCATGTATGGCACCCCTACACGGTGCGGTGACGTGCTGCAGATGAGGCCTTCTGTTGGTAGCGGAAAGATTTTTAACAACAACGATGAAAGTTTAATCATGCAAACTGGTGAGGCACAAGGGGACAGTGCTCTCAAATCCATCAGTAACCCTGGTGTGATGCCATCTGAAATGGCATCATCTTCCCGTAATGGGCAGTTCTAAACCTCCTGGACGCATACGTGCGATCCGTTCACCATCGGAAACAGTTTTGATCTAATGTAAGAGAAACTGCACGCGTGCCTGCTTGTCCAGTGGTGCCGGGCTGTTGGCTGGAGACGTGAGCTGTGAGAAGGCAGCGCAGACGGCGGCAGCGCTGCACAGCCAGGACAGCCGGCCCAGTGCCTTCGTCTCCCGCGGCTCCGTAACAAAGACCACAAACTGGGGGCTTAAAACAACAGAAACTTATTCTCTCGCAGTTTTAGAGAGTCCAAAATCAAGGTGTCGGCAGGGCTGTGCTCCCTCCAGAGATTGTAGAAGGGGAGAATCCCTCCTGCCTCTCCCGGCGGCCGCTGGCTCCAGGCATCCTTGGCTTGTGGCTGCAGCACTTCGATCTCTGTCTTGCCTGCATGTGGCTTCTCTTCTCTCGGTGTTCTCCTCTTCTGTCCTTTGTCAAGACACTTGTCACTAGATTTAGGGCCTGTCTGGATAGCCCAGGATGATCTCTTCATCACAGGGATCCTTAATTAAATCTACAAAGACTGTTTTCCAAATAAGGTCACATTCACAGGTTCCAGGGTCAGGATGTGGACAATCTTTTGGGGGCCGCCATTCAGTGCACTGCACCAGGCCGCACAGGGTCTGGTAAACATTGTAAGTTTCATTAGAAAGCTTGACACCGATGCTGAGGTCGGATGCACGCCCCCGGCACTGCCTTCGCCTCCTCGATCCTAATCTCATGACCTGAAATTGCCAGCCTGCCAGCCCTGTGTGCTGGGTCAGGGGTTTCCAAAGAGGGGGTCTCACCTTGCCACGCTGGCCTTGAAGTTCACATCTTTGTAACTTCTTTGTGTGTGCCAAATGAGGAAATCTGACCAAGACAGAAGACGTTCCACTGGGAATATGCGCCTGAAACTCGGGCTCGGCCTCTCTTGCTGGAGTTCTGGAAACATTGCAGAGTTTTCAAGATGAGTCTAAAGATACTGCTTTTGAAACATTCTATCAGAAAATTGTATTTGAAAAATTTTTATTGAACCTGTGCCATTTGCTTAACACAACAGAATATCGTAGAAGCTGAAGAGACAGCTATTACCTTCAAGAAGTTTACAAGAGAAAGCACAAAACAGATAAGAGCCCTCTTGCGGAGTGGTGTCGGCGACAGCTGGGCGTGGTCAGTGGGCTGGCAGGAGCCGGAGTGAGTCCCAGACCCCCGAATGTGGGTTAAACCCAGAGTCTCGGCCCCGCCCCAGACCTTCTGACCACGATCCCACGACTCGGTTGTTGTACACACCTGTGATTTCAGAACTAACCAGCTTGAGGGTGAGGGTGGAGGTACAGCTGGAGCAGCCCTCCTGGCTGTTCGGGTGTGGAGGAAACTGTCCCCAGGATCCTGGACCCAGTAGCTCGCCCCTGCTGGGCGTTCCCATCGCCTTCTCTGCAGGGCCGCGCTGCCCGTCCTCGCCCTCCGAGTCTACACACGTAGCTCCTCCGCACTGCGGAGCCCAGGCCGAGCAAAATGCTGGAGACCATGGAGAACTCAGAAAGCCAGTGACAAGAGAGCAAGCCACTCTTCCTAGGCTTGCAGGAGAGTGGCAGTGGGCACATGGAATGTGTCATCTACCCATAATTCTGGTGGCACTGCGTGCTAGACTCTTCTTTAGGCTGTGAACGTCAGCTGCTCCAGACTGATACTCACCTCCTGCTTCTCCTGCCTTGAGTCTTCATGCCTTTCCTAGTGCCATCCATTCTGTGCTGTGTGACCAACAGTTCCTCCTAAATATAATGCCCTGATTTAAATAACTTCATCACTTGGGTTAAAGGGATGTAGATATTTAGAATAGAATCTCAGTTTTTTCTATTTATTTTAAAGTGACTTTTAACAACAGAAATAGGCAGGTCTTATATTAATCAGGCACATGGCCACAGACCAAGCCCTGTGCAGACTGCTCACGTGTCCGATTCCAGTTAACTTAATCATCCCAACACACTTAGGGGGCAAATCCTACTAGTATCTGCATTCGTAGATGAGAAGGCCACGGCTGGAGAGGTTGAGTAGCTTTCCCCAGTGTTACTGGGGCTCGCAGGCCCTTTCCCACCAAGCCGGGCTGCCTTCCAGCAGCACTGGTGACTTCAGGGGAAGTGGATTCTGCATTTGAAAGTTGAGAGCTCCAACTGTGTGAAGTGTTCATAATTACTAAATGATCTATTTTTTTTAGAGGCAGGGTCTCACTCTGTCACCTAGGCTGAGCACAGGGGCATAATCGTAGCTCATTGTGATCTCGAACTCCTAGGCTCAGGTGACCCTCCTGCCTCAGCCTCCCAAGTAGCTGGGACTACAGGTGTATGCCACCACACCTAGCTAATTTTTCTATTTGTTTTGTAGAGACAGGGTCTTGCTATGTTGCCCAGGGTCATCTCGAACTCCTGGTCTCCAGCCATCTGATCTATTTGTTAAACACAAACTCTGTTTTGAGGGGATGCCTTTTATGAATGCCAGTTGCTCCTTTCCAATGTTCTTCCCCTTCTGTCAAGTGAGGGCGCCCGCATTCATTTAGTTTTCCTAAGATTCACCTAAAGGGCTTGGTAAAGTGCAGGTTCCTGGCCCTACCTCCAGGAGTCTGCATTTTTATTTTACACTTCAGTGGTTCTGAAGCAGGAGTCTGGGCCATGGAAACTTTCCCACGTAGACAGAACTCATGTGTTATACAGACAGACTCACCCAGCCTATCATTTGTGTCATGTCACGGTGCAGGGCCAAAGCCCTCCTATACTGGAAGCAGGCCCAGGCATGCACCTGAAGACACGCTGGGCTCTGAGATCCTACTGTCCCCTGTCCCACTCTGCCTAGGGGCAGAAGCATGAGGCACCTTGCAGCTGGTCTAAGGCCTCCTGCATGTCTCTGTTCACAGCAAAAACCAAAACCAGAGGAGGAAGGGCCTTGGTTTCCAATTGTTACTTTTAGATTCTTTTTTAAATTAGCCTCTACTTTGGGGCATTTCCTAATCACGTTTCAATTATTCCTGTTCTGCCTGACTGTAATAGTTGAAGAGTCAGTACCCACTACATAGTGGGGATTCGTTGGAACTAACTCAATGTCCATATTCTTGTGCACAAAAACACAACTAAACAAGTAGAGAAAATCCCAAACCCCAAAATGCTCTGAATCCTTTTCTTTTTCCATTTGTTTCTCTTATTCTTTTTTCTAATTACAAAAAAACTATGCTTATTACTTAAAAGTTAAAAGTAACAACCATAATTCTACCCAGGCAGAGATAATCACTGTTGTCTCTGTTACCCTTCCTTTATCAGTTAGGATGGGCTCAGCGGCAGATAGCAGAGAGTCCTGCCTTATCAGTCCAGCTGAAAATCCTAGGGGGAGGGAGTTGGACCCCAGGCTTTTTTTTTAGACAGAGTCTAGCTCATGTGGGCTAGAGTGCAGTGGCATCATCATAGCTCACTGCAATCTCCAGCTCCTAGGCTCAAGCAATCCACCCGCCTCAGCGTCCTAGAGTGGGAAGGTTACAGGTGTGAGCCCCACTGCACCTGGCCTGCATATTTTACTGTGATTTAATATGCTGCATTTTCAATAGCAAAACCTTCTTTCAAGCAAAATCTCTATCTGTAACACAGATGGAAGCGCAGTTCCTCTGGATGAGTAGAATTGGATGCCAGGAACCCTCTCTCTCCTCTCTCCTGAAGCCCCTGAAGCATTTCTGCACAACTCAGTATAAACAGCTCTGCCTCCTCAGGTTGTTGGACGCGGTGCGCTTTAAGGCCCTGCCAGCCCAAAAAGGCTCCTTTGTAATTGAGGGGCCCAGAGAGGAGCTGGTGGGCAGAGGCCAGCCAAAAGGGCCAGAAGTTGCACTGCTGGGCCTGCGCACTGAACCTGCTTCACCAAGGGCCTTGCTCAGGCATTTTCATGACAAACTAGACAATGCCAGCCCACGCGCCAGACTCAGTTTCCCCATGCACTGGACAGGAAGAAGACCCACCTTAAGTTATGTTCCAGTCCTCTGAAGTTTCGAGGACATGGCATGGCTGACAGGGTCTGAAACACTCTAGAATACGTGGTGTGTTCTCTCTGCTCCAGGAAGGCGTGAGGAGGGCTGCGAGGGCTAGCCGCGGGCTGGGGAGAAGCCCTGCGTTGCCTGCTGGCCTCCCTTCCATCCGCCGCCCCCAGTCAAGGCAGGTTTTGACCTCAGCTGCCCACCCCCCTGGCTGGGAGTGAGTGTCCCAGGGCTCAGGTGAGGCCCACCGGTTCCCAGAGGCAATGGCCCTTTTTTCCCCTCCACCTACCTCAAATACCAGATAAACCCAAAGAATTTTATAGTAGAAATCAATAATAGAATTTCCATTTTCAAAAAAATTTTTTTTTTTTACTTTTTATTTTGAAATACTTATAGATTCAGAGGAAGTTGCAAAAGTAGTGGAGACATTTGATGATCTCATGTCTCCTTAAATAGATTGAAGAAAGGAGTGCAGACACTTCCACAATTCCCACGCACCCTCCACCGTCTCCCCGGCGGTGACGTCTTACGCCACCAGTAGCATAACACCAAAACCAGGAAGTTGACGTCTGTACAGTCCAGACTTTATGCAGATCTCACCAGTTGTACAGTGATTTCTTTTCTAAATAATTTTTTCTTAATCATCAACATAATTATTACTGTATCACAGAAAACTTGAAAAGTAGAAAAGAAAAATTACTCTCAGTTTTACTGTCCTATGTTATATAGCCACTCTAATCATTTTAGGGTTCATTTCCTTCTAGACTTTCTGTGTACTTTTGGCATAATTGAAAGTATTGCTTATGTACATCATTATAAGCTGATTTTTAATTAATGTTTTAAATATTATTCTATTCTTTATCAATGTAATTGGCCACATATTACGTCAAATGAGTATGCCATATTTTACTTAATTATTCCCCTAATACTAGACAGATTGTTCCAGTTTTACTGTAATAATTTTATAATGAACAATCTAGTTTTATTTTAACATTTTCCATGCTTTGGATTCTTTCACTAGGATTTACTCCCAAGAATATGAACATTTTTAAGACTCTTGATATAAAATGCCGAATCATTTTCCAAAAGAGTTTTCTTAAATTTCAGTGCCACTAACATTTAAATTCTTGCCAGCAATAGATGGGAGCATTTCTTTAATTGTCCCTAATTGTCATTCATATAATAGTTGAAGAGTGATACCTTCTTTGTAAAGTTGTAGTTTCTTAATACTAGTAAAGTTGATCATTTTTCCTTCTATTTCTGGTAATACTTTCTATTTTGTGACACAGCCGTTTGAATTCTTTGCCCAATTATCAATTTAGTGTTTCACTTCTGATTTATAGGAGCTCCATATCTAATGAAAATTTTAATCTTTTATCTGTTAAGTTTGCTTCAAATGTTTCTTCCCAGTTTGTTGTTTGCCTGTCGATATGGCTTATTTTTAATATACTACAAATGTGGAAATGTTCGTTTCTTATGACACCAAATCTCTGTCTTTTTCCCCTCACTCTCAAAAGTCCAGTCCTTTGCAGAGATGTGATAAGTTACCGTAGTCAACTGTTTTCTTCCTTTCCCTACAGTTTGATGTTTTGGAAAATTTATGCTGCTAAATGGTATAATATGCAAACTAAAAGGATTTTCCCCTCAAATTTCCGTTTGCCTGAATACCTGTGACATGATCCTTGCTCATTGATTTGCAAGCCCTCTTATCACTCTAGGTTAATATATTCAGTGTGTCACTGTTAAGTTTGACTTCATGGTCTGCTCTCAAGTAGATGATTTCTTGATCCTCATTTCCTCTTCCTTCCACCAGATCATGACCAACACGGGGAAGGTGAGGCGGAAGGGGCTGGCCAGTGTGCAGTGGAGCGTGGACGAGCCCCTGCGCCGGCCCGTCACCCCCGGGGGCCACAGGACCGGGTACCCAGTGTAAGTCCGGGCTAAAGGAGGCGGGAATTTATTTTCTTAAGCTTCATTTTGAGTAACTGCAGTATAAGATGTATGTATTTTAAAAGTTCAAAATAAAGTGTTCATGTTGAAAAGCATTTTTCTCTTTATTTATCTTTTTGGGATTTTTGGAGGGAAAGAGTGTTTAGTCTTCTTTCCTTCCCCCTAGATTTCTTGTTGCAGAAAGAGAAGTGGTTGGATTACAGCATCTCCAGGGCCACTTTAGAAGACAAGTGTTGGCCCGTGTAATTTCAAAGGAAAGCCTAGAAAGGAATGGTGACTCTACCCAGAAAGGGCTTCCGTCATGTCTATTCTGCAGCCTCTCACTGTGGTACCAGGCCCTTTGTTGGGACTGGAGTGTCACAGTTAAGACTTCAAGTCAATTTATATTAGGTGACTCTTTAAAGCAATTGTATGCAGTTTTAGCTGCCAAACCTATTCTGCATACCTAGCTCCTTCCCCATTTACAGAAATAAAACTTCAGTCTGGTTCCCCGGAGCCTGTGTCTGCCTGGGCTCCTGGGCCCCCGTGGGCTGTGGGGGAGCCCCAGGTCGGGTAGTCCAGTGGGCAGGAGAGGAGCCCCGTCTATAGTCTGGGGGCTTCTCTTTTTCTGTCTAGAGAGAATACTACAGAGAAATATGACAGAGAGCAAGCTAATGACCTACATTTATTCATTCAACAAATAGTTGGTATGTAGTATTTAGGTGGATATACCAATTTTTACTTAGTTATTCCCTGTAGCTGGGCAATTTGGTTATTTCCAGTTTTACTCTATTATAATTTTGTAATGAACCGCCAGGCACTGGGGACTCAACAACAAGTTAGACACAGCAACGCCTGCCCTCAGGGAGCCCCACGCCCGTCCCGCCAGTGTGCCCGGCACCTAGCTCTTGCCCGTCTGGGATCTGACCTGTAAATATCTCAAGGCCTGTGCCATGGATCAGTGCCATGGATGCCGTCCCACCATTGTGCCCAGCACTAAGTCTCCTGCCCATGTGAGATTTGACCTATAAGTATTTCAAGGCCTGTGCCATGGATCAGTGCTCTGAGATCTGTTTGATTTGATTTCATAATTAGTTATGATAGGCTTATATTTCTAGAGGGTTTTTTTTGTTTTTTGTTTTTTTTGATTTGGTATAGTTTAGATTTTTTTTTGTTTTTGAGACAGTCTCCCTCTGTCACCTTGCTAGAGTGCTGTGGCATCAGCCTAGCTCCTATAAATAGCTCCTGTAAATCAGCTCCTATAAATTTATAGCTCCTATAAATCAGAAGTGAATCACAACAACCTCAAACTCCTGGGCTCAAGCAATCCTTCTGCCTCAGCCTCCTGAGTAGCTGGGACTACAGGTGCAAGCCACCCACCCCGCTAATTTTCCTACTTTTAATAGAGACGAGGTCTCGCTCTTGCTCAGGCTGGTCTTGAACTTCTGAGCTCAAAGTGATCCTCCCGCCTCGGCCTCCCAAAGTGCTAGGATTACAGGTGTGAACCACTGTGCCTGGCCACTAGGTTTTTATTTTTGATTACTGATATACAATCTAGTATCATGCCTTTTTCTCTCTTAAACCTGCACCCAGCACTTTTTAAGTTACAGAAAAGTTGAAAGAATAATATAACAGAGAGCTTCTGATAATTAACATTTATGCACTCTCTTGCTCTCCTATGTGCATAATGTATAAGTTACAGGCATATATATTTTTTTGCTGAATTGTCTAAAAGAAGGTTGGAGACTTTCAACGTGCATCTCCTAAGAATGGAAACATTTTCTAACATGTGCACATCAAACCTAAGAATGTTAACATTAACAATACTATATAGTATATATCAATATTCCCTAATAGTCCCCCAAATGTCATTTATATCTGAGGGATTTGGTGTTGTTTTGATTCAGAATATAGCCTAGTGTCAACTACTAGTCAACCCAGTTGACAAATGTAGTATCTTTTGAATGTAAGGTAGTGACAGGAACTAATGAAATTCACCTTGCTTGACATGGGAAAGAAGACACTGAGTCATTGTTTAAAATTATTTTTTAAGGTAATTAAAACCCTGGCTTCTCAGAGAAGCAACAATGACACAAGGACATTTTAATCAGAGATAAGGATAAAGATAGTCTAATAAATGTAAGATCTAACTGATGGCACAGTTAATTCTTGGGTCAAATGTTCTACTTCGTAGAGAGAAATTTTACATTGTTCCATGCCTCGGGGCACATCTTGCTCTCCCTGATTTGGGAGATTGTCTCATTGCGATTACTGGCTGTGGCAATCCTGCCAAATAACGAGGCACCTCATTTTCCTGAAACTGCGGACCTTCCCACTATAATGACACAGTTGCCCCGCACCCATCGGGTGGTTTCAACAAACATTTTTATTGCTCCTATGCTAATTGCTGGGAATGCAAAAAAAAAAAAAAATTGTGATTCCCAGCCTCAGAAGGCCACAGAGCAAGCTGTGTGGTGGGGAAGGAGAGCTAGTCGGTGTGACGTGGTCAGTACTGGACGGAGTGCAGGGGCGCTCTGCAGGGCCAAGGAACGTTAGCTTTCAGGATTTATAGTTTTGCCTCCACGTTGGGAAGTCACCTCTAAAAAGTTTGCACAATGGGAGTCTTGGACAGTGTCCCCCCAAAGTCAAGGGCGTGTCCTCTATGTGACCTAGGACAGGATTCCTGGCTTACTTTCCTCCACGGAGAGAGCTGGTCTCTGTACCACCTATAAACAGTTTGTGTTCTTGCCACTGATTTGTGCTGCCACTAATTATATATCCGCTTCCAGTTTTCCAAGTTTTCTACTTTGAAACACTGTCTAGTTGCCTATTCCCACACCAGTGTTCATCGCAGAGAGGCGTTTAGCGTATCTAAACACTGCACAGGGTAATCCACCGCTCCTTCGGCCTTCTTTTTCAGAGATCATTTAGCTATGAATAGACCTTTATTTTTCCATATTCATTTAAAAAGATGTCTGCTGCCTTCCTTAAAAAAAATCCTTCTAGGATTTTGATTGGTATTGCAGCAAATTGACATAACATTTTAGAGATAATCGCTATCTTTGCATTTTTAAGTCAGCATGCAGTGTTAGGTCGTGTAAATTCCGTGTGTTAAGACAGAATAACGTCCCTCAAAGATGTCCACATCTCAGTCCCCACAGCCTGTGACTAAGTTACCTTATGTGGGACTTTGCTGATGTGATTAAGTTAAGGATCTAGAAATGGAGAGATTATCCATAATTATCCGGTTGGGCCCAAAGTAATTACAAGGGTCTTTATAAAAGGGAAGCAGGAGTGTCAGAAACAGAGAAGAAGTGACAGTTGCATCAGAAGTCAGAGTGAGGCAGGGCCATGAGCCATGGAGTGCAGACACCCTCAAGAACCTGGAAAAGGCAAGAAAAGGAATCTCTGCTAGAGCCTCCAGAAGGAATGCACCCCTGTGGACCCATTTTAAATGCCTGACCTCCATAACTAAAGTATAAGTTTGCGATGGTTTAAGTCTCTAAGATTGTGGTGCTTTGTTAATAGCAGCAGTAAGAAACTAATACAGTCACCCTGAGCATAAGTATAGAATAATGCCCCATTTATGTAAGTCTTGTTTGATACTATTCCTTGCTAACAGACACCTGATAGGTTTGAGGTGTTGGGTGGGCATGTTCTTCAGGGAAGGTTAGGATACCTTCTCAACCCTGTGGGTTGGATTTGATTAACTTAGGACAGTATTTTAAATGTAATTCCTCTTGTCAATGATGATTTTTAAAATGGGTGTGCAGTTCATTCTGACCATGGAATCTGAGGTTTTCCTTATTTTTATGAAGGGCTTGAGAAAAGAATATCCTTTCTTTTCCCCCTTTCTTTGAATATTGTTTGGGATGCTTGGAGATACTGCAATCATCCTCTTTACACAAAGTGAAAATCCTAAGAACAAAAGCAAAACCGCAGGAGTAGAGTCACCCAATGGAGAGAACCTGGATCAGTAGTGAAGTCCTTCAGGCTGGAATTCACCACCCTGTCACTGCCCTACCTCTGGAATTCTCTTTACGTTAGATAATACATTTCCCTTATGGTTTAAGCCAGTTGAGTTGAATTTTTTTTTTTTACTTTTAGCTCCAAACATTCTAATTAATGTATTCAATAAACATAAAGAAAATAAAAATTATTTATTCTAATAGCCAGAGAGAATTACAATGATCATTTTAGTGTATTACATTTAGTTTTAGTATTTAGTTTTTATCTACAAATATTTTTAGAAAAATAGAAACTTTCTAGTGTTTGTGTGCATGTATATGTTGTTTGTTTGATTTCAATTAGCTTTCTGTTGCATTATTAAACATCCTTTGAAAGGTGATTTAATGATTTATATTATATTGACATACCACAATTTATTTAGCCATTCTGCTATTTTTGACATTTGTTTATACTAATTTGGAGTTATTTGTTTGATGAACAACTTAGTACATAAATTACATAACTATTCCCAACAACAACAAAAAGCTTGTATGACTCACCACTTACAACCAACATCCTTAGGTAACTCACATGCCAGGAATGTAGATAAATCTAGAATCTGAGCGCTCTTGGGGACAATATGTATTGCACACATTTAAGATAGTAGTACTTTCGGAGTCAGTAATTTCACTGTTAGGATTTTATACTGAGAAGTAATCAAATGTTCACAGATACATATATAAGAGTATTTATTGCAATGTTATTTATAAAACCAGAAATTACATGCCCAGAGTAGCAGGCTGGTTACATAAATTATGGTATATCCATACAAAACAGTATTGAAAATGTTTTAGAGGAATATTTAATGACATGGGAAGAGCCTCACAACATATTACTAAGTGGAAAAGGGCATTATAAAGTGGTATGAATATAGCCATGCTGCCTACTTATAGTGATTCCAAGTTAGTATTTTTTAAGTATATATTTGCATTTTAAAAAAGATGTAAAAGATATCAATGTTAGGTGGTCATGCTCAGGTATTGGGAGGGCAGGTCATTCTATATAATTACCTAATTTTTAATGATAAACACTTACCAGCTTTATAATCAAGAAAAGAAAGGTTGCAGGTAAACACCAAGACACTTGCCCTGTGCAGGGGGCCCTGCCACCCTCCCTCAGCCCGGTGTCACTGCGCCTCCCTGGCGTTTCCTTCCCACACGAACCTACCCCTCCATGGGTTCCAGGTCCCTGCCCCCCCATCTCTGTCTCCTCACTGAACCCCTCCTTGCTCTGTCTTCCCCCTCCCCTCCCGCCTTCCTCAGGCCTCTCAGCATCCAGGGCTCTGCTTCCCTCACCCTCTGCCTGCTTCCCTGCCCCCGCCGCCTCCCCGTCCACAGCCCCACAGCCCTGCGCAGGCAGCCAGGCAGGCAGTGACTTCCAGAGCATACCACTGCCAAGGTCAGGTGACCTTCCAGTTTCCAGCCCCTGAGGACACTGAAGCCCATGTACCCACCCTTGTAGTAGCCACTGCCCACCTCCTGGCAGCTGCCCCACCCCAGTCCCTGTGCGCCGGCCCTCCCCCTCCCCCCTTCTCCTCCCAAAATGCTGTATCCATCCAAGGCCCTCGTCCCATCCTGCCTGTTCTCTGGTTTCCTCTACACACGGATGACACCCAAATGTGTCTGGGATGACAGCCCAGATGTGTCCCCCAGCACCCAGTTCAGCATTTTCTAGATCAACAGGGCTGTCTTCTAGCGCATGGCATAAACACCCCCAGACAGGCCCGCGGGCTCTGCCTGAGCCACATCTTTCTCTCCCAGTCAGGGACACCTCCTAAAGGTTCCCCCTGGCCCCGTCCACCCTCCATGACTATGGACAGAATATCTTTCCAGCAGGGAATGACATTTCTTTGACTCCCCACGTCCCCTGGGAATCAGGTGTAAACCCCTGGCCTGGCCTACAGCGTCCTCCTCAGTTGACCCACACCCGGCGGTCAGAGCTTCCCAGGACACCCTGCCCCTCCACACTGCTGTCTTGTAGGTGGGCTGGAGACAGGTCATCTGCATCTTGTGCCTTAAATCTTTGTGTAACAGCCGGGCGGCGGTGGCTCACGCCTGTAATCCTAGCTCTTGGGAGGCTGAGGCGGGTGGATTGCTCAAGGTCAGGAGTTCAAAACCAGCCTGAGCAAGAGCGAGACCCCGTCTCTATTATAAATAGAAAGAAATTAATTGGCCAACTGATATATATATAAAAAATTAGCCGGGCATGGTGGCGCATGCCTGTAGTCCCAGCTACTTGGGAGGCTGAGGCAGAAGGATCGCTTGAGCCCAGGAGTTTGAGGTTGCTGTGAGCTAGGCTGACGCCACGGCACTCACTCTAGCCTGGACGACAAAGTGAGACTCTGTCTCCAAAAAAAAAAATAAAATTAAAAAAAAAAAAATCTTTGTGTAACAATGCAGCATAAATACGTACACTGTACACACACACACATCTTTTTATCCTCTTCCCCTTGCTCATAGTGTTAAACCTCTGCTGGAAAACTTCCCCTCCTCTGGCCCCTGGCAAACTCCATCTCAGAGTTCAGGGCTCAGTGCCCACCTTGGGAAGCCTTCCCTGACCCTCAGCATGGTTAAGTGTCTCCTTGTCTTTTTTTTTTTTTTTTTGAGACAGTCTCACTCTGTTGCCCAGGCTAGAGTGAGTGCCACGGCGTCAGCCTCGCTCACAGCAACCTCAAACTCCTGGGGGCTTAAGCTATCTTTCTGCCTCAGCCTCCCGAGCAGCTGGGACTACAGGCATGCGCCACCGTGCCCGGCTAATTTTTTCTATATATTTTTAGTTGTCCAGATCATTTCTTTCTATTTTTAGTAGAGATGGGGTCTCACTCTTATTCAGGCTGGTCTCGGTCTCCTGACCTCAAGCAATCCTCCTGCCTCGGCCTCCCAGGGTGCTAGGATTACAGGCGTGAGCCACCGCACCCGGCCTCCCTGTCTTTACTATTGGTTGAACCATATGAAATTGACATTCAAGAACAGCCATTTTGCAGGGCCCGACCCTAGACAGGCACATGCTTGTCGTCATGTGTCCCCAACCAAGCCCTTCCCGGAGTAGGTGGCTAACGGCTCCTTGTTGAAAGGGGAGCAAATGCCCTGTTGCCATATGCACAACTGGAGAGCCTTCCTCGGGGACTGTCATCAAGGCTGCCCTGAGGACCTGCCCAAATCCCTGCCTGCGCCAGCCGTGAGTTGCCCAGGCCGCTGTCTCTCAGTCCTGGCCCCAATGCTTGTCTCCTGGACAAATGAGTCTCCACCGGCTCGGGTGCCACATTGGGCCACGCAAAGGCCTCGTTCCACATGCATCATTTAGGCAGCGTTATAAGAAAATAAATCCTTCCCAAGTCTGGTTCTTGCCCGGCTCTTGCCATGCTAACATGACAATACATTGTCTTCTCCGACTGGATTCATCCCTTCATTCATCTGCTTCATCCTTGGAAAAAATGAGATGTGTGCCTTATGTTGTTTGGTTGAAATGTCATGGTCCTGGGTCACCCAAAGCCATATGACATAAGCGTGTGTTAGAAACATACTAAGCCTCGTGTCACTGTGAATGCACAAAGGTGAAGTAAGGCTACTACTTCACAAGGTCAGCCTCTCAGTTTCCGCCAGTACCCTTAAAATGGTTAATTAAATTAATTATTTATTTTTGAGACAGGGTCTCACTCTGTCGCCCAGGCTGGAGGACAGTGAGTGGCGTGATCATAGCTCACTGTAACTTCCAACTCCTGGGCTCATGAGATCTCCCACCTCAGCCTCCCAAGTGGCTGAGATGACAGGCACATGCCACCACTCCTGGATAATTGTTCTATTTTTTTGTAAAGATAAGGTCTCACTATGTAGCCCAAGGTGTTCTCGAACTCATGGGCTCCTCCCACCTTGGCCTCCCCAAGCGCTAGGATTACAGGGGCGAGCCACCACGGCTAGCCTAAAAAATTTTAATATCTCCTAAAATCGGCTTAACAAAAGAATTTCAGGCACGGCTACCTCCTGTGTTTGTGATGCTTCGTGACAGCCAGCAGTCACTTATCTCCTGGCAATCTATATTTACTGCTGTTTTTCATGTTTTCCTCCAGGCTGGAAGACCATCTCATTGCTCCCCAGACGGCCCGACGCGCCAGAAACGGCCGCCCGCGCGCCCCGCCCGGCGCCCAGCGGGCAGTCTACGAGGGCAAGCGCGGCGCCCCGGAGGAGGCCTGCGTTTCCTCCTCACGTAAGAACCTGGGCGGCCAGCCGGGCGGTTCTGGGACTGGTGATGTCTAGAATGCCTGTGAAGCAGCCGGAGTTGCAGACACGTGCCCGCTCCGGGGAGGCTCTCTGGTCTGAGCACAGCCCGAGTCACAGACTCACAGGCCCCGAGCCCACGGCCAGGCCCGACGCTGGCTTGCCCTACAGGCCCCTGCTCAGAGCGCTGCCTGCCGCCCACGTCTGGGAGCTACCGGGCAAGATCTCTGACTCGGGAAAGCTGGGTTAATGCAAACCTTAGGAGGAGGAACCTCAGGATGATGGAGATCGATGACCAAGGTCCTCATACCTCAAACTCTGGGGCTGGGGTCGGCCGTGTGTTCTTCTGGAAGGCTGGGCCGAGTCAGAAATGTGGGACCAGGGGCACAAACAGCTCAGACCCAAAATGCGTTTTGAAACATCCCGTCGAGTTAACCAGAGACTGATGGGAGATAAAAGTATTTTTTAGATGCCAGAAAAAATATATATCCTTTGAATCAGAAATGTACGAAGTATTTTTTTTAATTTTTGAAAGGAAATTAAAAGGATTATGAGCAGGCCAGATAAGACTCTAATTTCCATTCAAATAGGAAAAACAACAGAGCAGCGGGTCAGATTCCAGCATGAGAAACATCTGAGAACTCGTATAATCTGCTCACAATTGGATCCAAACGCTTCCAAGCCCAGGTTCAGAGCAGCAGGCGGCTACAGAGAGCCAGGGCCAGGTTACTTGGGACTCAGCGAGGGTCTCTTCATTGTGGCCAGTTTCAGAGGTTTTTACCAACTTTGATCATCAGTTATTTTACGTGGGTTTTATTAGAGCTATAAATATTAATATCCCTTCACTAACAGGTGAGCAGCTCAATAATATATCTAGAGATTTCTGCTGCCACGGTGGAGGTCTTGGTGATCTAAACTATTTTTTCCAGTTTGACCAAATGCCGTTGACTTAGAAATGATCTTAAGTTCTGCAGCCCAGACTTCCTAAAGCGTAGTCCACATTGCGTTCAGGATAACCTAGCAGTGACATCTTTGCTTCACCAAAATGGCCACCAGCGTGGCTCCTTCTCTCTGTCCTGGGTGTGGGCGTGGGCGTATCCTTGGGAAAGCTTCATGGGGCCATTACCTGTAGGGTGGAGGCATTGAGGTTGTCATGGATAGAAATGGCCGAGTAGTGGCAGCTGCTCTTGCTGGCAATATTGATGTTGGTGTTCTTTCAAGAACAATTGATGTTAGCCCTGACAAAGTCCGGGGCCCGGCAAAGTCTGGCTCCTTGCATGAACTGGGTGGGCACTCATTGGGGACTCAGCCTTGGAGGTCACAAGCTGTTGCCAGTGCCTCTCCCTGTAACCCAGGCTGGGGGAGCAGGAGCCAGGACAGCGCCCTTCCCAAATCTCACTGTGGGTGCGCCCTGTTAGCCAGCTTGAACACCGAGACCGTAGTCCAAGTGACCCTTCCTCGCTCCGGCTCCTGTTGGCTCAGCCCGGCCGAGACCCAGGACCCTAACCCTGGGCCCTGCCCTCCCCCACCTGCCAGGTTGCTCTGAGCCTCAGGCCAGCACTCTTAGTCCTTGAAAATCCTTTGACCTGACAAAAGTTCTCCCTTTGGAGAAACCAAGCCTCCAGGTTAAGTCTTTCTAGATCATTCAGCCAGCCTTAGCCCATGCTTGGTGCAGATTCTGTTCGTCCTTCTACGCCTCAGATGGGCCAGTCCATAGCCACCCTCGGCCTTGCTCACTGGTGGCTGTGGCCGGCTGCTATCTCCCGAGTTGGCCTCCCTGACCCCTCTCCCTCCTCTCACCGCCTCTGTCCGAGGGACAAGGAACGATGGCAAACAGGCCTCCACCAGGTGCCCTGTCTGGGCTCAGCAGAGGGAGGGAGGGGGCAGCGGTGGGATGGGTGGCGGCACCCTGGGCCACACGGCCTTCTATCCCATGCCTTCCACACTCCCCTTGCTCCGTTCTCTCATTCTCTTGCTCACCCCGCCCAGCCGGCTCAGGCCCCCAGTTTGGGCCCCACAAAGCTGCTGCCCACAGGCCTCCTTGCCGCCCCACCAGAGACCCTGGCAACCACCGCCTCCACTCGGCGTTTCTTCCGCAGGACCCCTGGCACCCGCTGTGGGGGGACTTGTGATGAGGAGCCTGTGGGATCCTCAAACTGCTCAATCAGGGGTGCAGGGACAGAAGGTATATTGTTTTTCACAAAGGACTCAGCCCTGCAGAGCCAGGAGGAAATAGTCCCCAAGCGAAAAGGCCAGGAATAGGGCTTAGAATTTGGCAAGACTTTGGCCTGAGGAAAGCTATTCTCATTTCCCCATCAACCAAGACTATCTTGAAGATCAAAATCACATGCCTCCTGATTTTCTAGATCCAGGAGTGGAAAAGCCCAGCCCGGTCTAAATGGGCTCCCAGATCAGCCCCAGGGCGCCCACAGCCCTGATCCTGGCCTGGCTCCTTGGAGAGGCCTCTGAAAGTCTGCCTGTGGTGGGCAGGGGACAGGGAGAGGGTGACTGAACCAAGATGACCTCAGAGGCAAGTTCCTTCTCTCTCCTGGCCACCCCGTCCCACCCTCACCTGCCCTGGGAAGTCCCTGGTCCTGGAGGACTTGCCTGCCCTGGTGCCAGTTTCATAACCCCCGGAGCTGGGATGGGTCCCTGTGTGTGTCCCAGCACTTGTGTCCCTCTCAAGCATTATTTTAGATTCCTGCGTGTTGTCTCCTGGGCCCCAGTATAAGCCCCCTGAGCAGACAGCACAGACAAGGACAGCTGTCCTGAAATGCTAGCTCAAGCCCCAGGCCCAGGTAGAGACTGTCCTGCCACCCGTTGGGTTCCATGTCAGAAATAGATTCTTGTTTGGGTCAAAAGAGAACTGCCAAAACTTCTTGCTATGGGTTTAGGGAAACCTGCCGGGAAGATTCCTCTATATTTAAGACAAAACAGAGGTTGCATTGCAAAGGTAGCAGAGATATATCTAAAATGAAAGAGCCGAGAGGAGCTTGGACTAAGGGAGCAGTGAATCCAGACTCTGTCCCACACTTCTACGGTGACAGGGACCCCTTTGGCGGCAGAACGAGGGGAGAGGTGGGCTGCAGAAAGGGGCACATGGCATCTGAAGCACAGACACAGGCCTGCGCCACGTTCCCAGCCGCTGTCAGGGCGCTCCATCCGCTCCCCCGGAAGGGCCCAGGCTCGGCGACAGAGCTCTGCGTGGGGTGAGGGCACCCCGAGCTTGGGTGCGCCCAGGGGTTCAGCCTGCAGGAGCCTCGGGCGACTCAGAGAGGAGAGCCCCACCTCTTGGGGTTGTTGGATTTAGCAAATTCAACTGCCAGACATCCAGTTGCTTTCAAGTTTCGGATAAACAAGTGCGACTCGTGCTCATGTGGAGGTGCCCAGCGGTGGCCCAGGGAGACAGTTCCATGTTCTGTGGCTGAGAACACGGCTGAGAGGAGCCAGGGAGGCTGGGCGGGGCGGAGGGTGGTCTGCGCCTCCCTGTGCTGCGCCCCCTGCCCGGCAAGTTCCTGGGCTGCACGACAGTAAACAAGTCCCCCAGCCACAGGCGCCAGGGAGATGGCGGGGACTGGCCTGGGGTGCGTGCTTTTCTTGGCTTCACGGCCCAGCCCAGGAAAGAGCATCCTGAGAGAGGCTCCAGAGCAGACGTGGGCTGAACTCTCTCTCCTCCCCAGCAGCCATGGACACCAAGCTGGGAGAGTGGTTGCCAGCAGGATGTCAGGAAGAGCCTCGCCTGCCCCCCATGGGGGCTCCCAGCCAGCCAAGGGAGGCGCCCCAGGACCCCGGCAGTGGAGACGCCACCAGGTAGGCGTGGGCATGTCACAAGGCTTTGTCCCCAGCTCCACCAGTGGGCTCTGGGGGTGGGTGCCCCACAGCTGCCATACCTGGTAACCCAGAGGGAAGGGACCTACTACCTGATAGCCATCTGTGCTCAGACCAGAAAAAGAGGACACTCATAAACATGCCCAAGGGACTAGTTTTAAGAATGGCCAGAGGCCAGGTACAGTGGCTCACACCTATAATCCTAGCACTTTGGGAGGTGGAGCTGGGAGGATTGCTTGAGGCCAGGAGTTCGAGACCAGCCTGAGCAAGAGCGAGACCCTGGTCTCTACAAACAAATAGAAGAATTAGCCAGGTGTGGTGGTGTGCTGCCTGTAGTCCCAGCTACTCAGGAAGCTGAGGAAGGAGGATTGCTGGAGCCCTGGAGTTAGAGGTTACAGTGAGCTGTGATGATGCCATTGCACTCTAGCCCTGGTAACAGCGAGACCCTGTCTCAAAAAAAAATAAAAAAAAAAAAATGGCCAGGTGAACACATCCTAGGGAGGTGTGATAGGATGACTTGGGGGCCGTGTCCTGTTTTAGCTATTTGCATTTGGAGGAGCTGGGCTGGAGGGCAGAAAGATGGAGAAGGAGGTTAGTAAATGGTTGGGCTTAGGAGTCCTCTTCCTAAAAGAGAGACTGGGCCCATGTACAGAAAAAACGGTGTTCCCTCTTTCTGTACACCCCATGACCACACACTAGGGGTTCTTTAGAATCCAGAAAGGACCTTTCCAACCTCTTGGATCTAAGGACACCTGCTGGAGGAGAGGGGCCCAGCCCAGGTCTCAGACCCAGCCTGTCCCGGGCTCCAGGACACCAGCTGTCCCTACCCCTTCCTTCTGGCCACTCAGTGCCCTGCAGGCAGAGCACTCTCACGGTGGAGAAGCCGACCTGACTAAAACTGGGGCTAGAGCCATGTGTAGCTGAGTTCTAGAGGCCATGGGGAACAGGCAGGAAGACCCCGCAGAGCCTGCACCCGCCAGTGGAGAAGGTCAGAGAAAGAGGCAGGAAGAGAATGCAGGGGGGCCCAGACAGTGCTGAACCCCATCCCTCTGAGCAGTCCACAAAGTCCAGCATCTTCCTTGTGGTGGGGGTGAGGGGTAGAACTCCAGGAAGGACGTGAGGACCTGGGCTAGAGAGGGCAGGTGTCCCAGCTGTCCCTAAGGAGCAGGGGGAAGAAGGGGGCAGGGTGAGTCAGCCTAGGGTGGGCAGGTGGGGAGGGCAGCCTGGGGTTCCAATCATCTGGGTACCTCCAGCCCAGCTGCTGACCAGCCTGGGGGCCTGGTGACCCCCCCTCCCACCTCCCCTACTTGGGCATCCTGTCCTCTCTCAGTGGCTGAATGGGAGCTCGCCTGCCAGGTCAGGGGTCCTCTAGCTCTCAGTACCCTCCTGATATGGGGGCTTAAAAACTAGAGACCTCCAAGAGGCGAGCCAGAGCCCCCCGGGCCGACTGGCTCCCCTCCCGAGGTTCAGCCAGGCCAAACCTGCCCTTCCGGGTGGGCCCTTCTTTTTCTTCCTATACACACAGAGTTCCTTTCTGAGCCTTGTCCCTGGGGACAGCCCTCCCTCCCCAGAAATAACTGTTTTCATAGTAGGAAGGGTGCTTCAAAGGGACCCCTCTCTTCTTGGAAATGTCCCTTCATTACATCAAGCTTCTGTTGGGCACAGATGCCCCCATGGGGTGAAACCCAGGGGTTTTCTCACCTTAGTGTCAGCCGCTGAATTCAACTCTTACTTTATTTACTTATTTATTTATTTATAAGAGAAAAAAGTCTGATCAACTCTTATTTTAAGTGTGGGGTCTCTGTGTGAGGAAGAGGAGGATGGACAGAGGGAGACATGCACAGTGTTCTGTCCCTCCCCCCTCCCCCACTGGCTACCTGACCCCTGCCTGGAATATTCTTTGCCCCCGAAACCTCCTCTGCTGGGCAGGCGGACTTCAGCCCCCCTTGAATTTCAGCCGGGTGTCACTTCCTCCCGCCTGACCCCAAGGTGCAGGTCACACTCCGCTGCCAGGCTCACAGCAGCCACAGCCCCTCCCACAGGGCAAGGTCCCACTGACTGTCACGTGGTCACGACTGCCTCCCCCATGCTCAGAGACGGGCTCCCCGCCTGGGCACCTGTCGCCTGTCCCCACACCTGGCCCCTGGCCCCACACCTGGCCCAGAGCAGGCTGTCAGGGAACTTGCTGAGGAACAAGTGGAGAAAGGAAGAAAGGGCGGCTGTCTGCGTGGCTTTGGTGGGGCACGTCTGTCCCCTCAGTGTCCCCAGCGCTGCTGTCGGGTCTTTCAGGCGAGGACCAGGAAGAGTCGAGTGGGGGTGGAAAGTCCCCAGACCCATGTCTGGGTAAACGGGGACCAATGACAGCACTGGCTACTTGGCACCCACGTCAGGGGCTGCTGGAGTCACGGCTGCTCCGCTCCCCTCCGGTGGTGGCCGGCACCTGGTCTCGCTGCGAATTTGCTTTCCCACTGCCCCCACCCGCCCTCATGGCAGAGTTTCCCTTTTCTTTTTTCCTGTCATCTTCTTAGAATCCTCAGCGTTGGGTAGCTGAGGAAAGACACTGCTGGCGAGGCTTTAAAAATGTGTTTTTCAAGGAAAAAGTGCATTTGTCCCTCACAGAGCTGAGATGCTCCCATGGAAGGTGTCAGTGCCGACGGCGAGGGCCGACTCGCGCCTGGGAGCGTGACGGTGATGGCAGTGCTGCCTCGACTGCCCCCTGCCTGCCCCGTGGCCTGTGGGTCCAGCTCAGCCTGGCCCTGGGACTGCCAGAGAGCAGCCCCAGCCCCGGGAGGGCGTTCGCCTGGAAGCTGCCCGCAGGCGGCCGGAGCATCCGTCCCCGGGCAGGGTCCGAAGCAAATGGCACCCACGACCCTGCCCTGCCACAGACAGGGAGTGGGGCTTTTGCGAGTGTTGTGGCTTACTAAAAATAAGAAGAAAGAGATTTTACGTATGTCTACATAAGTGCTTTTCCCGCTCACATTTGTCCCCCAAGGACACCTAGCAGCTCGCAATGGCACGTACAGTGCATGCAGCTAAAATAACAGCAAATGAAGGGCGTCGAGGCAGGGAAATGAGGAGAGGAGGGCTGTGAGTGTCTGTGTACACACGCGTGAACTGTTTGTGTACCTGCTCTGTATCTGCCTTGGTCTGTCCCCGGCCTCCCACCCCCGCCCCTCTCTGGGGTTTGTCGTAACCCAGATGAAAGGTCTGCGGCAATGACTGAGGGCGAGTTATGAACCTGGTGAGCAGAGTCCACCGAGGGGACCCCTGAGTGCTCTGGTCTGGGCCCCAGTGCACGCTGGAGGGACACAGGAGCGGAGGATCATGACTCAGCAGCATTCCGACACCAGCGGAGGCTAAGTCTCTTCAGAGGCTTTTATTGCTCTTCCCGTCCAACACAATGTCCCTATTGATGGGCTGAGATCACATAAGGGCCGGGCCGTGCTAATAGGTAATCAGCTATCTTGCAGGGCGCCTCCCAGTTTGCACATATATCAGAGTTTACCCTTCTTTCCCGTACCCAGCGCCTTGTGTTTCTATGTCAACTGACTGCCCAGGTCACAGGTGACTACCATCCTGGTCTTCTTTCCCACGTGCTTTCTCTGCTCTGCCCTCATCTCCTGGCGACTCAGCACCATTTCCCAGCTCTGGCTCCCAGCTGAGCGCCCCACACTGGGGGATGGAGGAGCCCGAGGCCACCTGGGGCTCAGCTGACCCTTCCCAACAGCCATGTGCCCCTGCCTCCCGCAGTGCCCTTCCCGGAGCCCCTGCAGAGTCCAGTGACATTGGCCTGGCCACCCCAGTCAACATAACCAGCTTATGCAGCAGCTCCCAGGTGGTTTGGAGGGACGCCTGAGGGTGGGCCCTGCCAGGCCAAGGGGTGGCTCCTGGTGCTCTGCCGAGGGCCACCTTTTCCAGTGCCAGGGGGGACGCATCTGAGGATGCTCATTCCCAGCAAAATTATTACCCTGACCCAACAAAGGCCTTGTCTCAGGAGGGGAAAGGGGAGACTGGCTGTTGCAGTGTGTTAGTAAGGGTCCTCCAAAGAAACAGAGCCAGCGAGATGTGCATATGTATATATAGAGAGATTTATTTTAAGGGATTGACATGATCGTTGAGGCTTGGCAAGTCCAAAATCTGATAGGGTGGGCCGGCAGCCTGGAGATTCAGGAAAGAGTTGCAGCTCAAGTCCAAAGGCCGTCTGCTAGCAGAATTCCATCTTGCCCGGAAAGGTCAGTCTTTTCCTGTTCAAACCTTCGGCCGATTAGATGAGGCCCACCCACGCTATGGGCGGGGGTTCGTCTGCTTTGCTCAAAGTCCACAGATTTACATGTCAATCTCATCGAAAAAAGAACTTCATACAAACATCTAGAATAATGTTTTACCAAATATCTTGGTACTGTGGCCCAGCCAAGTAGACACATAAAAATACCCATCACATTAGGGCCTTGGTCCACACTGCCAAGTTGCCCTCCGGATGGTTGGTGCCCCTTTCTGGTTATCCTCGGGCCGGGACACGGTAGATTCCTGAGCCTGCTGCCCAAGCCTCGTTTCCTCGTGTTTCTCGCCGACTCACCCCAGCTGACCCCTGACTCTAAACTTGACCTTGCGGCCTGTTGGAGTTAAGGCACTATATGTGAAGCCAGCTGTCCCTCCTGGACCTGCACAGCCCCTGCACGGCTGTGAGGGGTGCCTCCCAGGACCACGTGATGGGGACATGCCCAGCTAACCCAGCACTAATGCCTGCCCTTCCCGCCCACTGCCAGTTGTAGCTGCTGTTGTCCACGTGAGCAGTTTGTACTAGTTTCTCTGTTGTTCCTTCTTAAAATATGGTAGGGCTACACTTTAAAATGATTAAGATGGCATATATGTATTATGTCTATTTTACCATAATTTAAAATATGTTAACATTTATGACAAAGACAAAATATCAAAAAAGAATAGCAAAATAATTATTCAAACAAAATAATATTTAAAGAAAACCACTTCATTTGATCATTACACATTATATACGTGTATCAAAATATCATGCTTGGCCGGGCGCAGTGGCTCACGCCTGTAATCCTAGCACTCTGGGAGGCTGAGACGGGCGGATTGCTCTAAGTCAGGAGTTCGAAACCAGCCTGAGCAAGAGCGAGACCCCATCTCTACTATAAATAGAAAGAAATTAATTGGCCAACTAATATATATAGAAAAAATGAGCTGGGCATGGTGGCACATGCCTGTAGTCCCAGCTACTCAGGAGGCTGAGGCAGGAGGATTGCTTGAGCCCAGGAGTTTGAGGTTGCTGTGAGCTAGGCTGATGCCACGGCACTCACTCTAGCCTGGGCAACAAAGTGAGACTCTGTCTCAAAAAAAAAAAAAAATCATCCTGTACTCCATAAATATGTACAATTACTTATCAGTTTTAAAAAGGAACGATACCCTCTTGCTAGACCATATAAGAAGCTCCTTTATATGCATAAGAAAAGCATCAGCAAGGCATTCATCTATTTTACAACCTTGTTCCCTGCCCAGATAGCCCACTTATCTGTGAATTTCCTAAGAAATTTCACCTTGATCTTTGATCCCAAGTGCCTCCCACACTTCTCAGCACACATGAGTTTTATCCATGAGTGAAAGGAAAGCAGAACATAAACTTAATAAATTAGAGTGTATCGATCA
Source organism: Microcebus murinus (assembly GCF_040939455.1). Classification (NCBI taxonomy): domain Eukaryota; kingdom Metazoa; phylum Chordata; class Mammalia; order Primates; family Cheirogaleidae; genus Microcebus; species Microcebus murinus. The sequence continues at coordinate 99,569,893 of NC_134111.1, forward strand.
GAAGAAATAGTACGCGACACTGTAAATCATAGTGACAGGCTACGCAGACCTTTGGACGGATACTGGGATAACGCTCATAAAATGCAGCGGCCACAGCAGCACGCCGCATAACTGTGCTGAGTGGAACCCTGTCTGTAAAAGGGATAGCATGGAAAATATTGGGGGGTAGCATCATGAGTAATACAAAAATAAGCATCATTTAATGATGCATTTTTTTTTAATGTTTTATTTAATGGGGCTGAATCCCTAGTCATTTTGAACCTGGTTTGAAGACCCCCTAAAGTGTGAGCAGTTTGTATGAGCAGTCTTCCTAATTTGAATTTGGAGACTTTTCAGATATGTTAAGTATTATTTTTCTAATTATTAAAGTGATACATTCTCAATGTTAAGAAAAAAAAATAGGGGTCAGGTGCGGTGGCTCACGCCTGTAATCCTAGCACTCTGGGAGGCTGAGGCGAGCGGATCGCTTGAGGTCAGGAGTTCGAAATCATCCTGAGCAAGAACGAGACCTCGTCTGTACTAAAAATAGAAATTAGCTGGACAACTAAAATGTACAGAAAAAATTAGCCAGGCATGGTGGCGCATGCCTATAGTCACAGCTACTCAGGAGGCTGAGGCAGGAGGATCGCTTGAGCCCAGGAGATTGAGGTTGCTGTGAGCTAGGCTGATGCCACGGCACTCTAGCCAAGGCAACAGAGTGAGACTCTGTCTCAAAAAATAAATAAATAAATAAACAAAATTTAAATTAAAAAAAAGAAAACAATAGGGAGGGCATGTTAGAGACAAATCAAACCAGAAAATTCCACTGTTTCCTCGCAGGCCCCAGCCCAGAGCATAACCCCCCCCCCGTGGTGCTCACTGCCAGGCCCACGTGCGCCCTCGCCAGATGGTCGCAGCTGTTCTGTGGACATTGCGCACGTGGGGAAGCCGAGGCTGCCGAAGTGCCAGGGAGCTTGCAGGAGAGAAGCGAAGCAGGGCTGAGAGCTCCGTGGGGGCAGGGATTTTCTCCCACTGGTGCCCGGTATTCCCACCCCACCCGTGCCTGGGACAGGGCCTGCCTGGCACCTGCCGGTGTCAGGGAGTCGTTCTTCCTCCTCCTGTGGCCTCTAACAGTGTAGTAACTGCAACTCTAGATTGCACATTTTGTTCTAGGGAACTTACATCGGCCTTCACCTGCAAGCCTCGGACACCCCGGACTCCAGAGATCCTGGACCGGAACCCCCCCAAGGCAAAGGCATCGGCTCTGGCTCCTCAATTCTCCTCCTGCGGCCCCCAGCAGGCCAGCCGCCCCAGCTCCATGGCGTCCTCCACGAGGGGCCTGCACAGTAAGTCCACCTGGGTGCTGGCTGGCGCGGGAGCCAGGCCACTGGCCAACTCAGAGGGAAGGGCATTTTGTTGCCACATTTGGGCCTGGGCCCCTCCTGCACGTGCCCAGCGGCAGACGGGAAGGCCTGCTTCCCTTCTCCACGCAACCAGGCCCCAGCCGGTGGCTTCCTTTGCCCTAGGGACCAGTTCATTAATCTTCCCCTTATTAAGTTGCCATCGGCCCCAGTGGTCCATACACTAGCTGGGGAGTGAGCCCTCCAGGCAGCGTCACTGGGAGATCAGTCGCCCCTCTGTGGGGTGTGCAAAGTCAGCCCCGACCTGTCCCCACTGCGCCAGGGTCGGCCCTGCAACTCCGACCTGCCCTCTGGTGGGAGGCAGTGCCCAGCCCCTGCCCCACCAGCTGTGTCCCCACTGGGCCCAGCTGCTGGCCAGGTGTCCTCTGAGTCAAACAGAAGCAGGAGGCTGCTCCCCCAGCCAGATGAGGGGCTGACAGAGGGCCTGAGTGTGGGGAGCGCCCAAGGATCCCTTTCTGCCCCTGTGGCCTCCCGCTCACCTTTTACGCATTGTAAGGACCACTTCTCCGTCTCTCGTCTCTCTCTCTGCCCTTCCAGCCTCCCCAGTTGACACCCCTCCCTCCCCGTAGGGCTGGGCTGGACCTTTCTAAAGCGCTTTACTGAAAATGAGGGAAACAAAAGGATAGAACAAAAGAACACCGGGCAGCACAAAAACAGTCACCCTCAGGATATGCGCAGTTCTGTGGCTGCCCCTCCACCTTCCTGACCCTGGCACTCTGGTCAGCTGGCCATGCTGGGCTGGAAGTGTGGGTGCCGGCCCCCTCCTCCCGCTCCTGCCGCAGCCCTGGCGGGCCCAGAGGAAGTGCGGTAGTGCAGGGAGGGCGGGGAGCCCCGGAGCCAACAGCGGGACACTACCGGAGCTGAGCCGGTGTGGGATCTCAGCAAGTGGTGGATGCCGTGTGCCCTGTGTCACTGAGCGACCCACACTGAGCAGCCTGCTTCCTGTGAGGAAAGAGTGTGGCCAGACAAGCCGTGTCCCAGCCCAAAGCAGGTGACCTGTGGGAGGGCGCCTTCTCTGTACACCCTCCCACGTGAGCCGTGAGAGGAGGGCTCTGTGGGATGGGACAGAGGGGCTCTGTGCAGGGTCCCTCCTGCTGGTGTCTCACCCTGGCTTCTCTCCCCAGGCAGCCAGTCTCACAGGAAGTGAGGATGGCGCCTTTCCCCGGGTGTCGCCGTCGTTGCCTGAGGACCAGCCAGCTTCCCATTCTGAGCCTGGTGGCAGCTGCAGGTGACGGATGTGAAAGGACAGTTGTCTGCGAGCCACTGGGCAGCGGGGAGCTGAGGACAGGCCGTCACAGCCCCACCGCCTGGTCACTTCTTCCACAGGCAGAGCCTCGAGGGGAGGGCTGGGGCGGACCCGCCATGGCCCTCCTGGGGGGGTCCTGGTCACCCTTCACCCCCAGATGGGGGAGGGAAGACCTTTGCCCTCGGAGACCGTCTGGTCCCAGGAGCATTTAGCTGTGGCTTGGGCAGCCCTGGCGGGTGAGACGAGGCAGAAGGCTGGACGGGTGGCCAGGCCGGCTCCACCTCGCAGGCTGGTGAGGAGGAACCAGGCCGGGAGAGCTCAGCCCCACCGGGGGCCTTTTCTGAGACTGTGGACCGGGGTGGCCTTGGCGGACGCCAGCTCTCCTCACTCAGACCGACCGCTTGGAAACAGAAGGGATTTAGAGTAAGCGAGGCTCGTTCTCAAGCCATGTGCCTCAGCAACAGATTTCGTATTTTCTTTCTCTTTTAAAATGTGATAAAGGGCCGGGTACGGTGGCTCACACCTATAATCCTAGCACTTTGGGAGGCCGAGGCAGGCAGATCGCTCAAGGTCAGGAGTTCGAAACCAGCCTGAGCAAGAGTGAGACCCTGTCTATACTAAGAAATAGAAATTAATTGGCCAACTAAAAATATATAGAGAAAAAATTAGCCAGGCATGGTGGCGCATGCCTGTAGTCCCAGCTACTCGGGAGGCTGAGGCAGGAGGATTGCTTGAGCCCAGGAGTTTAAGGTTGCTGTGAGCTAGGCTAACGCTACAGCACTCTAGCCCAGGCAACAGAGTGAGACTCTGTTTCAAAAAATAAAACAAAATAAAATGTGATAAAGAATAGTGTCTTCTGGTCTCTTCAAAGCAGCCCTGGGCTTCTGCACATTGTTTTAAAGGCTTTAGAAAGTTGACCAGTTGGAGCAGGGAGTGCCCTCTGCTGCCCTCCCTCCGTTGGGACCATAAAGGCAAACAGCCCCCCTGGCTGCCTGGGAGGCTGCAGGAGTCATCAGGGCCTCATCTCAGGACAGGCGAAGGATGTTTGCCTTCAGGCCCAGCATGGCACAGGTGTCCTGAATGCTACACAAGCCACAAAATCAAATAAAATGAATCCACATTTGGATGGTCCTCTGCGTGTGCGTAAAGGGAAGTGAAGACGAAATTGCATGCTCTCCCCCAGGCACTCGATCTGCCCTGGCCAGGCCCTTCGGTAGGGACATCTCTGTAGTCCCCTGGTCATACATAAAGGATAAGCTCTGAGTTTTTCAGCGGCCTTCTGACTCCTCAGCAGAGCAGGCAGGAGGCCAGGTTACCCCTGAGATGACTGTCGAGGGCAAGGACCCCCGTTACTCCTGTTCTTGGCAGTGGCTGCCGGCTGGACACATTGGAACTCTGTTGTGTGACCAGCCCAATGGCCACATCCCGATCCTCTGGGAACAGGTGAGCCCCTCTCTGTCCTCGGTGAAGAAGGCTGCCGTCTTGAACCCAACCTCCAGCACGGTCCAAACTCCTGGCTTGACCTGTGGAGGCGTAAAGAGAAAACACAGCCACTGGTCGCTGGTGGTGTCGGTGAGGCCAGAGAGGAAAAGTAGGTCCCTGAAATGGAATCACTCCGTGGTGAAACTTTGAGAAGGTGTAGCGTGGTTGCAAATGAACAGCAAAGGAATGTAATGGAAAAATCTCTCCTGTTCCCACCAATAAATCCCCTCCCCTACAGATTCCTCAGATGCCGCTCTCTGGCACCGCCTTTCCTGGCCTTGGCATGGGAGCTGCAGAAACCCGTGGGGGTGGTAGCGTCACCAGTTTCAGCCCAGAGTCTCCCTGGTATGAAGGCAACGGTGCTTTCTCCCTGAAGCCTACCAAAGAGCTGAAGTCTGATTTATAAATGTCTGGTCATTTTGAAGAAAAGATAGTTTTTTAGACGAGAGGGGAGTATCCAACTTAGGCTCAAAATACACTGAGATTATCACCAGGGGAGGGCTGGGTGGTTCTTCCAGGGAAAGTTCTGTAAATACCACCCAGGCCTCTGCACCACACCCCTGGGAGGTCTACTCCCAAACACATGCTTCCACATCCAAGGCCAAAGGCTAAAGATATACTTTGTAAAACACCAACAACTCATTCATCAATATTCCAGCCATCACTGGCCTCAGTGAGTTAACTGAGGTTGGATACAAACACAATAGAAGGGGGAAAAAAATCAAACACACAAATAAACCAAAACATTTTTTAAAAGTGATTTGGAGATCTAATCCAAGAGCTCCTAAAATTTGCCCATGAGCACTATCAAGGGACGCCACAGGAAGGAGTCTTTAGAGCTGGTGGAACACGGTGAGCCTTCAGGGGACCAGGCTCCTCTGGTCCTGGACGCTGGTCCAGCTCTCCAGTCACCTCACACCCCTGCTTTCTTTCAAGTGGTGCGTGAGCTCATCGACTTCACTCTTAGCAGGTGTAACTGCCCAGCAAGGTTACACTGGCACCTTGGTGGGGACCTAAGGGGCAGTGAGAGGTTTGCAATCCAGTCGGATATCAGGGGCCATTCAGCAGGTCGGGAAGGATTTGACCCAAATCAAGAGCTAAATAAAAAAATAAATGAACAAATAAGGTTGATGCAAAAAACAAATCCACGATTTTTTTAAATCAAGCTTTTTAATAACAACAAATCTGACCCTGTACTTAGATAACTCTACCTGGCTTGCCTAACCCTAATCCCAGCAACAATTCCAACAAAACTTTATTGCAAAAACAGGCAGCTGGCACATGGGCTATAGTTTGCCAATTTGATTTTTTTTTAAATATTGCATTAAAATATTACAGTATTTATCTTGATTACTGAGTTTTAGGATACTCCCTTAAATTTTGTGTGCAAGGTAAATGCTTCACCCCCTCACCTTAATCCTGGCCCAGAATCTGGGGGGACCCTCTTGGCCCTCCCTGTGTCCCTGACCACACAGCCTGTGGCTGGGTGGCCTGTGGGCCTGAGCGTTCCTCATCGCCCCAGACGCTGTGTGGTGCATTGCACGGACGAGGGATTCACTTAGCTTTTGCATGCGACAGACTAACTCTGAAACTTAGTGGCCTAAAACAGCAATTTATTTATAAGCTTTACCATGACGTGGGTCCACAGTGGGGGCTGGGCTCGGCTGGACTGGGTTTCGTGTCTGTGGTCAGAGGGAGGGTGCGGGGCTCCCCCTGGTCTGGCAGTGGGCCTGGCCGAGCCCGGGTTCTCTTGCAGGGAGAGGCCACACATCTTCCAGCAGGCCAGCTGGGCTCGCTCGCAGGTGGCCTCAGGGTGCCCATGGCAGCGAGAGAGGTCAAGCCCGAGTGCAATTCGAGTCTCCACTTGCATCATGTTTACTGTTCCCCCACTGTGCAAAGCAGATCACAGGGCCAAGGCCCAGGGCTGTGTGGGGGGACGGACGTAGGGAAGCTGAAGGAACCCGGGGCGGTACTGCAACCGCCCACCACACAGAAGATGTTCAGAACTTACTTTTCAGAGCTAAATCGTTCAGGGTGCTTTTCCCACTGCGATATAACCTCCCTCGTAAATTCAATTAAACAGCTATGTCCTTTGGGGCTGCTGTGTGTCGAGATGTGGAGGCACGGGCCCACTGGCCCTCCAGTTGCGATCCGTCTTCTAGGGAGAATTCCTGGCCTTTGTAGGTGGCCACAGCCCAGGCCAGAGCACCAGCCCCAGCCTGAAGCCGTGGGCAGACTTGAGCAGGTGGTTGCAGAATTAGGAAAAAGTCAAGCCTAGAGAGACCCATCCAGAGTCATCTCCTTAAGGTGTCCCTCCTGGGGGTGGAGGGGTCTCAGAGGCGTGGACTAGAGAATAAGAAGCCTAGGACACAGCCGGGGCGCAGGAAAGACGGGAGGTTGGTGCTGGTGCAGGAGCGTTTCCAGGGAGAAGAGGGGGACCCGGGACTCGGGCTCTGGAACCCAGGGAGGAGAGCAGAGCAGAGCGTGGAGGGTGGTCACCATGGTCAGGCTGCGGAGGAGACCGAGGGGAAGAAGCCGCCTTTGAGAGCAGCTTCCTCAGGGCGTTGCCAGCCTGCAGCGCAGCGGTGGGGGCAGGGGACACGGAGGCCACAGGGTGTCCCGGAGATTGAGGCGCAGGTTGATGGCAGGAGCTCTGAGCAGAGGCTGGAGCCAAGGCGGGGCAGCCCTGATCCTGAGGGTGCCGGGAGCACGGGTCCTCCAGGCCGTCCCCTGCACCGGGCAGGCGGCAGTGGTGTGCCGGAGCAGCTCGGGCCAGCTCCGCAGAGCTGATGGCTACATTTTCAGGAATTCTTTGAGCCGATTTTAAACATACCGTTACCAAAACTTATATAAACTTACAATTCAATAGTTTCTATTAAAAACAAAGGTAATAAACACTCAAAACTCATCCTTTCCTGATTATTTTGCTGCGTTTATTAGTGTCTGTTCCGGAGGTTATTTGCATCTGCTGTCTGTGTGGAGGAAATACGATCAAATGAAGGCTCCCACACATCTCTTCCCAACTCTGTGTTGGCGACATCATTTTGGTAGCTTGCAGCTGGCCGTGCTGGGAGCATTTACACCACAGAAATGGGCAAACACTACAATTGTTATTCCCCCACCCCGAGGGCCGGTTGCTAAGCATTTCCCAGCTCACCACCGCGGCAGGAGCAACGCGAGATGTCGGCTGGACCAGGGAAAGCTGGAAGGAGCAGGGCAGTGTGTGCCCCCCACAATGGCACAGCCAAGGGTGGCACGTGCAGCAGACAGGTGGTGGCTGTCTCTGCCCACACCTCCTGCTGCACGTCCTCAGCTCTCTGGTGCTGGCCCAAAGCACCAGCATCAGTTCGTCTTCCAAGATCAAGCCGGAGCTCCCTCCCCGGTTTCTGTGAAACTGAGGGTTCCGTCTGGTTGCCCAGGTGTTCCTTGGACCCCTTCCTGCTTGGCACACTGCCACTGCTCTCGCTCCCACTGCCCCGTGTGCCTCTCAGAAGCATTTGCCCTGAGTGCGCACAGCGTGGAGCTGCCCTTTGTCGGCAGTTGTCAGCAATGAGTCACCATTTCCTGGGAGTGAGGAGTTCACTAGATACACAATGGACACTCCCGGGACTTTGTGGTCTGGTTCTTAAACAGCCTAGGGCAGGGAGCTCCGACCAGGCTGAAAAAGAGCCAAGTGTGGGGTGTCCCCGTGGACTAGCAGGTCCCCGAGCTGCACCAGACCCAGCCTAAACTTGGGCAGCAGCATCTTCGAGGGAGAAACCAGGCAGAGGGTCCCAGTGACTTACGAGTCCACAGGGGCAGGGCTGGGGACCCTGCTTTATTGGCGGGAGGCAGGAGTAGAACCTGAGCCGAAGGCAAGAAGAGTGGGGGCGAATGGGGCTTGCACATAAAGTCAGGGGCTACCAGCACCATTCCAGGCCAAAGACTAGTTTTTAAGGACCGCACCAGGGGAGCAGTGTGGTGAGAGGGCCCCAGGGCCTGGGGAGGGACTAACGGCCTGGCATGGGGACCCCAGCAGGGGTCCGGGGCTATGTGGGAGCCCAGCGTGGGAGCCCGGGAGGAGGGCCAGTTTCTGTGTGCAGGGCACCTTAGACAAGGCGCGAGCGCCCCCGGCAGAGTGGGGCAGAGGATAGGGGAGTGTTGGGTTTGGGCAGACGGCGGGGCGCAGGCCCTGGGCAGGGAGTCAGCGCCATCAGGAGACCCCCCAGCAGCGGCCAGGACTCCACAAGGGCACGGCGGCGTAGTGGTCAGGTAGGAGAAAACAAAAACTAGGCAAAGAGGAGAGAAAGGTTCTGAGCTTTTGTGAGAACCCCTGCTGGGGACCCTGGAAATAGTGGGGAGGAGAGACCTGGCTGTCTGAATCGCTGTGTGACTGTACCACACTTGTGTCCGGGGGCAGGGAGGCTGGGGGAACTCGGAGACCTAGTGACAAGCCCGGCACAGCAAAGGAGGCGGAGCCAGGCAGGGCCAGACCCTCCTCCCCGCAGAGGTGAGAGGGAGGGGGGAGGAATGGAAAGAGGGGCTGTCCTCAACAGAAAGACTTCAAGGAGAACAGGACTATAGCTCACAAGGGGCCCACAACCAACATGGCACCTCCAGAGGCCACAGAGGGGGTGACACTGAGACGACGGGTGGAAGTTGGGCTCTAAGGCCTCGTGGCGCTCTGCACCGTGTGGAGCCCACCCATGGGGGTCGCGTGATGTGTGCCTGGGATTCCAGAGCGGCAGCTGTTGGGTGCTTGGGGGGGGGCACTGCCAGGTGGAGTCTCTGGTTGCAACTGTTCCCAGCAACACCTGCCCTGCTCTGCTTATCTGAGCCAGGACATCCTGCCCTTTCTTAAAAATGATACTTCATGTTGGGTGTCCCTTGCTAGCAACCAAAAGGTTTATAACTAAAACACCAACCCCAATCACTTAGACTTGGTATTGTCACTCAAGTGTCACATGCCACATCATTCCCCATCTTCCGTCAAACCCATCTTAAATCACAGAGTCTGTAACTCTCAAAATTTTCATTGTCCAACTGCCCCCCAGGCACACATGCACTCTACCCGACTGCGCCGCCTGTCTGCCCAAGCCCAGCACTCCCCTAGGAGGTGCGGGTCGCCGGTGGCTCCGGTCCCCACCGGACCCGTCATTAGCCGGGTCCCTCTGACGCTCTAGCAGCAAACACTTCTCTCATGAAGTTCAAGACCACTCCATCCTTCACCCTTATGACATTTCCAGCTCCATTTTAATTTTAAAAATGGTCAGGGCTCCCTCCGTGTTGTGTAGAAATGCAAGACCATAAAGGGACAAAAAGGTGACCTGTGGTTGGGGAATCTAGCAAGGGAATAAAGGTGGGACAGACCGATGACAATGGCAGTGCCTGGCCCGAGGTCCAGAGTCAGCCCTCAGCTCTGCTGGTGAGCAAGACCCACTCCGTGCGGCTCAAGTTTCCTGCTAAGGATTTTAAGGTCACCATAGACACCAGCAGCAGCAGGCCGAACAAACTGGACCTCAAAGTTCAAGGTCATTGAACTTGTTAGATAAATCTCAGAACTCAATCTGGCCCAGCGATGCAATGTACCACTGGTGTTTCCTGCCCGGTGGTTTGGCAGATGAGAAAATTTAACTGCTGGGGCCGGGCGCGGTGGCTCATGCCTGTAATCCTAGCACTCTGGGAGGCCGAGGCAGGTGGATTGCTCAAGGTCAGGAGTTCGAAACCAACCTGAGCGAGACCCCGTCTCTACTAAAAATAGAAAGAAACGAATTGACCAACTAAAAAATATATATATATACAAAAAATCAGCCGGGCATGGTGGTGCACACCTGTAGTCCCAGCTACTCGGGAGGCTGAGGCAGGAGGATCACTTGAGCCCAGGAAATTGAGGTTGCTGTGAGCTAGGCTGACGCCACGGCACTCACTCTAGCCTCAAAAAAAAAAAACCAATTTTAACTGCTGGAATGTGAGGGTCTGTGACAGTGGCTGAAGGTGGAGACAGGCCAGCGCCAAAATGCCTTGGCTGAGGTCTGTGGCCCACCCGGGGTCGCTCTGGCCTCCCAGAGCTGTCTCTGGGCCCAGGGCCCTGCAGCACCACCCACCTCTGCCCCCGCCACACCCCAGCTGGTCTGCGGGGCTCAGACACCAAAGCAGATCCAGCATCAAACCTCACAGCCTTGCGGAGCACTGGAGACACAGCAAAAGCTGCAGCTTGTCACCCGTAAAACAGGCTCTAGTTCTGTCACTGAGGCCTGTCCCCACAAGCCCCCGTTCCCTCCTATTTCATGGGGCTCCTATGGCCTCAGTGCAAACCCAGCTTTGGGTTTTTCTTTCGTCCTCTATTGATCCTCCTACATCCATGATCAGCGGCCACCCCCGTACCTGCCGTCACCCTCCCATGTTGAGGACAGATCCTGGACCCACTCTCCCAAATCTTGGGTCCTCTGGCTCTGAAAATGCCCCTTAACACTCCTGCCCATCCTCCCGGCCGCTCCAGCCAGCTAGCAGCGAGAGGAGAGGAGAGGAGGGGAGAGCACGGGGACTCCACCCAGCAACGAGAGGGCCTGAGCAGGCGAAGGGGAGGGCCAAGCCTCTGCTCTTCCTTCTGTCCCCGTGCCTCTGGCTCCATAAGTTCTCGGAAGCATCACCGGTCTAAACCTGGCCTTAAACCAATATGATTTCAGGAGCAAAGCCAGACTGCAATTCAGAATGTTGATCCATGACTGGAGCAACATGGGCTGAGACGCAGTCCGAGACCGGAAGCTCGCAGGTGAGGATGAGCGTCACCTCCAGGAGGAACGATTCCGTCTGCGCCTCCCCGCCCCGCTTGACGTAGGAGAGGAGGGCAGGGCAGGGAGATGCGCGCTCAGAAGCGGGTGGGGGCAGCCCTGGAGACATGGCCTCCCTGGCCCGTGGCGTCTCCTCGGGCAGTGCCCAGGCCCAGCCCCCCAGCGCCCAGGGCCTCGCCGCCCACAGGCACGCCCAGCTCTCGCCGTCCTGCTGGACGCCTCCGTGGTCACGCAGGCCTGGGCGTGGGTTTCACCCTCCCACAGCAGGCTTAGCTCATGGGGGCAGAAGATCCTCAGCAGGCTCCTTGCCAGGCCTTCCCAGCCCCCACGCTGGCCTGGAAGCTTCCTTCCCCCCGCTGCGTAGCCAAGGCCCTCAGCGCCGCTGGGAGCCGCCGACACCTTCCTCTGCACGTGGGGTCGCTCCGTCTGTGCCCGCTGGCCATACACACTTTTACTTCTGGCAATGCCAGAGTGGCCGAGAGCCACCCCAGCCTCGGTGGCACCTGCTCACTTCTCACTGCCCGTCACCTGGTGCCTGTCACTGCCTGGCACTGCTCCCCTCCCAGCAGCAAAAAGGAACATATGGTCACTTATCTCTGGGGTTCATGGATGCCCCACAGTGCCGGGGCGCCTGGCACATCTGCCCGGGGAGCTTTTTTTTTTTTTATTTTTTTGAGACAGAGTCTCACTTTATTGCCAGGCTAGAGTGCCGTGGCGTCAGCCTAGCTCACAGCAACCTCCAACTCCTGGGCTCAAGCGATCCTCCTGCCTCAGCCTCCCGAGTAGCTGGGACTACAGGCATGCGCCACCATGCCCGGCTGATTTTTATTTTCTATATATTTTTAGTTAACCAATTAATTTCTTTCTATTTTTAGTAGAGATGGGGTCTCGCTTTTGCTCAGGCTGGTTTCGAACTCCTGACCTTGAGTGGTCTTCCACCTCGGCCTCCCAGAGTGCTAGGATTACAGGTGTGAGCCACCATGCCTGGCCAATGCCCACAGAGTTTTAACCAGGTGTCCCAGTGGGGCGGGAGCTGGGCCCCCTGAAACGCGTACCACATGGCGTGTCTGCACTGTCACTTTTCGGAGCAGAGGATCCCTGTTTCTGAGTCCCTGCTCTGTGGCAGGGCCGGGCGCTGAGGCAGAGTGGCAGCAAAGCGAGGCCCCTGCCCCGACTCAGACCCCGAGGGGCAGGAAGGAAGTCCAGCAACTGAATGATGGGGGCTGGGACGTGGGGGCCAAGCTGAGACCTGTCCAGGCTGCTGGGGAGGGCTTAGCCCCCAGGGTAGGCAGGGTCGAGTTTCTCAAAGCTCCAACCTCTGCCTCCAACTCCCCAGCCCGCCCTGCCCCCGTGTGTGTGTGCTGCGGTCTCTGCACACTCGTCCCCACCCACCCCGCCCCACTGTGGGCCCCTTGGGAGGCCTTTACTGCCCACGCCCTGCCTCCAGCTCTTTCCCGTCCTGTCACAGCGTGGACACCCGTGCAGTCCCTGCTGGAGACCTCCGAGAGGGCCTGGGGTTGTTCCCACCTGTCGTGCTGGGCCTGGCACCTGCTCAAACTCAAATGTGTGCGAGTCCCCCGGGCAGGGCCAAAGGGGCCTGGGCGCTGGCATCCCAAGGAGCCTTGGTGTCACCGATGCTGCCTGGCCACACCCGGAGGACCAGGGCTCAGGTCCTAACTCGGGGGCTCTCCACCTGAGCCGCCCACACTCGGGGTCACTCTTGGCCGCGCCTAGCTGCCTCCTCCGCAACCCACAAACGCTCCCAGGGCGGCACACGTGTGCTAGCCGTCTTCTTATTCTTTTTAACAGCTTGATTGAGGTTAATTGGCGGCAATCAACTCGTGTGTTTAAGGCACACAGCGTGATAAATTTTGGTATGTGTAAACACCTGTGAAACCATCGCCGCAATCAGCACAGTGAGCGGCACTCCCAGCACTGTCCCCGAGCCCTCCAGCCGCTTCCTTCCAGCTCGCCCGGCTCTGTCACCTGCTGCCACGATAGAGTCGCGTGTTCCAGAATTTCATGCATTTACTATAACCATGCAGTGGGTACTCTTTTTTATGTATGGCTTCTTTCATTCAGAACAATTATTTCAAGATCATCCCCATTGTGCCGTGTACCGATGATTTTGTCCTTTGTATTGCTAGCAGTATTCCACCGTACAGATGTGCGGCCATCCGTATATTTGGCTACTACAAATAAAGCTGCTGCACACACACCTTTGTGTGGACGTACATTTTATTCGTCTTTGGTAAACACTTAGGGGTAGAATGGCCAGATCACGGGTTAGGTGTGTGTTTAACTTACTGAGAAACTGTCCAGCTGGCTTCCGAAGCTGTCGCACATTCCTGCCAGCAGTATGCGGGAGTTCCAGTTGCTCCACGTCCCCGTCAACTCTCGATATGGTCAGTCTTTTTAATTCCGATCCTCTAGTACATGTGTAGCTGTCTCTCACGGCGGTTTTAACTCTCATCGCCCTGCTGACTAATGAGGTTGGGCATCTTTTCACGTGAGCATTTGCCATCCAAATATCTTCTGTGGTGAGATGTCCGTTCAAACCTTTTGCTCATTTTTTTCCATAGAGTTGTTTGTTTTCTTATTATCACATGTGGGAGTTATTTATATATTTTTCATACAAGTCCTTTATCAGACGTGTGCTTTGCAAATAGTGTCTCCCAGCCTCTGTGGCTTATCTTTGCATTCTTTTCCAAATGTCTTTCAAAGAGCAAAAGTTCTTAATTTTGTTGAAGTCTAGTTGATCGATGTTGCTCATTTACGAACCATGCTTTTGGTATCGTATCTAAGAACTGCTCATTCCATCCCGGCCCGCCTGGCTCTAGGCCTGCGCACCCTCGATGCTCGGTCAGTGCTCTTGGAGAGCAGAGCAAAGACCCTCGATGCGGGAAGACCAGAGACTGGGTGGCTCCAGGGTGCTGGGGAAGAGCTGATGGCGCCTTGAGACTGCGCAGAAGGAGGCAGGCCTGGGCGGGAGGGCGACCGGGGCTGGTTTGCTGCTTGCGAAAGGCATTTCTATCCTTTCCTCTCTCTTCCCTTCCCCCGCCCTTGCTTCCTTCCTTTCTACCTCCTCTTGATTCCCTTCACCTATCTGTGAGCTTCACGTCTCTGGGAACTCCAGGCCCCGTTTCTGCCCTGCAGGCTTCTTGTCTTTCTGTCCAGGGATCTCTGCACGCAGCGAAGACACCAGCCTTTTCCGTCCTGTTGTGCTGCCAACCTTCCTCCCCGTGATTCTGTGTCTGTTGACCCTGACGGCCTTTGCACGCTTTGACCAAGCCACCACAGCGCCTTCTCAGACCGGCCACTTCTCCCCAGTGACCTCAGACCCGCTGGCCTGGCTTGGTGAGGAAGGGGCAGGCCTGGGCCTGCTGGAGGAACCACACCCAACCTTCGAAGGCCGCAAGAGGCCGCGTCCCTCCCACGGCCTTTGCTCAGGCCTGTGCGGTGGTGGCTGGGACCAAGAGCCGCCCCCAGTGCTGGAGCCCCTGTCTCCTCCCCGGCAGTGAGGACGGGCTGTTTGTGGGAGACAGAGAACGAGACGGATCACAATAACAGCATCGGTCTGGAATCTTTAGTTGTTGACAAAAACCACAAATGAAAAATTATTGGCTCCTGGAACCAAACCAGGGGAGGCAGGGTGTCACCAGTTCTCGGGGCCTGTATTAGCCTCTAGTGCTGCCGTGACAAGTCGCCACAAACACAGCAGCTTAAAACAGCACACGTTTGTCACCTCCCAATTTCTGCAGGTCTGGCTAGCTGTAAGGGGCCGGCCAGCTGGGCCCTCCCAGGGAGGCCCAGGGAGACCCGCTCCCGGCCCCCTGGGTGCTGGCGGAATCCTGTTCTTTGAGGCTGCAGGACTAAAGCTTCCTGTCCCCTTGCTGCTGTCAGCCGGGGCTGCCCTTGGCTCCTCGGGGCCTCTCTCTGGCCTCCTGGACGGCGTGCTGTCCCTACGTTTCAGGACAGGAAAGGCAGCTAAAGCCTTCTCGTGCCTGGCATTTCTCTGACTTTCCCTTTCACGGCATCTCTTGTGCTTCCAGCCAGAGAAGCAGCCTTGCTTCTAGGGGCTCCTGTGATTAGACTGCACCCACTTGGATCATTCAGAATAATCTCCCAATTTTAAGGCTTATGACCTTAGTTACGAGGGCAAAGGCCCGTTTGCCCTGTAACCTAACATAGTGAGAGGTTCCAGGCATTAGGGTGTGGACATCTGGGAGGATGGGCGTGAAGCCGCGTTCAGGCTCCTGTTCCTGTCTCGCGTTGTGTGTTCTGTCCTTTCCCTGCAGTGTAGGGCGCACTTCCTCAGTATGTCCAGTCGCACCCTCGGAAGCCTGATGATCGGAGACCGGTTCCACTTTGGAAATCAGGGAAGAGCCCTGATTGGCCGGCTCAGGTCACAGGCCCCTGTCTTTGGGGTGGAAGGGGTGGAAGGTCCTCCCAGCAGTGCAGCCTGGTAGAGAGGACACCCCAGAGACTAGTGAGGTCTCTGCTAAAAAGAAGGGCAGGGTTGCTGGGTACAAACCCCAGAACTGACCTGCGATCATCGCCGTGTGGTGCCCACCTGTGGACCCCGCTACAGGCACCCGCGAGGCCGCGTTATTAACCCCACCACCCACCAGCTGGCTGACCTTTCTCTGAGCCTCAGTTTTCTCCTCTGTAAAATGGGACTAATAAAAACCTGTGTCTGGCCAGGCTATTCAGGGTTGCCAGGGAGGCAGATAGGAGGACGTGTGTGAAGAGGAGTCCCCGTGTGTGAGGACACCTTTGACCAGGGCCTGGGAAGGACTTCCGGGAAGCACTTGGGGTCCCTCCAGCTCTCCAGCCCACCCCTCGGGGACCCTCTCCCCAGGCAGCAGGGTGCGCACGTTGGGAGCAGGGCTGCCCGGACGCACCTGGCCAGGCTGTGGCCCACGAAAAGGCCGCCATTCAGGGTGGCTTGGACAGGAGCCGGGTGACGAGAGACAGGGAGCCCTGTGCGCTGGAGAGGAAGGAGGCCTCAGCGAGGGCTCAGCGTGGGGCCAAGCTGCCAGCCCGGGAGGGTAGGCCGGCTCGGCGGGGAGGGGCGTGCCAGGGAGCGAAGACTAAGCTAGTGTTTGAGGCCGAGGGGCTGAAAGGAAGCTGTGTGCACCAGTGCTGGCGGCCTGGTGGCGGGATGTGAGTCATTGGTGGCCTGGGGGGAGGGTGCAGCCTGGGCCCAGCTGTCCAGGACGAGGGGCACAGCGCCCGCCCTCGGGTCAATGTATGGTGGTGTGAGTCTGAGCATGCGTGCTGGGGCGCGCAGGGCTGCCCGGGGTGGGCACACCCTGTCGGCCTCTGAATCTGGCTGAGGCAGGACTGCCCCTCCTCCCTGCCACGGTCTCCTCCAGGTGGCCGATGCTGGCAATTCATTCTGTCAGTTGTTCAACCAACAGGCATCGGTGCCTCCCATCCCACGTGCTGCCAGCCAGGAACACGGAAAGCCCGTCCCTGCTCTCAGTTGTCCGCAGCGTGGTGGGACAGGTGGCGAGGGACAGGCAGGACTCGTGCAGGGTGATGCCAGCCAGGGGAGGGAGCACCTACGCCAAGGGAGGGGTCATTTGAGGTGGGTTTTGAAAGATGGGCAGGAGTTCACTCTATCCAGAAGAAGGGGTGGGGGCAGCCCGTTTCAGCAGAAGGAAGCCGGATCGTGGTGAGAGAGAGAAGGCCGGAGGGGTTGTGGGGAGTGCTCAGAGGGTCCTGGAGGTCAAGGTGGGCACAGACTTGAGGACCTGGGGAAGGATCGAAACAGGCTGTGCATGGATGCAAGGACTCGCCCGGTCCTGGGCCTACTCCCAAGGGTCTGCCAGGTAGGGTTTCACTGGTAGCGGACGAGCTGGTTGAGGGAGGTCCCTCCCACCTGGGAAAGGCCGTGTGTGTGCGTGTGCACATGCGTGTGTGTGTGTGTGTGTGCGCACAAGCGCATGTATCTCAGGTGTGTATGAGCATGTATGTATGACTGTCGTGTGTGTCTCTGTGCATACTGCTGTATGAGCGTGTCTGTGTATCTGGCCGACAGGTGTTGTTTGAGTCTGTCTGAATGTGTGTGTGTGTATGTGTGTGTATATGCGTGTCCCTGGGTGTATGTGTTTATGCGTCTGGGTCTGGGGTGCACGTATGCCTGTGTGATTCTGTGCGTGTGTCCGGGTGTGAGTGTGCATCTGGCCATGTATGTGTGTGCGTCTATGTGAGTGTGGCTGCCGACACTCCGTGGAGTGTGGGGTGCAGCCCGCTGCCCGTGCCCAGGGCTTGCTGGGGAGCCCAGCCCACTCCTTCCATGCCTTCTGAGCCCTTCTGCAGGGCTTCTGTTCCTGGGCCTCTCTCTCTGGCAGCCTAGGGACTGGCTCCCTGCCACAAGCTGCCCCAGACCAGCCAGCGGTGCCCAGGCACAGGACAGGCCAGAGAGCTGCGCAGCCCAGAAGGAGCTGTGCCCACCGTCCGCCGGCCAGCCCGGGGCTCCCCCCACCCCAGAAAGAAGCGCTGGTCAGGAAAACGTGGAGCCATTTCCCACATCACCCCACCCCTTTCTTCTTCCTTCTGCGGCCTCAGCCTTAGGGGTTTTGGAGGACAACTGGAGAGTCCCGGGACTCGGCAAGAGCAGGAGGCCTGGCCCCATCTCTGTGGCTGGTGATCCTCTGGTGCTGGGTCTTCTTTATAACAGCAGCCTCCTTTGAGGGATCTGCCCCTCCAGACTGTCCCCTCGGGGCTGCTCATCTCAGGACCCTGCCTCAACCACAGAAAGGGACATATGAGCCAGATCTGGCCAATCATGGTACCCCAATAGCCCGAGACATGATCTCTGACCCAGGTTTGGGGACATGACTGAAGTGAGACCAGTGAGAGTCCTTCCCTGGAATGTCATGTATGGAGCCTGAGAGAGGGACAAAAACTTCACTTTCCTCTGGGATCCCCAGATGAGGTGGTAAGTGCCTGAGGCCACCAGTAAGCCTGTCTTTCTCCTGCACCGCATGGAAGAAGCCTGTGAAAAGAGTCAGGGATGGGCAGCTGTCCAGGAGTGGGGGTTCCTGTTACATAAGCTGACAAATTCCTTTTGCTTGAGCTACTATGAGTTGGGCTGCTGTCACTCGAAACCAGAAGAGTCCTGAGCCACCCCTGTCTTGAGCCACACAGCTGGATCTTCAGGCTGCCAGCCGCACTCTTTGCCTGGCACTCCATATGCATCACTGTCCCTCCCTGACTGTCTCAGACTTCACATGTGACCCCGCTCCCGCTGTTCTCAATTTCCTAAACCCACTTCTGCTTCCTCAGCTGTCACTTTCTTCAGGGGGAAAGTTGAACTTCCCCAACTCTCCCACTCTCTGGCCCCAGTTTCCTCCAGACCTGCTTCCCCATCTGTCCTCCTCCTCCCCGGCTCACAGGAAGACATGTCCCTCCTCTGGCCCTTGCTAGGCCGATCGATCAAGAGGGCTGGAGCTGGAGTGCTGGAAGCCAGTGGTTCCCAAACCGGCCTACATATCAGAATCATCCGGAAACCGCTGTCTTCTTGGTCACTGGTCTCAGGGTTCCCTGCAACGGGATGCCGGACGCTGCCCGGCCTGTCGCTTGTATAAGGACCTGCACAGAGCCTGTTTTAACTCCCTCCCATTTTCAGCTCAGCTCCTTGTGATCTGGGCTTCTTTGGGGCCCAGTCTTCTTCCCTTGGGTGAGGGGACTTCCCAGACTCCAAACAAGACCACCCAGGCTGTGAAGCCACGGTCGTCTCTTCCTCCAGCCTCTCCCCCATCCCCACCTCCTCCCACCCCTTAAAGGGAGGGCCCATCCCCCCTCTTCATTGTCTGCCCCTGTTTCCCTGGCCCCAGACCCAGTCCTGCCCCATCTCTGCCCAGCACGGGTTTATGCAGTGGCCCGACTGACCTCCCACGCTGCCCTGCACAGCGGGCTGGGTTCTCTGCAGGGGACACTGGTGGCCTCCAAGGGCCAGAGGCAGTTGAGAACGGTGGGTCTCATGCCCACACTTCCTGGTCAGGTGATATGTTACAATGCAGTCAGGTCTCTACCTCACTGAAAACAGTCTTTAGCACAAAGGCAGACACTCCACCTCTGCCACGAGCCAGGGGACATCCCACCCTGCTCTTTCAGGAAATCTCTCAGGTTGAATTCAAGGACCTGATAACGATGGACTCCAGTCAGATTATCATGTGGCCCAGGACCACTAGAGAAAGTTCTAGACCCAGGGCTGCCCTGCTGGGTTGCTGGGCTCATCCAGGCACAGGTAGAGGGGACTTGCAGTGTTTCTCGCCAGGCGCCCATCTCCAGCGACACTCCTTTCACCAAAGAACAAGGACCCTCGGACCCTTCAGTGCTAATTCACAGACCCTCTGCTGCAAGTGTAGACAGCCACATTTGAAGCACTGGCTGTGGCCGCCCCTGGGGTGTAGACTTCTGCTCTGGGTCTTTCAAACACTAAAATTGCGGGCATATACATACATAATGAGTGAGATGTGCACCATCTGGGGGATGGTCATGCTGGAGACTCAGACTTGTGGGGGGAGGGGGGGAAATGGGCATTTATTGAAACCTTAAAATCTGTACCCCCATAATATGCTGAAATAAAAAAAAAACACTAAAATTAATGTCCACATTCAGAGCGAGCGCCACACGCTGGTGCTGAAGTGATTGCAGCCACCAGGGCTTTCTGCCCCTGAGGAGGGCCGCCTCTGGGCAAGGTGCTCAGCACTTCCTCATAGTCTGCTTTTAGGTGTTCCAAGTCAGCCCCACCTTGTCCGAGCGCATCCTCTGGCTGGTCAGAGGACTCCCGGCCCCACCCCCACCCAGGTCTCTGCAGGCCCTCGCCCCTGGGTTAAAGCCTGGGCCATAGTGTTACCAGCAGGGTTGACGGGGTGGGCAGGCACAAGGTGGGGGAAGGGGCACTTCTTGGGGTCCTCCTGCATCCCGGCTCACTGAGGTCCCCCTTCCAGGGCAGCAACCTGAGGTGCTCAGAGAGTGACCTTGTGGCAAGGACACAGACCCCCCCCCTCTTGCAGCCTACCCAGCTAGCTCATCCATCCCTGCCCCCTGCACCCTCTGGTCTGTGATTTCCTGATCTGTAACTTCCATCCACTCTGGCTCTGCCAGCAGCGAGGGCGTGGGGCGCAGGCGCAGTGGGGCGCAGGCGCAGATCCCGGGCAGACCGGCCTGCCCTCTTGCCGGTCTTGCTCAGCCTCCCTGGCTGTGTCTGGAGACTACCCCCAGGAATCTGCCGGGGCTCTGCCCCCAGGGGCTGGAACAGGTGGCGCCAGCTGGATGGGGTGGCGGTGGGGGCCACTGTGCCAGCCAGAGCCTGGCCAGGCTCCCCCACTGCCCCCCCACCACCCACCGCCGGGGACTCGTGTTGTCACTCATTTTCCCATTCTGAGTGCTACCTCGGCACAGATGAGTTGATTCCATGATGACAACCTGTTCATCTCAATTGACCAGATTCCACTGGCAAACGCTCCCCTGACCTTGGCAGCTCCCTCCCATTGCCACCTCCCCAAGCACTTGTCTTTCTGGGGCCTTGTGGGGTGGGACAAATACCCATGACAGTATTACCAGCAGCCAGCCACGGTGCTTACCGCGAAGGGGACACTGGTGTGTGCACTTCGCATGCGTCATCTCCCATAACCCTGTGCTGGCAGGAAACTGAGATCTCAAGGGGATAAGCCACCTGCCCCTAGTGACATCCAGGAAATGCAGGGCCCTGACCCAACCTCCACCCTTTCAGTCCCTAAACACAGGCTCAGAACCCCTTCCCAGGGACAGCCGTGTCTGCCCCTCACCACCCACCTGAGGAGACCCGCAGCACTTAGGTGAGAGGTCAGTGGTGAGGCCAGGTGGGCTCTTCTCAGCAGGGCCCCTTGGGCAGAGCCAGGGGAGCCTCCACAGCCCTCAAGGCCACACTTGCAGAAGCCAGGGCGGTGGAGCCAAGCACGATGCTCTGTGGGGAGGAGTGTCCAAGGCCCAGCCGGGATGGAGCAGGCAGTGGGGGCCGCAGGGGCTGTGGGTGGCCCTCAGTGGCAGGCAGCCAGGCCAGCAGGGGCTTTGGGCTGCAGGTCAGGCCGACTGCCTGCTCTGAGAGGTCAGGAGGGCCACTGCAAAGGGCTCTGGCCCCAGGGTTCTCCTCAGGAATTCTGCCTGGAAGGCCCTTCACATTCCCCATCGATGCTTACAACATCCCAGAACATTCTATTGCACCTTAAGTTTTCTTCCTCCTCCAAGGGGCCCTTGCTTCCTGCTTCCTGCTCAGGAGCTTAGGACCCAGCTGGGGCCTCCTGCCCTCCCTGTGTGCCCGTCACTGCTGTTGCTGGAAAAAGGGCTTGAGGAAGGGCGCAGGGCCCACCTCCGCACCAGGCAGGCCTCCTGGATCTGCTGGCCAGCCACGGGCTAGTTGCACACTGAGCTCACTGGGCTGTCCCCTCTGCACCTCCATTTCCTCTTTTGTAAGGTAGGAATAATAATAGTCTGTGCCTGTAGGATTAAGTGAGTCATTCACGCATGGACCTAAAGTCAGGCTCGGCATATTGTAACCATTCAGTGAATGGCTAGCTGTTATGATTGGACCGTAACGATGCTTCCGTATCAACTCTATGGACATTTTTTAGGTCCTACTGTATGTTCAACACTGAGACTTCAATGCGGAACAAGACCAGAACAAACAACCTGAGTGACAGCAGGACTGGGGAAGCCTTTTACATGTTGGAGAGACTCACAGTCCCCTGGATGGGGCCCTGTTTGAGTCAAGGATGCCCCTCCATGCCCATGTCCAGGTGCAGCCCACTCCCCACAGTAGGTGGACCTGGCATACACAAGCAGATTAATAAAGGCTTGGGGACAAAAGAGGCTTTGAATGAAATATTTTTTTTTTTTTTTGAGACAGAGTCTCACTTGTTGACCAGGCTAGAGTGAGTGCCATGGTGTCAGCCTAGCTCACAGCAACCTCAAACTCCTGGGCTCAAGCAATCCTTCTGCCTCAGCCTCCCGAGTAGCTGGGACTACAGGCATGCGCCACCATGCCCGGCTAATTTTTCTATATATTAGTCGGCCAATTAATTTCTTTCTATTTATAGTAGAGTCGGGGTCTTGCTCGTGAGCCACCGCGCCCGGCTTGAATGAAATATTTTTTGGTGGATGAAAAGAAAGGAGATTGGGCTGAGGCCAACAGGCTGGGCAAACAGACCTTCCCTTGGAGGTGCTGGGGGGCCCTTAGCGGGAAGAGGAACCCCAGAGGTGGGGGGGGACAGCCCGAGGGGACAGAGGCCATGGCCTGGGCCAGAGTCCTGGCGGGGAGCCCAGCCTCCTCCAGCCTCTTCTCCTAGTGGCCTGGTGAAGGTGGCGGTGGCGGTGGTCGAGGGCTCCGCCTGGGAGGGGACAGGGGAAGGAAGCAGAAGGGAAGAAGGAGCCCCGTGCGCTGTCTGCCTGCGGCCCCCAAGGAATGGGCCAGAGGGTCACGGCGGGGCCCGGGGCGCCCACGGGCGCGGAGGTGAGCGGGTGTGCAGGCTAGGCACGGTCCGGAGGCTCCGCAGGGGTCAGGCGCTCCGGGGCGGCGCGACCCTCGCGGTCCCCGAGTCCCGCCCGGCGGGCCGACGGAGCCCGGTGGCGCCCCGGAGAAGCGGGGTGGTCCCGGCCGTCGGCGGCGGGCGGGGGCGCCGAAGGGGTTAAGGCACCTGGGCCGCCGCCGCCCCTGCCGGCCCCTCCTCCCGCCGCCGGGAAGAGGAAAGTCGCGGCGGGGGCGCGGCCCGGCCTCCGCCCCCGCCCGCCGCCGCGGCCGTCCAGAGCCGCGGCCCCAGAGCTGCGAGCCGCGCGCCCCGCTCCGCCGCCGGCCCGGCCGCCATGTCTCTGTGGTGAGTGGGGGCCGGCCGGGCCGGCGGGGAGGGAGACGCCCGGCGTGCGGGGCGCGCCTCAGTTTCCCGGGCCGGACGGGCTCGCGCGGCGGCGGCGGCAGGGGATGCGCGGCCGTGCGCGGTGCGCGGTGCGCGGCGGGCTGCGCGCGCTCTCCGGCCCCAGCCCGCCGCCCCCGGGTTCCGCTCCAGGACCCCGGCGGCGCGGACTCCAGGGCTCGCCGGCAGCCGCGTCCCAACCCCACTCTGGCCGGGCTCTGGGAACCCCGGGGGCCTCCTGCGCCGGGAGACCCTCTCCCCTCCCCCGGCTCCCCTTCCCCGGAGCTCTGGCCTCCGCCTGCCCCGGCCCCTCTCCCCCCGCCGGGCTTTTCTCTTGCAAATGGAGTGGGCGGGCGCAGGTGGAGCGCTCCTGCTGTCCCCGGAGGGGCACCCCGACCTTCCCGAGCCCGGCCTCCCAAACTGGGGCTATGGACCCCCCAGGGCTGGAGGGCTCAATCCAGGGTACTCAGCTCCCCTCCCTGGGAGGGTCGGGCCTTGGGTCACACCCCCAGCCCGCACCTGAGGTGACCCTGTCTTCCTCCAGCCCTATGCCCAGGAAACCTTGGGACCCCTTAGAAAAAATGCCACTCTGGGGCTCAGCTATCATTCACCCTGGATGCCTGGACCTGCCACCCGCCAGGCTGAGGCCACCCCAGGCATCTCCCTGGGCCCCCCGTCTCCCTGCCACCCCGCTCCTCCTGGCTTGGAGGTCAGCGCCATCTCCCCGATAGGCCAGCCCTGGGCCCTGGGAGGCCTCTGCTGACCTGCCTTTCCCAGGAGCTTTCAGTCCCGTCTTTACAGGGGAGACTGCAGCCCCCAGAGGGTGCACTGAGGGAGGGGTCCTGCCGGAGGCCGGCTGGGCTGGCAGTGCTCTGGGCAAAGAGCTCTAATTTCTGCTTCTGAAATGGGTGCTGCGTTGGGTACCCAGGCCAGGAGGCTCCCTGAGAGCTGGGGGCTCCTCCCAGGGCAGTAGAGCTGGGAGCTGATGTCTTTTCATGTGATGTTAAGTGGGGGCAGGGTGTTAAGGTAGCGGTGAGGGGCAGTGGTCATCTAGCAGGTGCTCACTCCATTCGTAGGCCTCTGTCAACCATATGGCAGCTTGCTGGGTGGCATGGACAGGAGGGGAGGGAAGAGGACAGGCTCAGGTCCTGAGCTGCAGTAGCTCCCCAAGGTGTTGCTGGCTGCCCCTCCCAGCCACCTTGACTCAGTCACCTAATGATAATGCTGCCTGCAGTTACTGGGGTTATACAGGGAAATGAAAGCCAGTAGGGTGCCAGGGGTGGGGATCAGGGCAAAAGGTGTCCACCAGAGGTCCTCTGGGTGAGGTGATTGGTGCCCACTGCCTGATTGGTGCTTTATATAGCGCTCCAGTCCTGTGTTTTAGCCTCACTGGGGGAAGAAATCTCAGCTTGGAAAGGTCGAGACCCACTCTGAGTCATTCAGCATGTAAGTGGCAGGGCCTGATTCCACAGTGCTCTCTGAGGAGGGGGTCAGGGTGGGAGGGGAAGCAGGACCCTCCTCTGGCCACTCAGGGGCTCTGGGACTTAAATCTGTGCCTCAGGTGCACTTGCCCATCTGGGACCAGCCGGCCTCCGTAGGAGGGCAGCTAGGAGAGTCCTGGGCTCATCCTTTCATCTGTGCTGTGCCCCCTCTCCTCCCATAGGAAGAAAACCATCTACAGGAGTGTGTGCCTGGCCCTGGCCCTGCTTGTGGCCGTGACAGTGTTCCAGCGCAGTCTGACCCCCAGTCAGTTTCTGCAGGATGCCCTGCCTCCCACCCCGGAGCCACAGAAGGGCGGCGGACAGTTGCTGAACTCCAACAGCTTCTGGAAGCATCAGAAGGATGTGGCCATCCCCACTCCCACCCCTTCTCGGGGTCCCCAGGCCTGGGACGTGACTACCACTAACTGCTCAGCCAATATCAACTTGACCCACCAGTCCTGGTTCCAGGGCCTGGAGCCGCAATTCCAGCAGTTTCTCTTGTATCGCCACTGCCGGTACTTCCCCATGCTGCTGAACCACCCGGAGAAGTGCAGGGACGATGTCTACCTGCTGGTGGTGGTCAAGTCCGTCATCACGCAGCACGACCGCCGAGAGGCCATCCGCCAGACCTGGGGCCGGGAGCAGCTGTCCGCAGGCACGGGCCGGGGCGCTGTGCGTACACTGTTCCTGCTGGGCACGGCCTCCAAGCAGGAGGAGCGGACCCACTACCAGCAGCTGCTGGCCTACGAGGACCGCCTCTATGGCGACATCCTGCAGTGGGACTTTCTCGACACCTTCTTCAACTTGACCCTCAAGGAGATCCACTTCCTCAAGTGGCTTGACATCTACTGCCCCCACGTGCCCTTCATCTTCAAAGGCGACGATGATGTCTTCGTCAACCCCACCAACCTGCTCGAATTTCTGGCTGACCAGCGGCCACAGGAAAACCTGTTCGTGGGCGATGTCCTGCAGCACGCACGGCCCATCCGCAGGAAGGACAACAAATACTACATCCCCGGGGCTCTGTACAGCAAGAACAGCTACCCACCCTATGCCGGTGGTGGTGGCTTCCTCATGGCTGGTGGCCTGGCCCGGCGCCTGCACCACGCCTGTGACACCATAGAGCTCTACCCCATCGACGATGTCTTCCTGGGCATGTGCCTGGAGGTGCTGGGCGTGCATCCCACGGCCCATGAGGGCTTCAAGACCTTCGGCATCTCTCGGAACCGCAATAGCCGCATGAACAAGGAGCCGTGCTTCTTCCGCTCCATGCTCGTTGTGCACAAGCTGATGCCCCCCGAGCTGCTGGCCATGTGGGGGCTGGTGCACAGCAACCTCACCTGCTCCCGCAAGCTCCAGGTGCTCTGACACCGGCTGGGCCACCCGGACAGGCCAGGGCATGCACTTCCGAGTCCCCGAGGTATCAGGGCTGAAGCCGCGGTGCCCAGGCATAGCCTTTGGTCCCTGCGGGGAGGTGGGGGATTGGGGCCTACGTGCCACTGGGTGTGGTGGGGTGCAGGTAGCCAGAGAGGGGCCTCCCTGTGCAGATGATTTCCAGAAATCGAGGCCCAGGAATGGTCGGAGCTGCCACCAGGAGGTCCCCCGAGAAGTGAAGACATAGGCCCTGGCGGCCCTCCTGACCTGGGTCTGTTGCCTGGCGCCTTCTGACCCAGTGTGAGGCCCTGGTGGCCTCTGAAGGAACCCTGTGCTCAGGTACCCAGGCTAGGCCCGGCCCCAGGGGTCTGGGGCTGCCCTTGTCTTCACAGGGAAGTCTCCCTCTGTGAAATGCCACAGTCTCCCCAGGGACCAGGCGGCCCTTTCAGGAGAAGCTCAACCTGTGCAGGCTCACAGGTGTCCCCTGCAGTCCATGTCCCCAAGTCTCGAGGGTACCTCAGCAGGCTCTCTGCTCCTGGGGGCTGCGCTCCTAGCTGTGTCCTCTGAGGTCTGGAAGCGCATCAGCCACTCTAACTACCTCAGTGCTCCTCAGAACCTCCACGTGGGCTACCCACCCCACCCCGACACAGGCCAAAAGAGCAGCACCCGGCCCCCGACATCCTAATGCTATCTGACCCCGGCCTGAGCCAAGGTCCCTCCTGCAGCCCTGCCAAGGCCTGGCTCCCTGACTGGACAGCAGCCAGTTTGGCCCTGGGGTGGACATTCCTCTATTACTGTGAAGTTTTATTTATGAAGAATTTGGAGGGAGAAGGCTCCAGGCCTCAGGAGGTGATGGTGTTCTCCCGGCCCACCCCTTCCTCTCCCTCACTCCGGCTGCCCCCGGCACCCGGGCCCTTGCCAGTCCTCTCCAGAGCCTGCCCCACCCGCTTCTCCTGGGTCTGACAGACCAGCATTTGCCCCGTGAAGGGATGGATCGGGGCCCCTGGGGTGGGTGCAGAAGGATGCCACCTCCTACCTCAGGCTGGAGTCACCTGGTAAGGATAGAGGGATCGACTATTTTCTCAATAAAATGGGACTGGTTTTTTTTCTGGTGTGAAACTTTCTGTTGCCAGCTCCATCAGAGGCCCTGCCTGGGGCCCAGGTCGCCAGAGGTTTCTGAGGACACAGCTTGTTCCTTGTTCTTGGCTGGTGGGTGCAAAAGGGCTCCTTGAAGGGACTGAGAGGGAGGTGAGTGCTAGGGTTACAGTGGAGACGGGGGTGCGGCAAGAGAGACCTGTGAGCTAACAGCACCTGGCTGCTGCCCGTGTCCTGGTGAACTGCTGAGCTCTGGCTCACGCGTGGGCCGATGCCTTCCCACCCCGGCCAAGGCCAGAGTTGGCCACAAGGCTGGTGTTTCAGTGGGTGGGATTCGGTGGGGTGCTGCAGGGGTTGGTGGGCTCCTGGACTTCCCTTGCAGTCAACTTGGAAGCATTGAAAACAGGCTCCCTGGCGTTGGGGGTTACTGTCCTGTGCCAGGGCCCTTGGCCTGAGCTGCTTACCTCTGGTGGGGGGTGGGCAGCTACCCCAGGATGAGAATCACTGGGGTGGCGGCGAGCAAGCCAGCAGGTCCTGCGTGCACCCAGCTCAGGGGCATCCCAGAGGTGGGTCAGGTGCATGCCCATCCTGGGCCCAGCTGCCTGGTCCAAGCCCTGGGGAAGTAGGAGGGGACGATGCTGCTACTTCCCCCTCCCCAGCACAGTCTTCCCACAGTTCCCTCTTAGTCAACATAATTAGCAGAGATCAGTGCAAAATGAAAATGCAGGAGCCTGGTTCTAAAAAGGTACTAAGAATTTTAAGATTACAATAGCAGAGCAGGAAACCAAGTGTAGGGCACTTCTGAGGGGCCCTGTTTGTTCATCACTCCATCACTCACCCACAGAAGCCAGGCCCTGCCATGGGCTACAGACAGCAGAGGGCCCTGGGGCCTCTCTTTCCCCAGAGCTCACAGTCCGGTGATGGAAGGTGAGCCAAGGGACACCCAGGAGACGGAGGTGGAAGGGCTGCTGAACACAGGGCTGGGTGGAAGCCCAGAGGCAGCAGTGGGTTCAGCTATCCCTGAAGGACCAGGCAGAGGGAACAGCTTATACAGAGGGCTGGAGGGAGGGAGGTGGGTGCATTCTGAGCTGAGAGTAGGGAAGGGAGCCTGGGTGACAGGCAGGGATATTCTCGGGCCTCCTGGGCTCAGGAGGGTGTTTGGACCTAATCCTAAGAGCAGAGGGTCCGGGGACAAGGAGCAGGGGTGCTGGGTGTGTGCGGACAATCTGAGGGCACAAAGAGACCAGTGGTCTACAGGCCCCTGCAGCCTTCCTCAGGTTCACTCCATGTGGCTCCAGCTGGGCCCAGTGGATACAAAGGTCGTTATGGAAAATTAAAGCATTTACAGTCTTGCTTCCTGGTAATGATGTAACAATTACCATTTATGGAGCATTTTTGATATGCCTGGCGCTGTGGTAAGCACTTAATATGTATAACCGGTGTAACTCAGGGTGCAAATATGGTTACATTTTAATTTTTCTCATTGATTGCTCAAATCCCTCATGTACCCTTATCAACAGAAAGATCCAAGGTTACCCTCTTGGACCCCACCCACTCTCAAACTGACCAAGAACCTCAGGGGTTTCCCTGGTCCAAAGGGTGTTTTCTAGAACTGTGGCCCCCAACCCACAGGCCACTACCTTTTAGGGACTGCAGAGCTCCGCCCGCCCCCACCTACCCACCCAACACTTGCTGTGGAAAAATTGTCTTCCATGAAACCAGCCCCTGTTGCCAAAAAGTTTGGGGACCACTGCTCTAGAAAGTCTGAGCAGTCCACCTCCAGCTGTTCCCTCTCTCTCCACACATGGCGCTGTTGAACATGAGGCCTGCACAGGCCTGTGGTTTCTTAGGTGCTACCTTTGCTGCACAGGCTGCAGTGGAGCCCATGCTTCAGAAAGGTACCCTTCTCTCAGTCACCCTCACAAGCTCAGTGATCTGTCCCCAAGAGCAGCAGCATGCTAGGGGTGCTGGGTCCTGTGGGTCCCAGCCAGCTACACAGTCTGCTAGGGAACCCACAAACTCACTCAGGTTCTCCCTGTCCTACTGAAGCAATTTTCCAGGCCTTCCCAGACAGATAATTGTAGTTGGTCCCCAGCCTGATTTGGGGCAGTAGTTTGGGAGGGATAGGTCTTAACTCTTTCCTCTTCAAAGGCCCTGGCGTTGCAAAAAGGTTGGCGTCTCCCCTGCAACCAGCTCCACATTCCAAGGGGCCCAAAAGGGGCCGTCTTTGTCAGGCTTAGAGAAGGCCTGTTCCACTCTTCCCTGGAGGCTATAGGGGCCTCCTTGGCTGCATTTACATAACTAAAGGAGACCACTCAAAGAATTCCACCCTTCTCAAAGAAAGCCTGTTCTTAGGTGACTTGTTGCTCTGTGCACCTTAACTGAGAAGGAGCTGGGGGAAGCCTCCGGAATCCTGTTATACACCAATTGTAAAGAAAGAAATGGCCCCCAAGAGAAGGATCCCGCGGCTATTGTGTGACAGGCATGATTTGAACTCTGTGCTCTGCGCTCCTAACTCCCACACCTTCCTGTTTCCCAAGAGCTTCCAGCCTCCCTTTTTCCTTATAGTAACTTAGCAGCAAACAGGTGTTTGTTATTTTTGTCCAAAAGCCCAGGGAATGGGGAAATGTTCCACAAGTGATTGAAATTTTGATGTTTTGGGGAGCCCAGCATTATTAGCACTGTAAGAAGTAAATTTTCCCAAATAGTTGTTTAAACTATTGTGAAGAAAAGCTTTTCTGTTCCAGTGAAACACTATGCATTGTCTAAAGCAGGGGTCCCCAACCTATGGTGACTTGTATAATTACTTCATTATATACTATAATGTAATAATAATAGAAATAAAGTGCATAATATATGTAATGCGCTTGAATCATCCCCCCTGCGCCCCCACCCCATCGGTGAAAAAACTGTCTTCCAAGAAAACAGTCCCAGGAGCCAAAAAGGTTGGGGACTACTGGTCTGAAGCACAGCCCAGAGTTGTCTGCTTGCAGAGGGTTCTTTGTCCACGAGCTACTTTGCACCTCTTTTTAAGCTGCAGGTTCTGAGGGCTTTGCAATCTGTCTTGTCAGGTAGAACTTCCACTGACTCCCCTCCCCTTGGAGAAACCAGTTTGCCTCCATTTGTAATTCAATTCCATCACTCCATATAAATTTGCGCTCTTTGATACCTCCTTTGAATCGGTTATAGCATCTGCCTCGGCCCTCCTCTGAGTAGCATACCTCTAACATGTGCTCAGTTTTGTATCTGTATGCGAGTCATGAATTTACCTTTTTCTGAAAATTATCTTTTATCAATTGCATTTTATATTAAACGAGCACAGATACATTATGAAGTAGAATACAACTTTTGCACATATTTCTAATACAAAACTTGAATTTTGGAATAAACTTTACTCTCACTATAGGCCAAACCATACACCTCAATCCTTCCTGGGAGGGTTCAGCGCCCCTGCCCGTCTGAAAAGCCCCCACCCCAGAGAGCTTTGAGAAAATACTTGGTCCAGGCCCCTGCCTAAGCGGCCGAGTTCAAAACAGTGGGGGTGGCGCGATCCGAGGAGTGTCCGCAGCTCGCCGGGTGACCTGGGCGAGCACCCCGGCTGGGAGCAGCTGGCGGGACAGGGATTTTCCGGGCCTGCGTGCAGCAGTTGACCTAGCACACGTCACCTAGCCCTTTGTTTTCCCTGGGGCTTCCGAATCCAGCAGGAATGCCCGGAATTCCTGCCCGGGTCCCAGGCCGGGCAGCCCCGCGCCCCAGCCCCCAGCCCGGCTCGGCTCGGTCCGCCCCCAGCGGCTGTCGTCGCGGGCAGCCAGGAGCTGCGGAAGTGGCCTCGGGCTGTGCTGGGGACCGTCGCGCGGCCGCGGAGGGCTGGGGGTGAGCCCGGCGTGGGTGTGGGTAGCGGCATCCGCTGATCCCGGGACCTGCGGAGGAGGCCGCGCTCCGGGTGCGCCCGGCCGGCGTGGGGGTGCGCCCGGCCGGCGTGGGGGTGCGCCCGGCCGGCGTGGGGGTGCGCCCGGCCGGCGTGGGGGTGCGCCCGGCAGGCGTGGGGGTGCGCCCGGCAGGCGTGGGGGCGGGGCGCGGCGGACCCCCCCTCGACCGCTCAGAGGCGCCGGCGGGTCGGGCCCGCGGGGAGCAAAGGCGGGCAGGCGGGAGGGCGGGAGGAGTCCCGGCCTGTGCAATCCCAGGAGAGGGCAGGGAGCGCCCCCAACTGACCACCCGGGACGTCGTGACACTCGGGGTGGGGTCAGGTGGGGCGACATGGTCCTGCGAAACCTGTAACTTGCAGTGCTTGTACGCGAAGGCACCCCTTAGGTGAGCCTCAGTCCAGGAACGCTCCACAGCGAACTGTTCCAGGAATCGCTCCTTGGTGCCGAGATTCCCTGGTTTCCTATTCTTTTCTTTCGGCTTATCTGTGGAAGAAAGGCTTTCGAGCAGGAGCACCTGTCGCTGAGCTGAGACCTGAAGTTTAGGAGATGGAAGTGTGCCGACATCTGGACAGACAGACATCTGGACAGACAGACGTAGCACTCTCGGAGGGAGTGAGGTGGCTTTTGGTGCTGGCCAGGGTCCCTTAGGAGCCTGGATCAGGGACGAGGAATGGTCGTGTTTACTCGCCAAGGAGGTGAGTGCAGCCTTCAGGTTGACGGAAATCGCTGCAGCTGCCCACCCTCCCAGGCCGGTGAGGTCAGAACCAAGGCCGTGGACACCGGAAAACAGTTTGATGATCTTAAGTGTTGCAATCCAATCTCACAGACAAATAACAATAATGAATTTTTATAAAAGCTAATATATAAAGCCAACATTGGTTAGCATGTTTGGTTTCAAGTGACATAAAATTCAGTTCAAGCTGGTTGAAACCTTCAAGGGGATTTGCTCACTCACAGGAGTGATAGCCGGAGAATGCCAGTCCCACCCCACCCCCCAACCCCCGCCTGGTCCCACTCAGTGGCTGATCCTGGACAGAAACTTAGAACAGCCACCCACTGACCTGAGCCACCTGGCTGGGAAGAGATGGCTAAGAATGTTCTCGGGCAGCCTGGCCACAAAAGCTGCACGTCAACCACCACACAGAACACCTGTTAGCATCTGGAGGACTTCGGGCAGGTCTGGACACAGCTGCCCGTCCACCATAGCTGCCTGCAATCAGTTAAAAGCAGCTGCTGGTTGGAAGGGCAGATTGCAATCAGGCTTAGTTGGACGTTTCTTTCTAGATTTTGTTTTATGTACTTTGGAGCCATGTTGTTTCACTCTTAAAACATAGAGGGTGGCTGATAAAATGGACCTTCTCTAATGAGGACTTGTGAGCTATTGTGCATCCCAGTAAACCCAGCATCCCCCCAAGATGTCCTGCTTCCCCAAAACTCTGTACATGCATAGTCACTCCTGTAATTAGCTTAGTTATATGGCACAGTTGGCCTTAAAATAGAGAGATAATCGGGGTGGGTCTGATCTAATCCCATGAGCCCTTAAAAGCAGAGAGCTTTCTCCAGCTGCTGGCAGAAGGAGAATTTGGAGAGACCCGAAGCAGAATTCCACGTGCCATTGCTGACCTGAAGGTGGAGGGGCCAAGTGACAAGGAATGGAAGCTGAGATCAGCTCCTAGTAGGCAACCAGCCAGGAAATGGCAACTTCAGACCTACAACCACCAAGAACTGGATTTGGGCAGTAGCAGAAGTGAGCTTAGAAGAGGAGCCCAAGTTCCAGAGGAGGATGCAGCCAACACCACATCTCACGTGGAGAACCCAGCCATGCTGCAGTGGCCTTCTGACCCACAGACCGGTGGCAACATAAATGGATGTTGTATAAAAAAAGAACCAAAACGCTCAGCAAAACTGTTAACAGTACAAAGAGATATTGCCAGAAACACAAATGAAGTGAGAGTCTTCCACATACTATTTAATATTTAATCAGTCTACAAGAGTTTTAGCTCACAAAAATCAAAGACACCAAAGACCCAGCAAACAGTACCATGAGTAAGATTGAATCAAAGATCTTTTCTCAAACTCTGTACCACACGCAGCTTGTATCTTCTTTTTGTACATGAAACATTTACCGCCTGCAAGTATTAGAAAGATCATCAAGTATCCCTCAAGGCGGAAATTAGACAGACCAAACTCTACGTCCATGATGCATGATAAACTGAAATACCCACAAAAGGAAACCAAACAACGAGAACAATGTCAATAATCGTAGACTCTTCCTTTCTTTTAAGACAGAGTCTTGCTCTGTCTCCCTGGGTGGAGTGCAGTAGCGTCATCACAGCTCACTACAACCTCAGACTCCAGGGCTCAAGTGATCCTCCTGCCTCAGCCTCCGGAGTAGCTGGAACTACAGGCACAAGCCACCACATCAGGCTAATTTTTTCTGTTTTTGGTCTGAGATGAGGTCTCGCTCTTGCTCAGGTTGGTCTTGAACTCCTGACCTCAAGCAATCCTCCTGCCTCAACCTCCCAGAGTGCTAGGATTGTAGGTGTGAGCCACCTTGCCTGCCCCTTTCTTAAATAACTGTTGAGTCAAAGAGAAAATAAAAACTATAATGGCTAATTGTTTTGAAATCAGGAATATGACATAATTATGTTTAAGGGGACAATGTCCCTTTAGGTCACTATAACTTCAAGGTGTGTTACATGTTAGGCCTCAGCTGTAAAGCTATAGCTGCTGAATATTGTGAAACTTAATAACTTTAAATGCATTCATTATTGTAAGAAAAAAAGAATAAAAACAAATGAACTCATGTTTTAAATCAACATCTCAGGAAAAGAACTTTAAAACAGACTAAAGCAAAGCCAGAAAAAGGACATAAGAAAGATGAAAGTCAAATTTAATGAAGTTGAAAGCAGTAAAACTGATAAATAAATCCAAAAGTTTATTCTTTTTTCATTTTTTTTTTTTGAGACAGAGTCTCATTCTGTTGCCTGGGCTAGAGTGCCGTGGCATCACCCTAGCTCACAGCCACCTCCAGCTCCTGGGCTCAAGCAATCCTCCTGCCTCAGCCTTCCTAATAGCTGGGACTACAGGCATGTGCCACTATGCCCGGCTAATTTTTTCTATATATTTTTAGTTGGCCAATTAATTTATTTCGATTTTTAGTAGAGATGGGATCTTCCTCTTGCTCAGGCTGGTTTCGAAGTCCTGATCTTGAGCGATCTTCCCGTCTCAGCCTCCCAGAGTGCTAGGATTACAGGCCTGAGCCACCACCCCCAGCCTATTTTCCACTTTTTAAAAAAGCATTTATTATAAAAATTTCCAAAGATTCAGAATAGTAGGAAAAGTAGCATAAAAAAACCCACTTATGTTCTTATACAGTATTTAAATTGTTGAGGCCGGGGTAGGAGGATCACTCAAGGTCAGGAGTTCGAAACCAGCCTGAGCAAGAGCAAGACCCCATCTCTACCATAAATAGAAAGAAATTGGCCAACTAAAAAAATATATAGAAAATATTAGCCGGGCATGGTGGCGCATGCCTGTAGTCCCAGCTACTCAGTATGCTGAGGTAGGAGGATTGCTTGAGCCCAGGAGTTTGAGGTTGCTGTGAGTAAGGCTGACACCACGGCACTCTAGCCTGGGCAACAGAACCAGACTCTGTCTCAAAAAAAAAAGTTGTTATGAACATATATCCATTCTTGCCCTTCTGTACCTCTACTCATTTTCCTCACAGATTATTTTGCCACTAACCACATATATCCTGTTGTTTCATTTGTAATTACCTCAAAACATATGTCTAAAAGAGGCCGGGCGCGGTGGCTCACACCTTTAATCCTAGCACTCTGAGAGGCCGAGGGGGGTGGATTGCTTGAGGTCAGGAGTTTGAAACCAGCCTGAGCAAGAGCAAGACCCTGTCTCTACCATAAATAGAAAGAAATTAATTGGCCAACTAATATATATAGAAAAAATTAGCCGGGCGAGACCCTGTTTCTACCATAAATAGAAAGAAATTAATTGGCCAACTAATATATATAGAAAAAATTAGCCGGGCATGGTGGTGCATGCCTGTAGTCCCAGCTACTCGGGAGGCT
Source organism: Microcebus murinus (assembly GCF_040939455.1). NCBI lineage: Eukaryota > Metazoa > Chordata > Mammalia > Primates > Cheirogaleidae > Microcebus > Microcebus murinus. Next base: position 99,604,658 of record NC_134111.1, read on the forward strand.
GAGGCAGTAGGATGGCTTGAGCCCAGGAGTTTGAGGTTGCTGTGAGCTAGGCTGACGCCACAGCACTCACTCTAGCCTGGTCAACAAAGTGAGAGTCTGTCTCAAAAATAAATAAATAAATAAAATAACAGATAAAACTTTTTTTAAAAAGAAACAATCACACAATCACTGTACCATTTTGGCACCTAGAGATCAACAATCACTTTCAATAAAATTAAATATCCAGTCAGAATTCAAATTTACTTGTCTCATAAAATTATTTTACAGCTGTTTTTCCTGGAATTACAAACTCAAAACACCTACATCCTAATGGGTGTGAAGTGATATCTCATTATCCTTCTGATTTGCATTTCCCTAGTGACTAGTGAGGTTAAGCATTTTTCATCTGCTTAATGGCCATTTATCTATCTTCTGTGGAGAAATGTCCATTGAAGTCCTTTGCACATGGAGCTGTACTTTTTTCTTTTTTAATATATTGTTTTTCGTTTTTCTTTTTGCCTCTAAACATTATGCTGTAAGACGAACCATACTGCGCCATGACGCCAGGCTAATTTTTTCTGTTTTTAGTAGAGACAAGGTCTCACTCTTGCTCAGGCTGGTATTGAACTCCTGACCTCAAATTATCAGCCTGCCACCTCGGCCTCCCAGAGTGCTAGGATTACAGGTGCGAGCCATTGTGCCTAGGCTGAACTATATTTTTGATGTGCTACTAAATTGGATTCTCTAATATTTCATTTAGGATTTTTGCATCTAGTGGGCCCCAATAATCTGCTCCCAAAGTCCTGACTCACACAAATTGTGGGATAACTACTTATTATTGTTTTAAACTCTACAGTTTGGGGATACTCTGTTATGCAGCAATAGATAACTCACCCAGGCTTTGGGCTGGGAAGGCAGGCCTCCACGTGCAAAGAAAATCGAAACTCCCACTCCTTTATCTTTTTCCCTGGCTTCCCCCTTCCTTCATTCCAAACCTGGGGTTCAAGCTCCATTTCCAGATTTGCACAGACCCGAAAGCTCATGGAAACCGATGTGAACTTTAATTAAAATTGGGTTTCAGCCACAAATGAACTTTCTTGTGGATTTGGTGGCAGGGAATAGAAGAAGCCATGTTGCAAGAAAGGTCAGGAGAAAAAGAACCTTCTTGTGAGGAAGGGGCGGGGGGGAGGCTGCAGGCTCATGGGGGCCCAAGGGTGGGAAGCATCAGAGCCCAATACTGTGGAGGGTCCCTCCCCCTCTCAGCCTGGGCTTCTGTGGCTGCATCTCCTCCCACTCCTCCCTGGCGCAGCGTCCTTCCCTCTCTTGCCCTCCCCTGGAACCCCGCCCCAGCTGGTGGGGCAGGTAGGACCAAGCCTGCCCCTGGTGGTGCCGATTAGAGGACTCCATTCCCCTTGCCATGGACACTGGTTCCGGCTTGTGCATGTGACCCGACCCTGTCAAACTGGAGAACCCCCTATCCCCTCATCTGGAGAAAGCCCAGTGGAGAATCGAGTCAACTCAGAAAAAAGAAGAGCGAACAGACAAAGAACCATCGTTTAAGCACCTGGACCCGGCCCTGCCGGAAGCCTTAGGGATTTCAGTTATAAATGTTACTTTTCTCTTGAGCTAGTTTGGAGTTGGGTTTCTGTCAGGTGCCAGTGACTGCAACCTGCGTAGAGGATAGTTTTGTGGTAGAACTGAAAGAACCATATCCCCACGGGAACCCAAGCAACCGTCCTGTGGAATCCACACCCCAGCCCCAGCCCTCCCCCCAGAGAACTGCACATGAGAAGGGGTGATGCATCTCACCCGGGTGCCGGCGCAGAGGCTGGTGGCAGAGCTGGGGCAGGGCGGGTGGGGCAGGGGATGGGTGCCATGGCCACCAGGGAAGGATGAGCTCTGCCTGGTCTGCTCTCTGCCCCCAAGGCCCAGCAGGGGCCTGGTGCAGAGACAGCCCTGCAAGCCGCAGCGGCCCGAGAGGGCCTTCTGGTCCACAGCTGGTCAGCAATGCCCATGGGCTACTCAGGGAGAACCCAGGGGGTCCGAAAGGGTCAGGGCACTCAGCAGCAGTGATCTGTGTGCAAAGTCAGTGACAGTGATGAGAAGGTGGTGAGTAAAAGCCAGCCATGGTGGAGTACTATTCAGCTCTAAGAAACAACAGTGATATAGCACATCTTATATTTTCCTGGTTAGAGCTGGAACCCATACTACTAAGTGAAGTATCCCAAGAATGGAGAAACAAGCACCACATATGCTCACCAGCAAACTGGTATTAACTGAGCAGCACCTAAGTGAACACATAGGTACTACAGTAATAGGGTATTGGGCAGGTGGGAGGGGGGCAGGGGGCGGGTATATACATACATAATGAGTGAGATGTGCACCATCTGGGGGACGGTCATGTTGGAGACTCAGACTTATGGGGGGAGGGAGGGAAACAGCGTTTATTGAAAGCTTAAAATCTGTACCCCCATAATATGCCGAAATAAAAAAAAAAATTAAAAGCCAGCCATGGTGAGACTCCTCCAGGAGACAAGCCCCTGAGGGTCCCAGAGATCATTCTGAAAAGAGAAGGCTGACTCTGCTGTTGACAGGGGGACTATTGATCAATACGATTTAGGGCCAAATGGGACACCAAGTACCTGGGAGCTACGAGACCAGGAGACCAAGGAAGGTTCTGGCTGCGTGCAGTCTGCAGAATCTGGGTAATTTAGCTGTGCTCTATTTGCTGGATTTGGAATCCGGGTTATATTTACTTCATAAAATGAATTAGAGAGACTGGCACGGTGGCTCACACCTGTAATTCTAGCATTCTGGGAGGCTGCAGCAAGAGGATTGCTTGAGCTCAGGAGTTCAAGACCAGGCTGATCAAGAGCAAGATCCTGTCTCTACCAAAAATAGAAAAAATTAGCCGGGCATGGTGGCACATGCCTGTAGTCCCAGGTACTTAGGAGGCTGAGGCAGAAGGATTGCTTGAGCCCAGGAGTTTGAGGTTGCTGTGAGCTAGGCTGACGCCACAGCTTTCACTCTAGCCTGGGCAACAGAGTGAAACTCTGTCTCAAAAAAAAAAAAAAAAAAAGAGTGGAAAATAACAAGTTTTGGCAAGGATGTGGAAACACTGGAACGCCAGTGCCTTGCTGGTGGGAATATGAAACTGTGCAGCCACTGTGGAAAACAGCTTGGCAGTTCCTCAGAAAGTTAAACATAGGATGGCCACTTAATTCAGCAATTCCGTGTTTGCGTACATGCCCAAAAGAATTGAAAGCAGAAACTCAAACAGGTATCTGTACACTCATGAAAATGCAAAGCGCTCCATGGTGACAGAAAGCAACACAGTGGGAACCGCGGGAGGAAGCCGGGAAGCGGAGAAGGAAAGGATCGTGAGGACACCTAGTGGTGATGGATATGTTTGCAGCCTTGCCTGTGGTGATGCTTTCATGGGTGTGTTGCAAATGTCAAAACTTCTTAATTGCACACTCTGAATATTTGAAATTTATTGTGTCAGTTACGCTTCAACAAAGCTGTGAAAAAACTCAAGAATTTTGATTAGAATTATGTTTGTTATTACTTTTAATTATAATATATTTACTATACTGTATTTTATTGTTAATTTAGCATGTACTCCTACTTATTAAAAAAAAAAAAACAAACTTAACCGTGAAACAACCTCAGGCAGTTCCTTCAGGAGGTATTACAGAAGTCATTGTTATCACAGCAGATGCCAGCTCCACACACGTTACTGCTGTGAAGACCTTCCAGTGGGACAAGATGCAGAGGTGAAGACAGTCATATTGATGACCCTGACCCTTTGCAGGCCTGGGCTAATGTGTGAGTTTGTGTCTCAGTTTTTAACAAGAAATCTCAAAAAGAAAAAAAAAATTTAATTATAAAAATAGAAAAAGCTTATAGAATAAGGATATAAAACAAAATATTTTTGTACAGCTGTACAATGTTTTTGTGTTTTAAACTATTACTACAAAAAAGTCAAAAGTTTAAAAAATTAAAAAGTTTATAGAGTAAAAAAGTTAGAATAAGCTAAAGTTAATTTATTATTGAAGAAAGAAAAATATATTTTTTTAGAAAAATATTTTTTATAAATTTAGTGTAGCTTAACTGTACAGTGTTTATAAAGTCTATGGCAGTGTACGGTAACATCCTAGGCCCTCACATTCACTCACTACTCACTCACTGACTCACCCAGAGCAATTTCCACTCCTGCAAGCTCCATTCATGGTGAGTGCCCTGTACAAGTGTACCATTGTTTTTTTCTTTTTTCGAGACAAAGTCTCACTCTGTTGCCCAGGCTACAGTGCCATGGTGTCAGCCTAGCTCACAGCAACCTCAAACTCCTGGGCTCAAGCGATCCTCCTGCCTCAGCCTCCCGAGTAGCTGGGACTACAGGCATGCGCCACCATGCCCGGCTAATTTTTTCTATGTATTTTTAGTTGTCCAGCTAATTTCTTTCTATTTTTAGTAGAGACGGGATCTCACTCTTGCTTGGTCTGGTCTCAAACTCCTGCGCTCAAATGACCTACCCACCTCAGCCTCCCAGAGTGCTAGGATTACAGGCGTGAGCCACCACACCAGGCCCAAGTGTACCATTTTTTATCTTTTATACCATATTTTTACTGTACTTTTCTGTTTAGATGTGTTTAGATATGCAAACACTACTGTGTTCCAGTCGCCTGCAGTGTTCAGTACGGTAACGTGCGGTACAGTTTGCAGCCTGGGAGCAGTGGGCTGTGCCATGCAGCGTAGCTGCACCAAATGGGTTCGTGTAAGTGCACTCTGTGATGTTCAGCAATGATGAAACCGCCTAACTACACATTTCTCAGAACGTGTCCCCATCATTAAGGGATGCTCAGCCGTATATGTGTGTTGTATCCATTTAATATCTCTCAGCAGTTGTTGTAACTTTCAGTGTACAGTTCTCACAAATCTTTTGTGAAATTACTCCCCTCAGTATTTAAAATTTTTGATGCTATTGTAAAAGTATGAATTTTTTTGTATGGTTTTACATTTTTTAATTTCTGATTGTTCATTGCCAGTGTGTAGAAATACAATCATAAAAAATTATTAGGAATAACCTTAATAATATTAATAAATATGAGAGTTATACAAAGAAACAGAATTTTTTCTTAGTGATATAAAATTTTGGAACAACATATGTTTCAGGATGGAAATCTAAATTTTAGATTTTAACAACAAGTCTATCCAAGCTTCTGTAGTATTTTTTTTTTTTTTGAGAACTTGACAATGCCTTTTTAAAAGCCATTTGAAAGAACTAACAATCAAGGCTAGTTAAGAACATTTGAAAAGGAGAGAAAGTAGCTTTACCAGATTAAAAACCCATTGCAAACGAAGTACTGCAGTACTGAAACTAATATTTTCTGGTACAACAATACATGGTCAGATTAATGATATTTAATAGTCAGAAATTGGCCCTGGGATAATCAGGAATGTCATAACTAATAAAGCAAGGATTGCAAATTAGTGGACAAGACACTGTTCATTCAATAAAAGGCTCTAAGACACATGATTATTTGGAAAATAATAAAAATAGCACATAACAGAATAAGACCCATTAAAGGGCTAAACGTAAATAATAATAATAATGAAGTCACAAAAACATTGGGGACTGTAGACGATTATGTCATTGCTCCCTGCATGAAGCAATGGAAGAAGCCACAGAGAAAAAGACACTTCAAAATAGCTATGGAGTGGAACTAGAATGTTCCTAACACAAAGAAATGATAAATACTTGAGGTAATGGGTACCCCAATTACCTGATCGTTACACATTTTATGCCTGTATCAAAACATCATAGGCACCCCATAAACATATACAATTATGTATCCACAATGATTAAAAATGAAAAAAATTTTTAAAAGAAAAATGGAATAGATACAACTTCATTCACATTTCAACCCTTTGTGCTGTAAAAGTTCCAGGGCTCTGGCCCCACGAGGTGGTGTGGCAGGCGTCAGGGGACTGGGGGGGGGGGCAGAGGAGTTGCTGGTGAGGGAGCTGGGGTGGGTGAGGAGGGCGGACCTGTCACCACCACCCCCAGTCCTGTGAGGTCAGCCCCTTTCCCCTCTCCTTCCCCCCATGTCAGGATTGGGGACCCCAAATCCTTCCAGCTGGGTCAGAGGGAGGCATGGAGTTCCCGCAGTCCCACCGTCCTCCACGAAGCTGAGCGAACCAGACGCTCGGGGATTGAAAGGATGAATTATAACGCAGCTAAAGTACCCAAGGGTTGAAAATGCTAAAGGACGTACAAAATTCAAGGAAAAAGGAAGATGTAAATGTGAAATGATAAAGTAACTAGATAGCCAGAAAAAGATAAGCCAACCTAAAAGAAAAGAAAAACCAGGAGGAGCCAGGTCACTCGGAATGGCCAGGTGTGCTACAGTTAGAACAGGTATGTCTAAAGCCAGACATCAAAACAATTTCCAGGCACAGTTTTTAAAATTAAAAAACAAGAAGTAGCAGGCAAAGAGCACAAGCTCATAAGGACTGGACTGGACTGGACTGAAATCAGGGCAGGGTGGAGAAGGCGGCTCTGGGCCTCTGCAGCCTGGCCAGGCACCAGCCGCCTTTTCAGGGTCTCAGGGGCATGAATGGGGACTTGTCCTTGGCCACATTCATCAGCCACGGGAGGGCCAGGCCCACCTCATTGGCGCTGCAGGAAAACCAGCCACCTACAGAGCCCCCAGTCCCAGGCCTAGCTCTCCTTCTTTCAAAGCCCTTGGTGTTGTTTCTCGGTCCTGCTCCCCCCTCTGTAGGGCTGGGGGGCAAATGCTGTCATCCAGGCTGACAGGGACTGCTTTGTCCCTCAGTCAGGGCTCTGTCCTCACCACCTTTCTGGGCCTTGTCAGATTTGGGGGCCACACCTTAGGCCACCAGCACTGCTGAGAGTCACTGGGCATAAAACAGCCACACACTCCTGCAGAAGGGACCACCATGGACCTGCGCAGGACCTCGGCTCCAGCCACGGCTGGGCCCCTCCACACGCCCAGACACCCTTGTCCCTGCACAGGTGCCTTCCTGCTCCCACGCTACCTCTGGGGGAAGGGTGGGTGGTTGGTTTGGTCAATTGCCATTAACTATTTTACTTGCTTTTTGAATGTGTACCTGCACATCGAACAAAATTCCAGGATAGCATATAGTAAAGAACATCTCCCCATCCCCTACCCCCACCCCAGCCGCCATGTCCCGCCTGCTGCCACCTGTCTCTGTGGATGTGCTCAAGGGTGTCCACAGACACCGCATGTACATGCAGCCACCGCCCTCTCTGCATATTCCACACAAAGCGAAGCATACTAGGGGCACTGTATTTTGTTTTTTCACCTAAAAGTGACTCTGAAAGATCATTCTGCATCCGTACACGTGGAGCTGCCCATTCCACTGGAAGCTGCCGCAGCTCCATCTATGAACGAACCAGGATGCGTTTGAGCAGCCCCTGTGGGCCGACAGTGCTGATGCGACACTGATGTCAGTGTAACGCCACTCCCACCCCTCCTACATGTCCCTGCATTTCCAGAACCTGGTTCCAGTATGGTGCAGGCTAAATTCTGCCCACAAGAGGCACCGTCACAGGATTTAGAAGGCAGAAGGAAGCCATTGCTCTCCAGCGGCAGGTGTAGCTAAGCCGTGAAAATCGCCACCTCTTCCCTTGGCTTTGGGGCAGCGCTCTGCACGAGCCCCACTGCAGTGCTCTCAGCAGCTGAGATCCTTGGTGACAGCTTCCAGCAGGTCCGGGCGTCCTCCTGGGGGTCATCTGCTTTGGTCCTGCCAGCACCTCGGATCATCAGTGGCACCTTCCCTGCCATCCGTCCCCTCACTCCTGGAACCTTCCTGACCTTTCCTCTCCCAGCCCTTCCAATGCTTCTGCAAATCCCTAATTCCCTGTATTAAATCTCTTTCTACACAAAATACCTAGACCTTCCCGAGCTCCTTAAAACCCTCTTTCTCTCTTCTGTGGTCAACGTCCACGCTGCACTAATCCTTCTCCAGGGCCTTTTAAATGGCTCCAGTCTTTCCCATATTATAATAAACAAAGGCGAAAAAGTCTTTCAATCCCATGAACCTCTTCCACTATGCCCTTTTTTCTGACCTCATAGCCAAAGTCCCTCAGAGTGCTGTCTCCATTGACTCCTCCAGCCTCTGCAATTTGCTTGTACCCCCGTCAGTCTAGAGCTGTGGTCCCCAACCCCTGGACTGTGGACCGGTACAGGTCCGTGGCCTGTTAGGAGCCGGGGTGCACAGCAGACGCACGGCAGGCCAGACAGGGAAGCTTCACCTGCGTTTACAGCTGCTCCCATCGTCAAGGTAGCGCCTGAGCCCCGTCTCCTGCCAGATCATCAGCGGCATTGGATTCTGCATCGTGGTGACTTGTGTAATTATTTCATTATATATTATAATGCAATAATAATAGAAATAAAGTGCATAATAAATATAATGCACTTGAATCATCCTGAAACCATCCCCCCACCCTCCGTTCACGGAAAAATTGTCTTCCATGAAACTGTTCCCTGGTGCCAAAAAGACTGGGGACTGCTGGTCTAGAGTCAGGAGGCATGGGGGACTCCTGGTCACTCTTGGTCGTCTGGTCTGTCCTCCCATCTCTGAACCACTGCATCCTCTATCCACACCACGCGGGGGTTCAGGCCGGACAGGATGTGGCTCACGGTAGCCACTGCCACACCATGCCCAGGACGGGAGCCACAGGCAGAGGTTCTGCGGGTGGCCACCCTCCAGGCTCCTCTTCAAGAGGCAGTGACACAAGCCACCACCTGCTCTCCTGCAAGCGACCAGGCAGGAGTCTGGGTTCATGCACAGATACTGCAGGAAGCGACGGGGTTTGCGTCGACAGCCTGAAGGTCAGTGGGTTTGCAGAGGAGTGGCCGGGGGCTCGCTGGAGGGCAGCATGGATGCCTTCCTGCCCACCCTGCGCCAGGCCCTGGGGTCAGCCACCCCCCTCAGCATTTCCCCGTCACCAGTCCCCAGGCCAAGGGAGACTCGTGGGGTCCCTCACAAAGTGGAATGCACAGTCAGAACTAGGGTGAGCACCCAGCTGGAGGGGCAGAATGCTGAGGTCAGGAGCTGTGTACTAAGCAATTCGGCCTCTCCAGAGAGAGAGCTGGCCTGTGTCCCTTAGTCCAGGATCCTGGGAGATAACCTAGAAGCCCTTGGAATTTTCCAAGTGACAGGAGTGTCTTCATTTCTCACAATGGACCCCTCGGATCATACCTGATCGTTTATTCCAACAAAGTGACTCACAGTGGGCCCTGGGGCCAGAGACATCAGATCAGCCTCTGGGGTGGGAGGTGGGGGGCAACCTGGAGCTTGAGTTCATCCGCGTGCCGATGGTTCGATCAATCATGCCCACATAAGGAAACTGCAGTACAGATTCCGGCCACCAAAGCCGGGCAAACTTCCCTGGTTGGCAGCACTGTGTGTACTGCACCCATCACGGCCAGCGGAGGTAAGGCCACCTGTCACTCCACGGGGAGGAGATGACTCCCCATCAGGACCCTCCCTGGACTCTGCCCTATGTGTCTCGTCCTTTGGCTGGTTCTAATTCATACCCTCTCCCTATAATAAACATGACCAGGAGTTTGATCATTTTCAATGGCTTCCGTGAGTCATTCTAGCAAATTGTCAAACCTGAAGCCACAATTACTCATAGGCAGCTGATCTAAAGTAAAGGTAGTGCTGGGGACCCTGAATTTGTGGGTAGTGTCTAAAGGCGGTCTCATGGGGACTGTTCCCTGCAACAGGACACTTGGGGGAACTCATTGCAACTGTTGTCACAAGCCTTGGGCAGATGTAGCAGTTGGAAGGGCTGTGCCCTTCACCTCAAGCTTGGCTAACACCCAGGTAGGAGCAGAACCCGGCCCTAGTCCTGTCCCTATTTTCTCCCAGTGAGGCCTGTCACAAGTCTCCAACATACTATATGACCTCCTCCAGGGCCAGGACCCTGTCCTCAGCCCTGAGATCCCTGCTGAACATTTATGAGGGTAAAGCTGGAATCCTTCACCTTTTGCCTGGACTTTGCCTGACCCGGTGATGTTTCCCACAGGGGAAGAGACTGAAAGACTTGGGGCTCATGAGTCCCTTGAAGTCACTTGCAAGATTCTGTGATGGACCTGGGGCTTTTTCTGGAGAGACTCCAGAGCTCTCCTCAGATTCTCAAAGCAACAGTGCAAGGGCCAAGACAAGAGGGGTACCCGGATCTATCACAGATTTTCCTGGGCTCGTGGCCAGGTGCCAAAATGCTCCAAGACGCTCCAGATCACGAAGGAGCCCTCTGGAGAGAAACGTGTCCACTTGGGGGGGTCAAAGCTAAAGCTCCATGTCATGGGACGTGTGTTGTTGTAGTGTTGGAAAGGGGCGTGCAAATGTGATCTTATGCAGAGGGGAGGGCAGGGGTCATGCCAGTGGTGTGATAGCATCTCCCCAGGCGGGAGGCTGAGGTGGGGACCATGGATTCTAGGAAATATATGCGAATCGTCGCCCCAGGGACTGGGGCCGGGTCATCCCAGGATGGAGCACAACCCGAGTGTAAGGACGGCCACGTCCTACCCAAAGCAGTGGAGATGTTGAGATGAAAGGTCTGGAAAAGCTGACATCTGAGAGTGACTAAGGCAAGACAGGATCCCTCGGCCTAGAAAAAGCACCGTGCCAGGCTAGCCACCCTGGGAGGCTGAGTTCTCACCCACAGAATGGAAATGAGACTGACGTTCAAGGGCAATGTTATGGGGGGCAGTGGAGCTGCGCCCGCTCAAGGAGGCATCGGCAACTGCGGGTGAAATGCGAGCCCAGGCAGGAAGGACCAGGCAGGAAGGACCAAGGCCCAGCCCATGGTCTGAGGATGATGAAGGAGGAAGTCCTCGTGGCCCAGGACCTTCAGCTGGGGGACACTTGGTGTGGGGACACAGACAGGATGGCGGATCCTGTCACTGGGATTATCGATCCACCTTTGTGATGAACCCGGCTGAGTAGACCAATCTCGTTTTCTGGGATGGTTGATCAACATACAACCTTGTTTTCTGTTTGTCTCCGTGTACAGACGTCTTACCTGATACAGAGCATTGATTCATTAACATGGAACTCACGGCCACCCGCACGACAACTCTCACCTGAACAAAGCTTACCTAACACGAGTATTGTCTCCGAAGGCACATCACAGCTTCTTGCACTTAGGGACGCCGTTCTTGAGCACCTCACTCCAAGGCCACATTAAACAGGGAAATCATCAACAAAAAGCACAAAATGCACTAAACACAGCACTAAATAGACCACAGAAAGGACACTTGTTTATAGTGTGAGAGCTGAAGCCAGAGAGTGACCTCGTCCAACCTCAGCTGGGACTGTGCCCATCAGACGAGCCACATCTTTTGCCGCTCTGTCGCATGTTCATGAATGACCACAAAAGTGCCACGAGTATTAATTTGGGGTCTACCAGTATATTTTAGCAAGGGTGAATTTGCTAATACTGTATGAAATCCGTAAATAATGAGGAACAACTGTATATATTAAATTTATCGCAAGGTATCGGCTTACACAATTGCAGGCACTGGTGAATCCAAAATCCTCTCAGCAGGCAGCCGGGGGCAGGCGAGCTGGAGCTCTCCGGCCGGAGCTGAAGCTCACAGGCAGCAGGTCTTCTTCAGGGAATCCTCCGTTCTGCTCATGAGGCCTTTCACGTGTTGGAATCAGCCCCACCCAGATGATCTAGGAAAATCCCTCTTACTTAAAGCCACCTGACTATGGATTTTCATCCCATCTACAAACTACCTTCACAGGAACCCAATGACTGTTTGATTGAAGAGCCTGGACTGTTGCCTAGGCAAACTGACGTATCAAAAGACCTTCAGGGCCGGGCGCGGTGGCTCACGCCTGTAATCCTAGCACTCTGGGAGGCCGAGGCGGGCGGATTGCTCAAGGTCAGGAGTTCAAAACCAGCCTGAGCGAGACCTCGTCTCTACCATAAAAATAGAAAGAAATTAATTGGCCAACTAATATATATAATATAAAAATCAGCCGGGCATGGTGGCTCGTGCCTGTAGTCCCAGCTACTCGGGAGGCTGAGGCAGGAGGATTGCTTGAGCCCAGGAGTTTGAGGTTGCTGTGAGCTAGGCTGAAGCCATGGCACTCACTCTAGCCTAGGCAAGAAAGCGAGACTCTGTCTCAAAAAAAAAAAAAAAAGACCTTCAGGATCACCAAAAGAAATCACAGATACTGTCACTCCACATTACAGTTGTAGTATTGAAGAAAGAAACATATGGGCCAGGTGTGGTGGCTCACGCTTGTAATCCTAGCACTCTGGGAGGCCGAGGCGGGCGGATCATTTGAGCTCAGGAGTTGGAGACCAGCCTGAGCAAGAGCGAGACCCAGTCTCTACTAAAAAAAATAGAAAGAAATTAGCTGGACAACTAAAAAAAATATATATATATACATATATATATATATAAATTAGCCGGGCATGGTGGCTCATGCCTGTAGTCCCAGCTACTCGGGAGGCTGAAGAAGAAGGATCGCTTGAGCCCAGGAGTTTGAGGTTGCTGTGAGCTAGGCTGAAGCCACGGCACTTTATCCCGGGCAACAGAGTGAGACTCTGTCTCAGAAAAAAGAAAAAAAAAAAAAAAGAAAGAAAGAAACATATGAAAAAGACTATGTATTACCTAGTTTCACTTTTAGTAATAAACATGACAGGACACAAAAGCTATGGTGTTTTTTTGTGCTGAAAAATTCTTGTCAATGGATGAATGAAACCAGCAAAACTGAAGGATCCCTCTTGAAAATGCATTTAAAGATGCAGGGGTTGTTTTGTTTTGGTATAAGGAAAGCTCAATTCAAAAAAAGCCGGAACACTTACTCGGTTTGCTATCTCACAATACGATGACATGCTGACCAGAGTGTCAAACAAGACTCCCACACTGTTAGGGAGACATGTTAGAGCACAAGGTCAAGTGAACAGAAATTATGGAGTTACTTTTTGGATTGGATCAGAAGAAAACACTGCAAATAGTTCCCCTATCAAAGGACATAATATGCTCTGGAATAAATGACATTTCTATTAACATTTTGGAGCAGGCCATTGGGAAGGAAGCAGCAGCCTGGCGGGGGTCCCCTGCAGCACGCAGCTTGGCCGTCTCTCCAGCCAGGCGCCTCCTTGCTTTTGTTCACTATGTGTGCACTGACGCTGCCCACTGCTATCCAACTGTGAGTCGTCATCGCAAACTACAAAGGCTATCGACATTTGGGCAGTGGGAGAAAGATGTTTTGCCTAGATTACTGATTTCATCAAGTTTGACACTGGTAACCTGTGTATGGTGACTGGAGGCGCTAACCTGGGAAGAATTGGTGTGATCACCAACAAAGAAAGACATCCCGGGTCTTTTGATGTGGTTCACGTGAAAGATGCCAATGGCAACAGCTTTGCCACTCGCCTCTCCAACATTTTCCTTATTGGCAAAGGCAACAAACCATGGATTTCTCTTCCTCGAGGAAAAGGTATCCGCCTCACCATTGCTGAAGAGAGGGATAAGAGACTGGCAGCCAAACAGAGCAGTGGGTGAAATGGTCTCCATGTAACATAATAACACATTAAAAAGTCATTTGTACTTAATTAAAGATATTACAGTGTGGAAAAAAAAAAAAGATGTTTTGCCAAACAAAACTTTGCCTGGAAAGAAAAGTGTCATTCTGCACAGATGGACCTCTTGCAAAGCTGATTTTGCAATTTTGGTGAAAAAAGACTCTCCGAGGTCCTCCTCACTCAGTGCATTTTACAAAGACTTTCCCAACATGTCTGCAGAATGTTCTGTCAACATTGGTAAAAGTCATCAACTTCATCAGAAGCAGGTCTCTCAGTGGTCGTATTTGAAAAAAAAAGTTTATCAGGAAATGGCAGTATATGAAGTGCTTGTCCCTGGCTTTCAGAGAATGAGCCTGAAGTGTTTGTTCAAACAGAACAAACAGCAGAAATCTCACTTTTTCTGAGAGAAAAAGAAAGCCTACTTCTGGAAACACTTCAGAGGAAGAGATTTTATCCTTGCATTGGCTCATACGGTAGATATTTTTAATCATATGAATAAAATAAGTTTTCCTATTCAAGGTCCTGAAGTCACCATTTATGATGCCCCTCCTAGAAAATTCACAAGCTTTCTAGGTTGAGCTGCTGATATGGGAGAATAGAGGTAATGTCCTTGCAAATGATCAACTTCCGGTGAGTGCTTCCTCCAAATAGAGCAGAGACACAAAATTCTCTATCAATCTGTTTGCAAAGAGAAATTTGCCAGCACCTGGAAATACTTAATAACTTGCACAAGTTATTTTGACCTTGAGAGCATTAAAGTTGAACCATGGATCTGTAATTCTTTTCTTTCTGATATAATGTGCACCTGAATTATGACCTAGCTCAAGATGAATTAACTTGTTGTTCTTAGGACAAAAATACTTATTACAAGTAGAGTTTAACTAAAATAATTCTGATATTCTTTGAAAAAAGCCAATCTTGGAGCTGAGTGTGGTGTCATGCACCTGTAGTCCCAGCTACTTGGGAGACTGAGGTGATCGCTTAAGTCCAGAAGTTCAAAGCCAGCCTGGGCAGAAGAGGGAGACCTTGTCTTAAAAAAAAAAAGAAAGAAGGTCGGGCGTGGTGGCTCACGCCTGTAATCCTAGCACTCTGGGAGGCCAAGGCAGGTAGATCGCTCAAGGTCAGGAGTTTGAAACCAGCCTGAGGACACACACACACACACACACACACACACACACACACACACACACACACACACCCCGTCTCTACTAAAAATAGAAAGAAACTAATTGACCAACTAAAAACATATGTAGAAAAAATTAGCCGGGCATGGTGGTGCATGCCTGTAGTCCCAGCTGAGGCAGGAGGATTGCTTGAGCCCAGGAGTTTGAGGTTGCTGTGAGCTAGGCTGACGCCACGGCACTCACTCTAGCCTGGGCAACAAAGTGAGACTCTGTCTCAAAAAAAAAAAAAGAAAGAAAGAAAAGCCTATTTTCACTTAGTAAAGCAAGTCCAGGAGGCTTAGATTCCATTTGTAACAATATATATTTTCAAATCAAGATTTTCCGGATTTATACTAACAAAAGGAAAACTTGAAATCAATTTGATGTACAAAATTATATGATATTGTCTTGTCAAAGATCACCCTACAGTTTGTTTTTATTCAGATTAAGTCACAACAGCTTTCACACTGTCATGTCTTTAAAAAATACATTTTCACTTTAATTTGCTTATATATTTTTAAGTTGATATATATTAATAATTTATATTCAATAAAATGCACAAAAATCACAAGCATACAGCTTGATGAGTTTTGACAATTGCACACATCTATGTCTTCACCACCCCTTTCGAGATAGGAGTGTTTCCATCACCCTCCAAAATCCCCTGAGCACCCTTCCCCACCCCACTCCCAGAGACAACCACTTTTTTTTGATTTCTATGACTGGTGTTTAGCTTTGTTTATTAATTCCAGCTTCTATCACACCACATGATATTTTGGACTCATCCATGTAGTTGACTAAATAAGTAGTTTTTTTGTTACTAAGTAGTATTCCATTACATTAATATATTACAGTTTATTCATCCAGTCTCCTCTTCATGGACATTTGAGTTCTTTCCGGTTTTTGGCTTCTGTCGATAAAGCTGCTACAAACACACTCATACGAGTCCTTTTGTGGACATATGTTTTAATTTTTCCTGAGAAAGTATTCAGGAGTGGAATTGCTAACTCATAGGATAGATGTATGTTTAACTTTGTCCTCTCATAGACTGTCAGGGCAGGTGTATGTTTGACTTTATAACAGTCCCACACTTCCTGAATGGCTGCAC
Organism: Microcebus murinus; assembly: GCF_040939455.1. Taxonomy (NCBI): domain Eukaryota; kingdom Metazoa; phylum Chordata; class Mammalia; order Primates; family Cheirogaleidae; genus Microcebus; species Microcebus murinus. The sequence continues at coordinate 99,620,514 of NC_134111.1, forward strand.
CATGTGGCACTCCACCGGCAATACCTGAGAGTCATCGGTGCTCTACATCCTTGACGCTTTGGCATTGTCGGTATTGCTGATTTTAGGTGTTCTGGTGGCTGTAGGGTGGTATTTCATTGTGGTTTTATTTATTTTTTATTTATTAAAAAAAAAATTTTTTTTTAATAGACAGGGCTTCACTCTGTCACCCAGGCTGGAGTGCAGCGGAGTGATCATAGCTCACTACAATAGCTCCTTGCTGATTTTTAAAAAATGTTATGTTTATGTTCATGAAAAATATTGGTCTTGGCTGGGCCCGGTGGCTCACGCCTGTAATCCTAGCACTCTGGGAAGCCGAGGCGGGCAGATCGCTCGAGGTCAGGAGTTCGAAACCAGCCTGAGCAAGAGCGAGACCCTGTCTCTACTAAAAATAGAAAGAAATTAATTGGCAAACTAAAAACATATATAGAAAAAATTAGCCGGGCATGGTGGTGCATGCCTGTAGTCCCAGCTACTCGGGAGGCTGAGGCAGGAGGATTGCTTGAGCCCAGGAGTTTGAGGTTGCTGTGAGCTAGGCTGACGCCACAGCACTCACTCTAGCCTGGGCAACAAAGTGAAACTCTGTCTCAAAAAAAAAAAAAAAAAAGAAAGAAAGAAAGAAAGAAAAAGAAAAATATTGGTCTCTTTTTTCTTATAATGGCCTTGTCATATGTTGGTATCAGTGCTCATAAAACAAATTGGAAAACATTCTCTCCTCTATTTTCTGAAATAGTTTGTGGCAGATTTGTATTATTTCTTCCTTAAACATTTTATAAAATTTACTCATAAAGCCATCTGGGCCTGGAGTTTTCCTTGTGGCAAGGTTTTAAATTATAAATTTAACTTCTTCAGTAGATGTAGGGAGTATTCAGATTTTCCATTTCTTCTTGTGTCAGTTTTGGAAAGTTACGTTTTCAAAGAATTTGCTCATTTCATTTAAGTTGTTAAACTTTCTGGAGTAAAGCTGTTCACAATATTCTCTCATTATACTTAATATCTATAGAATCTGTAGTCATAGTCTCTCTTCTGTTCCTGATAATGGCTATTTGTGTTTTCACTTCTTTTTTCTTGATCAGTCTTGCTAGGGGGTTATCAATTATATTAATCCTCTTAATCCTTTCAAAGGACCAACTTTTGTCTTTATTTTTCTATATTATTAATTTCCATTCTTATTTTTATTATTTCCTTTTTCTACTTATTTTAAGCAAATTTCCTCTTCCTTTTTTACCTGCTTAAGCTGGAAACTTAGATCATTTTATTTTATTTTGTTTTTTCTGTTTCCTTTTTCCTTTTTTTTAATTTTTAATTTTAGCGTATTATGGGGGTACAAGTGTTAAGGTTACATATATTGTCCATGCCCCTCTTCCCCCTCGAGTAAGAGCTTCAAGCGTGTACATCTCCCAAACGTTGCACATCTTACTCGTTGTGGTTGTATATACCCATCCCCTCCTCCCCCCTCCCACCCTCCCAACACCCAATAAATGTTACTCCTATATGTCCACTTAGGTATTGATCCGTTAATACCAATTTGCTGGTGAGTACATGTGATGCTTGTTTTTCCATTCTTGAGATACTTCACTTAGTAGAATGGGTTCCAGCTGTATCCATGAATATACAAACAGTGCTATATCACCATTGTTTCTTAAAGCTGAGTAGTACTCCATGGTATACATATACCACATTTTATTAATCCATTCTTGGATTGATGGGCACTTGGGCTGTTTCCACAGGCTTGCAATTGTGAATTGTGCTGCTATAAACATTTGAGTGTTGGCCGGGCGCGGTGGCTCACGCCTGTAATCCTAGCTCTTGGGAGGCCGAGGCGGGCGGATTGCTCAAGGTCAGGAGTTCAAAACCAGCCTGAGCAAGAGCGAGACCCCGTCTCTACTATAAATAGAAAGAAATTAATTGGCCAACTGATATATATATATAAAAAAAAAAATTAGCTGGGCATAGTGGCGCATGCCTGTAGTCCCAGCTACTCGGGAGGCTTAGGCAGAAGGATCGCTCGAGCCCAGGAGTTTGAGGTTGCTGTGAGCTAGGCTGACGCCACGGCACTCACTCTAGCCTGGGCAACAAAGCAAGACTCTGTCTCAAAAAAAAAAAAAAAACATTTGAGTGTAGATGTCTTTTTCATAAAGTTACTTTTGATCTTTTGAGTAGATGCCCAGTAGTGAAATTGCTGGATCAAATGGTAGATCTACTTGTATCGCTTTGAGGTATCTCCATATTGCTTTCCACAGAAGTTGAACTAGTTTGCAGTCCCACCAGCAGTGTAGGAGTGTTCCTCTCTCTGCATCCACGCCAGCATTTGTTGTTTGGGGACTTTTTGATAAAGGCCATTCTCACTGGAATTAAGTGATATCTCATTGTGGTTTTGATTTGCATTTCCCTGATGATTAGAGATGTTGAACATTTTTTCATGTGTTTGTTGGCCATTATTCTGTCTTCTTTTGAGAAGTTTCTGTTCATGTCCTTTGCCCATTTTTTGATAGGGTTGTTTGATTTTTTTCTTGCTGATTTTCCTGAGTTCTAAATAGATTCTAGTTAACAGCCCTTTATCAGATGTGTAGCTTGCAAAAATTTTCTCCCATTCTATGGGTTGTCTGTTTGCTCTCTTGACAGTTTCTTTGGCTGTGCAGAAGCTTTTTAATTTGATCAGGTCCCATTTGTTTATTTTTGTTGCTGTTGTGATTGCCTTTGGGGTCTTCTTCATAAATTCTTTGCCTAGGCCAATGTCTAGAAGAGTATTTCCAACATTTTCCTCTAGAATTCTAATAGAAACTTAGATCATTAATCTTTTTTTTTTGAAACAGAGTCTCACTCTTGCCTGGGTGAGTGCCGTGGCGTCAGCCTAGCTCACAGCAACCTCCAACTCCTGGGCTCAAGCGATCCTCCTGCTTGAGGATTGCTCCTCAGCCTCCCGAGTAGCTGAGACTACAGGCATGCACTACCATGCCTTGTTAAGTTTTCTAAATTTAGTAGAGACGAGCTCTCGCTCTTGCTCAGGCTGGTCTCAAACTCCTGAGCTTGAGCAATCTGCCCACTACGGCCTCTCAGAGTATTAGGATTACAGGCGTGAGCCACCATGCCAGGCCTAGATCATTAATCTTAAAACTTTTTCTTCTTTCTAAAGCTTATTTTGTTCTGTTTTATTTTTTTTAGACAATCTTGCCCTTCACCCTGGGTAGAGTATAGTGGCGTCAGCCTAGCTCACAGCAACCTCCAATTCCTGGGCTCAAGCAATCCTGCTGCCTCAGCCCCACAAGTAGCTGGGACTGCAGGTGCGCGCCACCAAGCCCAGCTAATGTTTTTTTTCTTTTTTCTTTTTTGTAGTGATGGGGTCTCACTCTCGCTCAGGCTGGTCTTGAACTCCTGAGCTCAAGTGATCCTCCGCCTCTGCCTCCCAGAGTGTTAGGATTACAGGCACAAGCCACCGTGATGAGCCTCTTTTCTAAAGTATTTTAAGTTATACATTTCCACCATCTAAGTACTATTTTAGCTGCATCCCAAAACGTGTTTTCATTATCATTCATTTTGAAATATTATCTAATTTCTCTTGTGATTTCTACTTTGATCCATTCAAAAGTGTTTTTCAGAAGTATACTTAATATACAAATATTTAGGGATTTTCTAGATATCTTATTGTTACTGATTTCTATTTCTTTTTCTTTTTCTTTTTTGAGACAGAGTCTCACTTTGTTGCCCTGGCTAGAGTGAGTGTCGTGGCATCAGCCTAGCTCACAGCAACCTCAAACTCCTGGGCTCAAGTGATTCTCCTGCCTCAGCTTCCCAAGTAGCTGGGACTACAGATATGCTAATTTTTTGTATATATATATTTTAGTTGGTCAATTAATTTCTTTCTATTTTTAGTAGAGACGGGGTCTCGCTCAGGCTGGTTTCAAACTCCCGACCTCGAGCAATCCGCCCACCTCGGCCTCCCAGAGTGCTAGGATTACAGGCGTGAGCCACGGCTCCCGGCCCTGATTTCTATTTCTTTTTTTTTTTTTCTTTTTTTTGAAACAGTCTCACTCTCTTTCCTGGGCTAGAGTGCCGTGGCATCAGCCTAACTCACAGCAACCTCAAATTCCTGGGCTCAAGCCTCCCGAGTAGCTGGGACTACAGGCATGCGCCACCATGCCCGGCTAATTTTTTCTATATATATTAGTTGGCCAATTAATTTCTTTCTATTTATAGTAGAGACGGGGGTCTCGCTCTTGCTCAGGTGGGATTCGAACTCCTGACCTCGAGCAAACCGCCCGCCTCAGCCTCCCAGAGTGCTAGGATTACAGGCGTGAGCCACTGCGCCTGGCCAGATTTCTATTTCTTTTCACACTATTTCACGCTATTTCTATTTCACACTTTATTCAGCATCAGAATCTAATTTATTTCTGTTATGTCAAGATTATAATTGTTATTATTAGGCTGGGCGCGGTGGCTCATGCCTGTAATCCTAGCACTCTGGGAGGCCAAGGCAGGTGGATCGCTCAAGGTCAGGAGTTCAAAACCAGCCTGAGCAAGAGCGAGATGCTGTCTCTACTATAAATAGAAAGAAATTAATTGGCCAACTAATATATATAGAAAAAATTAGCCGGGCATGGTGGCGCATGCCTGTAGTCCCAGCTATTCGGGAGGCTGAGGCAGCAGGATTGCTTGAGCCCAGGAGTTTGAGGTTGCTGTGAGCTAGGCTGACGCCAAGGCACTCACTCTAGCCTGGGCAACAAAGCGAGACTCTGTCTCAAAAAAAAAAAATTCATTATTATTGAGATGGAGTCTTACTTTGTCACCTGGGTTAGAGTGCCATGGCATCAGCCTAGCTCACAGCAACCTCAAAGTCCTGGGCTCAAGCAATCCTCCTGCCTCAGCCTCCTGAGTAGCTGAGACTCCTCAGCTACTTACCACCACACCTAGCTAATTTTTCTATATTTTAGTAGAGATGGGGTCTCTCTCTTGCTCAGGTTGGTCTCGAACTCCTGAGTCCAAGTGATCCTCCCTACTCGAACTCACAGAGTGCTAGGATTAGAGGCATGAGCCACCATGCCTGGTCCAAGATTATACTATGTATGTCTTCTAATCCTTTGAAATTTCTTGAGATTTATTTTGCAGCTTAGAATATTTTGATGAATGTTCCATGTGCACTTGAAAAGAATATATTTTCAGTTGTTAGGTCTAATTGATTGACAGTTTTCAATTCTTCTGTATCATTACTGATATTTGTGTACTTCCTTTATCTATTACTAAATGAGGGGTGTTTTTGTTTTTGTTTTTGTTTTTGTTTTTTGAGACAGAGTCTCACTCTGTTGCCCGGGCTAGAGTGCCGTGCCGTCAGCCTAGCTCACAGCAACCTCAATCTCCTGGGCTCAAGCGATCCTCCTGCCTCAACCTCCAGAGTAGCTGGGACTACAGGCATGCGCCATATATTTTTAGTTGTCTAGCTAATTTCTATTTTTTTTTTAGTAGAGACGGGGTCTCACTCTTGCTCAGGCTTGTCTGGAACTTCTGAGCTCAAACGATCTATCCACCTTGGCCTTCCAGAGTGCTGGGATTACAGGTGTGAGCCACTGTGCCCAGCCTCATCCACTGTCTTATCCTGATGAGAATTTAGCCATCATTATTGTAAATGTTCCTTTGCATTACAATAGATCTTTTTGTTTGGCTGTTTTAACGTTTTTCTTTGTTTCTGGTTTTCAACAATTCAGTTAAGATGGACTGAGACATGGCCTTCTTCTTGGATCTGTGGGTTGTTTTTCCATCAAATTTAGAAATTAAAAAAAAATTTTATTTATTTTTATTTTCCCTTTCCATACCTTACCATAAAAAATTTAGAAATTTCTTGGCCATTAATTTTTGGAGTTTTTTTTCTGCTTCAACCTCTCCTCTCCTTGGACTCAGTTACATACATTAGACAACTTGATACTGTCATTGAGGCTCTGTTCACTTTTTTCCCAATCTTTTTCTCTTTTAACTTTCGTTTGGATAATTTCTATTGCTTCACCTTCTGGTTCACTGATCCTTTCTTCAGCTGTTAAATCCTTCTAGTGAATTTTTCAGGTGTTCTATTTTTCAGTTCTAGGATTTCCATTCGGTTCTTTATTTAGAGTTTCTATATCTCTGCAGAAATTTCCCATTTTTCATTCAATATATTCATATTTTCCTATAAATTCTTTAACATATTTATAATGAATAAAGTCCTTGCCTGCAAATTTCAACATAGGAGTTGTGTTGACCTTTTCTTCTCTTAATTGTGGACTACATTTTCCTGTTTCATTGCATATCCAATAAGTTTTTGCTTACTGGACGTTGTACCTGATAGAGTCTGGATTCTGTTATCTTCCTCTCGACATTGTTGAATTTTGTTCTAATAGACAATTAAATTATTGACAGATCACCTTGATTGTGTGGGAGCTTTAGTTTTAGGCTTAATAAAGTGAGTCTCTTTTGGTTTTGCATTTTCTCTTTAGTCCTACATCTTAGTCCTTAGGCCTGGAACATGGCTCTTACTTCTCAAGTGTGGCCCTTTAAGTGAAAAGCTTGAGGTGTTTATCAACCCCCTTTAACAGGGCAGAACTTGAACTCCAAACTGTTTAGCAGCAGGTGGTGTGCAGCAGCAGGTGGCTTCTGAAACCTTTAGCCAATTCTTGAACCTTTCACTGTCATTGTTTTCCCCTGGGCTCACTGGAATCTCGCCCTGCACACGCGCAATTTAGGTAGGAATCAGGCAAGAATTTGAAGGCCATTTGTATACAGATTTTTTTTTTTTTTTTTTTTGAGACAGAGTCTCACTTTGTTGCCCAGGCTAGAGTGAGTGCCGTGGCATCAGCCTAGCTCACAGCAATCTTAATCTCCTGGCTCAAGTGATCCTCCTGCCTCAGCCTCCCAAGTAGCTGGGACTACAGGCATGCGCCACCATGCCCGGCTAATTTTTTCTATATATATTTTTTTAGTTGGTCAATTAATTTCTTTCTATTTTTAGTAGAAACGGGGTCTTGCTCAGGCTGGTTTCGAACTGCTGACCTCGAGCAATCCGCCCACCTCGGCCTCCCAGAGTGCTAGGATTACAGGCGTGAGCCACCGCGCCTGGCTGTATGCAGATTTTAAGGCTTTCTCCTCTGTCTCATTTTCATGATTTCCCAAAATTTCCAGACTCACACTCCAAACTTGATTCCTCAGTACAGTAACACTTCTACTTTCCTCTCTCTCCCCCAGGAGTCCTGCAAACTGGGGAATGCCCGCAGGGAGTGCTGGCCATGCCTGGGTCTCACCCAGGGTGCTCACCTTCTTTCAAGGATGGCAGCTGCTCCACTTTCTATCTGGTATTGTCTGTCCTCCAACGCTGCCAAAAGCTGATTTTTAAATATTTTGCTCAGAGCTTATAGCAGTCACCAACAGGAGGGTTTGTCTGTTCTAAGCCACTCCCCATCACTATCAGAACCAAACGTCCCAGTATAAACTGTTTTCCATGTAACTGTTTTCTAATCCATTAATGAACACATCTATAATTCTATCACAAAAGTTATGCTCAAATATTTTAATAATCGTATTTCAATGCAATCCATCTTCTTTGTATTCCTTTTCTATGTTAAAAATGATTTTGAAAACATTATTCTGAGAAGGGTTCAAAGGCTTCATCAGACTCCCCAAAGAACCTTGGCACTAAAATATTAAGAACTTAAATATATTAAGAAAGTGTGAACTAAAATAACATTTTAAGGCTCACCCCATCCCCACCAGCTGACTAAATGGACCCCCTCAATATCCTAAAACTAAATTGCCGGCCAGGAGGAAGGAGGTCAGACATGCCTTATCATGCCCCCTTCCCCTCTTGGGGACAGCCTTTGTAACCCATTAACAGGCCTAAGGGTATGCTAGACAAACCTGCAGGTCCTCAATTTACACAACAAATCTATGTCCTTGGCTTATCTCTGATAACAGCTCCTTATGTTGAAACATTCCAAGCCTTTAGACAGAGCTTCATGTCTTTAACCAATTACAAGCCAAGCAATCTTTAAACCCACCCTATAACCTGTAAGCTGCCCCCCTTCGCCCACCTTTTCGGACCAAACCAATGTATGCTTCCCACATATTGACTTATGACTTTACCTGTAACCCCTGTCTCCCTGAAATGTATAAAACTGAACTGTAACCTAACCACATGGAGTCCACTTGCTCAAGCCTTCTTGGGAGTGGCTCCAGGTCATGGTCCTCAAATTTGGCTCAGAATAAACCTCTTTAAAATTATTTTAGAGTTTGGTTTTTTTCCGTTGACAAAAGGCTGGCCCAAAGATACCCTCCTGCTGCTACCAGACCCCCAAGTCGGGGGAAGGTATTTCCCAGGGTTCTTCGTTAAGTTGCTGCGTACCTACTATGTAGCAGGCAATCGTTTAGGCTCTGGCGACAGCTCCGTGAACAAACCCAGTCCCCCCAGCAGGCAGGTGGAAGCAGGTGTGCCCTTTTCATGTTTCCATGTAGGTCTGCACGAGAGCAACCCTCCTGCCCTCTTCCTGGGCTGGTTACAGATCAGTGCGGAAAGCTATTGGCTCCCATCTCTCAATTGTACGGAACTTGCCTGTTGAAGGGCTCTAATCCCTGGGGATTTGTTCTTTTCCTTCCTCTCCGCGTAGGCCTGGTGTCATGGAGTCACCGTGTAGTTTGTCTGCCTGTTTTTAGGGGTGGAGGAGGAGTTCAGGCAGGAAGGAGGAATCATGTCAGCAGCTGCAGGGAGGCAGGTGAACTGAGGGCAGACTGACCGCTGCGTTTGGTAGCTTTTAGGCTTGGCACCCTCAGTGAGCACGATGGGGGCGGGAGGACAGAAACCACACTGCCAGGAGGCTAGAGTGTGGTCGTACTCAAAGTTTGGCAACGAAGGCAAAAGGGGACAGCTGTGTGGGGTGGCAGGACCAGGGGCTTTTTGGGTGAGAAACGCTTTGGTACTTTTTTAGACTGAGAGGAGGCTGAGATTGAGGTACAAGGAAATAATGGGGTAAGTCAAAGAAAGAACACAGGACAAGCTTTCAATACAGCTGACCCAGTTGGAAATCGCTTCTCTGGGGGTCCTGCAGCACCTCTCCAGGTGTGCTGAGAGCACTTCCTGCAGCCTCCCCGGCCCACCCGCAAGCTGAAGGCAAGTTTGCAGACTCATTGGCCCGAAGCCAGGTCATCTCCAGGCTTCCCTCGGAACACTTCCTGGTCAGGAGTTCCCATATCCTTGTGGTCTCATGCTGCCACCTGCTGGAAGAATGACACGTGGCAACAACCATTTGCAGAAGAGAACCGATCACTTTTCTAAAATGGCTGCAAAACCCACCAAATCAGAAACTAGACACAGGCACGGGGAACCCTGTGATTTTAGGATTCCAATCCCTAACTGTAAGCCCCGACATCTCTTTCTGCCTGCAGGGTAACTATTCTCCATCCTCATCTTCATTCTACAGGAAATAAGCACACGCCTGACTGGAACACCGCTAGTTAACAGGGGTGGACCATTTCGACTTTCCTTCCCTTGAGGAACAGGAAGAGGATAGCAATCTGGAGGCAGGAACCTGACTTCCCTGTCTTGCCCCACAGCAGGCTCATAGAAGGGTACCTACAGGGAGCACCGGCAGCCGCGACGACTACCTCACTGAGCATCAGTAACAACTGTGATGACAGGCCTCTAACACTTCAAATGCAAACCCTAGCCTGGGGGCCATGAACTCTTCCTGCAATTAGGCTAGAGAGCACAGTGAAGTTCAAGCCTTACCTGCCAGGCAGCCGGGGAACCCATCAAAACGCACTCCCACAGGCTCTGCCAAGCCACACAAGTGCAGAACAAGCAGTGGCTGTGCTGCAGCCTAGCTAGGAGGGAACTGGACTCGTGTTCCAAGGTGGCTAAATGGCTTACTGGCATTTTGGTCTCTTAAACCCATAGGCCTGCCAAAGATTGAGCAAAGAAACCAGCCACAGTATGTATATATGTGCCTGGGAGAAGACTGCAGCATAATGGGGAAGGGAGCCTATAATCACCATTCGATGGATTCTAGGAGGCATAGAAACCAACTATATCAGACTTTCTTGAACAAGTTATCTGGGACGGATGTGTTGCCAGTGTAAATTCATGTTTTTGCACTAACCAGCCATGCTGTAATTTAATAGACTTAATCCACGGCATCCTTGATGGGCTCCAATTGACTCAAAGCTTTTAACTCATCTTCCTAGAATTTAGGCTGCCAAAGGCCTTTTGACCTTGGCATCACAAGAGACCCTCACCCCTTTTCTTCACAGCTGCACCTCTTTCACTGGCCATCTTCCCCTCTAGAGCAAGAGGGCCATATAACAGCATTGTCCCCCTCATCCCGGTACTTGGAACAGGACAGGTGGCGATGAGCACAAGGCTCTCAGATTTCCCCAACACAAAAAGTCAACCAGGGAAAACACAAACCACACACTTACAGTCTCCAGGTTGCCTTCTAACCACATAACCTTTTATTGACTTCACTTGTCTGATTAGTACGGCTTTGGACTTGGGTGCCTAGGTTTGTCAAAATGCTAGTAATCCCTTCACCTAGATCTCTAATGTGGCTTTTTGACTTTTATTAAAAGCAGAGGTGTGGGGGCAGAGAGTGTTGAGTAAGACCAGACAGAATGAGCAATATAACAGTGAGAAACTAAAGGCTTTTTTGGGGATCAGTTATTCATACCCCTTATCCCAAGGCAACAAATAGTCCAGAAGTCTCCACTGGTCCATTCATCTAGCATAAATTCTACTCATTGGCCATTCTAGAATTGATGTTCCAACACCTTATTTCAGGAGGCCTTATGTGTGCCAGTGCCTCCCTTTCAGAGCTCTTGTTCAGTACACAATCCACAGGCTTGCTACAAGCCGCAGAAGGCTTCGGGCACACCTCCCATGTCACCCCACAAGCCATTTCACCCAAACTGGGAGCTGGGATACTAGAAACCAACACATTGGTCATTTCCATCAGGATGGGTGGAACTGAGTGACTGAGATGGCTTTGCCACACTCTTCAGTGACTGACATCAGTGACATTCCAGGAGAAACACTCTTTAGGAAGTAACAAGTCTGGCAACCAGAATTGACTTTTAATTTGTCCTAAAGCTGAAGCAAAAACCATGATAAAACATTCTGCCTTCCTTTACAACCCCCCCAACACACACAAAAAAAACCCAAAAAACAGAAAAACAAAAACAAACTATTTGTAGGAAAAAATGGTTTTGTACATGGGATGAAACAATATAAATTCAAAACTTACAGATAAGGGTTAGCTCTATCACTCATCTCTTTAAAAAGTTTATATGAATATCCAGTCAAAACCAACAGGGTATCGCTCTTGAAATGGTATCTACATGGATTTCCAAGTAGACCACAGGACTGTATACTGTCTTGGAATGTCCTCAGAAGGCTCTGTCATTGATCACGTAACAGAGTAAAAACCCCAGAGTCCTTTCTTTCAAATGGAAGAGGGAAAGACATAGGGACAGAAGCTATTCAAACTTCGTCTTCTTTCCTTGTGGCTTGTGGTCTCCTCCTCCTCCTCTTCCACCTCGGAAGCCTCCTCGGCCTGCAGGAAGGCAAGACAGCATTAAAGCACAGGCACAAAGTGGCCCACAATTTCCTCCCCAGTGATCAGGTACCCAGTACCCTGCCTGACACAGCACAGGGCCTGAAGTGCACATGCCACACAGTGTTTCATCAGTACAGATGCTGAGGTCACCCCTGTGCCTTACCTCCAAAGCCTCCCCGGCCTCTGCCACCAAATCCGCCTCGGCCTCCTCTGCCACCACCTCTGCCTCCAAAGCCTCCTCTGCCTCCACCGCGACCCCCAAAGCCACCTTCACCCTTCGGCTTGGCCCAGTCCAATGTAACTTTGTTTCCATCAATTTCACCATCTTCCATGGCCTCCTTTGCTGCTTTGGCATCTTCCTCACTGTTGAAGTCTACAAAACCAAACCTAAAAAATCAAATTACCCATTATAAAGCAAGCACATACTGAACAAGTGCTGAGTTAACCTCATATGTTGGACAGCCGTTCCACAGAAAGCAGCCTTGCTTAGCCAGGAAAAGCCCAAAGTGACAGAGTAGCTCTCTATGGACATTTTTAACTGGTTTAAGTGACTGCCAAAACCCCAGAATGTCTCACAAAACAGCCAAATATACCTCCATAAAAAAAAGAAGGTAAAATAATGCTAAGTTCTGTGAATTCTTCTTCTTCTCGTGCGAATCCATAAACTGCCACCAAGAGACAGAACGGAGCTCAATGAGAAGACACGTGAGATCTCTACACAGCATAGAGACCCTGGGAGTGGAGGCAACGCTGCACATTCACTGCACCTTACCCTTTGGAGGATCCAGTTTCCCTATCAGTGACTATCCTTGCACGAACAGAGCCATCAAATGACTCCTTCAATGTCTCTTCAGTGGTATCCTCAGACAGACCTTTGACAAACAGGGTTTTGGATGGCTCTGGGGAAGAAAAATAAAAATTGCACCTTTTTATTAAGTCACAATTCATGACACTGAATTTGCACAATGCCTAGTATGACCACTGGCCAAGAATGCTTGCCTTAGTGGAGAAAGCAGTTAAAAAGCACCATAGCCAACTAGCGCTTAATTAAAGGGCTAACATTGACAGCCCTTTTTTATTACCAGGCCTAACTGAAATCCGCCCCAGATCTTTTATGGAATGTGGGAGAAACAACCAAAACAGAGTGCTGCCCACCATCTAGGGCAGTAAATCACAGGCCAATTTGCTGCTCTGAGTTGACACAGCTGGATCAGAACTTGACTATCTAGAGGAATTTTCTTGAAATTTCATCAATTATTTCTCAGGTAATCAGTCATCATATCCAGTTATCATTCACTCAGTAGCAACAAGAAAAAAAATGGAACCTGGTCAAAGTAAACACTGACATACACAAGTTCAAGCAAAGCACTAAGAGAGAGTGCCACCCACCAACCACAGTATTGTCAATAGGAACTTACGACTTCTGGCATTAGGTGATCCCCTGGGCGCTTGCAACTCCAGCCTGATTGCTCTGCCCTCAATTTCCCTTTTATTACAGGAATTTAAAGCTTCTTTAGCATCTTCAAATGAAGCAAATTCTATAAATGCATACCTGAGGACAAACAGTTATGAGTTCAAATAAATGACCAAGCACCTGGCTCTCCCACTAATCTATGATATACCACCAAATCTTTCCCCTCAAGCAGCTATTATTACATGCTGCTTTACACTGATCTGCACAGCTAAAACGATTCAAAACAGTCCTAACAGCCTACAGGTGACAGTATAAAGATATTATTTTACCCTTTAGATTTGCCATTTTGGTTCTGGGGCACTTTGATCAACGTTGCCTTCTCAAATACTTCCTGAAGAGTTTCTTCTGTTGCACTGTAGGAGAGGTTGCTTAAAACCAGAGTTTTCGACTCACCTGCAAATAAAGAGATGCCCACAGTCTGACTTTGAAGCAGTGGCTCCTGGCCTTAGTCACAGTTCTGAAGAACTTCAGTGCTTGGGAAGTTAACATGCCAACACTGATGAAAGTGAAATAAATCCCACTTCTATTACTTACCACACTGAGTACCCATCATGTACTGTAATGTCCTGCTTATTGTCCTTTATGTATAGGTTGACTACTGGTCTACGTCTCCCAACAACAGTAATCTGAGTTCAGAGCACACATGGTCTAAGTCATTTCAAGCTGCAGTCCCCAGTCCCCGGGTCATGGTCCAGTACCAGTCCATGGCCTGTTAGGAACCAGGCCGCCTGTAACCACCTGAGCTATGCCTGCCCACCACCCCTTCAGTGGAAAAACTGCCTTCCATGAATCTGGTCCCTAGTGCCAAAAAGGTTGGGGACCCCTGCTTTAAATCATAAAAAAGGAAGCATTTGCTTACCATATCCAACACAAAAGGATTTCAGCTCTCATTCAAGGGACTAGAGAGTAGTACTACAAGTAAGGACATAACTAGGGGTATAACTTGCTTAATCTTCAACTGCATCAATTTAATTAACCTTTACTGATTAGTACTTAAACTTATGAAATACAAAGACACAAAAGATTTCCCTCCATAAGTGCTGGAACCATGTAAAAAGCCTATGAGTTCTTACCACTCCAGGTGCTATTCTTTCCACCTCTATAGTCTTGACTTTGACCTTTCTCTCCAGTGTAGTAGAGGGAAATGGATCGCCCATCAATCTCTGTTCCCTGCTTTTCTTCAAAGGTTTTCTCTGCATCAGCTTCTGTCTTAAATTCAATATAAGCAATTCTGCAATGGGCAGGGGGAAAGAACACAAATGTTTTAATCTAACACAGACCTTGTTTCAGCTGAGTATAATAAATACCTTTAGTTCAATGCTCACTGACACATTCCAAGTTTCCCCTATCTTGTACTTTATTTTTTTTATTTACGCAGGGCAGGGGGAGGGGATAGTTTTGGGATGATTCAAGCACGTTATGTTTGTTATGCAGTGACACCTCTCTGGTAATGATAATCTATATTTGCAGCTGCTCTGCAGTGCTGGCATCACTGCCTCAGCTTCACCTTAGATCGTCAGGCATTAGATTCTTGTATCCTGTAATTTTCAATTAAAACCTGAGCTTCCCTTTTACCTGCCACTACAAAGTTTGACAAATACTCTTAGAAAATCTTCTCAGGCCTGCCTGGCACAGTGGCTCACACCTATAATCCCAGCACTCTGGGAGGCCAAGGTGGGAGGATTGCTTGAGCTCAGGAGATCTGAGACCAGTCTGACCAAGAGCAAAACCCTGTCTCTACTAAAAATAGAAAAATTAGCCAGTGTTGTGGCATACACCTATAATCCCAGCTACTTGGGAGGCTGAAGCATGAGGACCACTCGAGCCCAGAAGTTTGTGGTTGCATGCAGTGAGCTATGATGCCACTGTACTCTACCCAGGATGACAAAGCAAGACTCTGTCTCAAAAATCTTTTCATGTTAACCTCACCTCACTGCAGCACCTGGCACCTCCAAAGCACTTATAAGCTAGGCACATTTCCTTACTCCTTTTACATGTTAACAGCTCATCTTTCAAAATCACCATATAAATCAGGTATGTTATCTCTGCTGCACAGAAGGGAAATTGAGACACAGGTTTAGGGGTAAAACTACCAGAGATCACACACCAAGGAAAACTGGACCAACACTGCTTTAAAAAAGCAGGGCAGTGCCTTAATTTTAATAAAACTCTAACATTTCAATAGACAAAACATACCCTTTACTCTTCCCATCCTTGCTGACTAATCTGATCTCCAGAGCATCTTCAAACACTTCTTTTAATTCATCCTGAGTGACTTTATAAGGAAGATTTTTCGCCAAAAGTGTTCTGGCATCTCGATCTAGATTAAAAAACAAACACACACAAAAATGAGCTGCATGGCCTACAAGACCAAAGAGGGGGAAAAAAAACCATAAAAGGCAGTTCTAAGCCGGGCACGGTAGCTCACGCCTGTAATCCTAGCACTCTGGGAGGCTGAGGTGGGTGGATTGCTCGAGGTCAGGAGTTCAAAACCAGCCTGAGCAAGAGCAAGACCCCGTCTCTACTATAAATAGAAAGAAATTAATTGGCCAACTAATATATATATAAAAAAATTAGCCGGGCATGGTGGAGCATGCCTATAGTCCCAGCTACTCCGGAGGCTGAGGCAGAAGGATTGCTTGAGCCCAGGAGTTTGAGGTTGCTGTGAGCTAGGCTGACGCCACGGCGCTCACTCTAGCCTGGTCAACAAGCGAGACTCTGTCTCAAAAAAAAAAAAAAAAAAAAAAAAGGCAGTTCTATTCAACAAATAATGTGAGATCTTATGATGTACATGGCTCTGTGCTAAGTATGGAGATACAGACATGGCAAAATACAAGTGGGTCCCCTCCATGTTATCACAGCTGATGTCAAACTCCATCTAAGGTAGATGCTCGTTATCTCTGAATTTTAAAAACCAGGAACACACCACTTTAAAACATAAGTGTATAGAGGAAAATAAACGATTCAAAGAGAGTAATAAGGGACCAAATACAGTTTCAGTGAAGAAAGGTTCCTGTATATTATTTTAGGTGAATCTAATAATCCTTTTTCTAAATAAGTATTCCTGCTGGCCTGATTCAGGAATTCATATTACAATACCAGCAAGCAGTGTCAAGTACTACTGCAAACACAATAAAGTGTTTTAATTCTCCCATCAACACACACCAAGGGAGAAAAGTTACAAAGCATTTTCCCTACATTAGACTATGACTTCTAGATACATTGGGAGAACAATCTCCCAAAGCCTTACATACCTTTCTTACTGTCTTTGCCTTTTGGTTTCTCTAGTTTAATTTCATTGCCAAAGACTTTCAAACCAGTGAGCTCCAAAGCTTTTTCCAGGTCTTCAGCAGATTCAAAATCCACATAGCCAAATTTTCTTTAAAGTGAAGAGGAGGGCAAAATTACAGGTGAAACAAGTAGAAGCTACTCATGTATTCTGGGCAAATGTGACATTACAAAGATCAAGTAAAAAAGTACCTACAGTATTTTACTGACAAAATAAAGATTGTGCAAATTGTGGCTATAGAACAAGGTCTATATTATACCAAGACATCACATGCAAATTCACCTTTGACGAATCTGCTAAATTGCTTATACCACTTAATAGTAGTAGCTAACAAAAGAACCTACATAAAGCACTAAGAAAGGAGAATCCTGTCTGAATAAAAGCATTTACTATGCTGACTATTCAGAGGTCTAATCGATTAGGTATTTGGAAGAATATAAACACTAAATTCCTGTGACTGGCTAATGTAACAGTTATAGCAAGGGAGGAGAAAAGCATTAGCGGACTTCATTTGTAATGTGCAGTGAAGCACTTACCTAGTCATACCAATTCTGACATCCACAACAGCAAGATCATTTTTAGCAAAAACATCACTGATACCAGTTTTTAATTCGGGAGCAGATTTGTTAGAGTTCAGATTTCCAATAAAGAGATTGAAAGATGTAGTTGGTTCTGTGGCTATACAAAAAATTGAAATATCAATCTATTTGTAAAACATGGCACAAAATTTCTAGTATAAAATTTCTATGTATAGCACATCAGCACGTTATAGTGTAACATCAGGTTTCAGTATTAAGTCCCTTTGTCATTCATCAGCTGTGCTAATTTGACTTTATCTCCTCTCACATTCCCCAAAATTCTGCTAGTTACCTTCCACTTTCTGTTTCTTGGCTTCAGGAGCTGCTTTCTGTTTGGTCATTTCCTTCTTTCGTTTTCCAGGCGCTTCTTTGACAGGCTCTAGACAAGATTTCAAACAATGTGTCACCCATGAGTAGCTACATATACCTAAATACCCCCTTTAAACATAACTCAGGTCAATATACCTCAGAATTGAATCTAGTTACCTTCCTCCTCGTCCTCCTCGTCCTCGTCTTCATCATCATCGTCCTCATCATCTTCATCATCGTCGTCGTCATCCTCATCCTCATCTTCCTCCTCTTCATCTTCATCCTCAGGCGTGCTCTTAGCTTTCACAGTTACAGCTTTTGCAGTTTTCTTTCCTTTGGCTGGTGTGGTCTCCATAGCTTCTTCTTCAGAGTCTGAAAGACAAGCCACTTAGTCAAAACCTATAAGAGAAATCTCCAAAAGCTAACATTAGTTCTGAGAAGACCTAAAGGAAAAGAAACACAATCTTCCCACCATGCTTAGTTTTCAGTTATGGAAAGAATTGACAGATCACTTGGGAGCAAAAACCTACATTGTGAAAAATGCTCACAGAAGGTACTGTTGACAAGCATTTCTTCAGGGGCAGGAAATCATTCACTGGTAGTAGAGCTTGGCATACAACAGCCCAGAGTCTCCAGGATTCTCATCTAATCTCCATGTTGTCATAGAAAGTGTATGTAGTGTTGCTTCTAGAACCTCATCTCACAATATCTTAGTAACTACCTAGAGAATGTCTTACCATCTTCTTCGTCATCCTCCTCATCCTCATCCTCTTCATCTTCATCATCCTCATCATCCTCATCCTCTGATGCAGGGGCAGCAGCTGCTGCTTTAATCACCACTGGTTCAAATTCATCCTCCTCCTCATCTTCATCATCATCCTCATCTTCATCGTCCTCCTCGCTGTCATCCTCCTCATCATCACTGTCTTCCTTCTTGGCATTCTTGCCATTCTTTGCCCCCTTGGCTGGGGTGGCAGCTCCCTTCTTACCAGGGGTTGCTACCAGTGCTTTGGCTGGTGTGGCTCCCTTTTTGCCAGGTGTAACAACTGCTTTGGCTGGTGTAACCATCTTCTTGGCCTGTGGGGCTGCTGCCTTTTTGCCTGGGGTGACAGCTACTTTCTTCGCAGGTATGGCAACTGCAACCTTTTTTGTTGGAGAAACCACCACCTTCTTTGCTGGGGTTGCAGTAGCCTTCTTGCCTTTCTTCTGAGGGATGATAACCTTAAGAATTAAAAAAATAATAATTTTTTAAAAAAACCAATGTAAGTCTGCCCCCACACTCCAAAAGACAGCCATGGTCCCAATAAGTGAATCTGACACTGCCTCAGTGCCACAGGCATTAGGTACATAATAATAGCATGTTAAATTCCAGAGCCTTGTTATATGTCATAGATGTCATGTTATAAATCATAGTTCTTATTATCAAGTAAAATACCCAAGCATAAACAAACTTTCTAAACCTGTGGAATTCTACCTTATACTTTTTCAAACCTCAGCTTTCTCATTTGAAAGTGAGAATCGTTATCAACCATAAATGTAATTTGAGGATGAAGAACATATGTATATTATTCAAAACAGAATAACAAAAAGAACACAGAAAGCTGTGTTGACTATTAATAAATCATCTGGGGTTCCTAAATATGGTGAAAGAGCCCAACAAATGCTCAGTTCTCAGGACTAAAAGTAAAACGAAGTTCAAATAGCCATGCTGAATAACCCTTGCCAAATTATAGCACAAAGAGTGAGCATGTTAGCCTGACAAAAACAACCATCATTTATCTACATTTAAGTCCCACTCAAATCTGCTTTTCAATTACTAGTTTTACCAGTATGTGGAAGAATAAAACTTTTACTAAACTCTAAACAAGAAAACTGAGCATATTTAAGTGGTTAGTTGTCTTTATAGTGAGCAAACAATACCTAGGAAGTGCTAATCTATACCAGAGACAATTATAACACAGCAATTAGTGTTACTAAGCTCATATATAGTGGAATAGAGACCAATAAATCTTGCTTGGAGTGCAGGAAAAGAATCTGCTACTGTTATCCTCAGATCTGAGGACAATGTTCAGCTCTGCCACTTATTTTATAAAATATACCTTTCCCTTTCTAGCCCATGAGGCTATCGATAACATGTTGAAACTGGATAATGTAACGATTTAACACAACTTATCACACAGGTCAAGCCCTGCAGAGGGCATGTGAAAAGCAAACTCCTAGATCTCATGTGTCTCAAACTCAAATACCCACATGACTTTGTTTTAACTCTACATTTTGTAGTTTCAACACAACTCTGCATTAAGTGGACATAAATAATTACCTCTTCTTCACTGCTGTCATCATCTTCATCTTCTGACATTTCCTCATCTTCACTATCTTCTTCTACCTCCTTTGGGGGAGGAGCCATTTTCTTGGGGTCACCTTGATTTTTACTTGCCTGAAAAAATGGACACAAGTAGAACACTGCACTCTCATCAACTTTTCCAGCGAAACATATTTTGTTATCATTCTACATCGTAAAATGCAATAATCTCCTTTCTCAGAATCCATTTTTCATAATGCTAAATAGCACAACAAAGACTATTCTTGATATGCAATACAATACTTCAAATTCCCACACGTTTTCCTGTCAGGTTTTACTAACAGAAAACCAAACTTCAAGATAAAAAGGCAACCTGAAATAATTTCTCTTCCTGTTGCCTTAGTTATGCACATCATGCACAATTATTAATAACCAGTGGCCTGCAACTGGACTATTTTTCCCGCTAACTATTCAATTCTGGCACTTCACTCTACCACCCTCGTCTGAATCCAACTTAAGATTGAAAATCTTTAAGACCCTTTTATTTTTTAAATCGCCTTTTAAAAATAAGTGCCTTTGGTATTACGAAGTTTTCCTTTCCCAGCGAGACAACCCCGCCCCTTCCAGACCCGGCGGGGCCACGTGGGGGTACTCGGTAGGCCACCATGTGCGCACAGCCAGGTGCAAAAAGCACAGCCTCCTTAAAGGGCCTGCCACGTGTCCGCTAGCCTGGCTGGGGCGGAAAGGTCCCGGAGGCCACTGAGCCTCCCACTAGGGCCCATCGCACCGTTTCCCGCCTTAGGACACCGGCCTCTTCCGAGACTCTGGGGCCCACGCGGCCGGGCCCACGTGGTGGGCCGCGCTCCGGGACACGTGCGCCAGGAGGCGGGGCCCAGTTCGTGTTCGTCGCAGGAGTTTGGCCTCATCCTGCCCGCCCCGAGGCCCAGCGCCCCCTCCTCGCGCGCATCGCCTTAGTCTTTCCCCGCCGCTTTCACCACCCCCAGCACCTGCCAAAGCTCTCCACCTCGCCACCAAGTAGCCAAAAGCCGCGAGAACTCCCAGCTTGTCGCGCGAGACTTCCCCCCAGCATGGCGCCCTCGAACGCGCCCGGGACTGCGCGCAGGCCTCCCTCCCCGCGGCGCCGCGCGCGCGCCCCTCGGAACGCAGGCCCAAATGTCCGTGCTTGCGCGCGAGGCCTCTTACCTTAGCGAGCTTCACCATGATGGCGGCTTATGACGGCGGAGTATGTATCGGGCAGGTGGCGGAGACAAACCTAGAGGAACTAGGCGACGTCGACGGCGGCTACGGGCACAGAGGATCCCGGAGCACGTACGCCTCGCTGCCAGCTAGAGCTCGAGACTGAGGCGAAAGACTGAGCCTGCCCAGTAATCGCCTCTGGAAAGGCGACGACGGCGCCCTTGTGACTCCGCTTCGACCAACCAGAGCCCGCGCCCGTCCCCAGGAGCCAATTGCGAGCCTCTAACCTAGAACGGCGCGGGGCGGGGCGCGGGCGGGAGTGGGCGGGCCGAGGCCGGCGGGGGAGGGGAGGGCTCGGCGGCGGCGCCCTGGGGCGGGACTCGCATTGTGCCAGGCGGGCGCTGATTGGGCGGCGGGCGCGCGGGTCCCGGCCTGCGCGGTGAGATGGGAATTTTGAGCGTGGGGTGCTCGGGGTGCTCGGGGACCTTTGGTCCCGAATGTGGTCTGGTCTTGTAGGCTCCGGCGGCCTTGGAGTTCCTCAGAGACCCCACGCGCGGCCCCGGCACTCCACGCCAGTCCTCCTGGCGGCCCTGGAGAAAGGAGTCCGGCCGGTTTTCCTGCTGATGAGCCCGCTAGCGCCGGAAGTTCGGGAACCGCAAAGTTCACGGCGGCCCCTTCCGAGGCACAGCTTAGCCCTGCCGGCCGACGAACTTGGGGCCAAAGCCATCCCCCTGGCTGCAGTGATTCCCTCCCGGGCCACGTGCCTGAGGCAGCCTCCTGAGAGCTGTAAATAAAGTCAATCGCGTATATTCGTAGGGTTACTGTGAGTAGTACACAACCTCCCATTAAATGCCAGAGTAACCTCATGCGGTGGGTATTCCCCCTAATGGGTAACAGCCTGGGAGAAATAAGCGTCTGGTGGTCACAGGGCATTGCGACTGGGGTTGGGGGAGAGACCTGGGCAGGCTCACCGCAGAGCCGGACCTTTGGCCACTCACAAGTTCACCCATTAAAATGTGCCTGCGGGATCAGTGTCACCAGGTGCTCCAGGGGTATGTCAAGAGAGCCAAAGGAGAGGTTCCCTTGATGGCACAGGCGCTGAAGATTGTCTTTGCATTAAGCTTTTGCCAGTTACTCAGTGCGTGACCATATGGGTGGAACTTAACTGGTGCGAGACTTGGGAAACCAGAGCACCTTCCTTCATTTTAAAGCCTGCCTGGGATATATCCTGGGCATCTGGTATCTAATTGTTCCTCCAGAACCAGGTACCTTCAGCTAGGTATCACCTCTGGAGATTCAAATTAAAGAAGCCTGTGTTGGGGCCCAGGATTTTGTATTTTAACAAGGCCACAGGGGATTCTTATGAGCAATCAAGTTATTTTGCAATTCTTTCTAGCACACTCCTGAGACTGAGTATAGGAAACCCACAGCTACCCAGTGGGGCAGGAGGCTAGGAACAGTTTTGTGGGCCCCACCTTGTTTTCTGATGGTCTATGGAAAGCCTCCTGAGGAGGTTCACACTTTGAACTCAACTGGATGGGGGCCAAAGGGATACTTTCTGGAGGATGAGGACAGAAAGCACCACCCCAAGACGTGGTGGAATAAGACCATCTATTTTCAATCAGAGCAGGCTTAGGGCATTCATAGAGGCTGGAGAGATGAGCAGTGGATGTGATGAAGTGACTGGAATGAATTCTGGCAATAGTGGCATGGCTGGCAACTTTCTCATTCATATCTCAACTCTTCCTAAGCCTTCCCCAGCTCTCAAATGAAAAATGCCTCCCAGAGACCTGCCATCACACCACCCTAATTCAGTCCTCTGTGGGTACTTAGCACTACCTGATATTTTTCTTCTCTGTTTACTGTCTGTCTGCCCCTGCCCAGCCTTGAGAACACAGACCGTTTTCTGCTGTATTGCTGCTGCCTAAAGCATTGCCTGTCACACAGTAGAGTGAAAATTATCTGTTAGATGGATGAGAAGTAGTTAGGGAGAAGCAGCAGTAGGGAAAGCCCATATAGTTCACATGGCATTGCTTTGGAGTCAGTCTGGGGCAGAGCAACAATAGCTAATACTTATGTAATGCTTATTAAGTGCCAGGCACTATTCCAGTTCTTTATAAATTTATTTGCTTTTCAAAATAACCTTGTGAAAAAGTTATCACTGGGACATAGAGGTAAATTAATTTGTCCAGGGTCATGTAGCTAGTAAGTGGAGGAGGTAGGATTTAAATTGAGACCCTGCTCTGTCATCCCAGTTTATCTATAAAGTGAGGATAATAACAGTACTTGCCTCTTGAGTTACACACTAAAGGAGATAATGCATGTATTTTTTTTTGAGGGCACATAATAAGCTTGGGGGTGGGGAGAGAGTAATATTCTTACAGCCTATGGGGAATGAGCCAGTAGAGGGAGACTTAGAAGAACAGAAAAGAAATGGGATGGTGGGGAGACCAGCTTGAGAGAGGGCCCACCTCCTGGTCCATACCAATTTGAGAATAAAGGTAAGAGTGGGTACCTGGGAAACTAGTGGCCTACGTGTACGCACACCAGAGTGTAGGCTCTGCGGGAAGAGGACTTAACTGTCTGGCTTGCTCTATAAGACCCTCCTATGTGCCCAGACAGTGCCTAGGTGTGAGAATTAAGGTAATTCCTGTCTGCTGGTCTTTTCTTTGGGAAGAATAAGCTGTCTTCTAAGAGGAACGGGAGGGAAGGCTGGATAGGAGTTTGGTGGACACAGGCAGGAGAGAAGGCAGAGACACAGTCTTAAACTCCAAAGGACTGAATTAAAAGGTAAGTAAACTGCAGGTGAAGCAAATTGCCTACAGTAAGAAGAGGGAAGAACAGATTACTGCTTTGAACAAGATAATGCTCTTCAGGGGGGACATCCCTAACAAAGTCTAAATACCTCAGTCCTTAAATGAGTGGAAATTATAAAATCTGAACCTGTCCCAGCAAATAATGGGTGAGCAAATGTGGTGAACTATTACTTCCTTCCTCCCATTCCTTGGGCCTCAGTGTTTTCCATCTATTAAATAAAGGCAGTAATTCCTGTTCCTTTTTCCAAGGGTATGCCCAAGTACTAAGAGTGAGGCAAAGATGGATCAGATCCACATCCTCTGGGGCTCTAGATCTGAGATCCTGGAGAGGAAACCACAGGTGGGCTGCCCAAATGCCCAGAAACTTAAGTAAGGCTACCTCCAGCTTTATTCTCTTGCTGCCAGGGTCCAAATGCTGTCCCCATCCCCACCCTGTAGCTAACCTGGACCACAAGACCAGAATGGGAGGGGTGAGTAAGGAAGCTTGTTTGTTTCCAAACTTTTTTTTTTTTTTTAAGTTTTGAAAACATGAATTATTTTCCCAGGTTACTTTTAGAAAAACAAAAAGAAAACATGAATTGTAAAGTATACACAGTGCAAAATTCAAAACGTTCAAAAAGATGCACAGTACACTAACTCTTCCCTTGCTGTCCTCTAGCCTCCAGGTTCTGGAGTGGTGCCTGCAGCAGTCTCCTGTGTATCCTTCCAGTTGTAGTCAACTCACTTGCAAATAGACAGGTGTATTTATTATACTTAATACAAATGCTGTCATACTAGGTATGCTATTCTGTTGTCTCTTTTTTATTAACTACATTTATCTTGTAACTCATTCTACATCAGCACATGTAGAGCTGCTTCATTCTTTTTTTTTTTTTTTTTGAGACAGAGTCTCGCTTTTGTTGCCCAGGCTAGAGTGAGTGCCGTGCCGTCAGCCTAGCTCACAGCAACCTCTATCTCCTGGGCTCAAGCAATCCTGCTGCCTCAGCCTCCTGAGTAGCTGGGACTACAGGCATGCGCCACCATGCCCAGCTAATTTTTTGTATATATATTAGTTGGCCAATTAATTTCTTTCTATTTATAGTAGAGACGGGGTCTTGCTCAGGCTGGTTTTGAACTCCTGACCTCAAGCAATCTGCCCGCCTTGGCCTCCCAGAGTGCTAGGATTACAGGCGTGAGCCACCGCACCCGGCCTGCTTCATTCTTTTTAATAGCTACATGGTTTAAATTTGACTGGCTTAAAAAAAAAAAAATAAATAAATAAATAAAAAATAAATAAAAAAAAATAGCTACATGGTGCTCCTTATGTGAAAGGATCACAATTCATTTAATCAGTCACCATTGCAGGACATTTAGGATTGTTTCCTGTGTTTGGCTATTGTAAACTGCTATAGCAAGTTTTTTTTTTTTTAAAGAGAGGGTCTTGCTCTGTTGCCCAGACTGGAGTGCAACGGCATGATCATAGCTCACTGCAGTCTTGAACTCCTGGGCTCAAACTGTCTTCCTACCCCAGCCTCCCAAGTAGATGGGACTACAGGCACGTGCCACCTGTTACTGGCCATCACCTAATTTTTTAATTTTTTGTAGAGGCGGGTTTTCACTAGAGAAAGAGAGCCCAGGTTGCTCCCAAACTCCTGGCTGGGATTGCAGCCTCGAGCTATTTAGCCTTTTTACATACTTTATTTTACACATGTACAAATTGTATCTGTAGAATACTGCAATGTAGAACCGCTAGGTCATAGGCCTTTTACATTTTGATGATGTAAATGCTGCCTTTTGAAGTTTTGGGTGATGGTTCTAGCCAAGAGTGACCATACCTGCTCTGCCTTGCTGTGGTTATCTGCTGCCCCCAGAGCTCCAAGACAGCACTGTACCTTTTCTTTCTTTTCTTTTCTTTCTTCTTTCTTCTTTCTTTCTCTCTCTCTCTTTCTTTCTTGCTTGCTTTCTTGCTTTCTTCTTTTCCTTCCTTCCTTCCTTCTTTCCTTCCTCCCTTCTTCTTCCCTCCTTCCTCCTTCCCTCTCTCTCTTTCTGTCTTTCTCTCTCTATCTTTCTTTCTTTCTTTTTTATTTTGACAGAGTCTCACTTTGTTGCCCAGGCTAGAGTGAGTGCCGTGCCGTCAGCCTAGCTCACAGCAACCTCAATCTCCTGAGCTCAAGCGATCCTCCTGCCTCAGCCTCCCGAGTAGCTGGGACTACAGGCATGCGCCACCATGCCCGGCTAATTTTTTGTATATATATATTTTTAGTTGGTCAATTAATTTCTTTCTATTTTTAGTAGAGATGGGGTCTCGCTCAGACTGGTTTCAAACTCCTGACCTCAAGCAATCCGCCCGCCTCGGCCTCCCAGAGAGCTAGGGTTATAGGCGTGAGCCACCACGCCTGGCGTTCTTTTTTTTTTTTTAAGGACACAACAAAAGTTTATTTGCAAGTCAGTCATTTGGATAGTAGAATATGTTTTTCCAGGCTGGACACGGTGGCCTGCACCTGTAATCCTAGCACTTTGGGAAGACAAGGTGGGGGGATCACTTGAAGCCAGGAGTTCAAGACCAGCCTGAGCAAGAGTGAATCCTGGTCTCTACGAAAAGTAGAAAAATTATCTGGGTGTGGTGGTGCAGGCCTATAGTTCCAGCTACCCAGGAGGCTGAGGCAGGAAGATCGCTTGAGCCCAGGGAGTTGGAGGTTTCAGTGAGCTGTGATGATGTCACTGCACTCTAGCCCAGGTGACAGAGCAAGACCCTGTCTTCCCCCCCCCCCCAAAAAAAAAGGAACAGGCCGGGCGCGGTGGCTCACGCCTGTAATCCTAGCACTCTGGGAGGCCGAGGCGGGCGGATTGCTCAAGATCAGGAGTTCAAAACCAGCCTGAGCGAGACCCCGTCTCTACCATAAAAATAGAAAGAAATTAATTGGCCAACTAATATATATATATATATATAAATCAGCCGGGCATGGTGGCTTGTGCCTGTAGTCCCAGCTACTCGGGAGGCTGAGGCAGGAGGATCGCTTGAGCCCAGGAGTTTGAGGTTGCTGTGAGCTAGGCTGACGCCACGGCAGCACTCACTCTAGCCTAGGCAAGAAAGCGAGACTCTGTCTCAAAAAAAAAAAAAAAAAAGGAACAGTTACTTATATGCAATGCCTTTAGCATTGTACATTTTGCAGAGGAGGAACTGGGTGGCGGGGAGGGTGATGCTACCCCATCCCCAAAGTCATGGCTCTAATTCTCTGGGGAGTTTGACTAGTCCCTGACACCAGCCCAGAAGCCCCAGGGGCACTGCCTTGAGCAGCGGTGACCATCTCTGCAGACCTGCCTGGCTGGCCCCCACGAACCACCACACCTGTCCATGCACTGAGGTCCCACTTGGGGCATCCATGGGCACTCTGGACCCCAAGACCCAGTCGGCCACAGTGAACCTTGCTCCCATGCAGAGGTCCAAAAGCCCACAGGAGGGAGTCTGCGGGGCTTCAGAGGATTAACTCCATTTCCCAAATCCAGGCCTCTAGGAACTGCTTATCTCAGGCTCCAACCAGCAAATAAAATCACATCAGGATTTAAAATGGAGTTTTTGTGGTGTCCGCACATGTGTGCCAGGCGCCCCGTGTAAAATAGAAAAAATAAAACGGAGTTTAATGTAGGGACTTGGTGACATGGTTGATGGAATTTTGGCTGAGAAGCCAAATGGGACATGGCAAGGTGAGAGCAGGAAGCTGCTGCCACTCTCAGGCACCCCACCGCCCAGGGCTTCCACGAAGGTGGACTCCTGAGGAAGAGGCTGGGCCACTTACTACCAGAGAAGCTGCCCAACACAGAGGGGTGGCAGGTGGGGGTATCCTGTTCCTGTGTCTCCCCTGCTCTTCCTCCTGAGATCCAGCCAGCACACAGCTGACAAAGCCTACAGGGCAAGCCTCCTGCAATGTGGGCCAAGCAGGGGGCAGCAGTGAGCTTTGCAGCCTCAACCTGTATCCGGAGCTCCAGGCCTGGGTGTCGCTGTGATGAGGGACACAACCAAGTTCCCTTTGTCAATCCAGCCTGCTTCTGTCTTTTGGGTTCCCTGAGGCCTTCAGATGCGGTCCAGAACTTTCAGCCAGATGCCAAAGGGGGGTCCTAAGGTTTTCCTCCCTTGCCGGTCTTGCTGGCTGTGTTAGCCAATCTTCCCTTACCGGATGCAACATGTGCCTCTAGGATTTGGGGGCCAGAGCCAAAGAACCCAGCCTTTGCCTCTCCAAGGCAGCTCAGGTGGCCCAGGAAGCTTCACCTGCTAATCAGAGGGAGGAATCAGCCCATTAGCTCACCAGCGCCCCTGAGCCCATTGGAGGAGACTGTAGCAGGCCCCAGATCCTCACCCCAATTTTCCTGCTGCACCTCCCAGTCCAGGCCATGGTCAGCTCTCCCATCCCCATCCGGGAGGTTGGGCCCCACTGGAGAGAGATCTGGGACGATACAGGTCTGGGTCTCCACTGCCCTGCCCTGGGCAGCTGCCCTGGTGGCAGCCCCTGCCACTAGCTGAGACAATCTTCCAGGAGCTCCTGACCGGCTCTCACTGCCATCTCCCCAGCATCTGTTCCAAGCCTCTGTTTCCAGGGCCCTCACTCCTCCCCACCCTGTCAACAGATATTTGTCCTCTCCTACATAGCACAGACACCTCCCTCAGGGATCCCACCCTCTGACTGGCACACAGCCCCAGACAGCCTTAGCTTACCCCACCCCACCCCAAGGCCCCAGGGAAGCCAGAATCTTTCTCCAAAATACCCCTTCCCCTGGGCCAGGGAGCCCCTCCTGGCCCCCTCCCAGGGTCCCAAACCAGTGACCTCCACAGCCACCTGCCATCCCAACACCTCCTTCCTCCCATTGCCCTTTGCAGGAGCAAGCTCCAGGGAGAACTGACAGTTGCTGTCAATGTCCCAGCCCCCGGCAGGGGACCTCTAGTACCATCTTCTGCAGACACCCTCTTTGTTGCTAGCCCAAAGGATGCTCTGTAGACTTTATCTCTCTTGCCCCTTCTACAGCTTCTTTCTCCTGACCACATCCTACTTGGAACTTCTCCCCTGCCTCCCTGACCACTGTCCCCTAGCCTCCTTCCTCTGCCTACCTTCTTCCTTTCTCAAAGGGGAGTTTCCCCTTTCTCCTCCCTTGACACTCCCTGAATAAACCCCTTTGCCCTGGGGCCTCAACTACCATCTGTACACACACCCACCTCCTGCCCTTTGCTGGGAGCAGCTTCTCTGGTAGCAGCTGCAGCTCCCCGAGGAGTCCACCTGCCAGTGGCTGAAGCCATCTGATGGCACCCAAATCAGCATCTCTCCAGTGGCATCTTTATTCCTGGGCTCCAGACTCATTAACCCAGCAGCCTGGCAGATGTCTCCCTTCAGTACCCTATAAATCTGCAAATTCAGAGTGTCCCGCTTTGAATTTAACTTCTTCCTCTATCCCTGAACTGCCATCTATCCTACCTCACTACCAGCTTTCCTAGCCAAGAGCAGGGATCTGATCTATCTTAGTCCATCTGGGCTGCTCTAACAAAATATCTTAGACTAGGTGATTTATAAACAACAGAAACATATTGCTCACAGTTCTGAGGCTGGAAATCCAAGATCAGGGCACCAGTAGATTCAGTGTCTGTGAGGGCTGGATCTCATAGACGGTGCCTTTCTGCTGTCTTTATGTGCCAGACAGGCTCCCTCAAGCCTCTGTATAAGGGCACTAATTCCATTCATGAGGGCAAAGCACCTGGGAGCTAATCACCCCCTAAAGGCCCCACCCCTTAATACTGTTACACTGGGATTAGGTTTCAACATGTGAATTTGGGGGGGACACCAACTCAGACCATGGCACTGTCTAGACTCTACCCTCTCCCTCAGCTAGGCTTCCCAAGGCCTGGGCTCCGAGTGAGTTTGTAGTGGTTCCAATACTCTCTCCTCGGCCCCACTCGCTGCAAGCCTTCCCCAGTGCTGCCTGGATTCATGCAGCGATTGTCATCAGCCTCCCTGACACCAGTCTCGCCCCATCTCTTAATCTACCACGCTGTAGCCAAACCAATTTTTCTCATCAACAGATATAGGCACATTCTTCTAGTTAGGAGCTTTCCACAGCCAGCAGGAAAAAAGTCCATGTGCCTTAGCCCGTTCCTTCTGCAGAGAGCGGACTAGGGCAGGGCAGGGCACTTGCCTCAGGCCCCACTTCTTAAGGGACACAACACACTCAGCCATGAAGAGAACTATTTCACTGCTATGTTTTTCAATTACTGGGGAATTAAATCCATGATGAACAACAACAAAAAAAAATCAGCATTTTAAATGAACACAGGATCGCTATTACTATTTGTTTTGCTTCAGGCTCCACTATGGCTTGCATAGCCCTGTTACTGATCCTGTCCTTATTTAAAATTTAATACTTTGTTCATAATGAATTTTCTTGCATTAATTTTGATTTCAAAATATTACATTAAAATATTATCTTGATTTCTGAGATTTTGGCCTTAAAGTCTGTGCACCAGGCACCTGCCTCACTTGTCACACTCTAGTCCCCATCTTGTGCCCTACACAGACCTCCAGGCTCCAGGTCATCTGGACAATGGGTCTTCCCCCAGTGGTCACGGGCTCTGTCCCTCCTGCACCTCCTCTTCTGCTCCTTCCTTGCCTGAGATGCCCACCACCCCACCCCAGCTTCCTGGTCATCCTTCAGGACTGAGCCCCCTTTTCCAGGAGTCTTCTCTGTTGTCTTCAGACTGAGTCAGGCTCTCCTCCATGCTCTAAAAGCACCAGCTGTCACAATGCTCTTGGGTGAGCATACTGTGTCTGTCTCCCCATTCAACTGGGAGCTTCTTGAGGTCATGTGGAACTCACACTCTTGACACTAAGCTATGCACAATGTCAGCAAACAGCTGGTGCTCAGTAAACATAATGAGTGCTCACTGATATAATGAGTGATTCTTACAAGGCCTAGAGTTGTTGGAGGGACTTCAGAATAACTCTAATGGGTATTCCAGAGACTGTGAGATCCTAGATACTACAGAGAACAAGTCAGTTGCTTCCAGGCCCCCCAGTCACACCCCAGCCTATGGCACCTTGCCTGAGCTAGGGCACCCAGGCTCAGCCAGCTCCTGTCTTTCATGAATCCCCGTCCCCCACCTGGGCCTCAGCCTCTGTTCCTGCTGAGTCTTTTCAGTGCTATTGTAAATGGAATTGTTTTCTTAATTCCATGTTTTATTGTTTATTGCTAATGAACAGAAATATGCTTGATTTTTTGCATATTGATTTTATATCCTAAAACCTTGCTGAACCTTTTATTAGCTCTAATAGTTTTTTTTGTGAATCCGTGGGATTTTCTATATGGAAGATCATATCATCTGCACACAGAGATAGTTTTACTTCATCTTTTTCCAATCTGGCTGCCTTTTATTCAGTTTTCCTTGCTTAATTGCCCAGGATGGCCCCCAGTACAATTTGAATACAAGTGGTAAGAAGGGACATCTGTGCCTTGTTCCTGATCTTAAAGGGAAAAGCTTTCAGTCTTTCACCACTGGCTACAATGCTGACTGTGGACTTGGTGGTAGATATCTTTTATCACTAGCACTCTGGGAGGCCAAGGTGGGCAGATCGTTCAAGGTTAGGAGTTCAAAACCAGCCTGAGAGGCCGGGCGCGGTGGCTCACGCCTGTAATCCTAGCTCTTGGGAGGCCGAGGCGGGCGGATTGCTCAAGGTCAGGAGTTCAAAACCAGCCTGAGCAAGAGCAAGACCCTGTCTCTACTATAAATAGAAAGAAATTAATTGGCCAACTGATATATATATAAAAAATTAGCCGGGCATGGTGGCACATGCCTGTAGTCCCAGCTACTCGGGAGGCTGAGGCAGAAGTGTTAGGGACCGACCTTCCACAGCCCCACCGGACAGAAAAGCAGAGACATCGAGGATGCAATCACACAAGAGGAGGTTTATTTTCTGGCTAGCCAGGGTCCAAGCCCCAGAGCACCAACACAGTGGCCACTCTCACAGGCAAGGACCCCGACCGGAACAACGGCATGCCTTTTATCCCCACGGTGCACAAGCTGCGCACAAGCCGACTACGCATGGATCATTGACCTTTAAAATGATTGGTTGCCCACTATTGCCTTTTGAAATAATTGGTGGGTTGGTTGCCCTCTATTGCCTGATGGGCCAGTCGCCCGTGCTTCAATGACCTCATCCCATAATTCCCGTTACAGCGGTGTAGCGAGCAAGCAATGACCAGAAGCAAAGGTTTGTGGTTAGCTCAAACCTTACTTGGGTGGGTTACTTGCCCCACCCAAGTAAATTCCTCTGCCCTTCCTCTGTCCTACAAATTTCTCTGCCCTACAGAAGGATCGCTCAAGCCCAGGAGTTTGAGGTTGCTGTGAGCTAGGACGCCACGGCACTCACTCTAGCCTGGACAACAAAGCGAGACTGTCTCAAAAAAAAAAAAAAACAAACCAGCCTGAGCAACAGTGAGACCCCCCTCCCGTCTCTACTAAAAAAATAGTAAGAAATATAGTAAGTATATATATATATATAATATATATATATATATATATACACACACACACACACACACATACACACATATATAAATTATCTGGCCATGGTGGCGCATGCCTGTAGTCCCAGCTACTTGGGAGGCCAAGGCAGGAAGATTGCTTGAGCCCAGGAGTTTGAGGTTGCTGTGAGCTAGGCTGATGCCATGACACTTACTCTAGCCCCGGGCAACAGGGTGAGATTCTGTCTCAAAAAAAACCAAAAACAAACAGATACCTTTTATCAGATTGAGGAAGAGCTATTCTCCTTTGTTCAGTGTTGGTTTTTTTTTTTTTTTAATCATGATGTTGACTTTTTGTGAAATGTTTCTTCTACATCTATTGAGATGATTATGTGGCTTTGTCCTTTATGGTTAACATATTTTAATTTTTATTTATTTGTTTATTTTGCAGAGACGGGTCTTGATATGTTGCCCAGGATGGAGTGCAGTGGCTATTTACAGGTGCAATCATAGTACAATACACCCTCGAACTCCTGGCCTCAAACAATTCCCCTGCTTCAGCCTCCTGAGTAGCTGGGCACACAGGTACACTACTGTCCCTAGCTTTTGGTTAACACATTTCTGAAAGTAGTTCCCTGTGCAGAGTAGAGGAGTAGGAACCAGGAATATGGGACACATGGGTGCAAAAGAGAATTTTTTTTTTTTTTGAGACAGAGTCTCACTTTGTTGCCCAGGCTAGAGTGAGTGCCATGGTCAGCCTGGCTCACAGCAACCTCAGTCTCCGGGGCTCAGCGATCCTCCTGCCTCAGGCTCCCGAGTAGCTGGGACTACAGGCATGCGCCACCATGCCCGGCTAATTTTTTGTATATATATTTTTAGTTGGCCGATTAATTTATTTCTATTTTTGGTAGAGACGGGGTCTCGCTCAGGCTGGTTTCGAACTCCTGACCTCGAGCAATCCGCCCACCTCGGACTCCCAAAGTGCTAGGATTACAGGCATGAGCCACCACGCCCGGCCTGCAAAAGATAATTTTTACTGACTAGCCTTTCATATTTTGGGTTTATTGAATGTATTTCTTATTTTAAAATTGTGATAAAATACACATAAAATGTACCAACTTAACCATTTTTAAGTGTACAGGTCCACAGTGTTAAGTACATTAACATGGCTGTGCAACCAGTCTCCAGAACTTTTTCATCTTGTAAAACTAAAACTCTGCAACCATCAAACAACACCTCCCCATCTCCCAGTCCTTGGCAACCACTATTTTACTTTCTGTTTCTATGAGTTTTACTACTCTAGATATCTCCTACAAGTGAAACGATACAGTATTTGTCTTTTTTGTGACTGGCTTATTTCACTTAGTATGGTGTCTTCAAGGCTCATCCATGTTGTAGCATGTGTCAGATTTCCCTTCTTTTTAAGGCTAGATAACTTCCACTGTGTTTATCCATTCATTCATTCATGGACATTTAGGTTACTTCCACTTTTTGGCTATTGTGAATCATGCTGCTATGAACATAAGTATACAAATATCTTTTTTTTTTTTTTTTGAGACAGAGCCTTGCTTCGTTGCCCAGGCTAGAGTGAGTGCCGTTGCGGCAGCCTAGTTCACAGCAACCTCAAACTCCTGGGCTTAGGCAATTCTCCTGCCTCAGCCTCCCGAGTAGCTGGGACTACAGGCATGTGCCACCATGCCTGGCTAATTTTTTCTATATGTATTAGTTGACCAATTAATTTCTTTCTATTTATAGTAGAGCAGGGGTCTCCCTCTTGTTCAGGCTGGAATCTTTTTGAGACCCTGAGGCTGAGGCCGGAAGATCACTTGAGCCCTGGAGCTGGAGACTATAGTGTGCTATGATCCCACTGAATTCCAGCCTGAGCAGCATAGTGAGACCCTGTTTAAAAATTTCTTTTCATTCTTATTTTTTTTTTAGAGATGAGGTCTTACCATGTTGCCAAGGCTGGTCTCAAACTCCTGGACTCAAATGATCTCCCACCTCAGCCTCCCAAGTAGCTAGTATTAAAGGAACATGCCACCACATCTGGTTTTTCCCCTGTCCCCAACCTGGACCTCAGCCTCTGAGTAGCTGGGACTACAGGCATGTGCCACCATATCTGGCCCCTTAGAAATAAGTTTAACAAAAGAAGTGTACGACTTAAACACTGAAAAATACAAAACAATATAGAAAGAAGTTAAAGACCTAATAAGATTAGACAAGGGATGGGAAGAGTAGGAAAAAATACCTAATAAATGAGAATACATCTCATATTCATGGGTCAGAAGATTTAATTTTGTTAAGATAGCAATACTCTCCAAATTGATTGACAGATTGTATAATCACTATTAAAACTGCAGCTGCCTATTTTTGTGGAAATTGATAAGCTGATCTTAAAATTCATATAGAAATTTAAGAGACCCTGAACAGCCAAAACAATCTTAAAAAGAATAAAGTTGGAGAACACATTTTCTTTTTGAGACAGAGTCTTGCTCTGTTGCCCCGGGCTAGACTACAGTGCTGTCATAATAGCTCATTGAGCCTCAAACTCCTGGAATCAAGTGATCCTCCTGCCTCAACCTCCTGAGTAACTGGGACTACCGGCGCATGCCATGGTGCCCAGCTAATTTTTCTATTTTTAGTAGAGATGGGGGTCTTGCTCTTGCTCAGGCTGGTCTCAAACTTCTGACCTCAAACAATCCTCCTGCCACGGCCCCCCGGAATGCTAGGATTACAGGAGTGAGCCACCACGCCTGGCTGAGAACATACTTTATGATTTCAAAACTTACTACAGAGCTACAGTAATCAAGACAGTGTAGTACTGGCATAAGGATATATTGGAGAGACATATAGATAAATGGAATAGAATTGAATGTCCAAAAATAAATCTATACATTTAAGATCAATTGATTTTGACAAACTTGCCAGAACAATTCAATAGGGAAAGAACATTCTCTTCAACACATGATGCTGGGACAACTGGTATCCACACATAAGAGAATAAAATTGAACCCCTCTCTCACACCATATACAAAAATTAACTCAAAATGGCCGGGTGCGGTGGCTCACACTTGTAATCCTAGCACTCTGGGAGGCTGAGGCGGGTGGATCACTCAAGGTCAGGAGTTCAAAACCAGCCTGAGCAAGAGCAAGACCCCGTCTCTACTAAACATAGAAATTAATTGGCCAACTAAAAACATATGTAGAAAAAATTAGCCAGACATGGTGGTACGTGCCTATAGTCCCAGCTACTCGGGAGGCTGAGGCAGAAGGATCGCTTGAGCCCAGGAGTTTGAGGTTACTGTGAGATAGGCTGACTCCACAGCACTCTAGCCCAGGCAACAGAGTGAGACTCTGTCTCAAAAAAAAAAAAAAAAAAAAAACCTCAAAATGGATCAACAATCTAGATGTGAGAGTTAAAACTATATAACTCTTAGAAGAAAACATATGCATAAATCTTCCTGACCTTGTATTAGGCAATGGTTTCCTAAATATAACAACAAAAGCATAGGCAACAAACAAAAGAAAATAAAAGGTACGTTGGACTAAATAAAAATAAAACATTTTTGTTGCAAAGGACACTATCAAGAAAGTGAAAAGATAATCCACAGACTGGGAGAAAATATCTACAAATCTGATAAGGAGTTAATATCCAGAATATATAAAGAACTCCTACACCTTAATGACAAAAAATAAAAAGTTTTAAAAATGGGCAAAGGATTTGAATAGGCATTTCTCCAAAGAAGACATACAGATAGTGAATAAGCACGAGAAAAGATGCTCAACATCATTAGCCATCAAGAAACACAAATCAGGCCGGGCGCGGTGGCTCACGCCTGTAATCCTAGCTCTCTGGGAGGCCGAGGCGGGTGGATTGCTCGAGGTCGGGAGTTCGAAACCAGCCTGAGCAAGAGCGAGACCCCGTCTCTACTATAAAAATAGAAAGAAACTAATTGGCCAACTAATATATATAGAAAAAATTAGCCGGGCATGGTGGCTCATGCCTGTAGTCCCAGCTACTTGGGAGGCTGAAACAGAAGGATCGCTTGAGCCCAGGAGTTTGAGGTTGCTGTGAGCTAGGCTGACGCCATGGCACTCACTCTAGCCTAGGCAACAAAGCGAGACTCTGTCTCAAAAAAAAAACAAAAAAAAAAAAACACAAATCAAAACCACAATAAGCTACAACTTCACACCCATTCTGATGGATAAAATTTTTTAAAGTCAGAAAACAGTAAGTATTGATGAGGATGTAGAAAAATTGGAACTCCTGTACACTGCTGGTGGGAATGCAAAATGGTGCAGCTGCGCTGAACAGTCTGGCAGTGCCTCAAATGGTTAAACATAGTTACCTTATAATCCAGCAAATCTACTCCTAGGAATGTAGCCAAGAGAAATGAAAGCACATGTTCATACAAGAACTTACTCATAAATATTCATAGCAGCACTATTTATAATGGACAAAAAGTAAAACAACTCAAATATCTATCATCTGATGAATGGATAAACAAAATGTGGTATATTACAAAGGAATATTACATAGCAATAAAAAGTACTGATCTATGCTGCAACATGGATGAATTTTGAAAACATGCTAAATGAAAGCAGCCAGATGCAAATACTTCATACTTTATGCATCCATTTATATGAAATATTCAGAACCAGCAAACCCATAGAGATAGAGGGCAGATTAGTAGTTTCCAAGGTCTGGAGGAAGGGGGCAATGGGAGTGACTGTTAATAGGTATGGGGTCTTTTGCTGAGGTGTTGAAAATGTTCTAGAATTAGTTGTCATGGTCACACAACTTTGTGAATATATCACAAAAATAAACGCTAAATTTTACCCTTTAAAAGGGTGAATATACCGGCACCCAGCTAGCTCAGTCGGTAGAGCATGAGACTCTTAAAAGGGTGAATATTATGGTATGTGAATTACATTGTAATAAAAATTCTATATTAAAAATGTATTAACCTTCAAGGAGAAATAGAGCTCTCACCAGACCAGGACTGGATTACTTGAGACCTCCAGTGGAAGCTGAATCAGAAGGTAGCTTGGCAAACACGGAGTGCCAGTTGACTGTAAATTCACAGCACATCCAGAATCCTCACTGTTCTCACCACCTCCGCCCTACCAAGACAATTCACTCCCCTCCCAGCTCTGCCCTGACTCTCTGTTGCCCAGCCTCAATGGCTTTCTTTTAAATCTTCCACTTCACCCAGCCACACTTCCAGGGCCCGGTCTCATTTCCCTTCCTCTAAGGACGTGAGTGTGAGCTAGATCACCAGGGTCTCCAGAGCTCCTGTGCAGTGCTGGGGCCTAGCCTGGTGCCTGGCACAGGGCAGGAGCTCGGGAAGCATTTCTGGAGAGAACTTGAGAGTTAGGGAGAGACTTGTTGAGGAAATGCCATTCAGGGTGAGCCCAGTAGGGCCGTGGGTCTGTCAGCCAGGTGGGGGAGAGGGGGTGCCCTGGGCAGGCAGAACAGCATGTGCAAAGGCCCTGGAGAGAGGGCTGGTGCCCTCAAGCACTGAGGGATGACTGAGGGGCTTGAAGACTATCGATCGGTCTTATCGAGGGGAGTGGAAGAGGTGACAGATGGGGCTAGAGAGACAGCTAGGAGGTTGAGGGACTTTGGCATTGTATCTGAAGCACAGTGGGGGCCACCAAACAGGTGCAGGCCAGAGAATGACATGATCCTATCTCATATTTTGCGAAGATGGATGCTTCATAGAGGCTGGGTTGGAGGGTGAGCTTGGGGCCACGGCCACTGTCCAGGGGAGACAGGGCATTTAGGAAGAAAGAGCTCCCCTCAGATCCTCTGTCTTGGGAGTCAGTGCTATTTGTCTGGAAACACCTCCTGCCATTGCTCATCTGTTAAATCCGCTTCCATACTGTTTCACTTTAGAATGACTTAAATAGTTGAGGGGCTTCCACAGCTCACAGCCCTGCAAAGTCCAGCCCTTCAGGCCTGGCTGGATTCAGCAGCTCCCAGATGCCATCCTGGAGTCTCCTTCCTGAATTCTCGTTTCTGCTGCTCCATGTCAGCTTTGTCTCAGGCCAGCTTTTGTCATGGCGGTGAAATGCCTCTTGCTGTGGTTCAAGCAATAAATCTCATGTCTACATATCTTAGAGTCCAGAGGGAGCTAGAAAACATCGTTCCCAGAAGCCCCCAGCCACCCCCAGAGGAGTCCCCTCCACTGTCCTTGGATCACAAGCACACTCTGCGGCCAGGTCATATAGTAGTCATGGTAATGTCAGTGTGCTGCTGAGCCACCTGCCCCGCCAACAGGCCCAGGGGTGGGAGGGAGATAGGAAGCCAGGGAACGATCAGGGAGGACCTGGAGAGCAGAAAAGGGTCATGGGAGGCCACCCGATAGCCAGAACAGCCATAAAACCCAAGTCCTTCCTTCATTTCCTTGTCAGCAGTAGGCAGCCATCACCTCTACCTCGTGGGTTATAAAGCACAGAGTGGTTCAAGCACAACAGTTAAGTGCTGCCACCATCAGCAGGGTGCTGTTGCTGGGGTGACCTCAGGCGGAATTCCTCCCTGCCACCTGGCCGTTTTCTGTGAAGGGAAGGGCCTGGTCACCTGGTGACCTCCAAACTGCTTCCCCACTCTTCCTCCAGCGTGTCTCTCCTCAAGGAGGGGCAGCAGCCCCAGTTGGTCAGCAGGTGGCAGCGCCGAGGCAGGCGGGTCTGGTGCAGCCTGGGAAGGGCGCCCAGTGAAGGACCCGGCCTCTCCTGGCGCCCCGCCACCCAACTGCTTTCCTGGGTGCCCCACTCTCAGACGGCAGCAGGGCGGGCTTCATGGGCATGTGACCTGCACCTGGAAGGGCTCTGGGCTTGGTTTAATATTCTGCTGTCACTATCTCAAGGTCTTAGTTGTTTTTTTTTTTTTTTAAGATATGAAGGAGTTCTATTTCCTTTTTCTTTTTCTTTTTTTTTTTTCTTTTGAGACAGAGTCTCACTTTGTTGCTCAGGCTAGAGTGAGTGCCGTGGCATCAGCCTAGCTCACAGCAACCTCAAACTCCTGAGCTCAAGCAATCCTCCTGCCTCAGCCTCCCTAGTAGCTGGGACTACAGGCATGCGCCACCATGATTTTTTCTATCTATATTAGTTGGCCAATTAATTTCTTTCTATTTATAGTAGAGACGGGGTCTCACTCTTGTTCAGGCTGGTTTCGAACTCCTGACCTCGAGCAATTCGCCCGCCTCAGCCTCCCAGAGTGCTAGGATTACAGGCGTGAGCCACCTCGCCCCGCCTTTTATTTTTCTTTTGAGACAGAGTCTCATTCTATTGCCCGGGTAAAGTGCAGTGGTGTCATGATAGTTGACTGCAACCTCCAGCTCCTCGGCTCAAATGATCCTTTTGCCTCCGCTGCCTCAGTAGCTGGGACTACAGGCATGCAGCACCATGCCTTGATAATTTTTCTATTTTTAGTTAGTAGAGATGGGGTTTCGCTTTTGCTCAGGCTGGTCTTCAACTCCCAAGCTCAAGCAATCCTCTCACTTCGGTCTCTCAGAGTGCTCAGATTACAGGCGTGAGCCACCGTGTCCAGCCCCATCTTGATGTCTTTTTTTTTTTAATTTTTTTAATTTTTTCATATTATGGGGGTTGAGGCCTTAATAATTGTTCAACTAACCAGAGCCCTGAATTTTCATTTTGCACCAAGCCCCTCAAATTGTGGTGCTGACTGGTGGGACTCCTGCTGCCTGGGACACACCCACTCCCAACCAGGTGGCACAGGTGGCGCAGGAGCACGCTGACATTACCATGACTGCTACATGACCTGGCCGCAGGGGTGGGCCTGTGATCGAAGGAGCTATGATGACGCCACTTCACTCTAACCCAGGTGACAGAGGGAGAGTCTGCCTCAAACAAAAAGATATGGTTACCCTAAAAGTTAATCCAACTGTGGTAGTACTACTATATGCTGTCCCAATCACAGCAATCCACTTTAGGCACCACATTCTAAAGAGGAATGACCAAGTTACCATTGTGAAGAGTCCCAAACCATATCACATGCATATCAGCTTAAGGAAAATATACTGTGATTACTCCTGTATTCCTCCAGGCTAACACAATTTGGGTTCCAAAACAAGAGTTGCATTCACCAAGAATTTCTTGGCTCTGCATTAGAAAACTAATGCAGTCTATTACTGACATCATAGTATAGGTTGAGCATCCCTAATCTGAAAAATCCAAAATGCTTCAAAATCCAAAATTTTTAAAGTGTCAACATGAAACCAAAAGTGGAAAATCCTACACCTGATCTCATGTGACAGGTTGGAATAAAAATGCAAATGGACAACACAGTTTATTTAGCATTCCCAACAGAAAATAAAAATATTTTTAGGCTATCTGTATAAGGTGTATGTGAAACATAAGTGAATTTCATGTTTGGACTTGGATCTTATCTCCAAGATAACTCATTAAAGGTATGCAAATATTCCAAACCCCCCAAAAATCCAAAAGCTGAAACTCTTCTGGCCCCAACCATTTTGGATAAGTATGCTCAACTAGTTTAGTAAATGCTCTCTTAACTTTGTCAAGTTAACCTACTGGCTGGATTCAATGACAGTC
This sequence comes from Microcebus murinus, assembly GCF_040939455.1. Lineage (NCBI taxonomy): Eukaryota > Metazoa > Chordata > Mammalia > Primates > Cheirogaleidae > Microcebus > Microcebus murinus. The sequence continues at coordinate 99,661,113 of NC_134111.1, forward strand.
TCAATTCCAAATATGATTTACTAATTTGATGCTCATGAGATGTGACATATGAGTGGCTGGTGGGACACTCTATGGTACTCCTAGTAACCTGAGCATTTCTTTTCCGCTGAGCTGAACTGTATCTTTAATAAGAATCAAACCTGTGTATCACTGCTGTATTTGAAGTTTCAGTTGCAGAATTAAATAAACATCCTATCAACCAATAAAAATAATGCAAAATGTAAGCTATTGAGTCCATGAAAACAAAGTTGGATGCTTTGGAAGTACCCGATAAAGCTTAAAAAACTGCAGTCAAATTAGGTGTGGATGAGCAACCATAAAAGAATGGAAAAATTAGATGGGCCTGGAGTTCTAGCTACTCAGAAGGCTGAGGTGGGAGAATTACTTGAATCCAGGAGTTCAAGACCAGCCTGGGAAACATGTCAAGACTCCATTACCAAATATATATGTGTGTGTGTGTGTATACATACATATATATGGAAAAATTACAATACTGTAGGACTCTACATTCATATTGCTTTAATAGAGTATTTAAAGTTTTGCTTTGCTTTAAAGAAACTATAAATTGCAGAAAATGTATTATGGGTATATACTTTATGCAAGGAAGATAAGCTACTTTTTTTTTTTTTTTTGAGACAGAGTCTCGCTCTGTTGCCTGGGCTAGAGTGCCATGGCGTCAGCCTAACTCACAGCAACCTCAAACTCCTGGGCTCAAGTGATCCTTCTGCCTCAGCCTCTCAAGTAGCTGGAACTACAGGCATGCGCCACCATGCCTGGCTAATTTTTTCTATATATTTTTAGTTGGCCAATTAATTTATTCCTATTTTTACCGTGTTTCCCCGAAAATAAGACAGGGTCTTACATTTATTTTTCCTCAAGAAGACACCCTAGGGCTTATTTTCAGGGGATGTGTTATTTTTTTTTTTTTTCCAAACAAGTCAGTTGTCTGAGATTTTTTTTAAGCATGGTACAACAATCTACATTTATTCAAATATAGTTAAGTCGTCTTCTGGAGCATCATTACTCTCCAAACCCCGAATTCCATCCTGAATTTCTTGCGACTCTATTTCCTTTAGAACCAACCATTGGCCCCAATCTCTCATGTCGAGCAATAGAGTTCTCATTAAATGAGCAGGGCTGGCTTATTTATCAGAGATCCAGTGAGCACTGGGTCCAGTCTGTACAGTGGAACAGAAATGATCTCTCTGGGCTCAGTAGGAGACTGCTTGCTGAAGCTTTTCCTCTATCCCCTGGTGTTTGTGGGGAGGGTGGTGAGAGAGGCCCACAGTGGTGAGTAAAATGGCAGCCACAGCTTTCCTTCTTCCCCCTTCGGACACACAATACCTGAAGCGGAGCATCCTGCTCCTTACTTCACTGAGACTTTCCCTTCAAAGCCTCAGCTTGCAGCATGCACAGGATGGCCGGGACCTGACAGGGGGAGCCCACCTTGTTGGTGGGGCTGCCCGTACCTTTCTGGTCACCTCTGGGATAGTAGCTGTCACGAGAAGGGCTGCTCATCTTCTTTACCGCTCGACGAAATGCATGGGTTGTGCAGATACGCTGCATAGCCATGCCCGTTACTAGGTCTTATATTCGGGGTAGGGCTTATATTGCACAAATGCTTAGAAATCCTGCTAGGGCTTATTTTATGGGTAGGTCTTATTTTCGGGGAAATACAGTAGTAGAGACGGGGTCTCACTCTTGCTCAGTCTAGTCTTGAACTCCTGACCTCAAGTGATCCTTCTACCTCGGCTGCTCAGAGTGCTAGGATTACAAACGTGAGCCACCATGCTCAGCCAATAAGCTACTTCAACATGAACCCAAAGCCAAAGACAAGGCCTTGGTATCACATCAAAAGATCAGCAAATGAATACACATTTAAATTGTTTTAAATTAAAATCAAAAGGTATATATAATTTTTATGATTCCTCACTTTTACTTTTTAAAAATGATATATATGTAAGGTGCATCATGCAACATCATGATGGTTTTTTTTTTTTTTTGAGACAGAGTCTCGCTTTGTTGCCTAGGCTAGAGTGAGTGCCGTGGCGTCAGCCTAGCTCACAGCAACCTCAAACTCCTGGGCTCCAGTGATCCTTCTGCCTCAGCCTCCCGGGTAGCTGGGACTACAGGCATGCGCCACCATGCCCAGCTAATTTTTTATATATATATCAGTTGGCCAATTAATTTCTTTCTATTTATAGTAGAGACGGGGTCTCGCTCTTGCTCAGGCTGGTTTTGAACTCCTGACCTTGAGCAATCCGCCCTCCTCGGCCTCCCAAGAGCTAGGATTACAGGTGTGAGCCACAGCGCCCGGCCATCATGATGTTTTGATATACATAATGAATGGTTACTATAGTCAAGCATAACTTGACCCAAACTTAACAAACCCATCATCACACACAGTTAACCTTTCGTGTGTGAAAAGTGCAGCCTAAAACTCACTTTTACATTCAATTAATTTAAACTACTACTAGACTGAATGGTGTTGAAGAAAGTTTCTATTACACAACTAGCTCCTCAAAATGGATAATAAATAAATGCATCTGACTCTCAGAACAAGGTGCTTGGGGGAAGAGGAGAAGGGGCTGTGCAGTCAGCAGACCTATGTATAATCCTGGCACTGTGACTTATCAGTTAAGAAACCATGAGTAAGTTATTTAATGGCTAAATCTGCTTTCCCGTCTATAACATGGAGCTAATGATGCCTATCTAACATGGTAGCTGTGAGGATGAAATGAGACAAACCCATAAAGCCCTAGCACAGTGGCTGCACATATGAAGTACTCAATATTCATTAGCTGTATACCCTCTCATCCGCCTCAATTTTTTCAGGACTCAACTTAAACCTATCTATATTCAAATACCAATGCAGAGGCTCCCAGCTGGAAGTGGAACATAGTAGGAACTTAAAAATTTGTCAAAAGAATAAATATGGAAACATATTTGACAGGTACACAAAGTAATGGATTTTAATGAATCAATTTTAAGAATCAAGATTTTCTTTTAAATCAGTATTTCTAGACAACCAATATCACTTTTCAAATGAAACACCTTTGCAGTCCCCAAATAAGCTGCACTTGGTCACAAGGCATTATGACGTATTACTCTTTTTATATAACATTAATATTCCATTTGCTAAAATTTTATTCAGAATTTTTTTTATCTATGCTCATGAGAAAGAGTGGTCTGTAATTTCCTTTTCTCAAAATGACCTTGTAGATTTTAGTATCAAGTTTAGGGTGTACTTGCAAAACTAGTTGGAAAGTGTTGACAATACCACTCTTGAGATTAAACAATGCAGTTTAACCGCTTTACTCTAGATTTTGATTGCTAACGTTAATAAAAGTTATTCTGCTCAACACTGTACATGTAATTACCTCATCTCTATTGCCATTGTCCTTATCCTCTGTCATCTCATCTTCCCCATCTTCTATCTCCTTTGGGGAAAGATTCATTTTCTTCAATTCACCTTGATTTTTTTCCCTGCTTAAAATGGACAAGATTATTAGGCATATCATAGGGCCTTCAACATTCTATGCTATGCACGTTTTGTCTCTAGTATTTGCAATAGTAAGTCTGCATCTGTAAAAAAAGAGTTAAGCCTCATCCTACCTTTTTACTTCACTTGGAATCTTTTACTCACACCAGGGAAGATGAAAATAAATAGAAAAACAAGACTCTGTTTTCTATTCTATTTATAGAAAAGCGAGACTCTGTCTCAAAAAAAAATTTGGGTGTACAGTGTAAATTTGGGTGTACAGTGCCGAAAGCCCCCACACGGGGACAAAACAAAACAGTGTAAATTTGGGTGTACAGTGCTGAAAGCCCCCACACGGGGACAAAAACAAAACCTACAATTCAAGAGCCTGTACCTCTCCAGCCAGAGAACTCGGTGTAAACTGGAGCTGCCATCACAACCCCCAAAAGAATTTAAGTCCCAAGCCAGAATCTATCACCACCGCTCCCCAAGTTAATCCGCACAGCCTGTCCCTAACGAGTTCTCCTCTTTTAAGGTTGTCGCTGGTGTAGGACCCCGCCCACCTAGAGCCCGCCAAGGGCCCGGGGTGGGGGGGCGCCCCTGCGGGCCACCACGCACAAGGAACCCGGGCTGGACGCTACACAAGAGCCGGGTCCCGGCGCCAGCAGGCACAGGCCGAGCGCGCCCTCCCGGATACTCCCGAAGACCCGAGGCCCGGAAGGGAAGCCGCCATTAAAGCGAAGGCGCCCTCATGATTCCGTCTCGGCCAACCAGAGCTCGCGCCACCCGTGTACCAATCCCGAGCCGCGACCCAGGGAGGAGCGGGCGGTGCGCGAGCCTGGGGGCGGGGTCAAGAGCTGTGCAGCACGTATTGCGCCTGCGCGCGTGGCGGACACGTTAGTCTGGCGCCGGAGGTCGCGCGAGGTCGCGCGAGAGATCGCTCGGAGTCGCAGGTGGTCTCGTTGGCTTGCGTGGGAAGCAGGCGCAGGCTTGGTAAAGTCCGGGGAGCTGGTGGGCGGTGACATGTCCCGTAGCTCTCTCTTTTTTTTTTTTTCAAAGTAAAATGCCAATGGTTTTATTTTAAAATACCTATTTTCTCAAATTGATTGTCCTTTTTTTTTTGACTGGCAAGTTCATTCTAATCAAAACGTTAAGTGGGAACACAAGTTGATGAGTTAGCCATTCAAGAATACACACTCTGGCCGGGCGCGGTGGCTCACGCCTGTAATCCTAGCACTCTGGGAGGCCGAGGCGGGCGGATTGCTCGAGGTCAGGAGTTCGAAACCAGCCTGAGCAAGAGCGAGACCCCGTCTCTACTATAAATAGAAAGAAATTAATTGGCCAACTAACATATATATATATATATAAAATTAGCCGGGCATGGTGGCGCATGCCTGTAGTCCCAGCTACTTGGGAGGCTGAGGCAGAAGGATTGCTTGAGCCAGGAGATTGAGGTTGCTGTGAGCTAGGCTGACGCCATGGCACTCACTCTAGCCTGGACAACAAAGCGAGACTCTGTCTCAAAAAAAAAAAAAAGAATACACACTCTGCAAGCTCTAGGCCTGTATTTAGTCTCAAACCACTCTTTTGCACAATACAAAGATTTCGCTGCAACACATCACACCAAGAGAAAGGCACAATGTATCTCCCACTAATTAAGTTCAAGGACAGGATCTTTTTTTCTAATGTTAAGTTTGAGTTCTGGGTTTAGTTGGGCAAGAATTTCCCTCAGCTGCCATTAATCCTGGGTGAAATTAATCCCTTTCCATCACTCACACAGGGAAAAACAACACCAAATTCACTTACTGTCTGTTTTAAAAAATCCAGAAGATTAAAAAGGAAGCAGGCCGGGCGTGGTGGCTCACGCCTGTAATCCTAGCTCTCTGGGAGGCCGAGGCGGGCAGATTGCTGAGGTCAAGAGTTCGAAACCAGCCTGAGCAAGAGCGAGACCCCCGTCTCTACTATAAATAGAAAGAAATTAATTGGCCAACTAATATATATATGTATAAAAAAATTAGCCGGGCATGGTGGCGCATGCCTGTAGTCCCAGCTACTTGGGAGGCTGAGGCAGAAGGATTGCTTGAGCCAGGAGTTTGAGGTTGCTGTGAGCTAGGCTGACACCACGGCACTCACTCTAGCCTGGGCAACAAAGCGAGACTCTGTCTCAAAAAAAGAAAAAGGAAGCAGATGATCAAGTCATTGAATAGAAAGCTACCTGGATTAGACAAGAACATATAACTTAGATCTAGAATGATGGGGGAGGAAAAGACATCTCATGGGTGGCTTCTCCTCATGAGATACGGGAATCTCAGCTTATTAGAAAAAAGTTTGGGAGGTTACCACTTTAGCTCAGAGACTGTAAACTAAACTTCTGTCGAGCAGGGGCGTGTGTGTGTGTGTGTGTGTGTGTGTGTGTGTGTGTGTGTGTGTGTGTAAAGAGACAGGAGCAAAAAGGGATGACTGGACCAGGAATCACATCTTCCAGTCCCGAACTGCTTCCCACTGCAATCGGTAAGGCCACGCCATGGAGTTAGACATTAATGGCAATGCTCTGTGATGTCCACTACCACTGCCTTCTTCCAGCTGAAGAGAAAGTATCCCGTACCAGCCCCTGCTGCTACGGCAATGCAGAGGTGCCTGTTGTAGGTCATGAAGATGAGCCTAAGGAAGTAGCTGATGACCACCTGGATGATATGCAGCGCTGTTTGCAGGAGGTGGGGAAAGCTCAGCATCTGTTGCCCAACAGTTTTGTGGGTCTCCATAAGGATGGTTCCATTTGGTCCTGGGACAGGCATGGAATTGTACCGAATGCTGACTTGGGACTTATGCAAGCTCTCTCGGGCTATCTTGAGTCCTTTCATAGAACTTTGCTAGCAAAAACACTGCCACAAAAGCTCCAGCCATTTCTCCAGCTGTATTGATCGCCAAACCGGAAGACAAGAGTTCCACATTTTTAAAGCCAAAGTAGAAGGCCATAGGCATCGTCATCATCATGTTGCTGTCTCCTCCACCATGGGAGTGTGAGGCTGAAGTTATCGGGTGATGGTGAGGACGATTCGTTTTTCCAGGCAAAGTTGAGGGTCAGCAGAAGATTCTTCCCAGGTCGAGTCCAGCCACGGGCGCTTCCCTCTCAGAATCTTAACCTCACCCTTTCACGACTCCTCAGAAGCCCCCTCCGCTTCTGCCCGGCTCGACGCGTCCAGGTCCGCCCTCCCGTAGCTCTCTTGCCAGTGGGGCTGTAGGAAAGTAAACAGCGGTCATAGAAACAGCCATTCATTAAGGGCCAAGTGCCAGGGTGGCTTCCAAGCACTTAGGTCTGTTAGCCTGTTAGGCCCCCTACCGCCCAGTGGGGAATGTGTTAGTGTCTTTGTCATTTTAAGCAGGAAGGAGGCATGGAGACGACGCCCTGAGGGTTACACGAAGTAGAGCGTGGTCTAGAACCCGGGGAGTGGGACTTGAGGGTCAGGCTCTGGACCCCGGCGCTTCCCTTCGCTGGTGACCTGCGTCTGAAGTGATAGTATTAAATAATAATGGTTATGGCTAAAATACATTAATGCATATTTCGTGTCACACAGCATACTGGGTGCTTTTTCAGACATTTTATCATGGACTTCTCAAACTTGTGACTTAGATGTTATTAATAGTTTCATTTTACGTTTAAGCAGAAAATCAAAGGTTAAGGGTCCAAGTCCATTGATTTGCATTCTCAATCACTTCATACTGTCTCCTGCTTTGAGCTAGACCATCATGAACATGTGCTCTCACAAGGACCCATGACCATTAGCAGCAGGAGGCCCAATAGTAGGCTAGAAATCCTAGAAGTTAGCCCCACATTGGAACTTGAAAAATGGGTGTGTTTGGGGCACAGGGAGGGGTGTTTCTAAGGAGCCCTGGCCTGATTCTAGCTTCAGAAATACCCAAAGTGGAAAGGAAGGAGAGTAGAAAGAAAAGTTTGCCTACATTTTTTAGATTTGGAACCTCACCAAACTTTTATCTAACTCTGGAGGTCCCCAACACCCAGACCATAGACTGGTGCTGTGGCCTGCTATGAACCAGGTGCACAGCAGGAGGTGAGCGCAGGGGAGCAAGAGAAGCTTCATCTGTATTTACAGCTGCTGGGGCTCTCCAGAACTCACCTCACTGCCTGAGCTCCACCTCCTGTCAGATAAGTCACTGTCTCCCATCACTCCTAGATGAGACCACCTAGTTGTAGGAAAACAGCTCGGGGCTCCCACTGATTCTGCATTATGGTGAGTTGTATAATTATTTCATTATATATTACAATGTGATAATAATAGAAATAAAGTGCACACTAATGTCATGCACTGGAATCATCCCCAAACCAACCCCCACCATCCATGGAAAAATTGTTTTCCATGAAACTGGTCCCTGGTGCCAAAAAAGTTTGGGACTGATGATCTAACTTACAAGACTAGCCCAAATGTTTTAAGAAAACTCATCAAGAACAATCAAAGAAAAGAAAACAGCCCATTTCATTTATGAACAGATGTATGGTTCAAATAAAATATTAGTGAAGTGAATCAGGGTAGTGAAAGAAAATTGACCAAGCAGGATTTATTCCTGAATAAATGCAGGTAAGGTAAGGAAATATGGTTTCAAGGTAAGAAAAGGTTTCAAGGTAAGGAAATACGACAAACTAACAGACTAAAGGAAGAAAAACACCATATCATTTTAGATAGGGAACTTAAGAAAGCTTATCTGTGAAAATGTAACATAAGCATTTGATGATAAAAATTAAATATTCGTATTAAAATAAGTAACAAGGCTGGGCATGGTGGCTTACATAATCCCAGCCCTAGAAGGCCAGGGCAGGGGGATTGCTTGAGGCCAGGAGTTCAAAACCAGCCTGGGCAACATAGCAAGACCCCACCTCTATAAAAAATGAAAAAAAAAACGTAGCCAGATATGGTGGCACATGCCTGTAGTCCCAGCTACTTGGGAGGCTGCTGTAGGAGGATCCCTTGAGCCCAGGAGTTTGAGGCTACACTGAGTTATGATCCTGCCACTGCACTCCAGCCTGGGTGACAGAGTGAGACACTGTCTCAAAAAAAAAAAAAAAAAATCAGTAACGAGAACTTAGGATATCAATGTCATTCTTAAGAGACAAGGAGCAAAATCCATAAATATGCCAAAATATGGCACCTTGGCAATTGAAAAAACTGCAGAACCCAGGTCACTGTGATCTACTGCTGCCTTTCTCCCCGGAAGCATTCACATGTCTCCACAACTATCCACTTCTTCCATCAAGCTTAGCAGAAAAATAGTTTTCCCTCGGTCACTGGATCTTCATTTCTGAAGGATCTTGTGTCACGTAAAACTTCAGTTAAATGAATTTGTTATGCCTTTCTCTTGTTGACGTCTGTCATTATAGGGGTGTCAGCCAGAACCCTTTCGATGGGTGAGGAAAAGGATTTTCTCCCCTATAAACGAAATGGTGGTAGATTGATCACACAATTTACAATTTGTGGATGCGGGAGTCTCTCTAAACAAATTTAAAATATAAGGAACAAATTAGAAAGAAATATTTGTAACATATATAACATAAATATACCATCAGAATTTGAAAGACATGCAAACAAACGAGAAAAAAAGACAATAAAATGGGTGAAGGATATGAAAAGCAGCTTTCAGAATTTGTGTGTGTGTGTCTATCTCTGTCGCCCAGACTGGTGTGCAGTGGCATGATTGCAGCTCATTGTAACCTCCAATTCCCAGGCTGAAGCCATCCTCCTGGCTCGGCCTCCCAAGTAGGTAAGACTACAGGTGCATTCCACCACACCCGGTTAATTTTTCTATTTTTTCTAGAGACAGTGTCTTGCTGTGTTGCCCAGGCTGGTCTTGAGCTCCTGGCCTCAAGCGATCCTCCTGCCTTGGCCTCCCAAAGTGCTGGGATTACAGGCATGAGCCACTGGGCCCGGCCCAAAAGGAATTTAAGTAGCAAATATAGATATGAAGAGATGCTCAGGCCGGGCGCCGTGGCTCACTCCTGTGATCCTAGCACTCTGGGAGGCCGAGGCGGGCAGATTGCTCGAGGTCAGGAGTTCGAAACCAGCCTGAGCACGAGCGAGACCCCGTGTCTACTATAAATAGAAAGAAATTAATTGGCCAACTAATATATATATATATATAAAAATTAGCCGGGCATGGTGGCACATGCCTGTAGTCCCAGCTACTCGGGAGGCTGAGGCAGAAGGATTACTTGAGCCCAGGAGATTGAGGTTGCTGTCAGCTAAGCTGACGCCACGCACTCACTATAGCCTGGGCAACAATCGAGACTCTGTCTCAAAAAAAAAAAAAAAAAAAAAGAGAGATGCTCAAATACAACCATCAGGGAAATGCAACTTCAAATAATAGTAAGATATTATTTTAATCCGTCAGATTGACATAAATTAAAACAAGTGTTTCAGATTGTGAGAAAACTGGTGAAAAGGCAAATTGTTACAAACACCTGGTAACAACCTGTTACAAACACCTGAGAAATTTGGTAGTTTCCAGTAAAGGTAAAAATTTTAATTCTTTAGGAATTCCACTTATAGGTATCTAACCTAGAGAAGCAGTCAGACTGACAGAAAGATACATTTGTGAATCTTTATTGCAAAAAAACGTTTTTCTTGAGATGGAGTCTTACTATGTTGCCCAGGCTGGGCTGGAACTCCTGGGCTCAAGTGATGCTCCTGCCTCTGCCTGTCAAGTAGCTGGGACTACAGGAGTGTGTCACTATGCCAAGCTTTATTGCAAACGTAAAAAACTTTTTTCTCATGGAAATTTTTTTTTTTTTTTCTCATGGAAATTTTCAAACATACATAAAGTAGAAAGAATATATAATGATGCCCTTTTGCCCATCACTCAGCTTTGAAGCTTCAATGTTTTTTTTTTGTTTGTTTGTTTGTTTTTGTTTTTTTTGAGACAAAGTCTCTGTTGCCCGAGCTAGAGTGCCCTGGCATCAGCCTCGCTCATAGCAACCTCAAACTCCACGGCTCAAGTGACCGTCTGCCTCAGCCTCCTGAGCAGCTGGGACTACAGGCATGTGCCACCATGCCCGGCTAATTTTTTCTAAATGTTTTTAGTTGGCCAATTAATTTCTTTCTATTTTTAGTAGAGACAGGGTTTCACTCTTGCTCAGGCTGGTTTCGAACTCCTGACCTTGAGCGATCCTCCTGCCTCAGCCTCCCAGAGTGCTAGGATTACTGACCTGAGCCACCACACCCAGCCAAAGCTTCAATATTTTTGCCATTCTTTTTTTATCTATCATCTATTCTTTGCCCCACTATATTTCCTCTTCACCCTCCCTTCTTCCTGTTTTCCTTTTTTCTTTTAACGTGAATCCCAGGCATTATGTCATTTCACCTGTAAATATTTCATTATGTACCTTCAGAAGATACAGACCTTCATATCATCTACTCTCAAGTTGAGTTCAATTTTCTGTCTCAAAAATGTCTTTTAGGCCGGGCGCGGTGGCTCACGCCTGTAATCCTAGCACTCTGGGAGGCCGATGCGGGTGGATTGCTCAAGGTCAGGAGTTCAAAACCAGCCTGAGCGAGACCCCGTCTCTACCATAAAAATAGAAAGAAATTAATTGCCCAACTAATATATATAATATAAAAATCAGCCGGGCATGGTGGCTCGTGCCTGTAGTCCCAGCTACTCGGGAGGCTGAGGCAGGAGGATCGCTTGAGCCCAGGAGTTTGAGGTTGCTGTGAGCTAGGCTGATGCCACGGCACTCACTCTAGCCTAGGCAAGAAAGCGAGACTCTGTCTCAAAAAAAAAAAAAAAAAAAAAAAAATGTCTTTTAATTGTTGGCTTGTTTGATATAGAATTCGGAAATCTCTACATGTTACATTTTGTTGATATGTTCTAAATCTTTTAAAACCTTTATAATAGAGAACCTCCTTTATAAAAATACCTTTTAGTTGTTGAAGAAACAGTCATTTGTCTTACAAAACTGACCTTCATCTTGACTTGGCTGAAACCTTGTGTGCAGGTTTTTTTTGTTGTTTTTTTTTTGAGACAGAGTCTCCCTTTGTTGCCCCAGGTTAGAGTGAGTGCCGTGCCGTCAGCCTAGCTCACAGCAACCTCAATCTCCTGGGCTCACGCGATCCTTCTGCCTCAGCCTCCCGAGTAGCTGGGACTACAGGCATGTGCCACCATGCCTTGCTAATTTTTTATATATATATGTTAGTTGGCCAATTAATTTCTTTCTATTTATAGTAGAGACGGGGTCTCGCTCTTGCTCAGGCTGGTTTTGAACTCCTGACCTCGAGCAATCTGCCCGCCTCGGCCTCCCAGAGTGCTAGGATTACAGGCGTGAGCCACCACGCCCGGCCTGTGTGCAGTTTTTAACATGTTCCTTCAACCTCAGTGTTTTTGTAAACTGGTAGTTATATCTGGAGGGTTGGTTAGATTCAGGTTCAACGTCTTTGCAAGGAGACTTCCTGTTGATGCCATGTAGTTCTGTTGTGTCCCTCTAGGAGGCACTCAACCCCTCACATCTGGTGGTCCCACTCAGTGGAGTTACAATTGATCAAACTGTTTGAGTGTTGTCAGCTTCATCCAGCGCTGATATGGTTTTCGGCAATGTTGTTTTGCAAAGCAAATGGTTAGAAACAATCTATTATTCACTAAACCGAGGTGGGTAATACGGGGAAAAAGCATAGGAATCAAATCACCAAAATGTTAACAGAAGTTTATTTGGGTGCTGGGAATAGGCACAATTATTTTTGTCTTTTGTACTTTTCATTTGTTTCGAATTTCCTAAAATGGAAACAAAATAAATCCTTTCTGAGCACGTCTACCGGAGAGGAGACAGACAGGGAGGAGGACTGGAGGAAGGTTCTCAGTCCAAGTTCCAGGAGGCACAGCCGGGGAAGCCCAGAGGATGGCAGTAATGAAAGTGGACCACGGTGGGCTTTGCTTTCCTGTGTGCCTGGCCAGTGCTCATTCTGTCTCCTGACAGCCCTCGTCCCCTTTAGGGTCTCCCCCTCCTCCCCTGGACTCGGTGGAACTGTCATTTAAGATGCTCCACTTGCCCCAGCCAAAGCTCCAAGGCCAAGCGGACCCCTCTCCTGGGATTTTATGAGTCTTGAGCAGCATTGCCTCCTCCTGGAAATCCTCCCTCCCCTGAGACAGGCGCCTCTTTCCGGTGCTCGAGTTCTAGCTGTCGGGACACTTACATGCCAGGATGTGTGTCTGCAGCCCCACCACGGCCCTAGCCTTGTGCAGTGTCCAGCACATGGTTGGTGCTCAATAGATGACAGCTGAATGATGTCTACATTGCTCAGAGCTAATGAAGGCGCTTGAATTTTATTTTATTTTATTTTATTTTATTTTATTTTATTTTATTTTATTTTATTTGAGATAGAATCTCACCTTGTTGCCAGGCTAGAGTGAGTGCCATGGCGTCAGCCTAGCTCACAGCAACCTCAAACTCCTGGGCTCAAGCGATCCTCTTGCCTCAGCCTCCCGAGTAGCTGGGACTACAGGGGGCTTGAATTTTAGATTAAAAGATCCCAGAAACTCTTGTACATGTTCCGGGAATGTGGCTACAGCTTTCAGGCCCTCCAGTCTAATCCCAGCCCATGGCCACCTCTTCTGAACCAGGACGCACTTCCCTAGCCAGGTTCAGCCTTCCCTGAATCCCCACTGTCCCCCACCTGGGCCTTGGCCCCTGTTCCTGCCCTGCCCTGTGCAGAAGCATGAAAGAGTGTGAGGTTGGGCTGTTGTTGCCTTAAACAGGCTACACAAGGGACAGTGCCTTACAGAGTCACTACCATCCTCGGACTAAACCTCATAGATTTAGAAATGTGAACACTGTTTGCAATAATGCTGCTGACCGTCACTGTTTGCCTCTGAGTCTCTTATTTTTGTGCAGGTGGACTGCACACTCTTTCTTTAGAAATGTCAGTACCTCTCAGTCCTGTCTGACATTGGCCTCAGGTCATTCTGACTTGTACGGATAGAGAATGAGCAGCGGAGCCTGGAGCCACGCCCGGGCAGCCTGACTCCCGGGTCCTTGCTCAGCACCTCTCCGCTCTGCAGCTTCGTCAGTGGAAGCACATTGAAGTTCTTTTCTGTGCTGAAGAGGTTCAGACTGTTAGAAATGTGTAAGGCTGTTTCTGGGATCACATTCTGTAAATCTGTCCTCATTTTTTTTTTTTTTTTTTTTGCCTTTTAGAAACAGTGAGAGAGAGAGAGACAAAGAGAAAATAATCTAAAATATTATAGACTATAGTTTGGGGTTTTTAAAAAAATCAATTATATTATCTGCTCATCTTAGAGACGTGTAAAGATAACCACTGGTGGAACAAACAGAATGTATAACCTTCAAACCAGTGGACAGATGGATCTGTTAAGGTTCTTGGTTGCAAATGATTCGGGCCAACTTAAGCAGAAAAGGAATTTGTTGAAAAGCTCTCGGTATCTCAGAATACCAACAGGAAGGCTGGCAAACCTGGCCGAGAAAAAGGGCAGAACGCAGGGAAGGCTGGGTAGGATGCTGCTGCCCCTGGACATGCCTGTCCCTATTGTTGTGTGTCTTAGTGTCACTTTCTGCAGATACAAGTCCCATGTTGGGCCATGCAGCTAGCTGGGTTTGTCATGTGCCACATGGTGGGCGGCAGCAGTGGAGAGGATCCAGAACTTCTTCCGCTTCTGTAGTGGGAACCTGGGCTCGGTCTCCCACCAAGTCACATAGTGAGGGATTCCCCACAATGGGAAAGGAGTTCAAATGCCAGGGTGAGCCCCCTCCCCAAAAGGAAACTCCTCTCTGCAAGGAAATCTTGGAATAAAGAAAACTTGATAGATCAATTAGATGACAAGAATGGGGAAAGCGGGGAGACCCTGAGAAGTATACAAATATGGGACGGTTTCCCAGATGTCAGGGTTGATTCGGAAATACCATCTGACTGTGCAGAGAACGTAAAGTGCTATGTTCTCTGTATCTGCTACAGGCAGATGCAGCTTTGTTTGTTGATGAGACTAATCCTGGACTTTGAATTTCCAAAGAAAGCAAGCCTTTCTAAGAAGGAAAAGATTATTCCAGTATCTTCACCCTGGCCTTCAGGAATACTGGCAGAGAGGGGTGCATGTGATGGACGGTGGGATCAGATAAGAGGTGAAGCTTAGAGGAGGCTGACGGATTGGGAGAAAAGAGCCGTCTAGAACCCAGGAGTGCAGATGAGGTTAAAAAATAAATCTGTCATGAGAGTAACAGTTACTCTGTCAACAGAGTAACAGGGCAGGAACGAGGCCGTCATGGGCAAGAGTTCGCACTTTCAGAAATGGAAAATCTCCGGAGACACTGGGAGTGAGGATGGGACCAAGGGGCCCAGAGCCAGGTGAAGGAAGGTCTCTAGACTACCAGAGCCATTAGGAACTGGTTCCTGGCCTGTGAGTAGCTCTGGATTCCTAGGAGAATGCAGCCCTGGCGTGGCCAGTGCAGAGGGCGAGTGACACCTCCTAAGAGGGCCGGGGACAGGGGTGCAGCTTCAGGACTGTCACCATGTCCTTGGCAGGCAGCGATGGGGAGCCCCAGCTGGGTCTCGCTGCTAACTTTCCATTTCCATCCCTTTCTCTCAAGGGCTGAGCTCAGAGCTGTTGTTGCCATTTTCTGTGGTAACCGGTGACCTGTGACAAGTGGGACCTGTCCACTGACAAGCCGTGGAGACACTCTAAGACATACATCATGCTCACACTAAGGAGCACCTTCCAGTTCACGCCCACCTCCCCAGTCTCCCCAGCATGGCCGTGCACAGCGGGCCCTTCGTGAATACCGGTGCCCAAGGCACCTCAGAGGGTGCGTCTCCTCCTGCTGTCGCGGAAGAGAGGCCTCCGGAAGTTCAGAGTTGGTCTTTGGGAACAACTTCAGGGTCCAGCCTGAAGTTTGGGGTCTGGTGGCTTCCCCTACCCACCCCCGGGGCTCCCTGGGAGCTCATCTCAGGGGCAGCCCCCAGGCACTCACAGCTCTGCACAGCCTCTTTCCTTTTTCTTTTTTGAGACAGAGTCTCGCTTTTATTGCCCAGGCTAGAGTGAGTGCCGTTGCGGCAGCCTAGCTCACAGCAACCTCAAACTCCTGGGCTCAAGCGATCCTTCTGCCTCAGCCTCCCAAGTAGCTAGGACTACAGGCATGCGCCACCATGCCCAGCTAATTTTTTCTATATATATTAGTTGGCCAATTAATTTCTTCCTATTTTTAGTAGAGACAGGGTCTCGCTCTTGCTCAGACTGGTTTCAAACTCTTGACGTTGAGCAATCCACCCGCCTCGGCCTCCCAGAGTGCTAGGATTACAGGCGTGGGCCACCACGCCCGGCCTGCACAGCCTCTTTTCGTGGGCTGTCACTTTCAGTCAGGACAGGCCCAGGGCCACCCACTGAGGAAAGCCCCCTCCCGCAGCCAGCCTCCCCTTCAGCTCCCTGATCCATGCTCTGGCCTCCATGAGGTCCCCACCTCTCCCATTGTCCACAGTGTCCCCCGGCTCCCCCCAGAGCCTGTACTGCTCTCTGTCCCAAAGGCCCCGTGCTCCGCCTCTTTGGTGCCTACTCATCCGGAGCTCCTCCAACAGCCGGCCCTGCAGGCAGAAGGGCCCCTCTACCCCTGACAGCAGGGACCTCGCCGGCCTCTTCTGAGCTCAGTAGGCAGGAGGGATCCGGGCCTTCCTGGGCCAGCCTCTGGGAACTCACCCTGCTGTGGCTTCTGCAAGGCCCAAGGGACTCGCCCGGGGCTGGCCAAGGCCATCAGAGAGGAGCCAGTAAGTAAACTGAGCTCAACTTTGAATTTGGATAGAACATTTGCTGGGAATAAGACCAGATACAAAATTGCGCATAGACCATGAGCACAACCATATAAAATATTAGAAGGAAACATGCCAAATTATACAGTGATTACCTCAGCAGAGGTTTTTTTTCTTTTCCTTTAGACTTAATCCTCTTTAAAAAATCATAGTAAAATACATATAACATGAAATTTACCATCTTAACCATTTAAGTATACAGTTCAGTATTACGAAGTGTATTCACATCGCTGCACAACCTATCTCCAGAACTTTTTCATCTTGCAAAACTGAAACTCTGCAGGCATTAGACATCTCCCCCACCCTCCCCCAGCTGCTGGCAGGGGAACCTATTGATTCAGTCCCTACTGAGCACTGATTTGGTCCACAGGGATCCGGGATGGGACTCAGTTTCAAGGAGTTACTTGTCCCTGTCCCTTTTCTCACCTCATTGAGCCCAGCAGAACTGTCCCCACAAGGCCCCCACAGGGCCTTGCCCTTGGCCACCTGTGTCTCTTGTCCCCAGAGCCCCTCTGGCCAGTCAGGTCCAACGCTCTGCTCACCGGGCCCCCACCTGTGTGCAGGTGAGCGAGGGGAGGGTGCTCCCACACCGCCCCGCCCGCCTGCTCTAGGACAAGGGAAGAACACGAGGTTCTAGGGGTTGTGTGGAGGTCAGGGAGGAAGTAGTGGTTGGGGTGACAAGGATGCAGAGAATAATTTCTGTCCTGTCAGTCTAAGGGTTTCAGTTGGTTCCGTCACAAGCAGTGACTTATGCACACACATAGAAAACCACAAAGTGCCAAAGCGTGACGCTGTAGAAAGTCAGCGCTCCTTTCATTTTGCAAGCAAGGAACCAAGGCCTAGAAAGATGGGGCCGGGCGCGGTGGCTCACACCTGTAATCCTAGCACTCTGGGAGGCCAAGGCGGGCGGATTGCTCAAGGTCAGGAGTTCAAAACCAGCCTGAGCAAGAGCAAGACCCCGTCTCTACTAAAAATAGAAAGAAATTAATTGGCCAAATAAAAACATATAGAAAAAAATATTAGCTGGGCATGGTGGAGCATGCCTGTAGTCCCAGCTACTCGGGAGGCTGAGGCAGGAGGATTGCTTGAGCCCAGGACTTTGAGGTTGCTGTGAGCTGCGCTGACGCCATGGCACTCTAGCTCGGGTAACAAAGTGAGACTCTGTCTCAAAAAAAAAAAAAAGAAAGAAAGAAAGATGGGCAGATTTGCTGGGTGCAAAGTGGCGGCAGCAGGGCTGAGATTGCCAGGGATCCAGATGCCCTGGATCCCTGGCACCCCTGCCAGAACCTGCAGAAGCTCCACAAGAAACGAGAAGAAAGCTGGGGCCCCGCAGAAACGTTTCAGAAATTGGCAGGGAGTCCCCAGAAGGATGACTGCGGAGCCCAGCTAACTGTAGAGGAATGCGATGCGTCAGTAGGGGAAGGACTTGGGCTCTGGGGGTCTGCAGCGATCAAAAGCACATGATACGGTGCCTGGCACGAGGTGGGTCCTCGATAATCAGGGACTGGTCCTTTCCCTTGCAGTTTCCCTCAAATCTCAAATACATGGGTGGGGCCGGGAGTCACTGAGGTGCCGGTCAGAGATTCTAGGCTGAACTGGGGACAGGACGTACAGGGGGACAGGCCATGAGGACATCCCTGCGGGGGAAGGCAGCTGTGTCTCCTCAGACTCCGTGTGGTCCTCTGGCCCCTCCAGGTGAAGCGCTTTGAGGCTCCACTCGGGAGGGGTCAGTCTCTCACTGTCCCTCTGGGCCACCGTTCTCAGCCAGGGGGTGGGCCCTGCTGCCCGGGGAGCCCAAGTCACACAGGGTGCTGCCTGTGGTCACCCTGCTGAGGCTGTGGGAGCTGTGGTGGGGTCTGTGGCGGCGGCACCATGTCCCCAGGCACAGGGCTTCCCGGAAGGTGTCTCGGAAGCGGCTGGACATGAGGCTGTAGAGCACAGGGTTGGCGGCCGAGCTGATGTAGAAGAAGACGCCAGAGACGACGTGCACGTACTGGAAGGCCAGGAGCATGCCGTCTGTCCAGCGGGACACGAAGCTCCACATGAGGCGGTCAGCATGGAACGGGGCCCAGCAGATGCCAAACACCACGACCAGCACAACTGCGGGGACAGAGAAGATGCCCTCTCAGCAGCCCTCCTGGGCTCAGTTTGGTCGCCAGTCTCACCTTCTCTCCAAAGCCACAGGCCAGCCACACCCAGCTGGAAGTTTCTGGAAATCTGCCTGTTCCGGCCACACCCCTTTCAGAGAGGCTGCCCTCCCCACCTTCAGTGACTGGGCAGTGGGTCATGTCCCTGCCTATGGCCACAGCTGATTGGACCAAGTGTGTACACCTGAGCCCAGCTGGTCCGATCAACTTCTCTCACCCTGGAATTTGGAATTGGTAACGCTTGGCTTTAGCTGCTGAACTCTAGTGGGTTAGACAGGCGGGGGCAAGGGCCACCCTGGGTGCCGACTGGGGGCCATGCTTGCCGACAGAGGAGCAGGAGAATGGGGCGTGTGCTCAGAGAGCAGCAGAGGTTGTGGGGCCAGAGAGCGACACACACACACACCGCACACGTGTGGGCCTGCCTTGGCCCCGGGCCTCCCCAGCTCCAGCCCCAGCTCCCCAAGGCCCAGCTGAATATCTTGCCTACACTGATTAGCCCTTTTCTTTTCTTTCTTTTTTTTTTTTTTTTTTTGAGACAGAGTCTCACTTTTTGTTGCCCTGGCTAGAGTGAGTGCCGTGGCGTCAGCCTAGCTCACAGCAACCTCAAACTCCTGGGCTCAAGCAATCCTCCTGCCTCAGCCTCCTGAGTAGCTGGGACTACAGGCATGCACCACCATGCCCGGCTAATTTTTTGTATATATATTTTAGTTGGTCAATTAATTTCTTTCTATTTTTAGTAGAGACGGGGTCTGGCTCAGGATGGTTTCGAACTCCCAACCTCGAGCAATCCGCCCGCCTCGGCCTCCCAGAGTGCTAGGATTACAGGCGTGAGCCACTGCGCCCGGCAGCCCTTTTCTTTAAAAACAAATTTTTTTAACAATCACCCCAGGCAGTCCATTTCTTCTATTTTTCTTGACATCTCTCCTCCACCCCCCAGCAAAATGTAGGACAGGCTGGTCAAGCCTTCACTGTTTCTCTCAAATTCTTTCCTGCCCTGGTCAGACCCAACCGTTGCCTTTCCTTGGGTCTTAGCCACTGAGCTGGGCTTGATTTTTTCTCCCTCCTCTCCTCTCCTCTCCTCTCCTCTCCTCTCCTCTCCTCTCCTCTCCTCTCCTCTCCTCTCCTCTCCTCTCCTCTCCTCTCCTCTCCTCTCCTCTCCTCTCCTCTCTCTCCCCTCCCCTCCCCTCCCCTCCCCTCCCCTCCCCTCCCCTCCCCTCCCCTCCCCTCCCCTCCCCTCCCCTCTCCTTTCCCCTTTCCTCTCCTTTCCCCTTTCCTTTCCTTTCCTCCCTCCCTCCCTCCCTCCCTCCCTCCCTCCCTCCCTCCCTCCCTCCCTCCCTCCCTCCCTCCCTCCCTCCCTCCCTCCCTCCCTCCCTCCCTTCTTTCTCTTCCTTCTTTCTTTCTTTCTTTCTTTCTTTCTTTCTTTCTTTCTTTCTTTCTTTCTTTCTTTCTTTCTTTCTTTCTTTCTTTCTTTCTTTCTTTCTTTCTTAGACAGAGTCTCACTGTGTTGCCCAGGCTAGAGTGAGTGCTGTGGTGTCAGCCTAGCTCACAGCAACCTCAAACTCCTGGGCTCAAGCAATCCTTCTGTCTCAGCCTCCCAAGTAGCTGGGACTACAGGCATGCACCACCATGCCCAGCTGATTTTTTCTATATATAATTTTAGCTGGCCAATTAATTTCTTTCTATTTTTAGTAGAGACGGGGTCTCGCTCTTGCTCAGGCTGGTTTCGAACTCCTGACCTTGAGCGATCCTCCCACCTTGGCCTCCCAGAGTGCTAGGATTACAGACATGAGCCACCGCACCTGTCTGATTTTTGTTTCTTGTTTCTTGCTTCTCTGACTTGTTAGCTTTCCTGGGACAGTGTCTTCCTCATCAAACCCTAGCATGGTTTTCCTCATAATCCCGTATTTCAAACAGGACGCTGCTTACAGTGTCCCAAGCACATGGCCTTGTGCACAGCAGGCCCTGGGAAAGTGAGCACGAGGGAAGGAGGGAAAGACAGAGGGAGGAGAGAAGGCCAGCAGTCCCAGGGCAGCAAGCAGCAAGCCCACCTTCGGGGGGCGGGGGGGGGGGGAGAACCGTCCCAGCTGAGCACCCGCTGCAGACTCTGCACGTGTTCTGGGGAAGGGGGGCAGTGGTAGGAGCCCAAGGTGGGGTGGACAGGGGCAGCTGGTCCGTAGTGCAGACCTCACGGTGCAGAGCTGGGAGGCAACCCAGCCAGGCTAGCCCTGGACTGCCCAGTCCACACTTCTGGACAGGTTTTTCTGTGCTCTGCACGACAGCCCTCACAAACACACCTCCTGATGACCCTATTTAGACAAACGCTCACTCCAGTGGTTCCCAGAGAACCGCAGACAGAGCACAGTGGAGACTCAGCATCCTGCCCCTCTAGGATCTCCTCCCCTCTGTTGGGGACTTGGCTCCCCCCAGATCCCACTGTGTGGTTCCACTGGGGCTGTGTTGTACCTTAGCATCCCGCCTGCCACTTTGACTTGGAGGTCACCTATGACCTAAGCCCCACCAATCAGAACTCTTCCCTGGGACTTTTCAATAGCCACTAAGGGGAAGTGGGCAGTTCCTCAGGACAGGGGAGCAGGTGGCAATGGCCATGGCTCACAGGCTGCTGAGGCATGTATAGGAATCAAGACGAGAGACCTAGAGTTTCCACGTCCCTGTTTCTATCAGCCTGGCGCCCATCCACATGCATCCACATGGCCCTGCCCTTTCTGTGATTTGGTTCCCGGAGCCAGGGCTGGCTCCGTGGGTGTGCAACCTGTGCGTCTGCACAGGGCCCCAGCTTAGCAGGGTCCCAGGCTCGGTTTAATGCTCTACTCTTGCTTTCATGACATTCTTAACAATTTTTCAACGAGGACACAGAGTTTTTCATTTTGTGCTGGACCCCACAAATTACTCCTACCATGAGTCTTTAATGTGTATCTTTGGTATAAGTTTCTAGCAGGGTAATCTAAAGAGTACACAGGCATATCCATGGACACACACTCACACACACGGCTAGGGGAGTTCCTCCGAACCACACACTTACCTTCCCTAACTCAGACACTCAGCCCCGTCCTCCAGGCCTGGGAGCCCCAGCCTCATACCCAGTGCCTGGCTCACCCCTCTTCCCAGCAGGGCCACTTACACAGCATCTTGGTCACCTGTCTCCGGCCCCTATCCGGCAGCTGGAGTCTGTGGGTGTGGCTGGACGTGGGCATTGCAGCACCCCTGCCCTTGGCCTCCTGCCTGAGCAGGAGCCTCTCCTGCCGCAGCCGCAGCCCGATGAGCAGGTACAGCACGCTGATGGTGGCCATGGGCAGGCAGAAGAAGAGCAGCGCAGTGGTCTGCACCACCAGGTTGTAGAGGGCCCGCGGGCGGACCAGCCCGCACACGGCCGAGTCGGGCACCGTGCCCCGGCAGGGCACGTGCAGCTGCCGGATGCCGTGCAGGCTGGCGTTAGGCAGAGAGCAGAGCACGGCTAGCCCCCAGACCACCGCGAGCACCCGGCGCACGTGGGCCCGTGTCACCATGGACCTGGCCTGGAGCGGGTGCACCACGGCCATGTAGCGCTCCACGCTCAGGGCGGTGACGTTGAGCACCGAGGCCAGGCAGACTGTCTCGAAGAGCAGCGTGCGGAAGTAGCAGCCGCCGGTGCCCAGCAGGAAGGGGTAGTTGTGCCACATCTCGTAGAGCTCCAGGGGCAGGCCCACCAGCAGCACCAGCAGGTCCGACACCGCCAGGCTGAGGAGGTAGTAGTTGGTGGGCGTGCGCATGGCCTTGTGGCGCAGGATGACCGTGCAGGTCAGCCCGTTGCCCACGGCGCCCACCACGAAGATCAGCAGGTAAGTGGCACAGATGGGCAGGAACAGCTCCGTCTGCCGGGGGCCCAGGTACTTGAGTCTCAGCGCCTCGTCGGTCAGGTTCAAATCCTCCAGGTCGAAGCCTGCCCTGACTACACTGACATTGCAGGGCATGGGGCCCCTTGCGTCCCCGGAGGACAGGTCTCCGGGGAGGACGGAGCAATTGAGGCAGAGAGAAGTCTGTGGAACAGAAGGATGAGATGCCCAGGAAGTCATTCAGGGAATCCAGGCCCTGTCCTAACTCATCAAACCAAAGGAGCCACCCAACTAAAATGACTTATTTTATGTACCACTAGGAAAGAAAAATCCTCGGCCATCACTTGTAAGGTGCATTACAATTTCAGAGATGTAGAAATGTACGTCTTTAAAATGACCAAGGCCGGGCGCGGTGGCTCACACCGGTAATCCTAACACTCTGGGAGGCCGAGGCAGGAGGATCGCTCAAAGTCAGGAGTTCAAAACCAGCCTGAGCAAGAGTGAGACCCCATCTCTACTAAAAAATAGAAACAAATTAATTGGCCAACTAAAAATATAGAGAAAAAATTAGCCGAGCATGGTGGTGAATGCCTGTAGTCCCAGCTACTCGGGAGGCTGAGGCAGAAGGATCGCTTGAACCCAAGAGTTTGAGGTTGCTGTGAGCTAGGCTGATGCCACGGCACTCTAGCCCGGGCAACAGAGTGAGACTCTGTCTAAAAAAGAAAGAAAGAAAATGACCAAATGTAGGACCTCGATTTTAAATTTCATGACCTGTTGAAACCTTTGAAGAAATGACAGGTCCTCTGGAGCCCAGGCTTTGCCGGCAGCAGTCTCCCCCTGGGGGCTTCCCCTTCCCAGACATGGACGTGAGGAGAGGCACTCAGTTTGGGCATCTGTAAAATGGGCACTATGTGGGACCTCACGTGGTCTTCAAGGGCAAAGGCTTTGGAAGCAACTGCCTGGATTCACATCCAGCCTCCCTGGTTCCGGACTGTGTGACCTTTGGTAAGGTAACCACTCTAAGGCTGTTTCCTTGTTGGGGGATCCAGGGAGTGTAATCCATGAAAGGTATTCCCCGGGGCCTGCCTGGCACGCAGCAGGGCATGGTAATCACCCCCTTGCCACGCGCCTGCGAGTCGCTGTGGGATCAGGTGAGGGAGTGGAAAGGCTAAAACGAGACGCGCTTGATCCAAAAGTTGGTTCTTGCTTCTGCTTTCTGACACCTACAGCGTTCAAAGTCTAGGTATTCGACGCCCCTGGCACTGCCGCTTCTGGGGTTCCCTCCCCTCTATCGGGCTCCCGCTCACTTTCCTCCTGCCCACCCTCACCCCCGCGGAGGAGCTGCGAACGCGCAGGCGCAGACCCGGGTTCCAGGCAGGCGCCCTACTCCGAGCAACGGTCACACGGTCACCGCGCGGGAGCAAAAGGACAGACATGGCCCGAGACGCTGCGAGGCCCCCGGGGGGCGCCCGACCCGGCCTCCGACCCCTTCCGCCCTGGGGCCTCCCTCCCTCCCGCGCCTCTCCCGCCGCGCCCGCGTCGCGCTCACCCACCATGCTGAGTCCCGAGTCCCGGGCGGCGTCACCCGCCGACCGACGGCCCAGCGGACGCGGCGCCAGCAGCCGGGAGACTGACGGACTGACTGACTGACGGCGGCCGGCCCGCAGCCCGCCCCGTCACCGCCTGTCGCAGGCCGGGAACGCCTCCAGGGGGCAGCGCCGCCCCCGCAGCCCGTGGGGCTCGGGACCCCGCACCCAGCCAGACGGCCTCGGCGGTGGTTGATGTGGCGCTTCCAGGAGCACCTTTATCTCGCAGAACCCTCACAACAACCCATTTTACAGATGAGAAAACTGCGCCTCAGACCCGCAGAGGTGGAGCCCGAGTGACCCGGGACGCCACGCTGTACCCGCCCTCCTGCTGCTGCTGCTGACTGATATCATAGTCCGTTGTGTCCTTATGACCCCCATCTCCTCCTGCTTCACACTTCGCATACCTCCAAGGAGGCCCCACTGACATTGAAGTCAACCGGCGCCAACCCCTCCCCTCCGGCCCACGCCCCTCGCCCCCTCTCCTGTCTCCTCAGTCCCTGAGTCCAGGCCCTTTCCCCTCCCCGGACTGCTGAGGGAGCCTCCATTCTCCCTCCTGAGCCCCCAGCGACGTCACTTCTCTACTGGAAACCCTTGGGTGGAGTCCCCACTTCCTTCTGAAAAAGAACACCCCACTTCCCACCCCCCTGTCCCCCTTTCCTGCTGATGTTCACTCAGCCCCAATACCCTCCCCCTTAGTCATTTGCATGCTCCCCTGCCCCTCACCCTACCAAGGCGGGGATAGACAGGGATGGAGGGAACCGAGGAAGAGCCAAGAGGGCCTGGCCCCAGCCTCCTGCTCCCCTAGACTGTCCCCATGCAAACCCAGCAGGGGTGCCTTCCCTGCCCCCACATCCTGTGGTCAGCTCCTTACCTGGCAGTTATTTCACCAGGAACTTGCTAGGACCCTAGAGAAAGGGATTGTGACGGCTGAAATGCTGGCTCCTACGCCTCTTCCCAGAGTTTTGAGTCCCTAAGTCTGGGCACGGCCCAGAAATCGTCACACTTGACAGGTGCCTTTCAGAGACTCCTGAGTCCCAGAGTCACACTTTGAGGAGCACAGGGAGGGGTTAACAACAAAGCCCCAGGACCTAGAGAGGCTACTGTGAGCCGTGGGACTCTGCCTCAGTTCCCCTTCCTGTATAATGGGCGGGCTAACCACTGTCGCCAGGACCTTTAAGGGTGATGTGAGATACTGAGCATAAAGGTTCAGCACAGGGACTGGCACGGGGCCAGCATGCAAGAAACGTCCGATGGGATCATCACCATTTAATGGCAACTGGAGGAGCCACCCTCCTCCCTGGGATTCCTGCACCTCCCCCATGAGTCACTGTCTGGGCTGAGGGTGGGGAGTTAGACCCTTGAGCCTGCACCAGGCCAGCCTTCCCAGGAACTCGACATGTAAACAGGGGCCAGGCATGGGGAGGCTGTGGGACGTGCTTGGGCACATGGTCCCCAGGGTCTGGGGAGAAAGGAATCTGGGGTGTCCTGAAAGCTGACTACTTAGCCCTCGATGAGCTAGCCTAGGTAGAGCCTTCAAAATGTAGCTGCTACCATGGTAGGTGAGTGACCAGGGGCAGCGTCACGGAAAGAGAGCCCACTGTGGTGTCCCAGACTGCTCTTAGCAAGCGATGGGCATTGTCGAACACTGCCCCTCTCTGGAACACACATGCTGGTGTGGTCGCACATGCGTGTACACACACACACCTGCCTGCACACACTGAGTTCCTTAAACCCACTGTGGACCCTTCAGAGGTGCTCAGAGCCTGCCCCTGCCTCGCAGAGGCAGGATGGCTCCCACCAGCCGGCTGCATAATTCACACTACATTAATAACCATCAAGGACCTCAGATTAAAGGGTACCCCCCAAAAGGAGAGGCCCGGTGCCCATCACAGCCATAGCCCCCACCCTGGCACTGTCCAGAGGGCCATGGTCACCCTGGCCCCTGGCCTTGAGCTGAAGACCACCGCAGCTAAGTGTCCCATCAGAGCCCAGTGACATCCTGCTGCCTCCTGCTCCATCCTGAGGTGGCCTCCCCAGGTTTTCTAGGTGTACACATCCACCTCCTGAGCTTGGCTGGTGGACACCTGCTCAGACCAGGGGGCCAAGGCCCCAACTCTGCACAACAGCAAATACACTTGAGGGAGGACTGCGGGGCGCTGAGATAACCTCCCAGGTCCTGGGCGTGCAGCGCTCACGGCACCCAAGTCGCCCCACCGCCCCTCCTCACCCTGCTGACACTCTGAGAGCCACAGAGGGGGGTGCCCAGGCGGGGCCTAAACCGGAACCTCCTCAGCCTCAGGCTGACCAGCAGCTTCTGGCACATTCCTCGTTCCCCCAGAAGCCCCTCAGTCTCACCCCACTTTACTGCCTATAGAGAGGACACAAGGAGGATGAGATGAGTTTGGAGACACCAAGGCACTGGGCGGCCTGGGCACTGAGGACAGCCCAGAACACACTGTCATTGGGCTTCATCAGACAAACATGGAGAGCTGGGAACAGCAAATGTCCAATGCAGGGGACAGTCACCATGCTCATGTGGGCACCTGCCTGGGTCAGAGAGCCGCCCGCCTGCTCAGCTGGCTGGGCCCAAGCCAGGCCGTGGTCAGGAGAGAAAGGAGGAAGGTCTGAGCCCCTCAGGTGGTGGAGTCCTCATCTTGGGGGCTGGGATTACAGCTTGGTGAGCCTCGTGGTCATCCCCACTTCCCGAGCTGCCAGGATTAAGCCAAATAATGTAGGTCAAAGCACTTGTACAGGATTGACATGCTCAAGAAACAATAGCCGGATTTATAATTGGAATTCTCTGGAAGATACTGGAAAGCTGCCAGGAGTCAGGGCTGGAGTGGGAGCTGTGCTTAGCTGGGTTGGAAGGTCGAGGTCCCCAGCAACCCGAGGCCAGAGGGCTGAGCCCCAGTGGAAGGAAGAACATAGACTTGCAGGCGCCTGCTGCAGCGCAGGGACCAGCAGCCAGGGAGACATCCAGGCATTGTCATTTCTGCCCTTCCTGCCTATGGAGAAGGCCACCCGGGACCATCTGTGCAGCCCCTTGCCACCTGAGGGCTGTGAGCTATCCCAGAGACAGCCACAGGTTTCAGGCAGGGTACCGGGCACAGGTAGTCAGCCAACTCCTCCAGGGGCTTGGCCTGGGCCCTGGGCCCTGACATCCTCCACTTGTGGCCAAAGGAGGACATGGTCAGGTCACACGGTCAGAGGGCCAGAAAAAGCCTGGCTCTCTTGTCCTTAGCCTATGTGTCCCTCATGCCACCCTGGGACTGGGCCCAGCTATTAGTGGGTGCCCACAGGGTGCTCCTGGCACCTATGTAAGGGCCCTCAAAATGTCCACTCGGCCTTCCCAGCTAACGGTCCACACTGATCTCACTACAGAAGCTCCTCTGGGGTCTTTCCATTTACAAATGCTCATAGTCATGAGCAAAGTTAGGTTTCAGACAAAAGCTCATGGCCCTAACAGGTGACTGGTATCAAGGCTCGAGAACTTGTTAGTCCAGGGTGATTTGCTGCGTCTGGCTTAGTGTTTTTGTTTTCCTTTTCAACTTTTTATGTCAGCAAAATGTCAGACCTACAGAACAGTTGAAAGAATAGTACAAAGGATTCCTACATCACGCAATTTTCCCAGACAATGAAAGTCAGTGGCAGGTACTTCACCACTAAATATTTAATACTTCAGTTCTGGGTTTGTTTCAGAGCGTTCTATGAAAGTCATTAATCGCACCTGGCCAACAGGCAGAGGCGTGTGGGGCTGGGACGGGTGTTAAGGGAGCAGTCGGCCTGGCAGGAATGAGTAATATTTTATCTCTGACATTGTTTAGAATCACGGGCACATCGTGATAATAAAAAGCAGAGCACGTTTAGTTGGTTCGATTACCGTTTTACAATCCTTCCCCATTACTGCCTGTTCCCAAGGCAAGCCGCTGCCACGGCCAGCAGGTCCTCCAAGTGCGAGGAAAGTCGGAATTACAAAGGAAATAACATTATTGCGTAAAGTGGGGACAATAAATCAAAGAGCCTGACAGTAGTGCCAAGTGATACTTGCACGTGGAATGAGTCTTTCTAAAACTGCAGTATTCTTAGGGACAAAGACCGAATCACGAGGTGACTGAGTCACCTTTGTGCTGGGCGTGTCCGTAGCGACCACCGGACCCGAGAAGGGAGTGAAGGAGTCGCGGAGAGCGTGCAGTGCAGGGACCAGCCTGATGTTAGTAACTCGCCCAGCGTCCCACAGCTAACCAGTGCCGGAGCTGGGATTCGAACTTAAATTTATCTGCGTAAAAAGCTTTCCACCTTTTACTCCACAGTTCTGACTCAAGTTCCCCCATTTGTAAAGATGGTCAAATTTCAAGAGCCTAGACTTAAAAAAAAAAGTCCCTGGGCATATTTACCACTTTAGACAGCAGGAATTTTATAGACATGTCTGGCATAGGCTGCCTTCTGAAGCCCATGTTACCTTTCCCTCATTGAGTTAGGCCGCTCCCAAAACTGCCCTGGCTTGGTGCTGTTCTTAACGGCCCCTGAACTGCTTGTGGGCAGCACCTTCCATAGGTTAGCCTGGCACCTTCCATGGGCCAGCCTGGCACCTTCCATAGGCTAACCTGGCACCTTCTGGCTCAAGGGCAGCTACTCGGGCGGGACCAGCAAGTCCCACTGAGCACCTTTCCTGAGGGAGCTATCATTAGTAGTTAACTTGCTCTGGAACTTTTGATAAAAATTCAAGAGTTCCCTAGTTATTAAAAGAACTTGGATCCTTCCAAGGGGCTTTACCATGTGGCTGCAGTTCAGAGAAGCTGTAAGATGTGTGTCCAGGAACAGAATTTTTAATCCCCTTCATCCTTAGGGTGGCAGGCTGTTGGGAGCATGCTGCTTAGACTTGCTATGCCTCAGTTTCCTCATCTGAAAAATGGGGGTGACAACAGTACCTACTGCATAGGCTTATTATGAGGATTAGAGTACCCAGAGGGCACTTAGCAGGCACCTATAACTATTTTTCAAATAAATAAAGAGTAAGTGCATGTTTCAGAGCTTGGTACAAAAAGGAAGTGATTTTTAATATTTTTTCTCCAAGGCAGCAAGAGACAATATCCTAGCGGTCTCTGCTTTAGCCCCTGAGAGGAGTGGGGTGGAGAGAGGCGCTGGAGGACCAGGAGGCAGCAAGCCAGAGGCAGGCCGCACTGGCAGTTGCTGGGCATCCTTGCTTTCTTCCCGTGGCAGTCTCGCCAGGATCCTGCCTTCAGCCACTCGTGTTCCCAGAAGGCTCTCAAGTGTGTTTGTGGGAACACACTTGAGGAGGGAGCTGGCCCCGGCAGGCCTTTATTAGGGCAGAATGGAGCGTGGTCAGGCCCTGGCCAAGCCCCAGCCTCCCAGGGACACCAGGAGGACCCTGGCCCCTCCGCCCTGCCCCAGGCTCTGCCCTTCCCTGAGCAGCAAGGTTGGGGAGGGAGGCCAGGCAGAGCAAGAGCCAGCACTGGGAGGGGACGGGCCTGGGCCCCTGGGGGTGTGTTCTGTTCATTGCACCTTATGAAGCCGTGCGCAGTTTGGATGGTAGCGTCACTGAAGGCATTAACTGTATTCCCGTGACCCACGTGGTGCCTGCCAGCCTCCTCCTCCGCAGAGCTACGCTCTTCCCTTGGGGATGAGCAGGCATGTTGGGGGGAGGTACTTTGAGATTATAGAAATGTCCCATTTCTCATCAAATTTTACCCACTAGTTTTAGCATCTGTTTATGATTCTGGGATGAATTAATGATCACTATGATGGCTGCCAAATGGTGATTCTAAACCTCATCATCCCATCATTTCTTAGCTGCCATTGACTGTAAGGAAAAACTTTCTCTTACCACTGTTTACACCCATGTGGACTCAGGACTTCTTACTCTACTCGGCGGATAACAATTCATTATCGTTATTTATGTTAATGTTCAAATGCGGGAACCCCTTCAAGCTGGCTCCTGTATCCCTTTGACATGTCGTTATCATAAATATTTTTGTATTTTCTGGCACAACAAGGTATTCCAGGCTCATCGTGTATTTGCCTGGGCCAGGCTGGACTAAGGCATTTTCCCAGGAGCCCTGGCTCCGTTTGGTGGAGAATGACATTCAGAAGGCAAAGTCTGGGTGCTGGGTGTGCTCGTGGCTGCTGGCCTTCCTAGCGGGCAGAGCCAGGGCATACATGTAGGCAGAAACACAAATACATGCACGCACACAAACACATATGCTGTGTGTATACACATTGATATTGATACTTACCTTTATACCTGTAAGTATGAAAAACATGCACTGACATCAGTGGCTCTAAGTCCAATCTGACACCACATGGTCACTACACCTCCCTGAGAGGAAGAAACTGGCCTCCCGTTATTTTCAGCATATTTCCTTATCAGGCCAATCCCCTGAGCATGTAACCCATTTTCCATTGCCGCCGTCACTGCGCCTGTGTAGACACCCTCCCCACTCACTCTGAAGCCTTGCTCTGGGCTGTCCCCGTCCCCTGCATGGACACCCTCCTCACAGCACCAGGCTCCCAGACAGAGGGAAACACCCTCCCTCACTGTGAACGGGGATGTCAGCATTTCTGGAGCGCAAGTTTAGCAATGGCTACCAAAGTAAAGAAGTCTATCCCTGGGGGGAGGGGGGGAAATGGGCATTTATTGAAACCTTAAAATCTGTACCCCCCATAATATGCCGAAATAAAAAAAAAATCTAATATCAGAACTTAATTATCTAATAAAATGAACATCTGTTTGACTTAAAAAAAAAAAAAAAAAAGAAGTCTGTCCCTTTGGCCCTGCAACTTTACCTCTTGGAATTTATGGAAAAGAATTGCAGCCCAAATACATAGAGATGAGTGGTACTAGTGATAGCCTTGTGTCTGGGCAACAGTAAGCTTTCAGTAATGTTTTAGAGGAGTCAAAAGTTATAGGTAGATTTTTTACTGCATGCGAGTCAGCATCCCTAACCACCCTGTTGTTCAAGGGTCAACTGTAGTTAAAGAAGTCCTGGGAGATCTGCAGAAATAGCTGTGGACCAACCACTAAGGGAGGAGTAGATAACAACTAAGTTCCAGCCAGGCATGGTGGCTCGTGCCTGTAACCCTAGCACTCTAGGAGGCCAAGGCGGGAGGATCACTCGAAATCAGGAGGTCAAGACCAGCCTGAGCAAGAGTGAGACCCCGTCCTACTATAAATAGAAAGAAATTAGCCGGGCATGGTGGCACATATTTGTAGTCTCAGCTATTCGGGAGGCTGAAGCAGGAGGATCGCTTGAGCCCAGGAGTTTGAGGTTGCTGTGAGCTAGGCTGACGCCACGGCACTCTAGCCCAGGCAATAGAGTGAGACTCTGTCTCAAAAAACAAAACAAAACAAAGAACTAAGTTCCAACCATAGGACCGGAGACAGAGCCAGGGCAGGGTACACCCTGGCAGAGGAAGGATGGATATTGGCACCAGGACAAGCACTGGGTGGTGGTGGCCCCTCAGTGACGGGCCATAGACATTCGCAGACATGGGCTGTCCATGCTGACAGCTTCTCTCTCTGCCCAAGAGTGTTCGTTAGCACATTGGCATCCACCATGGCCCCCAGTGAGCCCCACATTTTGGTTTTCATGCCCTTGTTCACTTGCCTTGCACACTGAATAGGGCTGAACCATTCTTGGACAGCGTCTACTGTCCAAGTCTAGACCATAAAAGTATTATGGAAACAAACAAGCCGATTTAAAAACAGGCAAAGGATTTAAATAGACATTTCTCCAAAGAAAGTATATAAATGGCCAGTAAACACATGAAAAAAGGCTGAATATCACTAATCATAGGGAAACGCAAATCAAAACCACCCTGCAATACCACCTCACACTCACTACTATTTTAAAAAAGAAACAGAAAACATGTGTTGGGGATGTGGAGAAATTGGAACCTTTGTGCACTGTCAGTGGGAATGTAAAATGGTACCACTGAAATGGAAAAGAGCATGGCAGTTCCTCAAAAAGTTAAAAATAAAATTACTACCATATGATCCAGCAATTCCACTTCTGGGCATATACCTGGAAGATTTGAAAGCAAACACGCAGAGACATTTGTATACCCGTGTTCATAGCAGGATCTTTCGCAAAAGCCAAAAAGGTGGAAACAACTCAGGTGTCCCCTGGCAGATGGATGGGTAAATAAGATATGGTATACATGCTCTATGGAATAATATTCTGCCTTAAAAAGGAAGGAGAATCTGACACATGCTACAGTGTGAATGAAGCTTGAGGACACTATGCTAAGTAAAATAAGTCACAAAAGGACAAATACTGTATGATTCCACTCATGTGAGGTACCAAGAGCAGCCAGATTCATAGAGACAGAAAGAAGAACGATGTCGCCGACTGGCTGGAGGAGGGACCCTGGGGGCTGGGAGGTTGTTGTTTACTAGGTACAGAGTTTCAGCTGTACAAGATGAAAAGAGTTGTGTGGGCGATAGCAGTGATGGTAGCATAACACAGTGAGTGGACTTAATGCCACTGACTGTTTGCTTAAAAATGGTTCAGATGGTAAAATGTGTGTTATGTGTATTTTGCCACAATTTAAAAATATTTTTAAAATAAAAGCATTGCAGCTTCTGCACTACTCCCTTTTGAATCACTTGCTCTTATGGAAGCAGCTGCCATGTTGTGGGGTCACTCAAGCAGCTGTCCAGGAAGGTCTACCTGGCGAGGAGCTAAGGACTCCTGCCAGCAACCAGCACTAACTTGCCGGCCAGGGAGCCAGCCATGCTGCAAACAGATCCTCCAGCCCCAAACATTCATGTGCATGTTGCTGTATAGACATATGTTTCCAAGATGTCTATTCACATCTTCAAGATGATTCTAGCCTCCTCAGTGGCCCTGAGCCAGCTCAGTAGCTCCCACATTCCTGACCCACAGAAATGTGTGAATTTTCTTAAGCTGCCAAGATTTGGGGTAATTTGTTATGCGGCAACAGATAACTAATGCCCTCATACACTACTGGTAGGAATGTAAAGTGGTGTAGCCACTTGGGAAAACAAGCTGGCAATTCCCCAAATGATTTTAGAGTTACTATATGATCCAGCAATTCTACTCCTGGATGTATACCCAGGAGAGATTAAAACACATGTCCATACAAAAAATGTACATGAATGTTTACAGCAGCATTATTCATGATAGCTAAAAAGCAGAAACAATTCAAATACCCATCAATGGCTAAATGGATAAATAAGATGTGGTATAGCCATACAAAGGAATATTATTTAGCCATAAAAAGGAATGAAGTACTGATACATGCTGTAAGTTGGAAAGTGAAAGGAGCCAGTCACAAAAGCCCGTGTGTTATATGGTTCCATTCGCAGGAAAGTCAGAACAGGACAATCCATAGAGACAGAAAGTAGGTGAGTGGCCACTTAGGGCTGAGGCAGGGAGGGAGAGGAGGTGAGAGCTAATGATGCGGGGTTTCTTTTTGAGGTGATAAATATGTTCTAAGTTTGACTGTGGTAATGGTTGCACATATCTGTGAATATACTAAAAACCATTGAATTGTACACTTTGAAATGGGCCAATGTGAATCGTATATGGTATGTGAGTAATAGCGCAATAAAAGCAGATGACTAACACACCATGGCTTCCTCACCCCGCAGGGTGACAACTCCGAGTCCTGTTCCACCTGGTTTCTCAGAAGGTCCCTGGGGGACCGGGCCCAGTGCTCACCGCCCTGACTTGCCTGTGAATACCCACTGCACTCCTTTCCTGTCTTCGTTGTCTCCACTCCCTCAGCACGCTTTCTGGGATTACATCTCAAATAAACGACTCCATCCAATTCTTGCCCCTGGGTCTGCTTTTTGAGGGAACCCGAGCTAGAGCAACCATCCTCCTTGGGCCGGAAGTCAAGGTCCTTGCAACCCAAGGTGCCCCTTCCGAGCCCCGGCGGCGGGGCCCCTGGCCAGGAGCGCGGCCCGACGTCAGAGCCAGGCCCAGCCCGGCCAGCAGGCCTGGCATCAGCGCGATGAGGTCTGCACACACGCTAACACACGTGCGCACACGCGTTCAGGCCCGGGAACGGGGGCAAGGACGGTTAATTAGCCAAGCCCTGTCGCCGCCCTTTACCCCAGAGTCAGGCTGTGTGGGACGTGCTCCTCTCCCTTCGCTGGATTTCGCTTGTCCCCGCCGCTGGGCTTCAGCCGACCACACAAACCACCGAGGCGGAGAGAGAGGAAGTTACGGAGGGGGGTGGGGCAGAGTTCAGCACACTCCGTGGGAAGGGTCAGACCCTTCGCCTGGGACCTTGAATTATCTGATTAAGGGAAGGCAAAGGCTGCACAGCCAAGACTTGACATCAGTGAACCAGGAACAGCCCTCGGGCCCCCGAGAAGGGGTGTATCAGTCTGCTGGGGCTGCCGTAACAAAATGCCCCGGACTGGGTGGTTCAACAACAGCAATTTACTTTCTCATAGTTCTGGACACCGGAAGTCCAAGATCAAGGTGTCGGCAGGTTCGGCTCTCCCGAGGCCCCTCCTTGGCTTGCAGGTGGCCGTCTTCACCCTGCGTCCTCACACGGTCTTTCCTCTGTGCATGCGCGTGTTTGTGTCCGGCTCTCTTGTCCGTATAAGCACAAGTCACATTGGATCGGGGCCCAGCCCTAAACACCCATTTTACTGAATTACCTCTTTAAAGGCCCTGTCTCCAAATACAGCCACATTCCAAGGCACTGGGAGGTTAGCACTTCAACACACGAATTTTGCTTTCCTTTTTTTTCTTTTGTTTTTTTTTTTTTTGAGACAGAGTCTCCCTTGGTTGCCCAGGTAAGTGCTGTGGCGTCAGCCTAGCTCACAGCAACCTCAAACTCCTGGGCTCAAGCAATCCTCCTGCCTCAGCCTCCCAAGTAGCTGGGACTACAGGTGCACACCACCACGCCTGGCTAATTTTTCAATTTTTTAGTAGAGACCGGGTCTTGCTCTTGCTCTTGCTCAGGCTGGTTTCGAACTCCTGAGCTCAAGCAATCCTCCTGCTTCGGCCCCCCAGAGTGCTAGGATTATAGGCGTGAGCCACCTTGCCCGGCCAACACATGAATTTCGGTGGGACACAATTCAGCCCATGACAAGGGGAAGGAGGAAAAGGGAGCAGCCTGGTGAGGTATCTCCTGCCCAGCAAGGCCTTGGTCATTTGGCCGTGACCTCACTACTGACTGTCACTCTGAGCACAGGCCAAGAGTCAAACAGCAGAGAGGAAAGCTTTGGGCTCAACACGGTCCCCACACCAGGCTCCAGGCCCAGGTGGGGAAACAGATGCCTAGAATTTTATTCTTTCACAAATACAGGCCTGTTCAGCCTCAGTCGAGCTAAGGACCCTCACTGCCCTCATTGTCAAGCCAAGGCCCGTGGTCGGTGTTGATGTCCCAGTGCTCACACACAGAGTTGCCCAGAACAACAGAACAGGAGAACTTCAGGTTGGCCCAAAGATTTCATGAGTTCATCACAGAATACGGACTTTGGTTTCATTTTGTATATATTTTACTGAGTTAGTTTTATGTGCCAACTTGGCTAGGCTATAGTACCCAGGTATTAACTCTAACGCTAGTCTACAGTGCTAGTCTAAGTGCTGCCATGAAGGTACTTTGTAGGCGTG
Source organism: Microcebus murinus (assembly GCF_040939455.1). Lineage (NCBI taxonomy): Eukaryota > Metazoa > Chordata > Mammalia > Primates > Cheirogaleidae > Microcebus > Microcebus murinus. Next base: position 99,696,584 of record NC_134111.1, read on the forward strand.
GCTAACATCTACAGAGAGTCGACTTCAAGTCAAGGAAATTATCCTCGAGAAGGTGGGTGAGCCTCGCCCAATCGGCTGAAGCCTCCAGAGCAGAAACCGAGGCTTCCTGGAGAAGAAATTCTGCCGCAGGACTGCAGCACCAGCTCCTGCCCAGTCTCCAGCCCGCCGGCCTGCCCTACAAATTTCAGACTCGCCAGCTCCCACAGTTGCACGAGCCAAGACTTAAAAATAAATCAGGGGGGCATGGGCAATATTCATAACCTTAACACTTGTATACCCTAAATACGCTAAAATAAAAAAATAAAATAAAATAAATTAGACCCACATACGTGTACACACACGTGTGCGGGGGGTGTCTCCAGTTGGTTCCATCCTCTGCACAGCCCTGGCTGGTCTGGCCTCAGTGGAAGGCGGGCCTGTGAGCTGCCGGTGGTGGCGTGCCAGGCACACAGTCCGCCATGCAGGGGGCCTGAGCGTCTCTCCCCCAGGTCACAGAGGACGTCTGCTGAACCCTGCCCTGCTGCTCCACACTCAGAAGATACATCCTGCTATTGGCTTGACCAAAACAACCAGAGAACCAAAAATAACCCCCACAAAACTATCCCAAGACCACACTGTAAATGGAAAATCACAGACACCACTCAAGGACTCACGAAGCCCAGACCACATGACCAGCTCTCATAAATCAGAGCAGATCACGCCACCGCCTGCTGAAATCCTCCCAGGGCTCTCAGAATAAAACAACGCAACGCTCGTGGCCCGTGGCCCAGCCCTGCCCACCTCTGCAGCCCTGCGCCTTCCCTGTGTTCCCGCCAGACTCACTGTCTGCAACCTCAGGGCCTTTGCACGTGCTGTTTGCCCTGCTGGAAGCCCATCCCCCTGGCCCTTTGCCTGGCACCTTTTACTCCCTTACGACTCTGGCAGCACATTCCGACGTCCCCCCTCAAAACCTTCTAGAACATCTTCTATTTATGTCTTTTTGGAACTTACCATGTGTGGAATGATCTTATTTTTAATTCATTTTCTTGTTTATTGTCTGTCCTCCCGCTCTGGCCAGTAAGTTCCAGGAGAACAGGCCCGTCTGGGTCTCTGTCTCCCCAGCACCACACCCGCAGGAGGCAGCGCCTGATACGTGATGAATAAATGAGTGAATGAATGAACGCCCAGCTCCTCAGCTCATCCACGTGTGGGTCAGGGGCCCTCCCCACCTTCCCAGGTGCCCTGGGCTGATCCCATCGTGTCCCTCAGCAGTTGACAGGGGAGCGGTGGCAGGACAGGAAGGTGGAGGACTCGCACAGCTTGGGGCCTGCAGAGAGAACCTGGCCCCCGAGGGAGGTGGAACTGAGGCGAGCAGGTTTGAACTGCAGCTTCGCTGAGCTCTGAAGAGCCTCGGGAGAATGTTCTAGAAAGACAGAACAGCGGGGGTCAGGGGGAGGCGCTGAGGCAGCATCTCCAGAAACTCACTGAAAGCCAGAAAAGCCGGGCTGTGGGCAGGAGGAGAGCGCAGAGCTGCAGGCCGGGCAGGCAGGGCCGAGGGCCGGCTGAAAATCAGGGCGGGACGAGGCCTAGGGCGCGTGTGGAAAATTAAGAGACTGTTTCTGAGGTAAGGGGGTGGGGCGCGGGGCGAGAGGGGGACACGCTTTACTGCAGCATCAGCTACACTCCTAGACTTTTTAAACCACGTACATGTATCGATTGCCTTAAAATTAAACAAACAAACAAGCACTGTGGCTGCTCCGCGAGTCCAGCCTGCAGGAGACGAGAGGAGACAGACCCTAACACGTGTGTTTGCTTTTTCAAGCGACCCTTCACACAGCACGAATCCAGCTAAATGCCTGCATTTCCCAGCAAGGGGAGGCCATTGAAAAGTTGTTGAGTGGGACTCACGGGGAAACTCAAGAGAGGGATACTCAGTTACTTGGGAGACAGACGGAGGCAGGAGAATCGCTTGAGCTCAGGAGTTTGAGGCTATAGTGGGCTATAAATAGCCACTGTTGCTAGCCACTGCACTCCAGCCTGGGCGATGCAGGGAGACCTCCTCTCTTAAAAAAGTCAGGGGAGGGATAGATAGCCAATAGGAGCTGCATTTACCTTCTTACCCTCCATCTCTTACTTCCTTTCTGCAATATGGATGTGGTGGCTGGAGCTCCAGCAGCCATCGTGGAACCTGAAGTGATCTGAAGCTAGAAGTCTCAGTCTTAGAATGGCAGAGCTGAAAGGCACAGGGAGCATGAATCTCTAGTGACACTGTGGAGCTTCTAGACCAACCCTGAATACAATAAAACTTTATTTCTTTCTCAGGGTCTCTGCAGGGAGACAAGAGGGGTATTCTTCTCATCTTCATCACTCACGGGCTGATGCTGATGGAGCAACCACCACCTGCCAGAGTTCTGGAGGGCATCCCACTGGCAATTCAATATCCAGCCTGGAAGTCACTCAAATTCCTCTGCTTATTGGCCAGAACTATTCCCATGGCCCTGGCTAATCAAGTCTTAGAAGATCTGGAAATGTGATACTGCTAAGTGCCCAGAAGGCAGGGGGCAGAAAGAGGTGCAGCGACCAGACCATTGAGGAATCACAGCCAGGCACGGTGGCTCCCGCTTGCAGTCCTAGCACTTTGGGAGGCCAACGTGGGAGGATTGCTTGGCAACAGTAGTTCGAGACCGGCCTGAGCAAGAGCGACCTCATCTCTACCGAAAATAGACAAATTAGCTGGATATGGTGGTGCATGCCTGTTGTCCCAGCTACTCAGGAGTCTGAGGCAGGAAGATCACTTGAACTTAGGAGTCTGAGGTTGCAGTGAGCTGTGATGACACCATAGCACTCTAGCCCAGATGACAGAGTGAGACCCTGTCTTAAAAAAAAAAAAAAGAAAATCAATTAGAGCTCAAAATTTATTCTTCTTGATATATAAGGAACTAAAATTGAAAAATAATAAAATCTACATTTTTCTCAAATAACATAAGGAGCTTAGAACATTTAATGACAATCCCTCTGTCTTTTATGTTGTTATTTTTTAGAAAATAAGTTAATATACATAAAATGCTTAGAAAAATGCCTGACATGAAGCAAGCACTATATTAGCTCTATTTACGTGGTTGTATTAAAGTCCAGGTTGACCTTTTTCTTTTCTTGTTTTAATTACTCAATATTTATTTTTATTTATTTAGCACAGATTTGCCCATTTCTAGCTCCTCAAACTTGAACTCTCCCTCGTTCTCTTATTCTCTCCCTCTGGAATTTAATGTCTATTGAACCAGGGAAGTTTTATTCTTTTCCATAGCAGTATTTTTTATAGCTATAACTTTTAGTTGATTTTTTTCTAAATCTGCCTGTCTTTTTTTCATTTTATTCTGCCCTTTCCTCAATGATTTATAGTCCTTTCTTTTTTCTTTTTTCTTCTTGGGGATATTGTCCAGGGTCTCACTCTGTTACCTGGTCACAAGGGCAGTGGGGTCACTATACCTCACCACAGCAAACACCTGGGCTCAAGTGACCCTCCCACCTTGACTTCCCAAAGTGTCTTTCTTTCTGTGAATATCTTAAACAGTTTTCATTAGAGAATTTTTAAAATGTTTCAATGAATCCCATTCTTGGGAGGCTAATCTCTCTTCCTTCCTTCCTTCCTTCCTTCCTTCCTTCCTTCCTTCCTTCCTTCCTTCCTTCCTTCCTTCCTTCCCTCCCTCCCTCCCTCCCTCCTTCCCTCCCTCACTCTGCTGCCTGGGTAGAGTGCCATGGCCTCAGCCTAGCTCACAGCAACCTCAAACTCCTGGGCTCAGGCTATCCTCCTGTCTCAGCCTCCCGAGTAGCTGGGACTACAATGAATCCCATTCTTGGGAGGCTAATCTCTCTTCCTTCCTTCCTTCCTTCCTTCCTTCCTTCCTTCCTTCCTTCCTTCCTTCCTTCCTTCCCTCCTTCCCTCCTTCCCTCCTTCCTTCCCTCCCTCCCTCACTCTGCTGCCTGGGTAGAGTGCCATGGCCTCAGCCTAGCTCACAGCAACCTCAAACTCCTGGGCTCAGGCTATCCTCCTGTCTCAGCCTCCCGAGTAGCTGGGACTACACCCACAAACAACCAGCTAATTTCTTTCTATTTTTAGTGGAGATGGGGGTCTAGCTCTTGCTGATGCTGGTTTCAAACTCCTGACCTCAAGGGATCCTCCCACCTCGGCCTCCCAGAGTGCTAGGATTACGGGCGTGAGCCACCGAGCCCAGCCACCTGCTGGTTTCTAAGATGCTCTACCGTGAGGGCGAAAGCAGTGTGCCCAGAAAAATCCCGTGGAGAGACAGTCCTAGGGGTTCCCCTGCTGACCTGGGCGCTGCTTCTCCCCGGGATCTGGGACCCCTTCCCTAAACTCTGGACCCCAGGCCCTTCCCCTTCTAGTCTAGAAACCCCCTCTGACTCGAGGCCTTCCGCTCTGACTCTCATTCCTCCTCCTCCTCCCCCCTCCCCTTCCTCCTCCTCCTTCCCCTCCCCCTCCCCTTCCTCCTCCTCCTCCTCCTCTTCCTCCCCCCCCCCCAGATTCTCCAGCTCACAGCTCCGCAGCTGCAGACCAGGGACCCACTCGGTGTGACCGAGGGGCTCCACCCTCGTGCAGGGGCGCCCTGTGGCTGTACCCCAGTCTGGCGGCGGTGGCAGCCGGGGTGCTCCCCTCAAGCTGCGGGTGGCAGCCCCTCCACCGGCTCTCTTCCGTGTCGGGCAGGCAGACGGGGCACCCTCCCACCAGGGCAGGTACTGAAGCGGGGCGCGGGGCACAAGGTGCCTTCCTGCTCTCACAGGAGGGGAGCATGCTGCCTAGCAGAGCACAGCCTCAATCTCTAGTGTCATCGCAGTCGCCTCATTGCTGCTGGCGCGCCCACCCCGGTGGTTTCCGAGCCAGTGAGCCTGGGCGGGCCGCGAGCATGCACGCCCAGCAGATTCCCAGGCGCCGCCAGGCTGCTGCTGAGGACCACACTGAGAACTGCTCCTGCAGACGTTTGTCTCGCTGCGCCTGGTGTCGGGTGTCTTGGGCTCCAATCCCAACGCTGCCCCCTGCTGGCAAGAAGTCACTTCTTCGGCCTAAATTTCATCTCTGGTAGAGAGATAAATAATACATTTTCCTCCTGGGGTACTTGTAAGAATTAAGTGAGATAATTTGGGGAAACTGTCTAGCACAATTCCATTTCCTGACACATAGTAGGACTGAATAAAAGTTGTTTATCAATTGGTTGAGATGTGGCCATTTGGGTGGAAGGAAGCTGTGGATTATTTATAAGCCTTATAGAATTTTTTTTTGAGACAGGGTCTCATTCTGTCACCTGAGCTAGAGTGCCGTGGCGTCAGCCTAGCTCACAGCAACCTCAAATTCCTGGCCTCAAGCGATCCTCCTGCCTCAGCCTCCCAGAATGCTAGGATTATAGGCATGAGCCACTGTGCCCAGCCCTATAAAGCCTTATAGAATTACTTGATCTTGAAAAACAATTACCTGGGCCGGACACAATGATGTGTGCCTACAAGCTACTCAGCTACTCGGGAGGCTGAGGCAGAGGACTCCTTGATCCTAGGCGTTTGAGGCTGCAGTGAGCCATGATCCTGACACTGTACTCCAGCCTGGGTGATGGAGTGAGACCCTGTCTCTAAATTTTAATAATACATAAATCAAAAACATTACCTGTAAAAGCTTAATAAAATAAAAATTGAATTTAAAAAACTATAGGAGATGTAATGACATTGAAAAAGAGAAATCAACAGCTCTTTCCTACTAGTTAAATCATGGAACTATCGTGAAAGGTGTACTTCTATTGTTAGTGATTCACACCCCCCACCCCCCACCCCCCACCCCCCACCCCCCCCGACCCCCGTCCTGAAAGCGGATGATGCAGCTTCTGCCTTCTGGGGAAGGAGTGTTCATCCAGCGCCCCTGACTTTGGGCTTGATTCTGTAGCTGCCTTTGCCAAGGCACATGTGTGGGCATGACCAGTGCCCGTCAGGGCAGAAGCCAAGAGCCATTGCTTACTTCTTCTGCCTGCTCCCTTGCTCTTGTCTTTCACCATGACACTGTGTCCCAGGTGTGTGCTGCTCCTGTGACTTGCATTCTAGAAGGAAGAATTATTATTTATTTATTTATTTGAGACAGAGTCTCGCTTTGTTGCCCAGGCTAGAGTGAGTGCCGTGGCGTCAGCCTAGCTCACAGCAACCTCAAACTCCTGGGCTCAAGCGATCCTCCTGCCTCAGCCTCCCGAGTAGCTGGGACTACAGTCATGCACCACCATGCCCGGCTAATTTTTTCTATATATATTAGTTGGCCAATTAATTTCTTTCTATTTATAGTAGAGATGGGGTCTCACTCTTGCTCAGGCTGGTTTCGAACTCCTGGCCTCGAGCAATTCTCCCACCTCAGCCTCCCAGAGTGCTAGGATTACAGGCGTGAGCCACCGCGCCGGCCAGGAAGAATTATTAATACAACCTCAGCTTACCCACAGCCAAAGGGAAAGGCCACAGCCAGCCTGGAAAGCAAATGTAAAACAGGCGAGAAATAAGCCTGTATCCTTGCAAGCCATGAGATGCTGAGATACTTTGTTACCACGGCAACACCTAGTGAAAACTGACTAAAAAGCATTCTACCATAGGTGACTGGTTACATAAAGTGTGGTGCATCTATATGATGGGAAGGCAGCTATTAAATTTAAAATCGTATTTTAAATTATATTAAATTTAAATGTATGTGGCTATTATAATTATATTTAAGAATATAGGAAATTGCTCAAAATATAATTTTACATAAGTGAACAAAAGCAAAGTTTAAAACTGAAATACCGGCCGGGCGCGGTGGCTCACGCCTGTAATCCTAGCTCTCTGGGAGGCCGACGCGGGCGGATTGCTTGAGGTCAGGAGTTCGAAACCAGCCTGAGCAAGAGGGAGACCCCCGTCTCTACTATCAATAGAAAGAAATTAATTGGCCAACTAATATTATAGAAAAAATTAGCTGAGCATGGTGGTGCCTGCCTGTAGTCCCAGCTACTCGGGAGGCTGAGGCAGGAGGATCACTTGAGCCCAGGAGTTTGAGGTTGCTGTGAGCTAGGCTGCCGCCATGGCACTCACTCTAGCCTGGGCAACAAAGCGAGACTCTGTCTCAAAAAAAAACCCAAAAAACTGAAATACTACAGGATCTCAATTGTGTAAATACAAATATATCATATATATATATGTATATATATATATATGTATATATATATATATATATATGCTGAAGTTTGGTAATTTGGGTGGTAATTTTTGCCTAGAGAAGGGCATTGAGGAAAAAAATACACCCAAATGTTAACAGCAGCGATATCGAGGTCTTAGGATTGAGGAGGTTCTGCTTTATATTCATGTGCACTTTCCAACTTATCTATAATAACCAGCCACGGTTTTATATTGTAGAAAACTAGTTGTGCTGTGCAGGTGTACTGGAAAGAATCACTGGGCATGGCAGTGTGGAGAAGCAGGAACGCTGAGGACAGCAGCAGGGCCAGGGGTCGCAGCAGCTCCTGGGGCGGAGCGGGGGCACTCAGAGGACCTAGTGGCCTCCTTATACCCAGAAACTCAAGGCAGAGATAGACCCAAGCCTGGCAGCTTTCAACATCCTGTGAGAATATGTGTGACTTTTTAAAAAGTTAATTGGCTCCAACTATAAAAATGAAACTGTGATGTCAAAGTTAATAAATGTTTAAATGTCTAGAAAGTGTAACCTTACGTCACAAAGTCAAATGCGGCGCCTGCTTAATGGGTAGGGGTTGCTATTTGAGGGGATGAGAAAGCTCTGGAGCTAAATAGTGGTGATGGTCCCATGACATTGCAAATGTATTTAATACCACTGAATTATATGCTTTAGAATGGTTAAATTTTAGGTTATATGTATTGGACCACCAAAAAGAAACCCGAAACAAAAACAAAACCCTCAACTGCAATGCAGGTCAACTCTCACCTAATTGCTGTTTGTGCAACTCAACTTTAATGTGGGCTTTGAATGGCCTTCTGTCTCATATGTCCTTAATGGGACTCCCGGGATGAAATTGCTCCAGGAGAGGCAGTGGTTGCTAATGATCCATGCTCTCCCGTCCCTGGACACCTTATGGCGTGACAGTGGATGGGCAGCTTCTGGGGTGGGGTGGGAGTGAATTGCAGTGCACAAGCCTCCTGCTAACTCTCCTCTCCGGGTTCAGGGGCTCAGACTCAAACCCTGGGAGGGATTCGCCTTCCCACAGAATCAGACTGCACTCTCCCGCAATGCCATTGAACCAGCACTGGGGGGCAGCAGAGAGCTGAGTCAGACGAGAGGGACCCGGGCAGCGCTCCCCATAGCCAGGCCTCTCCCCGCCTTCCCCTCCCCCTGCCCAACCCTACCCCCAACAGTCACTTCAGTTTGGTCTTCAGAGGATAGTGCCATTTCTCTAAAGGAAATTTCTCTGCAAGTAAAACCTGAGTGTTTCACCAGCCCCTTCCAGTGGGATATTCAGGAGTATTTACGCGAGGTCAGGTTTCACACGTTTAACACATTCCATCATTTAAACATGCTTTGGATTTCCTCTGTAGCCATCTATGGGTGACTTCAGGGGCTGACCTAATAAAATTCACATCCTTTTTTGTGGGGTATCAGTTTAAGATTTTTCACCTGATATGCATCATGCTGGTGTCTTTAAGAGGCTAGGGAACTTTAATAGCAAGACTGGTGGCAAAGAATGTTTCTCCATAATACTGAAAAGGTTAACTTGGTACAGATGGGAGCAGCTGAGACCATTCTGTATAAAATAGTGATAGTCACAGGTCTTTTCTACAATGCTTGGTATTGGCCCTTACTATGTAACAAATCACCTCGAAACTGAGTGGTGTAAAGCAGCGGGCCCCAACCTTTTTGGCACCAGGGGCCGGTTTCATGGAAGACAATTTTTCCATGGAACGGGGGTGGGGGTGGAGGTGTCATGGGTGGGGCAGTGGGGGTGTGGAGCTCAGGCAGTGATTCTCAGCCTGTTTCCTAACAGGCCACACACTGGTAGCAGGCCAAGGCCCAGGGGTTGGGGACCACAGGTGTAAAGCAACTATTATTATTACATTTGGGTTGGGCTCAGCTGGGTGATTCTTCTGCTGGTCTCACTTGGCTCACTTTGTGGTTGCAGTCAGCTGGGGGCTGGGAGGGGGTAGGTGGCTAGGGGGAGGTTGGAGCTGGTTGGTCCAGGTCCCAGAGGGCCTCACTCACATGTATGCATTTGTCTGGGGTCATGAGGGCAAACTGAACCACATTAATCTCATCATCCAAGAGGTCAGACTTCTTCACTTGGCAGCTGGGCTCCAAAAGGAGCAAGAGAGGCCAAGCCCTAGTGTACAAGTACTTTCTATGCCTCTGCTCGTATCGTGTTTCCTACTGTCCCTTTGACCAAATAATGTCACATGCTCATGCCCTGATTCAGAGAGTAGAGAAAATAGACTCTATCTTTTGACAGGAGGAGCTGTGAAATACCGTGGGCTTTAAAATATATATATATCTACCATGAGCTTTCTCCTCTCCTGCCACTGGCAGGAACATCCTTATACAGGCAGGGATGGATGGCAGGCACCTGCCAACTAACAGTGCCCTCCCAATCCCCTGGGATCAAGTTCAAGGCAATTAAATGTGCATTTCCCCAGGTGTGTCTGGGGGGATACCAGACTCATGAAGTAAGGTGTTATGGACTGACTCGTGTCCCCCACCCCCAATTCCTATGTTGAAGCTTTAACCCCTAGTGTGACTATATTTAGAGATTGGGCCTTTAAGGAGATAATTAAGGTTGAATAAGGTCATTACTTTATGAAGCATTAATCCAACAGGACTGGTGTCCTCATAAGAAGAGGAGACATCAGGAAAGCAGGTGCACAAGACAAAGGCCATGTAAGGACACAATGAGAAGGAGGCTGTCTGCAAGCCAGGAGAGGCCTCACCAGAACCAACCCTGATGGCACCTTGATCTTGGACTTCCAGCCTCCAGAACTGTGAGAAGATAAATTTCTGCTGGTTAAGCCACCCAGTCTGTGGTATTCTGTTATGGCAGCCTGAGCTGACTAATACATAAGGCTTCCTTGGTTAAATAAGTTTCAAAAATATTGTGTTCAATACTGACCTTCCCCCTTGGGAATTCATAAAGCTTTTTAGCCTATTAAAGGCTCTGAAAAGTTCCTAAGCAAAGAAATCTATAGTTTAGCACAGCGTTTCCCAAATTTGTTTGAACATAAGATCCTTTTCAACACTTAAGATCATCACAGAATGCGTATTAGTTTCCTGGGGCTGCCATAGCGAACTATCACGACCATGATGGCTTTATTCCCTCACGGTTCTGGAGACCAGAAGTTGGGATTCGAGGCGTCAGCAGGGTGGTTCCTTCCGGAGGCTCTAAGGGACAATCTTTTCCCGGCCTGCCTCTGAGCTTCTGGGGCTGCCAGCAGCCCTGGGCATTCCCTGGCTTACACAAAGATGCATCACTCCGGTCTCCGCCTGTCGTCACGTGGCCGTCCCCTCTGTCTCTCCCTCGCAGATCTCCCTCCCCTTTCTCTCGCAAGGACTCCAGCCATTGGGTGTAGGCCCACCCTAAATCCAGATAATCTCACCTCAAGATCCTTACCTTAATTACATCTGCAAAGACCCTTAATCCAAGTAAGGTCACATTCACAGGTTCCAGGTGCCCATGTCTTTTAAGGGCACAATTCAATCCACTCCAGAAGACAAAGGACAACCAAGGTGGCTGGCTGAGTATGGACACAGAGCTGAGGGTGAGTGGGCCCCCTAGGGCTGGTTTCTGCAAGCTGAGGGTCCGTCCCCTCCAGGGGACATGCTGGGGAGAACGCCCTCTCTCCCATCAGTGCTGGCTCCCAACCCCTCTCCTGAGCTGTTTGCCGACCAGCCCCACAAACACACTCCCGATTTGGACAGGTCAGGACTTACTGCTCTAGTCCCTCAAAACGTGACTGAACCTCCTGGCTCTGCTCTTCCTGTCTTGTCCTGGAAGACAGGCCTGTCTTTCTGGGGAACATGTGCAAAAAGCACATCATAGTGGCAATATAGCAGGCCAGCTCTTAAGGGGCCGTGTTTCTCGAGGATTCCTCCATGCCTCTCTTTCATGCCCGGAACCCTCCACCGCTCCCATGGCCTCCAGGAGGAGCCATGACCTCCTGCTCCTCCTTCTAGAGCTGCTGGCCTTCCTGGATTCAGCCAGGTGTTCCCACACCTTCCCCCCGGGGCCCACCTCCTGCTGCCTTGGTGCTGCCCGGCCTGGGCTGCGTCCCTGCCACCGTCCCCTCCACCTGGCCCTGACCCTGCTTGCCGACAAGCCACACAGCGGGTGAGTTTCAAGGGTCCACAGATCCCCAGAATACAAATACCCAAAGAGAGTTCCATTCATAGAGTTGGGGTTCAGGGAGACTGCAAGTGCATTTTTGGGGGGGTGGGCGGGCGTAGTTTTCATCGTTTCTCCAGATCTTTCCCCCTGACCCTAAGGGGCTAAAACCACAGATCTAGGGCTCAGGCTGAGTCACCCTCCCTTAGAGCAGTAGCCCTGAGGAAAGGGGGCTAAAGTGGAAGGACCCCTCCCCCCACTCCCTCTGTATTGGGGGCCCAGGGCCCTGGTGGGAACAAGTGCAGGGAAGGCGGGAGGGGGAGGTGGTGAAGACCCCTCCCCCCTAGGCACAGACCATCCGAAGGGTCAGCCACACACAGGTGCCATCCTGGAGGCAAGGCCCTCAGGATGCTCTAGGGACAGAGGGACCTGGCTGCCTGCAGGGCACAGCAAGGGTGGCAGTGCTGAAGGCTCTGTCACTCTATGTAGAGGTCTAGCAGATCTCTGGGCCTGGAAGAGAGCCAGGGACCCTGAGGGCAGAACCCAGGTGTGGCCTCCCCGGCTGGCCCTGTCTGTAGGTCTTGCCAACATCCCAGGTCCTGGGGACCTGCACACATCTGGGAACATGCATTTGACCCATGGGGCTGTGTTGTGACAACAGGAATTGTCTCTCCAATAGAATGTTCCCTTTTTTGCAAGCAGACTGCTATCTTTGATCTCCTTGGGATTCTCTCTGAGGGCCTAATCTGGTGCTAAGAACCCGTGGGAGAAGCAGGGGAGGGAGGGAGGGATGGAGGGACGCTCCACCCTGTGGACACATCGCCAGCCTCTCAAGGCTGGTCTGCGCCTGGCCCCCTTAGGCCACGGCGCGGCCCCTGCCAGGAACTCCCTGGGCCCTCAGACAGCTGGCAGGCCAACTGGGGCTGGGGAGGGGTCGGGCAGAGGCGGTGCTGGGGTGGGAGAGGGGGTGTATGTGGTGTGGGGAGGCTGAAGCACCCCTTGCTTTAGAGCTGGGTGTGGGGGCTGGTCTCTCTCAGTTCCATTTGCGTCTCCCCCCCCTGGGGGTTTGGGCAGCCCCAAGAATTCCATTTGCATAAGGGGCTCTGGCTTCTGGGAAGTTAGGAAGAAGGAATTTATTTTGACTTGCAAATTTGTTCTAATAATTAATGCAGTACTGAAAGGGCACATGAATTGTATGAATTTAAAAATGTACAAAAGCTTAAAAGAAAAACCTTGCCCACAATTCCACTGTGGCCAGGCAGCTCTGACCCAGGCTGCTGGTTGGTGAGCTGACGTTTCTCAGCTGCGAGCTTTCAACTTGCGGGATCTCCCCTTAATGCAAGTAACAAATGTATTGTAGAAAAGTTGGAAGATGCAGTTAGCCCAAAGAAAACAATTTTATCAAGTCACTTATAATCCTGCTGCCCAAAGAGATCTTCTTTTTGTATCTTGTATTTCTTTGACTACTGATACATTTGAACATTTTCTCATGTTTATTAGCTGTTTAGATTTCTTTGATGAACAGTCTGTTTCTGTCTCTTGCATATTGCATTATGGGATATTTAATGGTGTCGTATTAACCTGTTTGGGATCTTTGTGCTGCATAGATGTTAACCCTTTGTGGTATTTGTAGCAAATATTTTTTCCCAGTTCATGATTTGTTCTTAAAATTTTTAGTGTCTTTAGACCTATGCCTATTTTTCCCCTTTGGGATCTCTTCCCAGGTGCTCCTCAACTTATGATGGGGTTGTGTGCCAGTAGACTCATTGTAGGTTGAAAATATTATAAGTTGAAAATGCACTTAGTACACCTACCCCCAACCTGGGCAACAAAGTAAGACCCCATCTCTACAAAAAGTAGAAAAAGTAGCCAGGCACACGCCTATAGTCCCAGCTACTTGGGAGGCTGAGGCAGGAGGATCACTTGGAGGATCTCCAGGAGTTGGAGGCGGCAATGAGCTGTGATGAGGCTCCTGCACTCCAGCCGAAGGGAAAGAGTGAGACTCTGTCTCTAAAAAAATAAAAATCCACCGAACGTCATGGCTTAGCTTAGCTATCCTAAACGTGCACGTCAGGGTAGAGTGCACAGTTGGGCAGAGTCACCTGGCAGCACAGCCCACTGTAGAGTCTCGGTCACGTGCCCCCGAGCTCTCGGGGCTGACTGGGAGAGTATCATACTGCAGGGCACTGGCCCAGGAAAGACCAAGATTCCAAAGTCGAAGCATAGTCTCTGCTGAGCACACATGGCTTTGGCCCCATCACAAAGTCCAAAAATCGTACGCCAGTTGAACCATGCAAGTTGACAGACCATCTGTACTGGCTCTTGTGTTTAGAAAGTACTTCTCCTTCCCCACATCAAATATTTCCTTTTAGCTTTCTGTGACTGCAGCGCCCAAGAGGTCCTGGCCTGGCTGAGGAAGTTGGACCTCTTCATCCTCAGCTGGTCCCGTCTGCAGGTCTTGCCAACATCCTAGATCCTGGGAACCTGCACTTGACCCACAGGGCCGTTCTGTGACAACAGGAATTGTCTCTCAAATAGAATGATCCATTTTTGCAAGCAGACTGCTATCTTCAATCTCTTTGGGATTCTGAGGGCCTAATCTGGTGCTAAGAACCAGCGGGAGTAACAACGGAGGGAGGCAGGGATGGACACTCCACCTGTGGGTACTCCACCTGTTCCCCTCAATAAAGTCGTCTGATGATTTCACTCCCATATCCCCCAAAATTTCCTTTTAATTTGCATATGTGCTTCTGTCTCCCCCCCACTTGCATTTACCTCTTTAGTCCCTCTGGAAGCGACAGTGAGAGGCTAACCCCACGTACCATGTGTAACTCAGCCCTCCACCGTCCCCGCTGTCTGTCTGCATCCCCACGGGCAGCCTCCACTTGCCCCAGCCAGCCTGCGGGAGGAAGCACTCCCAGGGCCCCCGCAGCGCCTGGAGCAAACGGGGCAGGGCCGTGATGCGGAGGAGTCTGTGGCTCACCTTGGAGGTGTGGGTGCAACAGACTGGAACACTCTCCACGGACATCATCGTCCTGTTCTCCCGAGTCCCATCCTCCACCCAGGGAGGCCCGGCCCGACCTTCCCCCTTTGCAAAGGCTGCCCGCCTGGCCTCCTGCTCCCCTCCAGCTCCTGCATTTCCCAGAACTTCACAGTCCTCGGCCCTCACTCCTGCAGAACCAGGGGCCCTGCTGCAGCCCCTGCCAGAGCCAACCCCTCCCAGACAAAGGCCCTCGTGACAGCTTCCACCCTCCTTAGAAAGCAGGTGGCAACATCCTTGGTAACTTGAGAATGCCTTTGGGGTCTCAGCCACATCCCATGGGGCTCATTAACGGCTCCTTCCAAACATATCCAGTGTCTGTTCCCAGTGCAATTCCCGCACCATCTGCAGCCAGGCTTCTCCACCTCCTCAGTTTCTGGAACATTCGGGAAGTGGGAGCCCTGGGGAAACTTAGAATCAGGAGCCCCCAGAGGGCAGATATTCAGAGAGGCTGCCAAGAGCGGGGCTAGAGCACCCCTTGGGACAGCCAGGCCTGGGACTCAGGCTCCCAGGGCCCTTCCCAGGTGCCCCCAAGGTGGCTTCTGTAGCAGGCAGGGGCCATGTGCACTGCCCTCCTTGAGGCGGGTGTGGCCGTGGGGCTGTGCAGGCAGGGACCTCGGAGCCCTGTTAAGGTCCAGGCCCACATGCCCAGGGGCAGATCCCCGTGGCCACCCTAACTCAGGATGATTTCGTCTCAATGTCCTCAATTCTGTCTGCAAAGACCCTTTTTCCACATAAGGTTACATTCATAGGTTCCAGGGGTTAGCATATAGATTTACCTTTCAACCCACTTTAGGTACCAGTTGACTCGACTGGTCTGCCAGTTCTCTGCTCGTCAGTGTAGACTCTGGAGCCCTGCTTCTGCCCTGACCGGCCCCACCCTGGGCTCTGTTTGCTTGTCTGCAAGATGGGGCAAAGGGTGTCGGATCTCTCAGTGTCCCCCTGGTTATGGGTGTCACTGCGGGCAGACGTTCTCTCCAACAGAATCTCGGGCTCATTTTGTTGCTGTTGTTGTTCAAAAAGAAGCCTTGAAATGGCAAATCATCCGTGAGCTTCTGACAGCAGGCAGCCCGTTCAGAAAAGACAGCTCACCTTCATCACCGTCACTGTCACCATCATGGCCACACTGTCCAACATGCCCCAGGGCACTGAGACATCTGTCCCGGTAGTGTTTGGTTTTCCCAAACAATGATCAGCCCCCCAGTTCTACGACACCATCGGCAAACCGCCAATTCCTGCGTGTGTTTGGGGGCGGGGGACACAGCCCTGATTTGTAGCTGTTTCCCATGGTGTAAATGACCCCACGAAGGTGACATCACTGACCACAAAGTTGGGAACAGAGGTGCACAGTCACCTGGTACGCAGACAGCTGTGTGGGTTTCGGGGGTCCCCTGGGCGTTCGCAGTGTGTCCGAGGTTCCGAGAAGGCAGCTGCATCCACCGGCTTCTGTCCCTGACTCCAACAGCAACGCCAGGAGCCCGCAGCTTCCTTCCATGGCACATCACGCTCGCTGCAAGCTGCACGGCCGCGCTGCTCTCCACGCTCTGTCCTCCCCACGGCACCCGCTCACCGCCACCTTCGGAAACTCGGGCTCTCCCGTTCTCTCCTCCTCGGCCACACACTCCACCCACGGGACCACACTTCGCCCAGCGTTTCTGTGTGCGCTGGGCCATCGGCTTCCCGCTCCACTCAGGCCACCACATTGCTCAGGGCGACTTTTATTTGTTTAGTTTCGCTTATATGTACTTTCTCACTTTGTGAACGATAATCAAAATCTCTTGCGGACATTTTGCTTTATTTCCTGCCAGGCTTTTCCCCAGCGAATGGCCTTTTCCGTGTCTGTGGTCGTCACTTACTAGATCTCGTCTGAGTTTCCCACCCAGCACCCCGTTTGCCTTTGGGGGGACTGCTCCGCTACCATTTGCGGGCCTTACGTTTCGGTGGGCTGTCCCCACGTCCCCACTCCAGGGGTGTTTGTGTGACCCAGGCCTGGCCAGTCAGGATGCTGTAGGGGCTGCTTCAGAGACAGGCCAGGAGCGAGTAAGACTCAGGCCTGAGGTTTGCTGTCCCTCGGAGGACCAGGGGCTCCACCCTGGCCTGGCATTGTCAGGATGTCCCCCGGAGCTGCTGGCAGCCTCAGCTTGGGGAAACCTTCCTGGCAATCCAGACATCCGTGAGAAAGCTGAGCCGGGAGAAGGCTGGACCCACAGCAAGATTGAGCACCTGTTGTGTGGGACCTGTCCTCTGCACTTCACAAGTATCTGCGAACCAAGACATTTCTTTACTTTTATTATTTTTGTAGAAGCCAATTTGATCTGAGTTTCTATTACTTCTAACCAAAAGGGTATTGGCAAATACACATAGCATGCATAAAATACTGTATCCTGCTTTTCAAAGTAAAATTACAACAATATTTTGTGTTCCCCTGTTTCTATGTAGGCTTTCTACAGATGCATGATAACTCCATAAACCGAGTTTACCCTAAAATTAGAGTATTTATTTATTTAATAGGAGAGTCATTCTCCCTAAGAGAAAAGAGTTGAAAAGAAATCAAAGGCAAATTATTTGAGGCTAATTTCCTCTTATGAGCACTACTTAATAAAGGTAGAAAACTTTACAACTAAATTTTGGGAGGAAAAACTCACACATATTTTATTTCGTTTTTTGTACACAGTTATATACAAAATAAAATATATAGTCCACATAACAACTGAATAAAAAATTTGTTCTACACTGATATTATTAAATATCTATAAGTAAACAATACTTTTTTTTTCCCGTCCCCCAATTTTAATAATCCTCTTTTTTTTTTTTTTTTTTTTTTTTTGAGACAGAGTCTCGCTTTGTTGTCCAGGCTAGAGTGAGTGCCGTGGCGTCAGCCTAGCTCACAGCAACCTCAAACTCCTGGGCTCAAGCAATCCTCCTGCCTCAGCCTCCCGAGTAGCTGGGACTACAGGCATGCGCCACCATGCCCGGCTAATTTTTTATATATATATCAGTTGGCCAATTGATTTCTTTCTATTTATAGTAAAGACGGGGTCTCGCTCTTGCTCAGGTTGGTTTTGAACTCCTGACCTTGAGCAATCCCCCCGCCTCGGCCTCCCAAGAGCTAGGATTACAGGCGTGAGCCACAGCGCCCGGCCTCCTCTCTGTTTTTGACATCAGTTTCTCTTTATTCCTCTCTATCCTTCCTTGGCACAGATTTTTTTTTTTTTTTTTAGAGACAGGGTCTCAGTGTGTTGCCCAGGCTAGAGCACAGCAGCACGGACAGCCATAGCTCACTGCTAGCTCTGGCCAGAGCACGGCCGCATGTCCTTACCTGCCTGCAAGGGAGGCCGGGAATGTGTCCTCACCGTGCCAGTCACTCGGTAGGTTTCATGTCCCACCTGCGCACTACAGAGTGCTGGGGAGCTTGAGTTCCAAAGCCCAACAGCATTCAAATCCTGGATTCTGTGCTTATTAGGAATAAGTGACTTCAAAGTCACTTATTCCCTCTGAGGCTCAGCTTCCCCATGTGTGACATGAGTATTCTGATAGATCCGCACCCAGCTGGAGACCAGGGGTCCCTGGGAGGATGCTTAGCTCCTTCTCTCGCCCATGAGAAGCAGTCACTAAGTGTTAGCTCATAACCCCTGGAGAAGCACAGACACAACAGACTGGAACCTTCCACTCCAATCACCTTCTTAACAAG
This sequence comes from Microcebus murinus, assembly GCF_040939455.1. Lineage (NCBI taxonomy): Eukaryota > Metazoa > Chordata > Mammalia > Primates > Cheirogaleidae > Microcebus > Microcebus murinus. The sequence goes on from NC_134111.1 coordinate 99,714,633, forward strand.
GACCATAAGCGCACGTAGGTTTATCTGGTCTACGCCATTCCAAGGAATACTCAAGGGGTTTGTGGATTTTTTGTTCTCTGCCCTCCCAGCCCGGTGGAGGAGGGAGAAGATGGAGATTATCTGTCCTATGTCAAAAGGGCTAACCCCACAGCCAAAGACGATCAGGGCTAGCCCAGGCCATTGGCCTTTGCTTATTCCTACTGGCCACTGCTAGAAATCTAGATTCCCTGCAGAAAAACTGGCCAAATCGGGGTCCTGATGCACTGGTGCAGAGAGAGAGGTGCCAGGAGGGGTTCCTTCCAGACAACGGTTCTTGGTCAACATCTGCACCCCCTTCTCATTCATCAAAGTCACAGCCATCATGACTCCCCACGACCCTATGGCTGCACCTGCACCTGTACACACCTCCACCTTTTCCCAAGACATGTCTTTCTTTCCCTATGGACCTGCGAACCCAGCGACAGACTGTCCTGTACCCTCAGCCCACCTACACGGCCACTCCAGATGCTCAGGACCTTGCTCTGCAGGTGCCTGTGACATCACCAGCTGTCAACATCCCCCTGTGACCTCACCACCTGGACAACCCAGCCCAGCTGGGCTGTGGCCACTCCGTCGAACCACCACAAGTAGCAAAGGGCATAGATGACCACCGAGCCCTCGGGAGAGGACGGAGCCGCCATCAACCCCACACATGGCTCTCCCGAGGCCTCCCCATCCAACAGCGGGTTTACGGACAGCCCAGTAGGGAGGTCCCAAGGGCAGGCCCCCCTCCCTGCAGATGTCCCGGCGGCGGAGGCGGCGGCGGCGGCGGCAGTGGCGGACAGCCCTGCGACATCCCCTGAACAGGATGCAGCCCAGGACTCCTTCAAGACACCTACCCCCCAGCCCGAGTCAACACCTGGGGACAGAGACCAGGATGCAGCTGCTCCCAGTGCCGGGCAGGAGACAACGGAAGAGGTCACAGTTTTGTTGCCCGGGCGAGACTCAGGCACCCTGCAAATGTCCGTGAGCCTCCAGGACCAGTCGTATGACCGGCCGGTTCAAGAGGCAAGGGAAACACAGAGTCTGGGGGCTTTCCCAAGGCAATCCCCGAATGGGGACAAGACACCACAAGTGAAGAGTATTTCCAATGACGAGCTGGAATCAGCTGCCCCCGGCCCCCAAGCTGAGGTGCAGCCCACCCAGGACGCAGAGCTTCCGCCCACCACGAATGACGCTGATAAGTCCCCTGTAGGTGCCCAGAGTCCCCCTCAGGCCACTAGCGCCGAGGCCATCGAGGAGACAGCTGAGGGTCCAAAGGCCTTAGGCCCCGACACCGAAGCTTTGCCGTCAGACGAGCCCCAAGTGGTCACGTGGGAGGACGTGGAGGACGGCTCGAGAGAGCCGCAGACTCCAGCTTACTCTCTCTCCCCAGAAGGTAGCCTCCCCCTGGTGCCCGGCCCCGAGACGGCCCCGGGGCGGAGGCCCCTGGACCCCAACCTGTACATGGCCGACGAGGAGAACAACTACATGCGCTCCATGACCAGCCTGCTGGGCGGGGGCGAGGGCTCCATCAGCTCCCTGGCGGACATCCTGGTGTGGTCCGAGACCATGGGCATGGGCACGGCCATGGGCTTCCTGGCCTCCGACCACAGCACCGTGGCGGACGTGCTGCACAGCACGGGGCCCGTCCTGCGCTCTGTCTCCAGCATCCTGGGCAGCGCCAGCTCGGCCTTCTCCTCCGGGCTGGCGTCAGGGACCGGCTCCGCCCTGCGCTCCGTCACCCAGGTGCTAGAGACGGTGGAGCGGAGGACCGCGGAGGGCATCCGCTCGGCCGTGCGCTACCTGACCAGTCACCTCACCCCACGCCGGTCCCATGCTGGCCCCAGCTGTGATTAGACCCCCACACAGGGACCCCCGAAGGACAGACTCAGCAGCCTCCAGAGACCCCGGGGCGCTCAGGCCCTTGCACCCCTGCCCTGGATGGCTCCCCCAGCCCGAGCAATAAATCACCAGCGAGCGTTTATTTCCTAAGCGCCAGCCTCCTCCCTTGTCCGTGCGGTGAGCACCGGGGTGAGAGGACCGGACGGTCGGGGTGTTGTGGAGACTAAGTGTGCCATGAGGGCTTCTGGGTGGTCCCATTCAGCCGGAGAGGGTGGGGAGCTAGAGAGCAGCGCCCCCCCCCAGGACCAATGCAGGTCCCACCCCTGGCGCCGGCGCTGACCCGGGCAAGTCACTTCACTCCGAGCCTCACTCAGATGCAGAACGGAGAACAGACCCACACCGCGACGTTCAGACGTCAGGGCAACACCACGGCCACACGCACAGCACCTGCACTTAAACCCACACACTTCGGCTGCCGTTATGATCCTCCAGTGGGCTGGGGACACCAGGGGAGCAGGGATCCAGGTAGGGTGACCAACTGTCTGGTTTGCCTCGGACTAAGGGGGTTTTAGGCTGTGGGACTTTCAGATTTAAAACTGGAAAACCCCAGGCAAACCAGGGTGAGTTGCTCACCCGAGACCCGGTCTCTTTCCTGGCATCTGCCCCGTCGGCGACGGTGTGCGCTATGAAGGCACTAGCACCGCAGGCCCTGATTGCAGCCGCCAGACAGCCACCTGCTCCAGAAGCCCCAGCCCACCCTCTGGCCACGGTGCCACAGCTGGTGGTGAGAGTGGCACTCACGTACCCCTTACTCACTCCTGGCAGCCTCCAAATGGGAGCCCTGGGAGTGAACTATTTGTTCGACCTATGTTATGTTTCTCAAATTGTAGATTAATTGCTAACATTTTTAAAACAGATTTTACAGAAAAATCTGGATTTCTGCTTCCCTGGAAAAATCTAGGGCCCTCATTTCTTCCGGGTGCTTTAGGGCGCACATGGTGCTGTTCACCACAGCCTACCTGCCCGTGTCAGCGACTGATGTCACCAGCATGGCCCCTAGAGGCACGTGTTTGCTGCCCCACCCTGCAGACGGCTTGCATGAGGAAGAGTGATGCCAGGGCCCAAGGGGGTGCACAGATGAACCAGGTGTGTGTGCCCCCTTCCTGCCAGGAGCTGCCACTCTCTGTAGATGCAATATAAACTGTCCCCATGTCGTGAATACAAAGAATTCAGAAGAGCGAGATTGTCTATGTAGAGCCTGGTATTCGGGGGACTTCCAGAGAAGCAATCAAGTCAGACCTTAAAAGGGAGGAGAGACAGTGCCTCCCAGACAGAGGCAATGGGGACAACAGCAGAGACAGGTGGCGGTGGGGGTGGAGCCAGCAGCTCTGTTTGACTGGAGCCCACAGCAGAGGGCCATTAACCCACTGGGGGAGACCCCAAAATGTGCTCATTCTCAGAATGGACAGAATCTTAGAAGGGACAGAAACCAAACTCACACCAGATCAAGAGAATGAGCTGACTAGGGCAACTGCCACGTACTGGCAGGGCTGGGTCCAGGTTCCCCACTGGCCCAGGGCACCTCTGGGCTGGCTCCCTCCACCCTTGGGTGGCTCAGCCACCCTGGCAGCAAGGGAGAAACTTGTTCCCACTGGCTCTGTCAGGAAAGTCCCAGGAAGGACACTGCCGGGCCGCCCTCCCCGGAACCAATTACCAAGGCCACAGGAACCAAGCACTTGGTCACCTGGCCTGGGGGCAGGGTCAGCCCACAAGTGTGGGCCTTGTGCAGGAAGGGCTGCCAGACTGTGGCAGGCAATGGCCCAGGCTGCCTTGAATCCTGGCTCTGCCTCCCACGAGCTGTCACCTTCGTCTCCTGGGCCTGTTTCCTCATCTGCAAAGGGATGATACCAGAACCTTCCACCCAGGGCTGAGGAGTCGATGAGCTCATGACTCAGATGCCTGGCATGCAGCTGAGTGCCACGTGTTAGCAAGTGTCGTGACTGTCACTGCAGGACAGTCCTGTGCAGCTATGTGGCAAGGGCACCTGTGACTTTACTGTAAGGGGAGTGAAGAGCCGGGGTGGCAGCAACTTGAGGCGCGCCTTCACTGCTGGAGAAGGACAAAGGCCTGGGGGTGTGGCACCGGGGCCGTGCAGGAGGGGTGACAGGGGCCGCTCTATGGAGGGGTGGCCCAGACCTGTGGCACTCAGGGCTGGAGAGTGAGGGCTAGCAAAGCAACAGAGGGGAGAGGAGACATCACAGGTGACGAGTTAGATTGAGGGGATCGGAAAACAACAGGATTCCTTGGTGGTCTGGGCCTGGGCAGTTAGGAGACTGGAAGCGTCACCAACAGGCAGGGGAACATGAGAAGGGTCAGTGGAGGCCAATGGGAAGGATCAGACGATGTATTTGCTGTTGGAAATGTTGAATTTGAATCTGGGTCCCTTGACTCATCTGTTGGCCCTTGATATGCAAAGTAGCAAGCCAGCCCACCTTTCACCACCAAAGGGTTTGTGGGGGCTCAAGTTAACAGCCGGAAGTCACAACTACTCAACAAGGACACAGCTCATGCCCAGCACAGGGACAAATCGTCAAGTCCAGGCTGGAACCACATGACTGTGCTTGTGTTAGATTCTGCAGGGCCAAGCTCCTGTTCCCCAGGAGGCCGTGGCAGCTGCACCCCACGGGTGGCTTTGAGCCCCTGGGCCCCCACCATTGGCTGACTCCATGTGTGTGTGTGGCCTCCAGCCAGTCTGAAGCCAGTAGGACTGACCCAGCTTGCTCCCCTCCTCTGCTGTGGTAGCAAACCCTCCCGGCAACACGTTCTTCCCAGTGGTGCGCCCCCCAGGCACCCAGATGCTAGGTCACCTAGCATCTGGGGAGAAGGTCAGGGCTGCACACTCAGGGCTGGGGTGTCCAACACAGAAATAGGTACAGCCTAACTCAGGACAAGGTGGCTGAGGGAGAAATCATAGAGAAAGGACAGGCCCCAAGACAGGAGCCTGGGGAAAGGCCCACCCCACAGGCAAGAGCAGAGGAGGAAGCAGTTCCTAAAACACAGGAGCGGTCAGCAAGCAGAAGCCAGCCAGCCCCTCCCGGGGACGTGGGCTTAAAGGTGGCATCACCCCAAATATGCCACTCTGGCACAAGGATAATTTGAGCTGAAGGCAACTGAGAAAAAGCGGACACAGGGTGAACTTTCTGCCTGGAAGGCAGGGTATACACCCCCCTCGTGAAGCTTCTCCTTGTCCACGCCAGGAAGGGGAGAACAGCCTCATCCCCGGAGACAGAGGGCTCTGTGGGGTCTACACAGAGGAGCCTTATTAATAACCCTTACCCACCATCAGCATCCCCCACATCTACCTTCCCACAGTGTACTGCAGCCCAGCCCAGAAACCCCTTTCCCTTTGTCCTCTCTTCTCTACTAACTTGTCATCCTGTGCTAGAATGGTCTAAAAGCTAAGTCTAGCCATTTCTTTAGGGGTTTTCTCCCTCTACACCAAGCCACATAAAACTTTTTTGAGACAGAGTCTCACTCTGTTGCCCAGGCTAGAATGTCATTGCATTAGCCTAGCTCACAGCAACCTCAAACTCCTGGGCTCAAGCAATCCTCCTGCCTCAGCCTCCCAAGTAGCTGGGACTACAGGCATGTGCCACCATGCCCGGCTAATTTTTTCTATATATATTAGTTGGCCAATTCATTTCTTTCTATTTTTAATAGAAACGGGGTCTCACTCTTGCTCAGGCTGGTATTGAACTCCTGACCTTGAGAAATCCTCCCACTTCGGCCTCCCAGAGTTCTAGGATGACAGGCATGAGCCACCTCGCCGGCCCTAAAACTTTTAACATTGAATTTAAATGTCAGTTTAGTTCACAGGCCCAGCCACTGATCCTGCGGCTAAAAGTGTTCTTCCTCCCCTACCAAGGCCCCTCACAGCCCACCGTGTTAGATGGATGAAAACCGGGTAAGCAGGAGCACGCTGGGGAAGGCAGTTGACAGACAGGGGATGGAGAACACACAGTGGTCAGGACAGCGGGGCGGCTGTGTGTAGGGGACTCTTCGGTGTTGAGAACTAAGGTCTGACAGTCATAAACTCACCCCCAGAAAGTCTGGCACTTCCTCACTCAGCAAATCACCCGCCCACTGCCTTCTCCGTTATACGTTAAGTGGGCGTCTAACCACCACCTTTTTGATGTGTGCTCTGCCGGGAGACTCCGGCCAGTAAGCAGCGTCCTGCTTAAATAACCAATTAGGCTGAGCCAAGAGCCAGCAGGGCAGTGTCCTAACGTCTGAGCCCAGCAGGGGCTTGGCTAAAGGAAGGCCAAGTCCTGGCAGCCCTCAGAAGGGACACTGTGGACTCCATCCCATGGTGTGGTGGGCACTGTGTTGGGCTGTCCTGATCTCCTCCAGTGAAGGACTTGTCCCCACAGCTGCTGGGAGTGCTGTCGGTGGACAGCCCTCAGCACCAGCCCCGTCAGAGTGCCCCACCCAGGGCTGTGCCATCCTGTCCGCAGCAGCCCAATCCCCTGACTGCGCCCAACCTGGGGCAACTGGAGCACCAGAGCTCCGTGGGGCACGGCTGTCACTGGGCCTGCAGCACAGCCTCCACCTGTCCCCCTGCCCTCTCTGGCTTCATTCTCCTCCTCCTCACAGGGCACGACCCCAAATACACATCCTGTGCACAAAGCCTGTGTTCTGGGAGCCCCAAGATGCCACCATAGGCTGTTGATTTTTCCTGAGATGTGTACGTCCAAGTTTCTGCAGGAGACCCACATATTCGAACCATGGAAAAAGTTTAAAGATTTTTAAAAAAGTAATCTCTCTTTTTCGTAAGAAAGAAGTTTGGGGTCACTTTGACAATGGTAAAAATTGTAAAACTTTGCTGTTTTTACTTGCTTTATAAGGAAAATATCCTTATATTTGGTCTGTGGGTATGTGGCTAATTGGTTAAAATTACTGTGTGGCTGTGGTTCATGTTACAGGTGTGGGTGAGGTACAGTTTCTGTCAAGGAAAAGGGCGAGTCTGGAACAAAGCAGTCACCTGTAAGGGCAAGTCCCACGGAGGAAGTGACGGAGAGCAAGGGTAAGCTCAGAACTTATGCACACAGTATTTAAGTGAAACACGAGGAGCTGTCCAGACCAAGGGCATTCCTTAAGGCGACTGGATCTTGCTGACTACACCTGGGGATCTGAGGGACACTTGAGAGAAGGGGCAGTTCACAATATAACCTGAGATGCCACTGTTGAGCTGACCCAGGCTGGGAAAGTGTCCCTAGGAAGCTCTTGGCAACAAGGACGGGAGGACAGAGGGGCACAGACCCTTCCTTCACCTGAGGTCACTGCCAGAACCGAGCAGCAGGGCAATGCTGCTCTCTGGGACTCAGATGACAGCAGGCCCAGGTTGCAGGAAGGACCCAGCCACCGCAAAGGCCTTCGGGGATCGGGGCTGGCTTGAGGGAATCTCTGGACAGGCAGTAAGCACTGACCTTGCACCTGGAAGCAAGTTGGCCCACCCTGTGGCACCCTAAAAAAGTGGACACTGTGACTTTAGTCTCCAAACCTCAGTTTCCTCATCTGCAAAATGGGTTTTCCATTTGTCTCACAGAGATGCTACGATCAGTAACGCATACTTTAAAGACAGCATTTAACAGCAGACATATGACAAATGTCAGTTTTCTTCCTTTGCTGGGGTTTTATGTTGTCTGTGCACTGGATAGGTGTCTCTTAACTGAAAGTTTTGGAAACTCAAGGTGTAGGAGCTCAGGCACAGAGCTGGGTCAGGAAGGGCTAGGAAGAAGCTGGCTTTGGGGACGACTGGAGTCAGGACTCAATGCAGTCAGGACTGTCCCCATGGCCTATCTCATCTTCCTCCCATGGTGCCTCAGCCTCTCCTCCAGGCTTCTGCTCCTCACAGGAACACAGCTCCTGGAAGCTCCGGGCCCACAGGCTTGCAAGACCGGAGTAGAGAGGGCTCGGTTTCCCCTGTTCCACTCTATCAGTCAGCGGGGAAGACTGCTGGCCCAGCCCGGAACATGTGTAGAGGTCGGCCTCACCCACGCTCCTGGCACCTCTCAGAGCAGCCACTCTGCCCCACCCAAGCCACACTCCTTCCAGAGAGGGGAAGAGGGACTTGAGGCAGCCCGTTTCTCCTGGCTCCCCTAAGTCCCCCACTGCAGGTGGCACTGCCCTAACCTCAATCTCTGTTTCTGAAGGTTCCCCAGCAGATAAAAGCTGCTTTTCCCACAATAACAGGCCCGGACCCCAGATGGGGTCTGATGTTTGCCCGAGGCCACGCAGAGCCCACTCCTAGGCTCTGGGCCCTGGGGCATGCCCACCCACTACGCATGAGCTCATCTGTGAATGCTCTGCACACGGCCAGAACCTTCCTTTAACCACATGCTTTAGAAAGGGCCGAGGCATCCAGGTCTCTCAGTACCCCACCCCCACGCCCGTACCTCCACCGACTAAAAGCTATTCCTTTGCATCTCTGAATTTCAAATGTCAACCAAGGAGGAAACAGGATTCACCCCAGAATCTGGTTTTGCTACTAACCTATATTTTATTAGTACTTTTCAAAATGCAGTTTTTGGTGAGGAAAACACCTCCGACAGATGGGCTCCAACATACTGAGTCTGAACAAGACGAGCAAGGTCCTCAAACAAGAGATGGTTAGGGTTCCTCCAGCCACACATGGAGGTGGCGGGTTGCCTGCCCCTGCGTGAGGTCCTGGGCCTTTGTCGCCCAGCCGGGGCTTGCTGGCCTCAGCACTTCACATTCTGCTGTGGTGGGAACAGACAAACGGAGACAGGGACACCCGAAGAACAAGGCCCACATCCGAAACTTGGAGGTGGTCAGTGCAGGCCGTCCAGGTGACCCCGATGCAGCAGTGGAGCAAAACGTCACTCAGCACAAACGCCACGGGAGGGACAGGAGGGAGGAGGGTAACCAGGAAAGGGAGCAGAGTGGAGTGAGCAGGATCAGTGTCTCCTCCCCCGAGGCAGGTGGCCAAGCTCAGAGATTTCCTGGGCGACTAGGCGGAGGGGAATGAAAACGCCCCGTGCTGTCACCCGCTCCTGTTACCAGAACAGGAACCCAGGTTGGGACGCTGTGAGAAAACAAGGCTGGAACAGAGAAGTTCAGATGGGGTGAGGGCGAACAAAGGCCTCTCTGTCAGAGAAATGTCCCTGGCGCAGGGTGTGCTGGGCCACAATGGGGCTTTCTTTGGCCATGGCAGCCCGGCCAGCCCAAGGGGCAAGGAGGGTGTCTGGGCTGCAGCAGGCCAGGCAGAGCCTTTTCCTGCCAGGGAAGAGCAGCTCCTGGCCAGAGCTGAGGCAAAGGGAGTGGGTAGACACCCAACGACCATCCCCATGGCAACCGTGACCATGGTGCCTGAAAGCTCTGTCTGGTTGCTATGCAATGGCCGGCCCAGTGACGTCAGTCAATTGAATCTGGTTCCCAAGGCAACTGGCCAGGAACTATTTATGCGGAGGAGGAAAAGTGTTCCAGGCTGTGCCGCAGGCAGGGCCCCCCTTTCAGCCCTCTCTCCCCCCCCACTCCGGCCTGGGAGGCTCCTGGACCTCCGGGCTTTGTCCTGTTTCTAACCGCATTCCGGGGCAAACTGCCCGAAGGGGCCTCTGGACCCACACCGCCACCCTCGCTGGCACACAGTAGGCCTCAGGACAGCATTCTCATGGGACAGTGGGCATCTGCTGCCCTTTCAGAGCTGCCAGACGCCTCAGCACTCAGAATCCCTTGTCAGACTCTGACATCGAGCGCCTGGACGGACACCTGTCCTCGGTGCCCGGTGAGCAAATGAGCTACATAAGTTTTGGGCCGCAATGCTGAAATGAGAGGCCACTTGTTCAAAGTAATTTGAGGGACTGTGTAGGAAACAGGCCCCGGCCCTGCCCAACAAGGGTGAACTGCGAGAGCACAGAAGTGCCAAATACACAGGTAAACGGAGGCAGGAGACATCAGTCACAGAGGACAGAATATAAGGTTCCAACCTGGAGTGGAGAAAGGTGAGGAACAAGATAGGACAGGAACAGAAAGACCATCAGATGTACAAAGGTAAAGCAGTCACCTAACTTTGGGCCTGAGAGCTGGCCGGGGCCAGCCAGTCTCGGTGGCTCAGGACTCGGGGGTTGGGGACTTGGTCTTAAACGTAGGTGATGCAGTCTACCCTGGCCTCTCCCAGGCTCTTCCCTCCTGATAGTGTCCTGTCACTGCAGGGGACTATCCAGGTCCCTCACAATCTGTTTCCAAGGAGCCACCAGCTGCCCCATCCCAAGAGGCCAAGCACCAACATCCAGCCCAGCAGCCACAGCACACTCTGCCTGTCTGGCCGAGGAAGTGCAGCGTCTCTCCTCAACAGCCAGTGGCCGCCGTCTGCACGCTCACCAGGCGAGTGGCATCTCTGGAAGAGCAGCCTCCAGCCTGGCTTTCCAGGGCAGTGACTCTCCAGTCAGATCCGAGGCTGGGAAAAGCATCCGGCCCAGGGGTGGGAGCCTCTCCATGGTGGAAGCTGCATTAACTTAGCTGTAATCAAACAAAGCCACAATCAACAAACTTCACTTAAATATACTTTAAAACGTACATTATTTTATAAAAATGTACCATGTACTAAGTACCATGTACTTAGTAATTTGAAAAAATGAGAACTATTTGTTAATTTTAAAGTTAACTAACCTTTTAAAGACTTTGTTGTGTCTGCTTTTTGTTGGCAAGCATTTGAATATCTGGTTGCAGCATGGAGGTCCCCAGTTTCAGTTGATCCTCTAGAAGGGCATCAGTCATTTGTGACCTTCAGGGCGTCTTGGTTTGGGTTAGGTAGGGGAATGCAGATTTGAAGCAGTTAAGTGGTTGGAAAGCAAGAAAGCATTTTCAGCCATGTAGCTGAAGGTGTGGATTTTTCTACTGCATTTTTCCATATTTCAACTGGATCTTTCTTAGCCTCAATGACTTTATTTATTTTTTTTTTACTTAAAATGTCATCTACTGAGACCTCAATCAATTCCATCTGTAGTTCTTTAGGTGCCTTGGTGACATCAAGGTGAGGCTGAAATGCTAATTTGATATCATGATTCTCAAAGTCGGTGAACCTTTCACTGTATTCTCCAATTAACAGGTCTGTTACAGCTACGTATTCTTCAAATTATGCCCATATATCATCCCGCTCATCAATGACCTTTGCTAATTGGTGAAAATGCTCATCTGAAATTTCCTTCTAAAGAAGTGTTTTGAAAAAGGATAGTTTTTTTTTTTCAAGATACTTGGAATTTTTGCTACATATCATGTGTAGGCTTAGTTTTACCTTGCAAAGAAATATTCAAGTCATTTTGATTTGACATGATATCACAAAGAAATGTTGCATCCTATAGAAATCTTTTTTCAATAATTCACATTGCTGATTCTGTTCTTCACAAAATTTAACTATCTGTTCTCTCAGAGATAAAATTTGGCTAACACCTATCCCTGCAATAGCCAATGCACTTTAGAATACCACCGCAAATTTACACTGAATAGCTCATTGTTCAACTCTAGTATGTTATGAACTTGATGATGTCGTGTTACACTTACACAAATCTAGTTAACAATACTTATAATGTGCTGCAAAATGTCATTTAAAATAGTAGCTTTAGCAGAGATTTTGCTGATGTAAGATACGATGAAAAGAAATGAGAGCATCTGGATCTGTTAATACTTTTTTTTTATCTGTGCAATAAATCCTCATATTTTCCTATCACAGAAGATGCACCATTTGTACATACATTCACTAAATTTACCAAATTCAGTCCAATTTCATGACATTTATCTGGAAAGTTGCTGAAGATATCTATTCCCTGTGTTCTAATCCCAGCAGTGCCCAAAGTAAATAATTCTTCAGAGGAAAATCTTCTGTTTTGAGCTGAATAAAGTATAAAACCTGCACTGAGTCAGTAGTATCAGTTGATTCATCCAAGCGATTGAACAATATATATTTTCCTTTTGAAGTACCACATGAAGTTGTTCTATTAAGTCAAGGGCTAATTAATTCATGCTGCCAATCAGTTATGGTTCTCCTTGAAAGAGGCAGTTGTTTGTATTTAAACGTTATTGGGCTCTAAGCATCCTACAACGTCTTTGACAATGCAGTCATTCACAATTTCTACATCACTGAATGGCTTCCCTTTTCACTGGAGTATATAAACTACTTTATAAGTTGCTTCAGTGGCATTATTTCCAGGTCTTATTGCTGCCTGATAGAACTGTCTTTGCAGCCAGGCATGGTGGCTCACGCCTGTAATCCTAGCACTCTGGGAGGCTGAGGCAGGCAGATCGTTTGAGCTCAAGAGTTCGAGACCATCCTGAGCAAGAGCAAGATACCACCTCTACTAAAAAAAAAATAGAAACTAGCTGGACAACTAAAAAATATGTATATATATATAAAAAAAATTAGCCGGGCATGGTGGCACATGCCTGTAGTCCCAGCTACTTAGGAGGCGGAGGCAGGCAGATCGTTTGAGCTCAGCAGTTTAAGATCAACCTGAGCAAAAGCGAGACCCCATCTCTACTAAAAAAATAGAAAGAAACTAGCTGGATAACTAAAAAGTATATATATATATAAAAAAAATTAGACGGGCATGGTGGCACATGCCTGTAGTCCCAGCTACTTGGGAGGCTGAGGCAGGAGGATTGCTTGAGCCCAGGAGTTTGAGGTTTCAGTGAGCTCTGATGACACCACTGTACTCTATCTACCCAGGGCTACAAAGCAAGACTCTGTCTCAAAAAAAAAAAATAAAAAAACTGTCCAGCTGTGCAACTATTCACAAATTCTACTTCAAATATTTTAGGTCATCATGTATGAAATGTCTGATTTCAAATCAAAAGTGTAGCTTATTATATTTCAAACAAGAAGCAGTAAAATTAATCAAAGTATGCACCTAAACTATCAACACAATTTTGCCATCTTGACGGTAGCTTGCTTATGCCAGCAGTGAAGAAGCCTGGAGAGCAAGTACCAATAAACTCTCGAAAGGCATTTTCCACAGCCTGTTGAGAACCGAATATTTTTCCTTCCAAGTATCGGTCCAAAGCCTGGAAAAAATGGTAGTCAGTTGGTGAAAGGTCTGGTGAATATGATGGATGACAGACAGTTTCCAAATCCAGCTCCTGTAGTTTGAGCAGCGTTCTTTGTGTGACATGTGGTCGAGCGTTGTCTTGCAAGAGGATTGGTCTGTCTCTATCGACCAATCTCGGCTGTTTAATCGAAAGCATCCTCATCATTTCATCCAACTGCTTGCAGTAGACATCTGCTGTAATCAACTGACCAGGTTTCATGAAGCTGTAATGGATAATACCAGCGCTGGACCACCAAACAGACACCATTAGCTTTTTTTGAGGATTATGCAGTTTTGGACTGTGTTTTGGCACTTCATCTTTATCCAACCATCGTGCTGAACGCTTGCGATTGTCAAAAAGAATCCATTTTTCATCACATGTAATAATACGATGTAGGAATGGCTCACCTTTATGTCGTGACAGCAAACAAAGGCAAGCTTCGAGACGATTTCTCTTCTGACGCTCACTTAATTCATGCGGAACCCATCTATTCAGCTTCTTTACCTTGCCAATTTGTTTCAAATGGTCCAGTATTGTTGGAATACTAACGTCAAACCTTGCTGCTAACTCACGTGTAGGTTGAGATGGATTTGCTTCCACTACAGCTTTCAGCTCATCATTATCTACTTTGGTCTCAGGTCGCCCACGTGGCTCATTTTCAAGATTAAAATCACCACAACGGAACTTCTCAAACCATCGACGTACTGTGCGTTCGTTGGCCACATCCTTCCCAAACACTTCATTTATATTTCGAGCTGTCTGTGAAGCATTGGTTCCATGACGAAACTCATATTCAAAAATAACACGAATTTTTGACTTATCCATGGTTTCACAAAAATTGCTCTAAAAAAAAAAATTTGAAAGATAATCACAAGCCAAAACATGTGTTTGCAAGACTCAGGATGTACTTTCACAATAAAAATAAAACAAGAAGTGTCAAAGTGAAATGTCAGACATTAACTCTCAAACTTAGTACTTAAGGAAATTGGACATTTCATACTTAATAACTATAGATACAGTATACGCTATCAAAAGCTGATAACAAACTGGAACACTCAACCCCCATAAACTCTCACCAAACAGCCACATGTAGTAGTGGTGCAGTCAGACAGAGGAACTTAGAACTAAATCATGAGTGTAGCAGCTGTCAAGTTAGCCCTTATGGCTTACTAATGTTCTAATTGTGCCAGTCAATCTAGTAGGATTATTTTGTTGAAATTTATATTATTCTTTGGTATTTTAAATGCATTCATTTTAAAAATAAAATAAAAATCTAAAAGATGGACAAAAATTTATTAATAAAAATGAAAGGATTTGTTCTGTAAAATTAGGATTCAGTCAAAAGGCTGCACTCAAGGACCAAGAGGGCCACATGTAGCCTTAAGGTTCCCCATCCCTGAGTCAGACCCTACCTCATCATCTTCAGCTGCCCGTTTGCCTGTGGCAGCCTCAGCTTCCTCATCTTCATCTCCATCCTCTTCTTCACCTGGAGAGAATCAAGGACCAGGTAAACACCACACTGCCCTCCTACTGTGGCTCCCTGGAGACTCTCCCAGGAACAGATATGTCAGGGTGGATTGTCCCTGGACTTGCCTCTGCTGCCCCCCAAACTGCACAGGTCAGGCACCCACACCCACCCATGTACTTGTCACAGTGCCAGGGCCCAAGTGGCCTCATGGGCAGAGGCCAGCCCAGCAGATAAGTAGTCAGAGGCTTTCAAAGCTCCCAAGGATCATCCAGTGGCAGAGCAAGCGTGTGGGTGGAGTGTGGGCGGGTGTGTGGCACAGCTCCATGTCACTAGCCCAAAACAACGGAGGCCCTGACTCCACAGGTGCAAGGCCACTGTTCCCAGGTACCACGGTCCCTCCCCAGGGAACCCCCCATCCCTTCCCCTACTGCCAGACAAGGCTACTCACCATCACCTTCTTCCTCTTCCTCCCCACCTTCTTTCTCTTCTTCATCTACCTCATTGTCAGCCTCCTGCTCCCCATTTTCCTTGTTCTCCTCGACAGAACACACACCCAGCAGTTAACTAGCTGGCCCGGGGCTAGAGAGCACAGCTGTGCCCCCCACCCCCTCACCCCTCCCTCCAGGGCTGCCTGATGCTTCCAGAGCACCTAAGAGACCCTTCCAACCAAGGTCCAGTGGCAACCCTGACACCACAACTGCCCAGGGCCTCGGTCTCCTTTCCCGCCCTGGGCCAAACCCAAAATCAGATCAGGAAACACTTCTTGGCCACTCACAGCGTTCCCATTGGCAGGGGCGTCTTGTCCATTCTCTGCCTCCTCCACAACTTCCTTCTCCTTTAAGTCCTTCAAAAGGGAAAAGGGAACCAGTGAGTCTTCTGAGCAGTCCAGGGCAGGCAAAGGGGCTGAGGACTAGAGACGAAAGGCTGATGTGTGCAGCCAAAGCTAAGGGTCCCGTGTTAGTCCAGGTGTGATGGCTCACGCCTATAATCCTAGCACTCTGGGAGGCTGAGGCGGGCGGATTGCTCAAGGTCAGGCATTGGAATCAAGCCTGAGCGAGACCTGTCTCTACTAAAAATAGAAAGAAATTAATTGACCAACTAAAAATATATATACAAAAAATTAGCCGGGCATGGTGGGGCATGCCTGTAGTCCCAGCTACTCGGGAGGCTGAGGCAGGAGGATTGCTTGAGCCCAGGAGTTTGAGGTTGCTGTGAGCTAGGCTGATGCCACGGCACTCTAGCCTGGGCAACAGAGTGAGACTCTGTCCTCTGTTTCAAAAAAATAAAAAGCTAAGGGTCGTGTGTTACCGAGTCTGGAAGGATATCGGAGTTTGTGGTCAGATTCCCCACGATTTCCCGACCCTCAAACACAGACTAGAACGGGCCCACGTGGGGCTCCCGCTACTCCCTCATCTTCTTAGGAAAGGAACCATGTGGCACCACAGCCCCAAACCCGTCGGGCCGGGCAGGCGAGATGCAGACACTCCCACAAGTCGTCACAGGCCGTTTCCACCCAGGGGGCGCTCCGCCCCCCACCCCCTCCGGGAGGCGGCAGGTACGCCTGTCAATCAGGCGCTGGAGGGCGGGGCCTGGCACGGCGGGAGAACTCTGATGGGTGGACTAGCCTGGGACGGGCAGGCGCGGGAGGCCACCTGGCCAGCCAGAGTCCCTCACGGCCTGGCTCCAAGTCCAGGCCCTGGCACGCGCAGGTCTCTGAAGAAACCCAAACCGCGCCGATCCCCACATCCCGCTGTCCCAGGAGGACGCAAACCGTTGCCTAGAAATGGGTGCAGCCGCAGGCGACCTGCCCTATGCCCAGGGCCCGCCACTGCCTGGACCGACCGGCTGTCCCCCCACTCTCGCCGTCCGCACAGCGGCTCCGTGTCCTCAGACTTCGCCTCGGAGCAGACCACGAAGGCAGGGCAGCTCCGAGTACCCCAAAGCCCCGTAACTGTTTCCACCTGGCACACCCAAGCTGTCTGCCAACACAAACTGGAGTCCAGTGGCCCAGGTTCAGGGAGCCACTCGCCCAGTGAGTGGCCCTGGGCCACCTCTCACTGTGTTCCTTCCGGCCATTCTGGCCCCCAGGCTGGGAGCCACCCAATCCAGCTGCCTGGCAGCCAAGACCCAAGGAAGTGGGTGGGGGTGGGGAGGCCACAACATGCAAGCCCACAGCCACCACCTGGCAGGCCTTGTGTGGGCCTCTGTGGGCACCACACGCAAGGAGCGCATGGCCTAGGGCCACCAAAGGCATCCCTGGGCCTGGGGACTTGGGGCCGTGGGCAGTGCTGGCCTTGCTGTCAAGTCTGACTCGGTTCACCCGTCTTTGGTTCCCAGTGCGGATGAATGGGTAGGGGTACCAAGCCAATGGCATGTCAGTCACATACACACACAAGCAGCTTCATTGCAGGATAGAAGGAAGCTTTACCAAGCAAAAGCCCGTTCTGGGGAGGAACAGGTCTGCTCTGGGCTTGGAGGAGATCCTGAACATAATGAAATTTCTCCTTTTTATGTTGGTTCCCCAATTTTACGATATGCTGGGAGTGGAACATTCATGATTTTTCTGAGAAAGGGTGGAGAGTTATCAGAATTGGTACCTCCGCACTTTTTGTCCCTGTATGGCTGACTCCAGAACCATCATGGTGCCAGGTTTGAACAGATGGCAGGGGTGCGAGCTCTCTGCCGGCTTAGTTCCTGTCAGAACCACATTTCCAAGGACTCTGACAAGCCGGCCTCACCGAAGAGAATAAAAATGGAAAAAGCTAACACGGCCACTCCACACCTGTTTCTGTTATCAGCTGACAGCCATAACTATTCTTTCTTTTTACCTCCTAATAAAACCACAAACCCTTATCCCAGTGCTTCTCCCTTCCTTCTCGCATGTCGCACCCCTCCCACCTTTGGGAAGTAAACTTTCTTTCTGTAAAACTATTCTAATCTTTAAAGTAAAATAAACCTTTTACTTAAAAACTATCCTAATCTTTATGTTGAGAAATCTTTCTCCACCCACATACAAATGCACACTCTTAACGTTTTGGTGGCCTGAACAGGGACTTCATTTTTCTATCCCTGGTACATGGAAGTTAAGTCCCTTCTCTGCCTCCATACAAAAAGCTCACTATTCTGCTTCTGTCTTGAGGCTGCTCCTTCCCCTGTTCCATTCTCAATGGTCTCATTCAGAATTTGGGGCGTCTATTAGTCTCTGGAAGCGAAGCGGCTATATGCTTGAGGTTGGAAGTGGTAGCTTTTGTCTAGGTTTGGTCTAAAAGGGAAACCCAGTGCCCGTTCTACCACTTAGGGGGTGCGGTAGAGGTATGCTTGCTAACCGCCCTTTCCCCGTGGGGGGCGCTTTGGAGGGCCTTATGCCTCCTCACCGCCCTTATCGGTCTTCACCCAGACCCAGGGATGCCTGGCTATGGGGAAGAACTCGGGGTCTTGGTCAGAAGTCAGGGACGCCTGTTTTCTGGCCAGATCTCTAGGTTCCAGTCTGACTCAAGAGTCAGGGACGCCTGATGTCTGAGCAGAGCTCCAAAGGTCATCTGAGTCAGGGACACCCCCTCAGACCTTTTTTTATATCCACATATGACCATCTCTAAAAAGTCCTTTTCTTTTATTTTGGGCAACAGTCAGCTCCATCTAAAGACTCTGCACTGAGGTGTAAATTAAATAGCCAAGAGATTTGGCTCCAAAAGGGATTTCTTTTTTTTTTTTTTTTTTTTTGAGACAGAGTCTCACTTTGTTGCCCAGGCTAGAGTGAGTGCCGTGGCGTCAGCCTGGCTCACAGCAACCTCAATCTCCGGGGCTCAGCGATCCTACTGCCTCAGCCTCCCGAGTAGCTGGGACTACAGGCATGCACCACCATGCCCGGCTAATTTTTTGTATATATATTTTTAGTTGGTCAATTAATTTATTTCTATTTTTGGTAGAGACGGGGTCTCGCTCAGGCTGGTTTCGAACTCCTGACCTTGAGCAATCCGCCCGCCTCAGCCTCCCAAAGTGCTAGGATTACAGGCGTGAGCCACCACGCCCGGCCCAAAAGGGATTTCTTAATCATACTACTATTCTGCCACTCAATCTTCTATTGGCGCTGGCTTGGCAAGGGCTCTGAAATCCTCTACTTTCAGGCTTTCCTTGAACTTGCTAAACTTCCTGATCTTCATTCTGCCTGCCACATGTCACTTCTTACTCCTGACATCTCTCCCACTGTCTTCGCCTTCCAGATGATTTTTCCCTTTCAGCTGTCCCTCCTGCTTCTTCTCCATCACCACTCTCGCCTGGCTGCACTCACTCTGGCCGGCTGTTCCAAACGCCTCCCCCACCTGTACACTAGTTCCCTCTCCAGGAGGTTGACTGGTCACAGAGCATTGTAAATTACTCAGAGCCAAGATAAAAGTCCAGCCTTTTATCTGTCATGAGTGAGGCCACTTGCTCTTTACTAATTTAGATCCTGACACCAGAGAGGGACAATCCTACCAATATACTTCATCTCCCAGTCAATGCGATATTTGGCAAAAATGCCAAAAACTTGAAAAGGGACCTCCTGTTTCATAAGTGGAACGTTTAAACCTGGTCTTCAAGGTCTTTGATAACAGAGATAAAAGGAGGAAAAGAGAAAGCGGGACCAGCAGTGGGCCCCGAGAGCAGAAAGAAGTTTGCCAGATGGTGGCTACCACTGTAGAAAGAGCTTTTCAGACACAGAGTTACCCTGGGGACTCAGGCAAGAAGACCTCAGGACCATGCTCTTCTCCGGGGACTAAGGCCTGCTTTTGCTGCAACCAGCTAGGCCCCTGGAGTAAGCCGTGCCACAGAAGGCCTCCGCCAACCAACCCTGCCCTCTCTGCAA
This sequence comes from Microcebus murinus, assembly GCF_040939455.1. Taxonomy (NCBI): domain Eukaryota; kingdom Metazoa; phylum Chordata; class Mammalia; order Primates; family Cheirogaleidae; genus Microcebus; species Microcebus murinus. Next base: position 99,733,907 of record NC_134111.1, read on the forward strand.
ACGGAGGGGCGCTGGAAGCGGGAGTGCTCTCTCCTTAAAAACAGGGGACTGCACTCACCTTCCGGAACCGATGGGCCCCCCTGAGCCGACATCACCACACCCACATGTCTTCTGGGACTGCTTCAGTCTAACGGCCAGACCCCGGCTTCACAACCAACTTCACTGCACAACATCGAGATGGCCGAGCCTTGAGTAACACTCTCTCTGTCACAGGTAAGCAAACTGATTTTAATAGACACCAGAGCGACTAACTTTACTCTTCCTGAATTTTCAGGGCCTCTATTTTCCTACCCTACCTCCATCATCAGAATGGAAGGCAAAATGCAAACCTATGTGTACTCTACAGCCCCTTGGCTCACTCCTTTTTAATGCTTCCCAATTATCCCTCTACTAAAAAATGATCCGTCGGTTCAGTTAAACACCCAACTCCTTTAACACCTTCTCGGGCTTCCTTTCTCAGGCTCGTGGAAAAAGAATTGACTGAGATTTTACATACAACCTTCTTTTTTCCTTTATCTAGGCCTAATATCCTAACTCTATGCTTTCAAAATATAAATTTAGGGGGAAAGTAAGAGCAGGATAGAGCGTGACTAGTAAAGTAGGAGTCGGGGAGATGCAGAAATGCAACGCATGTAGAAGCATACTTTTGGTAAGAAAGGTTAAACAGGCTGGGCCCGGTGGCTCACGCCTGTAATCCTAGCACTCTGGGAGGCCTAGGCGGGCGGATTGCTCGAGGTCAGGAGTTGGAAAACAGCCTGAGCAAGAGCGAGACTCCATCTCTACTATAAACAGAAAGAAATTAATTGGCCAACTAATATATATATATATAATTAGCCGGGCATGGTGGCGCATGCCTGTAGTCCCAGCTACTCGGGAGGCTGAGGCAGCAGGATTGCTTGAGCCCAGGAGTTTGAGGTTGCTGTGAGCTAGGCTGACGCCACGTCACTCACTATAGCCGGGGCAACAAGCAAGACTCTGTCTCAAAAAAAAAAAAAAAAGGTTAAACAAAACAGAAAGCTTAAGTATGTTGTCAGTGGTCCATGCAAATTGAGATAAGGTTCATAGACAGGAATGTATAAAGAAATGTTTTATGTGATCAAGTGACTATAATTAAAAGGGAAATTTCCTGGTTAAAGCAACAAAGGTTTATGTTCTCAGTTATGGGGTTTGTACAGAAGGAGATTAAAGAATTTATCAGCCACCTTAGGACAAATTATTAAGATGACTAAAATATCATGACACAACAAAAGTCTCTAAGTTCTTTAGCTTAAATGGTTAACAATGTTTATATTTGCTACAACTCTGCAAACTAAATCCAAAAATGTAGTAATTCAATGCCTGTAAGTTAATTTTTTAGCCTCACCTTTGATATTTTGGCTTTTACTCTTATGTTGCCTAAAAAATTTTAAAGAGTTGATGGTCCTTGCTTTATTCAGAACTATTGGTTCTTGTCCTAGGAATTTGTCATTTGGGATCCTAATTTTGATTCAACCACCTATGGCTTTAATAATATCCTGTGGTATATATGGCTTTTAAAGGATCTTCTCCATTGCTTTTTATCCCAAAATTAATCTCAATTGGCTTTTCTGTGCACTTGCAAAAGCAGAAAACCAACTGTTCTGTTTGTAGATAAGAGAGATTGAGTTCCTCTACTCCAAAGAGAAAGAGCAATCTACTCCCAGCCAAAAGCCACCCCTGGGTGACGGAGGGGCTGGGGATGAGTGGGAGTTGCCTGGGGTGATTCTCAGAGGCACGAGTGACCCTATAATAGGAACCACTCTGCCAACAAAATTAAAAGAAGGCTCAACCAGGAAACACATATAAGAGCTGAACACTCAATGTTTTGAGCCCTCTTAGAAGTAATAGACCCCCGGCCGGGCACAGTGGCTCATACCTGTAATCCTAGCACTCTGAGAGGCTGAGGTGGGCGGATTGCTCGAGGTCAGGAGTTCAAAACCAGCCTGAGCAAGAGCAAGATCCCATCTCTACTATAAATAGAAAGAAATTAATGGGCTAACTAATATATATAGAAAAAATTAGCCGGGCATGGTGGCACATGCCTGTAGTCCCAGCTACTCAGGAGACTGAGGCAGTAGGATCGCTTGAGCCCAGGACTTTGAGGTTGCTGTGAGCTAGGCTAATGCCACGGCACTCACTCTAGCCTGGGCAACAAAGTGAGACTCTGTCTCCAAAAAAAAAAAAGAAAAAGAAAGAAAGAAATAATAGACCCCCAAAGAGAGAAACTGAGACATGTAAGAGGGTGAAAATGACTCAGTGGTGAAACACTGTTGAGTCCCACCTACAACTGGCATACTCTGATCCACTACACTAAACCCTAGACTAGTATGGCTGCTTCTTTTAAAGAAAAGTGGAAAACAAATACTTCAAAAATTATTAAAAATAAGAATGGCCGGGCGCGGTGGCTCACGCCTGTAATCCTAGCTCTCTGGGAGGCCGAGGCGGGCGGATTGCTCAAGGTCAGGAGTTCGAAACCAGCCTGAGCAAGAGCGAGACCCCGTCTCTACTATAAATAGAAAGAAATTAATTGGCCAACTAATATATATAGAAAAAATTAGCCGGGCATGGTGGCGCATGCCTGTAGTCCCAGCCACTTGGGAGGCTGAGGCAGAAGGATTGCTTGAACCCAGGAGTTTGAGGTTGCTGTGAGCTAGGCTGATGCCACGGCACTCACTCTAGCCTAGGCAACAAAGCGAGACTCTTGTCTCAAAAAAAAAAAAAATAAGAATGACCCCACTGGACAACCCAGTTGGTTTATGATGCCTCTATTTATAAGTATTTGTATAAATGGAAGGGTTCAAAGACATGCCATGCTTTCTGTCACTCTAGCTGGTTATGGCCAATCCTTGTGCACAAGTTTTAACTAAAAGATAAATTACATCAAAAAGTTCAGAGCTCAAATGGTCAATCTGCTGCTATAGGGTTAAAATGAAGAGTTTGTTAAGCTCTCTATTTTCTGCCTGCTTAAAACTGCAGTTGCTAATTTACTGGTGCTGAGATAAAGTTCACTAAATCAAGGTTACTTGGAGCAGCCAGCTTCAGCAACAATGTAAATGTTTTAAAAACTCATTTAAAACTAAAGAAAAAGGCTGGGCCTGGTGGCTCACACCTGTAATCCTAGCACTCTGGGAGGCCAAGGTGGGAGTATTGTTCAAGGTCAGGAGTTCAAAAACAGCCTGAGCAAGAGAGAGACCCCATCTCTACTATAAATAGAAAGAAATTAATTGGCCAACTAATATATATAGAAAAAATTAGCTGGGCATGGTGGCGCATGCCTGTAGTCCCAGCTACTCAGGAGACTGAGACAGAAAGATTGCTTAAGCCCAGGAGTTTGAGGTTGCTGTGAGCTAGGCTGACACCACGGCACTCACTCTAGCCTGGGCAACAAAGCGAGACTCTGTCTCAAAAAAAAAAAAAAACTAAAGAAAAAGATTCGTTTTGTCTCCTTATTGATTTATATTCCAGCTTGTCTATACTAGGTCTTATGATTGTTTGAGAAGCTAAGTCTCTATCAAAGAGAAAACATTTTTTTGCCTCTTGAAATCTTTTGATTATCAGTTTAGCTAGATAAATGACTATAATTTTATGGCAACCTGTGATCCTGTTTTGTGACAAGTGTTTTATGCTACATTATTTGATATGGTCAAAAAATTTCTCATATAGTTGCTAAGAGTCCATTTTTCCCCTATTCGAGGCACTAGTTTTTCTTATTCACATTCCACTACATCATACTGTTCAATCACGACCCTGGACACATCCTCGCTAATTCAAGTGCTCTTTTCATGCTTTGTTTTCCACAGTCATGACAGCTACTGAGTAAATAACAAATTTACCTGGTATCTCCAAGATCTAAAACTACTAAATCCCACCTAGCTCAAACCTGTTACTCACTGCCAAAGCCCTGCTACTAAAATATCCCCCTTCTAAGCCCAGGGACTATCTGAAAAGAGATGGGCATGTGAGATTGTAAGGGTCGATTTTCAGAGATGGAAATGAGTTCAGAATCTACATCTCCCTAGGGTGTCTTTGTTCCTTAGCCCCTCTAAACTTATGTATGGTATGGGCATTCTGTTCTCCTGTCCCCTTTCACCTCAGTTTCCACCTTTGCCCTCCATTTGATACCTACCTGCCAGCAGTAAAACTCACTATAGCCATCTTCAACCTCAACCTCTTAATTTTTATGGACTGCAACATTTACAGCCTGGAGACTATGTTTTACTTAAAGATCCCCCAGTACTATAAACTAAGCCCATTCCACCCTTCATAGAGAGTTCCTCTTAAATAATTCTCACTACTCCCACTACAGCTGAGCTTCTGGGGATCCTATCCTGGATTCATCTCTCCCAACTCAAACCTACAGATCCTCCAGAAAAACCTGCTTCCATACACTGCAAACCCCCTGAAAATCCACCAACCTGCACTGCCAGCCCATCACAGATACCAGGCTCGGATTCACTCAACAGAAGCCTCAAAACCATTAGCTTTAATAATATGCTGTGGTATATATGGCTTCTTATCCCCCTTTTCTTCCTATTTATACTTCTCTTGTCGCTCTATGAATGTTGCCACATCCAAGCTTACATAGCAGGCCTCACCTGTCCTTTGCCCATGCTGGGAACCCTAACATTCAAAACTGAAAACTCGTCTCCCCAAGTGTGGCCTCAGTTTTCTTAGTTAACAGATTTCTTGGGGGCCCGAGTGGCTCTGTTTCTGATATTCATATTAGGACCCTACATTCTATCTGATAACATTCATACAAAACCAAATTCAAGCCCTAACTGTTTCTCTTTTTTTTTTTTTTTTTTTTTGAGACAGAGTCTCGCTTTGTTGCCCAGGCTAGAGTGAGTGCCGTGGCATCAGCCCAGCTCACAGCAACCTCAAACTCCTGGACTCAAGCGATCCTACTGCCTCAGCCTCCCAAGTAGCTGGGATTAACAGGCATGCACCACAATGCCTGGCTAACTTTATATATATTAGTTGGCCAATTTCTTTCTATTTATAGTAGAGACGGGGTCTCGCTCTTGCTCAGGCTGGTTTCGAACTCCTGACCTCGAGAAATCCGCCCGCCTCAGCCTCCCAGAGTGCTAGGATTACAGGCGTGAGCCACCGCACACAGCCAAGCCCTGTTTCTCTACAGTGAAACACCCATTCTGCTTCTAATCTCACTTTTAAGACCACACTCTTTTCAACCCCTCCCCCTTCATGACCCTCAGATGGACTCTCCACAGGGACATCTCTACCTCCCTAAGCCAGTAGGAAAAAGTTACCGGAGATGCGACCTCTGTCCAAGTTCCCCTGTTTCTGAGTTCACTAATAAAGAATTTTAATTTTGGCCAGGTGTGGTGGCTCACGCCTGTAATCCTAGCACTCTGGGAGGCCAAGGCCGGCGGATTGCTGGAGGTCAGGGGTTTGAAACCAGCCTGAGCAAGAGCGAGACCCTGTCTCTACTATAAATAGAAAGAAATTAATTGGCCAACTAATATATATAGAAAAAATTAGCTGGGAATGGTGGCACATGCCTGTAGTCCCAGCTACTCGGGAGGCTGAGGCAGGAGGATTGCTTGAGCCCAGGAGTTTGAGGTTGCTGTGAGCTGGGCTGACACCATGGCACTCACTCTAGCCTGGGCAACAAAGTGAGACTCTGTCTCAGAAAAAAAAAAAAAGAATTTTAATTTTAACCAAAAAGAGTAGGGGGATGAAAGGATGGCCTCGTTAATAAACTACCTAACAAGGAAAGACAAACTATCAAACGGAAAAGTAAACGGAATAAACTCACAACACATAATTATCCCTTTGAAGAGAAAGATCACAGCACAACTGCCCCTTTGTTTGATCAAAGGGCTTAAATTGTTTTTGAAAGTTTTTTCTACATCCTTGAAGAACCCTGAACAGACAGTAGGGATGCAGCTTTCCACGTCATTTCCTGCCAGAAATACATTTCCAAGCTGGCCTAGCAAAAAAGAAAAAAAGAAAAAAGCAAACACTGCTGCTTCATACCTGTTTTTGTTATCAGCTGACAGCAATAACTATTTTTTCTTTCTCTTTACCCCCTAATAAAAACGCCAAATCACTTATTCCAGGGCGGACACTTCTTTCTCGTGTGTCGAGCCCTTCCCATCTTTGGGACATAAAATAAACTTTCTTTCTTTAAAACTACCTAATCTTTTTTTATTATTTCAGCATATTATGGGGGTACAAATTTCAAGGTTACAGATGATGCCCTTGCCCCCCCCCCACGTCAGAGCTTCAAGCGTGGCCATCCCCCAGACGGTGCACATCTCACTCGTCACGTGCCGGTCCCCTCCTCCCCTCCCACCTGCCCAATACCCGATAAATGTTATTCCTGTGTGTCCACTTAGGGGCTGATCAGTTAATACCAGTTTGCTGGTGAGTACGTGTGGTGCTTGTTTTTCCATTCTTGGGATACTTCACTTAAAACTATCTAATCTTACGGTAAAATAAGCTTTTTACTTAAACCGACCCTACCCTTTGTTGAGACATCTTTATCCACCCGCGTAGGAATTCACGGCCCGGCAAGCGGGCTGCGTGGGGGCCGCGCCCTGGGGCGGGAGGGCTCCGCAGCGGGGGAGCCCCAGCGGCCTCGGGGCAGCCCCGCCGGGCCCGGACCCGAGGGCGCGGCGCCGTCAGCCTCACCTCAGAGGTGGTCTCGGCGCTGGTGTCCACGGGAGCGTCGGCCATGGTGGGGCGCGCCGGCGATGCAGGGGGCAGCCACGCAAGCGCGGGTTCGGGGACCCTGGCGGTCAAGCTGCGGAGTCCGCGGCGGCGGCGGCGGCGGCGGGGAGGTGGCTGCGGCGAGCAGGAAGCCGGCACCGGGACAATGCAAAGATGGCTTTTCGCAGCAGCCAGAACCGGTCCTATAGACTAGTGGACCGGACTCTGGCTCCATTGCCCGAACCCTATTGGGTGAGCGCAGGGAGCAGGCGCTCGCTGATTGGCTCGATTCCGAACAATGGCCAAGCGGGCTTAAAGCGGCAGAGCCTCTCCGCATCCCGCTCTGCGCGGCCGCCGCCGCACTGTCGTTCTAGCTAGGCCTGAGATTGCGGGTTCTCAACCGCGCGGGCCCGAGGACGCGGGGGAGGGGGGGAGCGCGGGGGAGGGGGGACGCGCGCTCCCGCCGCTGTTTTGCAGGGGCTGCTGACGCAGAAAGCCAAAGCGCGGCAAAGCTGCCCGCCCGGCGCCCCCTTCCTCCCCTCCCCGCGGCTGCTCGGGTGGAGGGGGAGGGAAGAGGAGCGGGCGAGCGCGCACGACGGCTGCCAGCGAGGGGGAGGGCGCGGGGCCCCGCGCAGTGTCACCCACCAGCGCCTGGGCACCTCCGACCAAGAATTGCGCCGGTGCTAGTGGACGGTACCGCACGACGTGCAACAAGGTCATGAAGCCAAGACCCGCGCACCTCAGGGCGGGCGGCCGGTCCCTCATCCCCGGCCCCCCAGTCCCAGGTGCTTCCGGAGGCGAGTGACCCCAACGCCCACCACCAACCAGTTCCAAGGTCCCCTGGTTGGGCCAGTCGACAAGTGGGCACTGCGCCAAACACACACATTTGGGGATTCCTGCAGCCGGTTGAGGGCTCCTGCCCTAGAGCAGGATAGCCTGTGGGTCCCGCGCAGCTCAGCTGGCTGCCACTCCATGGCTTTTGCGCAGCTCAGCTGGCTGCCACTCCATGGCTTTTGCACCTCCACGGCTATGGTCAGCTTTTGCACCAAGCAGTCACTGCCATGGAAGGTCAGAGCACCTTCCTTCCATGGTCCCTCCAGGTCCTTGAGTCTACCCCCCTCCCACTCCACTTCTGGGCCGAGATGACACCTGAACATTGCAGGGTTATTGGCCTACCTCTTTTGGTGTTTCTGAATGGACTATTGTTCCTGTCCCTTGTCACTTCCACTCATTGGTGCATCTTATACCCTTTGCTACTACACAGCAGGGGGTTTGAAGGGGCTTGCCCTTCAAGCCCCCCCCCAGTACAAGCTGATATGCCCTGTGGGAGCCCACATTACCTGACCCAGGGCTGCTCACAGGCCAAGCTGCACTGGACTTCGTTCCAACTGTTCTCAGGCAGCGGCTACACGTGGCCTCTGAGCAAGTTTTCTTTGTAGGTAATTTTCCTAGGGACACCCCAGTGTTGCCAACAGTCCACACTCTCTAGTTGGCCAACCCGAGTCACATTTATTTCCTCTGCCTGGCCAGTAGGCTCTTAAGTTTGCAACCTAAGCCTGCTCCTAAGCCACTTCCAGCATGTTCCTCATTGGTTATCTCACATTTCTGCTTGATTCCCAAAACACCAGACAAAATATACATATGCTGCTTTAAACTGCCTGGGGTCAAATCCCAGCCCTGCAATTCGCACTAGCTATGTGAATAGGGTGAGTGACTCCCCAACCCCTAAAATATGGGGACGATAATAATACTACCTATCTATCAGGGTTATTGTGAGAACTGAATGGCTTAATATCAGAAAGTGCCTCAAATAGTGTCTGGCACATCCAGAAAAACCATAGTGTTCCCAGGACCCCATGTTGGGGTCTGTACCTACATAGGTGGGTTTTACCATGTTTGGAGGACTCTGGACAAAGGAACACTGTCTTCAGCAAACTCTACACATGTTCAGTGAGAAATGGGGCACTGGCCTCGCCGAGTTTCTGGAAGCCTAGGTGCCCCACATGCTTGGCAGCCCCGCTGGCCTCAAAGGAATGGCAGACCCTGGCTGGCAGGCGGAGTGGAGCACATCTCAGAAACTCCCGCCTTCCTGCCCTTCAGAAACCCAGCAGTTTCAGGCTGCGGTTTCCTTGCCCAGGCGTCAGGGCCTGGGAGCTGCCACGGGCCTTTCAACCCTCCCGCCCGCTGAGCCCGGCAGGGATTGTGTAAGAGCCCCTCACGCCTGCTCCCCCCGCCAGCACGCCCGGGCCTGCCCATCCTGCCAGGGAGCTGGGCCAGAGGACCAGGCTCCTGGGACCCACACAGGTCTGGCCACCCTGGGAGGCTCCTACCTGGCAGGGAGAAGGTGGGGAATGTCTCTTGATGTTCCAGGCCTGACCCCAAGGCCTGTGGAGGCCGCTCGTGAGCTGAGGTAAGGAAGCTGGCAGAGGCCACCACGCCCTGGCCAGGGGGCCACCATGTGGTTTTTCACTCCCTGTGCACATGCCCCCTTTGGTGTCTCCAGAAATCCTCCGCCTGCCTGTGCCAGCTCCTGGCCCTCGTGCCCACATCCCTCTGCGCGCCTGCACCTATGTGCACAGCCGAGTCCCGTGGGTGTCTTGCTTCAGCTCTGCTTACAGTGTGTGGGTGGGTGGCTCGGCCTCACATCGAGGCAGGTGAGGGTGCTGCTCCCGGGAGCACGTGAGCGCACACCTGGGCCCTGCCTGTGACGCCTGCAAGAGCGTTGCACCTGAGGGACAGCAGGACACCTCTATGGGACTTCCTGCCACACGGCCCAACTCGAAAGAGAGCACAGGAAGACCAGGAGCCCTGAGAGGCCCAGCTGAGGGTCTGTGTGCCCGCGCCAAGCCAGGGGGCCCAGGTGAGCTTGAGGAGCGGCAGGCTCTCAGACACCAGCAGCTGACTCCTCTCTGTTAGTCCCACGTGGGGCTTTCTACCCGCCCCTCACCCTGGCAGGGAAGCCTCCCCACCCCAGTTTGCGGTGGAGGGCACAGGCAGACCAGCAGGACTGGCTCACTCCCCTGCCACAGGGGAGTGCAGACAGGGTGACCAGCTGTCCCTGTTTGCCAGGGACTGAGGGATTCTTGGGCTGCGGAACTCTCAGTGCTACAACCAGAAAAGTCCCGGGCACACTGGGACATGTTGGTCACACTGGTCCACTCCTTAGTCACACACTGGGGAGAATGACATTTCCAAAGAAAGGTGTGGCCACCACGAAGAAAAGTCCTTGTGGCCCTTGATCCAAAAGCAGCCTCCGGCTCAGATCTGCTCTCTGGGCCACGAGGACGCAGGGAGCGGGAGCAGGAGGCGCAGGGGAGCGTGCGGTTTGCAGTGGCGGAGCAGAGGGCCAGGGGCTGGGCCAGATCACAGAGCCAGCTGCTGCCTGCCCATCAGGACCTCCCCGGAGGGCGCTGGGCTGCTCTGCTCCAGGAGGGTCGCTAATCAGGTCCCCAGCACGGAGATCTGTCCCTTCTCCATATGGGGGCCAGCATCTCCAGAACGGGGGGAGGAGATTTCCCAGGCTCCTCTCTAACATGCTCTTTCCTCCCAGAGGGTTCTGAGAATCTCACGGGGAAAAGTGAGGCTCTCACTTGAGCAGTCCTGTAGGAAAGTCCCCAAACAGGACACAGTGTTGCCCCCAAACTAAACCCCCCAGGGCAGGGAAGGCCAGGCCAGGCAGGCCCCTTTCCGGGGAAGCAGGAGCCCACACGCATTTCAGCCTGCGGGAGAGCCGCACCCACCACCTGGCACCACTGCTGTCCTGGGCTGTCCGCAGCTTCGGCCGCTTCTCCTGGGCCCAGCAGGTTGTAGCGGCCTTGACTGGGGGCCACACCCGGCCCCTCCCAGCATCCTTTCTCTACTGACACCACACTCTCTGCCCTGAGAGTCTCACCTCCAAAGTACCGGCCAGACTCCTGCCCAGCCATGTGGCTGCCCGCACGGTCCCCCAATTCCCTCTTGCTAACCAGAGAAGAACAAGGCCGAGTTCGCAGGGACAGGGCGGCATGGCCATGTGTCCCACTCTCACCTGGACTGTTCACAGGGCCACAGTGCCCTGACGCACAAAGTCCTTGGCCAAGACACAGTTTTGAGAACCCCAAGTATTAATCACCTTGGCGTTAGTCTCCTCTTGGGCCCTCTGTGACGTGTTCCTTAATTAAGATTTTCAGGATGATGTGTTCCAGAATGTTCCTCAGGAGTCTCCACTTCTAGAGGCTAAATTTGGACGCAGGGACATTCATGGGGAAAGTAAAGGGTGTTTCAATACCTGCAGAAACAGGTGAAAGAGGAATGAGACGTTAACGTTTGTCAGTGAGCCTACATGAACTGAAACCGCACTCAAAGCAGGGACAGATGGGCGTCTGGAAACAATCTTCGCCGAGAACCTCGGCTTTTAAAGCGTCCAGCTTCCTGGCAAACCGTCGCTGGCAATAGGAGGGGATCCCTGTGTTTCTCCCCTCCGTCCCCCCTCACTGTGCTTCCACCTGGGCGGAGCTCACGTGGGGGACTCACTCCCAGGCAAGGTTGACACTCGTCCTAAGCAGGTCCCTTTCCATCTGGGGCTGAGACGGGGGATTTCTGAGCATGGGCAGTCACGGCGGGGTGCGGCGGGGGCAGGTCTGCCTGTGCCCCACTCAGCAGGGCCCGGGGCCTTGTTCAGACAGCTGTCCGTCATCAGGAAAGGATCACGCACCTGCTCTGAATCTAAGGGCACTGGCCAAGTGTTGCTAAGTCCCCTTCCCAGGGTGCTGAGACTTACATTGCGCCAGCGCTGGAAGAGCGGAGAGAAGACAAGCACAGCTCAAACAGCCACGCCACGCCCTGCCGTGGGAGCCTCCTTCTACACATGGGGACGCTGGGCCAGAGCGGGCCATGGTCAGGAATACAGCCCCGGTGGCCCTGCTGGTCCCGTCTCCAAGCTGCCCTCCTGCCTCCCCCTCAGTGACAGGGGCTGTGGCTGACATCAGCTCTGAAAACTGGGAGACCAGGGCACACCAGAGTGGCCGGAGCACTTCCCGGCACAGGCAGGGCTCGGCCAGCCCCTGCGGCCAGGGTGCGGGTGAGGGGCAGAGCCGGGTGAGAGATGACCAGCTCCAGCAGACACTCCAGTGGTGCCTTTCCTCCCCGGTGCACGTTACGGGGCTAGACCCCGCAGACCTGCCCCCCGCAGCTCCGCAGACGGCCACGGCCACAGCACGAACACCTTTAAATGTAGGGGGTAGAAAGGCCACCAGGACAATGGCAGGTCCTGTAGGCTCTGGGCTAGACATCACTCTGAGTCCTAGGCACACGCTAACTCGGCCCAATTCTATGAGGCTTGCTGTTATCCCCACCGTACAGAGAGGGAAACTGAGGCAAAGGGTGGGTGGGTATTACCCAAAGTCATCCAGTTAGTAAGTGGCAGAGCTGGGATTTGAACTCATGCCATCTGCAGTTGCAGATGCAGCCCTCAGCTTTCAAGGGGAAGAGTCACAGGCCATAAGCAACCACACCACCAACACGGTAGGCCTCTGGCCACCCCACCCCTCCCACGTCCCGGAAGGATCTGGAGGTTTCCTCTGCTGATGGAAAGGAGTTTTACTGTCACAACCCGAAGCCCTTATTCCCCAGCAGATGCCTCTCGGCTGGCATGGGGGATGGAAGGCTGCCCAGGTGGGTGATGTCTCCTTGTGAGGGAAGGTGTTTCTGGCGGGACCTGTGACCTGGGGGAAGGGCATCATGCCACCGTTTCTTGCCAGGGGCTCAGCGGGAAGTTGGCCTCCTGCAGACCAGCGCTGCAGGCGCTCCCTTGGGGCGATTCACAGCCTCAGTAGCTGGTGGGTCACCCTGAATGTGGCTCCAGCCACCCTGTCCCACCGCCTTGCTCTAGGGCTGTGGGCCCGGAGGTACAGCACTGCGCAAGGTTCCTTTTAGGGGACCCACAGGACACGAGTCTCTCAGGCCTCAGCACCAGCTGGACAGTGTGGCTGAGTGGTTAGGAGCACAGCCCCAGGGCCCCCTGTGGGGTCAAGAACCTCGGCACTGGGCTCCCTGCCTGGCTGAGCGTGGAGGGTCTGCAGGCGACAATCAATGCTCCAGGACTCCAGGAGCTCTGTCTGCCACCTCTCTGCATGGTCCCTACTCCACGGATGGCCCTGCACCAAATAGTTCAGATTCTCCCCCTCCTCCATGACAGACAGCAATGTCCCTGGGAGTGCTGCATGCTGCTGTGCCTTGTGGAAGTGTGGCCCCACGCTCCAAGGAACAAGCCGCAGGAGCTGGGAACGCGGCGGCACCCAGCCCCTCCCTGGCCCTTTTCTGGGACATCGATCTGGACATTCCATGGCTAGGCCTGGGCTGGTCCCTAGAGAACCTCAAGGGACTGGCAAGAGCTCGCCACCTAGCCTGGCCACCAGAAGGGGTCCGTGAGGAAGGCCTGGGACCCTGAGGGCTTCCCAGATCACCCGAGAAATAGAGGGCAGACCACCCCCCAGCGCTGGCTGCCCTCGGAGCCTGGGAGCCTTCCTGTGAGCTGAATGCCCAAAGCCCCGGTGGGCCCAGAGCTGAGCCGCTCTGAGAACAGAATGGGAGCAGCTGCACTTCCCCAGGAAACGTGTCACATCTCTGTGACAAAGCACCCCGCAATTCATAACTACTGGTAATGTCCCTTCTTGGTAGTCAAGGCCCATGCTTATTGCTTTTCAAGAAACAGTGGCAGGCCGGGCGTGGTGGCTCACGCCTGTAATCCTAGCTCTCTGGGAGGCCGAGACGGGCGGATTGCTCAAGGTCAGGAGTTCGAAACCAGCCTGAGCAAGAGTGAGACCTCGTCTCTACTATAAATAGAAAGAAATTAATTGGCCAACTAATATATATAGAAAAAATTAGCCGGGCATGGTGGCACATGCCTGTAGTCCCAGCTACTCGGGAGGCTGAGGCAGGAGGATCGCTTGAGCACAGGAGTTTGAGGTTGCTGTGAGCTAGGCTGACGCCACGGCACTCACTCTAGCCTGGGCAACAAGTGAGACTCTGTCTCAAAAAAAAAAAAAAAAGAAACAGTGGCAGTGCGGTTGGAGTATTAACTCTGAGGTCACCCAGCTCTGCCCTGAAGGTGCCACGCCCTGTCCTCGGGTCTCCCTCCCTGGGATCTCAGGCCACGGCCTCGCTGGCCCCAGGTTGCAGGACACGCTGGCCTCCCTGCTGCTCGCTGCTTGCTGATGGCACAGGTGTGGCATTCCCAGACTGTCATCCACATCCTATATACCAGGGTGGACTGAGCACATCTTACCTGGATCTCTGCTAGAGCCCTAACGCTGTCCTCAAGGCTCAGCCAACAAAGGCCTCAGCACACAGGAAACACAACAGAGACAGCAGCCAAGTGCCACTCACCCTGGGCCAGTTCCAAACCAGGGCTCTGCGTGCACTGCCTTGTTTGCCCTCCAATCCACCTACCTGTAAGGTAGGGACATTTAGGACGCCCATTTTGCAGATGAGAAAACTCAGGCTTGGAAGGTTAAATCACCCAAGACTATTAACCTATAAGTAGCAGAGGGGGGTCTTGAATGACTCCCACCCATAACCTCCACCACTCCAGGCTGGGGTGCTGGGGGGAGACCAGGACTTCTGTCCTTAAGAAATCAAAGACCTCACAGCAGCCAGCTGGGGCCAGAGACCTGGGCCCTGGCAAGAAGGGAGGAGTGAGGGGCTTGCCTTTCCTGTTCTCCCCTCCCATTTCAGCACTGGGGAGGGCCCTCCCAGGGGACAACACACATTAACACGCTCTTGGAGGGACGTGGGGGAGGGGAGAGGGCAAGCACTTGAGGCCCAACTTGGGCTGCAGGCCTGGGAGGGTGGGGCTTGCCGGATCTGGGGGCTGCACGGGGGACGGCGGCCTCTCCATCCTCGCACTGGCTGCCGCCCCCTGCCCGAGCCTGGGCCGCTCATCCCCGCGACCCGCAGGCTCGTCGCCCGGCCGGGATGGGCGCGACCTGAGCTGAGCAGGGTCTGCAGGACTCTGTGACAGGCAGTCCCCAGGCGCAGTCGCCTCCTCCCAGACTGGGGGAACAAAAGGGACCTGGCTTGCAAGGGCAGGAGGCGACCACGTGCTCTCCCTCCCCGCCTGGGGCCGGCCAAGAGGGAAGGGGCCTCGCGCGCCCTCTGCTGGCCTGGGGGCTCCTCGCAGGAGGCGGTGGCGCCTGGGGCCCCCTCAGCGGGTCCTCCTGCACCAAGGGCTGGCTGGGTGTGCTCCCGTGGGCGCCGCTGTGTGCATGTGTGCTCCTGTGTCTGTGAGTGTGCGCCTGTCTGTGAGTGGGTCAATGTGTGCCTCTGGTGTGCATGCATCTGTGTGAGTCTGTGCGTGCACATCTATGTATTTCTCAGCGTGTGCATGACCGTGTCTCAGTGTGCGCAGGTGTGTTCACGTATGCACGTCTGCATGTGTGCTTGTCTGAGTGTGCACGTGTCTGTGTGCATGTTTCTCCACGTGTGTGCGCGGGTGCATGTCTCTGTGAGTGTGGGTGTCCCTCTACACCTCTGTCCCCCTGGCCTTGCCCCTGTGGGGTGTGAGTGGAGTTGAGCTAGGCTTGGGAAGTTGCAGGCTGTCTTTTACCTGACCTGTGTTCGTGGACAGCCCACCTGGAAATCATAGGGAGACTGGGAGGGAAACATTGTCCACCAGCCACGCTGATGTTTAGTCCGTGCCTCCCAGGACAAAGTGGGGAAAGTATTAAGCTGAGTTCCATCCCCTAAGGAGCTGTGCAGGTGGGAGTCACAATCTGGCATGATAATTCAGATGATGACTACACCCTACACTGGAGGACTGCAGGGGGAAAATGCAGGGGGACTCTAAGTGGGGCCCAAGTTGGCTTGGAGCAATCCCTGAGGGCTACATGGAGGAGGCAAGACTGAGCTGAGGCTAAAGGGGTAGCTAAGGCCTTGGACAGGAAGGAAAGCTGGGTGAGGAAGGAGGGGGCCCAATGGGCTCAGGGCACAGAGAGCAGAGAATCAGAGAGGCAGGTGGGAGCACACAGGGGAAGAGAGGGATCATGGGGGGCAGTGGTGAGAAGCAGGGCCAGAGCCTCAGGTGTGCCGGGCACAGGTGCCCCAGCCTGCCTGTTGGGGGAAGGGTCACTGAAGGCTGAGCAGGGTGGAGACAGCACACTGTGAGGGCCGAGGAGGATGGGGGTCCTTTGCCTGCTGCCAACGCCCTGGGAGGGAGGGCCCACGGGCCCATCAGGCACCCGGGTGCTGCGCAGAAGCACCTCAGGATAAGGATGCTCAGGGCACCTCCGCTGATCTCGGACGCGCACACCTCTGGTTCTGAGCCTGCCTGACGGCAGCCTGGGGCTGCAGGGTCAACCTGACTCCCCCGTCCAAAGCCCAGCGAGGTCCATGCTGCACCAGCCGCAGTGGCCTCCGGGCACCCCTTGTGCCATCAATGCCTGCTTTGTGTCCGCACAGGGTGGGCCGGACAGGGCCTTTTTGGTCGCCGGCCAGCTTGGTCCCCTCTCGGGGTGGCACTGGGCCCGCCTCCCTGGCACTGGCTTCGAGGTCCTGTGTAGGAATGCTCCATCCTGAGGGCCCGCTGTCCCTGAAGCCCCCACTGAGGCTGGGCCCTGTGCCCACTCGTGAAATCAAGCCCAGGGAAAACGTCCTGGGCACACACTCACCTGGGCTCGGTCACACGGGGACACGTCCACAAGGGCTCGGGGCTGGGAGACATGTGACTTGGTGTTTATCCACTCCAGCATCCTTTCACGTAGGTCCTGCTCACCACCTGGGGGTGCTGACTCCCGGCCCCACCTGCCTTTCCCTGGGGGCACGCAGGCCTTTCTCGGGGCTCCCGGAGGCCCTCAGGGGGGTTGGCCTCTGCTGGCCATTGTGCCAACTGCCTCGCTCCTGCCACTGATGGGCACGCTCTGGCCAAGCCTCTCCCGTCGGCTCCCACGCGTGGGCTCAAGGACACATCCTGCTTCTGGCCCCAGCCAGGGACCCACGACACCCTCGCTGTAGGCGCCACCACTCCGCAGCCCCCAGGAGGGGAGCGAGCCAGGGCGCCAACCTCTGACCACCCCACCCCATCCAAGCCGCTGTTCCTCCCACTGGTGACAACAGGCCCCTTTCAGGACGGCTTCCACGCGCACTGCGTCACCCGCCCTCCCAGCAAGCCCGGAGACAGGCATCACACCGCCCCAGGTCACAGCTGAGGGAGCTGCCCAGGGAAGGCCAAGGTCAGGGCTGGAACCCTGTAACCCCCCAGTACCCTGACATTACCCTCCCTCACCCACAAGGTCCCCTGCTCCCCCGGACCCTCTCAGTGCACTGAGGCCACGGTCTGCGTCCTGCCTGTCCATCACGTTGCTCCCTGCACAGCACCGTCCGTGGCTCCCACTGACTCCAGGAGGGCGCATTTGCCTTGGTGCTCAAGGCCCCAGGCCTCCTCCCAGCTCTGCCCGGACCCACCGCGCTGCCCCCCAGCCTTTGCCCAGCTCTGCCGCCCCCCTGGACTCGCTGCCAATCTCCCAGCCGCACTCTGGCCTGAGACAGTCGGGTGAACTGCTAAGAAGGCACCCAAAGGGGCAGTCCTGCTCCCCCCACCGTGCCCTGCCCGGGTGGGGCTCCTGGTCCACACAGCAGGTTTCCTTCCCTGCTGGCCCCCACGAGGCTCAGCCCCTGGATGCCTAGGAACCTGCCCCGACAGAGGCCTGTGGCCTCCAAACTGAGCAGGTTGCCACGGTCCGCCTCTGTCCTTGGGCCCGGTGCAAGGCTGACCCTCCTCCGGAGCAGGTGTTGGCTGGAGCTGGGGCAGTGGGGAGACAGGAGGCAGCCGTGGTCGGGAGGGTACGTGGTGGCCATCTCCTCCCGGCGCCGCCTCTCAGGGCCCTGGAAGCCGTCGCGAGTCTGGCGTAAGCCAGTCCCAGTCCGGGCTCGCGCTCTGCACACGCACAGCCTGTCAGCTGCGCCCACGGCCCACATGGCAGGAGGGGGCTGTGGCCATGGGCACATCCTTACGCGGGGGGGAGGGGTGGCAAGGGGATGTCAGGAGGCCAGTCAGACCCTGCGGGTCGGGGCGCTGACACGGACACAAAGAGCAGGGCCTGGGGCCACAGGAGGGGAAGCCCGGCCATGACTGTCCAGGTGGGGTGAGCACCCGGCGGGGAGTTCCCACTCCTGACGGCGGCTGTCGTCCTTGCCTTGCTCACCTGCATCCTGTCCAGCTGCCTGCCTGGGGCCTCCTGGCCTTACCTGGGCCCCGGGGCTGACAGGAGCCTCCTGACATCCCCCCCACATCCCTGGGTATGCCCCGTGCTGCTGTGGGGGAGGCTGGGACCCCAGGCCTCCTTAAGGCCTCACCCCTGGGAGGCTGTCATCTTCCTGGGAGCCTCTCTGAGGGCTGTCACTCTGCCAGGTGCTCAGAGATGGAGTTGGGCCTGCGCCTAGCTCCTGCGGGACGGGGGCTCCATGGGCTCAGGCCCGGCCCGTGCACTCCTCCAGGGCTGCTCTCCCGCCTCTGGCCTGAGGAGGAGGATTTCAGCCTCGGGCCTGGGGGCAGAATCAAAGGTCTGGGGCCTTGAGCCCCCTGCCCTGCTCCTGCCCTGGGAGCAGATTTATTAGCTAGGCCTGGGTAGTGAGAGCCCAGAGTAGGGGCGGCTGCGGGAGGGGCGCCCCTCTGGGCAGACTCCTCAGCTGGCAGAGGCTCCTGCCAAGCCACTTCCCCGCCCGCCCTGCCCCTCCACGCATGTCAACTTGGGGTCTGTGTGCAAACAGCAGCTGGGCTCTCTTGTCACCCTCCCTCTCCCCCTCCTTCTACTCCTGCCCCCCTCAAAGCCTCCCAACTGTCTCCTCCATCTCAGGCCCTGACACCCCCCCCCAGGTGATTTAAAAGCAGGGCCCTGGGGCATCCCCCCAAAAGAGGCAGCCCCTGCCCAGTGTGGGCCCTGGGTCCTAATTTCTCCTCCAGGCCATGATGTTTAATCCTTCTGAGCAACCAGAAGGTGGCTCACACCTGTAATCCTAGCACTCTGGGAGGCCAAGGGGGGCTGATCGCTTAAGGTCAGGAGTTACAAACCAGCCTGAGCAGGAGCCAGACCCCGTCTCTACTAAAAATAGAAAGAAATTAAATAACCAACAAAAATATATATACAAAAAATTATCTGGGCATGGTGGCGGGTGCCTGTAGTCCCAGCTTCTCGGGAGGCTGAGGCAGGAGGATCGCTTGAGCCCAGGAGATTAAGGTTGCTGTGAGCTAGTCTGAGGCCACAGCACTCACTCTAGCCTGAGCAACAAAGCAAGACTCTGTCTCAAAAAAAAAAAAAAAAAAAATCCTTCTGAGACACCATTAAACCCAGAGATGGTGAGTAACCAAGCCAAAGTCACACAGTACCCAAGGACAGGTCCAGCACTCAGACCTCCTGTGCTGTTTGCAGAGCCTGTTTGCAGAGCCAGTCTGCTCCCCAGCCTCTGCTCTTCCTCATTGCCCCCAGTGCCTGGCGCTGCTCCTATCAGGGGCCCTGGAAAGGTGGACCCACTTCCAGCCTCCTAGCCTGCGCCAAGAGCTGCAGCTGAAGTCCCTCTGCGTGCCTGTGCTTGAGACAGGAAGGCGGGCAGGGCCAGATGGCAGGGCTGGGACTGGATGCTGAGGGCAGTGGGCCCTGCAGAGTGACACTGAGGACAAGGAGGCAGATTCCAACACCAGGCAAGAAGTAGAAGAGCAGGGGCCAAGGCAATGGCCCAGGGAGAGGGGGCGGGACAGGGGAAGCACAGACTTGGGCCCACTGTGGGTGGATGACACCCAGGTCTCTGTGGTCTGGGCAATGGTGACAATGGTGAGTCCTGCACAGACAAAGGCACAGGGAATTAGGAGGTGGCGGGAGTGTAACCTGTGTGGGCAGGTGGCTCCTGACCAGGCACTCGCTGTTCTTCCCAGGTTCAGGCTCTTTTAGTCCTTACAGCAGGCCTGACCTAGGACAAAATGTTGAAACGGCCCAGGCAGTGGCTCACGCCCGACATCCCAACACTTCGGGAGCCACGGAAAGAGGATCCCTTCAGGTAAGGAGGTCGAGATCAGCCTGAGCAAGAGCAAGACCACAACTCTACAAAAATAGAAAAAATTAGCTGTGTGTGGTGGTGCTGGCTGTAGTCCCTCTACTGGGGAGGCTGAGGCAGGAGGATGGCTTGAGCCCAGGAGTTGGAGGTTGCAGTGAGCTATGATCACGCCACAGCCCTCATGTCTGGGCAACAAAGCGAGAACCTGTCTCCAAAAAAAAAAAAAAAAAAAGTTGTCACTGGTACTATAATCGTTCCCATTTCACAGATGACAAGACTCCATCTCCGATTCGATTCAGTGAGCGACAAAGCCTCCACTCAGGATTAGGCCTGAGTAGACGGAGCCAGGATTAGGCCCTCAGGTGCCTGTCTGGGGTGCGGGCTGGGGCTCCCCTTGAGCATCCGCTTCCGCAGACCCTGTGTCCAGCCGCCAGGCCCGGCGCTGGCATAACTGAGTCTCTGAGTCCCACAGGGGCCCTCTGCCAGGAAGCCCGGCCCGACCACAGAGACCGCGGCAGGGTGGGGGGCTTGACAGAGGATGCACCCCGAAATGGGTGGAGGAAGGCCCAGCCTTGTTTGGGGGCGGTGTCTGAAAGGCAGCGGGGCAGGGGCGGCAGCCCCGCGAAGGCCTGCGGGCTGAGAGCGAGGGGGACCGCGGGAGGGAGAGGGGGCCCGGCTGCCCCACTGTCCCGGGCCGGGTCATCCGGAGCCCCCGCCGCGGCCAAGGTGCAGCCGCTGCAGAGCGCGTGGCCGGGGCCTTCCCAGCCCGCGGCAGCCCGGGGAGGCCGCGGGCACCAGATGTGCCGGGCCACGAGCAGGCCTGCGCCTGGCAGCGCGGCCCGGGTCCCGGGGCGAGCAGGGGCGGCCGCAGGCGCCCTTGCGCACAGCCCGGCCACGCGGGCCGGAAGTCGCCGGGCCAGAGCGGGTCGCCGGGGCGGCCGGGCCGGCGGGAACAAAAGACGCGGCCCGGCCCAGACGGTCCGGCCAGGCGGCGATTGGCGGCCGGGCGGGCAGCGCCCAGGCCGGGCCGGGATTGGCCGCGGCCTCAGCCGGCCCGGCGCCCGCCCCGCCCCTCGCGGCCGAAACCCGACCCGGCGCCGGCCACGGCCCGCGCGCGCCCCCGCCATCCGTGCCCGGCGGGCGCAGGCCCGGGTCGGTCCCTGCCCGGCCCGCGCCGCCCACCCGCAGCCCGGGCACCGAACCGCGACCGCCGCCCCGCCCTGCTCCGCGGCCCGGGACGGGCGCTGGGACCTGCGCCACCGCCGGGGGACGCCCCCGCGGCTGGGGGAGGGGCAGGGCGCGCGAGGCACTAGGCCGGGGAGCCAGGCCAGGACTGGTGGCAGGACTAGGGGAGAGGCCCGGGGACCCTGAGGGAGGACGGGTAGGGGTAGGCGAGGGAGAGGAGGAGGCTGGAAGGTGGCTCAGGAAAAGGACCCTCTGGATGGCGGGAACCCCGCGCTGTGGGCGTCACTGGGACTAATGACGCCCCAGAACGCCCGACAGGCCCGGCCGCGTGCGACACTAGCACACGAGGGACTTGACTGAGCTCTCCAGGAACCAGGGCGCTGCTCCTGGTTGAGGACGTGAAGAGGCCCTTCTCCACCCAGCCCCTCTCTCCCAGCTGCCCGGGAGGTGACACGAGGGGTGGGGCTCGGGCGCGGCCACCAATCACAGCCTCAGCCCCACTTTGAATCTGGGCCGCGGGCGCGGGCTGCCTGGCTGCCAGGTGTGCTGCCTCCTCCTTTGTCCCCACTCGCCTGCCCAGGCACGTCCCTCTTTGCCCCCACCCTTCGGGAGGCTCTGTGCCCCACACAGCTGGCTTGTCTCCTCCCCTTCTTGTCCCTGGCAGGGACTGAAGCTGGACCCAGGTTCTGCGCCGTCTAGTGCTGGTGACTCTGAACCGTGTCCCTGTCCAGCCTCATCCCTAACCCTGCACAGAGATCTTAAGTGGCAAAGACAGCTACCTCCATCTCCCAGATGGCACCAAGGCCCGGCCCTATGGTGCAGAGAATGGGGGTGGGGGAGGACTGGGAGCCCAGGATTTGCAGCAAAAATTCTGGAAGAGGGCTGCTCTGAGGCAAGCCCCTTACCTGCCATGTGGCTCCTGCAGGTGTGAGACTGAGACCACAGGGCCGATGGCCTAGGTTGCCTTGACTAAATGGGACCCTGCAGAGGAGGTGCTCTGGGAGGTTAAAGCGTTGGGGGGGGCATGTTACCACTCTACCCAAATGCTGGGGGACTGACAGCCACAGGGAGTGGGTGGGCCGCTGAGGCCTCCCCACAGGCCAGGGCAAGGGGGCCAGGCCTCATGAGAGAGACCAATACAGTGCTTGACCGGTAGAAGCCTGGGCGAGCGTGAAATGCAAACTAGACTTTGTCCCTTCCCTGCTAAAATTCCCTAGTGGCTCCCACCCACTGCCCCCAGGACCCCCTGACTGGGTATGCCAGGCGGCTGGTAACTGGGCAAGCGACCCTCTGGAACCAACCTGCTCACGATTGAATCTTACTCCTTGCTAAACTTCCTTGCTAACTGTGCCTCGGATTCCCCATCTGTAAAATGGGGATGATGAGAACACTGAGCAGTTTTCTGAGAGCTTTACTCATCCTTGTACTGACCTGCTTAATCCTTACAACAACCCAGTGAAGCAGTGCCATCCTTATGTCTGCTTTACTGCACCGGTGATAAAGGCAGAATGATGGAAGTTACTCCAGACTACCCGTTCAAACAGTCGTGGATTAAACGAGTTAATGCATGCCAAAACCCTAGAACAGCTAGGAAGCTAGCTGGCAGTTAGCACTTTCTGGCTGTTATTTTTGACCCATCCCGTCCTGCCAACACCTTCTCCCCAAATCTAACCTCCAGTCCCACAGAACTGCAGTAGACACACGCCTCTTCCCGTGGCCTAACCGCTTTTTCTCTCTTTTCCCCCACCTTTCTTCTCTGGGTCCCAGCACCTGGCACAAATGGGTGCTTAATACATGTCTAGGAATGAATGAATGAGGAGGGTTTTGGAGGGAGACTGGTGTGAAGGGATTATTTAGTGCTCATCAGCCCCCTCGTGGTGGGGACCAGCATTCTGGGCCTTGGCCCAGCTTTTAATGAGAGGGCACAGGACAGGGCCTGGGTGGCGGGGAGGCAGCACCTGAGGACAGTGGGCAACCCAGGGGTTGTCCCAGGGTGTAGGCCCACGTGTCTGTGGGGCTGCAGGGATTTTCAGCTCCTCAGCCAGGGCCACCTTTCTTCCCCATCTCTCCGAGATCCTCTTCTCAGTGTGTGTGTGCGCACGCTCATGCTTGTGTGTCTGTGTGTGCATGTGGGGGGGTGCACTTGCCAGCGTGAGCTGAACCCAAGAGGCAGAGTGTTCAGCTGTGTCTGCACAGAACAGATGGCGGCAGCAGGTTCTGTCTTTGGAGGATGTGTGTGTGGGTGGAGCTGAGTGTGAATGAGCCCACGTTCGTGTATGTGTCCCCTGCTTGTGTGTGGCTGTCACGAGGAACCTGTCTGGGTCTGAGAATGCCGGGGCTTAGCCTCCCGGGAAGCAGAGCGTGGCTGCCAGCCTCTCACTGGACCTTTCTGGGTCTTGCTGCACTGGGTGGAGCCTCGGCGTCCCTGGTCTAGAGGACCAGCACCCAAGCGATAAGTGCTCTTGCACGTGCATCGCTGCCGGCAGGTGTCAGGCCACCCGGTGCCTGCGTGCGTGTCGGAGGGAAGCTGGGTTTCTCCCCTCCTCTCACGTGTGTGCACTCACTGTGCCTGTGTAACAGGCCTGTGACAGTTCTACCTGCTTTCTCGGAGCACACACCGTGCCTGCTCCAGGGGGAAGGAGTGGTGCATCCTCATTCGTGAGCATCTCGTGTACATTCATGGCTCTTCTTGTTATTTTGCCAGATTCTCTTCCTGTGCATGGGCAGGCTTGCAAAAGACCAAGGAGCATGCAGTCAGACATATCTGAGTTCAAATTCAGCCTTCACCTAGCTGTGTGACTCTGTGCAAGGGGTTTAACTTCACTGAGCCTCAGTTTCCTCATCTGCTAAATGGGGATATGAGTGCCTACCTTCTAGGTTGTTTCAAGAAGTAAATGAAAGGGGAGGGTGGAAAGCCTTGAGCATGGTGACATGCACACAAAGGACATGTAATAAATGATGGCAAGTACTCATGCATTTCTGGCTTCTAAACGGACCTCTGCACTGTTTCCTGTCCCCATGTCTCTGTGTCCTATGACCCAGGACACATGGCAGACTGCATCATCCTAACCCTGCAGCACTTAGCATGGTTGCAAGCAGTTCCCCAATGCTTGCTAAGAAGACTCGACACACCTGGACTGCACAGTCACTTCTTTTATGCAGACGCCAGTACACACACAGGTGACCTGATTTTCCCCATCCCACAACAGAACACCTGGTCTGACCAGGCACATGTATTTCTGGGGCTGAAGGAGCAAGAGGTTTGAAGACATTCTTGCAGCCTGCCCCAGTTTCTGGCCTTGGCACATTTGGCCACCTGGGGGAGCCCCTGTACCCTTTGGTCAGAGGGTGGGGGTTTAGGAGAAGGGAGGGGTGCTGGCTGCTCTGAGGCCCAAGGCAAGGCCAGGAGCCCAGAGGGGCTGCCATGGTGATGAAGTGTCCCCTCCAGGAGCCAGGCCAGCAGTTAACCCACTGCTGACAGCCCCCCCTCATGCGCCAGGTTCTGGGAGGGCTGCCCAGGGTGGGGTGGCTGGGGGGGGGGTTGTCCTCCTTGGGAGAGGGGCAGCACAAACACAGCGGGGTTCTGTGCCAAGGCTGAGCCTCCCCTAGACGAGCCCACCCCTTGCTCAGGAAGAGTAACGGGCTCAGGCCTCTGCCATTCCCAGATCAGCCCAAGACCTTAAGCCCTGTGGAACATCTGCAGACACGGCCTTGGCTATCTGGCCCTTTGCGGTCACTCAAACCAGTGCCAGGGTCGCCAGGCAGAGCTGGGAACCGCGGCTCCTGCCAGCTCCTCTGTGCGCAGCAACTGCCCGGGCCTGTGCCCCGCTCCCACGGGACCCGGGAGGCCACTTCCATGTCAGCAGCCTCCTCTGACAGCCAGGACACCAGGGCACACACAGGGAAGGAACTGGCCCGAGGCACCCAGGCGGTATGCAGTGAGGTCTCCTTGAACCCAGGGTGTCTGATGCCAGTGCCCTGTCCCCACCCGCCCCCTGCACTCCCATCACGGCCCAGCTGGGGGCCGGGTGGGGTGGCTCAGGCCTGTCCTCCCAGCTACTCTGGAGGCTCAGACAGGAGGATCACCTGAGCCTGGGAGTTCAAGGCTGCAGTGAGCTATGATCCTGCCACTGCACTCCAGCCTGGGTGACAGAGGCAGACCACACACACACACACACACACACACACACACACACCCTTCAAAACAAAAGACCTGGTGGGTAGAGGGACCTACAGTGAATACAGGATGGCAGAGAGGTACACACCCGGGAATCGGGCCCTAGAGGGGCAGGGAAGAGGGGTAGCAGGATGTGGTGCCAAGAGGGAGATGGGAAGAGTGGGGCTGGGAATGGGCAGGCATGAGGAACAGGACAGAGGGTGGCTATGACTACAGGGAGCCCGGAGGGAGGGAGGCCCAGGGCTGTGGGAGGAGCCAGCAGGGAGCACCAGTGGGGGAGCCAGGCCCAGCACAGGCCCTGGCTGGAAGGGCCCTGCCGCACCCCTGGGTCCTCACTGGGGACAGGATGGGCAGCTGTTGCTGCTGGGATGCCATGAGGGGGGTGGGGGCTCTTTTCTCTGGGACCTGGATGGAGGGAGGGAGACTAGGGGATGGGTGGGGAAGGGGAGGGTAGCCCAGGGTGGCGGCTCACAGAGGGCAGACCCCTGGGGTCAGTACCCAGGGTCAGAGCTTCAGGAGGCCTGTGCCTTTCCAGGAAAGATGCCAGGACTGAGGAGGGGCCCGACCCTCCAGACCAGGGCTCCCAGGGCTGCAGCCCCTCCCCCAGGCCGCTGGCCACTGAGGCTCCCGCCCAGCTCTTGGGGGAGATTCCAGGGACCCTCCAGAAAGAGGGTTCATAGATTTTCGTGGAAAACAAGGGCTTCTTTAACATGGAGATCTCTGTCCCTGCCCAGGTCTGAGGGGCTTTGACACTGTCAGTGGGTCCCTCTCTACGGTGATTTTGGTGTCTTCCAGCAGGCAGGGGACAGCAGCTTGGGGTGGGAGCATGGACCTCTGGCCACATCCACCCTCCCCCACGGACCCTGCCTTCCAGCCTGGTGTTTCCCCCACAAATTCCCAGGGTTCACTGAGGGTCGCCCTGTGCAGGGGGCTCTGGACACCCCTCCTCCATCCACTTGGCCCCGCCAGGACCCCTTGGAGTCCCTCCTGCAGGAGCTGGGCCCCAGCAGGGCACCCTGCCTGCCGGTGCTAGCAGCCCCTCCTGAGGCCCAAGGCCAGGACCTGGGGACACATGGCCCCACTCCCCTCCAGAGTCCTCCTCACTCAGCCCCAGAAGCCCGTGAGCTCCACCCTGAGGCCGCCCCAGACACCTCCCCACACTCTGGGAAGCAGTGAGCTGAAAGAGAGGACATCTGGGTGCCCCCAGGAACACAGTGGCCCAGCTGCCTGCAGTCCCAGGGAACGGCCACCCTCCCCCAGTGCCGGTGTCCCCTGCCCGGCATCCTCTGAGGCAGGGTCCCAAGCTTGGCTCCCTCCCACTGGGGCTTCTCAGGCAACAAAGAGCCAGCGGGCCTGGCCCAGCGTCCACCAGATCCACAGCATCCACGGGCCACGGGTTGTGACCCAGCAGCTCCTCAAGACCTGCGGCTCCATGAGCCCCCGCCCACAGGGCCGCTCAGCCCCAGCCTGAGCATGGGGACGGACACCACTGCCACTCTGTGACTTCAGAAGGGGCAGAAGCTCAGAGGAGGGAGAGCGGCTTCCGGCTGCGTCCAGGCCCCCGCAGGTCAACGCCCTGTGCCCCTCTGGTGTCCAGCCACCCCTCTCTCCCAGGTCACCCAGGTACCAGGCCATGGGCACTCTCTGGGACATCTGGGTGTGGCTGGGCCTTGTCCCAAGAGCAGGAACAAACACTGGCTGATTTGCATGTGGGGCCACATCTGCAGTTCTCACCCAGGCTCTGGTCTTCTCTCCCTGCCCCCTTCCCTCCCAGCTCTGGGGGCTCAGAGCGCCACTCTCTCAGAATCTCAACAGTGACACGCTGGCCGCCTGAGCTGGGACCCGAGGACTGAGGGCCGGCCAGTGGAGTGACCTGCCTGAGGTGCTCAGCCAGCTAGGGACAGACGGGCTCTCTCCAAGGACCCGGGCAGGGCTCTTTCTCACCACAGGGCTCCCTAGAGCAGGGTGCAGGTGTGGTCCAGCGGCTCCCCAAAGCCTTGGGGGAACCGAGGGTCCCCAGCCTGAGGGCGGGGCCTAGGGGACAGCTCCCTGGGAGGGAGCAGGGCAGGCAGGGCTCAGCCCACCCTTGGAGCACCAGAGTGGGGACAATGGTGAACCTGCCAGGCTGGGGGCAAGGGCAGGGGTGGGGGAGGAGCGTGGCTGCTGTGCCTGCCCCCCTTGGCACCTCTGAGCAGGGGCCTTCTCAGGCCTGGGAGCCCTGTGGTGTGGGGGCCGGGCTGGTGTCCTCCTGGAGCTGGGCTGAGCCGGCCACCATCTGCGAGGACACCACTGGCCTCTGCTGAGCCCACAGACCTTGCCCAGCACAGCCTGAGCCTGGAAGGCACTCACAGGGCCTCGCTCCCGTGGGTTTTATCTTCCTTTCCGTTGCCCTGCCTGCCCTTGTTGGCTTCCGGGGTTTCCTCTCTGTCACAATGACCCTGCATGGGACACAGCAACCACCCGTGGGCTGGCCTCTCTGCCACCCTCTGCCACCTGCCACGCCACACCCCGGCTGAGGCTCCCCCTGGCCAATGACAGGGGTCCTAGGGAGGGCGCAGGTGCTCCTAGTGTCAGAAAGCCCCCAGGGGAGGAAACCCTCTCTGCACAGAGGCCCAGGCCCTTCCCGGGAAGACACTGTGACCTCCCTGTCCACCTGCCTGTCTGGGGGTTCCGGCCGGGCCTGCTGCCGTCCAGGCTCCAAGTCCACCCGTGGCAGCCTCGGGACAGAGCTCCGTGAAGCCTCCCTCTCATCCGCAGCCCGTGGGTGGGCTGAGAGCTCTGAGCTGACCTGGCCTCGCACTGCAGATGGGACACGGGGAGCAAGTGTCCACGGTGCCATGTGGCGTCTGCAGCCGCTGGCCCGGGCTGGCCCTCCCAGCCATCAGGAGTCAGTCCACAAACACGCGGGGACCTGGAGCTGTGTGCTCACACGGCCCCGCAGCTGGCAGCTCTGTGGGGGCCAAGCGGAGCCACAGCGCCCGGAAGCCCCAGGGCCCTAAGACACCTGCTATGACCCGATTTTAGTCTTAGCCTGGGGTCGGGGAGAGCCCGAAGGCCAGGTCTTGCTTGCTGAGAAAGTCATGCCAGGGGCACACTCTGGCGTTGCCTTTGCCCACAGCCAGTCTTGGCCCCAGGACCAGGTCCCACCTAGGGCCCACCCCAGGGCATGGCGCCGTTGCCACGGGCAGCAAGGAGCCGCTCAGTGAAAACTGTGGAAGGCGAAGTTACAGCTCTGTCACGCGCAGGAGCAGCGGGGCTCGGAGACACGCGACCACGGCCGCTGCTAGACTGGAGGCCGCGCAGGGCAGGTGGTGGGCAGGGCGGCACGGGCGCCCGAAAGGACGGCGAAGCCGCCTCGACTTCTCTGCTGGTCCCGACACCCCTGCAGAGCCGAGCTCACGCAGAGGTCCACTGCTTAGCAGGGACGTGGCAACCCGCGTGCGGTAACACGAGGTCGAAGAGCATCCTGGAAACCGAGTCGCATGTGGCAGAGTGAGGAAACTGGTGCTCTGTAGCCCAGAAGGGATGGCCTCAAGGTGGCACCTAAGGTCACGCTCACTAGTGCTTCATCACTCATTCCACAGCACGTTCACTGCCCTGCACCATGTTCCGGCTATGTGGGCAGCCGTGGGACTGAGCAGGGAGCACAGACCCTGCCTTCCTGGAACACGCGGTCACACAGAACAAGGACTGTGAGGACAAGTGTTACAGCAGGAAGATTTCAATTCTAAACAGACTGCACACACCGAGGTAGTGAGTTCCCTGCCACTGGAAGCAATCAAGGACACAGTGGAAGACACTTCTAACACTGAGGCTTAGCCATTTTCTCAGTCTCTGGATTGTGAGCGTCCCATGCTTCAAGGGTCCATTTGCCTATCTCCACCCTCAGATTCCTCAGGGCCGGTCCCAGTGTGGAAAGGGAATCATAAAACGGGTCAGTCCCTCCTGTGACGTGCTGTGTCAGGACGGCCACTGACACCTTATTCACAGGATGCTTTGGGTACAGGAACCCAGAAGGGTGGCCGGTCCTCCAACTGGGCGACTTCAGTCCTCCTAGTCCCCCAATCAGGAAGGGGCCAGGCGGGCTGGCCAGTGGGAGCTCTGAGGCAGGACGGACCCTCCCAGGGCCAGGCGGCAAGGGCAGCGTCCTGAGGAAGGCAGTTTAGGGATGAGTGTCTCTTGACTCAGGGACCAGGGACAGACCCCAGGGCACCAGGGATGAAGGGGCCCCGGCAGGAGGGACGGGAACCCCAGGGAAGCTGGTGGGGGAGACGCTGGCACGCAGAGACGTCCTGGACTGGGACTGTCTCTCAGAGTCGCCTCAGTTACCATCCCTGACACAGACTAGTTAGCGATGCGCTGCGTGAACAAGCTTCACTGAGGCCCCACTTGAAAATTATCCCCGGGGAACCCGCCCTATGGGACACTCAGGTCCGCTGAGGGGCTGTAATATTGGAAAAGTGGCACGCTGGCCCAAAACTGCAGGGCAGTTCAGGGGTCACAGTAGAGGACCCAGCACCTCTGGCTGGAGGGATCAGAGCCGGTGGCTCACTAGGCTCTGGCAGCGGGGTGCCCAGCAGGTCACTGTCCTCCAGCCTGAGCCAGTGCAGGGCTATGGAGACTCGCCTGGCAGTCGGGAGGCAGCGTCTCCACGTCCCTTGCTCAAGGAGGGCCAGAGCCTGCCTGCAGCAGGCTGGGAACAGAAAGCAAGGACATCTCCAGGGATGCAGTCACTCCCATGAGTCACCGCCAAATATAGCTCCCAAGGCCTGCCGGAAACACACGGAGCCACATGGTGTCTGTTGGCTGGGGGGGCAAGGGACCCCAGGGGAGAGGAAGGGGCCTGGCAGCCCACCCTTCCCCCCTCCCCAGGTCTGGGGCTCTGCCTGAAGTCCCCAGCTCAGGGACACCCCACAGACACAGGAGCAAGGGGGGACAGAGTCCACCGAGACCCTGTCCTAGGGGAACATGGGCTGCTCCAGGGCACAAACAGCTG
The DNA here is from genome assembly GCF_040939455.1 of Microcebus murinus. Taxonomy (NCBI): domain Eukaryota; kingdom Metazoa; phylum Chordata; class Mammalia; order Primates; family Cheirogaleidae; genus Microcebus; species Microcebus murinus. The sequence continues at coordinate 99,763,975 of NC_134111.1, forward strand.
GGTAGGGGCCTTTCCTCTTGGCCTGTCCAGAGGAGGCAGAAATACTGGCAGGCAGGGAGGGCCTGGCCTCTGCCATTAGCCAGGGCGTGTCCTGCAGTCCCCAGCAGCCCCCAGGGTGCCCCAGCCCAGGCTCTCAGAGCCACCACATAAGGAAATGTTTGTGCCTTGGGGGCCGGCACAGCCTCTGGGCAGTGGCTGCTCCCTCCTCCCTCTGTCCCCGCCCAGGCCGCCTCCCAGGCAACCCGGCTGGGAGGTGGGACCCAGGGGGACCCGCCCTCAGGCCTGGGTGGGGACTGGCCCCAGGACTGGGAAGGCAGCTAGGAGAGGGAAGTGGGGCCTGGGCCAGCTGCTGGGCCTCCTGCGGTGCTGCCTGGCTGGGCCAGCGCCCAGGAACCTTGTCCCCACACTCTTTCACAGCAAGCTGCTTGGGCAGCGGGATGCCTTGCTCCCAGGGCTGAGGGGGGAGGGTAGGACACAGGGGGACAACCACAATATGGGCTTTGAGGTCTCAGAACCACCACACACAGGAGACTGGGAGCTGGATCTCTGGGTGGATCATCTCCCTGGAGATTCCCACCCACTCAGTAGAGGCCACTGAGCATGCTCAGCCCAGCGGGTCCCTCCCTGGGAGCCCAGAGCAATGTCTTATTCCCTGGGTGTGACCAAGGCACCCTGACCCCACAGCCACTGCTCAGAGGGGAATCATTTTACAACCTGCCTTCTGGCAGGCAAGGCCAGCCTCCCGTGGCCGGCCTTCATTCCTTCCGGAATGTTCCATCAATTATTTACATGGGCACAAAGGCCCCAAACAAGCCCACAGACCCCTGCAGAGGTCAGCAGGCACAAGGTGGCATTTCTTCTTCTGCACAGTCTCATTTCTCCGGAGACCCCTCCTCTTTTCAATGTGGCCCCGTTGGAGGTCAGAAGCCACTGAGGGTGGCAGCTTCTAGGTGCCCGTGGTTTACTCTCCAGGGCAGGGAAATTCTGTACCAGGTGTTTCCTGGGCACAGGCCCCATGCCCAGCATGGCATTCAGAGGGGCCAGCTCTGCTCTGGCCCCTGCTCAGGGGCAGGGCTGGAAGGGAAGCTGCACCTGGAGCCCTGTGCTTCTGAGCATGGCCCTTAAGGGACGATGACATCACCAGGTCCTGGGGGGGATTGGGAAAAGTATGTAACCTGCCTGTTCAGCAAGAAAGGAGGTGAGACCACTTCACCTGCTTCCAGGTTGTGCAGACTTTATTTAGATCAGATCTCAGGCTCAGTCTCCTGGGGGCTCCAGCCTTTGGCCCTGCTGGTGGATCAAAGTGGCACAACCGGTTCTGATGCCTGAGTGACACAGGAACAACCTGCTCACAGGCCTCCAGGGCTGCCCAGGCCTGGTGCTGAGGCCTCCCCTGTGCCCACAGCCCCCTTAGGCGAAGAAACCCAGCTGGTGCCCCTGGCAGTGGTCAGCTCCCTCTGACCCCTGGCAGCCGGAGGCTGACACCTGGCAGCTCTGAGGCTGGGGACCATGCCCATGCCTCAGAGACAGGGAAGCAGTACCACCCCTCGGAGAAGGGTGGGGTGGAGGAGGAAGGGGGAAGAGAAGCCACCATGCAATCCCTGTCCCCTCTCCTGGTCTAGCTGGAGATGCCTGGGGTCCGGGACAGTGAAGGCAGGCCAAGGTGTGCAGACTTTCAGGATCACTATGCCAAGCGTCAAGCTCTTTGGCCTCTTTTGGAGCCTGAAGTCCTGCAACTTGGGTCTCTGAGCTCCTTAGAAGCAGGACCTGTGTCCACGGCCACTCTATCCCTGGACTGGACACACGACTCACACACCTTGGCTCAGAAAGCATCTTTTGGGCGACAGAATTAAACCTTTCACTTTAGATGGAACAGATCTGGCCTACAGGAGAAAGATGTCCCCCAAAGTGAGCCATGCTCCCTCATGACACATGTTCCAATGGGCTCTGGGCTCCGTGACATATTGGGGGCCTGTGGAGAGGGCTCGCAACAGCATTGGCAGAGGCATGTGACAGCAGATGGATAATGAGGAGCATAACCTGAGAACAGCCATCCCGTAAGAAAGGTACAGGGATGAGGAGGCTCTGAGGGAAGGAGAAAGAGGGCCATCCAGGCACTTGGGTGGTCACTCCAGCCCTGTCTCCCTGCATCCCCATCCCCAGAGGTGGTGCCGGGCTGGAGACTGGAGGCTGGGTCCCTTTCCTGGGAAGAGCCATGTGCTCAATATAGAAGCCAGAGGAGCAGTGAACCCTAGAACACTGTGCACATCAAGCTGCCCCTCCTCCCCACTGCTCCCTGGGGAGGCCAGTCCCTGCTGAGCCCTCACTCAGGTGTTTGCCCCTCTTCTGCCCCTGGGCACCACAAACAGGTCCCCTTTCCCCACCACCCTCCCCTCCATCACCAGCCCCTCTGCTTGGAGCCCCTGTCCTCTCATTCTCCAGGCCATTAAATGCCTGGAGATCATGTAGTCCTCAGGCTGTCCTGGGCCTGGACCCTGATCCCTGTATGCCAGGCCCTGGCCAAGCACAGTGGCTTCGCCTCCTGGCTTCTCCCAGGATGCTTTTTCTGACTTGGCAAGCCAGATGCAGCATGATGTTCCCTAACCGCCTTATTCATGTTTCCCCCACTGGCAATACTCTCCAAGTCACTGTCGCCATGTGACCCCTATGCAAAGTTGGGTCAGTTGGGTGGATGGCAGATCTGAGTCAAGGAGAAAAAAAATGAAGGGAAAGCTAAGAATTGCATAGTGTGGATGGTGGCAGGTGGGTTATGCTTTGCATGTGAATAGGGCAAAAGCAAATGAACTGAAAACAGGCCAGAAATGGGATAGGTGCAGCAGGCCAGAGACTGCGGAAGCGGGCCTTGCGCTCCTAGTCTGTGCACATGCGCGAATCTGTGTACATCGAGGGCCCCGTAAGCACTCCCAGTCTGCCCACAGACCTGCGAGAACGGCCAGTCAGTGCAAACACAAGTGCGGAAATATTCGGGTCCGGGGACATCCTCGAGGTCGTGCACACACGAATACGTGGAAAGCTACGGGTTCGTGCACGCGGGACAGCGCAGACGCGTATTTGGGTGCACGGCGAGGGCGAGTGCGCTAACGAGGGTGTGTATACAGGGAGCGGCGCGCCCCCCAGGGTCCTGCACACACGAAGACGTATACACGCCCCGGGACAGCTCCTAGGGCCATCCGGAGCAGGAAGAGGCGCCCTTTCTCCCCCAGAGAAGTGCCCTGCCGCAGACTCTAGGCGCCATCTTCGCTCGGCTGGCAGCGCGGGGACATGGAGCCCGCGCAGCCCTTGAATCGGGGCCTTTGTTGTCCCGGCTTCCGGGCGTCCATCACGCGGGGCCCAGGCGAGGCGCGGGAGCACGAAATGGCGGCCGGGGGCGGGGCGGCAAGGAACCACGCCCACTCGTGACGGATCCGGCCGTGCGTCCCGCCCCGTTGCGCAAGCGCACAGAGTGGCGCGCGTTCCCTCCGCCGCGCGCCGGGACACAAAGGGCTGGAGGGAAAGCGCGGAGCTCGGCTGGAGCTTAGGAGCGGCTCGTGGTCTGGATGATCCTGGAGCGGACTCACAGGGCCAGAGCCGGACTCTCTTAAACTGCGCGCTCGCTCGCAGGGTGGGGCGCCGTGCGGGGCTGCTTACCTCCACTTGTAGTCAGTCCCTCAAGGGCGAAGCCTCGCAGCTCGCAGAGCGCCGGGCACACAGGCCGCAGGCGCCATGCTCGCGGCCGGGTGGGAGCCCGGCGCGTCCATTTCTCGCGCGCCCTAACGGTGGAGCTGGGCGCACTTCCTCTGCGCGGAGGTGAGAGCTGGCCCGAGGCACTCACTGCCCAAAGTCTTTGCAGGGTCTGCGGGCTAAAGCGCAGAAGCCTGCGATGTAGGTCTGATTATAAGATTTTGATGGAAAAAGTAAAGGCACACCCCTCCTAAAATTAATCCCATATTTGCAACTTGCTACTTCAAACTAGGGGTGTGGATTTTGGGGAGGCAAAAAAAAAAAAATGAAGTAAACATTTTTCCATTAAGGAGATGTTCGCTCCAGGCAATGATCAGTAAAACGTTTAAATACATATATTTTTTTTTTCTTTTCTTTTCTTTTTTTTTTTTTTGAGACAGAGTCTCACTCTGTTGCCCAGGCTAGAGTGCAGTGGCGTCAGCCTAGCTCACAGCAACCTCAATCTCCTGGGCTCTGGTGATCCTCCTGCCTCAGCCTCCGGAGTATCTGGGACTACAGGCATGTGCCACCGTGCCTGGCTAATTTTTTCTTTATATTTTTTGTTGGGCAATTAATTTCTTTCTATTTTTATTAGAGACAGGGTCTCGCTCTTGCTCAGGCTGGTCTCAAACTCCTGAGCTCAAAGGATCCGCCCACCTAGGCCTCTCAGAGTGCTGGGATTACAGACATGAGCCACTATGCATGGCCCTAAAAATACTTTTAACCAAGAAATAATACATGATCCTGGCAGAAATTTTTAAAGAGTGATGGCTGGTGTTCACTCCTGCAATATGCCAGCCCTGTTTTAAGTGCTTTAATTTTCATGACGTGGTAGAGATGGAGAAACTGAAACACAGACATCAAGTACAAAAGCACTTAAATGTAAAAGGAAAAGTAAACCCACCTTCCAAGGTAATCACTATCTAATAACCTGGCATGTGCGTTGTGAAGTTCCGTTCATGTTTTTTACGTGCAAACTATGGCAGGTTGTGATTCTCCTGGAGAGCTGTAGATGGGCCAATGCAAAAGGCTCAGCAGGCTGGGAGGACCTAGGGACTGCAGGTTTCTTTGTGTCCTCTCTGGGGGCAACTTGATCCCCAGCAGTGGGAGACCCCACTAGGTGATGTGCGGGAAGCACCCTGGCTCTACAATGTTAGCATCTAGTGATCCAGGAGAATTCCCATGGCTCCGGTGAGCAGGTCTGGGGCTTGGGAGGAAAAGTCTCCTTATTCCCTCCTCCTTTTTTTCCTACTGGGTCTTAGCAGTCCCTAGCACATTCTCAGCTCATTATTGCCTTATTTAGTTTCCCCAACTCCTTTGAGGCTGTGAGGATCTGTACTTTCACAGGTGAGACTGGGGTCAGTTCAAGGTAGAAAGGGCAGAGACGGGTCATTCCTTATTTACACCTGAAGCAGCTGGGATTTAAGGTTATGACTTTTGCACAAGTTCATGACCAAATAGTGGAACAGAGATCTTTTATCCAAGTTGAGCTATCTGACTTACAACCTCAATCTCCAAGTCCTCCTGTCCGTAGGATCTGTTACTTATGTTGGTACTTCTTTCTTTTTTTTAATTTTTTTTTTTTTTTGAGACAGAGTATCGATTTGTTGCCCAGGCTAGAGCGAGTGCCATGGCGTCAGCCTAGCTCACAGCAACCTCAAACTCCTGGGCTCAAGCAATCCTGCTGCCTCAGCCTCCCGAGTAGCTGGGACTACAGGCATGCACCACCATGCCCGGCTAATTTTATATATATATTAGTTGGCCAATTAATTTCTTTCTATTTATAGTAGAGACGGGGTCTCGCTCTTGCTCAGGCTGGTTTCGAACTCCTGACCTCAAGCAATCCGCCGGCCTCAGCCTCCCAGAGTGCTAGGATTACAGGCGTGAGCCACCGCGCTGGGCTAAAAATTTTTTTTAATTTCAGCATATTATGGGGGTACAAATATTTAGGATACTATATTGTCTTTGCCTCACCCAAGTCAGAGCTTCAAGTGTGTCCATCCCCCAGGCGGTGTGCACCACACCCATTAGTTGTATATATATACCTGTCTCCTCCCCCCAACCATCTGCGACAGTTGATGAATGTTATTACTATATGTGCGCTTAAGTGTTGATCAGTTAATACCAATATGATGATGAGTACATGTGGTGCTTGTTTTTCCTTTTTTTTTTTTTTTGGGACAGAGTCTCGCTTTGTGGCCCAGGCTAGAGTGAGTGCCGTGGCGTTAGCCTAGCTCACAGCAACCTCAAACTCCTGGGCTCAAGCAATCCTGCTGCCTCAGGCTCCAAAGTACCTGGGACTACAGGCATGTGCCACCGTTGGCCAATTAATTTCTTTCTATTTTTAGTAGAGATGGGGTCTCGCTCTTGCTCAGGCTGGTTTCGAACTCCTGACCTCCAGCAATCTGCCCACCTCGGCCTCCCAGAGTGCTAGGATTACAGGCGTGAGCCACCGCGCCCGGCCCAACTTCTTTTCTCTAAGAGTTGGTTTCACAGCGTTAAAGAGCCCTAAGAGAACAACAGAGGTACGAACTCCCTCCCAACCCTCCCAGGACCTTATTCCAAGGACTTTGATAAAGTCAGCCTCCCAGAAAAAAGAAAAAAACAATACAAAAAGCAAACACAGCCGCTCCACAGCCACCTCTGTTATCAGTCTGCAGCAAGGAGAAAAAAAAAAAAAAACATTTTTACCCTTTAAAAACAGCAAGCCGGCCGGGCGTGGTGGCTCATGCCTGTAGTCCTAGCTCTCTGGGAGGCCGAGTCGGGCGGATTGCTCGAGGTCAGGAGTTCAAAACCAGCCTGAGCAAGAGCTAGACCCGTCTGTACTATAAATAGAAAGAAATTAATTGGCCAACTAAAAATATATACAAAAAATCAGCCGGGCATGGTGGCGCATGTCTGTAGTCCCAGTTACTTGGGAGGCTGAGGCAGGAGGATCGCTTGAGCCCAGGAGTTTGAGGTTGCTGTGAGCTAGGCTAATGCCATGGCACTCACTCTAGCCTGGGCAACAAATCGATACTCTGTCTCAAAAAAAAAAAACAGCAAGCCAAGGCTGGGCGTGGTGGCTCATGCCTATAATCCTAGCTCTCTGGGAAGCCCAAGATGGCGGATTGCTCAAGGTCAGGAGTTTGAAACTAGCCTGAGCAAGAGCCAGACCCCATCTCTACTATAAATAGAAAGAAGTTAATTGGCCAACTAATATATATAGAAAAAATTAACCGGGCATGGTGGCGCATGCCTGTAGTCCCAGCTACTCGGGAGGCTGAGGCAGTAGGATTGCGTGAGCCCAGGAGATTGAGGTTGCTGTGAGCTAGGCTGACGCCACAGCACTCACTCTAGCCTGGGCAACAAAGCAAGACTCTGTCTCAAAAAAAAAAAAAGAAAAAAAACAGCAAGCCATGTGGCCTCAGCATGGTCTCTCCTCCTTTTGGCTGTCACACGGTCTCCCTTGTGTCTCTTTCCTTCTTTGTTTCTTTCTTTCTCCAGAAAGTAAAATAAGTGTTTACTTCGTTATATCCTAGTCTTTGTGGGAGAAATCTTTCTACAACCAGGCCAGGCTGTGAGCTCCTCCTCAGTCCCCACACTAACAGATATGCCTCAAAAAGACTCTTAAGGGAAAGGTACTTACACCTGTGATATCAGTGAGTCATTTCCAGCCTGGCAAAACTCAGAAAACAGGAGAAAAAGCAATTTTCCTTATGCGTACAGATGGACCCAGGGACTTATATACCATTTTAACAAAGCACAGTAAATCTGTGGAGATGTGACAACACAGAGTATATTAAGTTTAGGCTTCTGGCCAGGAGTAGTGGCTCACTCCTGTAATCCCAGCACTCTGAGAGGCTGAGGCGGGCGGATTGCTCAAGCTCAGGAGTTCGAAACCAGCCTGAGCAAGAGTGAGACTTCGTCTCTACTATAAATAAAAAATAAATTAATTGGCCAACTAATATACATAGAAAAAATTAGCTGGGCATGGTGGCACATGCCTGTAGTCCCAGCTACTCGGGAGGCTGAGGCAGGAGGATCACTTGAGCCCAGGAGTTTGAGGTTGCTGTGAGCCAGGCTGACGCCATGGCACTCACTCTAGCCTGGGCAACAAAGTGAGACTCTGTCTCAAAAAAAAAAAAAAAAAAAAGTTTAGGCTTCTGGGGGCTGTAAACTGTGGAGAGATAAATATATGGGAGACACTACTGGAAGATAAGGATTATTTAGTAAAGGTTTCTGAGTATGAGCAACTAATCTCAGTGTTCACCCTGGTGACAGGTTTTGTTCCCTTCAACCTGGTGTGTGAGAAGAACTCAGGGCCCCTCCACAGAGGGAAATTTAGGCCCTGCTTTCAGGCACATAGAGGGAGAGCAGAAAGCCTTACTTATGTCTGTTCCTTCTCAATTTTCTTCAGCTCAAAATAATCTTTATGCCAAAGTCTCACCACAAATAAACCACGTTTGGAACTGGCACGTTACGTAGGCATATCCTGATTCCCTTCATGACTCTCACAGGGTTGATGAAGTAAATGAGTTAGAACATTAGAAGGGCCTAGAAAAGTGCCTGCTACAAATGTCCGCTTGTTAATGCTGAAGCTGAGGAAACGACACCCCAAACGACTGCGGCTCTGGATGTCAGAGTGAGAGCCTCTGGGGACAGCACACCCAAGGAAGGGCGTCCTCTGAACTTCCAACCTCGACCTACAGCCAGGATCCTGGAGAGGATACTCAGATGTCCCGAACCCCCTCCCCAGACATCGCATCGGCCAGGGGACGTTGAGGCACGTGGCAGGAAGGCAGATGAGAATGGCGGCACACCTGGAGCTCAGGGGCACTTTGTCCCAGGCTCTCCTCCGTTCTTCAGGCCCATCATCTCCCCTGAAAACGGTTTACTCTTCCTAAAAATCGCCTACGTCCCACTCCCTGTCCCCTGTGAAGAGGCTGTGCTTGCTTCTAAATCTCACAGGGCTGCTGGGTGCCCCCTTGGTGTCCCGCGGGGCCTGTGCTCGGGTGAACGTGTGTGCCTCGCCTCCTGCTGCCCTGCCTGCGGCTGCGCATCTCAAACTCAAACAGCGAAGACCAGATGGGAGGGAGGAGGTTCCTTTGTGCTGCATCACTGTGGAGCAAAAGAGGCTGGCGGGTGCTGAACTTCCCACGGGCTACTTAGTGAGCACGCTGCCCTTTATTCCAGAATGTTCCAAATGATTCTGGGCTCCATGAGGGGTGCTACTTTATAAAACTAGAAATTACAACTGCATCCTCCGATAGAGGATTAGAGGTAGCGGATTCTCACCTTTCTTAGACATTTAACATTTTGTAGTTTTGTGGACATTTGAGTTATACAGGACCCGGGGACTTTTTTCCTGCATGTGTATTTTTCTGGTCATCTACCTTGACAACAAACAGCTTTAACTTTTAAAATGTATGTACATTTTCAACACAAGACAGAAGAGTAGGATGCCCCATGTCCCTTCAGCAACACTGACTCGCATGTTTCAGTTCTTGGCAGATGGCTTTCCTTCCACAGCCATATGGGGGAGGCACACCCTGTAGTAGAAACCAGTTGGGAAGGACCTGGGGAAACTGGTCTGATGGGCAGGTTGAGAAATGTTTACTTGATTGGGCAGCTGAGGCACCCATGGAAGGTAGGGGTGGGGAGGGAGGGGAAACCTCTGCCCCCTCCTCCCCACCAAGACCACTGCTGGGCCAGGCTCACCTGAGATGAGAGCTCACTCCAGGGGTCTGCACCCCTGGCATGATAAAGCTGTCCCCAGACCCTGCCCATCTTGCCTCTACTGACAACAGCATCCACCAGGAACAAGGGATGGGGTGGTCCAGCCCACACTTGTGGCACCAGGAACTGGCTGGCAGCCACATTTCTGATGGACATGGACCCTCCCGGGCAATTTGCAGCAGCAAGGTCAGGAGGGCAGGGGCCTCCAGGTCATGGACTCCTGCCCATCACCTCGCAGGTGAGGCCCCTGGGCCCCAGCAACTTCCCACCTGGGAGCTGGTTAGAAATGCAGAGTCTCAGGCCCACCCCAGACCTACTGAACCGAATCCGCATTGTAAGGGGAGCCTCCTGCCCATCTTCACACTTGGAACATTTGAGGCCAATGCACTCAATAGTATGGCCTGGAGGAGGGGACACTGGGTGCTGGAGCTCAGCAGTCTGGGTGGGCAAGCATCTCGTCCAGTGGTGCCCGCTCCTGTCCCAGGGGGCTCAGGAGTGGGGCGGGACAGCGGCTCTTCCCGTTTCTGATAAATTTCTGTTGGCAGGGCCGGCTGCAGAGGTCACCTTAAGTCCTCCAGGGCAAGAGGAACCTTCTTAACTAAACACACTGCTGAGGATGGCCCCTTCCTGTTGCCCTTGCTGGAAATTTCAAGCCCTCAAGCTAACCTTTCAGGAAAACCTTTCCTGTGTTAATTAGAAACCCACTTAGCCAAGTATTCCCTGGGCTGAGTCATATTGGAGAAAAGTAAAGTATTTCACAAAGACTTTTCTTCGAAATTTTGATACTTTTTGAAAGTCCAATGGTAGTACATGCTTTAAAAAACCTTTTTTGAGAAATGCTGACCCTTGTAAGAGTAAAATGCACAGGCCAGCTGTTTAGCTTCTCACTTCCCAGCTTCTGCCACCCCCCAAGGTGACCAGACCACCTGCAGGGCACCCAGTGTCCTGCAAACCTTTCTCTTTGCATGCGAAAAGACCTCACAGCCCTACAGGCCTCTGGAACCCTTTTCACCTGGACCTAACCTTTCTCCTTTACAATCTTTTGGCACTTTCTTCTAAAGTGATAATGGCTTGACTAATCAACCCTCTATTGGCTAAGCTCATTAAGTGATTTCAGCCAGTGCGGGAGTGCCCCAGGCCACCTGGAGGCTCTAAGGGAGAAACGCACAGGAGGTGGCACTTTTCCAAAAACAGCCAGTACTGTCCTGAACTCTGTGTGTGTAACTCGCTAATCCTCACAACTAACCAGTGAGGCTTTGTTCCAATTTTATCAACCTACCCAAAGATGTCATTAAAAGCAATTATTTTCCTCCAGTGCAGGATCCTGCCTAGGGTCAAGTGTTGCATTCAGTTGTTCAGACCAGGCCTTCTGAGGGGCACAGAGGCACTACTATTGTGCTGAAAGGGACAAGAAAGCCTCCGTGACAAAGGCTGAGATTTGTAGAATCTGGGCAAAGGGGTAAATGCAGTTTCTTTTACTATTTTGTTCTTCTTTCACGTATGTTTAAACATGTCGGTAAACTCCCGTTAAAGCAAATCAAGCAAACAGACTGGAAACACATGCCAAGCCCACGGCTGTGAGCCGGGACTGTCCGGCCAGAGCAGAGGTCGGGCTCCCTGTGTCCAGGTTCACACCCAAAGCTCCTGAGAAGGTGAAGCAGGACCCAGGCCACAGGCCTCACCCCATGTCCTTGTTGTCACCTGCTGTCCAGGTGAAGGGAACCGCCCTCTGGAGGGACGGGGAGGGGCCAAGGGCACTCTCTGGCTGTGAGAGACTGGGGCACGGTCTCCCCTGAAGGGAAGGAACTGGGGCATCTGGGAGGGGAGCTGGAGGCCTAGGGTCCCCTGACCAGTCCTCCCGTCCAGGCTACCTGCGCCACACGTTTCCTTTGTCCCTGGCAGGCCTGGAGGCAGCGGGTGGAGCGTCCAGCCGGGGCAGAGTGTCCGGGTGGCAGCTGGACAGTCCCCAGCCCTCCCCCAGCACCGGCGCCATCCCTGCCCACCCCTCCTTCGGGCTCTCCCACACGAACAGAACGGGGAAGGACTGGGGAGATGTGCAGAAATCCACCCTTTCTCCCACCGGTGCCCCTTCAAACCCTCACGCCTGGCATTCGGAGCCTACAGTTAAGGATTCTGAGAATTCAGGACGGGAAAAATCGACATGTCTATTTTTGCTAATCTTTAATTACAATCTGGCATTTCCTTCCATTGTGCGTGCAGGCATCACACGACAGTAGCATGGGCGGGCCTGGGACTCTGTCACCAATGCAAGCGCAGATGTTTTCTAATCACACCAGTCGTTGGGGACACTGTGAAAATCTTTTATGTTCACGATGCCCTGAAAGCCGTGGTGGGCCTCAGGCCCCTACCAGTTCTGGCTAGAGAATATGTTCATAAATAATTACCTAATGCACACGGCGATTGTGTCGTGATATCATTTCTTCCCTCTTTAATCCTTGGAGTCTTACTTTATGCATTGAAGAACATCACTCTGACAAGGGTCCATGGGCTTTACCAGACCTAGCGCTGTCTGGGCCACCTCCTGCCCTCAGACTCACCAGCCAGCCTTCGCTCCTGACCTCCCTGTTCACACTGCTGTGTGCCCGGTGTCACCTTCCTCTTCAGGGCAGCCACACGCTGCCATCTGCTAGGGTTGGCCCACACGGCACCCTGGTGCTATTGGTTCCTTCTTCTTGTCCTTCTGTTCTTTCTGTTCCCTTTGTTCCTGGGTGGTGGACACCCCACCCACAATGAGGACCAGGACCAGGTTGGCAGCAGAGCACCGAACAGTGGGTCTCAGAGCCTGAGGCAGGGGCATTGTGGTTTCAATGTCAGGCTCAAGGAATATTTTAAAACAAGCCACTCTTTGCATAGATACAGGAACACAAGGGACATTGCAAAGTTTGAAAGAAAATGGGGTGAGAAGGTTCTCTCCCACCCTGTCCCTGGGCTTCAAATATTACCAGATTATCCCTCCTTCCAGAGCCTTCCAGCACACTTATAGCCAAATGGCAATGTGTCTTTCATCCCTGCCTTTATTTATTTATTTTGAGACAGAGTCTCACTTTGTTGCCCAGGCTAGAGTGAGTACCCTGGTGTCAGCCTAGCTCACAGCAACCTCAAACTCCTGGGCTCAAGCAATCCTGTTGCCTCAGCCTCCCGAGTACCTAATATATATTTTTCTATATATATTAGTTGGCCAATTAATTTCTTTCTATTTATAGTAGAGACAGGGTCTTGCTCAGACTGGTTTCAAACTCCTGACCTTGAAAGATCGGCCCGCCTTGGCCTCCCAGAGTGCTAGGACCTGCCTTTATTTTATTTATTATTATTATTATTTCAGCATATCACAAGGTTACAAATTTAGGTTACGTATATTGCCCTTGCCCCACCTGAGTCAGAGCTTCAGCCATGTCCATCCCCCAGAGGGTGCCCACCAGGCCCTTCAGGTGTGAATATACCCATCCCCTCCTCCCCCTCCCACCTGCCCAACACCCGATGAATGTTATTAGTACATGTGTACTTAAGTGTTGATCAGTTAATACCCATTTGACAGTGAGTAGCCTGCCTTTATTTTTTTATTTTATTTTATTTATTTATTTATTTATTTATTTTTGAGACAGAGTCTCACTCTGTTGCCCAGGCTAGAGTGAGTGCCATGGCATCAGCCTAGCTCACAGCAACCTCAAACTCCTGGGCTCAAGTGATCCTCCTGCCTCAGCCTCCTGAGTAGCTGGGACTATAGGCACACGCCACCATGCCCGGCTAATTTTTCTATATATTTTTAGTTGGCCAATTAATTTCATTCTATTTTTAGTAGAGATGAGGTCTCCCTCTTCCCAGAACTGGTCTGAACTCCTGAGCTCAAATGATCTGCCTGCCTTGGCCTTTCCAGAGTGTTAGGATTTCAGGCATCAGCCACCGCGCCCAGCCCTGTAGATTGGCCTTTTAGCTGAGGACTTTATCTGTGTGATCACAAGTCCAAGTGTTGAAGCACCCTCGTCTCTGTCTACTCAGAGACTACCCTCACTTTCCTAAGCCAACCTGGGCTCTTGGTAATAAATGCCACCCTCCTACTACAGGACCCTTCTGCAGCCAACCAGGTCTGCTTCCTGGCTTCCCTTGCTGGGGGTCAGGCAGTCTGGCAGTCATTGGCCATGGACACCTCAGTGCCAGGGGGAGATGTTCCAGCAGGTCAGAGCTCCCTGGGGTGGGCTTCCCTCTCCTGACCAGGGCGTGGGGGCTGGGTCGGAAGGGAGAGTTCTCATGGCCAAGTCAGGCAGGTAGCTGAGGGTCAAGACTGCCAGGGTCAACTATGAACTGACTCTCGACTTCTCTGGGCTTCCTTTTCCTGCTTTGGGAAAATCCTGCATAGGGTTATCATGCGGACGAAATTAGATAACCCACTTGAAACACTTCATGCAGCGTCTGGCACATAGTGAGTGTTCAGTAAATTCGGGCAGGTTCTCTAGGCACCGAGGACACAGCAGTGAGCAAAAGCAACGCCCTGCCCTCCTGGCCCCTGCCTTGTGGAGAGGAAGCTGCTAGACAAGAGCAGTGCTGTGAGCCATGGTGCCGCCAGGGAGAGTGTAAGGCCGGGTGACCCAGGAGAGGGAGCGGTGGGGACAGATTTGCAGGTCAGGAAGGGAGCACTGGAGCAGAGAACAGAAGGAAGTGGCAATCATGGGGACTACGGTTATATTATTGTGGTGCCGCTCCTGCGTGTTCCCAGAGCACTTTCCCGGTCACTTAGTCCTTTGGAGACCCAGCCGGTTCCCATCTCCATTGCTCAGGAGGCCGACCTCCGCAAACGCCTGTAGGACAAACACATTTCTGCTGGTGAAGTTAGTGGGGCGTGTGCACGCAGGGTCCCCGGTTCCGGACTATGTTCGGATGGAAGGTTTTTCTGGCTTTGGACTTTCCTCCATTGCTCTCTGCAGCACAATTCCGCACCACCACAAAAGCATGACCAAGATCTGCCTCCTACACACCCCCAGCAGGAGCGATTGTTCTTGGGGAAACTGGCCCACTGCTTCCAGCGTGACGTGGGGAGGCCGGCCCAGCGAGGCCCAGAATAGAAGGGCTAAATTTAAACCCGTGTGCAGGCTTCAGGGAGCCAGGGCCCCGCCCTCCAGGTGGACAGTCGCCCCCCAGCCACGCCCCGCGCCCTCCCAGACTGGAAACTGTTGCCGGCCTGGCTGCCCAGCCCTGGTTCCCTCCCAGGGAAATATGTCTCACCGCAGTGGCAGGATCTGCTCTGGAATTTCCCTGCAGCCATGAAACACCCTCCTGGCGGAGCTGCTCTGACTGGGACACGCCTAGAGCCTGAGGGGACACGCCCAGAGACACACACTTGTAAACAGAAACAGAAGGAGGTCGGGAAACCAGGGACCCTCGGGGAAGGCGCTGCAGCCCAGCTCTGTCTCCTCCCTGTGCCCGGTGAGAGAATCAGCTCCTTGTCCCCAACCCCTGTTTTCACCTCTGCAATATTAAGATAGATCCTGGAAAACTCAGGACAGAACAGAACTTCAGAGGAATTATCCTAGAAAGTTCTCCGATTAGTTCAAAGACGTTGCTTTCATTGCTTAAAATAATTTTAAATTCTTCAAAAAAAATTTTTTTTGGAACCAGCTTTAGCACACACGAGTCCTCCTCCTTAAATTTCTAGACATTTCTTTTTTGCTTAGAATAACCACTATGCTTGGTCCCAAGACACTTGGTGCTGGTTCCACATACTGTTTTGTTTTGTTTTGTTTTGTTTTGTTTTGTTTTGTTTTGTTTTGTTTTGAGACAGAGTCTCACTTTGTTGCCCAGGCTAGAGTGAGTGCCCTGGCGTCGTCAGCCTGGCTCACAGCAACCTCAAACTCCTGGGCTCAAGCAATCCTTTTGCCTCAGCCTCTGGAGTAGCTGGGACTACAGGCATGCGTAGTCATGCCTGGCTAATTTTTTCTATATATATTAGTTGGCCAATTAATTTCTTTCTATTTATAGTAGAGGTGGGGTCTCGCTCTTGCTCAGGCTGGTTTTGAACTCCTGACTATGAGCAATTCGCCCGCCTCAGCCTCCCAGAGTGCTAGGATTACAGGCATGAGCCACTGCGCCCTGCCTGGTTCCACATATTGAATTTAAGATTCCTGAAAGGACAATGAGAAGGGTCTGGCAGATGCTATCACTAGAGCCAAACCCACCTGAGGCCCACAGCTGGCCCCAGAAGGGGACAACTGTCCTGCAAGGGCAAGTTCCCCTCTCTAAACTCAGTCAGGAGCAGGTCCCACTAGAGCCTTAAACAGCTGGACACTCAGACCCACTCACACACACACTCGGGCACACTCACTCTCACACACACTCTCACTCCCACACACTCTCACGCACACTCTCACACACACTCTCACTCCCACACACTCTCACGCACACTCTCACACACACTCTCCCACGCACACTCTCACACACACACTCTCACACTCAAACTCATACGCTCACACACACACTCTCACACTCAAACTCATACGCTCACACACACACTCTCACACGCACACTCTCACTCCCACACACACTCCCACGCACTCACACTCAAACTCATACACTCACACACACACTCTCACACACTCTCACTCCCACGCACACTCTCACACACACACTCTCACACACACTCCCACTCCCACACACTCACACTCAAACTCATACACTCACACACACACACACTCACACGCACACTCTCACACACACTCTCACACACACACTCTCACACTCAAACTCATACACTTACACACACATGCACACACACTCACACATACGCACACACGGCCAATGGAAACTTCAGGTTTCAGCCACGACTCCCAGGGCAGCAGGGGAGGACCCCACGTGCACCTCCCAAGCTTAGTGCAGCCTCTGACAGAGGGCGGGGACTGTCACTGACGCAGTGGGGCGGGTCCCAGCCCTGCACTACGGCCACGCAGGCTCTGCCGCAGGCTCTGCCACAGGCTCCGTGAGTAGACAGAGCGCTGAGGGGACACACCCAACACACTGGGTTGCCTGGCAACAGGGCAGCATCACGCAGGGCTGCACGTGGGCGACACGCTGGTGCTGTGTGGGCAGGGCAGGACCGCAGGAAGCCGCTGCCCAGTGCGACTGTGGCCATGGGGAAAAGCCCCACGCAGAAGCGGCTGGCACCTGAAGGGCCCACTCACCCCCACCCGGTGCTTACCCAGACTGGGACCGTGTCCAGGCAGGCCCCAACCTCCAGTGACGCCTCAGCAAGACAAGCTCTCTTCTAGTGGCCAGTCTGGTGTCCTCGCCTCCTTTTGTTTCCTCTTGGAAAATCTTTGGCTTTTCAATTTTAATCAGCCAGTGACCAGTCTATTTCTGTAACTCCTGAGCAATAGCCAAAGATTGTTCTTGTGAAACGGCCACAGTGACTGACAAATCTTGCCTCTGACCTTTGTTTTCAAATTCAACTGTGCAAACACTGAACACTCAACTAGAACACTTGGAGGACAATGATTTTTTTTTTTCTTAGAGAAGGGGACTCCCCTTGCTGCTCAGGCTGGACTTGAACTCCTGGGTTCAGCCATCTTCCTGCCTCAGCCTCCAGAGTAGCTGGGCCTCCAGGCCCACACCAGCAATTTCTACAATTCACCGACACACTGCGCTTGGGATCTTCCTCGGCCTCTGAGTGCAGAGAAAGGCGAGCTGCCCAACACCGCAGCGATTCTCAGAATCCTGACTTGGGAATGGAAAACGACGATCCCCACAGCCACGGGGCCCTGACAGTGTGGGGCCAACGGCAGGGACGGGCTCCTGGGCTGCCCCCTGACGTCTTAGGGATGGGGACACCCAGGACTCAACCCGGCCTGGTTTCCACACTGTGACCCCACCTGGGATCAGGCAGGACTCCCGTGTACGGCTCAGGTGGCCTGTCTCCTGGGGGGCTGTGCCTCGGTGGCTCCGGGACGTCCTGCTGTGTGGACTGTGCAGGGAGGGAAACATTTCCTCGCCCATTGCCCGGCTCGTGGCTGAGGCCCCTGGGAGAACGACAGACGAACAAGAGACAAGCACACAGGTGTATTAATATAAGTTTGGGTGACATGGGAGCCTTTGTAAGTGAAGACCCAAAGGAACAGGTGCTGTGTATTTTGCGTGCTGGGTTCGATGGTGAGGGTGACAGCCGGGACGGGCGTGGCTGGCTAAATCAGTGTGATCTAACGGTGACAGACCGAGGGATGCTCAGCAAGACCTGTTTGTTCAGAGTCTTGTCTGTGTCCCCGTCTGCTCAGAGATAAGGATGCTCCTGTCCTCCAGGGTGCCGGGCAGCGAGAATGAGGGTCTTGTCACCTGCCTCAGGGAGAAGGGGGAGGGGAAGGTGAGAGAGGCCTTTCTGCTTCTGGGGTTTGCTCACATGTCCAGGTGCGATATTTGGGGCTGGTGTGTCCCCAAGTCCATGGGTTCTATCCCCTTCTCAGGATGTTTCAGACACTGTGTTGCTTTGGGATTAATCTGGTTTCCCCAGCCAGGGCAGGTCTCTCCTGCCCCACCACCCCGCAGGACTCACCTAGGGACGTCTTCAGATCTGCACATGGCATCTGGCCACCATCCTTAGTCCTTACTCCCTCTGTTCCCTTCTTCCCTCTCCCTCTCCTCCTTCCCCGACCTGGAACAGCTGCCCTTTGAACTGGGACCTCTGTGAATGCCCACTCAAATATATCAGCCTCTGATGGTTTTTTTTTTTATTTCGGCATATTATGGGGGTACAGATTTTAAGGTTTCAATAAATGCCCATTTCCCCCCCTCAGCCTCTGATGGTTTAATTAATTATTTATTTTAGTGATGAGGTCTGGCTCTGTGTGACACCCAGGCTGTTGTGCAGTGGCATCATCATAGATCACTCTAGCCCCCAACTCCTGGGTTCAAGTGATCCTCCTGCCTCAGCCTATGGACTATCTGGGACTACATGTACAGAACAAGTCCTTTCATTTTTATTAATGCATTTCTGTTTATCTTTTATATTTTTATTTCATTTTTTAAATGAATAAACTTAAAATACCAAAGAATAATATAAATCTCAATGAAATAATTCTCCCAGCTTGACTGGCACAATTAGAACATTAGTAAGCCCAAAGGGCTAAGTTAACCACGGCATTGGTGGTGTAGTGGTTAGCATAGCTGCCTTCCAAAGGGCTAAGTTGATGGCTACTACACTCATGATTTAGTTTTACCTTCCCTTGCCTGACTGGTGCCACTGGTGCATGAAGCTGGTTGGCGAGAGTTTAAGGGGTTGAGTAAGGCAGTTTGTTATTAGCTTTTGACAATAGTGTTTCTGTTTGAAGTAGAATTTGTGAATAGCTGCACAGCTCAACAGTAATTTTTAATTATGTCTGCTTAACAGCCCATCATGGGTTGTTTTTTTAATGATTTTTTAATGAGGATTGGGAATTGCAGTATTCTTGTTTCTGCTAAAGATAAGATGATTTGCTTGCTTTGTGATACTGCAATGTCAGCATTAAAGAAATCAATGCTCATCAGCATTATAACACTCATAAGGACCACATATATTTTAAATTAGAGGGTGAGACGCAAAGGTTGTATTGCAGAAATTAAAAGATGAAAAGCAAAAGAAGAGACAATTCTTTCAAGCAGCAATAAGACCTGGAAATAATGCCACTGAAGCAACTTATAAAGTAGCTTATACATTTGGGGGAAAAGGAAAGCCAGTAAGTAATGTAGAAATTGTGAAAGAACACATTGTCAAAGTTGTAGGATGCTTAGAGCATGATAACATTTCAAAGTACAAACAACTGCCTCTTTCAAGGAGAACCATAACTGATCAGCAGCATGAATTAGCCTTCAACTTAACAGAACAAATTCATGTAGTACGTCAAAAGGAAAATATGTATTATTCAATTGCTTTGGATGAATCAACTGATACTATAGACTCAGTGTAGGTTTTATACTTCATTTGGCTCATAACAGAAGATTTTCTTTGCTACAAAGGGTTACTCACTTTGGGCACTCTTGGGAACTGAACATGGTGAATAGATATCTTCAGCAACTTTCCAGATAATGTCAGGAAGTTGGACTGAATTTGGTACCTTCAGTGAGTGTATATATAGATGATGCACCTTCCATGATAGGAAAACATGAAGGGTTTATTGCACAGATAAGAAAAAAAGTATTAACAGATCCAGATGCTCTCATTTCTTTTCATTTGTCTTGCATCAGCAAAATCTCTGTGCTAAAGCTACTATTTTAAGTGACACTTTGCAACAAGTTATAAGTATTGTTAACTTTGTGCAAATGCAACATGGCATTGTCAGTTTGGTAATTTGCTAAAGTTGAATGATGAGGTATTCAGTCTGGATTTGCCATATCGTTGTAAAGTGTGTTGGCTATCGCAGGGACAGGTGTCAGCCAAAATTTTATCTCTGCAAGAACAGGTAGTTAAATTTTATGAGAACAGAATCAGCAATGTGAATTATTATTATTTTTTTGTGACACAGAGTCTTGCTCTCATTGCCTGGGCTAGAGTGCTGTGGTGTCATCATAGCTCACTGCCACCTCAAACTCCCCATCAAGGCATCAGCTTCCCAAGTACCTGGGACTATAAGCGTGCACCTCCACACCTGGCTATTTTTCCACTTTCTGTAGAGACAGGGTCTCGCTCTTGCTCAGGCTGGTCTTGAACTCCTGAGCTCAAGCGTTCCTCCCACCTCGGCCTCCTGGAGTGTTAGGATTCAGGCATGAGTCACTGTGCTCGGCCTGAATTATTGAGAGAGAAGCTTTCTATAGAAATGCAACATTTTTGTGTGATATCATGTCAAGTCAAAATGATGAATATTTCTTTGCAAGGTAAAACTGTCTGTCCTTTTTCAAAACACTTCTTCAAAAGGAAACGTCAAGCGAACATTTTCCCCAGTTGGCAAAGGTCATTGATAGGCAGGATGATACATGCACATTATTTGACAAATACGTGGCTGTTACAGACCTACTAATTGGAGAATACAACGAAAGGGTCACTGACTTTGAGAATCACAAAATCACACTCAGATTAACATTTCAGCCTCACCTAGTTGATATCACCAAGGCACCCAAAGAACTACAGATGGAATTGATTGAGCTTTCAGTAGATAACATTTTAAAGTCATTGTTTGAGGCTAACAAAGATTCAGTTGAAACATAGAAAAATGCTGTAAACACTTTCTTGCTTTTCAGCCACTTGTTTCTGTAAATCTATATTCTTCTACCTAACCCAAATCAAGACACCCTTAAGGTCACAAATGACTGACCTCCATCTAGAGCAGGGGTCCTCAAACTTTTTAAACAGGGGGCCAGTTCACTGTCCCTCAGACCATTGGATGGCCGGACTATAGTTTAAAAAAAAACTATGAGGCCCGGAGCGGTGGCTCACGCCTGTAATCCTAGCACTCTTGGGAGGCTGAGGCGGGCAGATTTCTCAAGGTCAGGAGTTCGAAACCACCCTGAGCAAGAGCGAGACCCCATCTCTACTATAAATAGAAACAAATTAATTGGCCAACTAATATATATACAAAAAATTAGCCAGGCATGGTGGCGCATGCCTGTAGTCCCAGCTACTCGGGAGGCTGAGGCAGCAGGATCACTTGAGCCCAGGAGATTGAAGTTGCTGTGAGCTAGGCTGACGCCACGGCACTCACTCTAGCCTGGGCAACAAAGCGAGACGCTGTCTCAAAAAAACAAACAACAACAACAAAAAAAAAACTATGAACAAATTCCTATGCACACTGCACATATCTTATTTTGAAGTAAAAAAAAACACGGGCAAAAACACCCGCATGTGGCCCAGGGGCCATAGTTTGAGGACGCCTGATCTAGAGGATCAACTAAAACTGGGGACCTCCATGCAGCAACCAGATATTCAAATGCTTGGCAACAAAAAGCAGACACAACAAAGTCATTAAAAGGTTATTTAAAAGCTGGGCGCGGTGGCTCACACCTGTAATCCTAGCACTCTGGGAGGCGAGGCAGGCGGATTGCTCCAGGTCAGGAGTTCGAAACCAGCCTGAGCAAGGGTGAGACCCGTCTCTACTAAAAATAGAAAGAAATTAATTGGCCAACTAATATATATAGAAAAAATTAGGTAGGCATGGTGGCGCATGCCTGTAGTCCCAGCTACTCGGGAGGCTGAGGCAGGAGGATTGCTTGAGCCCAGGAGTTTGAGGTTGCTGTGAGCTAGGCTGACGCCATGGCACTCGCTCTAGCCTGTGCAACAAAGTAAGACTGTCTCAAAAAAAAAGGTTAGTTAACTTTAAAATTAACAGTTTTCATTTTTTTAAATTAAGTACATGGTAGTTAGATTTTACAAAATAATGTACATTTTTAAGTATATCTAATTGAAGTTTCTTGAATGCGGCCTTATTTGATTACGGCTAAATTAATGCGGCCTTCCAGCATGAAAAGCTTTCCCCACCTGCACTGGGGAACTTGAAGGACAAAGATTAACCAGGCAAGTTCAAAGGCGCTCAGGTGGGAAGGAAGCTGGGGCACTGAGTTCAAGAGAACAACAGGTTAAATCTGGATGAAGCTGAGTTAGGGGCAGTGAGGTCAGAGCAGGCCCAGATGATGCAGAGCCTTGAAGAAGAATCTAGAAGAATCCACCTTTTACTTGAATGAGCCATTAGATAGTTTTAAGCAAGACAGCCATGGGATCTTTACCTGGTTAAAGCATCACTGGCTGTCAGACAGAAAATGAATTCATCACACGTACCACCTACTGTCTGGCACATGAGCATTTCTGGAAGTCTTCTGTGGATGGGCTGTTAGTTTTAATCTGCATTTGTACAATTTGTACATTTGTACAATAACCTGCCTGTTGTTTAGGGGCTGCAGTCTAGCACTTGGACTTGAATCCCCACACTGCCTTGCACTGAATGGGTGCTCAGTGAACATTGGCAAATCTATGAGTTGAAACTTCTGTTTCTGCTTCTCAAAGTGTGGTCCTCAGACCAGCATCAACACCACTGGGGAGCTTGTAGGAAATGCAGAATCTGAGGCCCCACCCAGGCCTACTGAATGAGAATCTGCAATTTAACAAGATCCCCGAGAAATTCCGATGCATGGTAAAGTTTAAGCAGCACTTCTATGGCCAGGCACAGTGGCTCACACCTGTAATCCAGCACTTTGAGAGGCAGAGGTGGGAGGACTGCCTGAGCCTAGGAGTTTGAGACCAGCCTGGACATCATAGCAAGACCCTGTCTCTACAAATTTTTTTTATTTATTTTGAGACAGTCTCACTTTGTTGCTGGGCTAGAGTAAATGCCCTGGCGTCAGCCTAGCTCACAGCAACCTCAAACTCCTGGGTTCTAGCAATCCTCCTGCCTCGGCCCTCTGAGTAGCTGGGACTACAGGCATGCACCACCATGCCTGGCTGATTTTTTATATATATGGTTTTTTTTTTTGAGACAGAGTCTCACTTTGTTGCCCAGGCTAGAGTAAGTGCCATGGCGTCAGCCTAGCTCACAGCAACCTTAAACTCCTGGGCTCAAGCAATCCTCCTGCCTCAGCCTCCCAAGTAGCTGGGACTACAGGCATGTGCCACCATGCCCGGCTTATTTTTTCTATATATATTAGTTGGCCAATTAATTTCTCTCTATTTATAGTAGAGAAGGGTCTCACTCTTGCTCAGGCTGGTTTTGAACTCCTGACCTGGAGCAATCCGCCTGCCTCGCTTCCCAGAGTGCTAGGATTACAGGTGTGAGCCACCACGCCCAGCCTATATATATATTTTTAGTTGGCCAATTAATTTCTTTCTATTTATAGTAGAGACGGGGTCTCGCTCTTGCTCAGGCTGGTTTGGAACTCCTGACCTTGAGCAATCTGCCTGCCTTGGCCTCCCAGAGTGCTAGGATTACAGGCGTGAGCCCGGCCTACAAAATTTTTTTTAGATTAGCCAGGTGTGGTGGTGGCATGTGCTGTAGTCCTAGATACTTGGGAGGCTGAGGCAGGAGGATCACTTGAGCCAGGACTTTGAGGTTGCAGTGAGCTATGATCATGCCACTATACTCTAGCATGGGTGAGAGAGTGAGGCCCTGTCTCAAAAAAAAAAAAAAAAAAAAAAAAGAAGCACTTCTAGAAGGTAGAATAACTTAAGGGCCTCAGAGAAATCAGTCACGGGCAGCAGGAAGTGTGTGTATGGGGGGGCAGTAAAGAGAGGCAGTCTTGAGCCCAGCTGGGATGGAGGTGGATTTAGACTTGGGGTAAGACAAGGTACATTCCAGGCTAACACCAGGCTGAAAGGAGGCGGCACATGTGAGAGGGGAGGCCAGTGGTCTGAAGCAGCCAGCCCCAGGGTCCAGCAAAATGAGGAGGAAGAGATTCCCAGGAAGACAGAAGGCTGTCTCGGGGGTGTCCCCTTGATCGCTAAACAGCAAGACTCTGGAGTGCAGCTGCTTGAGTCTGAGCTCTGACTTTGCCTCCCAGTGGCTGAGTGACCTTGGGCAAGTTTCTTTCTTTCTTGTTTTTTTGAGATGGTGTCTCACTCTGTTGCCCGAGCTAGAGTGCCGTGGCGTCAGCCTAGCTCACAGCAACCTTAAACTCCTGGGCTCAAGCGATCCTACTGCCTCAGCCTCCCGAGTAGCTGGGACTACAGGCATGCGCCACCATGCCCGGCTAATTTTTTCTATATATTTATAGTTGGCCAATTAATTTCTTTCTATTTATAGTAGAGACGTGGTCTCACCCTTGCTCAGGCTGGTTTTGAACTTCTGATCTTGAGTGATCCTCCCACCTCAGCCTCCCAGAGTGCTAGGATTACAGGTGTGAGCCACCATGCCCGGCCCCTTGGGCAAGTTTCTTAACTTGAAAGGGAGGCTCCTCTACGCTGTAGGGATAATAATCCCTGTACCAGCCAGAGCTGTGGGAAGGTTAAATGAGACAGCACGATTAGAGCGCTTACTTGGTAGAGTGCCGGGTGCAGTATAAATGTCGGGAGCACGCAATACACGTTAACTACCATGATAACAAAAGGGGGAGCTAGTCTGGGAAGGCCAGGAGAGGGCATTAGAGGCTTCTGAGAGGCCAAGCACGGTGGCTCACGCCTGTAATCCTAGCACTTTGGGAGGCTGAGGCAGGAGGATTGCTTGAGGTCAGGAGTTCGAAACCAGCCTGAGCAAGAGGGAGACCCGTCTCTATTAAAGTAGGATGAAATTAATTGACCAACTAATATATATAGAAAAAATTAGCTGGGCATGGTGGTGCATGCCTGTAGTCCCAGCTACTCGGGAGGCTGAGGCAGGAGGATCGCTTGAGCCCAGGAGTTTGAGGTTGCTGTGAGCTAGGCTGACGCCGTGGCACTCACTCTAGCCTGGGCAACAAAGTGAGACTGTCTCCAAAAAAAAAAAAAAAAGAGGCTTCTGAGATGGAGTATTGCAGCCGGCGTTTTAGAAGAAATCCAGCGTGGGTGGTTAGAGGCTGTGGACCGATGGGAGGTTACTGCAACGGGGGCGAGAGATGGTGCGAGGTGCCCTCTAGAGCTCAGAGAGGAGGGAAGCAGCTGCCCTGGGGGCGGGGAGGCAGGGATCAGGCTCTGGCATTGCTAAGGTAGGGACAGGCAGGCTCTGGGGAGATGGGCTGTGGGATGTGCCTGGCTGGGGTGGGGAGGGGGGAGTTCAGGGGACAGCTCGGAGGAGAGGTCTGGGCACCAGGGTCAGGACCAGAATCATCAGAGAGGCGACACTCAGCCACACAGGGGTTTGTGGGCGCCTCAGCACAGATGAGGCCACTGAGAGAAAATGGAGAGGAAAGGAGGAGCCCAGAGGGAGGCGAGAGGCAGGAGGTGAACTTGGGGTGTGCACAGTGGGCTCAGCTGGGGAGTCTCCCCTAAAAGTGACAATCACCCTTAGTCAATGAGTCCGAGAGGTGACTCAGCTCTCGCGGACAGGAGGCGGGACCGGGAATAACACTGGTTGGGCGCTATCCATGTGCAGACGCTGGCTTGGCAGTCCCGTACAAGCCCGGACTTAAGCAGGCTTCACAAGCCCTAGGAGGTGTTGCTATTACGAACACGGTCCCCACAGCGCCTTTGGGGAAACCCAGGCACAGCAGGGCTGGGATTATTCCAGAACCTTCAGCAGATACACATGGGTTTGGCTGCACCTGGCGTCTGTGGCAGGGTCTGTTCTGATTGGCGGATGCTTGCCCTACTGGTTCTCCAGTGTTTTGAACATCGCCCTGGCAACGCAACTGGAAGGAAGGAGCAGAATCCAAACCAGCCCACAGGGCTGGTGCCGAGCCCTGAACCACGGTCCTCTTTCCATCTAGCGCGGCCACCGCCCAGCAGCAGCACACCTCGCGACAAGGAATGCGTGTCACAGGGCTCAGAAGAATGCAAAGCACAGTATAAACACCAAGTTCGTTGACTCCTCCCAAGCAGAAGTGAGAGAAGCCCGTTGAGGCCAAAGAAGCTGGGCCATGAGAAGGCAGAGGAGACGCTGCTGTGGAGAAGCAGCATTTTCTCTGCGTGCTCAACGGGGAAACTGGGCCAGAAGGGAATCCTGCATGAGTGGAGCCCCACGGTCGGCCCCTGGGAGGCTGCAACGTGCCAGCCACCACCAGGCACGAACCAGGTTAGCTGTCTCCAGGGACGGACCGTGCCCTCCTGCACCGGCCGCCAGGGGGCGCTGCTCCCCCAGCCTTCCTCCCCCACCTGCTGGCCACAAACCAGGACTTCGGAGTCCGCGGGCGGGGAGTAGGGGAGGCGCCAGGGACTTTGAGAAGCGGCAAAGGGAGGGAAGATGCCGAATAGAGGTGGGAGCTCGTCCCCCTCACACTGGGAGGGAAGGCAGGGTGGAAGGCGGACTTATACCCACTTTCAATTCCCAAAACAGCCTTGTGGAGGAGCTCTTGTCCCCATTTTACAGATGAGAAATGTGAGGCCCAAAGGCGTTGGGTAAGCGCAGGCTAGCGAGGGGCCTGCCGGGCCGTTTGATTCCAAGGCCAGTTCCCAAGGGGACCACAGGTAGTTACCAGCGCATCTGACCCTGCTGCGTCGCTGGTGCCCGTGCCCCTGTGGACCCTATATTCAGAGCCGCGGCCAGCACCACTACCACAACCGTGTCCCCTTCTGTGTTCCAGCGACAATTCCAGCAGCAGGCCTCTTAAAGGCGGTCCCTTTTTCAGCTCGAACTTTTCTGAAGCCTGGGCTCCTGCTTAATTGCCCTCTATCTCCCAGGGACCCCCACCGGCCACCCATCCCGACAGCCCCCCATCAGGGCAGAGCCTGGGACCTCCTCTATATCCCTTCCCCAACCCCAGGGTCCCCGCGGGGCCTGGCTTTCACCGGCGACATGGCAGGCAGCAGCACAAACAATGGGACGTTTGAACCAGGAAGAGCATGTGGCTGAGGCCAAAACAGGCACCTAAGTTTTTTTTCTCAGCTCCAACCAACTCCTTTTATGGCCTCTGGGCCCAGTTCCTTCTTAAAAAGTTAGAACTGGAAAAGGCCTCAGGAGTCACTGGGTCCAACCTGCGCCAATACTTTCCTTTTCTATAGAAAAAAAAACAAAACCATCGTGCCGCCTCCCTGACTCCAGCCAGGTTTACAAGATCAGGTTAGGGCGGGCAGCATCCTGCACGGGAGGGAAACTCTAGCCCTGGGGCGGGACCTGGGCACGTCAGACCCGGTCCCCGCACCTGTAACACGGGGGCGAGCCTAACCGTGGCTTCTTCAAAGGCTCCCCACCCCCAGCTTCTGAGGTTGCATATCTAGCCCCGGGGGCCCGCCCTAACGAGCATCTACTTCGGCCCCCCAGCGTCCGACTGTTTCCTTCCCTCCGCCCAGGGAGCTGCCGGCAGCCCGCGTGTCCAGGCGCACGTGCGTGCAAGTGATCGTGTGCGTGTAGGGACGTGTGCGCACGCGTCCGCGGCAGTGCCGGGGTCTGTGCGCGCCCCCCGAGTGCCCGCCGTCACCAGCTGCCGCAGCTGCATCCGCCAGCCAGGTGGCCGTGCGCAGCGCTGCGTGTGCTCCGCGCGTCCCAGCCCCAGCCCGCAGCCGGTTGCGGCCGGGAGCACGCGGTACGCGACATCCGGGACGTTGGGGCTTCTGGGTCCCAGTCCCGGGGGCCAGCAACGCTCCCTGCCCAGCATTTTCCTGCTCCGCGAGGCGCGCGGCGGGGCGGGGGCCGAGAGCAGCCCCACCCAGTCCGGCCGACGGGGGTGGTACGGCTGCCGGGCGCGCGCCGCCCCTTCCCTGCCCGCCCCGGCGCCCCGATGGGTTTTTCCATGACTGCATCCGGCCGCGGGCCGCCTTTGTTCCCGCTGTCCCTGGCCTGCCCGTGAGCCGGCCCGCCTCTGCCCTGAGCGCCGGGGTTTTTCCAGGGCTCAACTGGAACATGGAGGAGCCGCCTCCCCGCCCCCGGCCTCCCTCGCCCTGGCGCCTCCGGCAGGCCCCCGAGTCCGTTTTCTGGAAGCCGAACCCTCCCCAGACGTGCCGCTCGGTTCCCCCATCCGCGCCGCCAGGGCTGCAACCTCCGAGCCCCACGCTGGTGCGCAAGGTTGGCCGTCACCCCGGCCCGCGCGCCTCGGCGCTTCGCGAAGGCGCTGCCAGCGCCCGGAGTCCCTCCCTGGGGCTGTGCGTCCGGGAGTACGGCGGTCGCCTCTGCCTCGGGTTGCGAAGGGCCTCACGCGTGCCCCCAAGGGGCAGGCGGAGCAGCGGCGGCAGGAGGCCTGGCCGGCCGCAGACGGAACCCCGCGCGCCCGGGAGGACGGCGCGCCGCGGCTCCCGCGCAGAAACGGCTCCCGCCCCCGCGGGAAAAAGGGCACACGCGCGGGCAGAAAGTGACAGAACTCGGGGGACGGCTCCGTGCCCCCCGCTGTCAGGAAGAGGAGATAAGCCGAAAGTGGACCCCGGAGAAATGGGCGAGGCCGGGTTTAGAGGGTGGGGAAACATTACATAGAGTGAAGGCAGTCCGGGAGCCCCGCGTCCCCAACTTGGGTCCCCATTTGCCCTGTAGGGACTGCGCGTCCGCGGCCTGGTCCTGTCGGCTCTCAGTTTAATTCCGTTCTGGTGTCTCTGCGCGCCCGGGAGCCTCCCACCTAGTCACCCGCCATGTTGGCGGGAAAAGTGTCAGAAACGCCGTGTTCGCTTCCGAGTGAGGCTTGCTAAGCTCTGCAGGACACGCCAGCCTCGCAGGGGCCAACAGGCTGGGGTGCGAGGGTGAGGGGAGAGTGTGGGCCGAGGAAGGGGTCCCAGATTAAAGGGTGTCTGCCTCCAGGTGGGTTTGGAACCCCACGCAGGGCCCCTTCCCGCAGCCGGCAGGAGGCGGCCATGCCTGCCTGTAGATGGCAGAAGACCTGGACGTGCGGGTAGGAGGAGGACGGAGGGGGAGGGACACCCAGGTCTGCAGAGGCCCAGAGCTGTCTTGCTGTGCGGGGTCAGAGGTCGCGCCCAGTCGGCCCTTAGAGTGCCAGTTCCCTGGCCTAAGCAGCAATGGGGAGCCAACAGGCTGCTTTGGAAGGGTCCTTTGCGAGGTGGCCTTTGTCAGCTTTGCCTGCCTTCTCAGGTGTCCTGTGTCTGAGCGCCCTCCCCTCTCAGCCCTCTTATTTGCTCTCCGAGACTGGACACCATCACACCACCCCCAGCCATGCCAGGATGAGAAAGCCTTGCTCCTGGTCTGGTGCAGTAGCCCTTGCCTGTAATCCTAGCACTCTGGGAGGCCGAGGCGGGAAGATCACTCAAGGTCCGCGGTTCGAAACCAGCCTGAGCAAAAGCCAGACCTGTCTCTACTAAAAATAGAAAGAAATTAATTGGCCAACTAAAATATATATACATAAAATTATATCTTCCACTGCTCACAAAAAAAAAAAAAAAAAATTAGCCGAATATGGTGGCACATGCCTGTAGTCCCAGCTACTCCGGAGGCTGAGGCAGTAGGATTGCTTAAGCCCAGGAGTTTGAGGTTGCTGTGAGCTAGGCTGACACCACGGCACTCTAGCCTGGGCAACAAAATGAGACTGTCTCAAAAAAATAAAAAGATAATAAAAGAAAAAGAAAGCCTTGTTCCGGGACACCTAGGTGCACAGCTGCTCACAGGATGACTCAAGATGCCCTTTGCCCTGTGGAGTTGGTGGGAGGTTCCAGAAGCAGAGGCAGAGCCCCTCCCATAAGGGAAATTTAACTGAGACACCTGCTGCCCTCCGTGGAGTGGCGCCTGAGGCCCTCGTGGGTGCAGTGCCTCACCCAGTCCCGCCACCGAACATTGACTGCACCCCTCCCATGAGCGGGGGCTCCTTAGCCCCACCTAAAAGCACTGGGGTGGACAGGATGCCATCCAGTTCCCAAATGATAGCATCGTGTGAATCACTGGTTAAGATCTAGTCAATACCAGTGGCTCCTGTGGTAAGCCGGTGGGTTCCTACCTGTCCTTCCTGGCAAGGCTTGGCCTCAGGGATGGCAGGGTAGAAAGAGAACCTGTTGGCAGACGCTTGGTGTGATGGGTCACAGGCGTGATTCCCACGAGGAGGCAAACATCACAGGTTCTGTCACTCAGAGAAGAGATGACTGTACCACTAACATCCTGTGTGCCGTTCCTTTGTCCGACCCTCTGATTACCCTTCACTCTCCATGTTCTTGCTCAGGTTGGGGACTTTAAGCCCTGGCCTGAACCATTATTCCTCCCATCACCTCCCCACTGCTACATACATCTTCCAGGACTTCCCTTGGGGTCAGAGTGTTTTCTCCTCCTTTTAACAGCCAGGGGGTTCAGGAGAGCAGAAACAGAAGATGCTTTGATCTTGGTGGCTTCTAAAGGTAGAATGAAATTTCCAGTAATAACTGCTATCAAAAGCTTATTTAGGGGCCGGGCGCGGTGGCTCACGCCTGTAATCCTAGCTCTCTGGGAGGCCGAGGCGGGCGGATTGCTCGAGGTCAGGAGTTCGAAACCAGCCTGAGCAAGAGTGAGACCCAGTCTCTACTATAAATAGAAAGAAATTAATTGGCCAACTAATATATATATACAAAAAAAAAAAAAATTAGCCGGGCATAGTGGCGCATGCCTGTAGTCCCAGCTACTTGGGAGGCTGAGGCAGGAGGATTGCTTGAGCCCAGGAGTTTGAGGTTGCTGTGAGCTAGACTGACGCTACGGCACTCACTCTAGCCTGGGCAATAAAGTGAGACTCTGTCTCAAAAAAAAAAAAAAAAAAAAAAGCTTATTTAGGGCCCGGCGTGGTGGCTCATGCCAGTAATCTTAGCACTCTGGGAGGCCAAGGCAGGCAGATTGCTCGAGGTCAGGAGTTCAAAACCAGCCTGAGGAAGAGCGAGACCCTATCTCTACTATAAATACAAAGAAATTAATTGGCCAACTAAAATATATAGAAAACATTAGCTGGGCATGGTGGTGCATGCCTGTAGTCCCAGCTACTTGGGAGGCTGAGGCAGTAGGATCACTTAAGCCCAGGTGTTTGAGGTTGCTGTGAGCTAGGCTGACACACCAAGGCACTCTAGCCCAGGCAAGAGAGTGAGACTCTTACTCAAAAAAAAAAAAACAAAAAAAAACTTATTTAGTATTTACTAACCTGCCAGGCTGTTTACATTTATTAATTCATTTAACCCACATAACCACCTTGGGAGGCACCATTATCATCTTCATTTTATAGATGTGGAAACAGGCACAAGAAGTTAAGCAACCTGTCCAGGGTCACACAGGAAGAGGCTCTGCCTGGTGCCAACCAGGCAGCCTGGCCCGAGAGCCCATGCTCTTAAACTGTGGTTGTGAAATTTTGCACAAGCAGAATTGGGAAGCAGTGTTTATGAGCATTGCTCATCTGTCAAGGAGGAGGAAAACAATAGGTGCTGGGGTTTAAGAGACATTTTTCTAGCATAACACACATTCATAACGGGATGTCTGCCCCAGTTCCCTCTTTGTGGCTGTTACCATTGTTTTATGGGCTTCTTTTTTTTTTAATTACAACTGTCAACTGGGAAATTTATGACACTCAGATAATCACCTTGGTGGTAGAGAGCTCCGGGTCCTTCCAGCAGTAATGTGCATCACATAACATGTCTTCATCTCATATTTATTGGCTCGCTCGTCTGTGCCCAGCCCTGTAGCAGATGCTGCAGGAAGGGCATAGACGATCTTAGCAGGAAGAGAACTCACCTCACTGTCTTCGTGGGGAGACAGTAGGTATATCCATGGAACAGTGATAACTTTAATTGCCAGAAGGAGTAGTTCAGTTAACTAGCAGCTCGTATCTGATGAGGGCCTGTGGCCGACTGACACCAAGGTGGCCTCAAGTTGGTCCGAGTGCAGTGGAGTTTATAGCTAATTGATCACAACCAGTTACAGATTCCTTTGTTCCTTCTCCACTCCCCCTGCTCCACTTGACCAGCCTTAAAAAAAGAAAAAGGTGGCCTCAAGATGCTTTGCCTGGTCTTCGTGCCCTTGTCATGCCCTTGTGAGACCCCCTCCTCTTGATGTGGGTGAGACCTGTGACTCGCTTCTAACTAGTAAGATACCACAAAGGTGATGGGATGTTTGTGTACATATGTTATATAAAGTTGTAAGGATGGTTTTACTAGGATACCTCTGCCCTTTTTTTTTTTTTTTGGGCCGGGCGCGGTGGCTCACGCCTGTAATCCTAGCACTCTGGAAGGCAGAGGCGGGCGGATTGCTCCAGGTCAGGAGTTCCATACCAGCAAGAGCGAGAGCGAGACCCTGTCTCTACTATAAATAGAAAGAAATTAATTGGCCAACTAATATATAGAGAAAAAATTAGCAGGGCATGGTGGTGCATGCCTGTAGTCCCAGCTACTCGGGAGGCTGAGGCAGTAGGATTGCTTGAGCCCAGGAGTTTGAGGTTGCTGTGAGCTAGGCTGACGCCACGGCACTCACTCTAGCCTGGGCAACAAAGTGAGACTCTGTCTCAAAAAAAAAAAAAAAAAAGATACTCTAGTACCAGCCAACACCAAGCAAGAAACTGAAGCCCTCAGCCCAGCAACCTGCACGGGACTGCATTCTGTCAACAACCAACAAGCATGGAAGAGGATCTTTCCCCAGTCAAGCCTCAGATGAGACCCCACCCTGGGCAACACCTTGATTGCAGCCTTGAAGAGAACCTAGCTGAGCCGTGCCCAGACGCCTGTGAGAAATTGTGAGGTAATAAACGTGTGTTGTTTTAACCTGCTATGTTTGTGTTCATATTGTTATGCAGCGACAGAGAACTAATACAGGATCTATTGCATGAAAAGTCCTGCTTGGGGCTAATAGGGGATATAAAAAAAATAATTAGGAGACCCAATACTTCAGGAGTTTCCCAGCAGTCAAGGTGAGAAAGGAATGCAACATGGCTTTATTATTTGACAAAAGGAAATTAACGTTTCTAAAGAGAGAACCTGGCTCCTGATTGTAAGAGGGATTTGTCATGTGGACCGTACCTGTGTAGAAACTGTGAACAGAGCAGCAAGTCTATAATACCTGGACCCATCTGCAATTCAAGAGCCCTCATCCTGCCTCTTTCTTGTCTGATCTCTGCCACGTCACACCCTCCCACTCATTCCTCTTCTCCTGGACTGTCCTTCTCCCTTCTCTGCCCATTGACTCCTACATTTCAAGTAATGTGTTTTCCCGAAAATAAAACCTACCCATAAAATAAGCCCTAGCAGGATTTCCTGCCTGCCTGCCTGCCTTCCTTCCTTCCTTCCTTCCTTCCTTCCTTCCTTCTTTCCCTCCCTCCCTCCCTTCCTTCCTTCCCAGGCTAGAGTGAGTGCCGTGGCATCAGCCTAGCTCACAGCAACCTCAAACTCCTGGGCTCAAGCAATCCTCCTGCCTCAGCCTCCAGAGTAGCTGGGACTACAGGCATGCGCCACCATGCTCCACTGATTTTTTCTCTCTATATTAGTTGGCCAATTAATTTCTTTCTATTTATAGTAGAGATGGGGTCTCACTCTTGCTCAGGCTGGCTTCGAACTTCTGACCTGGAGCAATCCGCCCACCTAGGCACTGAGCCACCTCGCCTGGCCCCTAGCAGGATTTCTAAGCATTTGCACAATATAAGCCCTACCTCGAAGATAAGACCTAGTGAAGGGCGTGGCTACGCAGTGTATCAGCACAACCCGTGCATTTCGTCTGGGAGAGGTAAAGAAGAGCAGCCCTTCTCATCTGCCCCATCCTGACAGCTACTATCCCAGAGGTGACCGAAAGGTGTGAGCAGCCCCACCAACAAGGCCGGCTCCCCCTGTCGGGTCCCCGCCATCCTGTGCGTGCTGCAAGCTGAGGCTTTGAGGGGAAAATAACACATCCCCTGAAAATAAGCCCTAGGGTATCTTCTTGAGGAAAAACAAATATAAGACCCTGTCTTATTTTCGGGGAAACACGGTACCAGCTAAGACCTGTCACCTCCTCTGCAAAGCCTTCTTTAATCCCATATCAGAATTAACTGCTTCCTCCCTGAACTCCTAGAGCTGTCTTATCAGAGGCATTGTGTTGTATTATTCATCTTTCACTAAGTTTTTATAGGGGACCTACTAAGTGCTAGGCCTCCTGTTAGGTGCAAGAGATACAGTCACAAATACAGCACAGGGCAGTCCTTGGGGGCTGACAGCCTGGTGGTGCTATGGCAGTTACAGGCTCATCCTTTCCTCTACACAGGATCTGTCCTCTCTTCCCATCCTTGGAGCCGAGCATAAAATACAGCCAGGAGTCTTGGCGTTTGTGAAATGAATGATGGGGGCCGGGCAGACCTTCCTCTGCTGTCTTGTGGGCAGTCGCTGGCTTCCTGACAGGCTTTTGGGAATGTGTTAGCTTAAAATATGTTCTCAAGTAGCTGAATCTGTAGTATATCATGATTTAGTGATGTTCGCATGAACTCAGCATTCAACATGTCGAGAGCAAATGTCAGCAGAAACTGACTTAGTTTACCTGTCATTGATTTGAGGCTTTGGCGGCTGACTGTAATTAATCAATAGGTTCAGCAGTATTTTAAGGTTGTTTGTGGGTTTGTCATAGTCAAGTCCCTGCAATATGGAAGCAGATAAGGATCATCCTGTGCCAGTGATTAGAGATTTATGCATCTAATTTATCTGAACATTGAAGGACTTTAGCCGCAAGTTAAAAAGGAAAAGGACCAAGGCGTGGCCTATTAGCCCTGCTGCTCAGCACCACGCCCAGGTCTATTCAATTCCTGCTTAACTAGTGGCTGCCTCACTGGGCAAGACCTCCAGAGGGTGCTGCCCACACTGTCAGGTGGCATTTGGGAATGTCTGAGGGCACAGACACTCCCTGGAGGGCACAGACCGTCACTAGGCTGTAGTCATGGGAGCAGCACCCTCCCGCTCCCCACCTGTGCCACCTCCCCATCCGCCACCGCCATCCCAGGCAAATGTGTGGCCACCTTGTGTCTAGTTTCCTAGACAGTTTCCTTCTCCTGGCACCCAGCCTCCAAGGTGGGGGCGATGCTACCCCATGTTCCCCCATCTGTGGGGCCTGGCAGCCTTCCACGGGGCAGCACTCCAGGTCGGGCAACCTGCTGCATCTTGGATGAGTTTCCTGGCTGTGGCCCAGCCTGCACCTGGGCATCCATTATGTCTGCTCAGAATTTCTAAGCCACTCCCAAAATCCCCTTAACGGATACCCCCAGCCCACCCCTAGACCCTGACCAGGACCTCTAAGAGTCCTTTTTCCAATATGACAAGGTTCCTGGAATCCGACTGGAGTTTTACTTCATTCCCCGGAACTTGTTTACTGCAGGTTGCAGCCTCTCCCCAGGGGGTTGTGGGAGCCTCCTCCCCAGCGGGGGGCACCTGTTTCTATTTGTTTCCTCAGTGCCCTAGTTGCACTCCTTCCTCCTGGGCAGAGCTGATTCCCCCTTTTAACTTAAACTGCAGGAGAAATGGTCTTAGGAATGGCCAAAAAACCACCCTTCAATCCCGTAATCTAAAATATAAAATATTCTGTGAAACATGCCCCTTATATCAACTCTCCCCTCCATCCTCCCTTCCTAGATCCACACCATTTTTGGTGTCCTGTCTTCACGCTCATTTTTCTGTTCCATCCTTGCGATATGGCAACTCCAATTTTGGCCTGAACCCTTGGCCAAGTACTTGGCGTTACTTTGGCTCTCCTCTTAGCCTTGACGCCAGAATGAGGTTCTCAAAGGACTGGCTGCGCGCTGCTGTGCATGCCCTCGGGCCCTCCCAGTGCCCAGCCCCCAGCTCCAGTCCCGGACACTGGCCCACTGGGACCCCAGCCAGGACAGCTCTCTAGGCTCTCTCTCTTCCTCAACCAGACACCTTGGCCCCAGGCAGTTTCCAGCTGAGGGCGTGGGATTAATAAACACTGCAGGAAGTCTTTCCTTTGTTCCTAAAAAACAAAGAAAGAAGGTCTCCTTTGAAAAACGGGTTGTTATGCACATAAAAATTTCAGAAAGAAAAAAAAAAAATTAACTCAGATACCCTTGCTCTCCACCTCCACTCTGCACAGGTAACTCCTTTTGATGTTTGTAGTTTTTGCCAATTGTTATGGTGTAAATACTTATGGCTGATTCCAAGCTACCAACGTGACATTGGTCAATGTGGAGCTAGGAGGAAATTTGGGCCAGGCTTGGTGGCTCGCACCTGCAATCCCAGCACTTTGGGAGGCCAAGGCGGGAGGACTGCTTGAGGCCAGGTGTTTGAGACCAGCCTGAGCAATAGAGCAAGACCCTGTTGTAACAGAGTGGGGAATTTGTAACAGAGGGAATGGCCTGGAAAAAAAAAAATGTCAACAATATTTTCTGTCTTGCATGGTTTAGTGAGGCCAATAAAAAAAAGAAAAAAGAAGAATAGAAAAAATATTGTCTGTGTCTAAAGCCTGCATCCCTGCCTCAGGCCAGTGGTTGGGAGGGGCAGGGAAAGTCTTTTGTTTACTTGTGCAAAACAGGAGATGGCCCAGCCAGACCTGGTAAAGGGAGATCCTGGGTGGAAGTCACGAGATTGTCTTCAGGAGATGGGGTGGTCAGAATTATCTACTGTAGTTGAACAGTAATTTCCTGAAGCTGAGAACCCATCCTTTAAAAGCTCTGTATTTCTATGAATGTTCGGGAAAAATTTGGATTTTGAGATGAGAAGGTCTATCGTTTTCCTCCTTTGCCAGGAAAGTAAACTCTCTTTCCTTCCTCCTCAAAGCGCTAGTCTTCGTTCTTCTTCTTCGGCCTCATGGATAAGTGCCGAGTTTTTGGTAACACTGTCTCTACAAAAGAATTCAAAAATTGGCCAGGCCCGTGGTGACGCTTGCTATTGTCCCAGTTACTTGGGAGGCTGAGGCAGGAGGACCGCTTGATCCCAGGAGTTTGAGGTTGCTATGAGCAGTGATGGCGCCACTGCGCTGTAGCATGGGCAAGAGTGAGACCCTGTCTCAAAGAAAAAGAAAAAGAAGTGTGCAAATTTGGCTAGGGATGAGAGCCAGCTCCTGCTCACCACGGTAAAATGACATACATCTGGTGGAACTGTTCTGGCAGAACAGTTTAAATTCTGTCCTGGCGGGGCGCGGTGGCTCATGCCTGTAATCCTAGCACTCTGGGAGGCCGAGGTGGGAGGATTGCTCCAGGTCAGGAGTTCGAAACCAGCCTGAGCAAGAGTGAGACCCTGTCTCTACTAAAAATAGAAAGAAATTAATTGGCCAGAGTGAGACTCTGTCTCAAAAAAAGAAAACCAAAAAAAACTGTGGTTTGAGTAAATCTTGAAGAAACAATGTTCTAATTTCTAATCAAGTAATCAGGAGTTAAGCGAGCCCTTAATGCAGGACAGAATTTTTTTTTTTTTTTGAGACAGTCTTACTTTGTTGCCCAGGCTAGAGTGAGTGCCGTGGCATCAGCCTCGCTCACAGCAACCTCAAACTCCTGGGCTCAAGCAATCCTACTGCCTCAGTCTCCCGAGTAGCTGGGACTACAGGCATGCGCCACCATGCCTGGCTAATTTTTTCTCTATATATTAGCTGGCCAATTAATTTCTTTCTATTTATAGTAGAGATGGGGTCTCGCTCTTGCTTAGGCTGGTTTCGAACTCCTGACCTCGAGCAATCCTCCCGCCTCAGCCTCCCAGAGTGCTAGGATTACAGGCGTGAGCCACCACGCCCCGCCAGGACAGAATTTAAACTGTTCCGCCAGAAAGAAAAACAAAACAAAACTTCACCGAGCTCCTTTTAAAAGACTTCACATGACTGATCAAATTCCCCAGCCAGAGAGAATTCAGGAATCTACAAAACCTGGAGAGAGGAGCCTTGTGCCTGCAGAGGGGTGACCGTGAGCCTCTCAGCCCTCGCTAGAAGCCGTGGGCAGCCCAGCCCGCACACCCGCCAGGATGATTCGCCTCGGTGGCTGCCCACAACTCCCTCCGAGCTCCATTAGGACACATTTGTTTTTCTGGGTTTCTGGGTGACTTCTGCTATGGTTGGCTTGTCACTCTGCCTCCTGGCATCTCTCTCAGACATTTTGAGCTTCCTGCAGTCTTTGTTGGGAGGAGGACAGTCGGGGCTGGCGTTCACCTGGGCTCTGCTGGGCTGGGTTATTCTCTGGAGAACTGCTTCTACTGGACCATTGAAATGGAGTTTTGTGTACTCTTTAGATGGTGACCGATGGGTCCCAAAGGGCCTTCAGGCCATGCTGGTCTCTGTGACCCCTTCATCTCCTTGTCTCCACCCTGGGAATGATCGTCCAATGGGGGCAACACTGAGCATGAGAATCATAAACCATTGGTTTACGGGGAAGGGATACAGTGCCCATCTCGCGCCTGGAACTGAGCGAAGGATTCATTCCAAACGCTCGAACGTGCACGGGTAAGGACCCCTGTGCATCCCACTCGTCCTTGTTCAGCAACAGGAGGTTACAGGGACTGTGCCAGCAGCACCCAGGCTCCCCTTGAGGCGGGGGGTGGTTCCCCCGTGGGAAGCAATCCTCCAGGCTCCATCTTTCCCAGGGATCCTGGGACTATGGGAATAGGTACATACAGCTAAAGATACACACAAAGCTCGCAGAACTATCAGGTTGGCACCAGAGAGCTGAGCAATCACTGGCTTAATGTGTGTGCGTGAGGATGATGCCACTGCAGTTTGTTTAGGGAGCAGCAGGATGGGAATGGGTCACCACGACGGCCAGTCACTCAGAGATGGCCCCCTGTGTTGCAGGAGCTCAAGCTATTTAGCCCATCACTATAGTTGGATTTTAAAAGGAGTTAAAAAACTAAAACAGCCTGGTGCTGTGGCTCATACCTGTAATTCCAGCACTTTGGGAGGCCTAAGTTGGATGATTGCTTGAGGCCAGGAGTTCAAGACCAACCTGAGCAACATATAGAGACCCCCATCTTTACTAAATAAATAAATAAATAATGTTTACAAAATTTAAAAATAAAATAAAAATAAAAACCTAAAACAGAAGGGGATTAAGTGTCTAAAAGTCACAGGCTGGTAAAGAAACAAGGTTAGCCTTGGGGAAAAGGGTCCCCAGTTTTGTTTTTATTTTCTATTTTTATTTTTTTGAGACCGAGTCTCGCTTTGTTGCCCAGGCTAGAGTGAGTGCCATGGCGTCAGCCTAGCTCACAGCAACCTCAAACTCCTGGGCTCAAGCAATCCTCCTGCCCCAGCCTCCCGAGTAGCTGGGACTACAGGCATGCGCCACCATGCCCGGCTAATTTGTTCTATAATATTAGTTGGCCAATTAATTTCTTTCTATTTATAATAGAGACGGGGTCTCGCTCTTGCTCAGGCTGGTTTTGAACTCCTGACCTTGAGCAATCCACCCGCCTCGGCCTCCCAAGAGCTAGGATTACAGGCGTGGGCCACCACGCCCGGCCCCCAATTTTGGATTTACTCCTCCATCCCGCACGTTCCAGGATACAGTTTTCAGTCCATCGGCAGTGTACTCCAGAACACCCTTGAAGGCAAGAAAAATCCAGGACTGCATAGTTCTAGAGTGGATTTACTCACTTCATCAGGCTCAGAGTTGCCTAATTCATTTACGCTACAGGATAGTCACGCAGACTTTATACCTCCCCTGGGGAAATCACTGCACATTCCAGGGCATTCTGTGGGAAGAGCAGAGAGCTGCGGACCGGTATAAAGCTCCCCTAGAGCTGGCAACAATGAAACGGAGCGTGGGCGCAGAGAGGGAAGTCAGGGAGGGGTCCATGGAGGAGCACAGAAATCCCTGGGTGGACTTGTCGTTCAGGGTCAAGATGGAGGAAAGGTCCCAGCTGCATAAATGTTCAAGAAAAGATTGGGAGCAGAACAGATTGACTGAAAATATGTTTTAAAATATATATTTTTTAAAAGTAGTAAATCTGAAAATACCAGATGCTAGTAAAGATGTGGGGAAATGGCCAGGTGCGGTGGCTCACGCCTGTAATCCTAGCACTCTGGGAGGCCGAGGCGGGAGGATCACTTGAGCCCAGGAGTCTGAAGTTGCTGTGAGCTAGGCTGACGCCGTGGCACTCTCCAGCCCAGGTGACAGAGTGAGACTCCATCTAAAAAAAAAAACCCAAAGATTTGGGGAAATGAGTACTATTAAACATTGCCATCAGGAGGTTCTTTGGGACCACTCAGCGTTACCTAGGAATGCTGAAAGTGTGCATGTGTGCTCCGGGATGTCCCCAACTGAGGTCTTTGGAACACGTGTTCAAGAAAACAAGCACAAAGATAATTATTGGCCAGGCAAGGTGGCTCACCCCAGTAATCTTACCGCTCTGGGAGGCTGAGGCAGGAGGATCACTTGAGCCCAGCAATTGGAGACCAGTCTGAGCAATAGCAAGACCACAGCTCTACTAAAAAACCAAAACATTAGGCAGGTGAGGTGGCTTTCGCCTATAGTCCTAGCTGAGACAGCAGGATCCCCGAACCCAGGCGTTTGAGGTTGCTGTGAGCGAGTCCGACAGACGCCACGGCACTGTAGCCCGGGCAATGGAGTGAGACTCTGCCCCTAAATAAATAAATGAATAAATACTGAAGAAAATAAAGCAAAATGTTAGCATGTCTTTAATCTTAGTGGTAGATACCTGTGTTCATTACAGCGTTTTACACTGCAGGAAGCCTGTATAACGGCCCCCTCAAAGACATCCACCCGTCGTAATTCCCGGAACCTATGAATGTCACTTTATGTGGGAAAAGGCACTTTGCAGACGTGATGAAGTATCTTGAGGTGGGGAGATCATCCTGAATGATGTGGGTGGGCCCCATGTTGTCACAAGGGGAGGCTGGAGGCTTAGGGTCAGAGAGAGGAAGAGGGACCGCAGAAGTAGAGGCTGGAGTGATGAGTTTCGAAGATGCAGGCAGTGGCCACAAGCCAAGGAGTGAAGACAGTTCTCAGAAGCTGGAAAGCTGGGCTGTGCCACGTGCCCCTGGCTGGTGCCAAAAGGCCACTGCAGGGGTTATGCGGCAGGGAGTGGGGAGCGGAGCAGGTGGAAGCCTAGGCCAGGGGAAACCTGCCACCGTGGCCACCTTGAGGAAGAAGCTGTCCTGCTGGGGAGAGGAGAGTGGGACAGGGAACTAGAGGAAGGAAGTAGAAGGGGTGAACTCAGCGAACGGACAAAGGAAAGCTCTGGCCACCCAGCAGCTAATCTATACCAGGGTGTTCTCCGGGTCGCCTCTCTTTGTGGCAATGGGGTCTCCCACAGGTCCCAAGAAACCTGTGCCCTGGGAATGCCCTAGACAGCCCAGCTCCATGGTGACAGCAGGGGCGCTGGTGGCCGGAGCCCTGACAGCCTGTCCACCCGTCCTGTCCTAAGGGGCCTTCTCTCCCCAGACACCGGCTCAGGATCGGGGCTCTGGGCACCTGCAACCCACCTTCAGGCTCCCCAGGCCATCGCTCTGCTCCTCCTGCCAGCTTCTGACCCGCCCAGGTCCCCCACGCCTTCAGGGGGAAGACCCTTTCCTTGTCACAGGGACAGCGAGGGGGCTGGGTGAAGCCTCAGACTCACCCAGCGCAGGGTATTTCTCACCAACTGCACGTCTTGTTGAGACACTAAAATACAAACCAACATTCCAGCACAGCATGTGCAGCACGTAAGTAGAACAGGCCCAGGAGGATTATTGGGTGTACAGCGAAGAAAGACAGGAAAAAATTTTAAATGCTGGCCAGGCGCAGTGGTTCACCCCTGTAATCCTAGCTCTCTGGGAGGCCGATGCGGGCGGATTGCTCCAGGTCAGGAGTTTGAAACCAGCCTGAGCAAGAGTGAGAGTATAGTCTCTACTATAAATAGAAAGAAATTAATTGGCCAACTAATAATATAGAAAAAATTAGCCGGGCATGGTGGTGCATGCCTGTAGTCCCAGCTACCTGGGAGGCTGAGGCAGGAGGATTGCTTGAGCCCAGGAGTTTGAGGTTGCTGTGAGCTAGGCTGATGCCACAGCACTCACTCTAGCCTGGGCAACAAAGTGAGACTCTGTCTCAAAAAAAAAAAATTTTTTTTGTAAATGCTTTTTGTTCTTTTTGTTTTAGCCATAGTACTGCAGTTTTTGTAGCTACGTGTACAACACCCTAAATATCAAATATGAAATCGACAGGTCCAAAGGCATTGGTGGATTTAAGGCTTAATTTGCTCACCAAAAGGCTCTTCCAATTATTGTGCATTCCTAGAAGTAATTAGCAAGAAAGCCTCTCCCCCCAACAGGGTGTTCACTTGCTACTCTGACAGGTACTGTGGTGAGGGAAACATCATCCCAAATGGTTGTGTTTTGCTTTGCTTTGAGTATTAAGGAGGTTGAAGATTTTCTCCCCTTACTGATCATTCATTGTCGATTAATCTCCCAGCTCACAACTGCCACCTTTCTCTTGGGTGCCCCCACTTTCCAAAGCCCTTGCATATTTCAGATCCTGGCCTGTCTCTGCCACATTTTCCCAGAATATATATTTTCAACTTTGTTTTGTTTGTGGTTTTTGACATAGAGAAATTTGTCATTTAAAAATTTAAATGTAGGCCGGGCACAGTGGCTCACACCTGTAATCCTAGCTCTCTGGGAGGCTGAGGCCAGAGGATTGCTTGAGCTCAGGAGCTCGAAACCAGCCTGACCAAGAGCGAGACCCCGTCTCTACTATAAATAGAAAGAAATTAATTGACTAACTAATATATATATATAGAAAAAATTAGCCGGGCTTGGTGGCACATGCCTGTAGTCCCAGCTACTAGGGAGGCTGAGACAGAAGGATTGCTTGAGCCCAGGAGTTTGAGGTTGCTGTGAGCCACGCTGATGCAATGACACTCACTCTAGACTGGGCAACAAAGTGAGACCCTGTCTCAAAAAAAAAAAAATAAATAAGTTACAGAAATAGACTGGTCACTGGCTGATTAAAATTGAAAAGCCAAAGATTTTCCAAGAGGAAAAAAAAGGAGGCGAGGACACCAGACTGGCCACTAGAAGAGAGCGTGTCTTGCTGAGGCGTCACTGGAGGTTGGGGCCTGCCTGGACAGGGTCCCAGTCTGGGTAAGCACCGGGTGGGGGTGAGTGGGCCCTTCAGGTGCCAGCCGCTTCTGCGTGGGGCTTTTCCCCATGGCCACAGTCGCACTGGGCAGCGGCTTCCTGCGGTCCTGCCCTGCCCACACAGCACCAGCGTGTCGGCCCACGTGGGTGTGCAGCCCTGCATGATGCTGCCCTGTTGCCAGGCAACCCAGTGTGTTGGGTGTGTCCCCTCAGCGCTCTGTCTACTCACGGAGCCTGTGGCAGAGCCTGCGTGGCTGCAGTGCAGGGCTGGGACCCTCCCCACTGCGTCAGTGACAGTCCCCGCCCTCTGTCAGAAGGTGCACAAAGCTTGGGAGGTGCACGTGGGGTACTCCCCTGCTGCCCTGGGAGTCGTGGCTGAAACCTGAAGTTTCCATTGGCCGTGTGTGGGTGTTTTTGTGTGCGTATGTGTGAGTGTGTGTGTTTGTGCTTATGTGTGTGCATATGTATTTGTGTATGTGTTTGTACGTGCATGCGTGTGTGGGAGTGTTGTGTGAGTGTCAGAGTGTGAGTGTACATGTGTGTGAGTGTGTGTGGGAGTCTGAGTGTGTGTGTGACAGAGTGAGTGTGGGTGTGAGAGTGTGTGACTGTTGTGTGTCAGAGTGTGAGTGTATATGTGTGAGAGTGAGTGTGTGGGTGTGAGAGTGTGTGACTGTTGTGTGTCAGAGTGTGAGTGTATATGTGTGAGAGTGAGTGTGAGAGTGTATGTGTGAGAATGTGTATGAGTGTTGTGAGTGTGTGTGAGTGTGTGTTAGAGTATGAGTGTGAGAATGTGAGTGTGTGAGAATGTGAGTGTGTGTGAGAGTGTGGGTGTGAGAGTGTGGGTGTGAAAATGTGTATGAGTGTTGTATGTGAGTCTGTGAGTGAGTGTGTATGCGAGAGTGTGTGTGTGGGAGTGTAGGGCAGAGAAATTTGTAGGACAGAGGAAGGGCAGAGGAATTTACTTGGGTGGGGCAAGTAACCCACCCAAGTAAGGTTTGAGCTAACCACAAACCTTTGCTTCTGGTCATTGCTTGCTCGCTACACCGCTGTAACGGGAATTATGGGATGAGGTCATTGAAGCACGGGCGACTGGCCCATCAGGCAATAGAGGGCAACCAACCCGCCAATTATTTCAAAAGGCAATAGTGGGCAACCAATCATTTTAAAGGTCAATGATCCATGCGTAGTCGGCTTGTGCGCAGATTGTGCACCATGGGGATAAAAGGCATGCCGTTGTTCCGGTCGGGGTCCTTGCCTGCGAGAGGGGCCACTGCGTTGGTTCTCTGGGGCTTG
The DNA here is from genome assembly GCF_040939455.1 of Microcebus murinus. Lineage (NCBI taxonomy): Eukaryota > Metazoa > Chordata > Mammalia > Primates > Cheirogaleidae > Microcebus > Microcebus murinus. Next base: position 99,808,110 of record NC_134111.1, read on the forward strand.
GACCCTGGCTAGCCAGAAAATAAACCTCCTCTTGTGTGATTGCATCCTCAACGTCTCTGCTTTTCTGTCCGGTGGGGCTGTGGAAGGTCGGTCCCTAACAGGAGTAAGTGTGAGAGTGTGTGTGTGAGAGTGTGCATGAGAGTGTGTGTGAGAGTGAGTGTGCCCGAGTGTGTGTGTGAGTGTGTCTGAGTGTCCAGCTGTTTAAGGCTCTAGTGGGACCTGCTCCTGACTGAGTTTAGAGAAGGGAACTTGCCCTTCCAGGACAGTTGTCCCTGCTGGGGCCAGCTGTGGGCCTCAGGTGGGTTTGGCTCTAGTGACAGCAGCTGCCAGACCCTTCTCACAGTCCTTGCAGGAATCTTGAATTCAGTATGTGGAACCAGCACCAAGTGTGTTGGGACCAAGGGTGGGGATCATTCTAGGCAAAAAGGAAATGTCTGGAAATGTAAGGATGCGGACTCGTATGTGCTAAAGCTTGTTCCGAAAGGAATTCTTTTTGAAGAATTTTAAAACATTTTGGATTTTTTTTTTTTTGAGACAGAGTCTTACTTTGTTGCCCGGCCTAGAGTGCCATGGCGTCAGCCTAGCTCACGGCAACCTCAAACTCCTGGGCTCAAGCAATCCTACTGCCTCAGCCTCCCAAGTAGCTGGGACTACAGGCATGCGCCACCATGCCCGGCTAATTTTTTCTATTTATATTAGTTGGCCAATTAATTTCTTTCTATTTATAGTAGAGACAGGGTCTCGCTCTTGCTCAGGCTGGTTTGGAACTCCTGACCTCGAGCAATCCGCCCGCCTCGGCCTCCCAGAGTGCTAGGATTACAGGCGTGAGCCACCGTGCCCAGCCTTAAAAATATTTTGTACACCAAAAGCAATGTGTTTGAACTAATCGGAGAACTTTCTAGGATAATTCCTTTGAAGTTCTGTTCTGTCCTGAGTTTTCCAGGATCTATCTTAATATTGCAGAGGTGAAAACAGGGGTTGGGGACAAGGAGCTGATTCTCTCACCGGGCACAGGGAGGAGACAGAGCTGGGCTGCAGCGCCTTCCCCGAGGGTCCCTGGTTTCCCGACCTCCTTCTGTTTCTGTTTACAAGTGTGTGTCTCTGGGCGTGTCCCCTCAGGCTCTAGGCGTGTCCCAGTCAGAGCAGCTCTGCCAGGAGGGTGTTTCATGGCTGCAGGGAAATTCCAGAGCAGATCCTGCCACTGCGGTGAGACATATTTCCCTGGGAGGGAACCAGGGCTGGGCAGCCAGGCCGGCAACAGTTTCCAGTCTGGGAGGGCGCGGGGCGTGGCTGGGGGGCGACTGTCCACCTGGAGGGCGGGGCCCTGGCTCCCTGAAGCCTGCACACGGGTTTAAATTTAGCCCTTCTATTCTGGGCCTCGCTGGGCTGGCCTCCCCACGTCACGCTGGAAGCAGTGGGCCAGTTTCCCCAAGAACAATCGCTCCTGCTGGGGGTGTGTAGGAGGCAGATCTTGGTCATGCTTTTGTCGTGGTGCGGAATTGTGCTGCAGAGAGCAATGGAGGAAAGTCCAAAGCCAGAAAAATCTTCCGTCCAAACATAGTCCGGAACCGGGGACCCTGCGTGCACACGCCCCACTAACTTCACCAGCAGAAATGTGTTTGTCCTACAGGCGTTTGCGGAGGGTCGGCCTCCTGAGCAATGGAGATGGGAACCGGCTGGGTCTCCAAAGGACTAAGTGACCGGGAAAGTGCTCTGGGAACACGCAGGAGCGGCACCACAATAATATAACCGTAGTCCCCATGATTGCCACTTCCTTCTGTTCTCTGCTCCAGTGCTCCCTTCCTGACCTGCAAATCTGTCCCCACTGCTCCCTCTCCCGGGTCACCCGGCCTTACACTCTCCCTGGCGGCACCATGGTTCACAGCACTGCTCTTGTCTAGCAGCTTCCTCTCCACAAGGCAGGGGCCAGGAGGGCAGGGCGTTGCTTTTGCTCACTGCTGTGTCCTCGGTGCCTAGAGAACCTGCTGAATTCACTGAACACTCACTCTGTGCCAGACGCTGCATGAAGTGTTTCAAGTGGGTTATCTAATTTCGTCCGCATGACAACCCTATGCAGGATTTTCCCAAAGCAGGAAAAGGAAGCCTCTCAAAGAGAAGTTGAGAGTCAGTTCATAGTTGACCCTGACAGTCTTGACCCTCAACCACCTCTCGACTTGGCCATGAGAACCACCCACCCTTCCCACCCACCCCCACACCCTCCCCGCTTGGGGGAAAACCACCCTGCCACAGCCTTGGGACGGGTGGGCCAACCCCAACCCCCGCCCGCCCGCCCCACCAGCCTGGCTCTGGTGTGTGGCGGTGCAGAGGGGCCCTGGTCCTGCAGGGACCCAGAACATACAGTCAGCCCCAATTTAGGATTGCTCCACTTTGTCATAGTGAGAAAGGGGTCCACATTAGTAGAAACCATACTTCAAATTTTGAATTTTGATCTTTTCCCAGGGTAGCAATATGGGGTCCGACCCTCTGCAATGCTGGGCAGCTCCCGGTCAGCCCCGAGAGCAGGAAGGTAAGAAACCCATGCGCTACAGGGGACTGTGTTGCCGCAGGATTCTGCCCAACTGTAGCGGACGTAAGCGTTCCCAGCTCGGTGAGGTGGGCGAGGCGAAGCTATGGCGCTTGCTGTGTTAGATGTTTTCATGCAGTTCGACTCACCATATTTTCTACTTACAGTGGCTTTACAGGGACGTGGCCCCACCGTAAGTCAAGAAGCATCCGCACTGCTGGGAAGAGTTGTTTTTTATTTTTTTCCTAAACTCCTCTTATCTAATAGCAGAGCTTCCCAAAAGAACTGAGCTGTCCTCCATCCCCTCCCTGGGCGTTTTGCAACCAGGGCAGATTGAGGAGAAGCCAGCACCAGGGTAAGGAATCACCTAAACATTGTCACAAAAGTATCTCACCCGTCAGCCCTTCTCCAAGGGGCCCATTCATCTTTCCCAAAAGTAATTTGTTGGTCAGTTCAGTTCTTCCCCGCACCGTCTGCTGCAGCTCGGCCTCTCCCGCTCTTTCTGAGCGACAGGGTTCCTCCAGGTTTCCTGTCGTTCTGCTGAGATCCAGAGACCCAGAGGGACCTTACCGCTGTGACAAGACTGCCATGGACTTCTCAGAAATGCCTGCCTCAGACCTGACCCCCGAGTCTTACATGCTCACTGAAGAAAACTCTCGAGGCAATGCAGAGCCTTTTAACTTCTCTGAAACTTTAACAAGGAACCTTAGTAAATTGTCTATCAGCGCTGGCGCCACTATGTGTTCCCTTCCACCAGAGGATTTACCCCAACCCCAACCGCCGGCTAGAGAAGAAACAGTCACCCAGGCTATGAAAGGTGGCGTTTTTATGCCTTACAGGAGAAGAGGAGTGAGGACTCTGTTATCTGAGCAGAAAAACAGGCTGGCAAGACTGCGATATATTATAATCAAGAAACTTGAGAAGCGTGAAAGAGAGGAAGAAGACGACGATGACGACAACAACAACACTGGATTTCAGGATCCTCAGTGGGGTAAATCAAGAGGTAAACCATTCAGATGCAGGTGTAATTTCTGCGTGCTTAGCAAATGGGATCCTAAAGAAAATGCTAAAATAGGGATGTGATGATGGCATCCTGCCCATTTTACCATGAACCTTATTCTTATGCTTTTCTTTTTTTTGCTGGTAATTTTATGAAGCAAGTTAAAAGCTTTGTTAGGATAGATTGTAGCAATAATCTTGAATTATATAATCTATTAATAATCTATGATTTCTGATATCTGTTTCTTGTATCTTTTCCCTATTACCTTGATACTAGTAATTTATAAGGGATGTGTGTAGTTTGAATGTATTTGAATAACTTCAGTATACTTTAGCTTTACTTTTTGATTTTACCCAAAGAATCCCCAATAGGTCTGAAGTATTCCCATGTGTTTTAGTGTAACCTAAAGTCAGTGGGATAAAACTCAACATCAAGAATTTGCAGCGGTGACTTGTGGGAGAAGAATATGAAGGAAACATTGGGTAGTTTGGGCTAGAGATTAATTGATTAGATTTTCTGGTTTTCAAAAATTGTAATGAAAGGAAATTTTGATATGCTGTATTTTTACTTCCTAATAGCAAATAAATGTGTGCCTAAGCAATAAAATTGACATTTGAGTACCTTTTAAAAAAAAAAAAAAAAAAAAAAAAAAAAAAAAAAAAAAAAAAAAGTAATTTGTTTTCCCAAAAGTGCCCTATCTCCCCTCATTCACTTATGAAGATGACATATAAGCCCCAAATGCTAACTGCCACCCCCAGTCACATTTTTCTGTGACATCCATCCTGCCTGCAAACGCCTCTCTTTCTTGTTAATTTGCCTTTTTCTGTTTTGTGCAGGTTCCCAAACGCTGAGCCTGAGAGGGTGGAGGAAAGTTCTTCCGTCCAGACAATACCAAGCTCGATCTGTCCATGCCTCTGTTCCAGTGGGAGGGGACATGCTGACCCCTGACCAGTTGTTGGTGGTCAGAATGGATTACTGCAAATTTATCTCCCAAATGGTCCCTGGGCATCTGAGGATGCAGTGATCTCTGTAACTGAGTTTCCTTTCCAAAAAGTTAACCTGCATCCCAACAAGACTCCAGGAAAAGAAAGGGCCCACCAGGGAGGGTGCTGCCCAGAGTGCTGGGTCAGCTGGCCATAGAGGGCAAGCAGCACTCACCCTGGGGGACTCGCTGTGGTCTGCAGTGCAGCCCCTAGCTCTGCCGGCCAGAGGGAATTCCTTTCTGGGGGACCAACTCACACTAACCAAACTCACCAAGCACTGAGGAAGAAACCACAATGCCATCTTCCTAGCTTGCAAAGAGAAGCCACTGTCTGGAGGACAAGGTGCACAGGTTGGCAGATTTGGACAGTCTCTCTTCAGGTGTCTGTCTGGCAGGAAACTACACTGCAGGGAGAACGTTGCTGGGTTGGGTCAAGGTTGGCCTGGGCTCTCTTGGTGGGTGTCAGTGGCCCAAAGCAATGAGAAGGTCCAGATAAAATGGGATGTCCATGAGAAGAAAACCTCTGTGGGACATATACATTGTTAGGAGAAAGCACATAGCCTTCAGCTGAAAGTTTATTTCAGAGCATGACATGTAAACACTGACACTCCTAGGACTGCTCTAGTGGGAGAGAGGGAAGCCCACGCCAGGGAGCTCTGTCTGACCTGCTGGAACTTCTCCCCGTGGCACTGAGGTGTCCCTGGCCCATGACTGCCGGACTGCCTGACCCCTTAGCAAGGGAAGCAGACCTGGTTGGTTGCAGGAGGGTCCTATACTAGGAGGGTGGCATTTATTACCATGAGCCCAGGTCGGCTTGGGAAGACGAGGGTAGTCTCTGAATAGACAGCGATGAGGGTGCTCTAACACCTGGACTTGGTGACCACACAGATAAAGTCCTCAACTAGAAGACCAATCTAGGCCAGGCGCCGTGGCTCACACCTATAATCCTAGCACTTGGGAGGCCGAGGCGGGTGGATTGCTCGAGGTCAGGAGTTCGAAACCAGCCTGAGCAAGAGCGAGACTCTGTCTCTACTAAAAATAGAAAGAAATTAATTGGCCAACTAATATATACAGAAAAACAAAATTAGCCGGGCATGGTGGCTCATACCTGTAGTCCCAGCTACTCGGGAGGCTGAGGCAGTAAGATCACTTGAGCCCAGGAGTTTGAGGTTGCTGTGAGCTAGGCTGACGCTACAGCACTCACTCTAGCCTGGGCAACAAAGTGAGACTCTGTCTCAAAAGAAAAAAAAAAAAGATTTTCACAGTGTCCCCAACGACTGGTGTGATTAGAAAACATCTGCGCTTGCATTGGTGACAGAGTCCCAGGCCCGCCCATGCTACTGTCGTGTGATGCCTGCACGCACAATGGAAGGAAATGCCAGATTGTAATGAAAGATTAGCAAAAATAGACATGTCGATTTTTCCCGTCCTGAATTCTCAGAACCCTTAACTGTAGGCTCCGAATCCCAGGCGTGAGGGTTTGAAGGGGCACCGGTGGGAGAAAGGGTGGATTTCTGCACATCTCCCCAGTCCTTCCCCGATCACGTGGGAGAGCCCGAAGGAGGGGCGGGCAGGGATGGCGCCAGGGCTGGGGGAGGGCTGGGGACTGTCCAGCTGCCGCCAGACACTCTGCCCCGGCTGGATGCTCCACCCGCCGCCTCCGGGCCTGCCAGGGACAAAGGAAACGTGTGGTGCAGGTAGCCTGGCCGGGAGGACCAGCCAGGGGACCCCAGGCCTCCAGCTCCCCTCCCAGACTCCCCAGTTCCTTCCCTTCAGGGGAGACCGTGCCCCAGTCTCTCACAGCCAGAGAGTGCCCTTGGCCCCTCCCTGTCCCTCCAGAGGGCGGTTCCCTTCACCTGGACAGCAGGTGACAACAAGGACATGGGGTGAAGCCTGTGGCCTGCGTCCTGCTTCACCTTCTCAGGAGCTTTGGGTGTGAACCTGGACACAGGGAGCCCGACCTCTGCTCTGGCCGGACAGTCCCGGCTCACAGCCGTGGGCTTGGCATGTGTTTCCAGTCTGTTTGCTTGATTTGCTTTAACACGAGTTTACCGACATGTTTAAACATACGTGAAAGAAGAACAAAATAGGCCGGGCGCTGTGGCTCACGCCTGTAATCCTAGCTCTTGGGAGGCCGAGGCGGGCGGATTGCTCAAGGTCAGGAGTTCAAAACCAGCCTGAGCAAGAGCGAGACCCCGTCTCTACTATAAATAGAAAGAAATTAATTGGCCAACTGATATATATATAAAAAAAAAAAAAATTAGCCGGGCATGGTGGCGCATGCCTGTAGTCCCAGCTACTCGGGAGGCTGAGGCAGGAGGATCGCTTGAGCCCAGGAGTTTGAGGTTGCTGTGAGCTAGGCTGACGCCACAGCACTCACTCTAGCCTGGAAAACAAAGCGAGACTCTGTCTCAAAAAAAAAAAGAAAAGAAGAACAAAATAGTAAAAGAAACTGCATTTACCCCCTCACCCAGATTCTACAAATCTCAGCTTCTGTCACGGTGGCTTTCTTGTCCTTTTCAGCACAATAGTAGTGCCTCTGTGCCCCTCAGAAGGCCTGGTCTGAACAACTGAATGCAACACTTGAGCCCAGGCAGGATCCTGCACTGGAGGAAAATAATTGCTTTTAACGACATCTCTGGGTCAGTTGATAAAATTGGAACATAAACAGTGAAGCAGAGCCAAGTGTGGTGGCTCAGGCCTGTGGTGCCAGCTACTCAGGAGGCCCAGGCAGGAGGATGCCTGGAGCCCAGCGGGTGGAGGCTGCAGTGGGCTGTGATTGCACCACTGCACTGCAGTCTGGGCAGCAGAGCAACACCCTGTCTTCAAACAAACAAACACAACCAGTCAAGCAGATACAAGGCTTATGTTAAATTACAGAAGTTGATAAAAAGAAATGTGGTTTTGTAAGAATCTTCTTATTCTTTGGAGATACATGCTGAATATTTAAGAATATGGGGCCATGTGTCCCTGCAGGGACAGTGAGGGGCAGCCACAGCTGGGTTGCTCCTGCCCTCCAGAGCTGCTCCTGGGCAAGTGGGTGGCCTCTGGGGGCCATCCTGACCGGATGGGGCTCTGTAGCACCAAATGCAGCGCTTGTGGGTTGGCCTGCAGCAGTCTCCTGCCTGGGGCATCTGTGCACGTCATGGACAGAGCTGCTGCCCACTGGAATGACCCAGAACAAGAGCCCTTGTCCATCATCTTGGGTTTTCATAATGGCCCAGGGTTCCTGAGATTCTGAGGACCAAGAAAAAGATGGCATCTTTCCTTATTCAATTCTGGGTCAGAACTTATCATGTCTGCTCTGATCACCCAATGTCTCCTCTCTACATCAATTAGTGTGCGCCCTCCCCCTGCCATCTTCCTGCACCCCGAAACCACGGGCGTGACGACAGCATCCCTGGCTGACAGTGTGTGCTTCATTTAATCTTCCCAGGAACCCAAGGAGGTAAGTACTATTATCTCATCTAGGCTGCTTATAAAAGGAGAACTAAGGTCGCCAAGCTAGAAAGGGGGAGCTGGGCTTCCAGCACAGGCAGGACGGGAGTGGGGGGAGGCAGTCAGAGCTGCAAGTGCAAGGTGCCCTGCCCCAGAGGACTTGGGAGCCCAGAGGTGGCAAGGCCCACTCTGGAAAGGAGACGCGGTGGGGCGCAGTCCAAGGTTTAGGAATGCCCCTGAGTGTTGGGAGCATCTGGAATAGGGACTTAGGAAGCAAACTTTAAACCCCAGCTTACCTGGTAACTGGCTGGGAGACTTTGGGCAAACTCTTTGACCTTTCTGTACCAGGGTTTCCTCCTCTGTAAAACAGGGGTAATAAAGCCAGGCTCAGTGGCTCACGCCTGTAATCCTAGCACTCTGGGAGGCCAGGCAGGTGGATTGCTCCAGGTCAGGAGTTCAAAACCAACCTGAGCAAGAGCGATATGCCGTCTCTACTATAAATAGAAAGAAGTTAATTGGCCAACTAATATATATAGAAAAAATTAGCCGGGCATGGTGGTGCATGCCTGTAGTCCCAGCTACTTGGGAGGCTGAGGCAGGAGGATCGCTTGAGCCCTGTCCCGACCCGCGGGACCTTGTTACTCGCGGGGGCGAGGGGGACCGTGCCTGAAAGAGATGAGCGAGAGAAAGGAACGAGACCAAGCGAATGATTGTCAAGGTCTACTTTACTTGGATTTTTAGTAGGTTTTATATACAGAAAACAGGGAAGTAGAAACAGAAAAATAGAGTGGGGGAATAATGAGGCTTTCTTGTGGGCTAATCAGCCCCAATCAGCATCCCAATGGCACCGGAAGCTCTTTGTGATGGATCTCTCAACCCCAACCTGGCAGGGGGTTGGGAACAATTGCAGGTGGCATGCCCTGGAGCAAGCATGGCATGGAATGCATTCTTCTTGGAACTACAGCTGGGGAGCTGGGTGCTATTTTCCAGGATGAGGAGGCCCGTGCATAGGGCAAGTCGTTGAAATATGAAGGGTCTTAGTCTCCAACATCTCCCCCTATCTTTATTAATATGAGGGAGATTTACACAGGTTGGTGGAGAGCCTGTCTTAGGCTACGCGATGGGCTTCCGCGACCAGCACCCCAAATATAAGATCGATCTAGCGATCGAAATGTCGGTGAGGCCTCTGTCTTAGGCTATGTAGGTGGCATCCAGCTCCGGCACTTCTGATTATGAAGTGTGCCCCCGGGCATGGACCTACAATATTCCCGTCATGGAGTTACCTCACAGCTGGCGGGGTGTGCACCTGGTACGCGGCATCGCGATAATCCCGTCATGGGCGTCTCCACAGCTTTTGGAACCAACTGCGTTCCATGTCTGCGGCAAGGTCTGAGAAATTTAGACCTTCAGTGGGTGTGTTGGGAGACTCTTCATGGAGGTCTTCTCTGGAGCCTCTTTGTTCTAGCCGTTGGTAAAATACGGAGACCGATTTTTGTGTGGCTGCGTCTACCTGCGACTTGACAAAGTTGGTTAGTTTTTTGAATGCCCAAGGCCCAAAAGTGAGAAGCAACAAGAAACCTATAAACGGCCCTAAGACACTGGGAAGCAATGTGGATAGCCAGGGGGATGTGGAAAACCAATTTTGATACCATGCCTCACTTTGTTTCCTCTGTTTCTTTCTATTTTCAAGGCTTTGTCTAACTCTCTCAATACTATCTTCTACCAGGCCTGTTTTGTCTGCGTAGAAGCAGCATTCTTCTTTGAGTGCTGCACACAAACCTCCCTCTTGGAGGAACACTAAATCTAAGCCTCTTCTATTTTGTAACACTACCTCAGAGAGTGAAGCGAGGGACTCCTTAAGATATTTTAGACCTTGCTGCAGCTCTCGGAGGTCATTATCGATGGCTACAGAGAGCTGTAGGTATTGTTGATTGGAGGTGACTAGAGAGGCTATGCCTGTTCCAGCCCCTGTGGCACCAAGGCCTAGAACAACTGCGAGTGTTATGGCCGTGATGGGCTCTCTTTTTTCCCGGGGCATTGTGGTGCCTCGCTCCCAAAACTGAAGTAACTCATTAGCAGGATGTACAGTGAGTCTGGGAAAGAGCATGACTAACACACAATACTCTCTATGCTCAAGAAACGTTGCAGAGACTACATACGGGGTAAGGCCAGAAGAACAAGCAAAATAGGAGGTGTTAGATGCCTGAATATACTGAAAAGTGGAGTTGACAGTAATTGACTGATTGCATATTTTCTCTAAGGGTGCGGGAGGGAGCATCCTTGGGCTAAGAAGGCAAAGACCTAGGCCTGTGACTTGGCTGAGTGTCAGGCCATCATGGGTCTCTAGACCCCATCTGAGTCTGCTGGTGTCATTAGTAAATAATGGCTCACCAAAAGTAGCGACGCCTTCATAGAAGGGAGGCCGGGGGGAGTAGCATACCCAACATTCCTTATATTCTGAATTATTGGCCTCTCGGATGGTCCTGACAGAGGCGTTGACTAAGGAGAGAATTAGTTCTGCCGAGGAAGGGGGCCCCTCGGGCAGGGTAGGTTGGTATAGGGAGGTGCTGAGCGGAGGAGGGGACATAGTTGGGGAGGAGGGTAGGTCCCTGGAGGGACCGTGAGGTCGAGGTGGGTGAAGGTTGTTATTAGGGCCTAATGCGACTGTAGGACCTCTGGGGAGGCTTTTAATTAACTTGATTTTAAATGTGAGACCAATATCTCTCCCAGATATGTAAAGTCTGAGCCCCCATTCAAATCCCCTGGACTGGTCCCAAGAAGCCTTTTTTCCAGCTTCAGTGAATGAAATTAACAGGGGGTTGCACCACTGGTTGCTACACTCTTTTTTAAAGGGGACCGGACCGCTGTTGAGGTGGTATGGGGAAGGGGATTTTCTTTTAACTGTTATATAGTCCCAGGAGGAGGAGGGCCTCCAGTAGGTATCGCCCGTAGTCTCACAGCCCCAGGAGGCACAAAAGAAGTCGGGGGCATAGCCACATGCTTCAGCAAGAGAACGGTCTCGATGAGCCCCAGGGCAAACATATATAGGGGCCATGGTTAGATAGGTTCTTCGAACCCCAGAGCTACAGCCTGGCCGAGAACTGGTGTCTGGTTCTCCCGTGTTAATGGGTTTTACCTGTGGTGCAAAATGTGAGGACGTGCCCCAATAGTCATGGGCTCCAAGGGCCAACACGCATAGGTCAATTTCTAGTGGATCCCATGGCGTAGTGGCAGAGAGGTGCGAGGAGGAATTGGCAACGTCTCCTGCCTCATTAATTATTTGCCATGTATAGTTGTAGACCTGGTGGATGTTGGCTGCGGTGGTGTTCTTGACTGTGGCCAGAACTAGGCACAGGAGGATCAGCGTCTTCTCTCGGGGAGTCATTGTATTTCTGGAAGAGAACAGAATTAAGAATTCTTCTCAGGGGATTCCCTGGGTGGGTTATATAACTTAATCGCTCTCTCTGGTAGCCATCTGGCATTTCCTGCCTGGGTATCGTAGATGCAGGCATGTCCTTTTCCCCATATGAGGACAGGGTCAGGCCCCAGCCATTTGCCTGTAAGCGGCTCCTTCCATAAGGCCTGTGCATAAGTATCCGTGGTGGATGGGTGCCAAAGGCGGTCGGCAGCTGTTTTGCCGGCAGTGTCAAAGGTGAGAAAATTTAAAATGAACAGGGCATGATTAAGCAGGGTTTTGGAATTACCTGTCAAAGGGTACAAAATTCCTCCTCCCGATTGTAGTTTGGAGAGCATATTTTTTAACGTCTGATGAGCTCTCTCTACAATACCTTGGCCCTGAGGGTTATATGGGATGCCTGTAATATGCTTAATGCCTAACTGAGCACAAAAACTTTTGAAGTTGGAGCTGACGTATCCCGGGCCATTGTCAGTCTTAATAACTTTAGGCTGAGGGAGGGAGGTGAGACAGGCTATAATATGGTTGATAACGTGGCGGGTGGCCTCGCCTGTTTGTAGGGAAGCAAAGATAAATCCACTGCAAGTATCTATAGAGACATGTACATATTTAAGCTTTCCGAAAGGGGGGTAATGAGTGACATCCATCTGCCAGAGCTCCCCAGGGATCAGGCCGCGAGGGTTGACTCCTAGGTGTGGCTCAGGAAGAAGGGTAAAACAAGCCCTGCATTGGCGGACGATTTCTCTGGCCTGTTCTCTAGTAATGTAGAATTTAAGCCTGAGGGTATGGGCGTTGAGATGGTGTAAGTCATGAGCCTGGCGTGCAGCGCAGACAGGATCAACAGTGATATTGTGAACAGCACCTGCAACATGAGTCGCCTGATTAACAAGATTATTTCCAGCTACTAGAGGCCCAGGAAGGCCAGTGTGGGCGCGAATATGGCCTATAAAAAAGGGCGCAGAACGGGAGTGAATGAGCCCTTGTAGTTGCTGGAACATTTGAGTGGTATTGTTGGAGGGCCGAATATGAGGCACAGTTTCCAAAGTGGCGACAGCATGAGCAACATAAGAACTATCAGTATACAAGTTAAATGGTGACTGATCTACGTTTTTGAAGACCGCGACTAAGGCTGCTAACTCAACGAGTTGAGCAGAGGAGAATCTGGTGGGAAAACTGCGGACCTGGCCATTAATGCTATAGGCCGCGGTGCCTGAGGAGGATCCGTCGGTAAAGACTAAGACGGCTCCTGGAATGGGGGAGACTCTTGTTTTCCTGGGAAATATTACAGGTGTCCGATAGAGGAACTGAATTAGTTTATCAGGGGGGTAATGATTATCTAGTTTGCCCTGGAAAGACGTACAGTTAACCGCCCAATCATCATCATTTTGTATTAGCCACCGAATTTGAGAAGCATTATAAGGGAGTATTATGATATCTGGATCCTTTCCAAAGAGCTTAAGGGAGTTTTCTCGCCCCAGGCGAATAATCTTAGCTACTAAGTAAGGGTAGGTGGGGAGGACTTTAGGGGAGGAAGCCGATAGGTGAACCCAAAAAAGAGGCTTGCCCTGCCAAAAGAGTCCCGTGGGTGAAAAGGGGGTGGGGAGGACAATAAAGTACAAGTGGGAATCTGGGGAGAAGTAGCCAATGGCCTGGGCATTTATGGCCTGCTCGACCAAATTAAGCGCTTGCTGCCCTTCTTTAGTTAGGGAGCGGGGAGAGGTTGGGTCAGTATCTCCCTGCAGGATGTCAAATAGGGGTTTTAACTGTCCTGTGGTGAGTTTTAAATATGGGCGAAGCCAATTAATGTCGCCTAGAAGACGCTGAAAATCATTAAGGCATTGAAGAGAGTCTTTCCTGATCTGTACTTTTTGGGAGAGGACCTTATTGGGGAATAATTCAAAACCTAGGAACAGGTGAGGGGGACAGACCTGAATCTTTTCGGGGGACAAGCGGAGGCCTCGAGCTTGTAAGGCCGAGACAACCTGCATAGTAACTTGATGTAAAGTTGCCTCGTCGGCTCCAGCAAAAAGAATGTCATCCATATAATGAATTATATATATTTGAGGATATTGAATTCTAAAAGAATCAATTGTCTGAGCTACATATTTTTGGCAAAGGGTAGGGCTGTTGGCCATGCCTTGAGGCAATACTCGCCACTGGAAACGCGGGGAGGGTCCTATACAATTTACTACCGGAAGACTGAAGGCGAAGCGCTTACAGTCATCTGGGTGCAATGGTATGGAGAAAAAGCAGTCTTTTAGGTCAATGACTATCTTATAGTAGCCTCTGGGGATAGCTACGGGCAAAGGCAAACCAGGCTGGAGTGCCCCCATGGGAACCATAGTTTGATTAACAGCCCGCAAGTCTTGTAGCAGCCGCCACTTGCCAGTCCTTTTTTGAATGACAAAAATAGGGGTGTTCCATGGTGAAGTAGAGGGCTCTATGTGTCCAGCAGCTAATTGTTCCTGCACCAACGCTGTAGCTGCGGCTAGCTTGTTAGATGGGAGGGGCCACTGATCGATCTAGACAGGTGAGTCACTTTTCCAAGTGATTTTATCTGCCTGAAGTGCAGGGGGATCAATGGCCCTTACAAAAAATGTTTTTTGAACCCTAGTCCTGATCTGTCTGATTTAGGGGGGGTGGTCAGGGGTGCTCTTAGTCCCTGACCCTCCTTGCCTAAGCCCTGTCCTGGGAGGAATCCCTGTTTAAGCATTTGGCTGGCTACAACTTCATTGGGGCTACACATAATGACATTCATCTGTGCAAGGATATCACGCCCCCATAAGTTAACAGGCAGGTTTGGGACTACAAAGGGTTGAGTGGTGCCTTTGTTTCCCTCAGGGTCTTCCCATGTTAAAATTTTTGAGCTCTGGAGAGTATTATTAGACTGTCCTATACCTTGCAAGTGCGTAAGGGAAGGCTGTAGTGGCCATGATTCGGGCCAGGCGTCCTGGGCAATAACTGTGGAATCAGCGCCAGAATCAAGAAGGCCTTCAAAAAGTTTACCATCTAACTTTAACCGCAGGGTGGGTCGTTTTTTGGTGATAGCTTGGACCCAATAAAGATCAGAAGAGCCAGGGCAGGAAGCACCTCGGTTAGAGGCGATGGCTGGGAAGGATGTATTAAGGGGCAAGGGCAATGCCTGAGCTAAGCGCTGTCCCTTAGAGACACACACAGGGCCGGTAAGCGCGCTGGCTAAGATGTTAATGTCCCCGGTAAAGTCACTATCTACTATGGAAGGGTGAACTATGAGCCCTGCAAGAGTGGAGGAGGCTCGGCCTAGAATAAAAAAGAACATATTAGCCGGTGGGGGTCCAAATGAGCCAGTAGGCAAAATTTGAACACCATCTTCAGGTTTTAATATTGTGTCGGAGGAGGCACACAAGTCCACTCCGGCACTCCCTGTGGTGGCTCGGAGCAGTCTAGGGGCTGGGGATCTTCTTGTCGGCTGTTCCCCGAGGCCGACTGAAATTGAATAGGACGAGGGGCCCGGGGCTGGCCCCTCAGGCCGTTTCCCGAAAGGGGTGGCAAGGGATTTCTAAGGGCATCGGTCTTAGAACGGCACTCACTAGCCCAATGGTATCCCCTCTTGCAGCGAGGACAGAGGGAGGGGGGCCGAGTTGGCCTGCCTGGTGGTCCACTGAGGCTAGGGGCAGCAGAGGAGGTGGCTAAGGGACACTGTCTCACAAAGTGCCCTGGCTGACTGCACTTAAAACAGCCTCTCTGTGCTGCAGTGCCTTGAATGGCAGCCCCGACCGCAAGCTGCACAGCCTGCGACACCTTATGGGCGAAGGGGTCAGCATCATTACACATTCTAATCATGTCATTAAGGTCTTTGTTTTTAAGTTTGCCCCTGAGGATGGCCTTGCAAGCGCTGTTAGCATTTTCATAGGCCAATTGTTTAATAAGTTTATTATCACCACCCTCCTGTCCGAGGGTCCTCTCAGCAGATTCTAAAAGCCTACCTACAAATTCACTAAAGCCCTCTTGAGCTCCCTGGGTGATTTTTGTCAGGGGAGTGAGAACAGATCCCGTAGAGGGAAGTGTTCGCCAGGCGCCGAAAGCGGCTGCGGCGGTCTGAGACAAAAGCCCAATCGGGAGTCCCCTTTGGCGCTGTTCAGTGGCAAACTTCCCTTGTCCGCTAAGTTTTTCAAGGGTCCAAGAGGCAGAATTGGGGTTTTTTAAATTATTATTAGCCGTAGTTTGACAATGGTCAAGAAAATCGGCTTTCTACGAGAGGAACTGTCCGCGAGAGAGGACTGCCTGAACCAGCCTGGTCCATTCTCCCGGGAGCAGGTAGCCGCCTCCCGAGGCTGCCTCTAGGAGGGAGTAGGTAAAGGGTGAATTGGGCCCATATGTCCTAACAGCAGAATTTAATTCTTTTAAAGTCTTAAGTTTTAGTCTGCGGAACTCAGTGGGCTCTGCAGTGGGCCCCGGGACTGCCTCCTCCGGGGGGTCATCACTATCACTTTCCCTTTCCCTCCCTTCCGTATCCTCATTATCTGAATCTTGGGGCAGGGACTGGCTCGAAGAAGGGGCGGTAAGGTCTCCTCGCCTATTAGACCTGGTAACTACCGGGAATGCTAGGGCTTTATGGGAGGATTTTAAGGATTTTTTATTTAAGGTGGCGTGTGACTGGGCGGTCTCCTGACGTGGGTGGCTAATGAAGACCGACTCTTTAAGCGTATCTTGGAGGGAGGACAAGTCTTTGGAAAGCTGGGCAAACTCTTTTTGAAGTTGTAAAACATCCTTTAATTGCATAACCCTTTGACTTAAGTCTTCTTTGGCACGCAAAAGTAAGGGCATTGTAAGGGGAGGCATTAACGAAGGTGCGCAAATTTGGGGCACGTAAGGAGGCGGCCATTCGGGATTGTGATATTGGGCCGCTTCCTCTCTGAGGGTTGCCTCTTTGGCGGGGTCGAGGGACTCTTGGAGGGGTTGTTTCTTGAACACCGGGTAATTAAATGCATGAGGGGCTGTACCCTCCGGTAAGGGAGGATAGAGGGTCTTGGTGTCTGGCCTACTAATCGGGGGCTCCTCTCTAGATGTTTGGAGCTCAGCTGAGGGGTCCTGAGGGGGCATATTAATACAAACTGAGGGGCAAGGGGAAGGACATGTTGGTCTCTTGAAATTATTAGGAGAAACCGGCCCTTCGGCTGTCTTTAAAGACGTTCCCGAAGCGGACCGCGACACGGGTCGGAGGCAGAATTCTGCTACTGAGAGCAGCTGCTTTTTATTGGGGTCTGAATCTGCCCCTTCAACAATATCTCTGATTAGTCCCCAGTACGAAAAAACAGATACAGGGACGGCATCTGGGCCCTGACTTAGAAGTAAATCATTTAAATCTCTACCTACTTTTTGCCATTTCTGTGGGTGAATCTCAGGTCCACCAATAATAAACCAAGGACAAGCACGATCAATGAACACAAAAAACTTTACTAGATCCTTTTTCTTAACTCTAATTCCTCTCTCTCTGAGTGAGGCCTTAAGATCCTTGATAAAAAGGGCCTCTTTAGACAATGAATGGCCCATCTCGATGGGGTGACAATGTAAAAATTTACTCACCAGACCGTCGACTCTGTGAGCGGCAGAACGAGGGTCTCTGTAGGGTTTCCTTCGGCCGAAGAGCACTCCGTGGCGTCACCTGACAAAAGTCCGTACCTCGAGCCCCACGTTGGGCGCCACTTGTCCCGACCCGCGGGACCTTGTTACTCGCGGGGGCGAGGGGGACCGTGCCTGAAAGAGATGAGCGAGAGAAAGAAACGAGACCAAGCGAATGATTGTCAAGGTCTACTTTACTTGGATTTTTAGTAGGTTTTATATACAGAAAACAGGGAAGTAGAAACAGAAAAATAGAGTGGGGGAATAATGAGGCTTTCTTGTGGGCTAATCAGCCCCAATCAGCATCCCAATGGCACCGGAAGCTCTTTGTGATGGATCTCTCAACCCCAACCTGGCAGGGGGTTGGGAACAATTGCAGGTGGCATGCCCTGGAGCAAGCATGGCATGGAATGCATTCTTCTTGGAACTACAGCTGGGGAGCTGGGTGCTATTTTCCAGGATGAGGAGGCCCGTGCATAGGGCAAGTCGTTGAAATATGAAGGGTCTTAGTCTCCAACAGAGCCCAGGAGTTTGAGGTTGCTGACACTACGGCACTCACTCTAGCCTGAGCAACAAAGTGAAACTCTGTCTCAAAAAAATAAAATAAAATAAAACAGGGATAATAACAATGCCTCACTGGTTATCGGTGAGGATTAGAGAGTCACCCACACACAGTTCAGGACAGAACTGGCTGTTTTTGGAAAAGTGCCACCTCCTGTGCGTTTCTCCCTTAGAGCCTCCAGGTGGCCTGGGGCACTCCCACACTGGCTGAAATCACTTAATGAGCTTAGCCAATAGAGGGTTGCTTAGTCAAGCCATTATCACTTTAGAAGAAAGTACAAAAGGTTGTAAAGGAGAAAGGATAGGTCCAGGTGAAAAGGGTTCCAGAGGCCTGTAGGGCTGTGAGGTCTTTTCCCATGCAAAGAGAAAGGTTTGCAGGACACTGGGTGCCCTGCAGGTGGTCTGGTCACCTTGGGGGTTGGCAGAAGCTGAGGTGAGAAGCTAAACAGCTGGCCTGTGCATTTTACTCTTACAAGGGTCAGCATTTCTCAAAAAAAGGTTTTTTAAAGCGTGTACTACCATTGGACTTTCAAAAAGTATCAAAATTTCGAAGAAAAGTCTTTGTCAAATACTTTACTTTTCTCCAATATGAGTCAGCCCAGGGAATACTTGGCTAAGTGGGTTTCTAATTAACACAGGAAGGGTTTTCTTCAATCTTTAGCTTGAGGGCTTGAAATTTCCAGCAAGGGCAACAGGAAGGGGCCATCCTCAGCAGTGTGTTTAGTTAAGAAGGTTCCTCTTGCCCTGGAGGACTTAAGGTGACCTCTGCAGCCGGCCCTGCCAACAGAAATTTATCAGAAACGGGAAGAGCCGCTGTCCTGCCCCACTCCTGAGCCCCCTGGGACAGGAGCGGGCACCACTGGATGAGATGCTTGCCCACCCAGACTGCTGGGCTCCAGCACCCAGTGTCCCCTCCTCCGGGTCACACTTTTGAGTGCATTGGCCTCAAATGTTCCAAGTGTGACGATGGGCAGGAGGCTCCCCTTACAATGCGGATTCGGTTCAGTAGGTCTGGGGTGGGCCTGAGACCCTGCATTTCTAACCAGCTCCCAGGTGGGAAGTTGCTGGGGTTCAGGGGCCTCACCTGCGAGGTGATGGGCAGGAGTGCATGACCTGGAGGTCATGCCCTGCCCTCTGCCCTCCTGACCTTGCTGCTGCAAATTGCCCAGGACAGTCCATGTCCATCAGAAATGTGGCTGCCAGCCAGTTCCTGGTGCCACAAGTGTGGGCTGGACCACGCCATTCCTTGTTGCTGGTGGACGCTGTTGTCAGTAGAGGCAAGATGGGCAGGGTCTGGGGACAGCTTTATCATGCCAGGGGTGCAGACCCCTGGAGTGAGCTCTCATCTCAGGTGAGCCTGGCCCAGCAGTGGTCTTGGTGGGGAGGAGGGGGCAGAGGTTTCCCCTCCCTCCCCACCCCTACCTTCCATGGGTGCCTCAGCTGCCCAATCAAGTAAACATTTCTTAACCTGCCCATCAGACCAGTTTCCCCAGGTCCTTCCCAACTGGTTTCTACTACAGGGTGTGCCTCCCCCATATGGCTGTGGAAGGAAAGCCATCTGCCAAGAACTGAAACATGCGAGTCAGTGCTGCTGAAGGGACATGGGGCATCGTACTCTTCTACTGTCGTGTGTTGAAAATGTACATACATTTGCCAGGCGCGGTGGCTCACGCCTGTAATCCTAGCACTCTGGGAGGCTCAGGCGGGCGGATTGCTCGAGGTCAGGAGTTCAAAACTAGCCTGAGCAAGAGCGAGACCCCATCTCTACTATAAATAGAAAGAAATTAATTGGCCAACTAATATAAATAGAAAAAATTGGCCAGGCATGGTGGCGCATGCCTGTAGCCCCAGCTACTAGGGAGGCTGAGGCAGGAGGATTGCTTGAGCCCAGGAGTTTGAAGTTGCTGTGAGCTAGGCTGATGCCACGGCACTCACTCTAGCCGGGGCAACAAGAGTGAGAATCTGGCTTCTGGCCGGGCGCCCTGGCTCATGCCTGTAATCCTGGCACTCTGGGAGGCTGAGGCGGGCGGATTGCTTGAGGTCAGGAGTTCGAAAACAGCCTGAGCAAGAGTGAGACCCCCGTCTCTACTACAAATAGAAAGAAATTAATTGGCCAACTAAAAATATATAGTAAAAAATAGCTGGGCTTTGTGGTGCATGCCTGTAGTCCCAGCTACTCGGGAGGCTGAGGCAGCAGGATTGCTTGAGCCCAGGAGTTTGAGGTTGCTACGAGCTAGGCTGCCGCCACGGCACTCACTCTAGCCTGGGCAACAAAGCAAGACTCTGTCTCAAAAAAAAATGTACATACATTTTAAAAGTTAAAGCTGTTTGTTGTCAAGGTAGATGACCAGAAAAATACACATGCAGAAAAAAAGTCCCTGGGTTCTTTATAACTCAAATGTCCACAAAACTACAAAATGCTAAATGTCTAAGAAAGATGAGAATCCGCTACCTCTATTCCTCTATCGGAGGATGCAGTTGTAATTTCTAGTTTTATAAAGTAGCACCCCTCATGGAGCCCAGAATCACTTGGAACATTCTGGAATAAAGGGCAGCGTGCTCACTAAGTAGCCCGTGGGAAGTTCAGCACCTGCCAGCCTCTTTTGCTCCACAGTGATGCAGCACAAAGGAACCTCCTCCCTCCCATCTGGCAGGGCAGCAGGAGGCGAGGCACACACGTTCACCGGAGCACAGGCCCCAGGGGACACCAAGGGGGCACCCAGCAGCCCTGTGAGACTTAGAAGCAAGCACAGCCTCTTCACAGGGGACAGGGAGTGGGACGTAGGCGATTTTTAGGAAGAGTAAACCGTTTTCAGGGGAGATGATGGGCCTGAAGAACGGAGGAGAGCCTGGGACAAAGTGCCCCTGAGCTCCAGGTGTGCCGCCATTCTCATCTGCCTTCCTGCCACGTGCCTCAACGTCCCCTGGCCGATGTGATGTCTGGGGAAGGGGTTCGGGACAACTGAGTATCCTCTCCAGGATCCTGGCTGTCGGTCGAGGTTGGAAGTTCAGAGGACGCCCTTCCTTGGGTGTGCTGTCCCCAGAGGCTCTCACTCTGACATCCAGAGCCGCAGTCGTTTGGGGTGTCGTTTCCTCAGCTTCAGCATTAACAAGCGGACATTTGTAGCAGGCACTTTTCTAGGCCCTTCAAATGTTCTAACTCATTTACTTCATCAACCCTGTGAGAGTCATGAAGGGAATCAGGATATGCCTACCTAATGTGCCAGTTCCAAACGTGGTTTATTTGTGGTGAGACTTTGGCATAAGGATTATTTTGAGCTGAAGAAAATTGAGAAGGAACAGACATAAGTAAGGCTTTCTGCTCTCCCTCTATGTGCCTGAAAGCAGGGCCTAAATTTCCCTCTGTGGAGGGGCCCTGAGTTCTTCTCACACACCAGGTTCAAGAGAACAAAACCTGTCACCAGAGTGAACACTGAGATTAGTTGCTCATACTCAGAAACCTTTACTAAATAATCCTTATCTTCCAGTAGTTTCTCCCACATATATATATTTTTTATTTTAGCATATTATGGGGGTACAAGTGTTAAGGTTACATATATTGCCCATGCCCTCCTCTCCCCTCTCCCATATATTTATCTCTCCACAGTTTATGGCCCCTAGAAGCCTAAAGTTCTTATACTTCGTATTGTCACATCTCCACAGATTACTGTGCTTTGTTAAAATGGTATATAATTCCCTGGGTCTAACTATTTGTACACATAACGAAAAAAGCTTTTTCTCCTGTTATTATGACTGTTGGTTGAATTCACAGATGTTTCAGAAGATCAGGGAGTAGAGGAATGTTTTTTCTCCTTCATAGTTCTTATTACTGTCCTTTAGGAGAGGAAAACGGAGCACAACGACAGGGAGTGGGCCAGGTCAGCTCTCTAGGGGGAGAGCACAGGCAGTCCCAGTCCATTGCCATGTGTAGTACGCTGCTCCTCAGCCAGGCCAGCTCCACGTCACTCATTCACGTCACAGATATAAACACCTCTGTCTTAACAGTCTTTTTGAGGAATATCCAACAATGGGATATTATTCGGCCACAAGAATGAATGACATATCAATATATGCTACATATGAACTTTCGAACATTATGCTAACTGAAAGAAGCCAGACACAGAAGACCACACGTTGTATGATTCCGTTTCGCTGAAGCGCCTAGAAGAAGCATATCCATAGGGAGAGAGTAGATTCCTAGTTGCCAGGAGCTGGGGGAGGGTTCGATGAAGAGTGACTACTTTTTTTTTGAGACAGAGTCTCACTTTGTTGCCTGGGCTAGAGTGCCGTGGCGTCAGCCTAGTTCACAGCAACCTCAAACTCCAGGGCTCAAGCAATCCTCCTACCTCAGCCTCCTGAGTAACGAGGACTACAGGTATGTGCCACCATACCCAGCTAATTTTTCTATATATTTTTAGCTGACCAAGTAATTTCTTTCTATTTATATATTTTTTTTTTGGGGGGGGGGTGACAGAGTCTCGCTTTGTTGCCCAGGCTAGAGTGAGTGCCATGGCGTCAGCCTAGCTCACAGCAACCTCAAACTCCTGGGCTCAAGCAATCCTCCTGCCTCAGCCTCCTGAGTAGCTGGGACTACAGGCATGCACCACAAAGCCCAGCTAATTTTTACTATATATTTTTAGCTGGCCCATTAATTTCTTTCTACTTATAGTAGAGATGGGGGTCTTACTCTTGCTCGGGCTGGTTTCGAACTCCTAAGCTTGAGCGACTCGCTGGCCTCAGTCTCCCAGAATGCTAGGATTACAGGCCTGAGACACCACAACCGGCCAAGATTGAATACTAATGAATAGGGAGTTTCTCTTTGGGCTCAAGAAACTGTTGTGGAATTAGTTGTCACGGTTGTTCAAATTTAGCAATATATTGACAATTGAGGAATTGCATTTGTAAAGGTGAATTTTACACTATGTGACTTATATCACAAAAATTAAAATAAAAAAATGTAATAGCTTTTGAGGACTCCCAATAATCTGGCCTAAAAAGAATATTGAGCAATTTAGTAAACCAAGGACGGAATCAGAAATCTCCATGGTCGGCTCCTTTCAGTTCTCAGTTCCTCGCGCTCCGGCCCTCAGCGCCCCAGTCTAAGAACAGGCTGGGCTCAGCTGAAGCGTCACTCCTCCAAGAAGGCGCCCCAGCCTTCTGCCCCAGTAGGTCCACCGCCACCTGGGTAGCCCCATCCCGACACTCACCACCTGGTAATGTGCGCAGGGTCCGGCTTCCTCACTCAACTCTGTGCTCCATGAGGGCAGGCACGGGTTGGGTCATTCACGGCTCAGCCCTCTGCCGCCACCTCCAAATCGGAGGAGGCGCTTACAAATCCACTGGACAGGGAAATAGGGAATAAGGGCCCCAGATGCAGAGAGGGCCTGTGGGTGGCAGAGGCCCGCTGCTTCCCCAGGGGTTCTTCCCCGTCAGGGTGGCAGCTGAAGCCAAGCCCCATCCTCCATTTATTTACACAGACGGGAAGGGGACCTTCCTGAGTCTGTTTTATGGGAACCTTTTGTTATTTACTCCAGACAGTGCACGTGCCTCATGCATCAAGCACACAGCTGGCTTGTCTCTCATGTGAATGTTAGAACTTCTCTTTCTCCGACTTAAAGTTTTGAGCGGTCTTGGATGTTGTCTGGGGGGACCAGGCGCAGCTGTGATCTGCAGGGAGCTGTGTTCTCAGTGGCCATCAGCTGTGGACCCTGTTCTTTTCTCTCTTTTTTTTTTTTGAGACAGATTCTCACTCTTTTTTTTTGAGACAGAGTCTCACTTTGTTGCCCAGGCTAGAGTGAGTGCCATGGTGTCAACCTAGCTCACAGCAACCTCAAACTCCTGGGCTCAAGGAATCCTCCTGCCTCAGCCTCCCTAGTAGCTGGGACTACAGGCATGCGCCACCATGCCCAGCTAATGTTTTCTATATATATTAGTTGGCCAATTAATTTCTTTCTATTTATAGTAGAGACAGGTCTTGCTCTTGCTCAGGCTGGTTTCGAACTCTTGACCTTCAGCAATCCGTCTGCCCCCCTGGACCTCTCAGAGTGCTAGGATTACAGGTGGGAGCCACCGTGCCTGGCCAGAAGTTTTTATATTTCACAGGAACATTTAAATGCTTGGTAGGAATTTGTGATTCATAAACAGAGGAAACAAGGCAGGATGTCTTCGTATGTGAAACTTGAAATCATATTCTGCTTCCATTTCGTATTTTTTCCACTTCTAAAATTAAGAGAGGCTGGGCAAGATGGCTCCTACCTGTAATCCTAGCACTATGGGAGGCTGAAAGAGGAGCCAGGGCCTCCTGGCCTTGGGGCCAGGAGTTTGAAACCAGGCTGAGAAGCACAACTAAACCCCCTCTCTACAAAAAATATAAAAATTAGCCAGCCATGGGTGGTAAGTGCCTGTAGTCCAAGCTAGTCCAGAGGCTGAGGCAGGAGGATCACTTTAGGCCAGGAGTTTGAGGTTGTAGTAAGCTATGATGATGCCACTGCACTCTAGCCTAGGTGACCAAGTCAGACCTATCTTAAAAAAAAAAAAAAATTAAAAGGGCATATGGTTTACTTATATTAATGAATAATGATTAAATTAAGGTAACTGATTCTACTCGTGGAAAATAGAAACCAAAATCAAACTGCAATAAAATTTGTCAAAGGGCAAGTTGCTTTATATGAGTAAACTAAAAATGAGAAATGGTTTTGATAAACAGGTGAGCCTACATGATAAGGAAAACCCCCATCTATTACTTGACACCTCAGGCACCTGAGATCCCCACCCCTCAGGGAAGACCTGCATCAGCATAATACTAACCTATTACCTGGTCCATCAGCATAATACTAACCTATTACCAGGTCCATCAGCATAATACTAACCTATTACCTGACACATCAGCATAATACTAACCTAATACCTGGTGCATCAGCATAATACTAACCTATTAACTGGTGCATCAACTACCCTATTACCTGGTGCATCAGCATAACACTAAACCTATTATCTGACACAGCAACTAACTTACACCTGATACCGCACACCTCAGACCACCCCAACTCAATAAAATTGGGAAAAATCGAGTAGCTGGAACTCAGAATATGGTGACTAGACCCCTCTGAGCCTGCCAGCGAATAAACTTTTATTCTCTGACTCAGCCTGTGCCACTTGGTTTGTCCTTGGAACCACCTGCTGTAATGTCCAGGCATTCCACCAAAACCCACCTGTTTCGCTTATCCTGCTCCTAAACTTTTTTTTCTTTTGATATCTTGTGATATTCAGACTTGCTCCTAAATTGAGTAGCTACTAATACTCACAGCTGATGAGGTGATTTTGGGTCATACTTCTGATTGGCTGACTACCATGTAAATAAAGTAACTTTTGGGACATACTTCTGATTGGTTGACTACCATGTAAATGAAGTAACTTTTGGGACATACTTGTGATTGGCTGACTACCATGTAAATGAAGTAACTTTTGGGACATACTTATGATTGGCTGACTACTATGTAAATGAAGTAACTTTTGGGACATACTTCTGATTGGCTGACTACTATGTAAATGAGGTGACTTTTGTGAAAACTTGCCATTGGCTAACTGTAACCCCCAAAAAGGTATAAAACTAAAAGAAAACAAAAAAGGGGCACTCAAGAGTTTGGTGGCACATAAGCCTCTCTGAGCCTGCCAGTGAAATAAAGCTGACTCTCCAAGTCTCCATGTGCAGCTGGTGCTTTTCTTGGGCCAAGAGCTGTTTGTTCACCTGCCCGAACAGTAACACTTGCTGTAACATATAAAGATTTATTATTAATAAGCTACAGTGACCTGTTAGGAATGACAATCTATCAACACATAAGAGAAGCACGTACCATTTATCAGTAATGCTGGGTGTTCGAGTCCCCAGTTGTAAAAGTTTAAGAAAGAAATAAGCATAAACATAACTAACAAATCCTATGCAAGTGGAGGACTTGGAGATTGAGGTTGCAAGTCAGACAGCTCAACTTGGAGGAAGGATCTCTCATCTATTTGCTCATCAGCTTGGGCAAAACTCATAACCTTATATCCCAGCTGGTTCAGGTGTAAATAAGGAATTGTCCCTTCTTACCCTTTCTACCTTGAACTGACCCCAGTCTCACCTGTGAAAGTACAGATCCTTACAGCCTCAAAGGAGTTGGGCAAACTAAAGTAAGGCAATAATGAGCTGAGAATGTGCTAGGGACTGCTAAAAAGACCCAGTAGGAAAAAAAGGAGGAGGGAATAAGGAGACTTTTCCTCTCAAGCCCCAGGCCTGCTCACAGGAGCCATGGGAATTCTCCTGGATCACTAGATGCTAACACTGTAGAGCCAGGGTGCTTCCCGCACATCACCTAGTGCGGTCTCCCACTGCTGGGGATCAAGTTGCCCCCAGAGAGGACACAAAGAAACCTGCAGTCCCTGGGTCCTCCCAACCTGCTAAGCCTTTTGAATTAGTGCCTTTCCCACAACTCTCCGGAGAATCACAACCTGCTATAGTTTGCACGTAAAAAACATGAAAGTAACTTCACAACACACAGAAAAACACTGGCAGGAGTCATGCCAGGTTATTAGACAGTGATTGTTTTGGAAGGTGGGTTTACTTTTCCTTTTACATTTAAGTGCTTTTGTACTTGATGTCTGTGTTTCAGTTTCTCCATGTGGACCAGGTCATGACAATTAAAGCACTTAAAACAAGGCTGGGGCCAGGCGCGGTGGCTCACGCCTGTAATCCTAGCTCTCTGGGAGGCCGAGGCTGGCGGATCCTTTGAGCTCAGGAGTTCCAAACCAACCTGAGCAAGAGCAAGACCCCGTCTCTACTATAAATAGAAAGAAATTAATTGGCCAACTAATATATATAGAAAAAATTAGCTGGGCATGGTGGCGCATGCCTGTAGTCCCAGCTACTTGGGAGGCTGAGGCAGGAGGATCGCTTGAGCCCAGGAGTTTGAGGTTGCTGTGAGCTAGGCTGACGCCACGGCACTCACTATAGTCTGGGCAACAAAGCGAGACTCTGTCTCAAAAAAAAAAAAATTGCAGGAGTGAACTCCAGCCATCACTCTTTAAAAATTTCTGCCAAAGGCCAGGCGTGGTGGCTCATACCTGTAATCCTAGCTCTCTGGGAGGCCAAGGTGGGCAGATCCTTTGAGCTCACTTCGAAATCAACCTGAGCAAGAGCCAGACCCCATCTCTACTATAAATAGAAAGAAATTAATTGGCCAACTAATATATATATAGAAAAAATTATCTGGGCATGGTGGCCCATGCCTGTAGTCCCAGCTACTCAGGAGGCTGAGGCAGAAGGATTGGTTGAGCCCAGGAGATTGAGGTTGCTGTGAGCCAGGCTGACGCCACGGCACTCACTCACTCTAGCCTGGGCAACAAAGTGAGACTCTGTCTCAAAAAAAAAATTTCTGCCAAGATCATGTATTATTTCTTGGTTAAAAACAATTTTTGTTTTTGACACAGAGTCTTGCTTTGTTGCTCAGGCTAGAGTGAGTGCCGTGGCAACAGCCTGGCTCACAGCAACCTCAAACTCCTGGGCTCAAGCGATCCTCCTGCCTCAGCCTCAGTCCAGAGTAGCTGGGACTACAGGCATGGGCCACCATGCCCCGCTAATTTTTTCTATATATATTAGTTGGCCAATTAATTTCTTTCTATTTATAGTAGAAACCAGGTCTTGCTCTTGCTCAGGCTGGTTTTCAACTCCTGACCTGAAGCAATCCGCCTGCCTAGGGCTCCCAGAGTGCTAGGATTACAGGCATGAACCACCAAGCCAGTTAAAAAATTTTTAAACGTTTTACTGATCATTGCCTGGAGCAAACATCTCCTTAATGGAAAAATGTTCATTTTAATTTTTTTTTGAAAGAGAGTCTCACTCTGTTGCCCGGGGTAGAATGCTGTGGCGTCATCCTAGCTCACAGCAACCTCAAACCTATCAGCTCAGGCTGATCCTCTTGCCTGTGCCTCTGGAATATCTGGAACTACAGGCACGCACCACCTCGCCCGGCTACTTTTTTCTATATATTTTTAGTTGTCCAGCTAATTTCTTTCTATTTTTTTAGTAGAGACCGGGTCTTGCTCTTGCTCAGGCTGGTCCCAAACTCATGAGCTCAAAGGATCTGCCTGGCTGGACCTCCCAGAGTGCTAGGATTACAGGCGTGTGCCACCTAGGCGGCCTACTTCATTTTTTTGTTGTTGTTTGCCTCCCCCAAATCCATACCCCTAGTTTGAAGTAGCAAGTTGCAAACTAAGAGATTAATTTGAGGTGTGTGCCTTTACTTTTTCCATCAAAATCTTGGAATCAAAACCTACAGGTACTTTCCAAGGGCGACACCGCCCGCTTCTGGGGTTAAACCCACATAGTCAGGAAAGGCTTAGGGTTGTCAGCCTCCAGCCTTCCCTGAGGAAGCACTTGCCACCCCGGAGGGCAAGGACGCCGAACGCCGCGGTTAGAGCGCAGGGGGGAGAACATGGACGCGCCCTCCTCCCTCGGGGCTACCAGTCCCGCGCCTGCGCGCCCTCAAGCCCGGCCGCGGCCCCCGAGTCCTTTAGGGCACTTCAGCAACAAGGAACCAGGGAAGGGAAGGAGCGCCGCACAGCGCCCCACCCTGCGACGCAGCTCGCGGTTCCGATTAGTCCGGCTCCGGCCTTGAAATTCCGCACCAGGTCGCTCGAGACCACGAGCCGCTCCTCAGTCCCTCGCCGAGCTCCGCGCTTTCCCTCCAGCCCTTTGTGTCCCGGCTCACGGCGCAGGAAACGCGGGAACGGGCGCCACGCTGTGCGCCTGCGCAAGGGGGCGGGACACACGCCCCGCTCGTCACGAGTGGGCGTGGTTCCTTACTGCCCCGCCCCCGGCCGCCATTTCGTGCTCCGGCGCCTCGCCTGGGCCCCGCGTGATGGACGCCCGGAAGCCAGGACAACAAAGGCCCGAATTCAAGGGCTGGGCGGGCTCCATGTCCCCGCGCTGCCAGCCGAGCGAAGATGGGGCGCCTAGGGTCTGCGGCAGGGCCAGTGTTTGGGAGAGGATGGGCGCCTCTTCCTCCTCCGGATGGCCCTGGGACCTGGCCCTGTGCGTGTGCACGCCGTTAGCGCGCACTGGCCCTCGCTGCCCACACAAATACGCGTTTGCGCTGTCCCGCGTGCACGAACCTGGGGGTTTCCACGTATTCGTGTGTGCACGACCTCGAGGATGTCCCCGGACCCGAATATTTCCGCAATTGTGTTTGCACTGACTGGTCATTCTCGCAGGTCCCTGTGGGCAGACTGAGCGTGCTTACCTGGGTCCCCTGGATGTGCACAAACCAAGAGCGCAAGGCCCGCTCCTCAGTCTCTGGCCTGCTCCACCTATCCCATTTCTGGCCTGTTTTGGATTCATTTGCTCTTGCCTTGTTCACATGCAAAGCTTACCCAATAGCCCACCACCCTGTGCAATTCGTAGCCTTGCCTTCCTTTTTTTCTCCCTGACTCTGGTCTTCTGCCATTCGCCCAACTGACCCAACTTTGCACGTGGCGACAGTGACTTGGAGACTGTTGCCAGTGGGTGAACTATCAAGAATAAGGCGGTTAGGGAACATCATGATGCATCTGGCTTGCCAAGTCAGAAAAAGCATCCTGGGAGAAGCCAGGAGGTGAAGCCACTGTGCTTGGCCAGGGCCTGGCATACAGGGATCAGGGTCCAGGCCCAGGACAGCCTGAGGACTACATGATCTCCAGGCATTTAATGGCCTGGAGAATGAGAGGACAGGGGCTCCAAGCAGAGGGGCTGGTGATGGAGGGGAGGGTGGTGGGGAAAGGGGACCTGTTTGTGGTGCCCAGGGGCAGAAGAGGGGCAAACACCTGAGTGAGGGCTCAGCAGGGACTGGCCTCCCCAGGGAGCAGTGGGGAGGAGGGGCAGCTTGGTGTGCACAGTGTTCTAAGGTTCACTGCCGCTCTGGCTTCTATATTCAGCACATGGCTCTCCCCAGGAAAGGGACCCAGCCTCCAGTCTCCAGCCCGGCACCACCTCTGGGGGTCCGGATGCAGGGAGACAGGGCTGGAGTGACCACCCAAGTGCCTGGGTGGCCCTCTTTCTCCTTCCCTCAGAGCCTCCTCATCCCTGTACCTTTCTTACGGGATGGCTGTTCTCAGGTTATGCTCCTCATTATCCATCTGCTGTCACATGCCTCTGCCATTGCTGTTGCGAGCCCTCTCCACAGGCCCCCAATATGTCACGGAGCCCAGAGCCCATTGGAACATGTGTCGTGAGGGAGCATGGCTCACTTTGGGGGACATCTTTCTCCTGTAGGCCAGATCTGTTCCATCTAAAGTGAAAGGCTTAATTCTGTCGCCCAAAAGATGCTTTCTGAGCCAAAGTGTGTGAGGCGTGTGTCCAGTCCAGGGATAGAGTGGCCGTGGACACAGGTCCTGCCTCTAAGGAGCTCAGAGACCCAAGTTGCAGGACTTCAGGCTCCAAAAGAGGCGAAAGAGCATGACGCTTGGCATAGTGATCCTGAAAGTCTGCACACCGTGGCCTGCCTTCACTGTCCCGGACCCCAGGCATCTCCAGCTAGACCAGGAGAGGGGACAGGGATTGCATGGTGGCATCTCTTCCCCCTTCCCTCTTCACCCCACCCCCCTCCAAGGGGTGAGCTGCTTCCCTGTCTCTGAGGCATGGTGCTGGTCCCCAGCCCATGGTGCCAGGGGTCAGAGGGAGCTGACCACTCTGCCAGGGGCACCAGCTGGGTTTCTTCACCTAAAGGGGCTGTGGGCACAGGGGAGGCCTCAGCACCAGGCCTGGGCAGCCCTGGAGGCCTGTGAGCAGGTTGTTCCTGTGTCACTCAGGCATCAGAACCGGTTGTGCCACTTTGATCCACCAGCAGGGCCAAAGGCTAGAGCCCCCAGGAGACTGAGCCAGAGATCTGATGTAAATAAAGTCTGCACAACCTGGAAGCAGGTGAAGTGGTCTCACCTCCTTTCTTGCTGAACAGGCAGGTTACATACTTTTCCCAAACCCCCCCAGGACCTGGGTGATGTCATCGTCCCTTAAGGGCCATGCTCAGAAGCACAGGGCTCCAGGTGCAGCTTCCCTTCCAGCCCTGCCCCTGAGCAGGGGCCAGAGCTGCCCCCTCTGAATGCCATGCTGGGCATGGGGCCTGTGCCCAGGAAACACCTGGTACAGAATTTCCCTGCCCTGGAGAGTAAACCACGGGCACCTAGAAGCTGCCACCCTCAGTGGCTTCTGACCTCCAACGGGGCCACATTGAAAAGAGGAGGGGTCTCTGGAGAAATGAGACTGTGCAGAAGAAGAAATGCCACCTTGTGCCTGCTGACCTCTGCAGGGGTCTGTGGGCTTGTTTGGGGCCTTTGTGCCCATGTAAATAATTGATGGAACATTCCGGAAGGAATGAAGGCCGGCCACGGGAGGCTGGCCTTGCCTGCCAGAAGGCAGGTTGTAAAATGATTCCCCTCTGAGCAGTGGCTGTGGGGTCAGGGTGCCTCGGTCACACCCAGGGAATAAGACATTGCTCTGGGCTCCCAGGGAGGGACCCGCTGGGCTGAGCATGCTCAGTGGCCTCTACTGAGTGGGTGGGAATCTCCAGGAAGATGATCTTCCCGGCCACCCAGAGATCCAGCTCCCAGTCTCCTGTGTGTGGTGGTTCTGAGACCTCAAAGCCCATATTGTGGTTGTCCCCCTGTGTCCTACCCTCCCCCCTCAGCCCTGGGAGCAAGGCATCCCGCTGCCCAAGCAGCTTGCTGTGAAAGAGTGTGGGGACAAGGTTCCTGGGCACTGGCCCAGCCAGGCAGCACCGCAGGAGGCCCAGCAGCTGGCCCAGGCCCCACTTCCCTCTCCCAGCTGCCTTCCCAGTCCTGGGGCCAGTCCCCACCCAGGCCTGAGGGCGGGTCCCCCTGGGTCCCACCTCCCAGCCCGGTTGCCTGGGAGGCGGCCTGGGCGGGGACAGAGGGAGGAGGGAGCAGCCACTGCCCAGAGGCTGTGCCGGCCCCCAAGGCACAAACATTTCCTTATGTGGTGGCTCTGAGAGCCTGGGCTGGGGCACCCTGGGGGCTGCTGGGGACTGCAGGACACGCCCTGGCTGATGGCAGAGGCCAGGCCCTCCCTGCCTGCCAGTAT
Source organism: Microcebus murinus (assembly GCF_040939455.1). Lineage (NCBI taxonomy): Eukaryota > Metazoa > Chordata > Mammalia > Primates > Cheirogaleidae > Microcebus > Microcebus murinus. Next base: position 99,839,738 of record NC_134111.1, read on the forward strand.
TTCTGCGTCCTCTGGACAGGCCAAGAGGAAAGGCCCCTACCCAGCTGTTTGTGCCCTGGAGCAGCCCGTGTTCCCCTAGGACAGGGTCTGGGCTGGATTCTGCCCCCCTTGCTCCTGTGTCTGTGGGGTCTCCCTGACATGGGGACTTTAGGCAGAGCCCCAGACCTGGGGAGGGGGGAAGGGTGGGCTGCCAGGCCCCTTCCTCTCCCCTGGGGTCCCTTGCCCCCCCAGCCAACAGACACCGTGTGGCACCGTGTGTTTCCAGCAGGCCTTGGGAGCTATATTTGGCGGTGACTCATGGGAGTGACTGCATCCCTGGAGATGTCCTTGCTTTCTGTTCCCAGCCTGCTGCAGGCAGGCTCTGGCCCTCCTTGAGCAAGGGACGTGGAGACGCTGCCTCCCAACTGCAAGGCGAGTCTCCATAGCCCTGCACTGGCTCAGGCTGGAGGACAGTGACCTGCTGGGCACCCCGCTGCCAGAGCCTAGTGAGCCTCTAAGCTTAATCCCTCCAGCCAGAGGTGCTGGGTCCTCTACTGTGACCCCTGAACTGCCCTGCAGTTTTGGGCCAGCGTGCCACTTTTCCAATATTACAGCCCCTCAGCGGACCTGAGTGTCTGATAGGGCAGGTTCCCGCGGGGATAATTTTCAAGCGGGGCCTCAGTGAAGCTTGCTCACGCAGCGCATCGCTAACTAGTCTGTGTCAGGGATGGTAACTGAGGCGACTCTGAGAGACAGTCCCGGTCCAGGACGTCTCTGCCTGCCAGCGTCTCCCCCACCAGCTTCCCTGGGGTTCCCGCCCCTCCTGCCGGGGCCCCTTCATCCCTGGTGCCCTGGGGTCTGTCCCTGGTCCCTGAGTCAAGAGACACTCATCCCTAAACTGCCTTCCTCAGGACGCTGCCCTTGCCGCCTGGCCCTGGGAGGGTCCGTCCTGCCTCAGAGCTCCCACTGGCCAGCCCGCCTGGCCCCTTCCTGATTGGGGGACTAGGAGGACTGAAGTCGCCCAGTTGGAGGACCGGCCACCCTTCTGGGTTCCTGTACCCAAAGCATCCTGTGAATAAGGTGTCAGTGGCCGTGCTGACACAGCACGTCACAGGAGGGACTGACCCGTTTTATGATTCCCTTTCCACACTGGGACCGGCCCTGAGGGATCTGAGGGTGGAGATAGGCAAATGGACCCTTGAAGCATGGGACGCTCACAATCCAGTTACTGAGAAAATGGCCAAGCCTTAGTGTTAGAAGGGTCTTCCACTGTGTCCTTGATTGCTTCCAGTGGCAGGGAACTCACTACCTCGGTGTGTGCAGTCTGTTTAGAATTGAAATCTTCCCGCTGTAACACCTGTCCTCACAGTCCTTGTTCTGTGTGACCGTGTGTTCCAGGAAGGCAGGGTCTGTGCTCCCTGCTCAGTCCCACGGCTGCCCACAGAGCCGGAACATGGTGGAGGGCAGTGAACGTGCTGTGGAATGAGTGATGAAGCACTAGTGAGGGTGACCTTAGGTGCCACCTTGAGGCTATCCACTCTGGGCTACAGAGCACCAGTTTCCTCACTCTGCCACATGCGACTCGGTTTCCAGGATGCTCTTCGTCCTCGCGTTACCGCACGCGGGTTGCCACGTCCCTGCTAAGCAGTGGACCTCTGCCGTGAGCTCGGCTCTGCAGGGGTGTCGGGACCAGCAGAGAAGTCGAGGCGGCTACGCCGTCCTTTCGGGCGCCCGTGCCGCCCTGCCCACCGCCTGCCCCGCGCGGCCTCCAGTCTAGCAGCGGCCGTGGTCGCGTGTCTCCGAGCCCCGCTGCTCCTGCGCGTGACAGAGCTGTAACTTCGCCTTCCACAGTTTTCACTAAGCGGTTCCTTGCTGCCCGTGGCAACGGCGCCACGCCCTGGGGTGGGCCCTAGGTGGGACCTGGTCCTGGGGCCAAGACTGGCTGTGGGCAAAGGCAACGCCAGAGTGTGCCCCTGGCTTGGCTTTCTCAGCAAGCAAGACCTGGCCTTCGGGCTCTCCCCGACCCCAGGCTAAGACTAAAATCGGGTCATAGCAGGTGTCTTAGGGCCCTGGGGCTTCCGGGCGCTGTGGCTCCGCTTGGCCCCCACAGAGCTGCCAGCTGCGGGGCCCTGTGAGCACACAGCTCCAGGTCCCCGCGTGTTTGTGGACTGACTCCTGATGGCTGGGAGGCGGGGAGCCAGCCCGGGCCAGCGGCTGCAGACGCCACATGGCACCGTGGACACTTGCTCCCCGTGTCCCGTCTGCAGCGCGAGGCCGGGTCAGCTCAGAGCTCTCAGCCCACCCACGGGCTGTGGATGGGAGGGAGGCTTCACGGAGCTCTGCCCCGAGGCTGCCGAGGGCGGACTTGGAGCCTGGACGGCAGCAGGCCCGGCCAGAACCCCCAGACAGGCAGGTGGACAGGGAGGTCACAGGATCTTCCCGGGAAGGGCCTGGGCCTCTGTGCAGAGAGGATTTCCTCCCCTGGGGGCTTTCTGACACTAGGAGCACCTGCGCCCTCCCTAGGACCCCTGTCAAGGGCCAGGGGGAGCCTCAGCCGGGGTGTGGCGTGGCAGGTGGCAGAGGGTGGCAGAGAGGCCAGCCCACGGGTGGTTGCTGCGTCCCATGCAGGGTCATTGTGACAGAGAGGAAACCCCGGAAGCCAACAAGGGCAGGCAGGGCAACGGAAAGGAAGATAAAACCCACCAAGGCTGAGCAGAAAGGAAGGCTCGGGAGCGAGGCCCTGTGAGTGCCTTCCAGGCTCAGGCTGTGCTGGGCAAGGTCTGTGGGCTCAGCAGAGGCCAGTGGTGTCCTCGCAGATGGTGGCCGGCTGAGCCCAGCTCCAGGAGGACACCAGCCCGGCCCCCACACCACAGGGCTCCCAGGCCTGAGAAGGCCCCTGCTCAGAGGTGCCAAGGGGGGCAGGCACTGCAGCCACGCTCCTCCCCCACCCCTGCCCTTGCCCCCAGCCTGGCAGGTTCACCATTGTCCCCACTCTGGTGCTCCAAGGGGGGGGCTGAGCCCTGCCTGCCCTGCTCCCTCCCAGGGAGCTGTCCCCTAGGCCCCGCCCTCAGGCTGGGGACCCTCGGTTCTTCCAAGGCTTTGGGGAGCCACTGGACCACACCTGCACCCTGCTCTAGGGAGCCCTGTGGTGAGAAAGAGCCCTGCCCGGGTCCTTGGAGAGAGCCCGTCTGTCCCTAGCTGGCTGAGCACCTCAGGCAGGTCACTCCACTGGCCGGCCCTCAGTCCTCGGGTCCCAGCTCAGGCGGCCAGCGTGTCACTGTTGAGATTCTGAGAGAGTGGCGCTCTGAGCCCCCAGAGCTGGGAGGGAAGGGGGCAGGGAGAGAAGACCAGAGCCTGGGTGAGAACTGCAGATGTGGCCCCACATGCAAATCAGCCAGTGTTTGTTCCTGCTCTTGGGACAAGGCCCAGCCATACCCAGATGTCCCAGAGAGTGCCCATGGCCTGGTACCTGGGTGACCTGGGAGAGAGGGGTGGCTGGACACCAGAGGGGCACAGGGCGTTGACCTGCGGGGGCCTGGACGCAGCCGGAAGCCGCTCTCCCTCCTCTGAGCTTCTGCCCCTTCTGAAGTCACAGAGTGGCAGTGGTGTCCGTCCCCATGCTCAGGCTGGGGCTGAGCAGCCCTGTGGGCGGGGGCTCATGGAGCCGCAGGTCTTGAGGAGCTGCTAGGCCACAACCCGGACGCCATGGATCTGGCGGACACTGGGCCAGGCCCGCTGGCTCTTTGTTGCCTGAGAAGCACCAGTGGGAGGGAGCCAGGCTTGGGACCCTGCCTCAGAGTATGCCGGGCAGGGGACACCGGCACTGGGGGAGGGTGGCTGTTCCCTGGGACTGCAGGCAGCTGGGCCACTGTGTTCCTGGGGGCACCCAGATGTCCTCTCTTTCAGCTCACTGCTTCCCAGAGTGTGGGGAGGTGTCTGGGGCAGCCTCAGGGTGGAGCTCAGGGGCCCCTGGGGCTGAGTGAGGAGGACTCTGCAGGGGAGTGGGGCCATCTGTCCCCAGGTCCTGGCCTTGGGCCTCAGGAGGGGCTGCTAGCACCGGCAGGCAGGGTGCCCTGCTGGGGCCTGGCTCCTGCAGGAGGGACTCCAAGGGGTCCTGGCGGGGCCGAGTAGATGGAGGAGGGGTGTCCAGAGCCCCCTGCACAGGGCGACCCTCAGTGAACCCTGGGAATTTGTGGAGGAAACACCAGGCTGGAAGGCAGGGTCCCTGGAGGAGGGCAGATGTGGCGGGAGGTCCATGCTCCACCCCAAGCTGCTTTCCCCTGCCTGCTGGAAGACACCAAAATCACCCTAGAGAGGGACCCACTGACAGTGTCAAAGCCCCTCAGACCTGGGCAGGGACAGAGATCTCCATGTTAAAGAAGCCCTTGTTTTCCACGAAAATCTATGAACCCTCTTTCTGGAGGGTCCCTGGAATCTCCCCCAAGAGCTGGGCGGGAGCCTCAGCGGCCAGCGGCCTGGGGGAGGGGCTGCAGCCCTGGGAGCCCTGGTCTGGAGGGTCGGGCCCCTCCTCAGTCCTGGCATCTGTTCCCGGAAAGGCACAGGCCTCCTGAAGCTCTGACCCTGGGTACTGTCCCTGGGGCTCTGCCCTCTGCGAGCCTCCACCCTGGGCTACCCTCCCCTTCCCCACCCATCCTCTAGTCTGTCTCCCTCCATCCAGGTCCCAGAGAAAAGAGCCCCCACCCCCCTCATGGCATCCCAGCAGCAACAGCTGCCCATCCTGTCCCCAGTGAGGACGCAGGGGTGAGGCAGGGCCCTCCCAGCCAGGGCCTGTGCTGGGCCTGGCTCCCCAGTTGGTGCTCCCTGCTGGCTACTCCCACAGCCCTGGGCCTCCCTCCCTCCCGGCTCCCTGTAGTCACAGCCACCCTCTGTCCTGCTCCCCCTGCCAGCCCCATTCCCAGCCCCACTCTTTCCATCTCCCTCTGGCCCCACGTCCTGCTACCCCTCTTCCCTGCCCCTCTAGGGCCCGATTCCCGGGTGTGTACCTCTCTGCCATCCTGTATTCACTGTAGGTCCCTCTACCCACCAGGTCTTTTGTTTTGAAGGGTGTGTGTGTGTGTGTGTGTGTGTGTGTGTGTGTGGTCTGCCTCTGTCACCCAGGCTGGAGTGCAGTGGCAGGATCATAGCTCACTGCAGCCTTGAACTCCCAGGCTCAGGTGATCCTCCTGTCTGAGCCTCCAGAGTAGCTGGGAGGACAGGCCTGAGCCACCCCACCCGGCCCCCAGCTGGGCCGTGATGGGAGTGCAGGGGGCGGGTGGGGACAGGGCACTGGCGTCAGACACCCTGCGTTCAAGGAGACCTCACTGCATACCGCCTGGGTGCCTCAGGCCAGTTCCTTCCCTGTGTGTGCCCTGGTGTCCTGGCTGTCAGAGGAGGCTGCTGACATGGAAGTGGCCTCCCGGGTCCCGTGGGAGCGGGGCACAGGCCCGGGCAGTTGCTGCGCACAGAGGAGCTGGCAGGAGCCGCGGTTCCCAGCTCTGCCTGGCGACCCTGGCACTGGTTTGAGTGACCGCAAAGGGCCAGATAGCCAAGGCCGTGTCTGCAGATGTTCCACAGGGCTTAAGGTCTTGGGCTGATCTGGGAATGGCAGAGGCCTGAGCCCGTTACTCTTCCTGAGCAAGGGGTGGGCTCGTCTAGGGGAGGCTCAGCCTTGGCACAGAACCCCGCTGTGTTTGTGCTGCCCCTCTCCCAAGGAGGACAACCCCCCCCCAGCCACCCCACCCTGGGCAGCCCTCCCAGAACCTGGCGCATGAGGGGGGGCTGTCAGCAGTGGGTTAACTGCTGGCCTGGCTCCTGGAGGGGACACTTCATCACCATGGCAGCCCCTCTGGGCTCCTGGCCTTGCCTTGGGCCTCAGAGCAGCCAGCACCCCTCCCTTCTCCTAACCCCCCACCCTCTGACCAAAGGGGACAGGGGCTCCCCCAGGTGGCCAAATGTGCCAAGGCCAGAAACTGGGGCAGGCTGCAAGGATGTCTTCAAACCTCTTGCTCCTTCAGCCCCAGAAATACATGTGCCTGGTCAGACCAGGTGTTCTGTTGTGGGATGGGGAAAATCAGGTCACCTGTGTGTGTACTGGCGTCTGCATAAAACAAGTGACTGTGCAGTCCAGGTGTGTCGAGTCTTCTTAGCAAGCATTGGGGAACTGCTTGCAACCATGCTAAGTGCTGCAGGGTTCGGATGACGCAGTCTGCCATGTGTCCTGGGTCATAGGACACAGAGACATGGGGACAGGAAACAGTGCAGAAGTCCATTTTGAAGCCAGAAATGAACAAGTACTCGCCATCATTAATTACATGTCCTTTGTGTGCATGTCACCATGCTCAAGGCTTTCCACCGCCGCCTTCATTTACCTCTCCCAACAACCTAGAAGGTAGGCACTCATATCCCCATTTAGCAGATGAGGAAACTGAGGCTCAGTGAAGTTAAACCCCTTGCACAGAGTCACACAGCTAGGTGAAGGCTGAATTTGAACTCAGATATGTCTGACTGCATGCTCCTTGGTCTTTTGCAAGCCTGCCCATGCACAGGAAGAGAATCTGGCAAAATAACAAGAAGAGCCATGAATGTACACGAGATGCTCACGAATGAGGATGCACCACTCCTTCCCCCTGGAGCACGCACGGTGTGTGCTCCAAGAAAGCAGGTAGAACTGCCACAGGCCTGTTACACAGGCACAGTGAGTGCACACACGTGAGAGGAGGGGAGAAACCCAGCTTCCCTCCGACACGCACGCAGGCACCGGGTGGCCTGACACCTGCCGGCAGCGATGCACGTGCAAGAGCACTTAGTGCTTGGGTGCTGGTCTTCTAGACCAGGGACGCCGAGGCTCCACCCAGTGCAGCAAGACCCAGAAAGGTCCAGTGAGAGGCTGGCAGCCACGCTCTGCTTCCTGGGAGGCTAAGCCCCGGCATTCTCAGACCCAGACAGGTTCCTCGTGACAGCCACACACAAGCAGGGGACACATACACGAACGTGGGCTCATTCACACTCAGCTCCACCCACACACACATCCTCCAAAGACAGAACCTGCTGCCGCCATCTGTTCTGTGCAGACACAGCTGAACACTCGGCCTCTTGGGTTCAGCTCACGCTGGCAAGTGCACCCCCCCACATGCACACACAGACACACAAGCATGAGCGCGCGCACACACACACTGAGAAGAGGATCTCGGAGAGATGGGGAAGAAAGGTGGCCCTGGCTGAGGAGCTGAAAATCCCTGCAGCCCCACAGACACGTGGGCCTACACCCTGGGACAACCCCTGGGTTGCCCACTGTCCTCAGGTGCTGCCTCCCCGCCACCCAGGCCCTGTCCTGTGCCTTTTGATTAAAGGCTGGGCCAAAGCCCGGTATGTCCATCGCTACCACCAGGGGGCGCAAGAGCATTGAATAATCCCTTCAGAGCAACTTCCCTCCAAAACCCTCCTCATTCATTCATTCCTAGACATGTATTAAGCACCCATTTGTGCCAGGTGCTGGGAGGCAGAGAAGAAAGGTGGGGGAAAAGAGGGGGAAAGCGGTTAGGCCACGGGAAGAGGTGTGTGTCTACTGCAGTTCTGTGGGACTGGAGGTTAGATTTGGGGAGAAGGTGTTGGCAGGACGGGATGGGTCAAAAATAACAGCCAGAAAGTGCTAACTGCCAGCTAGCTTCCTAGCTGTTCTAGAGTTTTGGCATGCATTAACTCGTTTAATCCACGACTGTTTGAACGGGTAGTCTGGAGTAACTTCCATCATTCTGCCTTTATTACCGGTGCAGTAAAGCAGACATAAGGATGGTCACTACTTCACTGGGTTGTTGTAAGGATTAAACAGGTCAGTACAAGGATGAGTAAAGCTCTCAGAAAACTGCTCAGTGTTCTCATCATCCCCATTTTACAGATGGGGAATCTGAGGCACAGTTAGCAAGGAAGGTTAGCAAGGAGTAAGATTCAATCGTGAGCAGGTTGGTTCCAGAGTGTCGCTTGCCCAGTTACCAGCCACCTGGCATACCCAGTCAGGGGGTCCTGGGGGCAGTGGGTGGGAGCCACTAGGGAATTTTAGCAGGGAAGGGACAAAGTCTAGTTTGCATTTCACGTTGGCCCGGGCTTCTACCAGGACAAGCACTGTTTTGGTCTCTCTCATGAGGCCTGGCCCCCTTGCCCTGGCCTGTGGGGAGGCCTCAGCGGCCCACCCACTCCCTGTGGCTGTCAGTCCCCCAGCATTTGGGTAGAGTGGTAACATGCCCCCGCCTTGACGCTTTAACCTCCCAGAGCACCTCCTCTGCAGGGTCCCATTTAGTCAAGGCAACCTGGGCCATCGGCCCTGTGGTCTCAGTCTCACACCTGCAGGAGGCACATGGCAGGTAAGGGGCTTGCCTCAGAGCAGCCCTCTTCCAGAATTTTTGCTGCAAATCCTGGGCTCCCAGTCCTCCCCCACCCCCATTCTCTGCACCATAGGGCCGGGCCTTGGTGCCATCTGGGAGATGGAGGTAGCTGTCTTTGCCACTTAAGATCTCTGTGCAGGGTTAGGGATGAGGCTGGACAGGGACATGGTTCAGAGTCACCAGCACTAGACGGCGCAGAACCTGGGTCCAGCTTCAGTCCCTGCCAGGAACAAGAAGGGGAGGAGACCAGCCAGCTGTGTGGGGCACAGAGCCTCCCGAAGGGTGGGGGCAGAGAGGGACGTGCCTGGGCAGGCGAGAGGGGACAAAGGAGGAGGCAGCACACCTGGCAGCCAGGCAGCCCGCGCCCGCGGCCCAGATTCAAAGTGGGGCTGAGGCTGTGATTGGTGGCCGCGCCGAGCCCCACCCCTCGTGTCACCTCCCGGGCAGCTGGGAGAGAGGGGCTGAGTGGAGAAGGGCCTCATCACGTCCTCAACCAGGAGCAGCGCCCTGGTTCCTGGAGAGCTCAGTGAAGTCCCTCGTGTGCTAGTGTCGCACGCGGCCGGGCCTGTCGGGCGTTCTGGGGCGTCATTAGTCCCAGTGACGCCCACAGCGCGGGGTTCCCGCCATCCAGAGGGTCCTTTTCCTGAGCCACCTTCCAGCCTCCTCCTCTCCCTCGCCTACCCCTACCCGTCCTCCCTCAGTGTCCCCGGGCCTCTCCCCTAGTCCTGCCACCAGTCCTGGCCCGGCTCCCCGGCCTAGTGCCTCGCGCGCCCTGCCCCTCCCCCAGCCGCGGGGGCGTCCCCCGGCGGTGGCGCAGGTCCCAGCGCCCGTCCCGGGCCGCGGAGCAGGGCGTGGCGGCGGTCGCGGTTCGGTGCCCGGGCTGCGGGTGGGCGGCGCGGGCCGGGCAGGGACCGACCCGGGCCTGCGCCCGCCGGGCACGGATGGCGGGGGCGCGCGCGGGCCGTGGCCGGCGCCGGGTCGGGTTTCGGCCGCGAGGGGCGGGGCGGGCGCCGGGCCGGCTGAGGCCGCGGCCAATCCCGGCCCGGTCTGGGCGCTGCCCGCCCGGCCGCCAATCGCCGCCTGGCCGGACCGTCTGGGCCGGGCCGCGTCTTTTGTTCCCGCCGGCCCGGCCGCCCCGGCGACCCGCTCTGGCCCGGCGACTTCCGGCCCGCGTGGCCGGGCTGTGCGCAAGGGCGCCTGCGGGCCGCCCCTGCTCGCCCCGGGACCCGGGCCGCGCTGCCAGGCGCAGGCCTGCTCGTGGCCCGGCACATCTGGTGCCCGCGGCCTCCCCGGGCTGCCGCGGGCTGGGAAGGCCCCGGCCACGCGCTCTGCAGCGGCTGCACCTTGGCCGCGGCGGGGGCTCCGGATGACCCCGGCCCGGGACAGTGGGGCAGCCGGGCCCCCTCTCCCTCCCGCGGTCCCCCTCGCTCTCAGCCCGCAGGCCTTCGCGGGGCTGCCGCCCCTGCCCCGCTGCCTTTCAGACACCGCCCCCAAACAAGGCTGGGCCTTCCTCCACCCATTTCGGGGTGCATCCTCTGTCAAGCCCCCCACCCTGCCGCGGTCTCTGTGGTCGGGCCGGGCTTCCCGGCAGAGGGCCCCTGTGGGACTCAGAGACTCAGTTACGCCAGCGCCGGGCCTGGCGGCTGGACACAGGGTCTGCGGAAGCGGATGCTCAAGGGGAGCCCCAGCCCGCACCCCAGACAGGCACCTGCGGGCCTAATCCTGGCTCCATCTGAGTCTGAGTAGAGGCTTTGTCGCTCAGTGAATCGAATCGGAGATGGAGTCTTGTCATCTGTGAAATGAGAACGATTATAGTACCAGTGTCAACTTTTTTCTTTTCTTTTCTTTTCTTTTTTTTTTGAGACAGGTTCTCGCTTTGTTGCCCAGACATGAAGGCTGTGGCGTGATCATAGCTCACTGCAACCTCCAACTCCTGGGCTCAAGCCATCCTCCTGCCTCAGCCTCCCCAGTAGGGGGACTACAGCCAGCACCACCACACACAGCTAATTTTTTCTATTTTTGTAGAGTTGTGGTCTTGCTCTTGCTCAGGCTGATCTCGATCTCCTTACCTGAAGGGATCTTCTTTCCTTGGCTCCCAAAGTGCTGGGATTTCGGGTGTGAGCCACTGCCTGGGCCGTTTCAACATTTTGTCCTAGGTCAGGCCTGCTGTAAGGACTAAAAGAGCCTGAACCTGGGAAGAACAGCGAGTGCCTGGTCAGGAGCCACCTGCCCACACAGGCCACACTCCCGCCACCTCCTAATTCCCCAATCCAGGGGACACTCCTTTTGCTCTCCTGCCCCTCCTTGGAGTCCCCTCCCTTGACTGGGGAGCTTGTCCTCAGAACCGGAGCCTGAGCTCCTCTCCCTTATTCCCCACCTCCTGTGAGCTCAGCCACCCTGAGATCTGCCTACCCCGCCCCCACTGTCCTCCCAGGCCCCTTGGGGACATCCCCCAAGCATCTCAAACCCTTTGTCTCACACTCCAGGTCCTCAACCACCCCCTCCCCCACAAACCTGTGCCTTTGTCTGTGCAGGACTCACCATTGTCACCATTGCCCAGACCACAGAGACCTGGGTGTCATCCACCCACAGTGGGACCAAGTCTGTGCTTCCCCTGTCCTGCCCCCTCTCCCTGGGCCATTGCCTTGGCCCCTGCTCTTCTACTTCTTGCCTGGTGTTGGAATCTGCCTCCTTGTCCTCAGTGTCAGTCTGCAGGGCCCACTGCCCTCAGCATCCAGTCCCAGCCCTGCCATCTGGCCCTGCCCGCCTTCCTGTCTCAAGCACAGGCACGCAGAGGGACTTCAGCTGCAGCCCTTGGCGCAGGCTAGGAGGCTGGAAGTGGGTCCACCTTTCCAGGGCCCCTGATAGGAGCAGCGCCAGGCACTGGGGGCAATGAGGAAGAGCAGAGGCCGGGGAGCAGACTGGCTCTGCAAACAGGCTCTGCAAACAGCACAGGAGGTCTGCGTGCTGGACCTGTCCTTGGGTACTGTGTGACTTTGGCTTGGTTACTCACCATCTCTGGGTTTCATGGTGTCTCAGAAGGATTTTTTTTTTTTTTTTTGAGACAGAGTCTTGCTTTGTTGCTCAGGCTAGAGTGAGTGCTGTGGCCTCAGACTAGCTCACAGCAACCTCAATCTCCTGGGCTCAAGCGATCCTCCTTCCTCAGCCTCCGGAGTAGCTGGGACTACAGGCACCCGCCACCATGCCCAGATAATTTTTTGTATATATATTTTTGTTGGTTATTTAATTTCTTTCTATTTTTAGTAGAGACGGGGTCTCGCTCCTGCTCAGGCTGGTTTATAACTCCTGACCTTAAGCGATCAGCCCCCCTTGGCCTCCCAGAGTGCTAGGATTACAGGTGTGAGCCACCTTCTGGTTGCTCAGAAGGATTAAACATCATGACCTGGAGGAGAAATTAGGACCCAGGGCCCACAATGGGCAGGGGCTGCCTCTTTTTGGGGGATGCCCCAGGGCCCTGCTTTTAAATCACCTGGGGTGGGGTGTCAGGGCCTGAGATGGGGGAGACAGCTTGGAGGCTTTGAGGGGGGCAGGAGAGGAGGGAGGGGGAGAGGGAGGGTGACAAGAGAGCCCAGCTGCTGTTTGCACACAGACCCCAAGTTGACACGCGTGGAGGGGCAGGGCAGGCGGGGACGTGGCTTGGCAGGAGCCTCTGCCAGCTGAGGAGTCTGCCCAGAGGGGCGCCCCTCCCGCAGCCCCCCCTACTCTGGGCTCTCAATACCCAGGCCCAGTGCATAAATCTGCTCCCAGGGCAGGGGCAGGGCAGGGGGCCCAAGGCCCCAGACCTTTGATTCTGCCCCCAGGCCCTAGGCTGAAATCCTCCTTCTCAGGCCAGAGGTGGCAGAGCAGCCCAGGAGGAGTGCACGGGCTGGGCCTGAGCCCCATGGAGCCCCCGTCCCGCAGGAGCTAGGCGCAGGCCCAACTCCATCTCTGAGCACCTGGCAGAGTGACAGCCCTCAGAGAGGCTCCCAGGAAGATGACAGCCTCCCAGGGGTGAGGCCTTAAGGAGGCCTCCGGTCCCAGCCTCCTCCACAGCAGCACGGGGCATACCCAGGGATGTGGGGGGGATGTAAGGAGGCTCCTGTCAGCCCCGGGGCCCAGGTAAGGCCAGGAGGCCCCAGGCAGGTGGCTGGACAGGATGCAGGTGAGCAAGGCAAGGACGACAGCCGCCGTCAGGAGTGGGAACTCCCCGCCGGGTGCTCACCCCACCTGGACAGTCACGGCCGGGCTTCCCCTCCTGTGGCCCCAGGCCCTGCTCTTTGTGTCCGTGTCAGCGCCCCGACCCGCAGGGTCTGACTGGCCTCCTGACATCCCCTTGCCACCCCTCCCCCCCGGGTAAGGATGTGCCCACGGCCACAGCCCCCTCCTGCCATGTGGGCCGTGGGCGCAGCTGACAGGCTGTGCGTGTGCAGAGCGCGAGCCGGGACTGGGACTGGCGTGCGCCAGCCTCGCGACGGCTTCCAGGGCCCTGAGAGGCGGCGCCGGGAGGAGATGGCCACCACGTACCCTCCCGACCACGGCTGCCTCCTGTCTCCCCACTGCCCGAGCTCCAGCCAACACCTGCTCCGGAGGAGGGTCAGCCTTGCACCGGGCCCAAGGACAGAGGCGGACCGTGGCAACCTGCTCAGTTTGGAGGCCACAGGCCTCTGTCGGGGCAGGTTCCTAGGCATCCAGGGGCTGAGCCTCGTGGGGACCAGCAGGGAAGGAAACCCGCTGTGTGGACCAGGAGCCCCACCCGGGCAGGGCACGGTGGGGGGAGCAGGACTGCCCCTTTGGGTGCCTTCTTAGCAGTTCACCCGACTGTCTCAGGCCAGAGTGCGGCTGGGAGATTGGCAGCGAGTCCAGGGGGGCGGCAGAGCTGGGCGAAGGCTGGGGGGCAGCGCGGTGGGTCCGGGCAGAGCTGGGAGGAGGCCTGGGGCCTTGAGCACCAAGGCGAATGCGCCCTCCTGGAGTCAGTGGGAGCCACGGACGGTGCTGTGCAGGGAGCAACGTGATGGACAGGCAGGACGCAGACCGTGGCCTCAGTGCACTGAGAGGGTCCGGGGGAGCAGAGGACCTTGTGGGTGAGGGAGGGTAATGTCAGGGTACTAGGGGGTTACAGGGTTCCAGCCCTGACCTTGGGCTTCCCTGGGCAGCTCCCTCAGCTGTGACCTGGGGCGGTGTGATGCCTGTCTCCGGGCTTGCTGGGAGGGCAGGTGACACAGTGCGCGTGGAAGCCGTCCTGAAAGGGGCCTGTTGTCACCAATGGGAGGAACAGCGGCTTGGATGGGGTGGGGCGGTCGGAGGTTGGCCCCCTGGCTCGCTCCCCTCCTGGGGGCTGCGGAGTGGTGGCGCCTACAGCGTGGGTGTCGTGGGTCCCTGGCTGGGGCCAGAAGCAGGATGTGTCCTTGAGCCCACGCGTGGGAGCCGACGGGAGGGGCTTGGCCAGAGCGTGCCCGTCAGTGGCAGGAGCCAGGGGGTTGGCGCAACGGCCAGCAGAAGCCAACCCCCCTGTGGGCCTCCGGGAGCCCCGAGAAAGGCCTGCGTGCCCCCAGGGAAAGGCAGGTGGGGCCGGGAGTCAGCACCCCCAGGTGGTGAGCGGGACCTACGTGAAAGGTTGCTGGAGTGGATAAACCTCAAGTCACACGTCTCCCAGCCCCGAGCCCTTGTGGACGTGTCCCCGTGTGACCGAGCCCGGGTGAGTGTGTGCCCAGGACGTTTTCCCTGGGCTTGATTTCACGAGTGGGCACAGGGCCCAGCCTCAGTGGGGGCTGCAGGGACAGCGGGCCCTCAGGATGGAGCATTCCCACACAAGACCTCAAAGCCAGTGCCAGGGAGGCCGGCCCAGTGCCACCCCGAGAGGGGACCAAGCTGGCCGGCGACCAAAAAGGCCCTGTCCGGCACACCCTGTGCGGACACAAAGCAGGCATTGATGGCACAAGGGGTGCCCGGAGGCCACTGCGGCTGGTGCAGCATGGACCTCGCTGGGCTTTGGACGGGGGAGTCAGGATGACCCTGCAGCCCCAGGTCGCCGTCAGGCAGGCCCAGAACCAGAGGTGTGCGCGTCCGAGATCAGCCGAGGTGCCCTGAGCATCCTTATCCTGAGGTGCTTCTGCGCAGCACCCAGGTGCCTGATGGGCCCGTGGGCCCTCCCTCCCAGGGCGTTGGCAGCAGGCAGAGGACCCCCATCCTCCTCGGCCTCACAGTCTGCCATCTCCACCCTGCTCAGCCCTCAGTGACTCTTCCCCCACCAGGCAGGACTGGGGCACCTGTGCCCGGCACACCTGAGGCTCTGGCCCTGCTTCTCGCCACTGCCCCCCATGACCCCTCTCTTCCCCTGTGTGCTCCCACCTGCCTCTCTGATTCTCTGCTCTCTGTGCCCTGAGCCCATTGGGCCCCCTCCTTCCTCACCCAGCTTTCCTTCCTGTCCAAGGCCTTAGCTACCCCTTTAGCCTCAGCTCAGTCTTGCCTCCTCCATGCAGCCCTCAGGGATTGCTCCAAGCCAACTTGGGCCCCACTTAGAGTCCCCCTGCATTTTCCCCCTGCAGTCCTCCAGTGTAGGGTGTAGTCATCATCTGAATTATAATGCCAGATTGTGACTCCCACCTGCACAGCTCCTTAGGGGATGGAACTCAGCTTAATACTTTCTCCACTTTGTCCTGGGAGGCATGGACTAAACATCAGCGTGGCTGGTGGACAATGTTTCCCTCCCAGTCTCTCTATGATTTCCAGGTGGGCTGTCCACGAACACAGCTCAGGTAAAAGACAGCCTGCAACTTCCCAAGCCTAGCTCAACTCCACTCACACCCCACAGGGGCAAGGCCAGGGGGACAGAGGTGTAGAGGGACACCCACACTCACAGAGACATGCACCCGTGCACACACGTGGAGAAACATGCACACAGACACGTGCACACTCAGACAAGCACACATGCAGACGTGCATACGTGAACACACCTGCGCACACTGAGACACGGTCATGCACACGCTGAGAAATACATAGATGTGCACGCACAGACTCACACAGATGCATGCACACCAGAGGCACACATTGACCCACTCACAGACAGGCGCACACTCACAGACACAGGAGCACACATGCACACAGCGGCGCCCACCGGAGCACACCCAGCCAGCCCTTGGTGCAGGAGGACCCGCTGAGGGGGCCCCAGGCGCCACCGCCTCCTGCGAGGAGCCCCCAGGCCAGCAGAGGGCGCGCGAGGCCCCTTCCCTCGTGGCCGGCCCCAGGCGGGGAGGGAGAGCACGTGGTCGCCTCCTGCCCTTGCAAGCCAGGTCCCTTTTGTTCCCCCAGTCTGGGAGGAGGCGACTGCGCCTGGGGACTGCCTGTCACAGAGTCCTGCAGACCCTGCTCAGCTCAGGTCGCGCCCATCCCGGCCGGGCGACGAGCCTGCGGGCCGCGGGGATGAGCGGCCCAGCCCGGGCAGGGGGCGGCAGCCAGTGCGAGGATGGAGAGGCCGCCGTCCCCCGTGCAGCCCCCAGATCCGGCAAGCCCCACCCTCCCAGGCCTGCAGCCCAAGTTGGGCCTCAAGTGCTTGCCCTCTCCCCTCCCCACGTCCCTCCAAGAGCTTGTTAATGTGTGTTGTCCCCTGGGAGGGCCCTCCCCAGTGCTGAAATGGGAGGGGAGAACAGGAAAGGCAAGCCCCTCACTCCTCCCTTCTTGCCAGGGCCCAGGTCTCTGGCCCCAGCTGGCTGCTGTGAGGTCTTTGATTTCTTAAGGACAGAAGCCCTGGTCTCCCCCCAGCACCCCAGCCTGGAGTGGTGGAGGTTATGGGTGGGAGTCATTCAAGACCCCCCTCTGCTACTTACAGGTTAATAGTCTTGGGTGATTTAATCTTCCAAGCCTGAGTTTTCTCATCTGCAAAATGGGCGTCCTAAATGTCCCTACCTTACAGGTGGATTGGAGGGCAAACAAGGCAGTGCTCGCAGAGCCCTGGTTTGGGACTGGCCCAGGGCGAGTGGCAGTTGGCTGCCATCCCTGTTGTGGTTGCTGTGTGGTGAGGCCTTTGGTGGCTGAGCCTTGAGGACAGCGTTTTGACTCTAGCAGAGACCCAGGTAAGATGTGCTCAGTCCACTGTGGTACAGGAATGGGATGGGGGTGTCAGCCCAGTAATGCCACACCTGTGCCATCAGCAAGCAGCGAGCAGCAGGCAGAACCTGGCATGTCACCAGACCTTGCTTTCCAAGTGGTTTGTTTCCTGGGACTTCAGTTTCTATTCCTGGTCGGGCCAAGCTCTGGACTGGCTACAGGCCTTGGCTGAGCAAGGTTCCTCGTCTTCTTCCATCAGGGAAGGACAGGCTGGCCCTCCCTGTCCACCAGCACCCCCATCCCCTTCCCAGTTGCCCCCCAATAATTAGGCCGTTTGCAGCTTAGGAGAGGGTGTCTGTCCTTCCTCTCCTCCCCCAGCCTCGGTCAGACCAAGAGTCTGACCTCCCTCAGACTCTCGTCTGGTCTCCCCTCCCTCAGGGGCATGTGTGGTCCCCCAGGGCAGACGGGGAGCTGGCCAAGCCTGGGGTGGGGTGGGCCCCTTGCTCGGAGGGCAGCTGTGCGTGGGGCTCGGGGGGGCCTGGGCAGGCTGCTCTGGTCATTAGCGGCCGGCCTCACTCCAAGTGGATTAGCTGGTCCTCAGGGGACGCGCGCTGAGGCCTGCAGGCTCCTGGCACTGGCCAGTGATTCATTCATTCCCCACAACTTCACCACTGCCAGAGGCCAGTGCTGTCCCTGCCCCCAGCCCAACGACCGGCCTGGCTGGCGCCGGGGAGCGGGAGGCCAGCGCCGGGAAGCACTGGCTGCCCGTGCACCTGCCCGGCAGCCTGTTCACCGGGCCCTGCCTGCCCCTTGGCCGTGCCTGCGTCCACCCACCAATCCCTCCCATGTGCAGGCCTGGTGGCCCTGCCAGGCTCCGTCTCCTGCTCCCTTTGTCCCCTGGCACCTTGAGCAACCCCAGGGAGGCCCTTCACCCACTGCCCCTCCCTGTGTCTTCCAGCCCTGGCGTCCACTGACTGGTCTTGATGACAGGCAGAGGCTGCTGGTGCAGAGCAGGCTCCGGGTCGTGCCTGGGCCCTGCCAGCCTCCCGCACTGGCATGGCTGCAGGGGGCAGCCCCTTGGTCCCACCACAAAGGCCCTTAGGGACCCATCACACTCCCTTCAGGGACCCCCAGCCCATTGTCATTTACTTAACAGGTGGCGGGTGCTCAGAAAGCATGTGTCGATGAATGAATGAACGAGTGAGTGCCCTTTCCCTCGAGGCAAATGTGACTTCTCTTTATCATCTCATGTGACTCACGTCCTGGCCTGCTGCAGCTACAGAAAGGACAGTGCCCACGTGTCGAGGCCAGAAGAGCTGAACTCCACAGCAGCCCCGTCTGTGCGCTGTAGGGTCTTGCCTCTGGCCCACGGCATCGTCATGGGCACGTGGGGCTAGTCTCCCCGCCCCAGGCTGGCTTTGAGGATTCCAGGCATTTATCTCTTGCAGGGAACCAGGGCAGGGAGATACCACCCAAATGGCAGCTGCCCCCACAGCAGGACTCAGTTCAAAGTGCTCTTTCTGGGGGGCCTCCTTAGCACATATGTGTGCAATTTTCCCTGTGTCGTTGCATAATCCTTCATGTGCTGCTCTGCAGTTGGTCTCAAATGGCCTCCTCATAATAAATAGCATCTACAAAGCAGTTTACAGTTTGCAAAGTGCTTTTTTCCCCATCCCATTTGTACCTTTCTTACAAAAAGAAATAGGCTCAGAGAAGTTAAGCAATTTCTCTAAGACCACACAGCACAGAGGAGGCAGAGCTCACCCATCCGCAGCCTGTGGGGCCAGCGGGTCCCCAGTCCACTGTGTCCCGGGCTCCAAACGGAAGAGTGAGGGGCAGGGAGGCCCCCGGGATCTGATGCTGGTGGCAGAGGCGGGCATCTCACTCTGCAGCGCTGGGCTGCGCTGTCCTGCGTGTGGGTGCAGGATTGTGGGCTCTCCCGGTGCACTGGTATTCAGGGGGAGACCAGGCAAGCCCTGAGAGGGCTTATGGCAGGATCACACCTGCCAGGGTGGGATGGGGACTAGGTTAGCTCCACAAGCCCTTCCTATGGCTGGGCTTAGGTGACTCAGAAACTTCTAGAAAGGGACTGGGCAAATGAAATGCCTCCAGTGGAACGGAGCTTCCATCGTCACCCAGGTAAGTTACACCGTTAGCTGCTTGATTGATTTGCTTTTTTTTTTTTTTTTTTTGAGACAGAGTCTCGCTTTGTTGCCCAGGCTAGAGTGAGTGCCATGGCATCAGCCTAGCTCACAGCAACCTCAAACTCCTGGGCTCAAGCGATCCTGCTGCCTCAGCCTCCCGAGTAGCTGGGACTGCAGGCATGCACCACCATGCCCGGCTGATTTTTTCTATATATATTAGTTGGCCAATTAATTTTTCTATTTATAGTAGAGACGGGGTCTCGCTCTTGCTCAGGTTGGTTTCGAACTCCTGAACTCAAACGATCCGCCCGGCTCGGCCTCCCAGAGAGCTAGGATTACAGGCGTGAGCCACTGCGCCCGGCCTGATTTGCTTATTTTGTTGTTCTGGTCAGAAAACAGAGGTACCAGGGAGGTGCATGGACTCGGCCCAGAGGGAGGTGAGACAGCAAAGCGAGGTGCCAGGGGAGGCAGCGGGGGCCCTGCCAGAGGGAAGGGGTGGCGGGGAGGCTGGGAAGCTGGTGGTCCTGGACCTCCGGACCTCAGGGAAGGGGGCGTGGAGGGGTGGCCAGCCGGGGCGGCCCCGCATCCACCTCTGGTGGTCCACGCTGGAGCCCCAAAGCCGCATGGCTCTGCCTGGAGCAGCACCCCTCACCGTGGGGAGGTCTCTGCCCAGAGGACACCTCCTCTGGGAAGCCCTCTGGAATTGCTCAGGCAGAGCTCGGTCTGCCCCTTCCTCCAGTGCCTGCTGCCGTGACCTCGTACACTCAGGACAGCCCTTCCCGTGTCGCCAGGCCTGCCTCCCCCGCTGGGCAGGGCGCGGGCAGGGGGTCTGTGTGTGCGCTCACGCTTGGAAAATTGTTGAAAGCGCAGAAGAGGACAAAGGAGAATAAAGGCAACATCCACAGACCTGCAGAGCCCGCCTGGCGCCCCGGGCCCAGGTGGGGAAAGGGCAGTTGAATAAACGGCGACATCACGGCACGTGCACGTACGCACGTCTGGGCACAGTTGGAACATGACATGCGTGTTCGTGGTAGTACTGACACCCAGAGACCCAGTGTGGGGGACTAGACCGGGGTCTGCCTAGAGAAGAGAGGACATGATGGGCCAAGGCTGGGCAGCACCAGGCCTGTCCCCAGCAGCCACTCATGCGCCGCGCTTCCGTCTGGGTAGCAAGGCAGCCTCCCTCAGCTACCGGGAGCCCGCAAGAGACGAGCCAGGGGCCCCCAACACTGCTTCCCAGGGGTTCAGGGTTGGCTCGGTCCCCGCCCTTCCTGCTGGGGTCCCCGCCCTCTGCCAGACCAGTCCCCTGACCTCCAGCGGCCTAGGCAGCACCGGGCCTGGCTGCCTGTGGACAGATGAGGACGTGCTTCTGTGCAGGGGACAAGGAGGCTGCCGCCCGGGTGCACACGCAGGCACACACACGTTGTCCCTGGACTGTGGGCCCAGGAAAGTCTGTTTCTGGTGGGAGTTTGGGGTGAGAGCTCAGAGCTCAGGAGGCCAGCGTGTCCTGCAACCTGGGGCCAGCGAGGCCCTGGCCAGAGACCTCGGGACAGCTGAGGGCCCAGGGAGGGAGACCCGAGGACAGGGCGTGGCGCCTTCAGGGCAGAGCTGGGTGACCTCAGAGTTAAGACCCCAAGCGCACTGCCACATTTCTTGAAAAGCAACAAGCATGGGCCTTGACTACCAAGAAGGGACATTACCAGCAGTTATGAATTGCGGGGTGCTTTGTCACAGAGATGTGACACGTCTCCTGGGGAGGCGCGGCTGCTCCCATTCTGTTCTCAGAGCAGCTCAGCTCTGGGCCCGCCGGGGCTTTGGGCGTTCAGCTCACAGGAAGGCTCCCAGGCTCCGAGGGCAGCCGGCACTGGGGGGTGGGCTCTGCCCTCTGTTTCTCGGGGGATCTGGGAGGCCCTCAGGGTCCCAGGCTGTCCCCAGGGAGGCCCTTCTGGTGGCTGGGCTAGGTGGCGAGCTCTTGCCAGTCCCTTGGGGTTCTGTGTGGGACCAGCCCAGGCCTAGCCATGGAATGTCCAGATCGATGTCCCAGAAAAGGGCCAGGGAGGGGCTGGGTGCCGCCGCGTTCCCAGCTCCTGTGGCTTGTTCCTGGGGGCGTGGGACCACACTTGCACAAGGCACAGCAGCATGCGGCACTCCCAGGGACATTGCTGTGTGTCACGGGGGTAGGAGGGGCAAATCTCAACTATTTGGTGCAGGTGCCATCCCTGGAGCGGGGGCCATGCAGAGAGGTGGCAGGTTTTTCACTCATCCTCAGACCTTGGAGTGAACGTTACAGTGTTTGGAACGTACCCTCAATGGGCCAGGGAATGGCACTGAGGAAATGGGAAGTGGGATGGAGGTGACATGGGAGAAGGGGCGGGTCACCAAGCTGTGTCTGGGCGGCAGGGAAGGGCTCTGGGAGTGGGGCAGAGACTCACGCAGCCAGGATGGGGCAAAGCGAGGCCTCTGTCAGTCTCCATTTTCTCTTCTGTAAAATGGGCGCACCTGCCTTGACTGGTGTGAGGCTTAAATGACATACCCTGTGAGTTAAGTGTTCTGGGCATAGGGCTCTAATGTTTTTTTTTTTTTTTTTTTACCATTTCTAAAAGTTACCACTTTAATTACTTCAGACCTCAGTTCTGACATTTAGAGAAATACCTAAAGGACATCAGGGGGAAAATCCCTGAAGAAGTTAGGTAAGGAAACAGGGTAGGAAGCAGGGGGCGGCGGGAGCAGCGCTGGTCCACAGCCTTGGGGCGACCGAGGAGCCGGGAGTGCAGGGGACAGGGGGGACGTCTGCTGGGGAATAAGGGCTTCGGGTTGTGACAGTAAAACTCCTTTCCATCAGCAGAGGAAACCTCCAGGTCCTTCCGGGACGTGGGAGGGGTGGGGTGGCCAGAGGCCCACCGTGTTGGTGGTGTGGTTGCTTATGGCCTGTGAGTCTTCCCCTTGAAAGCTGAGGGCTGCATCTGCAACTGCAGATGGCATGAGTTCAAATCCCAGCTCTGCCACTTACTAACTGGATGACTAGGGTAATGCCTACCCACCCTTTGCCTCAGTTTCCCTCTCTGCACGGTGGGGATAACAGCAAGCCTCATAGAATTGGGCTGAGTTGGCCACGCGCGGTGGCTCATGCCTGTAATCCTAGCACTCTGGGAGGCCGAGGCGGGCAGATCGCCTAAGGTAAGAAGTTCGAAACCAGCCTGAGGGAGACCCCGTCTCTACTAAAAATAGAAAGAAATTAATTGACCAACTAAAAATATATATACAAAAACTTAGCCGGGCATGGTAGCGCATGCCTGTAGGCCCAGCTACTCGGGAGGCTGAGGCAGGAGGATCGCTGGAGCCCAGGAGATTGAGGTTGCTGTGAGCTAGGCTGATGCCACGGCACTCACTCTAGCCTGGGCAACAGAGTGAGACTGTCTCAAAAAAAAAAAAAAAAAAAAAGAATTGAGCCGAGTTAGCGTGTGCCTAGGACTCAGAGTGATGTCTAGCACCGAGCCTACAGGACCTGCCATTGTCCTGGTGGCCTTTCTACCCCCTACATTTAAAGGTGCTCGTGCTGTGGCCGTGGCCGTCTGCGGAGCCGCGGGGGGCTGGTCTGCAGGGTCTAGCCCCGTAACGTGCACCGGGGAGGAAAGGCACCGCTGGAGTGTCTGCCGGAGCTGGTCATCTCTCACCCGGCTCTGCCCCTCACCCGCACCCTGGCCGCAGGGGCTCGCCCAGCCCTGCCTGTGCCGGGAAGTGCTCCGGCCACTCTGGTGTGCCCTGGTCTCCCAGTTTTCAGAGCTGATGTCAGCCACAGCCCCTGTCACTGAGGGGGAGGCAGGAGGGCAGCTTGGAGACGGGACCAGCAGGGCCACCGGGGCTGTATTCCTGACCATGGCCCGCTCTGGCCCAGCGTCCCCACGTGTAGGAGGAGGCCCCACGGCAGGGCGCGTGGCGTGGCTGTTTGAGGTGTGCTTGTCTTCTCTCTGCTCTTCCAGCGCTGGCGCGATGTAAGTCTCAGCACCCTGGGAAGGGGACTTAGCAACACTTGGCCAGTGCCCTTAGATTCAGAGCAGGTGCGTGATCCTTTCCTGATGACGGACAGCTGTCTGAACAAGGCCCGGGCCCTGCTGAGTGGGGCACAGGCAGACCTGCCCCCGCCGCACCCCGCCGTGACTGCCCATGCTCAGAAATCCCCCGTCTCAGCCCCAGATGGAAAGGGACCTGCTTAGGACGAGCGTCAACCTTGCCTGGGAGTGAGTCCCCCACGTGAGCTCCGCCCAGGTGGAAGCACAGTGAGGGGGGACAGAGGGGAGAAACACAGGGATCCCCTCCTATTGCCAGCGACGGTTTGCCAGGAAGCCGGAAGCTTTAAAAGCCGAGGTTCTCGGCGAAGATTGTTTCCAGACGCCCATCTGTCCCTGCTTTGAGTGCGGTTTCAGTTCATGTAGGCTCACTGACAAACGTTAACGTCTCATTCCTCTTTCACCTGTTTCTGCAGGTATTGAAACACCCTTTATTTCCCCATGAATGTCCCTGCGTCCAAATTTAGCCTCTAGAGAGTGGAGACTCCTGAGGAACATTCTGGAACACATCATCCTGAAAATCTTAATTAAGGAACACGTCACAGAGGGCCCAAGAGGAGACTAACGCCAAGGTGATTAATACTTGGGGTTCTCAAAACCGTGTCTTGGCCAAGGACTTTGTGCGTCAGGGCACTGTGGCCCTGTGAACAGTCCAGGTGAGAGTGGGACACACAGCCATGTCGCCCTGTCCCTGTGAACTCGGCCTTGTTCTTCTCTGGTTAGCAAGAGGGAATTGGGGGACCGTGCGGGCAGCCACATGGCTGGGCAGGTGTCTGGCCGGTACTTTGGAGGTGAGACTCTCAGGGCAGAGAGTGTGGTGTCAGTAGAGAAAGGATGCTGGGAGGGGCCGGGTGTGGCCCCCAGTCAAGGCCGCTACAACCTGCTGGGCCCAGGAGAAGCGGCCGAAGCTGCGGACAGCCCAGGACAGCAGTGGTGCCAGGCGGTGGGTGCGGCTTCCCCTCAGGCTGAAATGCGTGTGGGCTCCTGCTTCCCCGGAAAGGGGCCTGCCTGGCCTGGCCTTCCCTGCCCTGGGGGGTTTAGTTTGGGGGCAACGCTGTGTCCTGTTTGGGGACTTTCCTACAGGACTGCTCAAGTGAGAGCCTCACTTTTCCCCGTGAGATTCTCAGAACCCTCTGGGAGGAAAGAGCATGTTAGAGAGGAGCCTGGGAAATCTCCTCCCCCCGTTCTGGAGATGCTGGCCCCCATATGGAGAAGGGACAGATCTCCGTGCTGGGGACCTGATTAGCGACCCTCCTGGAGCAGAGCAGCCCAGCGCCCTCCGGGGAGGTCCTGATGGGGAGGCAGCAGCTGGCTCTGTGATCTGGCCCAGCCCCTGGCCCTCTGCTCTGCCACTGCAAACCGCACGCTCCCCTGCGCCTCCTGCTCCCGCTCCCTGCGTCCTGGTGGCCCAGAGAGCAGATCTGAGCCGGAGGCTGCTTTTGGATCAAGGGCCACAAGGACTTTTCTTCGTGGTGGCCACACCTTTCTTTGGAAATGTCATTCTCCCCAGTGTGTGACTAAGGAGTGGACCAGTGTGACCAACATGTCCCAGTGTGCCCGGGACTTTTCTGGTTGTAGCACTGAGAGTTCCGCAGCCCAAGAATCCCTCAGTCCCTGGCAAACAGGGACAGCTGGTCACCCTGTCTGCACTCTCCTGTGGCAGGGGAGTGAGCCAGTCCTGCTGGTCATGTGGCCTCTGTCTGCCTGTGCCCTCCACCCCGTAGACCTTCTCCCCGCAAACTGGGGTGGGGAGGCTTCCCTGCCAGGGTGAGGGGCGGGTAGAAAGCCCCACGTGGGACTAACAGAGAGGAGTCAGCTGCTGGTGTCTGAGAGCCTGCCGCTCCTCAAGCTCACCTGGCCCCCTGGCTTGGCGCGGGCACACAGACCCTCAGCTGGGCCTCTCAGGGCTCCTGGTCTTCCTGTGCTCTCTTTCGAGTCGGGCCGTGTGGCAGGAAGTCCCATAGAGGTGTCCTGCTGTCCCTCAGGTGCAACGCTCTTGCAGGCGTCACAGGCAGGGCCCAGGTGTGCGCTCACGTGCTCCCGGGAGCAGCACCCTCACCTGCCTCGGTGTGAGGCCGAGCCACCCACCCACACACTGTAAGCAGAGCTGAAGCAAGACACCCACGGGGCTCGGCTGTGCACATAGGTGCAGGCGCGGAGGGATGCGGGCACGAGGGCCAGGAGCTGGCACAGGCAGGCGGAGGATTTCTGGAGACACCAAAGGGGGCATGTGCACAGGGAGTGAAAAACCACATGGTGGCCCCCTGGCCAGGGCGTGGTAGCCTCTGCCAGCTTCCTTACCTCGGCTCACGAGCGGCCTCCACAGGCCTTGGGGTCAGGCCTGGAACATCAAGAGACATTCCCCACCCTCTCCCTGCCAGGTAGGAGCCTCCCAGGGTGGCCAGACCTGTGTGGGTCCCAGGAGCCTGGTCCTCTGGCCCAGCTCCCTGGCAGGATGGGCAGGCCCGGGCGTGCTGGCGGGGGGAGCAGGCGTGAGGGGCTCTTACACAATCCCTGCCGGGCTCAGCGGGCGGGAGGGTTGAAAGGCCCGTGGCAGCTCCCAGGCCCTGACGCCTGGGCAAGGAAACCGCAGCCTGAAACTGCTGGGTTTCTGAAGGGCAGGAAGGCGGGAGTTTCTGAGATGTGCTCCACTCCGCCTGCCAGCCAGGGTCTGCCATTCCTTTGAGGCCAGCGGGGCTGCCAAGCATGTCGGGCACCTAGGCTTCCAGAAACTCGGCGAGGCCAGTGCCCCATTTCTCACTGAACATGTGTAGAGTTTGCTGAAGACAGTGTTCCTTTGTCCAGAGTCCTCCAAACATGGTAAAACCCACCTATGCAAGTACAGACCCCAACATGGGGTCCTGGGAACACTATGGTTTTTCTGGATGTGCCAGACACTATTTCAAGCACTTTTTTTTTTTTTGAGACAGAGTCTCACTTTGTTGCCCAGGCTAGAGTGAGTGCCGTGGTGTCAGCCTAGCTCACAGCAACCTCAAACTCCTGGGCTCAAGCAATCCTACTGCCTCAGCCTCCTGAGTAGCTGCGACTACAGGCATGCGCCACCATTAATTTCTTTCTATTTCTAGTAGAGACGGGGTCTCGCTCTTGCTCAGGCTGGTTTTGAACTCCTGACCTCGAGGAATCCGCCCACCTTGGCCTCCCAGAGTGCTAGGATTACAGGCGGAAGCCACCACGCCCAGCCAGCACTTTCTGATATTAAGTCATTCAGTTCTCCCAATAACCCTGCTAAGTAGGTACTATTATTGTTCTCCCCATATTTTAGTGGTAGGGGAGTCACTCACCCGATGCACACAGCTAGTGCTTATCAGGGCTGGGATTTGAACCCAGGCAGTAGGCAGCATATGTACATTTTGTCTGGTGTTTTGGGAATCGAGCAGAAATGTGAGATAACCAATGAGGAACATGCTGGAAGTGGCTTAGGAGCAGGCTTAGGTTGCAAACTTAAGAGCCTACTGGCCAGGCAGAGGAAATAAATGTGTGACTTGGGTGGGCAGGGAGAGGCCTGTGGGCCCAACTGGAGTGTGTGAGCAACCCGAGGTGTCCCTAGGAAAATTACCTACAAACAAAACTTGTCTGGAGGCCATGTGAGGCCCCCGGGCTGACAGCAGCTGGACCCTAAGTCCAGTGCAGCTTGGGCTGACCCGGGTTAGGAAATGCGGCCTCTTGGGACACACCAGATTGTGTTGGGGGGCTTGCAGGACAAGCCACAGAGGTGCCTGACCTGCTGTGTAGCCGCAAAGGGTGTAAGATGTACCAGTGTGTGGAAGTGACAGGGGACAGGAAGAATAGCGCATTCAGAAACACAGCAAAAGAAACAGGGAGTTCCCCTTTGCTGGAGGAATAAGGCCCTTGACAACATAAGTAACTGCACCGTTCTAGAGCTGGGATACACAGTGTGGAGGCAAGGAGGGACGACTGGGTCCAGGATTTCTGTTCCAGGGCTCATCTAACAAGGCAGATTCCTCCATTTTAGGATTTAGACTTAGCTCCTCCACTCATTTTTCTGGTAACTCCAATGTCCCTTGTTATCACCCCCTGGGCTGTCTTTTTTGCTTTGTTAAAAGGAGAGCGATATCATATTAGAGGTTGAACCTGTAAAGGTGTTGATTTTTAATTGGTTTTGACCTAGGTAGGTAGATAGCAATTTCATGTAGTTCAACCCCACAATCGTCCTCCCAACCTTGTAGGAATAAATGGAAATGCTTGAATCATGAGCGAAAGGCTCACTGCCCTGCACACAGCAGGTACCCAGTGAGGGCCTGGGGAATGTTTTAATGGTAGTTCTGGAACCAGGTGGGCATAAGCCTTCCTCACCCACTCAAAGCAAAGCCAGCTACAGGGGAACAAGGTCAGGCAAAGCAGTTCTTAGAGGGAAATTCACATTCACCCTGCTCCTTCTCGGTGTTGGCCTTCACTCCTTGCCCCGCTAGGGTCAGAATCCAGAAGTTAAGTCCAGTTTTCAGGTATGGACACAGCAACTTGCCCAGGGCCACCATTCAGACTAGGAGGAAGACTCCATCGCTTAAGGGAGGCACAGGCCAAGTCCTATTGCATCCAGGTTTTGTGGATGGAACAATTCCCTCCAGGGTAACTGGAACTTAATTGGTGGGGCGTGGGCAGAAGGTGCTGTCCTCTGTTTACTGAAGCACAATCCTCCAGCTCTGGGAATGTGACACAAAGGAGGGGTTGCAGCCCAGGAGCCCTTCCTCGCCTTCTGTAAAGGATGGCCCCAGGTCTGCAGGGCAGTAAAGGCAGCTGGTGGTGGGAGAGGGGGAGGGGGCCGAACACAGAGTTAGAACCTGTGGTTCTGGGACAACATTGTTGTGAGGCCCCAGGACTGGCGCGCGCCCACCCAGTGGAGAATCCCAGTTCCAGCCATCGGGCGCCCTGGGGCAGGGCGGAGACCCAGCGGGAGTCCCCTCTGCCTCAGCACCGGAGCTGGACGGCGACTGCCAGGCAGTGGGAGGTGGCGCGTCGCCCCGCCTTACCCAGCACCTGCCTCACGTTTCTTCTGGGCAGAGGACTAGGGAGCCTGGACTTCTCCCCCAGCGGAAAACTCGCTCGGGAAAGCCCGACAGGCCAGTGGTCAGACTGGCACGTGTGAACGGGGCTGGGGCCTGATGCGCACGGGACAGGGGAGCGGGAGGGGGCGCAGTCCTCGGTCGTGCCCCGGCACCGCGCGCCTCCTCCCGCTGGGTGAGTGTCTAGTGGACTCGCCAAAGAGCGCCTCGGGGCCACATCGCCCACGACCTAAGGAACTGAGAAGGGCGACTCAGTCTCTCTTCTCGCCCCGACTTCGAGCTCTGCTGAATTTGGTGTCCGTCCGCCCTTCAAGATTCCAGAATCCAGGTTTTCCCTATTCCTAGATCGGCGTCTCCGAGAGACAGACGGCAGGAACTGCCAATGACAGGGCGCAAAGCGTCAACTTTGTGTTCGCCCGCCACTCTCGGCCAGTGTGCGCTCGTCTCTCCGGAGTCCCGCCTTCCGTGTCGGGCGCCCCCTTTTGGCCACACGGGACGAACCCTATCCGTCGCCATCTTGTGTGCGGCACAGGTGTTATTCTGGAAGATCTTTCCACCTATTCTGGCCCCTCTTCCCACACAGCAGATTTCTTAGTTCGACAGCCAAGTGCGCCGGCGACAAGGAGAGAGTAGCCCACGGTTTTCGGATTGTCTGCGTGTGTTGGATCGCCACGTCACGCCACGCTTGCCGCGTCTTTCGCCATCTTGAGTGTGGCGTCTCCTTGGTTCTCTTCTTGGGGATCCACATGGTCCCCTAAATGGCTCCCCAAATTTCAAGGAGTCCCCAAGGACTAGCCTAACTGGCCTAAGGGACGATTCTTTACCCCCAATAACTCCGCAATGTTCAGGTGCCCATCAGAGCCCAGAAGTGGGGTGAGAAAGGGGTAGACTCGAAGGCCCTGCGGGACCGTGGAAGGAACCCGCCCTGAGGCTGTCGCGACGGCAGTGACCGCTCCAGGCAGAAGCTGACCATAGCCGTGGAGCGCGGGCTCGCTCAGCTGCGGGAGACCCGCAAGCTATCCTGCTCGAGGGCAGGAGCCCGCATCAGGCATCGAGTCCCTTCGATGCACGAATCCCAGAGTGTGTGCTTGGCACAGTGCCCACTCGTCGGCTGGCCCAGCCAGCGGACGCTGGAACTGATGGTGGGCGACGGGGTCATTTCCCCCGGACTTGGGGCACCCGGGACCGGGGGGCCATGGGAGAGGGACAGGGTGGTCCAGGTGCTCGGGTCCTGGCCTCGTGACCTCTTCGCTCGTCGTGGGGTACCGTCTGCTAGCACCGGCACAATTCTTGGTCGGAGGTGCCCAGGCGCTGGGGGCGGGCACCTCCGCGGGCACTGCGCTGGGCACCGCCCGGGGCGAGCGCGGCCCAGCACCCCGCGCCCCCTCCCCCTCGCTGGCAGCCGTCGTGCGCGCTCGCCCGCTCCTCTTCCCTCCCCCTCCTTCCGAGCAGCCGCGGGGAGGGGGAGGAAGGGGGCGCTGGGCCGGCAGCTTTGCCGCGCTTTGGCTTTCTGCGTCAGCAGCCCCAGCAAAACAGCGGCGGGAGCGCGCGTCACCCGCGCGCCCGCGCTCCCCTCCCCCGCGTCCTCGGCGCCGTTGAGACCCGGCAAACTCGGGCCTTGAATGACAGTGCGGCCGGCGACTGCGCAGCGCGGGACAGGCCGAAGCACTGCCGCTTTAAGCACGCTTGTCCATTGTTCGGAATCGAACCAATCAGGGAGCGCCCGCTCCCTGCGCTCACCCAATAGGGTTCGGGCAAGGGCGGCCGAGGACCGCCCACTAATCTATATTAAAGGTTCTGGCGCCGCGTGAGTCCCCCACTGGCTGCTGTGAAAAGCCATCTTTGCATTGTTCCCGGGTCCGGCTTCCTGCTCGCCGCAACCTCCTCCGCCGCGCGTCTCCGCCGCCGCCGCGGACTCCGGCAGCTTTATCGCCAGAGTCCCCGAACTCGCGCTTTCTTTTCCGTCCCCTGCATCGGATCACCGGCGTGCCCCACGATGTCAGACGCGGCCGTGGACACCAGCTCCGAGATCACCACCAAGGTGAGGCTGGACGCCGCCCGCCCCCTCGGGGTCCGCGCGCCGCCGCCCGAGCGGTGTGTGGCGCGCGGCAGCCGGGCTGCCCCAGGCAGCTGTTGCTCTCTCCCTCGGGGAGCCCGCACGCCCCCAGCGCGGTCCCCCCAGGCAGCCCACTCTTTGTGTGCGGAGGAGGGGGCGGGAAGCGCCGCGGCAGCCGTGGAGCCCGTGGGGGAGTGGGCCCGGCGGCCGGAGGTAGGCGCGGAGGCTGGTCCGTAGCTCTGGAAACTTGTTTGTGGCTCGTTTGAGCGGCAGCGGGAGGAGAGGGGCCGGGTTGGGGGGTTTTCGGCCCGCCGGGCGCACAGAGGTAACTTTGAAACTCGAGCGCGTTGAGAGTCGGAAGTGATGGGGGCGCGTGTGCGGGCGCGGGCCGGCTGCGGGAAGTGGCGGCTGGCCCCTGCGGGTTGCCTTCCCCTTTGTTCGGCGCCCGGCGGCGGGTTTCGCGCCCTGCAGCCCGCCCGAGGTGGCTTTATCTGTGCTAACCTCTGACAAGGCGGATGGGGCGGCGGGCGGGCCGGCCGCGACGTCGATTGTCTCCGCGGAGGTGTGACGGGCTTCTGGGTGCCCTCCGCGGGGAGTGCGCAGCGAGCGGCCGCCAGCTCCAATAATTCACCAGCGGTGCCGGGCTGGGCTGGAGAGGCGGCGAGCCCACGCGCCGGAGGGGGAGGAAAGAGAAAGTGAAGCAGCGGCGCGCCGGGGGCCTATGGGCGCCCCCCGCGGCTGCCTGGGAGTACGGTGAGCGCGGCGGCTCCGGGGGCGACGCGGGCCAACACTGCGGCCGCGGCTGGCCGGAGTCGGGGCCGAGCTGGGGGTGTGCCCGGGGCCCTGTGGCGAGTTCGCCGCCTTGGCTTTGGAGGGTCTGCGCGGCCGGCGCGCTCCGCTCCGCTCCGCGCCGCGCGGGTCGCGGCGCTCGCAGACGGACTGGCTTTTTCCCCTCCTTATCCTTTGGCCTCGTTCCTCGCCCCTCGTGTCCCTGTGGGGATCGGCGCGAGTCACCTTGGCGTCTCCTTAACCCTTGTGCCCCTGGCGTCACCTCCGGCTCTCAGGGGCGACTCCCCTGGCGGACTGGAGCTCGGCCGGCATCTCCGCAGGGGCTCTCGGCGGCCCCCTCGGGGCCCTTCCTGGGAACCAGTGTGGCAGGGTTCTCCCCCCTAGCGCGCAGCTCCGGCGTTTCCTTTCCTCGGGGTGGTTTGCCCCGAGAAGCGCGTCCCCGACGGCCTCGGGCCGAGGAACCGAAACAGCCCCGCGGACTTGCGGCAGGCTCCCGCGGGACTTTGCCCGCCAAATGCAGAGATGCAGGCCCGCGCGCCTCGCCTGCCAGGGCGACGGCAGGGGGCGTCCAGAGGCCGGAGACCCGCGCGCAACTGGGCGCGCGGAGCGTGGCGAGCGCTGCCAGAGGGCCTGGATTCCCCAGGGCTAGGGGTGCATTCGGCGTCCTCGGGCCACGTGCTCCTCGAGCGCGGTGCGTGCGGAGGCCCGCGCGCAAAGCCCGCCGGGCGGGGGCTGCGCGCCTGCGCGCCGCGACCTCCCCACCCCCACCCATTCCCCGGGGCTTCGGCCGCCAGGGGGCGAGAGCGGGCGGGTCCGGGGCCCCTGGGGGCCGGATTGGCCCGAGGGAATACTGCAACAGGTGGCCCGGGGGCACTCACTGGGCGCTGGCCGAGTGGCTCCCTGAGCCTGGGCTGCCGGACGCCAGTTTGTGTTGGGAGACGACTCGGGTTCTTCCAGGTGGAAACAGTTACGGGGCTTTGGGGTACTCGGAGCTGCCCTGCCTTCGTGGTCTGCTCCGAGGCGAAGTCTGAGGACACGGAGCCGCTGTGCGGACGGCGAGAGTGGGGGGACAGCCGGTCGGTCCAGGCAGTGGCGGGCCCTGGGCATAGGGCAGGTCGCCTGCGGCTGCACCCATTTCTAGGCAACGGTTTGCGTCCTCCTGGGACAGCGGGATGTGGGGATCGGCGTGGTTTGGGTTTCTTCAGAGACCTGCGCTTGCCAGGGCCTGGACTCTGGCTGGCCAGGTGGCCTCCCGCGCCTGCCCGTCCCAGGCTAGTCCACCCATCAGAGTTCTCCCGCCGTGCCAGGCCCCGCCCTCCAGCGCCTGATTGACAGGCGTACCTGCCCCCTCCCGGAGGGGGTGGGGGGCGGAGCGCCCCCTGGGTGGAAACGGCCTGTGACGACTTGTGGGAGTGTCTGCATCTCGCCTGCCCGGCCCGACGGGTTTGGGGCTGTGGTGCCACATGGTTCCTTTCCTAAGAAGATGAGGGAGTAGCGGGAGCCCCATGTGGGCCCGTTCTAGTCTGTGTTTGAGGGTCGGGAAATCGTGGGGAATCTGACCACAAACTCCGATATCCTTCCAGACTCGGTAACACGCGACCCTTAGCTTTGGATGTGCACAGCCCTGCGTCTCTAGTCCTCAGCCCCTTTGCCTGCCCTGGGCTGCTCAGAAGACTCACTGGTTCCCTCTTCCCTTTTGAAGGACTTAAAGGAGAAGAAGGAAGTTGTGGAGGAGGCAGAGAATGGACGAGACGCCCCTGCCAATGGGAACGCTGTGAGTGGCCACCTTGCTCGCGCGAGCCCTGGCAGCTCCCGTCCCAAGAAGTGTTTCCTGGTCTGATTTTGGGTTTGGCCCAGGGCGGGAAAGGAGACCGAGGCCCTGGGCAGTTGTGGTGTCAGGGTTGCCACTGGACCTTGGTTGGAAGGGTCTCTTAGGTGCTCTGGAAGCATCAGGCAGCCCTGGAGGGAGGGGTGAGGGGGTGGGGGGCACAGCTGTGCCCTCTAGCCCCGGGCCAGCTGGTTAACTGCTGGGTGTGTGTTCTGTCGAGGAGAACGAGGAAAATGGGGAGCAAGAGGCTGACAATGAGGTAGATGAAGAAGAGGAAGAAGGTGGGGAGGAAGAGGAGGAAGAGGAAGAAGGTGATGGTGAGTAGCCTTGTCTGGCAGGAGGGGAAGGGTTCCCTGGAGAAGGGACCGTGGTACTTGGGAACAGTGGCCTTGCACCTGTGGAGTCAGGGCCTCCGTTGTTTTGGGCTAGTGACATGGAGCTGTGCCACACACCCGCCCACACTCCACCCACACGCTTGCTCTGCCCCTGGACAGAGCCCTTCGGAGCTTTGAAAGCCACTGACTGCTCATCTGCTGGGTTGGCCTCTGCCCATGCGGCCACTTGGGCCCTGGCACTGTGACAAGTACATGGGTGGGTGTGGGTGCCTGACCCGTGCAGTTTGTGGGACAGCAGAGGCAAGTCCAGGGACAATCCACCCTGACATATCTGTTCCTGGGAGAGTCCCCAGGGAGCCCCAGTAGGAGGGCAGCGTGGTGTTTACCTGGTCCTTGATTCTCTCCAGGTGAAGAAGAGGATGGAGATGAAGATGAGGAAGCTGAGGCTGCCACAGGCAAACGGGCAGCTGAAGATGATGAGGTAGGGTCTGGCTTGAGAACGGTGGGGGTTTGTCATCTGAGGTCCCCCTACCTCTAACAGGAGTTGTACTTGAGGCACCAAAGGTAGAAGGAAGGAGGGAATGATTCCAACTTTTTAGTTGGGGATATTGTGTGCATCTGAGTGGGTCCCTTATCCTAAAGCAGGAATGGGGAGGAACATGGGCACAGGCCTGGGGTCTCAGCAGGCTTTGGGGCTGCCAGTGCCTGGTCCTTGCTCTGCCAGCAGGAGGTGAGGAAGGTGGCGAGGTGGGGGGACTGATGGCGTTGGAGTGGCCTTGACAGTCTTTTTCTACCCAGGATGATGATGTTGATACCAAGAAGCAGAAGACCGACGAGGATGACTAGACAGCAAAAAAGGAAAAGTTAAACTTAAAAAAAAAAACAAAAAGGCCACCGTGACCTATTCACCCTCCACTTCCCGTCTCAGAATCTAAACGTGGTCACCTTCGAGTAGAGAGGCCCGCCCGCCCACCGTGGGCAGTGCCACCGGCTGATGACACGCGCTCTCCACCACCCAACCAAAACCACAAGAATTTGCAACAGGGGAGGAAAAAAAGAACCAAAACTTCCAAGGCCCTGCTTTTTTTCTTAAAAGTACTTTAAAAAGGAAATTTGTTTGTATTTTTTATTTACATTTTATATTTTTGTACATATTGTTAGGGGTCAGCCATTTTTAATGATCTCGGGATGACCAAACCAGCCTTTGGAGCGTTCTCTGTCCTACTTCTGACTTTACTTGTGGTGTGACCATGTTCATTATAATCTCAAAGGAGAAAAAAAACCTTGTAAAAAAAGCAAAAACAACAACAAAAAAACAATCTTATTCCGAGCATTCCAGTAACTTTTTTTGTGTATGTACTTAGCTGTACTATAAGTAGTTGGTTTGTATGAGATGGTTAAAAAGGCCAAAGATAAAAGGTTTCTTTTTTTCCTTTTTTTGTCTATGAAGTTGCTGTTTATTTTTTTTTTTTGGCCTGTTTGATGTATGTGTGAAACAATGTTGTCCAACAATAAACCGGAATTTTATTTTGCTGAGTTGTTCTAACAAAGCTGTCTCAAGCCTGATTTTTCTGTTTCAGTTTCTTTCAGACTTTCAGGTAATCCTAAAGCCCAGGCCTAGCTATCCTGGGGACAGTGGGGTGAAGGTACCAGTTTTGGAGGGGCTGGGTAGTGTGGGTGACCTGGCAGCAGGGGCTGGCGTCAGGAACTGCGCCGTAATTGGCTGGGGGCCTGCTCCCTGCACTCCAACTTACTGCTGATGGTACCAAGGAGTCTTCTTGGGACCCCATCACTGGATGCCACGTGTATCCACAGTCTCAGTGGAGAAACAGGCCACAAAGGGGGGCTACCGCTCTTTGGAACCCAGGGTGATGGTGGCACAGATTAAGTGAACTTGGCCAAACCTCTTGAGAGGCTGACTCTAGGTGGCCTTGCCTGTGTGGGCGTTGCTCATTTAGCTCACCATGGAGTGGCTCCCTCTGGTGGTGGTATGTGGCATCAGCCTGCCCCTTAGGACGCTGGAGCTTTTATTTTCCAGGGCACTGATGCAACTTGGCCCTGTTTCCAACCTCTGGGTTTCAGGAGAAACTTCAAGTCCCTTGGTTAGTTGGGCAGCCCCACCATGCCACTTGGCACAGTTGGAGATAATACTGGGCACTTCAAGACGGCCTGTGAGCAGTGGATCAGGAGAGCCAGCTGGCGGAAATGCCATGAAGGCTCAAGCCCCAGAGGTAATGAGACCCCGCCAAGAATCTTCCGGGGTCCTCAGATGAGGCAGAAGCCCCTTGCAAGCCTCTGGTGTGAGCCCTTAAATAAGGATTGTGTCCATTCTGCAGGGGTGCCTGCAGCATCCTCTGACTGAAGCTAAACCTTGGTTCTCAGCAGTTTCTGCAGGACTGCAGCCTCTCCTGGAGGAGAGGGGGTACCGGGGGGCCCAGGGTTGGGTTAGGGGGCAGGGAGATGAGGGCTGGCTTTGGAGTGCTTCACTGTCCCACAGGCCAGGGGCAGCTGTGGGCAGGAGAGGGGTAGGGACAGAGAAGGAAGCCTTGTATGTTTGGACACCCCTCCTACCCCTGCCCCAACAGTCTGGTCTTGACGGTCTTGCCTAACCTTTGAGCTGATGGAGGGAGGCACACTGCATTATCCAAGAAAGCCACAAGGATGCCAGCCCTACCTGACTGAGGAGACACTGGATTATTTCATCTGCACCCCTGACCCTCCATCCCTTTCCCCAAACTCAGGTCCCCACCATTTCCACTAAAGAGTCATGTTTCCAACATGCCTATAGTCGGGGGAGGGGGGAATATTGAAATTCAAGGTGTTCATCTATGACTGCTTAATGACCATCTATCCTACGGTGGACAAAAGGATCTGACAGGAAGGCTTCTCTGGGGAGGTGAAGGGTGAATTCACCCAGAAGGGTGAATCTCTAAAGCCGGGTGAATGTCTAAAGCACGTAGCAGGCAGCACATGGAGCTGAGATCAGGTCTAACCCAGCTCCCTCAAGTGCTCGGAGCTTCCGCCACAAGCCCCCAAAAGGAGGTGAGAAGCAGCTCGGGTCCAGACACGGATTTGGCAAGTCATGGTTAACACGAGACAAACTGAACCTTGTGGGCCTCAATCTCTCCTCAGCAAAATGGGAAAAATAGGGTGCAGCATGAGCTGGGGCCCAGTGATTAACTACTCTGTGGACATGTCCTCAGTCTGGGGTCACCTTGATCTCACTCCCAAAGTCCCTCCAAGAGCAAGGACAGGGCCTCCCATGGAGCCCAGGATGGAAGATTTGCAAGGGACTGGCGCCCTCTGGTGGACACAGGAACAGCAGGTGGCTCCTGGATTCTGCTCAGTCCAGGGAAGACCCTTCAGTAGGCCCTGGTTCCAGGGGAGGCGGCCTCAGCTGCCCTCCACCACTCTGCCCCCACAACAAGACCTTTCTCCCTCCCTGTGACTGGAACCCCAGTCAGCTGTGAGAGTCAGTGATCGTTTCCCAGGCCTTCCCTCTGGGCAGCTGATGTCCCATCCTAGGGACCTGGTCTTTTTCCTGGAGGGGACACCCCAGGCCTCCCCAGAGCTGGAGCTGGGGGCTGGGGTTCACTCCTCTAGTGGCCTTTCCTGTGGCCATATGCTCAGCCATTTAATGCTTGGTGTGCACAGTGCCCTCCCAGTGCAGGTGCAGCCCTGGGTCATCTCTGCCTGAGTTTACCGTGTGGGGATGGATGTTCCATTAGCATGAGGCCTTGCTGTAGAACTTCACACATCCTCAATGCGACTGCCGCCCTGAGAGCAGCCCTGGTGGGGCCCTTAGTCACTAGAATGGGGAGCTGCGAGTCCAGGCCTCCCAGCTGCACTCTCTGGCTCTGTCTAGGCCGCCTGCCACACTGCCCCCGGCCTGGGTGCCAGCATCCTGCACTGCCTCTCCTCCACTGTCATTACTGACGCAGGGGCCAGGATCCTCAGCCTCCGGCCCTTCCTAAGTCCTCGCAGATCCCAGTCCCTCCAGGGCCCCACACTGCCCAGCCTGCCTCTGCCAGGCCTCCTCTGTGGGCGAGATGCCCGTGTCCAACCCTGGCCACTGGCCACTCAGTGGTCCCCTTCTGGTAAGAGCTGCTTCATGGGATGGAAATCCTAGGCCCAGCTTTATTTGGGGGCACATCTCAGTCTGCTTGGGGCTCACGGGTCTGGCCCCACCCTTACCCTAAACCTGCTGGTGCAGTGGCCCATTTCTCCGATGCAAGTGTGGTTCAGTTTTGCAGTGTGGCTGCTGTCCTCTCTACGCCCAGCCCTTGTAGGCAAGCATGGAACCAGCCAGAGAAGGAGACAGCGCTGTGCTCTGAGGCTCTCCTCTCTGGAGACCTCGGCTTTTCCTCAAAGGTCTGGCCTGAGTTCAGAGAGGTGATAGATTGGAAAACAAGGCTGAAACATTTTAAGGCTGCCTGGCACATTAGCCCTATATGCTGTGAATGATACATGCATTATTTGCAAAAAGGGACCCGCAGCCAGTGGCTGGTGTGGATTCCATGAGCGTAGCCCGAGGACCCAGCATGGAGGGTGTGTGGCCCCATGGCTCTCCATCAAGGCTGCCACCCGTTGCAACAAGAGGTGCCAGGTGGTCAATTGAGACAACCTCATTTCACATGTACCCATGTGGGGGCCTGTGAGGCTCTGGGCAGGAAGCAGATGCCTTACTGCAAGGAGCTGCTGATGAGGATTCCAGAGGATATCAGATGACACCTGTTTTTGCCACCAGCAGCCATCCCTTCACCCTCCTCTTTGCTGCAATCCTCTAAAAGCAGTGTCCAGTTTTCCTCCTGGAGAACTTCCCCTCTCCCACTCTCAGCCAAGCCCTAGGGGCACAATATGTGACTTGG
This sequence comes from Microcebus murinus, assembly GCF_040939455.1. Classification (NCBI taxonomy): domain Eukaryota; kingdom Metazoa; phylum Chordata; class Mammalia; order Primates; family Cheirogaleidae; genus Microcebus; species Microcebus murinus. The sequence continues at coordinate 99,877,267 of NC_134111.1, forward strand.
TCCTGACCAATCAATGCTCTGAGGCCTCCTGGCCACACTGATTGGTTTGGAGTTGAGACATGACCCAAGTCATCTAATCAGAATGAACCCTGGGATTTTTTTATTGAGTTGCTGAAAAGGAAAGAAACATTTTTGTTCCTCAAGGATTTAAATTTAAGAGGCTGGCTGGGCGCGGTGGCTCACACCTGTAATCCTAGCACTCTGGGAGGCCGAGGTGGGTGGATCACTCAAAGTCAGGAGTTCAAAACCAGCCTGAGCAAGAGCAAGACCCTGTCTCTACTAAAAATAGAAACAAATTAATTGGCCAACTAAAAAATACATGGAAAAAGTTAGCCGGGCATGGTGGCGCATGCCTGTAGTCCCAGCTACTTGGGAGGCTGAGGCAGGAGGATTGCTTGAGCCCAGGAGTTTGAGGTTGCTGTGAGCTAGGCTGACGCCACGGCACTCTAGCCCAGGCAACACAGTAAGACTCTGTTTTTAAAAAAAGAAAAGAGGCTTAGTCTCAAGCCACTCAGAGAGGAGCAGAGCTGAGCCAAGAGGCAGAGTACCTTCGAGTTCTGATGACATTGATTTAGCTACTGAGTCAAGCCATGCCTGAAGCTAGAGCAATCTCTGGCCCTTTCAATTATAGACGCCAGTAAATTTCCTCCTAGCTTAGGCTGGTTCAGGTTGGGTTTTCTGTTGTCTATGACTGAAAGAGTGCCAACTAGTAAACAGGGAGAATGCAGGACTCCAGGCTCCAGTCTCCAAGGCCCACCAGGCCTCCATTAACAAAGAGCTGGAGGAGGAGGTGCACAGAGGTGTGGAAGACCCCTTCTCTGGTGTGGTTTCCAGATCGGGAGGAACACAGAGAGGTGAGGCAGCTCCAGAGGGGCCATGATGCTCATGGTCCATCTCTCAACAGGATCGCAGAGCCTGCCTGAATCATTACCAGTCATGTGGGGGATGGCTGGAGTCATCTGAACTGCCCGCCTTGCATCCTCTGCCTGGAGCCTCCTCTTGTCCAGCCCACAGTGCTCTCTGGTCTTCTGACCTCCCTGGGTTCCCATCATGCCTCACAGTCACACACACTCCTTGAACTAACTTGATGGCTCTGGGAGGCTCCTGGATCAGGGGTGAGACCCCACCTTTGGGCAGTGGGAGCCTCGGAGCTGTCTCTCTGCCCCAAGGTATACCTGAAAAGGAGGAGGTGAGGAAAAGGTGCCTGTCTGGCAAAATGCTGGGTTAAGCAATGCTCTAAGGGTTTTCTTTCTGCAGGATTCACTGGGCCTTTAACATACCAGAGGATGCTGAGTCTCCAAGAAGAAGGTTTAACATGCAGCTCACTCTAAATTTGTTTGACCTGGATTTTTTTCACAGAGAGCCTGTTAACATATTGAAGGACATTTGTGTCCAGTAAAAGCTGATCTTGCACAACGAGGACCCTCGCCAGGGCTAAGGGAATATTTGCTGAGCGAAGCAGATGGTGGGAAAGAATTCCTCTGAGAACTGGCTCCACGGTCTGGCACTGGGAACTCTGCACTGGCCTCATCCTCCTCGGCTGCAGGCAGTCGGGGGCCCTGTGCTCACCACGTGCCTCGTCAACACCACGCAGGAGGGAGGTGTGCCCTTGGCCAAGGAGGTAACTGGCATTACTAGGTGAAGGGCGGAAATGGCTACAAATCTTTCTGGAAAGCATTTTGACCCTATATATCAAGATCCAAAAAACATACACACACACTTTTGACTAGAAACCATCATAGGGAGAAAATCAGAGCTGCTCAGGAAGACACTAGGCCTGAAGGTGACCATAACAGCATTATTGATGAGAGTAAACAATTCGAGACAAGCCAAACGCTTGACAGCCAGGAAGCAGGCAAGTCGTTTACAGTGTAAGGGCTCAGTGGATATAAAAATGTTTACAAAGAACTTTTAAAATTATTTCAGGCCGGGCGAGGTGGCTCACGCCTGTCATCCTAGCTCTCTGGGAGGCCGAGGTGGGAGGATTGCTCGAGGTCAGGAGTTCGAAACCAGCCTGAGCAAGAGCGAGACCCTGTCTCTACTATAAATAGAAAGAAATTAATTGGCCAACTAATATATAGAGAAAAAATTAGCCGGGCATGGTGGCGCATGCCTGTAGTCCCAGCTACTCTGGAGGCTGAGGCAGCAGGATTGCTTGAGCCCAGGAGTTTGAGGTTGCTGTGAGCTAGGCTGACGCCACGGCACTCACTGTAGCCTGGGCAACAAAGCGAGACTCTGTCTCAAAAAATAAAAAGAAAAATAAATAAAATTATTTCAAAATTTATAAAAGCCTTCTAGGCCCATTGTGTGACATTCACACAGACAAAAGTACTACATGAGGAATAAAGGGAGAGCCCCCTCGAGCCCTTGCCCCGTCCAGTAACCCTCTCCAGAAGTAATGCTGTTAACTGTTACTGTGGGGCAAGTGGCCTTTCTTCCAGAACCACCGGTAGTTTTGAATAATGTAGGGGAAAATCTTACTTTAAAATGTCAAGAGAAAAAAGCTGGTACAGAATTGTATCTACAGCACAATCTAGTGATATAAAACCAAACAAAACAAAACACAGAAAGAAGTAAATCTACCAAATGTCACCTCTGGGTGGTAGAATTATAACTTTTTTTTCCTTAAGGTTCTGTGTTTTCAAAATTTTCCACAATGAACATATGGACTTCATCAGGGAAACAAATTAACAATAAATAAATAAGAAACAGAGAAAGTGAGCAAAGAAAAAAAGGGCAAGTCAGCAATCTACATATCCATTAGGTCTCTTCCAGTTGCAAGACATAGAAACCCAACTCAAATTGGTTTATTGAAAAAGGGAATTTGTTGTGACTAGGACGTTCTGAGATGTTATGGCTTCAGGTACAGCAGGATCCAGGTGCTCAAACCATGTTATCAGGAATCTGTCTCCCTCCCTCTGTCAGTTCTGTTTTCCTTGGCATTGCTTTTGTTCTCTGGTAGTTTCACAGCTACTGTTTAACATGGTAACTACTGCTCACAGCTTCTTCATCTAGCTTGGTAATGGGGGTGGGGAGGGCTAACAAGGTAATATCTTAACAGGACATTTGTTGGTTTGTTTTTTTATTTTTAATTTTTTATGAAGGGGTCAGGGGTTGTGAGGAGGGGTGTTCAGTTGCCTTGTTTGTTTTTGTTGAGACAGAGCCTCACTCTGTAGCCCTGGGTAGAGTGCAGTGGCATCACCGTAGCTCACTGCAACCTCCAACTCTTGAGCTCTAACCAATCCTTCTGCCTCAGCCTACCGGGTAGCTGGGACTACAGACGTGTGTCAAAACACCCAGCTGGGTTTCTTTTCTTTCCTTTTTGGTAGAGACAGGGTCTCACTTTTGCTCGGGCTGGTCTCGAACTTCTGAGCTCAAGCAACTCTCCTGCCTCAGCCACCCAGAGTGTTAGGATTACAGGCGTGAGCCACCGTGCCCAGCCAGTTGCTGGTTTTCTAATGAAACTCTTGAGAAGCAGTGTGACAGGCACTGTGAGCCCTGTACTGAGCCAGTCGGCCCCTCATCCTCCAGCCTTTGGTTCAGTTGGAATTGGGCTGCGCTCTGCAGGTCCAGCTCACGGGGCCCCTTGGGACCCACCATCTCAGAAAAGCAACCAGTCTCTTTCCCCGTGGTTCCAGCCTAAGTCCTGGCATGGCTCTCATTGGTCAGATCTGGTCATGTGATCCTGTGCCCAAGTCAGCCTGGCCAGAGCCACTTGGACAGTGAGAATGAGGGTAGATTTTCCCTTAGGAAAGTCGATGTTATGAATAGGAGGGAGGGCTGGAGAAAATAATTGATGTCTGCCACATCCAGCTAATGGGTATCCGAGGAATTTCAAGAAAATTCAAAATCTAAGCAGGGTACCCTAGACATGGTCTTGGGCAGGTGAATCTGGCGTATGATTCCGCCCCATGGTAGTGAACACATGTCAATATGCCACTTGATGTTGCCTCTTGGGTAACTCTACCGTCACTTCCCCTTTCGGCCCTTCCACCACTAGAACTAGGCAGGGAGACTGAGTCTCACTCCCTGAGAGAAGAACACAGCCTGAGCCAAGAAGACACCAGTCACCTTGAGTTCTTTTCACCCATAGTGAGATGCCCAGGCTCTGAAGAGCAGGGAAGGGTTTAATGTTCTGTTTCTATGTATCATGGACCAAACTTCAGAGACACGACGACAGTGAGTTGGAGTAGAGAGGACAGTGAGAAAACCCCAGGGACCTGTTGACCACATAGGGAGGGGACAAGCCCTTCCAGGCTGAGTGGGTCAGGGCTTGGGGCAGGAGAGAGAGACAATTTATTTATTTTTTATTAATTTATTTGAGACAAAGTCTTGCTTTGTTGCCCAGGCTAGAGTGAGTGCTGTGGCGTCAGCCTAGCTCACAGCAACCTCAACTCCTGGGCTCAAGCAATCCTTCTGCCTCAGCCTCCAGAGTAGCTAGGACTACAGGCATATGCCACCATGCCCGGCTAATTTTTTCTATATATATATATATTAGTTGGCCAATTAATTTCTTTCTATTTATAGTAGAGACGGGGGTCTTGCTCTTGCTCAGGGTGGTTTCGAACTCCTGACCTCAAGCAATCCGCCTGCCTCGGCCTCCCAGAGTGCTAGGATTACAGGCGTGAGCCACCACGCCGGCCAGTAATTTAAATGTGTTGCACAATGACATGTTTTAGACATGGCGCTCCAGTGGCTACTTGCCTCCTTAGGGAGGAGGCCAAGGAGGTGCGTGGGCAGAGGCAATGTCTTCCTCAGAAAATGGGCATCTCCTCCAAAAATACCACTAAATCCACAGCTGAGGTTCTACAATCGGTACCATAATGTCATTTGTAACCTGGAAATGTTTCAGGATCACCATGCTTATAAAACCATTTCAATATCATAAAATGTCTACTTTATTTTTTTGTTTGTTTCTTCTTTTTGAGACAGAGTTTGACTTTGTGCCTGGGCTAGAGTGAGTGCCATGGCGTCAGCTTAGCTCACAGCAACCTCAAACTCCTGGGCTCAAGCAATCCTGCTGCCTCAGCCTCCAGAGTAGCTGGGACTACAGGCATGCGCCACCATGCCCGGCTAATTTTTTCTATACATATTAGTTGGCCAATTAATTTCTTTCTATTTTTAATAGAGGTGGGGTCTTACTCAGGCTGTTTTTTTTTTTTTTTTTTTAAGGCTGGTCAAGTGGAGCAGTGGGAGTGGAGAAGGAACAAAGGAATCTGTAACTGGTTGTGATCAATTAGTTGTAAACTCCACTGCACTCGGACCAACCTCAGGCTGGTTTTGAACTCCTGACCTCGAGCAATCCGCCCGCCTTTGCCTCTCAGAGTGCTAGGATTACTGGCGTGAGCCATTGCGCCTGGCCTAAAATATCTACTTTTAAGTAAGTCTACTTTTGCTTTCTTGGAATCCTCTAAGAAAAACTGTTTATAATCTTAGCTCAATTTTCCCAAATGAACTGTAGATTTTTGCTGAATATAAGTCAATTAAAAATTGGTAGGCCGAGCGAGGTGGCTCATGCCTGTAATCCTAGTACTATGGGAGCCCAAGGCGGGTGGATTGCTCGAGGTCAGGAGTTCGAAACCAGCCTGAGCAAGAGTGAGACCCTGTCTCTACTATAAATAGAAAGAAATTAATTGGCCAACTAATATATATAGAAAAAATTAGCCAGGCATGGTGGTACATGCCTGTAGTCCCAACTACTCGGGAGGCTGAGGCAGGAGGATTGCTTGAGCCCAGGAGTTTGAGGTTGCTGTGAGCTAGGCTGACAGCACGGCATTCACTCTAGCCTGGGCAACAAAGTGAGACCCTGTCTCAAAAAAAAACAAAAACAAAATTGGTAGAAGCCTGGGTAAACACAGTGAGACCTTGTCTCTACAAAAAAAAAAGAAAAAAAAATTAGCTGGGTGTGGTGACTCACACTTATAGTCCTAGCTACTCAGGACACTGAGGTGGGAGGATTGCTTGAGCCCAGGAGTTAGAGGCTGAAGTGAGCTATGATCGTGCCACGGCACTCCAGCCTGGATGAAAGAGCAAGACCTTGTCTCCTAAGTAAACAAATAAAGTGGTGTACATCTGCCAGAAGACATGATTTGGATTCTAATCCTGACCAAGGACTGGACCTCAAGTAAACAATATACATGGCCAACAATGTACCATAAAAGAAAAGAAATTACCACTATCAACCTCTGTGATAATAGAAAACAGTACAATGTAATTTCAAATTCTGCAAATAGGTAGACCAATCATGTACAACTTGATTATATGGGGGTACCCTGTGGACCATAAAATATTCAGATAGCATATTGTATATCTCAAATCCCTTTAATTTAGCTCAAAATGAAAGGAATAATTATAATATGTGTAAAAATTCAAGTGACAGTAATTCTCCTTATCTTCTGATCACTGAGAAGAGCTATTTGTGGAATGACTTGAATAAATCAAGTCACTTTAAAAGCCATTCTAAGAAATCTGAGTAGATGCCCTTTTCTTTGAATACATTTCCTTTAATAAGTGCAAGAATTCAAAAGCATTCCACCGAACCAACAGGCTGCTTCAGAATTCAGAAGTGGGTGGTCAATACCCTCTTGTTGCTACTGGTGCCAGTGATGGTGACGTATATGTATTTCTAATCCTCTGAAAGACCTATTTTAAAACTAAGAGCTTACCAGAGGTCCCCAGACTTTCCTGTTCACAGCAATCTTAGTGTCTCAGTAATTTTTTCACAGCGTACCTAGGCCAAAATAAATACCTAACTTCTCTTTAGTCAGTTAAGTCTAAACAATTTATGAAGTAATTCTGTCCTAAAACTTAGTAGCTGTCACATTAATGTGGGGAAAGAAGGTCACACAAATTGAGAATATTTTTATTTCATTTTTAATCACAATGTATGACTTACTGATGGGGTGTGCATGCCTGTTGGGCACTGCACAGCTTTTCAAATCCTGGAATCATATTGGACATCACCCACCCTCATTTCCTGCTCATGTTGATTTTCTCTGGGTACTTGCTTCTCATTACCCAAACCTCTGAAAGCTGTTTCCTAAGGTATTTCATCAAAGAGAATGTAGCATAGCCTAACATTGAAACTTAACTATCTGGAGCTAATAGTTTGAGCAGTATAGGACAGATATCACTGGATTTTCTTTGAAAATTAAAAAAATCCAGCATCCCCCAGTGCCCTTGGGTGCCTTGGAGCACAGTTTGGAAACCAAATGTGTTTGCCAAATCCCTGCTTTTCCTCCCACACCACCCCTCAGTTTATTCAAAGCTACAGTTGAAGCTGTTTGGTTACAGATCAAATAAAATCACCAAAAACAATTGCTGAGCCCAATTATGTCTTCACTCTGGGGGCCATTTTAACAATGCATTTTGAAAGTGATGAAACAATTTGCCAGGTCACTAGCAAGAAGTTCTAAAAATACACTTGACAGCCGGGGGCGGTGGCTCACGCCTGTATTCCTAGCTTTCTGGGAGGCCGAAGCGGGCAGATCGTTTGAGCTCAAGAGTTCGAAACTAACCTGAGCAAGAGCAAGACCCTGTCTCTACTATAAATAGAAACAAATTAATTGGCCAACTAATATATATAGAAAAAAATTAGTCAGGCATGGTGGCACATGCCTGTAGTCCCAGCTACTTGGGAGGCTGAGGCAGAAGGTTCGCTTGAGCCCAGGAGTTTGAGGTTGCTGTGAGCTAGGCTGACGCCATGGCACTCATTCTAGCCTGGGCAACAAAGCGAGACTCTGTCTCAAAAAAAAAAAAAAATACACTTGACAATACAGGCTTAAAGTATTGCTTCACAGGCATAAGACAATATTGCAACTACAGATCCACATCTTGGGGTAATCTTTGTGGCTGTGATGTGGAGGAAAGATCAGGACAGGTACCCAGTGCCATACTCCTGAGATGGTCACAGGGGCAGCAGGGCTGGAGAGGACATGATCAGGGAGATGTTTACAAAACAAAGTCAGGAGGCCTGGGCCTACTAGACTGTGGGGCAGCAGGGCGGAGAGAAGGGAAACAGCCCGTCCCCACCCTCTGGGAAGTAGGCCACAGCCCTCACACCTGGGCAGATATGTCCACCCAAGACTGGAGGGTGAATGACTTGCCTGACATTTTCCTCACTTCTCCTTTCCACCTGCACCAGGCTAGAAGGGTCGGGCTTTCACCTCCTCTCCCAATGTAGCCCAAGTTCTCTGTAGTAAATAGGCAATCAAGAGTGCCTTGGTTCTTGCTCTCTTATGGTACTTCTCTTATTGCTATGTTGGCAACAGTTTAAGGGATTTTAAAAATATTTTCTTTCTGAGTAAAGCCTGGCTTTCCAGAATGTTGGTTTGCTGGGAACTCAATAATCCTATTTTGGCAGTCAAAAGCTGAGGGGTTGACGTCTTTCAGTTTCTACCCCCTCACTCCAGATTGATGCTGCAATTGCACTGTCATGTTTTCTTCAGAGCATTGATCACTATCGAAATTATTTGCTTTCTCTCTCTTCCCATTAAAATCTAGTGGGAGGGTAGGGACCTCATTCATCTTGTCTAGCAAGTATCTCCACTGCTTAGAACAGTGTCTGGGACATACAAAGTGCTCAGTAAATACTTGTAGAGTGAATGTATGATGCATAAAGAATTGGTACATAGCATGTTCTCAATACAATATAATTAAAAAAAATCTTGAAAAACCTCAGGGACAGGGCAGCTGGAAGAAGATGAAGAGCCTACAAAGGAACAAGCAGCAGAACACCCGTGAAAGGGGCTCCCGAAGCCAAGGATAAGAGATAATCCAGGAGATATCAGCAGAGAAGGAAGGGACTGGGAGTGGCCAGCAGAGGCTTGAGACCAGGGCTGACAGCAGTGGTTGAGGAGTGGATGCAAGGCAGGGAGAAGTGTGAATGAAGACAACTCCAAGAAGTTTGGATCTGAAGAGAAAGGTAAGAATCTGAAGGCATGAAGGGTTGAAGAAAAGCTTTATTTTTAATTTTTTTTTTTTTTGAGACAGAGTCTCACTTTGTTGCCCAGGCTAGAGTGAGTGCTGTGGCGACAGCCTAGCTCACAGCAACCTCAATCTCCTGGGCTCAAGCAATCCTACTGTCTCAGCCTCCCGAGTAGCTGGGACTACAGGCATGTGCCACCATGCCCGGCTAATTTTTTCTATATATATTAGTTGGCCAATTAATTTCTTTCTATTTATAGTAGAGACAGGGTCTCGCTCTTGCTCAGGCTGGTTTCGAACTCCTGAGCTCGAGCAATCTGCCTGCCTCGGCCTCCCAGAGAGCTAGGATTACAGGCGTGAGCCACTGTACCCAGCCGGAAAGCTCCTGGCCGGAAAGCTTTATTTTTAAAAATGTATTTTTTAGGGTGACTTGAATAATGTTTTGTGGCTGAGAGTTGAAGGACATAGAGAATAGAGAAGGCTTTTCTGATTGTCTTGAGTATAATTTCTTCTTCCTTTAAATTCCCACCTGGTACTTCTCTTATGGCATTTATGATAATAATTTGTTGTATTCCCTTACTAGAGATAAACTCAGTAAAGGTAGGCCTAAGGCTAGTACTGGTGCATGTAATGGGCCTGTAATTGTCGCCTGGGTGTGGAAGACTTGCATGCTCAACTAGGGCCAGACTTCACCATATTCCCCATCGAAAGCTCCAAAACTTAGGCTGTGGCATCAGCCTAGCTCACAGCAACCTCAAACTCCTGGGCTTAAGCAATCCTTCTGCCTCAGCCTCCAGAGTAGCTAGGCGTCAGCCTGAGCGAGACCCCATTCTGGACACATTCTAGTGCAGAAAGGACTTCTAAGACAGTGTATCTCTACTCACTCACCTGGCCAGAACTGTCAGACATGCTTCTTTCTAGCTGCTCTAAGAACAGAAATATATGCTTCAGGGACAGTCCTAATCAAAGGCTCTAAGCGGTGCAGGTGGGATTTTAAGCTAGTGGGGAGGATAGCTAAATGTTGAATGATGAGAGGAGGAGGAGGAGAGTGGTACACGCTGGGGTGAACACAAGCAAAAAGACAGGACATGGGAGCTATAGGGACTAGTACCCTTGTTAGGTCATAGCCCTTATAGGGTGGGTACAGGCCCAGATGCCTAAAGACTTGGTTTTTTTCTGGATACATCGAAGGCCACAGAATGTTACTGAAAGAGAAGCATATAGGCTGCACTTGGCACAATGTATGGCTACTGGCTTCCAAATCAGTAATGATTCTGATGTAGTGTGGGGCCCAGACATCTGCATGTTAAAGTACTCTGGGTGATTCTGATGTAGGAAATTTGTGGACCATGCTTTGAGAAATACTGGTGGAGGCATTTAGTAAATGTTAGAGACATACGTATGTATATGGGATGGCCTCAGGACAGACCAAGGTCTCAGAGCAGCTTGCTTAAGGAACAGAGTCCCATTTGTGACCTGTGCACACTGAGGGGGAAGGTCCAGTTGCTCAGGGCAATCAAGAGGAGACTTAGATTCATCTTCTACAGCTATGTTAAAAAAAAAAAAAAAAAAAAAAAAAAAGCAAGAGGAGACTTAGAGCCTGTGTAGGGGAACAGGGGAGAGAAGAATCCAGGCAGCACAGCTTCAGAGAAAGAGACTTGAGAGAAAAAGTACAGCTTTCTATTTAAAGAATTTTGGGCTGGGCACGGTGGCTCACGCCTGTAATCCTAGCACTCTGGGAGGCAGAGGCAGGTGGATCACTTAAGGTCAGGAGTTCGAAACCAGCCTGAGCAAGGGCGAGACCCCATCTCTACTAAAAAATAGAAAGAAATTAATTGGCCAACTAAAAATATATAGAAAAAATTAGCCAGGCATGGTGGCGTATGCCTGTAGTCCCAGCCACTAGGGAGGCTGAGGCAGTAGGATTGCTTGAGCCCAGAAGTGTGAGGTTGCTGTGAGCTAGGCTGACGCCACGGCACTCACTCTAGCCTGAGCAACAAAGTGAGACTCTGTCTCAAAAAAAAAAAAAAAAAAAAAAAAAAAATAGATTTTAAAGACAAACAGATCTAATATGAGGAATAGAATTGTTGTTGAAAGATGGTGCTAGTACACTAAAATGTACTGCTTCTCCTCCCCACCTTCGATGAAAACAGACTCAGGTAATGGAGACAGAAGGAGAACAGGAATCTGGGAAGAGAGGCCATACCAAAGAAAGCCAATTCTCTGGTATACTCTCATCTCTTTGGCCTCAGACTTTACTACTTTAGTAACTAGAAACTTCTAATTGTTGGTATTTTATAAAGGGTGGTGAAGGCTACTGTTAACTTAGAGGTAAGTTCCTTAAAAAGAATGCTTTTTGGTTTTCTCTCTTACGTCAGAGCTGAAAGCACGGCAGATGTGACCACTTCTCTCCCATGCTGGCTTCCTCTGACTGTGGTCTGAAAGGCCTCCCAGCTTCCCTCCCAAGCCCATATGCTTTCCCATTGTTCTCCAGTTAGGTTCATCTTGTCTTCATTTTGTAACTTCTAGTCTCTCACTTAGGAATACAAGAGTCCCTATTCTACCAACCTAGAACTTCTACCCTTTCTGGAAACCTCTTGAACAAATGAACATTGTAAAGAAATGGAAAGAGTAAACAACAACAACAAACAAAGGGTGCATGTATGTTGTGGAAGAGAACCATTAAAAATTGTATCTAAAGGACAAATGTTAAGATCATGGGTCTTGTTCAAGTAGGTTGTACATTCTTGGAAAGCAGCAACTGAGGCACTCAAGAACAAGATCTACCAGTTAATTTCTGGAATAAAATATAGCTGTGATCCTATGATCTGATAAATGTCTTTCTTCCCATTATGCAGCCAGGTTCGTGTTCCAGAAAAAGGAAAGATGAAAGCAGTGCCATGCTAAAGACTGTAGGAATATTTTAATTCATATGTTTTAATTACATTACATAATAATAATATCACAGTCTATTTTACAAGTTAAATGTATGAGGATGTATGAAATAGAAATGGTAGGAAAAAACTAAACATGGGTCAGGAACATGAATTTTTCCAAAACCAGGGACCAAAGGAAGATGTGTAGCCTGTGGGGCCCAAGGAGGAGAGAGGGAGGGTGGCAGGTACAGTATTGGCTCGTGGTATGTGTTTGTTCCCTTGTGTTTGTTTATGCTAGGAAGGAGTTGAGGCACATCCCCTCCCCTGGTCTGGGTTGGGAGTTTAGTCTGGTCAGTGGAAGATGGCAGCTTGGGAAAAAAAGCCATCTGGTTACCTACCACAGAGCTGGTCCCCTGGTGGCCGCAGGTGTGTTCTGCTGTAGAGGGAATTAGGGGTGGAAGTCTCAAAAATCAAACATGTGGAGGAAAAAAAGAAACAGTTTCCTCCTCCTTCCAAAAAGCCCAAATCCTTGAAATGCACACACATTCTTCTCTCAAACATAGAAAAGTCTCACTCTGGATGTGCTTACAAGAAGGTCGTCGTCAAAAAATTTTGTTTCTATGATAACGTTCCCACTGTAAGTAACGAGAGAAACAAAGAGGGCAAACAAGAAAGAGCAAGCATGTTAGGCACAAGATTTCATTTCCACAAAGCAGTTTCTATCTGGGTTCACTGGGCCCATGGACATGCATCCACCTAAAGCCTGAGCTTAGGGACATTAAAATCTTTGTCCATATGGTTAGCAGTCTAACCTGACATTAACTTATATGACTAGGTTTGTCCTTGTCAAGCTCAGAAATCAGAAGTAGGAACATGTGTCCATTCCTCAGTACACTCTAAAGCCCTAAGTAGAGTGCTCTGCACACAGGGTGCTTATAGATCCGACTGATGCTAATATCACATTTATGGACATCTTTGGCTGGTTTACACACGGAAGCCTGCAGACCTCGGAGGTAGTATCCTTCCCTACAATACCTACTATAGTGGACAGCTGGGGTTTGGCCTGCTCTGCATTTGTTCTCTTGCCTTTGGGTAACAGCACTCTGCTCTTCATTTTGGGAACATCTTTCCTCTAGTCCATTTGTCAATTGTGTGGTTCCTCCCTCACCTGGCAAAAAGGTAAGCATGCTGGGCATAACAATCATAAAAGTATAATTCTTGGCCTGGCATGGTGGCTCATGCCTGTAATCCTAGCACTCTGGGAGGCCAAGGCTGGAGGACTGCTTGAGCTCGGAGTTCAAGACCAGCCTGAGCAAGAGTGAGACCCTGTTTCTTCTAAAAATAGAAAAAAAAAAAAATTAGCTAGGCATAGTGGTATGTGTCTGTAGTCCCAGCTACTCAGGAGGCTGAGGCAGGAGGATCGTTTGAGCCCAGGAGTTTGAGTTTGCAGTGATCTATGATGACACCACTGCACTCTAGCCTGCCCAATAGAGTGAGACTGTCTATAAAAAAGTGAGCAAAGGATGTAACTTGGGCCAATCAGACTCTGCTCTGAGCAGGATCCTTCCTATGGTTGTTCCTTGAAGAATGCATCCATGGATTCTTGCCCCCTGCAGCTTTCAAGATGCCCCAGGTCTCCTCTTTACCCTTTTAACTCTGTTGTACCAGTCATAGCCTGTTTTTGTGGCTTGCAAACAAAGAACCCTAAATGATACATCTGTATTGTGAGGGTGGAATTTCATTTTTCTTGATGAGTATCTCAGTGCTTCCATTTGTAAAACAGGAAAGACCTTACTGAATCACTCTTAAGCTAAGGGTAACTGTTTTTGCGAGTTCTAAAAAGTTAAATATAGGCTGGTTGCGGTGGCTTATACCTGTAATCCTAGTACTCTGGGAGGCTGAGGTGGGACGATCGCTTGAGCTAAGGAGTTTGAGACCAGCCTGAGCAAGAGTGAGACACCCGTCTCTACTTAAAAATAGAAAAATTAGCTGGCATTGTGGTGAACACCTGTAGTCCCAGCTACTTGGGAGGCTGAGGTGGAAGGATCACTTGAACCCAGGAGTTTGAGGTTGCTGTGAGCTAGGCTGATGCCATGGCATTCTAGCCTGGACAACAGAGTGAGATTCTATCTCAAAAAATAAAGGAATAAAATAAAAAATAATTTTTTTTTTTGAGATACAGTCTCACTCTTTGCCCAGAGTAGAGTGCCATGGCATCAGCCTAGCTCACAGCAACCTCAAACCTCAAACTCCTGGGCTCAAGCAATCCTTCTGCCTCAGCCTCCTAAGTAGCTTGGGCTACAGGCATGCACTACCATGCCCGGCTCATTTTTTCGATATATTTTTAGTTGGCCAATTAATTTCTTTCTATTTATAGTAGAGACGGGGTCTCGCTCTTGCTCAGGCTGGTTTTGAACTCCTGACCTTGAGCAATCCTCCTGCCTCAGCCTCCCAGAGTGCTAGGATTACAGACGTGAGCCACCATGCCCAGACAAAAGAATAAAAATTTAAATATAGACAGTCCTTTACTTATGACAGATTCACTTGAGATTTTTCAACTTTATGATGGGTTTATTGGGGTACTAAATGCATTTTTGATTTATAATATTTTTTACTTAAGATGAGTTTGTCAGGATGTGACCCCATTGTAAGTTGAGGAAAACCTGTACTGTTTTTTGGGGCTCTAAAAAATGAGACATGACTTAACATAAAGATGTTTTTTTTCTTTTATTATTTTTTTCTGTTATTTTTTATTTAATTTAATTAATTTATTTATTTGAGACAGAGTCTCACTCTTTTGCCTGGGCTAGAGTGCCGTGGCGTCAGCCTCGCTCACAGCAACCTCAACTCCTGGGCTCAAGCGATCCTACTGCCTCAGCCTCCTGAGTAGCTGGGACTACAGGCATGCGCCATCATGCCCGGCTAATTTTTTTTCTATATATTTTTAGTTGGCCAATTAATTTCTTTCTATTTTTAGTAAAGACGGGAGGTCTCACTCTTGCTCAGGCTGGTTTCAAACTCCTGACCTTGAGTAATCTGCCCACCTAGGCCTCCCAGAGTGCTAGGATTATAGGCATGAGCCACAGATGTTATCATAGACTTAATAGTTTTAGTACCTGAAAGAAATCAGGCCTGGCCAAGAAGTCAAATCAAGGTTAATATAATAAAATCTGAAAAAACGCCCTCTTGGCTGGGCATGGTGGCTCACACTTGTAATCTTAGCTTTCTGGGAGGCTGAGGCAGGAGGATAGCTGCAGCTCAGGGGTTCGACACCAGCCTGAGCACAGTAAGACCCCATCTCTTTAAAAAAAACATTTAAATAAATAAATAAAAATAAAAAAATGCCCCCCCAATTCTAACTCTGTACTTTGCAAGGGCAATTAACAACCAGTAGATACATTTCTGCTGGTAATTAATTATAAAACAAGTAAATAGGGTACTCAAAATCTGACTGGCTGATAGAATATAAAAACAGCTACTATTATAATTAAAAATCTATTAGGCCGGGCGCGGTAGCTCACGCCTGTAATCCTAGCACTTTGGGAGGCCGAGGCGGGCGGATTGCTCAAGGTAAGGAGTTCGAAACCAGCCTGAGTGAGACCCCGTCTCTACCAAAAATAGAAAGAAATTAATTGACCAACTAAAAATATATATACAAAAAATTGGCCGGGCATGGTGGCGCATGCCTGTAGTCCCAGCTACTCGGGAGGCTGAGGCAGGAGGATCGCTTGAGCCCAGGAGATTGAGGTTGCTGTGAGCGAGGCTGACGCCATGGCACTCACTCTAGCCTGGGCAACAAAGTGAGACTCTGTCTCAAAAAAAAAAAAAAAAAAAAATAAAATCTATTAAAGAGGCCGGGCGTGGTGGCTCACGCCTGTAATCCTAGCACTCTGGGAAGCCGAGGCGGGTGGATTGCTCGAGGTCAGGAGTTCGAGACCAGCCTGAGCAAGAGCGAGACCCCGTCTCTACTATAAATAGAAAGAAATTAATTGGCCAACTAAAAATATATAGAAAAAATTAGCCGGGCATGGTGGCACATGCCTGTAGTCACAGTACTTGGGAGGCTGAGGCAGGAGGATCGCTTGAGCCCAGGAGATTGAGGTTGCTGTGAGCGAGGCTGACGCCATGGCACTCACTCTAGCCTGGGCAACAAAGTGAGACTCTGTCTCAAAAAAAAAAAAAAAAAAAAAAAAATCTATTAAAGAGGCCGGGCGTGGTGGCTCACGCCTGTAATCCTAGCACTCTGGGAAGCCGAGGCGGGTGGATTGCTCGAGGTCAGGAGTTCGAGACCAGCCTGAGCAAGAGCGAGACCCCGTCTCTACTATAAATAGAAAGAAATTAATTGGCCAACTAAAAAAAATATATATATACAAAAAATTAGCCGGGCGTGGTGGCACATGCCTGTAGTCCCAGCTACTTGGGAGGCTGAGGCAAGAGGATTGCTTGAGCCCAGGAGTTTGAGGTTGCTGTGAGCAAAGCTGATGCCACGGCACTCACTCTAGCCTGGGCAACAAAGCAAGACTCTGTCTCAAAAAAAAAAAAAAAAAAATCTATTAAAGAAAAAAATATTAAAAAGTAGAGCTGGGTGCAGTAGTGCACACCTGTAATTCCAGTGACTTGGGAGGTTGAGGCAGGAGGATCACTTGAGCTCAGGAGTTTGAATCCAGCCTGGGAAACATAGTGGGACTCTGTCCCTAAAAACAAAAAACACCCCAAAAAGACAAAACAAAAAACACCCCAAAAAGGCAAAACAAAAAAACTTAAAAAGTAAACAACCTTTAGTTAACAAATTCAATGTGACTTTCATAGAGGACGTGCTGAAAGAGATGATCTAATATTAAATAATTATCTGTCAGACTAACTCTTAGAAGGTGCTATTACTATAACATATGAGAGACTAACATCTTTTCCCAAGAGAAAATAGAAGGTGGGCAGTTATTGACAGTGGTTTTAGACAAAAACAAACTGATTGTTTTTTGAGCAGGAAGCAAAGCTATTAAAATGGTGAGCTATTTTCTGAAAAACTGTAACCAAGTATTATTCTCTAAAACAGAATTAGGACTTTGTCAGATTCTGTTAAAGGTGATCCAAGCAAAGTACAGAGATACCAGAAGTATGGCAGTCAGAAAAGGGAGCAAATTAACATGGATTTGTCATATACTGTATTGCATGCAGTCTTCTGCCATATCATCCCATTTTATCTTCATTACACCTCTGAGAGATAATTATTAATTCTATGTTTAGAGATGAAAGACTAAGGCTCAGAGAGATAAAGTATATTATTGCTCAAGATGACAAAGGCAGTCAGGGTGAATCAGGAATTTAAAACCTGATCTATTAAGCTGTCAGCACCAAAAAGAAAGAAACAAACAAAAAATAAAACCTGGTCTAATCTAATGTTTTTGATTCTTTTCATTCTATCACACTGTCTTTTTCATATGACAAAGGTCAGTGATTTATAAACTACGATCCCCCTGGATATTCTTTTACCCTTATATCTCTACCTAGTTCCCTGCCCTCTTAACAGCACCAAGAGTCCCACCTGCCTGGAATGCCTGCTTCTAGACACACTTCATAATTTCCTGAAACCTGCTCACTCACGTTAAGACGCTTGCTGGCATCATCTGGGACTCGGGTGCTGCCTCTATCAAGGACTGCCAGGTATTTGTGGAGTTAGGGATGACAAAGCCAAACTCGAAGAACCATTCTGAAGGAAGAAGGAAAAGCCGGGGTGAGCAGGTGCCCCAGTGTAAAGTTTAAGGGCTCTTTGTCCCCCTCCTTTAGAGTGAGCCTTTTCCTACCCTGAGAACCACCAAAGGAAGCTATTAGAAACCTCCCAGATGAGAGGTATATAAAAAGAACATGGAAGCCTCCTTCAGGCTGTCCTCTGAACCACATCAGAGGTTTGCTTCTTATGCTTTGGGGTCAGGACTAGGACCAGCGAGTAGGATACAGTACAAGCAGCATTTTCTTAGAGGTAGGCTGGATGTAAACTATTAAATAGAAGTAGGCCTTTTCATTTGGAGTTTAGCTCTAAGGTGCTTATGTGCCCTCTTACACTGCATGGTAAGAACTCAATGAGAGTGGCCTTGCCAGTCAAATCCTACAATACTGTATATAGAGCACTGTACTAGGCCCTGCTCACAGCAGATCCTCCACAACCACATCACAATACTATGTCAGTGCCAAACCAGGCACCATCACCTGGGCTCCCAGTGTCAGATACCTCAAAGCCTCTTGTAGTGGCCAGCTTTGTTTTTGTTTGTTTTCGCTGGGAGTCCTCAGTCTTGCAGAGTGTAGGAATCTTACCACAAACTGAGTTGTAACATAAATGTTATCAAAACACTGCTTTAGTTTACTCGGTCTTGCTTTTTGTCCCCGTCACCCTAACCCCTGATTTCAGGCATGTAGGCAGCAGAATACCTTCCAGGCATTGCCCTTTGAAGTAAACTTTTTGTTCCAGGCGGAATTTTTCCATTTGCTCTGCTGAAGAAAAGTTCAATTCTCGAGAGACTGCCTTGCACTTGAGGATTTTCTTGGGAACACGGGCTGATAAGAGAAAAATAAATGTTGAAGCCATACTAAATGAAAACCACATGACTATGATGCTTCAGGCTTCTGGGAGCTTCTTGCAACTGACTTAGAGAACATGTCCTATTTGTTACATTTCAGATAATGCCTTGGTAAATGCATCATATGCTTTAGCTGAAGGCAGATGTCTCCAATTGGTCAACCGTATTGGAAAAGTCTACAAGGAATACCAGATTTAGTACATTTAAGAGCCTCACCTAGACACACCTAGGAAGGGAGCTGCATGAGTACCTTCTCTCTTCTCTGTTCTATTGGTCTTAACCCCATACTTTTTCTTTTACTTCAGAGAAAAAATGAAAATTTTCTTTTGAGAAAAAAAGCAGAGATCTTGGTTTATATATTTGGGTATGTTCCAATGCAAAAATTTCAGCACAAAATGGGTTTTGGGAAGTAGAAGAAAGCAATATAAGAAAGGAACTAAAAATGTCAACAACACATGGATTAACATGCTATGTCTTCAGAGGCTTACCCACTTACTAGATAAGTGTTAACCTAGGTCTCTGATGCCCAGGCTCTATCTGGCATTGGTCACAGGCCTGTGCTGACAAAAGGTTTGAAAGTACCTTCATGTTCCACACCAGGGACAGACAGGTCTTCTGTTCCTTGCCAGAGTATCTTCCCTGTCTCAGCATCCCGAAGGTTCATCCAATTTCTGATCAAATATGATTAAGGCAAAATAAGGCATTGAAAGTGATTTCTACTTTGTAGTGTAGGTAGTAAGAGTTGCTCCTGCCAACTCTTGTTCACGTTTTAGCAAGTCTGCCAAACTAAGTGCCATGAAAGCAGGTAAGAATGTACAGGAGAGTCCAAAAGACATCTAAAGAAAAAAGCAAGGCCGGGCGCTGTGGCTCACGCCTGTAATCCTAGCTCTTGGGAGGCCGAGGCGGGCGGATTGCTCAAGGTCAGGAGTTCAAAACCAGCCTGAGCAAGAGCGAGACCCCGTCTCTACTATAAATAGAAAGAAATCAATTGGCCAACTGATATATATATAAAAAAATTAGCCGGGCATGGTGGCGCATGCCTGTAGTCCCAGCTACCAGGGAGGCTGAGGCAGAAGGATCGCTCGAGCCCAGGAGTTTGAGGTTGCTGTGAGCTAGGCTGACGCCACGGCACTCACTCTAGCCTGGGCAACAAAGCGAGACTCTGTCTCAAAAAAAAAAAAAGAAAAAAAAAAAAAAAAAAAAAGAAAAAAGCAGAGACCTAAAGAAGATATTTTATCTACAACATAAGAATCCATTGGGCTGGACATGGTGGTACACTCCTGTAGTCCCAGATACTTGGGAGGCTAAGGCAGGAGGATCGCTTGATCCCAGGAGTTTGAGGTTGCAGTGAGCTATGATAATGCCACTATACTCTAGCCAGGGTGATAGAATGAGATCCTGTGTCAAAAAAGGAGAAAAAAAAATCCAAAGACTTCACACATCTAGAAATTGCAAGAAAGGGATAGAAAATGAATAGTGAAAAATTTAAAATTTACCAACAGAATCTGACCAGCCAAGATAAAAAAAACACAAAGAAACAAGTATCAGAGATACTCCAAAGAAATGACTCTCGTAGTTCACCCTACAGTGAAGATCACAGACTATAAGCTTCACCCATTAGCACAAGGCTGTCGAATAGCTTTTTAGTGCCCTATTTTAAATATGAGAAGACAGCCAAGTATCACCAGAAATTCAAGAAAGCATTTACTATGAAATATAGACCAAAACAAACTAAGAAAAAAAAGCAACTTAGAGGAAAAAAGAGACTATAGACAAAGATACAAACTTTTTAAAAGGAACATTAAAAAAAAGACACATGACATAACCCTTAAAGACACTAAATACTAATACAATTAAATTTTGTATATTTTAGGTGATTTTCTCTGGCTCGAGGTTACAACTTATGGGGCTGGTCAACAGGTATTATCTTTCTAGTTTCTGTACTGTTTGGTACAACAAATGAGTCAATATCAATTTACAAAAAGAACATGCAGAGAATAAAAAAATCACTCTGTAAAAACATATATTTTGATAGCAGAACCAAATAACTCAATTCAAGGATTAGAAGATAAAGTTGAATAAAGCTCTCAGAAAGAAAAATCAAGGAGAGAAAATACAAAAGTAAAGATACAAAAACTGGAAAATAGTCCAAGAGGTCCAATGTCTAACTAACAGGAGTTCTAGAAAGACAGAGCAGATTCAACTTTGGGACAGGGCAAGAAGAAAAATGAAAAAGAACAGACAAAGCTGAAGGGAAGATGTCACAGATAAATTAATTCAAGGGCTGAGTGCAGTGGTTCATGCCTGTAATCCCAATACTTTGGGAGTAAAAAGAATTGAAAATCATTTTCTCTGGGAAGTAGAAAATAGGGGTAGGAGGACAGGGAGTGTTGCTCTTCATTAGAAACTGAGTGGACTATGATTCTTTAAATGATGGATGCATATAACTTTGATAAAAATTAAGACTAAATTAAAAAAAATAGTCCAAAGGTTTTTTGTTTTATTTTATTTTTTAAAAAAACAAAGGATAAACCATTAAAGGAAAAGAAAATTAATATTATGCAAGTATAGAGGCTAAGTCCCAGATATTCTTCTGGTCCTTTCCCATTGTTTGAATAGTTTGGAATGGGGAACCCTGAAAAACACAGCTGAATGGCACCAACATGTATATAATGGCACTACATTTAACCCCCTGAAGAGATTCTTTCTAGGTTTTGCTGCTATGTAAGAAAAGTCACAGATGACAACCAAGGGTTATATATAGTACAGTGCCTTGAATGCGTTGAGGGCTCTAGCTTCTGTGACATCAACTTCCTTGTGAGCACCCCCGCATGAACGTACCATCACTTTAAGGTCGTGTTAGTTGTGCTACTCTCCTCTCAGGTGTGTAATTCCTAACAGACTCTCCTATGCTCAGTACAGTTCCAGACCCTGCTGCTTCTCTATACCCACATTGTTATATCACTCCTCTGCTTTATGTTTTCGAACTCTACTTGTTTTTGTTTTTTTTTCCAACTAAATTCAAAAGCAAGTCAAAGTATACATACTTGCTTAGGTCATGTAATATAATTCTAATTACTATAAATATGCTTACCCATCCTGAGGTCTCTATATATTAAGAGAAAGCTTCCCCAAATGGAGAAGGAAAACAGCAGATACTACTGCTCTATCAATCCACTCTGAGCTCAGATCTAAACAGAACTGTCCCAGACATCTAAGTCCAAGGTTTTCAGAAGACACAGATCCCATTTGACTTGCTCTGTACATGCTTTTCATTTTTTCACAACAGATAGTGTTCTATGTGCCTAATACAGCAACATGGATACGACTTCTTTACATTAAAAAACTAAAATTACTTCTATAGTTCCAGGTGCACAGGCAGGTGAGGCATTCTAGCAAAACTACTCTAAGAAAGGCCCTGGAGAAAGGGTCCCTGCAAAAAGCTGCTCTGGATCAGAATTAGCTTCCAGAAAAAGCACTACTGCTACTGGTCCAGGTCAACAAAGAAAAGCCTAGGACCAGAGCTCTTTAGAGTCTTCTATCTGATATTTAGTAGACAGTGAATTTAAGATTATTCCATTTCATAACAAAGGAGAAAAGCTGCCAAAAATACATGGTTGGGCTGGGCGTGGTGGCTCACATATATATATAAAAATTAGCCGGCATGCCTGTAGTCCCAGCTACTTGGGAGGCTGAGGCAGGAGGATTGCTTGAGCCCAGGAGTTTGAGGTTGCTGTGAACTAGGCTGACGCCATGGCACTCACTCTAGCCCGAACAACACAACAAGACTCTTGTCTCAGGCCAAGCATGGTGGCTCACGCCTGTAATCCTAGCTCTCTGGGAGGCCAAGGCGGGTGGATTGCTCGAGCTCAGGAGTTCGAAACCAGCCTGAGCAAGAGCAAGACCCCACCTCTACTATAAAATAGAAAAGAAATTAATTGGCTACCTTATATATAGAAAAAATTAGCTGGGCATGGTGGTGCATGGCTGTAGTCCCAGCTACTTGGGAGCCTGAGGCAGGAGGATCGCTTGAGCCCAGGAGACTGAGGTTGCTGTGAGCTAGGCTGATGCCATGGCACTCACTCTAGCCTGGGCAACAAAGTGAGACTCTGTCTCAAAAAAAAAAGACTGTCTCAAAATAAACAAATAAATAAAAATACATGGTTGATTTCCATAACACATTTCTTCTCTTTATAAATAATCAGGTTAAGGACTTAACTGATTATCTCCTAGGGAAATATATATATATATATATATATTTTTTTTTTTTTTTTTTTTTTTTTTTTGAGACAAAGTCTCACTATGTTGCCTGGGCTACAGTGCCATGGCATCAGCCTAGCTCACAGCAATCTCAAACTCATGGGCTCAAGTGATCCTTCTGCCTCAGCCTCCTGAGTAGCTGGGACTACAGGCATGTGCCACCATGCCCAGCTAATTTTCTCTATATGTTTTTAGCTGTCCAAGTAATTTTCATTCTATTTTTAGTAGAGACGAGGTCTCGCTCTTGCTCAGGCTGGTCTTGAACTCCTGAGCTCAAAGGATCTACCTACCTCGGCCCCCCAGAGTGCTAGGATTACAGGCGTGAGCCACCACGCCTAGCCTGGAAATATATTTTATAAAAACATCTTTGGCTGGTTCAATAATTATACATTTCCTGCACGTACCTTAATCCAGAAAATTATTTATCAGTGTCTATATCATGTGCTTCATTTTACAATCCTTAACAAGACTTTTAAGATTGTAACCTCAATAAATAACATAAGATTAGAGAAATTCAAAGAGCTCTATCCAAGAATGTTGGGATAGAGGCTACTTAAGTCTCCTCCAAATTCTATAATTCTGGGAGGTGAAAAGGAGCTAAAAGTTCATGGTAGAGATGGAGCTATTTGGGGATAGCTTTATAAATCACAAAAATGCAAAATCACAAATAGCTTATTAGTAAAAAGAATAAAAATTATTAAGGTAGGTGTCTTAAAATAATAAGTGATAAAAGCTGGTCCTCAAAAGAGGAAACATTTAACTAAAAATGTTAGAAATGAAAGACAAACTTTGATGACTGGTCA
The DNA here is from genome assembly GCF_040939455.1 of Microcebus murinus. NCBI lineage: Eukaryota > Metazoa > Chordata > Mammalia > Primates > Cheirogaleidae > Microcebus > Microcebus murinus. The sequence goes on from NC_134111.1 coordinate 99,900,703, forward strand.
TCACCTGGCTGAAAATACTTTTAACAGCTTTTTGCTAACCATATTTTTCAGAGAAAAAGAGCCAGAGTTTTAAGACTCAAAGGTCAAGTCACTTCCAATCTTGAGAGAGGAGGATTAGGTGGACAAGCTCTAAAGGAGAGGGCTATAGTACTATTTATAAATACCACTCTCTGGGTCAGCCAGGTCTTTTCTCATTTGAAAGCTCCCTGGTGACTTATAGAAGGATGAGCACAAAATAATACTGCTTTACTATGTGAAGCCTCTTGCTTAGAGGAGAGCTGTCTCTGGTACCCTCTTATTTGGAGCCAGGTAGACATAAAGAAGCACTCTCATATGTAAAAATAAGAACATCTTAAAAATAAGCTTCAGAGCAAAACAATAAGCTTCAAAGCAAAATCAATAGTTTGCAAAGTATTAAGCCTTAGGAAAGATGAAAAAGGAAGTAAACAATCCACAAACATTATAGAGGAATGGGAAACCCTTGGTTCAGGTTCTCTTATGTTTTAAAGAATATATATGACCTGTTATGATTTAGATGCAGTCCAGTTCAGGAGTTGGGGACAGCCATGAGTTATAGAAGGCAGTGAGGGAGGTGGTGGTAGAGCAGGAAGGGAAAGGTTGGGGATTGGGAGAAACCAGTTAGATGAATGGGATACTAGGTAAATTTCCTTGAGAGATGTGAATACAGAAAATATGATAAAAGGATTTAAACTATTTTGCAATAATCATCTAGGAGAATTTTGGAATGAATACACTGGTTCTGGGAGTCTTAGTTTTAAATGGAAATAGTCAACACCAATTTTTTTTTTTTTTTGAGACAGAGTCTCACTTTGTTGCCCAGGCTAGAGTGAGTGCCGTGGCGTCAGCCTGGCTCACAGCAACCTCAATCTCCTGGGCTCAGCGATCCTACTGCCTCAGCCTCCTGAGTAGCTGGGACTACAGGCATGCGCCGCCATGCCCGGCTAAATTTTTTGTATATAGATTTTTAGTTGGTCAATTAATTTCTTTCTATTTTTGGTTGAGATGGGGTCTTGCTCAGGCTGGTTTCGAACTCCTGACCTTGAGCAATCCGCCCGCGTCAGCCTCCCAAAGTGCTAGGATTACAGGCGTGAGCCACCTCGCCCGGCTAACACCAATTTTTATATAATAAACAGATCCACTGTACATGCCAATAGCTCACTGGCCAGTTGAAGAATGAAGGATGAATGAGAGAAATTAGGGTAAGTGAAGAGAGAAGAGAAAAAGAGGTGATGGGGAAGGGAGAGGGGAAAGAGAAAAGACAATGGGGACACACAGAGGGAGAGAGAGAGACAAAGGAGGGAGTAAAGGGAGGAAAAAGGACAATGGGAAAAACACAAATAGAAATGCCCACAGACAACTCAGAATCAAGAGACAGAGCCAGGACAGAAGAGAACAAAAAGAAAGAGGCTCAGGAAGTTTGGAGATGAGATTCCACAGTTTTTTCCTACTTTAATATTGTGTAGTTTTCTTGGTTAGTGGCTTCCATGGGATGGTTTGAAATTGATGGGCAAAAGAGGAAGACTGACTGTTCCAACTGTTAAGTCCTTCGGAATTTTTTTTTAGAGAAGAGTCTTACTTTATCATCCAGGCTGGAGTGCAGTGGTGTGAATACAGCTCACTGTAACCTTGAACCTAAGTTATCCTCCTATCTCAATCTTCGGAGGAGCTGGAATTACAGGCATGTGCCACCATACTCAGCTAATTAAAAAAATTTTTTTGTAAAGATGGGGTCTTGCTCTTTCCCAGGTGGTTGGTGTGAACTCCTGGCCTCAAGTGATCCTCCCACCTCAGCCTCTTAAAGTGCTGAGATTACAGGTGTGAGCCACCATGCCCATCCTGAAAATGTTAATTGGCTGATTCACAGTTTTGTATAATTTACTATGATACTTCTGAGAATGAAAGAGGGTGTTAACTAGAGAGCACACAAATAAGTTGGTTTGTATAATGTGCTTAGAACAGTGCCTGGGCACTTATGAAGCAGTGTGTTAGCTATTATTATTATTAATAATAATTATCATCTCCCATCTAACATTCTGATTGGTTTTCTTTGCTTCCATTCTTACCTTTCTCGAATTCATTCTCTTCATAGAAGGATTTTTAAAACTGTAAGTTAGATGTTATTCCCTGGCTTTCTTCTGCACTTAAAAATAATTGATACCCTTGGCAACATAGCAAGATCCTGTCTCTATAAAAAATAAAAAACTTAGCTGGGCTTGGTGGCATGTGCCTATAGTTCTAGCTACTCAGGAGGCTGAGGCAGGAGAATATGGCTTAAGCCCAGAAGTTTGAGGCTGCAGTGAGCTATGATCACACCACTATACTCCAGCTTGGGCAACAAATACCTTTCTCTTTGTGCAACATGCTAACACCTCTTCTTGCCTGTGCCAGACAGCTTGAGAACTCTTGACCATATTCTTCACACCCTCAGGCCCTGGCTTCAGTGGCCCCTCCTCTGAGAGGCCTTTGGGATCACTCAGACTATAGCAGTTTCTGAATATAGATCTGCCTAACTTCTAAGTTGGGGTTCCTTCTGTGCCATGATGCTAGCATCTCATTAGCCCCTGGCCTCCCCGAAGCAGATAATGTGTGATATCTCTATCTCCTTCGAGGAGGGGCTAAATACCCCTCCACCTTTGGTATGTTACTTTCCCAGTCAGACTTTCAATGGATCCTCACAGACTAATCCAGGGTTCTCCATATATCTCATATCAAACTATCATTCATTCCTTTATTCATTCAATAAATGCTTACTGACAACCTAGCATATGCCAAGTACTAATATAAAAATTGCATATAAAAAATTTAGGCAGGCCGGGTGCAGTGGCTCACTGCCTGTAGTCCTAGCATTCTGGGAGGTGGAGGCAGGAAGATTGCTTGAGGTTAGGAGTTTGAGACCAGCCTGAGCAAGAACAAGATCCTGTCTCCAATAAAAATAGAAATGTTAGCCGGGTGTGGTGGCACACACCTATAGTCCTAGCTACTTGGGAGGCTGAGGCAGGAGGATCACTTGAGCTCAGGAGTTGAAGGTTGCACTGAGCAATGATGATACCACTGTACTCTACCTAGGGCAACAGAGTGAGACTCTGTCTCAAAAATAAATAAATAAGTAAATAAATAAATGTAGGCAATGTTTCATAATGACAGGTGGTATGGAGGGAGACAATATTTCTAAAGTCATATATTATGTAATAAAATTTATGGTTTTAGTCATATGTGAAAATGTTTGTGTACTTCATTCATATCACATTTAAAAAATATCTTTTCAGATGGGCAAGGTGGCTCATGCTTGTAATCCTAGCACTCTGGGAGGCTGAGGTAGGAGGATTGTTTGAGCTCAGGAGTTCGAGACCAGCCTGAGCAAAAACAGAAAAATTAGCCAGGCATGGTGGCATGTGACTGTAGTCCCAGCAATTTGGGAGGCTGAAGCAGGAGGATTGCTTAAGCCCAGGAGTTTAAGGTTGCAGTGAGCTATGATGATGCAACTGCTCTCTAGCCAGGGTGACACAGCAAGACTCTGTCTCAAAAAAAAAAAAAAACCCAAAAAACAAAAACAAACAAAAATATATATCTTTTCATTGGAAAGATGAGATTGTATTATATTCAGGGTAACCTTATATTTAGGCACTATTCTGATAATTCTATGGGTTCCTTCTAGTTAGAACCAAAGGACTATTTATTCCTCTTCTTTAAAATATTTCGTACTCAAGCTGGACATGTCTCAATGATAATGAGATAATCCTCTAATGATATTAACTCAAATCCTGATTACAGATCTAGGGTTGTATGGTCTAAAATATTTCAATTCTTACTTCACCAACAAGGAAACTGGCTTATCAGGTACAATTCTATTTTAGTCTTTTTTTTTTTTTTGAGACAGTCTTGCTTTGTTGCCCAGGCTACAGTGAGTGCCGTGGCATCAGCCTAGCTCACAGCAACCTCAAACTCCTGGGCTCAAGCGATCCTCCTGCCTCAGCCTCCAGAGTAGCTGGGACTACAGGCATGTGCCACCATGGCCGGCTAATTTTTTCTATATATATTAGTTGGCCAATTAATTTGTTTCTATTTATAGTAGGGATGGGGGTCTCGCTCTTGCTCAGGCTGGTTTCGAACTCCTGACCTCGAGCAATCTGCCCGCCTTGGCCTCCCAGAGTGCTAGGATTACAGGCGTGAGCCAGGCGCCCAGCCTTTTTTTTTTTCTCTTTTGAGACAGAGTCTCACTGTGTTGCCTGGGCTAGAGTGCTGCGGCATCAGCTTAGCTCGCAGCAATCTCAAACTCCTGGGCTCAAGCGATCCTTCTGTCTCAGCCCCCCAAGTAGCTGGGACTACAGCTATTCTAGTCTTTTTTTTAAAAATAAATATTTTATGTTAGGATAGTTTTTTATTTTTTTATCATTAGCTCACCTAACATGAACTTTGACTAAAGGATAGTTTTTTTTTTTTTTTTTTTTTTTTTTTTTTTTTTTTGAGACAGAGTCTCGCTTTGTTGCCCAGGCTAGAGTGAGTGCCGTGGCGTCAGCCTAGCTCACAGCAACCTCAAACTCCTGGGCTCCAGTGATCCTTCTGCCTCAGCCTCCCGGGTAGCTGGGACTACAGGCATGCGCCACCATGCCCGGCTAATTTTTTTTTTTTATATATATATCAGTTGGCCAATTAATTTCTTTCTATTTATAGTAGAGACGGGGTCTCACTCTTGCTCAGGCTGGTTTTGAACTCCTGACCTTGAGCAATCCGCCCGCCTCGGCCTCCCAAGAGCTAGGATTACAGGCGTGAGCCACAGCGCCCGGCCTAAAGGATAGTTTTTGATTTACAGAAAAGTTGTTAAGTAATAGAGTTCTCACATACCCAGTTTCCCCTATTATTAACATCTAACATTTGTTACTAATGAACCAACATCAATACATTATTATTAACTAAAGTCCAACCTTTATTTGGATTTCCTTAGTTGTAACCTAATGTCGTTCTCTCGTTACAGGATCCCACCCAGGATTATCACATTACATTTAGTTATCATGTCTCCTGAAGATCTTCTTGGCTGTGGGAGTTTTTCGGACTTTCCTTGTTTTTGATAAGTACTTAACAGTTTTGATGAGTACTCGTCAGGTGTTTAGTGGGGTGTCCATCAATTGGAGTTTGTCTGATTTTTTTTTCTCATGACTAGATTGGGGTTATAGGTTTTTGGAAAGAAGACCGCAGTGGTAAAGTACCATTTTCATTATCTCAATATCAAGGGTACATGCTATCAACATAACTTATCACTGTTGATGTCAACTTTGATTATCTGGCTAAGGTAATCAAAGTGTTTGTCAGGTTCCTCTACTGTGAAGTTACTCTTTCCCTCTTCCCCTCCTTTCCACATTGTTGTCTTCGGAAGGAAGTTACTAAATGCAGCACAACTTAAGTTGTGTGTGTGTGGGGCTTATGCTCTATTTCCTTGAGGGAGGAATAACTATATACATTATTTGGAATTATGCACTGGAGATTTGTCTCTTCTCCCCATTTATTTATTTATTCAATCATTTATTTATATCACTCCAGTTGGTTTTTTTAATCAAATGACTGTACTCTGACACCTAAATCTTTATCTCTAACATGAAAATATTCCAACACTAATCAATCTGCTTAAAAATATTTGAGATACCTACATATAAGTCTCAGGAATTCATTTGAGTTTTGAGGGGAACATACAGACCATAAGGAATGTCAGTGTACAATAAGAAGGTAAAGCTGAGAGAGGGGAAAATACAATTGGTTTAGAACAGAACACTCACATGGTAGTCCAACTTCTAGCACATAGCAGCTGTATGATCTTAGATAAGATCTAGATAACCTGCCTGAGTTTTAGTTTGTAAAAAACACATAATACCAAGGCCTTAAGATTCTTCCAGAAATATATGAAATGTCTACAAAAATGGTTTATAATTTGTAAAACATGGCCGGGTGCGGTGGCTCACACCTGTAATCCTAGCACTTTGGGAGGCTGAGGCGGGCAGATTGCTCGAGGTCAGGAGTTTGAAACCAGCCTGAGCAAGAGTGAGACCCGTCTCTACTATAAATAGAAAGATATTAATTGGCCAATTAACACATATATGGAAAAAATTAGCCAGGCATGGTGGCACATGCCTGTAGTCCCAGCTACTCTGGAGGCTGAGGCAGAAGGATTGCTTGAGCCCAGGAGATTGAGGTTGCTGTGAGCTAGGCTGATGCCATGGCACTCACTCTAGCTTGGGCAACAAAGCGAGACTCTGTCTCAAAAAAAAAAAAATTAAATAAAACATAATACAAGTGTAAGACATTATTATCATAATCATTCAGGATTGGAAACAGCAAAATTATGGAAGTAACTTCTTATGAACTATTTCAAATTCTCTTAAAAAAGCACATATTATCTTATTCTTTCTCTCTCTAAAATATTCATAAAGAGAAAGTAAATAAAAGATTAGTTGTATTAATTTAGTGTTTAACTTTGGTTTTAGTTACTCGAAACCGAGAATACCCAATGCAGTCTTTTGTGCTGTTCATATATTAATCTCCATCCCTTCTGGTCCTTATCTGTTTAAGAGTAGAGATAAGGAGATAAGGCCTAATTCTACTTTTATACTTGTGTTATATATATTAAATATTAAATAGATATCGAGCAGAAATTGTATTTGAAGGATTTGAGTATCTTGAGAACAAGTTAAAGGAAGGGACAGTTCCCTTAGTTTTAGCATTTCAAACAAAACCTAACTTTAATTTATTCTGGTTTTCTACCTTACCCACATTACGTACAGAACTCAGGACTAATATATAATAACTAAAATTAAGAGTTAATTATTTTTGAGAAAAATCACTAGAAAACAATGATTGTTTCCTACTGTTGGCACTTGCTATCAAGTTAGTTCTCTTAAGGTATTTCTTCTCTTTTATATTGTTGGTATGACAGCCTCCCAACTAATTATTCTTTTTCAATTTCTAGTCCATTGTTTCTCAAAGTGTGGTTCCATGAACTTGTTAAAAATGCTGTTTCCAAGGCCTCTTCTCAAACCTACCTAATCAGAATCTCTGGGTAAAGCCGAGGAATGTTCAACCAACAGCCCAGACTTTACAATCTAATACACTATCACTAGGGTTACAGTCCTAGAATACACGGTGGATCAAATTATTACTTCCTCTTCAAAAACCTTCAGTAGGTTCATTCACTGTTCATGGAAAAGTCCTAACTTCTTAGTTTAGCATTTAAATTTCTTTACATTGTGGCTCTAACATCTCTCTAGTTTGCTTCCCTTTGTGCTTCACACTCTTTCCTATACTCATTCTCATCCAGGCACAGTGAATTTACTATGCACTTAGGCACCTCTATGCCCTCTAGTCAGCTCACACACTCTCCTTTGAAGCCTCTTATAAGAGAGCAAAATCCAAAGAGTTGAGTTGCCTTTTGGGGAGTGAATCAAGTGACCACAAGGTCACTTATGGTGACCACAAGGCCATAGCAGACAAAACTGATAAAGGAATTAGGAAGAAACCTTTCCTTAACTTACAGCAACAGAGGAAAATGGGAGTAAAAAAGACACAGCAATGTATGTTAGCAGAGGCTGGCTACAATTGCCCCTGATGTACCAATTGCAGAGCAAAGCCAAGCTATATCACCCCATGAACATCTCTCTAAAATATACCAAGTCTGACTAGTCTTTACTTCCATTGCTGAGAGAAGGAAATGCCTATTGTGTTTTTTATATAAGAATGTCATTAATGCCATGCAGCAAAACTTGTTCCAAAGAGTGGCAGAGCTTCTCATTGTGTGATGAGACTTAAGGGCGGTAAAGCAGAGCAGATAAGCACCTTGGCCAAGGTTACACAGCAATGATAAAATAACAATAAAAATAAAAAAACAATAAAATAACAATCTCATTCTTCTTGCTCTGCCATCACCTTTCTTATCTTTTCCTCCAAAGATTAAAATTTACCCTTATTTGCAGGAATGGAATAAATATTTTTGTTCCTCCCCCAAATTCTTATGGTAAAATCCCAACATGATGGCATCAGGAGATGGGGCCTTTGGGAGGTGATTATTTCATGAGGGTGGAACCCTCATGAATGGGATTAGTGCCCTTTATAAAAGGGACCCCAGAAAGCTTTTTCCTTCTCTTTTAACCAGAGAAGACATATATGAGAAGACAGCAGTCTGCAACCTGGGAGAAGGCACTCATCAGAACCTGACCATGGCTGGGCATGGTGGCTCACGCCTGTAATCCTAGCACTCTGGGAGGCCAAGGTGGGCAGATTGCTCAAGGTCAGGTGTTCGAGCCCAGCCTGAGAAAGAGCTAGAGCCCGTCTCTACTAAAAATAGAAAGAAATTAATTGGCCAACTAATATATATAGAAAAAAATTAGCTGGGCATGGTGGCGCATGCCTGTAGTCCCAGCTACTCAGGAGGCTGAGGCAGAAGGTTCGCTTGAGCCCAGGAGTTTGAGGTTGCTGTGAGCTAGGCTGATGCCACAGCACTCACTATAGCCTGGGCAACAAAATGAGACTCTGTCTCAAAAAAAAAAAAGAACCTGACCATGCTGGTACCTTGATCTCAGATTTCCAGCCTCCAGAACTGTGAGAAATAAGTCTCTGTTGTATAATATATAAACCACACAGTCTCTGGCATTTTGTTATAGCAGCCTGAACCAAGACATTTCTATTATAACTTTTAAAATCACCATGTGACTCTGACATCTCTCTAATTTACCTTTTTTTTTTTTTTTTTTTTTGAGACAGAGTCTCACTGTGTTACACAGGCTAGAGTGGCGTGGTATCAGCCTAGCTCACAGCAATCTCAAACTCCTGGGCTCAAGGGATCCTCTTGCCTCAGCCTTTTGAGTAGCTGGGACTATAGGCATGCACCACCACACCTAGCTAATTTTTTCTATTTTTAGTTGCCTGGCTAATTTCTTTCTATTTTTTTAGTGGAGAGACAGGGTCTCACTCTTGCTGAGGCTGGTCTCAAACTCTTGGGCTCAAGCAGCCCTCCCACTTTGGCCTCCAAAGTGCTAGGATTACAGGCATGAACCACCATACCCAGTGTCTGGGTCTTTTTACAAACCAGTTGCTTTTCATTTCATTAAGAAAGGTACCCCCATAATATGCTGAAATAAAAAAACAAAACAAAACACGAAAGGTAAATTAGGCTGGGCATGGTGACTCATGCCTGTAATCCTAGCACTCCAGTAGCTGAGGCAGGAGGATCACTGGAGGTTAGGAGTTTGAGACCAGCCTAAGCAACATACCAAGACCCCCATCTCTACAAACAATAGAAAAATTAGCTGGGTGTGGTGCTGCATACCTGTAGTCCCAGCTACTTGGGTGGCTGAGGCAGGAGGATCACTTGAGCCCAGGAATTTGAGGTTGCAGTCAGCTATGATGATGCCACTGCACTCTAGCCCCAGCAACAGAGCAAGACCCTGTTTCTAAAAAAAATAAGGAACTGTATATATAAACACAAGGAGTGAGAGGTGCAGCATTTGGGGGATGGACATGCTTGAAGCTCTGACTTGAGGGGAACCTTAACACTTATACCCCCATAATACGTTATAAAAAAAAAAAGCAACTAAGAAAAAAACTGTAAATGCTACTGAGGGACACAAAAGGAATCTTGAATACTAAGTTGAAACATATTCCCTATTTTTGGATAGAAAAATTTAATGTCATAAAGATGTAATATCCATAATTCATCTATAAATTTAATAAAATCCCTATAACTATAGGATTAAAAAAAAAGACAAGGACTAAAAAAAAAGATAAGCTGATTCCAAAGTTCGTATGGAAAGTATGAGAATCACCAGGAAAATTCTGAAAAGAGTAACAAAAGGAAACATATCCTTCCAGATATTAAAATTTACAAAGCTATAGTAATTAAAATAGTGTATAGTGTTAGATACGACTAGATAGATTAATGGATAAAAATAGAATGTTCACCTAGAAAATGAAATCATATGGAATTTAGTATATGTTAATGGGAACATTTTAAATCAGTGGCAAAAAGATGGATTGACTCAATAGCACCAAATGGCACTAAAGAGTAACCATCTGGAAAAATTAAATTAAACCTTTCTCTCACTCCTTCCACTAAAATGTATTTCAGATAGCTCCAAGATTAAAAAAGAAAAAGAAAAGAAACCAGAAAACATGGGAATCTTTTTTGTAATCTAGGAAAAGTGATTGACAAAAAAAATCTAGAGGCCTTTAGAGCAAGTCTGTCTCTTCCTTCTCTGACCAAAGCTGCAAACTGCCATAATAGTCTTATTTCAATGACACTGTTATTGTCTTACTCTTCCACTTAAAACTTGTAAAGGCTCCTTCTTTCTTTCAATATATAATTCATTCCTTCACCTGGTTCTTTTTTTTTTTTTTTTTTTTTTTGAGATAGAGTCTCACTCTCTTACCCGGGGTAGAGTGCCATGGTGTCAGCCTAGCTCACAGCAACCTCAAACTCCTGGGCTCAGGCGATCCTCATGTCTCAGCCTCCCAAGTAGCTGGGACTGCAGGCATACACTACCATGCATGGCTAATTTTTTTCTATATATTTTTAGTTGGCCAATTAATTTCTTTCTATTTTTAGTAGAGATGGGGTCTCGCTCTTGCTCAGGCTGGTTTTGAACTCCTGACCTTTAGTGATCCTCCTGCCTCGGCCTCCCAGAGTGCTAGGATTACAGGTGTGAGCCACCACACCCGGCCTCTTTATCTGGTTCTTAAAAGACATAATCCAGCTTTTAAACTTAAAAAACTTTATTTTGGTTGGAGAGACTTTTCACTATATAACTTCTTGTAATGTTTGAAAAATTTTAAATCTGTGCATTACTTAAAAGTACAAATAACTTTGGTTAATAATTAAGAAGTGATTTTAAAATCAAAGAACAGGCCAAATTTTTGATATCCTAGGTTACCTGAATTTCTTTCTTTCATTGAAAGATTTTGCTTTAGTGATGATTCAGGCCAAGGTTCCTCATTACTCCAAAGTACAGTAACTTCCTGCAGAATAAGAGGACTCCAGCAGGGTCTGCTGAATTTGATCAGATTACTCTCTGGGTAGCAGCTTCTGCCATGTCAACTCTGTTGTCATCTGGTTTTTTTTTTTTTTGAGACAGAGTCTCATTTTGTTGCCCAGGCTAGAGTGAGTGCCGTGGCGTCAGCCTAGCTCACAGCAACCTCAAACTCCTGGCTCAAGTGATCCTCCTGCCTCAGCCTCCCAAGTAGCTGGGACCACAGGCATGTACCACCATGCCCGGCTAATTTTTTGTATATATATTTTTTAGTTGGTCAATTAATTTCTTTCTATTTTTAGTAGAGATGGGGTCTTGCTCAGGCTGGTTTCGAACTCCTGACCTTGAGCAATCCGCCCGCCTCGCCTCGGCCTCCCAGAGTGCTAGGATTACAGGCGTGAGCCACCACGCCCACTGTCATCTGGTTTTAGTTCACTAAAGACAGAGGTATGTGGCTTCTTTAAATAGAGGGGCACAATTATCAAGCCAGACATTTGTACCTCTTGGCTAAAACAGACACTATAGTCCTATATTTCTGAACTAATCAACATTTAAAAATCAGTTTCTACTTTCCAAATGGCACCTCTCAATGCCTATTTCTTGTCTTCCTCTGTCTGATTTTCTAATACTTGCCCCCATTGTTTTTCCTCTTCTGAACTCTCATAGAGCTTCCAATGGAGATTTTTTTTTTTTTTTTTTTAAATACCACTTAAAGATGCTAGAGATTTTTTTTTTTTTTGAGACAGAGTCTCACTCTGTTGCCCGGGCTAGAGTGCTATGGTGTCAGCCTAGCTCACAGCAACCTCAAAGTCCTGGGCTCAAGCGATACTTCTGCCTTAGCCTACCGAGTAGGTGGGACTACAGGCATGCACCACCATGCCTGGCTAATTTTTTCTATATATATTTAGTTGGCCAATTAATTTCTTTCTATTTTTAGTAGAGACGGGGTCTCCATCTTGCTCAGGCTGGTTTCGAACTCCTGACCTTTAGTGATTCTCCTGCCTCAGCCTCCCAGAGTGCTAGGATTATAGACGTGAATCACTGCACCCGGCCCCAGTGGGCATTTTGAGTACTAGTTACCATCTTCCTAATTTGATTATGGGATTCTTGACGGCATGGGTATTTTCTCCCATTGAGTTGATAGCAAAAGCAGGGAAATCTCTGGCTGGGAGTTATTTACATTTGTTTGGTCATATTGACCAGGAAATTTTCAGTGCACTAAAAGTACTTAGGAAAAATTTTCTTTTTCTTTTGGGTAATAGGGTAAGAAGAATAATTGAGAAATTGCTTACAAATTATTAAACTTGGGGTATTCTATATAAGGATGGTTAATATTAGTTTTTTAATATATTTCCTTAAGAAGAATTTTACACTGCAATTCATATTTGAATTAAGGCAAAAAAGGGACTAATTTCTTTTTTTTTTTTTTTTTTTTTTTTTTTTTGAGACAGAGTCTCGCTTTGTTGTCCAGGCTAGAGTGAGTGCCGTGGCGTCAGCCTAGCTCACAGCAACCTCAAACTCCTGGGCTCAAGCAATCCTCCTGCCTCAGCCTCCCGAGTAGCTGGGACTACAGGCATGCGCCACCATGCCCGGCTAATTTTATATATATATCAGTTGGCCAATTAATTTCTTTCTATTTATAGTAGAGACGGGGTCTTGCTCTTGCTCAGGCTGGTTTTGAACTCCTGACCTTGAGCAATCCGCCCGCCTCGGCCTCCCAAGAGCTAGGATTACAGGCGTGAGCCACCGCGCCCGGCCAGGGACTAATTTCTTAATCAGTATTTTTATTCTACTTTGTAAAGTTCAAGTTAATTTGTTTTTCATAGCATGTATTACCCCATACCTTAGAGGTATTGTACAGTTCCTTTTTATCTAGGACTTGGTTCTTATTTTCAATTTATTTAAAAATTATCAGATTCTAGAAACAATCCTTTCCTGATATTTTAAGAACAGTTCAGAATTATGAACTTTGGGAAATGGTATCTCTTAAAGATGCTACCAAAGTTAAGCCAGGAGCATGTTACCAAATCTATGCCAGAGAAACAAAGTTATCATTAGCTCTATTAGCATGAAACTTTACCAAGTGCAAAGGAATCATTTTTTTAATAGGATATTATTATTATAGTCTCCTTTATATGTTCATACTACCTTTTTTTAAATTTTATTTTTCCTTTTCTTTCTCTCTTTTTAAAAAATATTTTTTTACAGATGTGAACTAGTGCATTATACTACTTTTTGAGATTTGCTAGCTTTATAAAATAAATGAGTACATCTGTTTGCTGATAAATTTCTTTTTTTTGAGACAGAGTCTCGCTTTGTTGCCCAGGCTACAGTGAGTGCCATGGCCATCAGCCTAGCTCACAGCAACCTCAATCTCCTGGGCTCAAGCGATCCTCCTGCCTCAGCCTCCCGAGTAGCTGGGACTACAGGCATGTGCTACCATGCCTGGCTAATTTTTTCTATATATATTAGTTGGCCAATTAATTTGTTTCTATTTATAGTAGAGACAGGGTCTCACTCTTGCTCAGGTTGGTTTAGAACTCCTGACCTCGAGCAATCTGCCCGCCTTGGCCTCCCAGATTGCTAGGATTATAGGCGTGAGCCACCAAGCCCGGCCTGTTTGCTGATGAATTTGAATATATACATTTTATATTTGACCAGAAAAAGGTACCAGAGATATGCCTTAATTTAAGAGCACAGTGAGAACACTTTGTTTAAAGTACAGGGAAATTTAATTTTGGCAATTTAAAACAGTCATATGAAAATGACGATTTTGGTAAATTAAACAATTTTAAAAGCTCTATAGGAGTTGACTATTTTAAAGGTATCAAATGAGGTTTCTTTTTTAGACAGGGTCTTGCTTTGTTGCCCTAGGTAGAGTGCAGTGGTATCATTATAGCTTACTGTAACCTCAAAACTCCTGGGCTCAAGCGATTCTCCTGCCTCAGCCTCCCAAGTAGCTGGGACTACAGGTGGTGCACATCAACACAGCTGGCTAATTTTAAAAATTTTTGTAGAGATAGGGTCTTGTTCTTGCCCAAGTTGGTCTTGAACTTCCCATCTCAAGCAATCCTCCAACCTCAGCCTCCCAAAGTGTTAGGATTACAGGCATGAGCCACCTCGCCTGGCTGAGCCGTCTTATAATCGGAATAAATCTTCTAAAATATTAACATTTAAAACCCTAACTTGGGCTGGTCCGAAGGTAGTGAGTTATCTCACGTGATTGTTCACAGTCAGTTACAGATTGAACTCCTTGTTCTACTACTTTCCCCCCTCCTCACTACTGCACTTGACTAGTCTTAAAAAAAAAAAAAAAAAAAAAAAAAAATAAAACCCTAACTTGTAAGTTATAAGTGAATCGTTTACTGGAATTTTTAAAGGCAGGGCATATCCATTATTGGTCAGGGGCTTCACTGTGACAGAAAAGAATTTGTTATTCTAGGTGATAACTTCTAAAGATTACATCTCATTTAGAAGTAATCACATTTCAGATACTGAATCCCTAAAAAAGCTAAAATTTATCTCAACACCACTGTAATGTCTTTCCCTAAGACATAAGATTTCTCTTTTTTAAAAAAATTTCTCTGACATCTTCATAAAATTACATCTCTAAGCCAAAGATTCTGAAATGCATCACTATTGTATCCATGGCACCTTATATAATACACATGTACTTTTCTATTGCCTCAAGCAAGAGCCAAGACCAAACTATCTGTATCTGAAGCAACTTCCAGGGCAGCACTAACTTTGTATGACCACAAGAACCTAAAATTCTATGATATATCAGTAATATCTGGCAAAGGTGGCCTCTGTCAGTTTGTTCCTGTCAACATTATTTCCCTTTGTCTCAGTCAGAAGTCACAGGGGAGGGATACAGCGTTTGCTTCTGACTTGTAACAACAGCAGAGGCTATGGACTCCCTCACCTGCTTAATCTCACTCTGTTCCTCCCCTGGAAACAGGGTAAAACAGGAGACAGAACATACCAAACAGGATGTTTAATCTGCTATCCGTGAAACTTTTGGTTGGCCACTTGGGAAACCTGGAGATATCTGCCAGAGGAAGAACAAAAGGAAATGCTATAGAGCTGGCTTTGGCAGGAAAGTTCAATGTGTTTCTCTGACCCTTTTCATTGCTCAACTTCTCTTTCTTTTAATGCATATATCTGAGTCTGACTGTAAATAAGACATGGGAAAAGCAGCTGGTTCCACGATTGTATTGTGTGGTTATTCGCCAAGTGAACTCTTAGGATAATTACAAAGCATATGTTATCCAAGTAAAACAGTAGTTAATGGTATTGCACCAATGTTGATTACCTGGTTTTGGTAAGGGTTATGTAAGATGTGATCACTGAGGAACACTGGATCAAGGGTAGATGAGCACTCACTGTACTATTTTTGCAACATCTTGGGAGTCAAAAATTATTTCAAAATACAGTTAAAAAATAAAAAAGTAGACAAAGATACCCATTTGTACACCCACACCAGGGAGCCACTTGTTTCTAAGACAACACTTCAAGACTCTAAAACCATGTTTTTCTTTATGCCTTCAATATCCCATTGTTTTACTTTATTTTTTTTTTAATTTTTGATAATTCATTATTTACCATATCTGCTTATTCACTTTTTTTTTTGAGACAAGGTCTTGCTCTATTGCCGAGGGTAGAGTTGCAGTGGTATCATCATAGCTCACTGCAACCTAAACTCCTGGGCTGAAGTGATTCTCCTGACTCAGCCTCCCAAATAGCTGAGATTTACAGGCGCTTGCCAGCACGCCTGGCTAATTTTTCTATTTTTAGTAGAGATGAGGTCTCACTCTTGCTCAGGCTGGTCTTGAACTCCTGAACTCAAGTGATCCTCCAGCCTCAGCCTCCCAGAATGCTAGGATTATAGGTATATTTTATTTATGGTTAAAACTTATCAGTTTTTTCCCCTTAATAATATCAGAGCAAAAAACAATATTCCAGTAACACAAACATTTTAATAGGGAAATGAGGCAAGTGAAATTAAAGAGAACAGGAGGAGGGGTTTTTGGAAATCCTGTTTCTTGTCCTCTGTTACAGGGGTGTTTATTTCTCACACAGAGAATTACAGGTTTTAGGGGTGGGGAAAGATGTAGAAGAATTAATAGTTGTAGAGAGGGCTGCTGCTGGTGGTGTATTTGAACCTGGGTAACTAGAAAAACAATGGTACTTTACAAAAATTCAAGAGAAAATTTATTTTATTTTGTTTTAGAGAGGTGGGTGAAGAAAAAGTTGGCAACAGTTTGGGGAAGGAGGGTGCTAACAAAGCCCTTTAAGAACCTCAAGGATAAAATGAAAAAAAGAAGTTTATATTTGAACATGCAGGTGGTAGTGATGGACACTAAAATACTAAGGTGTACTTTAAGCTACAAAAATTAGCATGGTGCTAGCACAAAAATGGGCAGATTGGTATACTAGAAAACCTAGGTGTGACCTCAGCAATATTAAGAATTTCATATATGCTAAATTCCAAATCAGTAAGGAAAAAATGGTTCTCACACTATATACTATATTCTAATACCTCAAGAGTTAGATATAAAGAACATATATGTGAACATTTATGTTACCTAAGGATGAGGAAAGCCTCTCTAAGCAGAAAAACAAAAGAATAAATCATAAAGACTAAAGTATATATAATTCCATAGAAAAAGTTCAGGATCTGAGTGGTTTCAGCAGAAAGGGGAAGGGACTAGGTTTGGGTATGGAAGTCAAAAAAGACTCAATTAAAAATTGTGTGTGTTTTTTGTAAAGAGAATATATTTGTGTATTTCCTGGATAATTAAATTTAATTTTAAAAACAGTTCAGAAAGTAAAAACATAGAAAATCTTCTATAACTCAAAATCATGATAAACAGTTAAGTCAAATGAAAGACCAGAAAAATATTTGTAATATGACAGGCAAAGGGACAAGGTCTTTACTATATAAGGAGTACTTACATAGGATAAGAAAAAAACACCTCAAAAGAACACTAGGCAAATCATGGGGGAAATGTAAATTTTCACCTGTTAAACCGGCCCTTAGAGAAAGTGAAAGAGAGCTGTGTCCCTAGAGGGGTCCTAGTGAAGCTGCCTTTGTGGGGGAAGAGTCAGGTTTCAGTGAGGGCAGAAAGATAGAGGCAGGGCTCTGTGAGCAGCTCCAGGAGGTAGAGGATTTTGTTTATAACAGAAAGGGCTCTCTGACAAACAGGGTTTTCTGACTGGGCAGTAGTGGTATTGGGGAGAATAGGGTGGAGTATAAAGCCAGGAGATTACACTACTGAAAGGGATTAGAGCCTGCATTTTGGGAAAACAGGAAGTTTATAGAAAGAAGAGTCAGGGAGTCATTTATAGCCCATTCTCAAGGTTTCCAATCTGGTGAAGAAGGACAAAATTATTTTGGTGCTAAAATTGCCTGAAGGCTTTGTCTCTGGGCATTGTCTTTCGTGACCTCCCTGACCTTCCTTTCCAGACTGTCTCCAGGTCCTGATATTTCTTCCATTGAACTGCACTGTCACGTTTCCATATCATTGTTGGACTTCTGTAAGAACTGCCTAACTGCTTTCTCTCCCTCTCCATTTCTTCCCCTCTTCATTCCAGTCCAGTCTGCACACTGCTGCCAGACTAATCTTTCTCAAATATCACTTGGATCATGTCACCTCTGTGCTCAAAACCTTCCAATTGCTTCCCCCCTCAACAGGATCAAGTCTAGACACCATACGTAGTCCAACACTCTTAACTCTGCAGGTTGTCTCCAGTTCACCTCAAAAAACATCTATTGCGGCCAAAGAGAGTCAATCACTGACCTGTTCCTATACATGACCATCACCCCAAACCTTTTGTATGCTTTTCCCAATCCTGATTTCCACCTGAACACTTTTTCTTCTCTCTTTACTTATCCATATTCCAGTATTCTTTCACATTCAGTTTCACTCCCTCTCCTCCCATCACTATACAATGTGGTTAAAACATAGCTGTGGAGTCTTGGCAAGCCCTGAGTATAATTGTGGCTCTGCCATTTAATAGCTTTGTGACCTTGTAGTTTTTGAGGCTTAGTTTGTCTCAACTCTAAAATGTAATAAATACATGATTTTTGTAAAGATTTGTTGAGATTCAATGTATATATGAAACTAACAGAGTACCTGGAACACAGTAAGTACCCACTAGATTAGTATTAATATTATTGTCCAAGTGTACTCTTTTCTCTGAGTGTAAAGCCTTTCTTACTAGCTTGTATGTATTGTTCTCTTTCTCTTAACAGTTAACTTTTTATATTTAGGTCTTGTTTCCACATACTTTATATATTTCATCTTATTGACAGTTGGTGTGGCAAGCCCTGTGTTAGGTGCTTTATATATGCAAAACCCTGTGAATTAGTTGTTACCTCTTCTGAGTTGTTACTTCACTTTCTGGATGGAAAAACTAACTTTTAGAGATGTTAAAAATCTTACTTAATATTAAATTGCTGGTAAATAGCAGGATGAAGATGCAGGTGAAACTTTGATTTGTTTTTAAGATTTAAAATTTCCTAGGATTTTTATGCATTATAATTGGGCAGTCGTAATGAGCCAGTTCTATAATTCTTCTCTTACAAGGAGATTTCCCCCAGGAAGAACTGAGCACCGTCACTAGATCTGGCTTCAACATCACTCCCCAGACAGCCAGAGCCTGTGCTTTCCTCCAGGGACTGCTGTTCCCCTTTGACTTTCAGAAAGAAAGCATACTGGAAGCCTCATGTTTCACTACAAGAAGAGAAAGAAGATCACTTTCAGATACTCATCTAGTGAGTACTTACTGTATTCCAGTTACTCTGTTAGTTTTTTTTTTTTTTTTTTTTTGAGACAGAGTCTCACTTTGTTGCCCAGGCTAGAGTGAGTGCCGTGGCATCAGCCTAGCTCACAGCAACCTCAATCTCCTGGGCTCAAGCGATCCTACTGCATTAGCTCCCGAGTAGCTGGGACTATAGGCATGCACCACCATGCCCAGCTAATTTTTTGTATATATATTTTTAGTTGATCAATTAATTTCTTTCTATTTTTAGTAGAGATGGGGTCTCACTCAGGCTGGTTTCGAACTCCTGACCTTGAGCAATCCGCCCGCCTCTGCCTCCCTGAGTGCTAGGATTATAGGCGTGAGCGACCACGCCCTGCTCCAAAGATAACATTTAAAAGAGTGTGAGTCTTAAGAGACAGAAAGATAAAACTCTAAAGGACATGGGAAAGAGAGATCCCACTACTATTTATTCTTTAGAGTGATCTATTAAATGAGATCAATGCAACTATATACACCTAGAATTTTTTTTAATTGAAGGAATGCAAAAATAAACCATCATATTAATTGATATCATAATTATGTATAAAAATTGATTTTCAGTAGAATAATCATATGTTAGGCCTCTTTAGGAGCCTATAGTTTCCATACTGTGAAAAACACAGCCTTTGAACTAAACCTGGAAATTTTATCTTGCTAACTCTCAAAATGCTTTGGCTGAAAAAGTTTTTTTAAAAATTTTTTTATTGCTTTACATTTTCATAACATTTTCTTTAACATTTAATAGAAACTATATCCAATAAATTTTTACCATATCTTACATAAGACAGCCACCATTGGCTCAAAAAGTTAAAGAACCCTTCCAAAACAGTCAAACAAAAGAAACCAACAACCATAAAACAAAACAACAACAAAAAAGTAAACTTCTCATGTTTAGGAAAATTAAAGGCTTCAAGCAGCAGTCCCCAAACTGCTGGGCAGCAGGGACCAGGAAGACAATTTTTCCATGGATGGTGGCGGGAGGCTAGGGTGGGATGGGGGAGGATGGTTTCGAGATGATTCAACCACATAATGTTTATCGTGCAGGCAACCTCTCTGGTAATGATAATCTGTATTTGCAGCCACTCCCCAGCGCTAGCATCACCACCTCCACTCTACCTCAGATCATCAGGCATTAGATTCTCATGACGAACGCGCAACCTAGACCCCTCATATGTGCAGTTTACAGTAGGGTTTGTGTTCCTAATGAGAATCTAATGCTGCTGCTGATCTGACAGGAGGTGGAGCTTATGTGGTGATGTGAGTGATCATGAGTAGCTGTAAATACAGATGAAGCTTCCCTCCTTTGCCTGCTGCTTACCTCCTACTGTGTGGCCCAGTTCCTAACAGGCCACTACTGGTCTGCGGCCCAGGGTTGGGGACTGTAGGCTTAAAGGATATTAAAAAAAAACAACAGGTTCATCTACTTTGAAAATAAACAGGCCTCCCCTGCTCTACTAACCATCTGGGATATATTAGAGGTCAGAAGGAATGAAATACACACTCCTATCAATAAGGGAGCAGTCCACTGTCAGTCTCTGGAAATCCTGTGGGTGTGGATTCTCTAAGGCTCAGAATATGTAACTACCTGAGTTGGGAGACTGAGATTGATAACTAACAGGGATTCTGAGATTTCCCCATTTGTTCCTTCACTTGTCAGATCTCTCCAGAGGCTTGTTCTCTTTTTTTTTGTAACTTATTATTATTATTTTTAATTAAGGTCTCATTCTGTCACCTAGGCTGGAATGAAGTTGCATTATCATATCTCACTGCAGCCTCAAACTCCAGAGCTCAAGCAATCCTCCTGCCTTAGCTTCCTGCATAGCTGGGACTACAGGAATGTGCCACCATACCTAGCTAGTTTTTAAATTTTTTTAGAGATAGTGGTCTCACTAGTTGCTTAGGCTGGTCTCAAACTCCTGTCCTCAAGCCATTCTCCTGCCTGAGCCTCCAGAGTTGTTGGGATTACATGGCACCTGGCTCCCCCAGAGGCTCTTTACTTGTGGTGGGAGGGCAGAGAACTTTTTATTAACAATGCCTTTTGTTATTTTCTCCTACAGGCCACAAAAGAATAGTAGATGGTTTAGACTAATTAGTATTGTTAAAATGACATTAATCCCTAAATTTATTTACAGATTCAATGCAATTATTATCAAAATCCCAGCTGGCTTCATTGTAGAAACTGACAAGTTCCTAAAATTTATACAGAAAGCAAGGAATTCAGAAATGCAAAACAATCTTGAAAAGGGGAGAAAAGTTGAATGGTTCATACTTCCTGATTTCAAAACTTGCTACAGGCTGGGTACCGTGGCTCACACTTGTAATCCTAGCACTCAGGGAGGCCCAGGCGGGCAGATTGTTTGAGCCTGGGAGTATGAGACCAGCCTGAGCAAAAGTGAGACTCTGTCTCTACCAAAAAAATAGAAAGAAATTAGCTGGACAACTAAAAAGATATAGAAAAAATTAGCCAGGCATAGTGGCATATGCCTGTAGTCCCAGCTAACTCGGGAGGCTGAGGCAGTAGGATCGCTTGAGCCCAGGAGTTTGAGGTTGCTGTGAGTGAGGCTGACGCCACAGCACTCAAGCTTAGGCACTCTAGCTCGAGTAACAGAGTGAGACTCTGTCTTAAAAAAAAAAACAAAACTTGCTACAAAGCTACAGTAATCAAGACTATGTGTGGTGCCAGCGTAATCAATAGAATAGAATTGAAAGTCCATAAATATTCCTCACATTTACATTGATTTTTGACAAGGGTGCCAAGATAATTCAATGGGGAGAAGAACGATTTTTTTTCAACAAATGGTGCTGGGACAATGGGATTTTTACATGCAAAAAATAAATTTGGGCCCCTACTCTCATAACCTACATAAAAATTAACTCAAAATGGCTCATATACCTAAATGTAAGAGTTTAAATCATAAAACTCTTAGAAAAATAGCATAGGAGTAAATCTTTGTGATCTTGGGTTATCTAAGCCTTCTTAGACATGACAACAAAAACATAGGTGACAAAAGAAAAAATTAGACTTAATCAAAACTAAAAACTCTATTGCTTCAAAGGATACCATCAAGAAAATGAAAAGACAAGCCAAAGAATGGAAGAAATATTTGCAAATCACAGATCTGATAAAGGAATTGTATCCAGAATATATAAATATACAAAGAACTGTTAAAACTCAATAATAAAAAGACAAATAACCCAATTAAAAAATTGGCAAAGGATCGAATGGACATTTCATATGTATACACACACACACATATATATATACACACATGCACACACACACACAAGTCCAATAAGCACAAGAACATGCTCAACATCATTAGCTAATGGGGAAATACAAATCCAATCCACAATGTGATACCACTTCACATCCACTAGGATGACTATCTAATTTTATCTATCAAAAAGACAAAATAACAAGTGTTGATGAAGATATGGAGAATTGGAACTTTTATACATTGCTGATGGCAATGTAAAATGGTATAACCACTTTGGAAAACAGTTTGGCAGTTCCTCAAAAGATTAAACATAGCGTTACTATATGGCCTAGCAATTCCACCCCTAGCTATACACTTAGGAGAAATGAAAACACATGTTCACATAAAAGATTATCCATGGCTGGACGTGGTGGCTCATGCCTATAATCCTAGCACTTCAGGAGGCCGAAGCAGGAGGACTGTTTGAGCTCAGGAGTTTGAGATCAGCCTGGGAAGCAGTGAGACCCCCATCTCTATAAAAAATTTAAAAATTAGGCAGGTATGGTGGTAGGTACCTGTAGTTCTAGCTACTTAGGAGGATCACTTGAGCTTAGGAGTTGGAGGCTGCAGTTAGCTATGATGATGCCATTGCACTCTAGCCTGGGCAACAGAGTGCGATCCTGTCTCAAAAAAACAAAACAACAACAACAAAACACTTCAAACCAAAACAAAACCAAAAAAAAAAAAAAAAAAAAAAAAAAAACAAACCAAAAAACCCCAAGGAAACCCACTTATCTATGAATATACCTAGCAGCATTATTCATAATAGCCAAAAAAGTAGAAACAACCCAAATGTCCACCAACTGATGAATGGATAAATGTGATATATCCACACAATGGACTATTTTCGGCTATAAAAAAGAAATTAAATAGTGATACGTACTATGACATGGATGAACCTTGAAAAAAAGGACCACATATTCTATGATTCTATTTTTATGAAATGTTCAGAATAGGCAAATCTATAGACAGCAAACAGATTAATGGTTTCCTAGAGCTGGAGTGGAAGGGCAAGGGAAATGAGGAGTGATTATTAATGGGTATAGAGCTTCTCTTTGAGGTAATGAAGATACTCTAAAGTAACTGTGTTGATGGTTGTACAACATTGTGAATATACTAAAAACCACTGAACTGTATACTTTAAATGGGTGAATTGTATGATATGTGAATTATATCTTAGTAAAGCTATTATATATTTTGAAAAGAATTATAGAGACATCAATAAAAGGCCTTTAAAATTAATAAAAGGGGCTGGGCGTGATGGCTCATGCTCATAATCTCAACACTTTGGGAGGCTGAGGGAGGAGGATTGCTGGAAGTCAGGACTCGAGACCAGCCTGAGCAACATAGTGAGACCCTGTCTTTACGAAAAAAAAAAAAAAATCATCTAGGTGTCGTGGCGCACACCTGTAGTCCTAGTTATTTGACAAGCTGAGCCAGGAAGATTGCTTCAGCCCAAGAATTCTAGGCTGCAGTGAGCTACGATCATGCCTGTGAATAGCCACTGCATTCCAGCCTGTGCAACATAGCAAGACCCCATCTCTTAAAAAAAAAAAAAAATATATATATATATATATATATACACACACACACATACATACATACATATACTTAGTCTGGATCTTTTGTGAAAAACAAATAAAACATGAAAACACTAGGTAGAGTCTACACATCCTGTTCCATCTTTCTTTGCAGTTTTAATGTATAAATGGCTAAAAAAGACTGGTCTACACATGGACTCTGTAGATATATAAAAAGCTTAATAGTTATTTATTTATTTATTTTTGAGACAGAGTGTCACTTTGTTGCCCGGGCTAGAGTGCCGTGGCATCAGTCTATCTCACAGCAACCTCAAACTCCTGAGCTCAAGCAATCCTTCTGCCTCAGCCTCCCAAGTAGCTGGGACTACAGGCATGCATCACCATGCCCAGCTAATTTTTCTATATATTTTAGTTGGCCAATTAATTTCTTTCTATTTTTAGTAGAGATGGGGTCTCCCTCTTGCTCAGGCTGGTTTAAATAGTTATTTATCATACCCAAATAAACCCCATCCTAATGTTTTCTAAATCAGTGCTTTAATAATAATAAAAAGATAAAGAGTGTAGGTATGGTGGCTCACGCCTGTAATCCTAGCACTGTGGGAGGCCAAGGTGAGTGGTTTGCTCAAGGTCAGGAGTTTGAGACCATCCTGAGCAAGAGTGAGACCCTGTCTCTACTAAAAATAGAAAGAAATTAATTGGACAACTAAAAATATACATAAAAAATTAGCTGGGCATGGTGGTGCATGCTTGTAGTCCCAGCTAATCAGGAGGCTGAGACAGGAGGATCGCCTGAACCCAGGAGTTGGAGGTTACTGTGAACTAGGCTGACACCACGGCACTCTAGCCTGGGCAACAGAGAATGTCTCAAAAAAAAAGATAGAGTTGGGCTAGCAAATTTACTAAGGCCATCAATGAAACCCAACATTCATTTGCGCAGAGCTTTAAAGTCTTTTACACATACTACACTTTTACACATATTATCTCAGCTGACCCTCTTAGTCTAAGTAGGTATCACCCCCATTTTAAAGATGAAGAAACAGTTCCAGAGACATTAACATATATACCCAAAGCCTCATAGGTAGTGGGAGGCAGAGATGGATTAGAACTCAGGCCTTACCTCTAAGTCACTGTCTAAGCTTATAAAGAAATTGCTCTTATGTATAGAATATTTCTTTTTTATTACAATTTTTTCTTGGTGAATTTTTCCTTCCATATAGTGTGTGGAACTTATATTAAATAGCAATTTGATACATACTGAAAGAGTATATATTCTGTATTAATCTTCAATCATATATTTCAATTTTTTATTTTTTTTGAGACAGAGTCTCACTCTGTTGCTAGGGCTAGAGTGCCATAGTGTCAGCCTAGCTCACAGCAACCTCAACTCCTGGGCTCAAGTGATCCTTCCGCCTCAGTCTCCCGAGTAGCTGGGACTACAGGCATGCGCGGCCATGCCGGGCTAATTTTTTCTACATATTTTTAGTTGGCCAATTAATTTCTTTCTATTTTTCAGTAGAGATGGGGTCTCGCTCTTGCTCAGGCTGGTCTCAAACTCCTGACCTTGAGCGATCTCACCTGCCTCGGCCTCCCACAGTGCTAGGATTACAACCATCCTGCCCAGCCATTTCAAATTTTTAAAAATAAAAAAAACTTTAATCTGTTACAGAATAGTTAAAAAAAAAAAAAAAAAGAAAGAAAAAAAAAATAAAATAAAAAAAAACCCCAAAACTATTACTCAGGGTGAACAAATTCCAAGCTGATAACCACAGATAGTTTCTGACTAATGGTTAAAAAGTCAAAATAATGCTCTAGAGCAATAATAACTCTACTAAGTATCCAAAAATCAAACATGTATCTTGTACATTTATGTAATACATTAGCATCAGTGGCCAGAGAAATATTCTTTGTGTTTTCATATCTTATTTAAGAGTTAACACACTATGATGACAGGCAGTACAGTGTACATACATCCTCCAAAGCATGATATCATTTTAAATATAAATAAATTTAGTCTAAAAATCTGATTCCCAAATTTTGATATAATTTTAGATTAAATTTCTTAATTATTTTCCTCCATTGTCCCGCCAGGATGTTCAAAATAGTTACATACTTTACAATTATTAAACACTTGCTGGTATTAAGTAATGATCAACTTACAATTGGTTAAAAAAAGTCAAGTTAATCCAGATTTGAATATGACCAAAGGGTTTTAGATTATAACTAGGCTGAAATGGATATTTCATTTGTCTAACATTAACTGAACACTTATGAGTTTTAGGCTCAGGTCTAGGATATACTATGGTTAATAAGACATGGTCCCTGCAGTTCACCAGGTAGGGAAAAGCACTAGGTAAATGAATAATTGCAATGTGATATGAGAAGGACTATCTATAATTGAGGCTTGTACAAAGTACCATCTTCAGCTTGCCTGTGATCAAGTCTTGTAAGATAAGTATCAGTGTCTGAAACATGCCTCCAAAGCTGAATATCCACTCACTAATGTATTATTTTTCAGTACTGTGCCATACGCAGGTGTCTCTCCCTGATTTGCATACCCAGACAAGACAGCCAAAGTTGATAAGGCTTTAGTCTCAGGTTAAGGTACAAACTCAGATCAAACACTACTCAAAGGAGTATACATCCTGTCATAACCTTATTCAATAGGTAGAGCTTCTGAAGTCTTTAGATCATGAAGTGACTTGTAATCTTTCTTCTCAAGAATGCCAAGTTTAAAAGCTGTTAGGACTCAACTCTGTGAATAAAATATTAAGCCTATTTCTCTGAAAATAAAAACTGCATATTTTTGATCTTTTATACATAGATTCTTGTAGAGAAAGGTTAAAAGGAATGAAAATATGACAGAGCTTTTTTCCCTAAAGAATAAGGCATTGTGCATATTTTAAAAAGCTCCCCAATTTGGCTGGCCTTGGTGGCTTACACCTGTAATCCCAGCATTTTGGGAGGCTAAGGTGGGAGGATCGCTTGAGGCCAGGAGTTTGAGACCAGCCTAACATAGTGAGATTAAAAAATTTAAAAATTAAAAAAAAAATTAGCTGGGTGTGGTGGTGTGTGCCTGTTGTCCCAGCTACTTGGGATGCTGAGGCAGGAGGATCTCTTGAGCCCAGGAGTTTGAGGTTGCTGTGAGCTAGGCTGACAAAATGGCACTCTAGCCCAGGTGACAGAGTGAGACTCTGTCTCAAATTAAAAAAAAAAGAATAGAACAGTTTTATGGGCAGATCTTTTTTTTTTTTTCTTTTGAAGTTGTAGGACTGGTATTTTTTCCCAAAAGTTTGGGAAAGAGGATATACTTGATTTTCTTTGATTACAAAATAGCTTCACCAATCACATACCACTGAGGTTTTCAAGATGTTGCTTTAAGGATTTTCTAGCTTTCCATATCATAATATACATGATAATGCAGAGGAAACTCAAACTGTAAGGGATACTTGAAGCACAAGTCCAACTAAACCAAGGATTTGAAGAGGAAGTTTAAGACCACAGATTGCAATCCAAATATCATTATGAATGTTTGGTGGTGTAGCATCTTCTGGTGCAGCATCCCTGTGGTGCAGCATCTTATGAGATAGTAAAATCAAGTTCTATGTGTTAGGTTTAAGCACTCAAAAAAAAAAATGCTAGTACTCAATTGATAATAGCTTCAAAAGCCTCTGGGAAGGTCTGATTTGATCTCACTGTGACATCACCTTTTAAACATCTCCCCTCTGTGGACAAGGACAGCTTCTAAACACTGAAGGTTTCCAAGTATTAAAAAGTCAATCTCTTAAAGAAACCACATCAACATGGAAATACCCTTTTTTAAGTTAAAAATCCAGTTATCCTGGGTCAGGATTCAATTTAAATAATATAAAAGCCTATGCAAATGATATTTAAGGTATGAGAAAATGTTTATATCGATATGTGAAAAGCAGAATAAAACTTTTTTAAAAATTAGAAAGCAGTTTATAAGACATGTATAATGTGATCACATTTATTAAAAAGTATATTTACACATATAAAGATTCTTTATCAAAGGAATCCATGAGTATTATAAAAAGCTGAGAAAATAAAGGTCAAAAAAAAATAAGAGATAGCTATAATCTTTTTTTTTTTTTTTTGGAACAGAGTCTCACTGTGTTGCCTGGGCTAGAGTGCCGTGGTGTCAGCCTAGCTCACAGCAACCTCAAACTCCTGGCCTCAAGTGATCCTTCTGCCTCAGCCTCCTGAATAGCTGGGACTACAGGCATGCACCACCATGCCCGGCTAATTTTTTCTATAAATATATTTTTAGTTGGCCAATTAATTTCTTTCTATTTTTAGTAGAGATGGGGTCTTGCTCAGGCTGCTTTTGAACTCTGACATTAAGCAATCCTCTTGCCTGGGCCTCCCAGAGTGTTAGGATTACAGGTGTGAGCCACCACGCCCAGCCTGAGATAGCTATAATCTTATAACCCAGAGATTATCATTTAATATTTTGAAGTATATAGTTCTAATTTTTTTCTATGCAGATATATTTCCCCCATAAATGTAACGGGAAAAAATATGTTCATTGCCTTGCATCAATGTATATATATATATATATATAAAGGCAATATTCTGAGAAACTAGGGTAAATTATAAGAGTCATGTACAACAGTGGTTTTCAGCTTTGGCTGCATATTAGAATCACCTGAGGAACTTTTAAAGCTCTCAATACCTGGACCAGACCCACTAGACTAGGCGTGCTCAAACTACAGCCCAAGGGCCACATGCGGCCCACCGAGGACATTTATCCGGCCTGCCAGGTGTTTGTGCCACTGCTGCCTGTCCTGCTTAGCAGCCAACTCGTCCAGGGCCGCAGTGCGTACTCTCCAACGGTCTGAGGGACAGTGAACTGGCCCCCTGTTTAAAAAGTTTGAGGACCCCTGCACTAGACCAACCAGAATCTTGGGAGGTGGAGACCAGGCATCAGTATTTTTCAAAGTTCCCTAACTGATTCCACTGAAGCCAGGGTTGAGTCCACTACTTGACAGAATTCTCCCCACAACCCCTTGAGCAAAAGATGATTTACAACAGGGCCTTCTCAAACTTTCATGTGGATACAATTCACCTGGGGATCTTATTAAAATACAGATTCTGGTTCAGTAGGTCTGGGGTAGGACCTGAGGTTATGCATTTCTAACCAGTTTTCAGGTGATGCCAATGCTACTGGCACAGGGACCACATCTTGAGTAGCTTTAGGGTTGTGGGAAAGAAATTCTCTTAAAAAACAGATAGAAAAAAATTTTAGCTACTGAAGCCCATACTCTATACGATGAGGCGGGAAGGGGTAGTCTACAGTGGATGAAAGAAGAGGTGAGGCTAGGAATTAAAAAGTGTTTCCAGAAAATAAGATTTTAGGGATTGGAAAGATTTGGTAAAACATTTTTCAGGGGTAAAAACAATCACTGGAGCATGTATTTGTGTGCACAAAGGAGGGCAAGTAAGCAGGGGAGAAAAGAGAGGTGGGCAGTAGAAAAAAGACCAAATGTCTAAAAAATTGTTATGGAAAAAATAAAACCCTTGGCTAGAGTGCTGGAAAGGGACAGGGAAGCACTATAAGGGGATCTGCAGAATCTATTTCTCTGCCAAAAACATGTTTGGGACCCAGTACAAATAATATCCTGAAGTCGATATAGATTAATAACCATGTTTCCTCAAGTCCCTCCTGGGGACACAGAAGAGATCCCAGGAGTAAAAGTATCCCCTGGCAGTGCTTTAGGAACCAACAACAAATAGTAAACTATTTGCCCAAATGCTTCTCTTTGTAAGCAGAAAGAACACCAAGAAGCTCAAACATGGGCCCCTTCAGTCCCTTTGTATCTTCTTTGCAATATCCTTCTGTTAATTTCTGAACTTCCAGACAGACTTCACTAGAGATATAACCAAAACAAAACAAAACAAATAAAAAAAAGAAAAAAAATGTTTTTTTCCTGAGGGTTTTCCCATGGAAACTGGAAATGTTTAGTACAGTTTTAGAACAAAGTAAGCATTTAAAATAAAAATATTCATAGGCCGGGCGCGGTGGCTCACGCCTGTAATCCTAGCTCTCTGGGAGGCCGAGGCGGGTGGATTGCTCGAGGTCGGGAGTTCGAAACCAGCCTGAGCAAGAGCGAGACCCCGTCTCTACTATAAATAGAAAGAAACTAATTGGCCAACTAATATATATAGAAAAAATTAGCCGGGCATGGTGGCTCATGCCTGTAGTCCCAGCTACTTGGGAGGCTGAGACAGAAGGATCGCTTGAGCCCAGGAGTTTGAGGTTGCTGTGAGCTAGGCTGACGCCACGGCACTCACTCTAGCCTAGGCAACAAAGTGAGACTCTGTCTCAAAAAAAAAAAAAAAAAAAATTCATAAATCAACAACAGATCTTTATTCCTCCAAAATAATTTCTAAAAACAATATAGTAGGAAAACCTTCACATAAAATTATCTGGAGGCTGGTCCGATGGTAGTGGGTTATCAGAACTTATTCACATTAGTGTCACTAAAGTTGGTATTCAACCCCCCACTGCTAAATTTGACTGGCTTTAAAAAAAAAAAAAAAAAAAAAATTATCTGGAACAATTATATGAATCAGCTGGTACACTTTATCAGCTAGTCCTTCTCTAAGAAAATTTCTTTTTAAATGAATAGAAGAAACTAAAGGGGAAAACTTTACCAAGAAATGGAAAGAATTTTGTTGTCAGATGATTCATGTTACACATCTCTTGGATGTAAGAATCCTTGGCAGAAACGTAAGCAATCTTTACATTCAGCACTTGTTTACTACTAATGACGATGGCTAACATGTATTGAGTACCAGATAGTGTGCTAGTAATTTAAATATTATCCATATCTAAATTCATCTCACAACCCTAAAAAATAGGCATTAATGTTATAGCCCTTATATGGATGAGGAATCTGTGGTTTGCGGATGGTAAGTTTTTGCTTTATTTCATTACACAAAACCAGTAAGTGGTAAAGCTGGTTTTTGACGGCCTGATTTCAATGTCTGTGCTTTTACCATTTATATAATACTCCCAGCTATCCTGCAAATCCAGTTTGTACCAGAGAATGACTAGGAAATACAAGATGAATAAGTCATGATCCCTAAACTCATGATACAAGATAAGTAGTCCCTACAGGAAAGAGGCAAGAAAGGCACTTCCAAATACTGCAGGATACAGGATACCTTTTTTTTTTTTTTTTTTTGAGACAGAGTCTCACTTTGTTGCCCAGGCTAGAGTGAGTGCCGTGTCGTCAGCCTAGCTCACAGCAACCTCAAATTCCTGGGCTCAAGCAATCCTACTGCCTCAGCCTCCCGAGTAGCTGGGACTACAGGCATGTGCCACCATGCCCGGCTGATTTTTATATTATATATATTAGTTGGCCAATTAATTTCTTTCTATTTTTATGGTAGAGACGGGGTCTCGCTCAGGCTGGTTTTGAACTCCTGACCTTGAGCAATCTGCCTGCCTCGGCCTCCCAGAGTGCTAGGATTACAGGCGTGAGCCACCGTGCCCGGCCGGGTCCCTGATTCTTGATCTTTTTAGTATATCCTTGGTGGAAAAGGCATATTTACAAAGAGGACACATTGCAGGATTAGAGACACTATAGTCTAGCTCAGGCACGCTTTCCAGAAATTGGATTTTTTTTTGAACCCCATAAAACTATACAAAATTGATAAAGCCACAACAATATCCAAGTAACAGATCTAGTGCCATTTGAGGGGTTGGTTTCTTTTATATTCAAAGGAAAAAAGGGTTGCCTGACAACCCGGTCCTTGAGTACATTAGAATTGAGAGAACAGAAATGAGTCTAAGACTGAGGTTTTACTCTCTCTTCTGAGTTTCTATAAAATCTCCAAAGGCAGAGGAAAATCCAAGTGATTCTATTAGCCTAACAGTGGCTATAAAGGTCAATAATTCTTAACCTATACTTCATTCTCAATGCAGATTTTTAAAAAGTCTTAACTCCTTTGCATTTCTCAGGGGCTAGCTTCCTAACAGTCTTAACTTGATAACTGTAGACAGCATAAGGGAAAAAGTGAACAATATTTCCAGCCTTATCTGGTATGTAGCTATATTCACAGCTTCAAGGTAGTCCTCAAAGAAACAGGAGGCAGGGAAAAAGAACTAATATTTGAGTATCTACATTCAAAATACATGCCAAGTGCTTGTGCTAAGAACCCCTCTATTTTTCAATTTTATCTCATTTAATAATCACACCCACATGAAACAGTGGTACTTCCAGAGGTTAAATACCTTTCTCAGGAACTCACAGCTGGTAAATAATATAGCTAGCATTCAGACAGAGGTCTGTCTACACTACATACCCTTGGGAAGAGAGTGGTTTCAGGCAACTGCAAGGTGCTGAGTACCTTTGTGAGGACATGCCTCCAGAGCTAGAAGAGCTGAAGGAACTGATGAGAAGGTGAGAAAGGCAAGCAGACTCCGCAAATACATCATGGAAATGGTCCTTTTGCCCTTCTTAACAATGTTGTCTTGGGATATGCTTAGTAAAGAATGAGGATGATCTGATCACAGAGGTGGCCTACATAAATAAAAAGTAAAAATAAGAAAGGTTTATCAAGTTATTTTATTTTTTTAGAGACAGGGTCTCCCTCTGTCACCCAGGCTGGAGTACAATGGTGCAATCATAGCTCACTGTAACCTCGAACTCCTGGGTTCAAGCAATCTTCCCGCCTTGGCCTCCCAAAGTCTTGAGATTGCAGATATGAGCAGTATCAAGTTATCAAAGCCATACTAATTCAAGTTGGAAACAAAATGCTATTTATGATAATAAAAATTTCCTATTTTAAGTTCTGTTTAAATATTCTGAGTTTAATCTATGGCCATATCACTCTGAACGCACCCAATCTCATCTAAATATTTTGAGCTTAAGTATCTCCTTTGAGTACAGCTATGTGTGTGACTATTAAAAAATATTAAAAGATTCCCTGCTTTTCCATTCCTAAATGATAACATTAATTTCTTTATCTAATGAGGATTCAAGAACTTACAATTTGGTTTTAAGAACTGAAGATTTACAATGTTGTAAGCAACCTGAAATAATTAACATAGAAGACTTGTTTGTTCATTTCAAAGTTTTGATAAAAAGATTTCTTACTCTAGTCAACTAATCTGAGGACATAGAGGAAACAAAATCTCAGGGAAAGCATCTGGCAGTATGGTCTATAGGGGTCCTCAAACTTTTTAAACAGGGGGCCAGTTCACTGTCCCTCTGACCGTTGGAGAGTGCGGCGCACATTCCACACATGCGCACTGTGGGTCCTGGACAAGTCGGCTGCTAAGCAGGACAGGCAGTGGGGGCAAAAACACCCGGCAGGCTGGTTAAATGTCCTCGGTGGGCCGCATGTGGCCCATGGGCCGTAATTTTGAGGACCTCTGGTCTATATTGTATCATGGAGACATGCATTGGTTTTTTTTTTTTTTTTTTTTGAGACAGAGTCTCGCTTTGTTGTCCAGGCTAGAGTGAGTGCAGTGGCGTCAGCCTAGCTCACAGCAACCTCAAACTCCTGGGCTCGAGCGATCCTTCTGCCTCAGCCTCCCGAGTAGCTGGGACTACAGGCATGAGCCACCATGCCCGGCTAATTTTTTATATATATATATATATATATCAGTTGGCCAATTAATTTCTTTCTATTTATAGTAGAGACGGGGTCTCGCTCTTGCTCAGGCTGGTTTTGAACTCCTGACCTTGAGCAATCCGCCCGCCTCGGCCTCCCAAGAGCTAGGATTACAGGCGTGAGCCACCGCGCCCGGCCCATGCATTGGTTTTGAGAACAGGTGTTAACATTTGAAATCAATCCTAGCTAACCGTAGATCTGCTCATGAGAGCTAGTTCAGGTAAGCAGGTTAGCATCTTTATGCAGTCATTTAGAGTAAGTTTTACATATTCAGCAAGACCAAAACTGTATTTCTCAGAAATTCTCACAGGGATTTATTAGTATGTATCTATCTACCTTGCTAGAGAGTCAAAGAGTCAATGTTCAGAGAGAATGATGAGAAAAAGTTTGTTGTACATGGAGGGTAACATTATTGTAGTACTATTTACATTTCCCTCCAACTCTCTAAAGAGGGCTTCTATTGTCCTTTTTTCCTTGCCTACTACTATAATCACTCTAACCATCTCATTGACGTAT
This sequence comes from Microcebus murinus, assembly GCF_040939455.1. NCBI lineage: Eukaryota > Metazoa > Chordata > Mammalia > Primates > Cheirogaleidae > Microcebus > Microcebus murinus. The sequence goes on from NC_134111.1 coordinate 99,934,495, forward strand.
TTATTATCCCAGCATGTATCGAGGTGGTACTACTATGTGTCAGGCACAAGTTGTATTGGGGATTATACAGCTAAGCTATTCAGAATGTGATCCAGACTGGTGCTGGTCTGTGACATGTGTTTACAATTTTTAACAGTAATTCAGCAGAGTAATTTGTTGATTCTAGTAATAGTTTTTTTACTTTTGTGTCATTTTTCTAATAATTCATTTTATTGTATCTTACAAAAATATCAATCTGTGAAGGGTTAGAAGGAAACCTCGGGTTCTTTGCCAGTAATAGTTTAAGCAGCATCGTTCTAGGGGTTAGGAAGAACAAGACTTCTGTTCTTGACAAGTTGTCAGTCTAGTCCTATGTGAATGTCCAATTAAGAAAGTCTGTCCATCCTCAGACATACACATTTCTGAGGAACATATAAAGTTTAGGATTTGTAAATAGGTTTGGGTAATATTGATTTTTAAAAAAAGGACAATAGAGAAGGATGAAATAGGGAGGTAGTGTCAACAGAAAGGACATTTTAATAAAGAACAGGAAATCAGGCCGGGCGTGGTGGCTCACGCCTGTAATCCTAGCACTCTGGGAGGCTGAGGCAGGCGGATTGCTCAAGGTCAGGAGTTCGAAACCACCCTGAGCAAGACCCCATCTCTACTAAAAATAGAAAGAAATTAATTGACCAACTAAAAATATATATACAAAAAATTAGCTGGACATGGTGGCGCATGCCTGTAGTCCCAGCTACTTGGGAGGCTGAGGCAGGAGGATCACTCGAGCCCAGGAGATTGAGGTTGCTGTGAGCTAGGCTGTCGCCACAGCATTCACTCTAGCCTGGGCAACAAAGTGAGACTCTGTCTTAAAAAAAAAAGAAAAAAAAGAACAGGAAATCAACAGGCAACCAGGAGGCCAACAGGTATAAGAAATTGCTATATGTCTGGGGTGAAGAAGTCAAGATGACAAATCAAAGCTTATCAGAGGAAGACACTGAGTCCAGCCTCTGTCATCCATACCATTCTCTGTCTGTTCCAGTGTCACCTCCTATTCTAGCCGCCTGACACTACCTATGTCATACTACTTATCAGAGTGTTCTGTGTATATATAAGTTTCCAAGGCAAATTCCACTGACACTGTATTATCTTTCACTTCTCAGTGCTCAGCACATAATTGGCACTCAAATATGTGTTGAACCACACTAAGCATCAGAGAGCAAGTTGGAAGGGTTTATTAGAATTCTCTGGCTGGGTGTAGTGGCTCATACTTGTAATCCTAGCACTCTGGAAGGCTGAGGTGAGAGGATCGATCAAGATCAGGAGTTTGAAACCAGCCTGAGCAAGAGCGAGACCCCCGTCTCTATTAAAAATAGAAAGAAATTAATTGGCCAACTAATATATAGAAAAAATTAGCTGGGCATGGTGGTGCATGCCTGTACTTGGGAGGCTGAGGCAGCAGGATTGCTTGAGCCCAGGAGTTTGAGGTTGCTGTGAGCTAGGCTGACGACATAGCACTCTAGCCGGGGCCAACAGAGTGAGACTCTGTCTCAAAAAAAAAAAGAAAAAGAATTAATGAAGGTGGAAATCAGAGAAAGAAATGAGTTCAGAAAGTGAACAAGGAGGACAGTTTTAGAGGGGAGAGATCATAATGGCAGTGTTAAAAGATAGAGATAAAAAGAAGAAAAGCCACAACCACAAACTAGGAAAGCAGAGCAAAAAAGGCATTCCTATGACAAAAATACTCAGGATACCACCAATAGAAACTCCCCCTTCTTTTTACTGCTAGTCATTACAGTTTCTTCCACCTCAAAGGAATGAAGAGGAAGAGGTTTTTCTTTATGCCTGTGACCTTGGTATTGAAATTTTGCCTCATAGTCCTCTGATCAGCTATGGTAGACATTAGCATATATCATTATATGCTTAGTCAACCATTTTGGCTGAAAAATCTACTAACCTTGAAATTACTCAGAGCCGCATGCCCATATATAATTTACAAGTACTCTATCATTCATGAATTCAAACAATGGAGAATGGACTTTTAAATTCTAATATGTTTTTACTTGCAATTCAGCTGACTGCCTTACCTGTTTTCCTCAGGGAGAGTGGGGATTTTTGGTTTGTTTGTTTCTTGGTTTTTGCTGAGCTCCAGATTTATATTCCCCTTTCTATAGCCTGCTGAACCCTGAAAGCAGCTATCCTGGTTGTCTCCTAGACACTCTTCAATGAGCCTTGCTTTCTGGTTGCTCAGCTTGAAAGAGAATTCTAGAATTTTTTTTTTTTTTTGAGACAGTCTCACTCTGTTGCCCAGGCTAGAGTGCCATGGCATCAGCCTAGCTCACAGCAACCTCAAACTCCTGGCTCAAGTGATCCTTCTGCCTCAGTCTCCCAGGTAGCTGGGACTACAGGCATGTGCCACCATGCCTGGCTAATTTTTTCTATATATTTTTAGTTGTCCAATTAATTTCTTTCTATTTTTAGTAGAGACGGGGGTCTCACTCTTGCTCAGGCTGGTTTCTCTTGCTCAGGCTGGTTTCGAACTCCTGACCTTGAGCAATGCGCCCGCCTCAGCCTCCCAGAGTGCTAGGATTACAGGCGTGAACCACCACGCCCAGCCCTTCATTAATTCTTAAATACCACTTCTGTCAAAGCCCTCATTCTATGCTTTTTCTGCCATAGTGTTACTTATACAGAGCATCCTTTTAGTACATTCTTAAGAACCCATTCTAATTTATGGACATTTAAACATTTCTCCACCCAATAATTTCCTGGTAATTCTCCCATTTATGGGGCACAAAGTAAGAAAATATAAATGGATCCCTGAGAACCCAGGTTTCAGTATCCTTGAAACATAATATGCAGCACTGTAATCAGTGGTGATATCCCTGTGAAACAATACTCTGGTGCTGGCAAAGTTACTGTGCTTGGAAAGTATACAATCAAAATTCAAACTGGCCTGGGAAACAGTGGAGGTAAGTAATTTAGTAATGAGAAAAAGATCAGTATTTGAAACATAACACAGTCTTCTCACTAGCAAAGTCAAACAATGAAACAAACCTTTCTTTTTCTAGTAGGTCCATTATCCTACCAACATATACAGTTATGTGCCTGAAACTGGTCAGAAACACGCAGAAGAGACATATCCAAAGAGATTCTTAGAGACTCTCTTTGCATTTTTGTTTCCCAGCACCTCCTGATTGAAGAAGAGATAATACAAGGCCCTTTCCCAAGAGCATGTTCCCCAAAGAGCCACTGTTTCTTTCATGTTATTTGGAGGCACAGGGCTAGTGCCTTGAGTCCTATCAAAATCTATATTTGGAGATTTTTTTTTTTTTTTTTGAGACAGAGTCTCACTGTATTGCCCAGGCTAGAGTGCCGTGGCGTCAGCCTAGCTCACAGCAACCTCAAATTCCTAGGCTCAAGCGATCCTGCTGCCTCAGCTTCCCAAGTAGCTGGGACTACAGGCATGTGCCACCATGCCTGGCTGATTTTTTTCTATATATATCAGTTGGCCAATTGATTTTTTTCTATTTATAGTAGAGATGGGGTCTTACTCTTGCTCAGGCTGGTTTCGAACTCCTGACCTCGAGCAATCCTCCCGCCTCGGCCTCCCAGAGTGCTAGGATTACAGGCGTGAGCCACCGCGCCCGGCGGAGATTTTTGAATTTCACCTAGTTTTAAAAAATGCTACAGTATTCAGAGGGAAATCAACTTCCTCAAATTATAAGTCTTTTAAAAAATAAAACCAAAGCAAAAGATGATTTTGATTTTCAAAGGGGACATAAGAGTCATCTAGGGAGTTTCCTCTGTTGTCACTCCAATAGTCATGGATTATTCACAACCAGAATTGTGAAAAAAACCTTTCAGATGTCTAAGCTGGAATGTAAATATAAATAATGATTATAATAATGTAATAGCAAGCATGATACATTTGAACAGCTATGGTTTCGACAGGATTTTGCATGCCGAAGCTATGGTTTTTAAAGTGAGTTGGCATGTATTATTTCATTCAAATTTCATAACATCTCTGTAAATCAGATAGATATAGCAAGCCTTATCCTTGTTTTACATATATTAACTGACTTGCAAAGTCAGATACTTTAAATAGGGGATTTTCACTATGTAATAAATTATTCTCTCTACCCATTCAAGCTATTCCCCTAATCTCTGCTTTCCTAGATCATCAGATTTCCTGAAAGAGCAATCATTCTTGCTGACTCTATTTCCTTATCTATTACTCATTTTTTAATCTTACCAGATTATAATTTGTTTCCTCAAATATCTATTATTCTTAAAAAGATCACAATGACCTGTAAGTATTATGACACTCTCAGTTGATTCTCAAATATTTATTAAATGAACAAAATTTCCAGCAACATCAAGGACTTGTTTTTGATCCTCGTTTTTCCTCATTTTTGGCTCACACTCACTTTTGAAATACTCTCCTCTCTCATTTTTCATGCCATCACTTTCCTTCTCTGTTACTCCCTAGTATCTTAAAGATTAAATTACTCAACACCTACTCATCTTTTAAGATCCTATTCAAATGACAACTCTGAAGTCTTCCACAGTGCCCCCCAGCAGTAGTCATTGTTTGAGTAGTCTGAGTTTCCATAGCACTTAATACTACTAGGCACTTAACACATTATATTCTGATTGTTATTGTCTCTTTATCTCTCTTTTATACAGTAAAAGTTATTTGGACATGGAAACTGGTTATCATTTTTCTATCTCTTGGGTTCAGCAGATGATCTGCCACCTACAGATTCTGTTAACAGATGACTGAATGCATAGCCAGTAAGTGGCAGCACAAGAACCAGAACTCAGCTCTTTTGGGTCCTGTCTTTATTCATATAGAAGATTGTTCAAAATCAGTCAAGGCATTTCTCACTTCTTAATTCATGAAAGTGCTTAGATTCTCAGATTTAGTCCCTTTTTCTTAATCTTTCATTTAGCAGTGACCTGTCCATGAACCACACTTTCCAAACAGAATAGTCACCCAGATAGCAGTGCCACAGATAGTATAGTTATGACTATCCTACAATTTGCCCATCTACATTTTTTTATCATAGAATTAGAGAAAAGGACATACTCTCTTAGATTCTTATCCTAATCCATAAATATATAAAGGAATCTTTAAAACTACTCCTAAATGTATAACACCTTGTACCAGGAACTCTGGAGTTGGTTCCAAAACTTACAGTATACTTTCACCTGATACCTTTCATAGAAGTTTAAAGAAAAGATTCCAGAATGAAACTGAAATAAGCTTGTCACAGGTAGCCTTGTTTATTCTGAAGAAAGCAAGGAAATGTCAGCTTATCTACTAAGATCCAAAGGGATTATATGAGGGATATATTCTCCCTTCTTTTCCTATTAATGAGGTGATCTGAATTACTTATTTGAAGACCATTTCCTTGTGGAATAATGCTTGGGAGTTACTTTACTGGCAAAACTGTATGGGCACACTACAAGATGTCTGAAATGAATGTTAAAAAACAAAACCAAAACTACATGGACACAATTTTGTGTTTATCAGACTTGGGTAAGAACCTCCTATGTTTGATCATCATTAAAGTTGCTAATGAGACTCACATGAATGACCATCTCTTGACTACAGAGGGCTGTATTTAAGATAGAAAAAAATATGAAAACAAGAATACACCCATCTGCTGCTTAAATAATATCTGAAAATGTCTTTTTCTTTTCCCAGGTAACTCTAAGTGTTGAAAAATTCTGCATTATCCTGGGCTGAACATTGACCCCTGTACCTGAGAGTTGAGGAAAAACAAAGAATAATATAGGGGATATGACAATAATAGAAGAAAATAATTTTCAAGTGAAAATAAACACTGAGAAAAATTTTAAACTCAAATTCAGTAATATGCGACAAAAACAAATTCTCCAGAGAGGCATGATGGTATACTGTAGCAAACATGGACTTTGTAGAAAGACAAAACAAGATTTAAATTAAAGTTCTGCCTTTATTTCCGTTACAGAGTCATTGATCTTCAATTACCTGAACTATAAAGTAGAGATAATAATATACAGGGTTGTTGTGATAATGCATTAATATATCAAAGTTCTTTGAAAAACTGAAAACCTGTATAGGAATATCAAATATTATTAGGCCACCTCTTTTCCTCTTATAGCTCTATTTAGAGTGTTATTTATATTAGAGCTATTTATGTTTAGTTCTCTAGACTTTTGTCTAAATTCAGAGGCAACTGTTCTTCTTGACTCTGAATTAGTGTATCAACAATGAACTAAACAAAACAATTCATCAATACTGAGGGCCTAAGTAAAGAGCTATCCCCAAAACAAAAAGGAAACAATATTAGATGCTTTACATTAAATCACAAAAAAAGTTTTGCTTATTTTATTTAATCCTATCTCAATAGAAATATTTACTGAAAAAAGTCATTGTCAACTAAGAAAGTTTGTCACTAAATCAAAGAATTTCGGTATTGGAAAAGGATTTTAGAGTACTTCTGGAGATCATCTACTCTAATACAGGCATCCATCTGCTGCTTAAAATACTTTCTGGAAAACGTCTTTTTTTCAGGTAATTCTACTTGTTAGAAACTGGGCTAAACTCTGTCCCCTGTAATTTGTACTCCTGAGACTTATACTTCCTCTGAGAGCCATACAGCAAACATTTAACTTTTCCTCTTTAGAACAGTTTCTTAAACTTTAAAAGAGAACACTGATGTCCCTTGTCTAACTCTTTTCATCTTTAGGTTAAATTCCCCTCAGTTCCACAATTAGTGAACATATGACATGTTTCAAGTGTCCCTTCCTAGGACCAGCTCCACTTTCTCCTGCCCTCCTTCACTGTTGACTAAACAAGCTCTCATGTGTGTTCCTACAGTGTGACTATCACCTTCTTTGCCATAAACAGTGTGCTTCTTTAGTCCAATCCACTGAGATCTTTATGGATATTGGACTATAAGAAAACATATTTGCTTTTCGTCCCAGCTTCAAAATTATCAGCAGGTCAAAAGCAACTGTTTTTGAAACCTTGACAATTCAAGCAATGGTTAGAAAAGTCAGCCTGCTGGACAAAATGACCTTTAAAATTTCTTCCTATGATGTTAAAGCTCAGGAATAGGGAGGGACAGGTCTATACATTCAGAAGTGAAGTCCTTCCTTAACATGGGCATTTGTGGACACAGAATGCTAACAAGTTGAGGCCCATGAGGCAAAAGTGAGGTCAAGCCTAGAAAGAACCAAGAACTGCCAAGCCTTAGTACCACTGTTAGTCCTTTATCAAATACAGTGACATACAACTTTACCATGAGAGAGCTTTACCATGTTCTGTCTGGTTTCTCTAGAAGTTACTACAATGTTTCACTACCAACTATATACATAATCCTAGGAAGAAACTTATAAGGTCTGAAGAAGACTAGAAGTATCTAATTGTACTTCAAATTTCTCCTAAAAAGCAAAAGCAGGAATGTCTGTTTAAAAATCCTAAATAGGTTCCTTCGCTGTTTACTTCCCCCCAAAAAAAAAAAAAAAAAAAAAAAAATCCTAAATAGGAGGCCGGGTGCGGTGGCTCACTCCTGTAATCCTAGCACTTTGGGAGGCCGAGGCAGGCGGATCCCTCAAGGTCAGGAGTTCGAAACCAGCCTGAGTGAGACCCTGTCTCTACTAAAAATAGAAAGAAATTAATTAACCAACTAAAAATATATATACAGGCCAGGCGCGGTGGCTCACGCCTGTAATCCTAGCTCTCTGGGAGTCTGAGGCGGGCGGATTGCTTGAGGTCAGGAGTTCAAAACCAGCCTGAGCAAGAGCAAGACCCCGTCTCTACTATAAATAGAAAGAAATTAATTGGCCAACTGATATATATATATGTAAAAAATTAGCCGGGCATGGTGGCTCATGCCTGTAGTCCCAGCTACTCGGGAGGCTGAGGCAGTAGGATCGCCCAGGAGTTTGAGGTTGCTGTGAGCTAGGCTGACGCCACGGCACTCACTCTAGCCTGGACAACAAAGTGAGACTCTGTCTCAAAAAAAAAAAATCCTAAATAGGGCTGGGTACAGTGGCTTATGCCTGTAATCCTAGCGCTCTGGGAGGGTGAGTTGGGCAGATTGTTTGAACTCGGGAGTTCAAGACCAGACTGAGCAAGAGTGAGACTCGTCTCTACTAAAAATAAAAAGAAATTAGCCAGACAACTAAAAATATATAGAAAAATTAGCCAGGCATGGTGGCGCACGCCTGGAGTCCCAACTACTTGGGAGGCTGAGGCAGAAGGATCGCTTGAGCCCAGGAGTTTGAGGTTGCTGTGAGCTAGGCTGATGCCATGGCACTCTAGCCTGGGCAACAAAGCGAGACTCTGTCTCAAAAAAAAAAAAAAAAAAAAAAAAAGGCTGGGCCCGGTGGCTCACACCTGTAATCCTAACTCTCTGGTAGGCTGTGGTGGGAGACTCTGTCTCAAAAAAAAAAAAAAAATCCTATATAGGCCGGATGTGGTGGCTCACACCTATAATCCCAGCATTTTAGGAGGCTAAGGTAGGAGGTTCACTTGAGCCCAGGAGTTTGAGATCAGCTTGAGCAACAGAGTGAGACCTTGTCTGCCTCTACAAAAATAAAAAAAATTAGGTGTCATGGTGCACATCTCCAGCTACTCAGGAGGATCACTTGAACCTGAAAGTTGGAAGTTGCACTCCAGTCTGGGCCACAGAGTGAGATCTTGTCTCAAAAATAAAATAAAATAAAATAAAATAAAATAAAATAAATAAAAATTCTATCCAGCAATCCCACTACTCCTAAATTTTTGTCAATTAGTTGGGAATAAAGATATAGTATATTGTTTTAATAGGTTGAGCCTTTCTTCATTTATTCATTAGTCATTTTTATTCCTTCTGGGAACTGTTTGTTCATATCCTTTGTCCATCTTGAGTTAAATAATTATTTTATCCATTTGTAGGCAGTCATTTATATTCTGGATATTATATTCATATCAGGAGTATAAATAAATAAATTGATACAATTAATTAAATTTTTTTTAAAAAGAAAAAAACTAAATCACTACTTCATACCGCATACCAAAGCAAATTCCAGATAGATTAAAGATAATGAAATCATAAAAGTATGATTCTCTCTGGGAGGCCCAGGCAGGCCGATTGCTCGAGATCAGGAGTTCGAAACCAGCCTGAGCAAGAGCAAGACCCCGTCTCTATTATGAATAGAAAGAAATTAATTGGTCAACTAATATATAGAGAAAAAAAATAGCCGGGCATGGTGGTGCATGCCTGTAGTCCCAGCTACTTAGGAGGCTGAGGCAGTATATTAAAACAATATACAATATCTTTATTCCCAACTAATTGACAAAAATTTAGGAGATTGGTAATATTCAATGTGGACAACCTTTGGGGGAAAACGGCACACTTATTTGCTTTATGTGTATTTGTAGCCTATATAGACAGTAATTGGTATCTATCAAATGGATTGCTTGAACCCAGGAGTCTGAGGTTGCTGTGAGCTAGGCTGACGCCATGGCACTCACTCTAGCCTGGGCAACAAAGTGAGACTCTGTCTCAAAAAACAAAAAAGTTTGATTCTCATGCCTGTAATCCTAGCACTCTGGGAGGCTGAGGCAGGAGGATCACTGGACCTCAGGAGTTCAAGACCAGCCTAAGCAAGAGTGAGACCCCCTCTCTACTAAAAATAGAAAAAAATTAGCTGGGTGTGGTGGCACCTGCCTGTAGTCCCACCTACTCGGAAGGCTGAGGCAGGAGGATCACCTGAGCCCATGAGTTTGAGGTTGCAGTGAGCTAGGCTGACACCACGGGCACTGTAACCTGGACAACAGAGCGAGATTTTGTCTCAAAAAAAAAAAAAAAAAGTATAATCTTTCTTATGGCAGTCTGTCAGTTTCTTGGTGTTAATTTAATAAAGTTATATATTTATGTTGATGAAAAGTAATTCGAATAGACAACAGTACACTCCAGATTATACTAGAAAGCTAATATAAGAGTACTGTGACAAAGCTGTGTCACTGAAAGCAAGTGAAAGTCACTATTTTTCTTTGGAAATTATGAACATGGTAAATTTATTATTAAATGAATAAAGTAAGTTATAAAATAATAATTGTAATTTTATTTTTATAAAAGCAAATATACTAAACATTAGCTACATGAAAAGGTTATATTAAATATTTACAGAGGTCATTCTATGTGGCTGAAGTTTGTAACAGAAAAATTAAATACTATTTTAAAAAATGCATTGCTGGCCGGGCGCGGTGGCTCACGCCTGTAATCCTAGCACTTTGGGAGGCCGAGGCGGGCGGATTGCTTAAGGTCAGGAGTTCGAAACCAGCCTGAGCGAGACCCCGTCTCTACCAAAAATAGAAATAAATTAATTGACCAACTAAAAAATATATATACAAAAAATTAGCTGGGCATGGTGGCGCATGCCTGTAGTCCCAGCTACTTGGGAGGCTGAGGCAGGAGGATCGCTGAGCCCCGGAGATTGAGGTTGCTGTGAGCCAGGCTGACACCACGGCACTCACTCTAGCCTGGGCAACGTGAGACTCTGTCTCAAAAACAAAAAAAAAAAAAAAAAAAAATGCATTGCTTTTAGGGGCCAGGAGCAGTGGCTCACATCTGTAATCCTAGTACTCTGGGAGGCCAAGGCAGGAGGATCACTTGAGCCCAGGAGTTGAGGTTATAGTAAGCCGTGATGAGGCCACTATATTCCAGCCTGGGTAACAGAGTGAGACTCTGTCTCAAAAAAACAAAACAAAACAAAACAAAACCACAAAGAAACAAAAAAAGCATTGCTTTTTAAGATATCTCTTCTAAATAGACATAAAGATGGTTAAGCCTCTGGACAGATGGGAACGTGATTCATTCATTTTTTTATCCTTCAAGTGCAGAGTGCCCCATATATAACAGTCACCCAACAGAACTTTGTTGAGTGAACAGAATGAGGAGTGATAAAATCCACAACCTGTGTAGGAAAATCACGTTTTTTTCCCAAGTAATATTTCATTCATAACTTTAGTATACAATTGGGAAATGTTATACTTTTAACAAACAAGAAAGAAATGCAAGGCTCTTAATGTGTATGAGCTGAAAAAAGTGGGATGGGGTGGAAGTGATATGAGGAAAGAAATCTTACAAATATTTTATTTTTGAAATAACTTACGGCAAATACATAGGCTTATACTGAGTTCTCTCAGACTGTATTATACCTGATTTATGCATATGTAATTCATACTTATTGAGTTTCTATTATGGGGATATAGGCAAGGTTCTGTGTGAATAAAAGGGACACAATAAAGATACACACACACACACACACAAAAGGGACACAAATACTTATACAGATCTTATGATTTTAAGCACACATATTCTGTTCATGACAGACCAATCTGACTGTAAATTATACTAAATCATACTATAAAACTGTAACAATTAAACCAAATGTGTACAGGCAGGAGAACAAATGAATCAATGAAACAGAAATATTCCAAAAATAAACTCATGTATAATATAACAAAAATTTAGTATATGACAAAGACAGCACTTCAAAACGGTGGGAAAAAGATGGACTAACACTATTAATACTTAGTAAAATAGTACTGGGACAACTGGCTATCCAAACAACAGTAGTTAGATTTCTATCACATACCAAATGCATAAATACATTCTAGGTGGATTAAAGAGCTAAACATTGAAAAGAGAAGAAAAGATAGGAGGATATTTAATTAATCTTGGGATAAGGAAGGTCTTCTTCTTTTTTTTTTTTTTGAGACAGAGTCTAACTTTGTTGCCCAGGCTAGAGTGAGTGCCGTGGCATCAGCCTAGCTCACAGCAACCTCAAACTCCTGGGCTCAAGCAATTGTCCTGCCTCAGCCTCCTGAGTAGCTGGGACTACAGGCATACGCCACCATGCCCGGATAATTTTTTCTATATATATTAGTTGGCTAATTAATTTCTTTCTATTTATAGTAGAGACGGGGTCTCGCTCTTGCTCAGGTTGGTTTCGAACTCCTGAGCTCAAATGATCCGCCCCCTTAGCCTCCCAGAGAGCTAGAATTACAGGCGTGAGCCACCGCGCCCGGCCAGAAGGTCTTCTTAAACAAGACACAACATGCAAAAGCCAGATGGAAAATATATATTTTTTGGAGACGAAGTGTCACTCTGTTGTCCAGGGTAGAGTGCAGTGGCATCAGAGTAGCTCACAGCAACCTCAAACTCCTGGGCTCAGGCAATCCTACTACTGCCTCAGACTCCCAGGTAGCTGGGACTATAGGCATGCGCCACCAGGCCCGGCTAATTTTACATATCTCCATCTCTCTCTCTATATATATATATTTAGTTGTCCAGCTAATTTCTTTCTGTGTTTTTAGTAGAGACGGGATCTCGCTCTTGCTCAGGCTCGTCTCAAACTTCTGAGCTCAAGTGATCCTCCTGCCTCAGCCTCCCTGAGTGCTAGGATTACAGGTGTAAGCCATCACGGCTGGCCCAGATGGAAAATAATGATAAATTTAAAATGACAATTTAAAAATTCTGTTCAACAAAAAAGGAAACAAGCATTATATCAAGAGAAAAATAATTGCAACATACCTAACAAAGGATTGACATTAAAATATATAAAGAATACCTACAAATTAAATACAAATTAAAATAAATACAAAATGCAAATTAAAATAAGATATCATTTGTTGTCCAAATTGGCAAAAATAAAAAAGACTGAAATAATCTATGTGGAAAATTGACTATTGTCAACACTGTTGGTGGTAGGACATAATGGTGCTTTCTTTTTGTAGTAACAAGCTATTCTTACAGAAAAGTTCAGAAAAAACACTTACAGAATAAAAGGTTAGGTAGTTTCTTACTAAAACATTAATTTTATTTTTTCCTGAAGATAGTAGTATATCCTGAAGTTCCTGCTTTCCTTTTCTCTCTTAATCCTCAGATGTCAATAAAGGGTACCTGAGGATGAGCACTCCTTTACTTCCATGCTAACTTTTTTATGCAGCTGTTGTTTCCCCTTGTGTTTCAGGATTTAATCAGGTCAGGGCAAGCTTTGTCTTTCTTTCTATTTATTTATTTATTTTATTGGAGACAGGGTCTCACTCTGTTACCCAGGCTGGAGTGCAGTGGCATCATCATAGCTCACTGCAACCTCCAACTTCTGGGCTTAAGCAATCCTCCTGCCTCAGCCTGTTGAGTAGCTGGGACTACAAGCACATGACACTATGCCAAGCTAATTTTAAAAAATTTTTTGTAGAGACTGGGTCTTGCTATGTTGCTTAGGCTGGTTTCAAACTCCTGGCTCAAGAGATCCTCCCATCTCAGCCTCTGAAAGTGTTAGCATTCCAAGCCAAAGCCTGTTTCTTGATACACTGACATCATTGAATTGGTTAATTCATTTTTCCTTCTGGTGGGCTGACACAGATTCTGCTTTCTACTCTTTTCCATATTATTACCTTGGACTCTTGCTCAATAGGTTCAAGAGCAAAGACTGAAGGTGACAAGCTCAAATTTTCTGTTTTCAAAAGCCACTATAAAGACTTTTTTTGTTTTCAGAAATATGTTAATTCCAATTAAACAAAACCATTTCTTCTGAAATCTTGAAATTCTCCATAGCCTCTAGTTTACCATCTACAGCAGACATGTTAAGCAACACAATAAATTACTCAAGGGAAAAATAAAATCCATGTCCTAGCTTTACTAACACTTCAGTCACTCCTATCTACTTATATGCTCCATTATGAAGAGAAACACATAAAAGTACAGAAAGTTTATCACACATGGTAGTATGCAAAGGTGATACAGCCTTCAGTTTTTTTTTTTTTTTTTTTGAGACAGAGTCTCGCTTTGTTGTCCAGGCTAGAGTGAGTGCCGTGGCGTCAGCCTAGCTCACAGCAACCTCAAACTCCTGGGCTCGAGTGATCCTTCTGCCTCAGCCTCCCGGGTAGCTGGGACTACAGGCATGCGCCACCATGCCCGGCTAATTTTTTATATATATATATCAGTTGGCCAATTAATTTCTTTCTATTTATAGTAGAGACGGGGTCTCGCTCTTGCTCAGGCTGGTTTTGAACTCCTGACCTTGAGCAATCCGCCCGCCTCGGCCTCCCAAGAGCTAGGATTACAGGCGTGAGCCACAGCGCCCGGCCTGTTTTTTTTTTTGAGACTGAGTCTCACTCTGTTCCCAGGGCTAGAGTGCCATGGTGTCAGCCTAGCTCACAGCAACCTCAAACTCCTGGCTCAAGTGATCCTTCTGCCTTAGTCTCCCAAGTAGCTGAGACTATAGGCATGTGCCACCATGCCCGGCTAATTTTTTTACATATGTATTTTTAGATATCCAGCTAATTTCTTTCTATTTTTAGTAGAGACAGGGTCTCCCTCTTGCTCAGGATGGTCTCGAACTCCTGAACTCAAATGATCTGCCTGCGTTGGCCTCCCAGAGAGCTAGGATTACAGGTGTGAGCCGCCACCCAGCCTTCAGTTTTCAAAAAAGCACAGCAGGTCAGTTTCCATTTGAAAAAATTTAATTTGTACATCCAAAACTTCCTGTACCTTTTTTGTACTGTGGTCTAAAATTGATTACCAACTTGGTTTCTGATTGTGGCAAAGCAATTAAAATTTGCAGGGGTGAAATGGGCATTGTAAAAATACAACAGGCAGCTCAGAAAACTGTTTTACTAAACCTCCTGCGGAGGAGCCCTATAGTGATGACAACATTTTCACTGAGAGAGGAATTTAAGAATATTCTATACTCTATACATAGGATATGAGAAGAGATTAAGGTCAGCAGGAGAATTTAAAATTGGAATATATAAAATCGCACTTTTCATATTCATCGTATGATTACAGACTTACATTCTGTTAACAACACAAAGCTTTCTTACCACATTAAAGAGAGAAGGTTGCAAAAGTGACACCACAACAGGCCTGAGGCAATGATTTCTATATCCTACCTGTCCCAATGACATCAAATCATTGCTGGACAGCTCCACCGAAGCTCGGGCGTTAACCCCTCCAAAAGGAGCCAGCAAAGATACCTTTAGTCCCAGCACAAGGCACACACAAGCTCATGGTCCTCATCTTGCTAGAAAGAAAACTGAGGAGCTGAGGGGTGAAGCAGAGACCATTCAATGCCTCAAAAAGCCAAGAGACGGTTAAGATGAGGTCGATCATAGACTTCTCTTTCTCCGTCTCCCTTTACTACTCCAGCCCTGGAGGAAGCCACAAGTGAGGAAAAGTTGTGGAAACAAGACGCGGGTGGGATAGGGTAGGGGACCTGAGAGACTTTAACACAAGCATTTGCCTTTGTCCCACACAAAATCACTTTTCCCTGCTCCTGCGGTCAGCTTCCCGCCAAAGAGGCAACTAGGCTTCGAGATGCCCACCGCGCCCTCACAGCCCTTCCCTGTGGGCCGCAGCCCACTTCTGGCCTCTGGGTGCCGGCCGGAGCTCCAAACCCAGCCGGCCTCTCGGGCACTGGCTTCCGAAGCCCGGCGCCTCCCTCAGCCCTGTCCCCCAGGTTCCCTCACCTCCACCCCCCGGGGCTCCCGTCAACGTCCCCTTTCTCCCTCAGGACGCCCCTGTGCCCGCCTCCCGCCGGGGGCCCAGCACACCGTTCCTTTCCAATCTTCACCGGCTGCCCTCCTTCTCCAGCGCCCACTTGGCGCAGCCCCCGCCCCCGGCCAGTCTCCTCAGCGAGCGGCCGCCTCCCAAGTCCTCCCGGCCCCGCCCTGCTGCCGAGCGGATACAGTTTGAAGCCCCTCAGGATCTCCCTGGCCCGCTCGTCCTTGGTTGACATGATGCGGCGGCCGCCGCCCGTGGCTCTCCCACTCTGGTCGTCGGAGCCTCTCTCCCACGGTGCCCAGGAGCTGATAACACAGCAGGAGCCGGGCCTGGAGACGTCGGGCGAGCAGCAACAGCGGCCAGACCCGGACCGGCCTTTCCCTCCCCTCAGCTCCCGCTCCTGATCCCTTCTCCTTCCCCCTAGCTTCGGAGCGCCAGTCCTGGAGCCAATGGACAGCCTGCCTCGACGATTGGCATCCTGATAAGCCAATAGAAATGCTCAGCGGCTTCGCAGGGACGAAGAGCGTCAATGGGGTGGGCCCTCCCCGGGAAGTCCCATAGGACAAAATTCTCATTTGATGTTGTTGCCTAGAGTTTGCCCCAGCGGAGGGTTGGCTTGAGATCTTCAGAGGCTCGAGGTGCCTGCTTCCGCCGCTGAGCACACTAGCCATCTGAGACGACAGCGGGTGGCACTGAGCGATGTGACAGAGACTACATTTCCCAGCATCCCAGAGGAGTGCCCAGGGGACCACAGATCCCAGCACACCACAAAGAGGCCCAGGGACTACAAATCCCAGCAGTCCCTGCGCTCCGGTTTTCTGTAACTTAGACTCCACTGTGCCGCGCAGTGTGCGCAAATTCATAAACCCGCCTGCAGAGTTGGTGGTTTCTGAATCTCGAGACTTGAAACCACGCAGGAAGACCCTTCTCAACCTCATGAGAAGATGACAGCCCACAGAGAGTTTACTTCTGTTAACATGGAACTCAGAAATCTTCTGCAAATCATGGTAAGGCTGAAAACAACAAACAAAAACTCTGATGAAACCATGAAAGACAATATAACAAAATGACTTATTTAAATCGTGCTTGTTTGTTGGTCTGAGGCGCCTTTTACGTGTTTTGCAGGGGTTTCTGGTGTGTTCTTGCTTTGAACCGGGAGAATTATGGGTTGTATACTCAAAATATCAATACAGAAAGGGACTTTAAAGAATTTGCTAATCCAACCCCTGTTGTTTTTACGTGTGAAGACATTTGAGGCCCAGAGGGGCGAAGTGATTGGCCACATATCACAGCAAGTTGGGGCAGAGTTAGAATTCGGCCCTAAGTCTGCTGACTTGGAGTCTGGGCTCTTTGCACCACACTAAGGAGGTGATATTTTTAGCAGCATGGCAATGTGATTATTATTCTTGATGAACAGTTTTCCCATCCAGAGTTGAAACACTCAGAGGTTAGGTGGCATTTATTTGGTGGATTTCTTGCAAGTGAGGGAATGTGATATTTGTTTATCTTCAGACTAGATAGGACTTGGTGTTTTGTTCTTTCTTTGTCACTGAAGGTGACATTTAATGTGATTTCAGGAAGTAGGTAAAATTGCAGTGTAAGCCACGGTTTCCTTGGAGACCTCCTATGTCCTTTCCTTGGCCTTCCTTCCTCTTCCTGTCATCCCTTTCACCCATCTGGGCACCCATCCAATTTTTTCTTCCATGTAATTCAACAAACATGTTTTCAGCTTCTGTTATTTGTCAGGCATTAAGTGGGTAAAAGGTGAAAGACATGGTCACTGACACCAGGAAGATAACTATCTATTTAGGGAAATAAGGAGACTACACTGTGATTCAAGATGGAGTGTAATAAGTTGGGTAAAAGCAATGACATCAGAATGCTACCGAGGCCTTAATGGGGAGGTTTACTCCAGTTGGCAAAACTTTATGGAGGAGGCGGCATTTGAACTTGAAAGATAGGTAGGATTTTTTTCTATGTTAAAAAAATGTTATCTTAAAATTTTTTTGTTGATGGGATGTAACATACATACAGTAAGGGAACAATTTTCACATACGTATGCACTCCTGTCCTCACTACCCAAATCAAGATATAGAACATTTCCAGCACACCTTGTGCTCCTTCCCAATCAGTATTTTGTCCTCACATCTGAAGATAACCACTCTTCTGACTTTATCACCATAGATGTTTTGTCTGTTCTTGAATTTTACTTAAATGTAATCACAGAGTATGTACAGTATAGTATGTATCTGGCTTTTTTTATTCATCAGTATTTTTGTGAGATTCACCCATGTTGTGTGTAGCTTTTTCTTTTAATTGCTGAATAGGCTTCCATTGTGTGTGTATGCTGCAATTTATTCTGCTGTTAGTGTACATTTGAGTTAATCATTTTTGGACTATTATTAACAAAGCTTCAATGAGCATTCTTATGTTTCTTTTTGTGAACAAGAGCACACATTTTCAGGAGAGGAGGATATACATATGATCAGTGATAGTAGGTATTGCCAGTTTTCCAAAATGTTTGTACAACTTTATGCCTTTACCAGCAATATAAGAGTTCTAGTTATGCTTTTCAACACAGAGTGTTTGTTGTCAGTCTTTGTAATTTTAGCTATTCTGGCTAAAGGTGGTATCTCCTTAAGGTATTTATTTATATTTTTTTCTGATGTGTTGAGCATCTTTTAATATGCTTACTGGCTATTTGAATGTCATCTTTTGTGAGGTGCCTGGTCAAGTCTTTTCCCTACTTTTAAAATTTGGGCTGTCTGTCTTACTGATTTAGAGGTTTTTTTTTTTTGTTTTTCTTTTTTGAGACAGTCTCACTCTGTTGCCCTGGCTAGAGTGCTGTGGCGTCAACCTAGCTCCCAGCAAACTCAAACTTCTGGGCTCAACCGATCCTTCTGCCTCAGCCTCCCCAGTAGCTGGGACTACAGTCTGCCTCAGCCTCCCGAGTGGCTGGGACTACATGCATGCGCCACCATGCCCGGCCTGATTTAGAGTTCTTTACATAGTCTGGATATGGAGTTTTTTGTCTGATATATGTTTTGCAAATGTCTTTTCCAGGGCTGTGGCTTGTCTTTTCACTCTCTCACTGGTGTCATTTTAAACAGAATTTTTTTGTTGCTTTTTACAGACAGGGTCTTGCTATGTTGCCCAGGCTGCAGTGCAGTGGCTATTCATGGGTACAATCATAGTATACACTACAGCCTTGAACTCTTGGGTTCAAGTGATCCTTTTGCCTCAGCCTCCCAAGTAGCTGAGGCTACAGGCATGTGCCACTGTGCTGGGCAAGCAGAAATTCTTAATTTTTTTTTTTGCTGTTGTTAAGACAGGGTCTCATTCTTGCCTAAGCTAGAGTGCAGTGGTGTCATCATAGCTCACTGCAACCTCAAACTCCTGGGCTCAAGCGATCCTCCTGCCTCTGCCTCCTGAGTAGCTGGGACTACAGGCATGTTCTATCACACCTGGCTAATTTTTCTATTTTTTTGTAGAGATGGGGTCTCACTCCGTTGCTCAGGGTGGTCTCAACTTTCTGGGCTCAAGTGATCCTCCCACATTGGCCTCCTAAAGTGCTGGGATTACAGGC
The DNA here is from genome assembly GCF_040939455.1 of Microcebus murinus. Lineage (NCBI taxonomy): Eukaryota > Metazoa > Chordata > Mammalia > Primates > Cheirogaleidae > Microcebus > Microcebus murinus. The sequence goes on from NC_134111.1 coordinate 99,953,614, forward strand.
ATGAGCCATTGTGCCTAGCCTAAAATTCTTAATTTTAATGTGGTGCAGTAATTCAGTTTTTTCTTTTATGGTTAGTGCTTTTTACATTGAATTTAAGAAATCTTTACCTATATAGTTGGTAGGGTTCTTGCAGGCAGATATGAGAGAAGAACATTGCAAAAAAGAGCACAGAGCTAGTGTGAGCATAGGCCTGGTGTCTGAGAGGGAAGGACTAAGTCTTGCTGGACATGGGAGTTTGGGCTCTGAAGGAGATGGGGTGAGACACAGCTGGAAGAGTTAAGAGGGAGGCACACTATGAAAGTCTCTAACTGCACCCGTGGAGTCTGCACGTCATTTTGGAGGAAATAGAGGCATTGCTGCAATATTTATGAGTCAAACAGAACTCAGTTGTCTTCCTCCTGCTCCCAAACTTTCCCTTCCTCCTCCATGTTAACTGAACACCAGCTCCAGATAGCTCTGGCTTCCCAGTCCAGAATCCTAGATGATATCTAGGATTCCTTCCCTTCCTTTTCCTGCATTCAACTGGTCATCAAGTCTTACAGATTCTAGAGTCTGAAAGTCTCCACTGAAGACCCTGACTTTACCACAATGCAATATGTCAATGTTACAAAATTGTACTTGTACTCCGTGACTATATACAAATAAAAAATAAATGGGAAAAAAACAAAGATCTCCAGCAATGTCCTTTCTTTTTCATCTCCAACTGTCACTACCTTTGTTCAAAATCTCACAATCTCTTATCTGGAATAAATCAGTTACCTCAAGGGTTTCTGTGCCTCCAGCTCTCTCCACATCCAAATCCATTCTATAGCACCTAGCATGATCATTCTAAATTGTAATTATTCATACCTCTTCTCAGCTTAAAAAGCCAAATAGTCCCCCAGTATCCTTAAGATAAAATAAAACTCCCTTCACCTAGCTTATGTCCTTTGTCATTTTTCCAGATTCAACTCAAGCCTTATCTCCTTTGGAAGCCTGCTCTAAATTATTTCTTCCCTGGGTACAGTCAGGAGAGCCTTATCTGTACCCCCAGGTTGCCTATGACAACCCTCTGTCACAGCTGGGCAGGCCTGTTTCTCCCTAGGGGCTGTGAGATCTCCAAGATAGGAACTTGCTCTACTTAGGTTTTTACTGGGTATAGTACCTGGCATGTGGATTCTAAAACCCTGATGACCTGACTCCAGCTCTGTACCCTTCACTTCTCACCCCTGAACCCTGGATTCAAGCCACTCCAGGTCTTTTTTCTGCATTAGTATATGCTGCACAGTGCAAGCTGTGACTATAGTCACTACTGCCTTTTCTTCCACTTTTTGCCTGGAAAATGCCTGTTTTTTCTTCCCCAATCTATTTTCTGTGCTTCCAAAGTGTTGTCAGATCGCTCATAGCACTTAACACATTGGCACTTTGGAGGGCAAGAACCTTGGTTTATCTTCATGGAACTTTTTAGAACATAATAGGTGCTAAGAAACTTTTTGAATAAATGAATGAATTGGTTGGCGCTAGCCTCCTTTGCATCTGTTCTGATTTCTGCACTCTAAAGCACAAGGGGCAAATAGGGCTTGTGTTCTCATCTTCAAGATCTGAAAGTCTGTGGTGTATACTTTAAAACAATCAGTTTAAGTGTTCAGTTATGTGGCATTTCTTAGCCATCTTCCCAGTGGAGTTGGTAAACACCAAATGCAACGCTACGAATGACATTTTGGTCATAGAACCATTGTTGGCTCACCCCATGTCTTGCTTATTTTAAAATATTTTCTGAATAGATGTCAAGAACATGGTCTTTGGCTTCAGATAGCCTGGGTTTCAAAGTAGGCTTTGCCACTTACTGACATTTGGACTTCTTGGCTTAATTAACTCACTTGAAAAATGGGACTAATATCGCAAGCCATAGTTATGAGAATTCAGCGAGATAATGCATGAACAGCACCTGGCACATGGAAAAACTCTCAATAAATGTAATTGTTAGGTTTAACATGTCTCCGTACTCTGGGGTTTCGCAGTCGCCATAGGGAGCTCCTGAAAGAGAAAGCTCAGCCTAAGGGGATGGATTCGGGCCTATCACGTTGATAGCAACGATTGGACCGTAGTACCGCCAGGCTGCATTCCGCTCTTGCGGATCCTCCGCCCAATTCCCCGGCTGCAGCCTCTTCCCCGGCCCCCGCCCCACTGGAGGTCCCAGGCTGTGAACGCAGCCAGGGAACCTTGTGTGGGCGGAACGCAAGTGCGGTGGTGGGAGGCTTCCGGGGGAACCACACGGGCGACGGGTCGGCGGAGGCAGAAAAGCGCCGGACGCCGGGCCGATCATGGACGCTTGACAACCTGCGGGCAGTCGCCGGGAGGCCGAGCCAGCGACTAAGAGGACCAAGAGGTGGCACGGACAGGTAGGGGATGGCGAGAGGGCAGGCCGCGCGGGGCCAGAGCGCCAGGTTCGGCCAGACTGTCCCGCTTCGCGCCAGCCGCCAGGAAAGCCAGCGGCCGTGCCGCCCCGCCCCCGCCTGGGGGTGCGCGCCCCTTTGCTCTTTACTCCACGCCGGCGACCCTGCTTGCAGCCAGCCGTCCGCCCAGAAGTCCACCCCACCTTGCGACCCTCACCTTCAGCACTTTGGCTGTCCTCACTCCTCCACCTCCCCAAAACTGCCCTTTTGCCCCTCTCCAGTCCATCAAAATAGCGCCCTCCCCGCGACAGGAATTTATCTCCGCTCTGTCTTTAGCCTCTTCCTCCGGTCTCCAGAAGAAAGCGACTAGCATCGTCTCCTTACAGTCTCTGACCTCACAGGCTTTGCTCCTTAGGCCAAAATCTTTTGGAGGGACCGAAGTTTCTCTCCAATTCCCTACCCCTCTCTACCCTCATCTCCTTCCATTCAGTCTCTTGGCTGAGATCCCATCTCACTCTTCACACATGTCCACTTGGAAGAGTGGTTTTGTTTCTCTTCTACTTACCACCACCTACCCATAGTCCTCCCCTTCTCTTCCCCTCTGTTCTTCCTCTCACTCTCTCGTTTTCTTCCCTCTCCTTTTCCTTCCTTAGAACCGTTTGTTGCCTAGCACTTTTTCTGTTTCTGACAGGACCTTTTTGGGTAACCCTAAGTGAGGCAACATGCTTGTTTTTCTAATTCTGTGGAAGGGCTACCCATCTGTGTGCCTGCCTCCACAGGAAAACATAGGGCTTTTTTTTTTTTTTTTGCACTGAATTATCCTTCTTTAAATTGTTCTGTGCTTCTCTCTACTATATCTTTTTTCCTTCATTTTGTTACACTGCCCCAATATGTATTATTCTTGGAGGAGAAATCTCTTCTTTTTTTTTTTTTTTTTTTTTTTTTGAGACAGAGTCTCACTTTGTTGTCCAGGCTAGAGTGAGTGCCGTGGCGTCAGCCTAGCTCACAGCAACCTCAAACTCCTGGGCTCGAGTGATCCTTCTGCCTCAGCCTCCGAGTAGCTGGGACTACAGGCATGCGCCACTATGCCCGGCTAATTTTTTTTTTATATATATATATCAGTTGGCCAATTAATTCCTTTCTGTTTATAGTAGAGACGGGGTCTCACTCTTGCTCAGGCTGGTTTTGAACTCCTGACCTTGAGCAATCCGCCCGCCTCGGCCTCCCAAGAGCTAGGATTACAGGCGTGAGCCACAGCGCCCGGCCGAGAAATCTCTTCTTATGTGGGACTCCTATAGAGTATGCAATGTGTCCACATACACTTGACCTGTAATTAGACTACACAATTGAGAGACCCTCCTGTACCTTATGTCTTTGGGCTGGCAGTACAATGTCTTCATTGTTTTCCCACATCTTTTTATTATTTTCTTGAGGTTTTGTATGAGTTCTGAAGTCATTTGGTAAAATATCACATATCAGGAGGCCAAATAGAGGGATTTTTCCCATGGACTTACACAGAATGTATTTTCTTAGTTTGAATATGTTGCTGTTTATCTTTCAGCACAATCCCCCCCTTTTCCTATGCTTAAATGACTTATTAAATGAGACATCTTTCTTTTTTTTTTTTTTTTTTCTTTTTTTTTTTTTTTGAGACAGAGTCTCACTTTGTTGTCCAGGCTAGAGTGAGCGCCATGGCGTCAGCCTAGCTCACAGCAACCTCAAACTCCTGGGCTCGAGCGATCCTTCTGCCTCAGCCTCCCGAGTAGCTGGGACTACAGGCATGCGCCACCATGCCCGGCTAATTTTTTTTTTTTATATATATATCAGTTGGCCAATTAATTTCTTTCGATTTATAGTAGAGACGGGGTCTTGCTCTTGCTCAGGCTGGTTTTGAACTCCTGACCTTGAGCAATCCGCCCGCCTCGGCCTCCCAGAGAGCTAGGATTACAGGCGTGAGCCACCACGCCCGGCCGAGACATCTTTCTTGTCTGCTTTTTGTGTCTTCTTTGTCTGCATCTGCCTATAGATGGGATTCTGATGACACAGCGGGAGCTGTAACTGATTGCTTTGTTTACATCTGGTGCCTTATGTATGGGCAATATCATCTGTTTCTTAAGCACAGTCTATAAATGAGTGGATATAAACAGCTACGGAAAAACTCCTGCATGTTTCTTTAGGTCCTCTTCAGGTTGAAGGACTTAGAAGGTGTTGGTTCTGGGAGAAAGGCAGATGGGGATGAAGTAACTTTCACAAAGTGTATTTCAAACCTCAGAATTGAGGACAAGATCTCTTTAACTCCAGGTTGAACAGTACCCATCTCACAAAGTGGTAATTGTGTATGGAATCAGGAACTGTTTTTTCTATATGAACACTATAAAATTAAAGTATTCTTTTGTCTGATCCAGCATTAAATAGGCATAGTCTTTGCAAAGTAGAAGGAAGAATGACTGACACATGTTTCTTTTGGACAGATTTCAAAGCCAGAGAATGGCAGGTGAACAGAAACCCTCAAGTAACCTCCTGGAACAGTTTATTTTATTAGCCAAAGGTACCAGTGGCTCAGCCCTCACTGCTCTCATAAGCCAGGTGTTGGAGGCTCCTGGAGTATATGTTTTTGGAGAACTGCTAGAGCTGGCCAATGTGCAGGAGGTAAGAGTGGTTTCCAAACAATTCTCTGTCTTCTTTGTTCCAAGCCTTTCTATGATTCTCCATGTTTCCAAGGAATTTCAGTGTTAAAGTATCACAAACCTGTGAGGTACCCTGTTGAGGGAGGGATGGGAATTAGTGGGGCAGAGGAAGAGATTAAGGATGATGTCTTGGGCTCCTTTCAATAAGTATTTTCCTCTCAACTTGGGTAAAATTAGATTGGGTTGCCAATAATCTGAAAGATAGTAAAAAATTGAATTGATCCTGATAAATTAAAAAAGTAGTGCTATAAGCATGGACTGATGTTTACTAGGGGTAGTTTCAGGCATTCTTAGGGATAAAAAACCTCCAGTGCAATATAGATTAGGAAGATTGGTCAGGGACATACATAGCAGAGACTTACTGTTGTTGAACATGAGATCGACATGAATAGGAGTATATTGTTCCTGTGGAAGAGGGCAATGTTGTGCTAAAGAAGACCTGTTAAAAGATATGACATGAAAAGCTGGGAATTAATCCATTTTGCTTTATTTGCTTGCTTGTTTGATTGTTGGTATTTTTTTTTTTTCCTTTTTGCTTGGGGAGAGATGTAATGATTGTTGGTACTAAAGCCTTGGGTACCCAGTTTTGGTCATTGTGCCTGAGAAATGAGAAGATCTGTTGAAGAATGACCAGATGGAACAGAGATATGAAGCAACCTATACCTTTCAACCTCTGCTTCCCACTTAGGATGCTTTTATTTATTTATTATTTGAGAAAAATCTGTGAACATCTTTCTTGTTTGTTGCAGGGAGTGGTGCTCAGGAGCTTTTGGTGGGTTGGTGGGGCAGGTCCCCTTCCTCTTACCATCATAGGCTTCTGGCTGTGAAGATGGTGCTGGTGCTGTAGATGTCCACCATGCACAGATTTGGGTGGTGGCACTCCTTGTAGATCATATGCTAGATACTGCTTAGAGTGGCCCTGGTGTTCTTGTTGGTAGTGGTTTGCAAATAGGGGATGGCCAGCTTTCTGGGCAGTTCGTCATCTTCATGACCACTGTGACTCCTGCTGTCGGCTGCCAGCTCCACACCCACAGCCAGTTTTAACAGTAGTTGCAGTGAATCAGCCAGTTGTAACAGAAAGAGTAGTGGTCCTCAGGTTATTAGGCTTGGTGCTGTATGTCTGCTTATTCCTCTTTATCAGGAAACTGGAGCAGTTTCCCCACAGCCATCCATTGTAGATGCCCACACATGGCTCCTCTCCCTGTGATGGCCAGAGATAAAATGAGCCACTTTTACCTTTCAATTGTACATTTTTGTTTAATGTCAGTATTGCTTGCTAAACTGGCTCTTTTAGGATAAGGGTCAGGATAAGGGTCAGGATAAGATCTGTTGTGCTTACCATTGTTTCCTTAGAGCTGAATACATAGCCTAACACACAGTAGGCTTTCAGTAAAAATTTATCAGATGCGGAAAATGAATTCTCTGAGAGAGGTTTGAGAACTGGGTTGAAATGAACTGGGTTCATTTTTCAACAGAGGAGATAGCCAAGGAGTAATATGTTCCTTGAGGTTCATGACAAGCCTGAATGAATATGCCAAGTGGTTGTTTTATTTTTTTTTAATTTAGAGAATACTTTATTAGTTTTTATAATCAAACCCATATAGATAAGACCTTACATATTTAATACAGTGCATTACCCCTGTACAAATGGAAAAACAAATTAAGTTTAACGTTTCTAGACCAATATGGCTGTTAATTTCTGTACAATGCCAATTCAACACGTAAACTGGGATACTTTTTCCAAAGTTGACAGCACAGCTAAAGTTTCCAAAAATTCAAATTATATATATATGTGTGTGTGTGTGTGTGTGTGTGTGTATGTATATATATATATGTATATATATATAAAGACCAATAATAGCAGTATGTTATGCATCAGTAGCAGCAACAGCTTTTCCAGGTTCTGCGGTCATCTGAACAATATTATAGAGATATCAGCACACTCCATTAAAAAAAAAGGGGAGGGAGGGAGAGGTAAAAAAACAAAACCTCAGAAAACAGCAAAGTTCTGTTACTGTTGTGGTACCTGGCACCATTTTTTTTAAACTTCTGAGTCATCTGGAAAGAAAACATTCTAGAGTAACATCATTAAAAACAGCTCTGATAAAGCACAGTCACTACTACATATCATAAAACAGGTACAAGATATTTTGCATTCACAGAGGTATTATACAGTACTGTCCTACATCTATAATACTAGAGGATACAATTAAAAAGGCATTATTTGAGACTTCATTCTACTTTTCCAGCAGAGGGCCCAAAGGATGGTATGACACAGCTCTAAAGAAATGCACCTTCGTAAACAGGATTTCCTTTCATTCACGGCACAGTTCTAGGTATTCACTGCTCTTAATGAACCTAAGATAAAACTGTTAAAAAAAAACAAAAAGAAAAAGAAAGCTAGGGGGAAGGGGAAGGAACCATTGGATTCATACAAAGATAACTGAGTGGAGGCAAGCAAGACCCAGCCTAACTAGTATTTTACCAGATCTGTCATGTTTGAATGGTGAGAGCTCTGTGGGAAAAAGGAGACGCCAAGTAGCACTTCAAAGCTGCAGACCACAACCAAAACACAGCATCATTTCAAACAGAAGCAGTTGCTACAAATGGTTGTTTTGCAACTGTGGAAGGTTGGTTAAGAGGAGATAGATGATGGAGCTGCTGGCCGCGCTTGCTGTGGGTGGGGGTTGTGGCCCGAGCTTCGGGGCAGTCGCCATGTCCCGGGTTGTAGATGGCCCCGGCAGGCCCAACTCCAGGCCTCAGGACCCCTTGCTCCCCCTCAGAGACGTTCCCGGGTGCCAGCACCTCCCCACCAGCCCCGGCTCTCCCACCCACCCTTCCAGATTCTCCTCTTTTCTGGGGCCCCAGCGCTGGTCCTCTTGCAACCACCAAGGGACTTGAGCTGGGCCAACTGGGGGCCCAGCCTCGGGTGCTCCCTGTGGGCAGTTGGTGTCTGCAGTGCAACACCTGTGTGAGCCCGTTAGCTGTTCCCTGCAGCTCTGCCCTGCAGGGCCCCACCCTGGGCTCCCTTTAGCCCACAAGTCCCCTGCCAAGACCCTGGAGAGGGTGTGGCAACTCTTCCCAGGCAGTTCTGGGACACCCGTGGGTTTGTTTTTGTTTCAGATTTTTCAAGTTTAGGGATTCTGCTCTTCTGTGGTGCAGACACAACTCAGCTTCTTGTAATTGCAGATAGCTCGAAATGTCTGGGCATCAGGGGAAGGTTCCACTTGCCCTTCACACCTGTCTTGTGAGAGCCTAGACCAGGGGTCCTCAAACTTGTTAAACAGGAGCCCAGTTCACTGTCCCTCAGACCGTTGGAGGGCTGTTGGAGAGTATGGGGCACATTCCACACATGCGCACTGTGGGCCCAGGACTAGTCCTGGCTGCTAAGCAGGACAGGCAGCAGCAGCAAAAATAATAAGAAAAAAAAAAAAGAGGAGATAGATGAAATTAAAGCCAAAAGACCTTATTGAGTTAGGCCAGTGGGAGAAGTTTGGGAGTATTTGCTCTAGAGAAAGTAGTCTGTTCCAGCTAGTTTTGTAATTGTCTGTCTGAAAGATGGGGGCTAGATTTGATGGTCTTTACCAGGTCTCTACTACCTTTGATTCAGGGATCTCAGGAGGTTCATAATAACCTCAGAAAGTAGATTGAGGTAGTAGGATTCTGGAGTTCTCATTGGGGTGCTTGGCAAATTGCCTTTATCTTCCCACACTTTGTGTTTTTCCCTATGTGAGCTCAGAATAAGCAAGTTGCTGTTCAGTGATCTGAAATTATGAGTGCAGTTCTTGGAATCTTTTTTTAAAAATGGCTAAAATTAAGTAGTATTGCTATTATTGTCTGCAGAATTCCACTTGTTATTCCTGTTTAGACTTTACTGAGTGTGGTAAATTGGAAGAGTATTTAGGAGCATGTTTGTGAGTCAAGAAAACCACCCAGTTAAGGTAATTGACAACAGAGCAGCTCTGGGCAGAACAGTGGCTCTTTCATTTTCCTTCTACAGATGGCTCTCTGCCATCAGTATCAGTGAAGAGTAAGTAATTTTAATGAAAATTTTTATTTGGGGCAGTGTGATATCCTGGTTTCCTGTCCCAGCCTGGCTTTCTGTCATACCTTATGCTGTGCTAATCTCTCCCAGGGTTCATAGTCCACATGTAGTCCTGAAACTTGGAACCAACCCTAAGCTTTGTTCAGTTTGGGTTGATAGTGGTTCATGCTGTACCTGCCAAGCTTGTGTGTAGACAGGGCTGCTTCATCTTTGTTTTAATGCAGAGGAACTCCTGAGAAAACTTGAACTGCTTCCAGTGCTTAATGCTTAATACTGTGTTTGTGTGGGGAGAGAGAGAAGCAGTTACTTGGGCATGCTATGTGTAGTATAAAACATAACCCTAAGTGAGAAAAATTAAATTTGGGGCTTTAATAATTTTATTTATCTTTTCCTAAAGAATCAGAGAGTTGGAATGGACCTCAGGGGCCAACTAATCAAACAGTTCACAATAAATGGCCATGGCATCTTTGGGACATGATCACCTGTTCCCTGTTTGAACACTACAGTGATTGGTAGACAACTTGATCTGTCGTGAACTTTTTTTTCCCCTTCTCAGCTTGCAGAAGGAGCTAATGCTGCTTATTTGCAGTTACTGAACCTGTTTGCCTATGGAACATACCCAGATTACATAGGTGAGTTGGTTAAGATTCTTTAAAAGACTTGTCTTAATGATGTTGCTCAGTTTGGAGATCATTGAGGTTTGAATATAAAGCCTGGGGGTGGAGGACTTCTTGACCTGGCTGTTTCCCATTTTACTGTGCTCTGTAGGTAAGCTCACAAAAGGAATTTCCCTCTTACCTTTTATTTTCCAGTGGGTAAAATGAGAACTGAGTGTATACTCTTCCATAAATGTAGGCCTTGTTTTTATTTTTCAGATGGGATTTTTTTTTTTTTTTGAGGCAGAGTCTTGCTTTGTTGCCCAGGCTAGAGTGAGTGCCATGGCATCAGCCTAGCTCACAGCAACCTCAAACTCTTGGGCTCATGCAATCCTGCAGCCTCAGCCTCCCGAGTAGCTGGGACTACAGGCATGTGCCACCATGCCTGGCTAATTTTTTCCATATATATTAGTTGGCCAATTAATTTCTATTTATAGTAGAGATGGGGTCTCACTCTTTCTCAGGCTGGTTTTGAACTCCTGACCTCGAGCAATCCTCCCGCCTCGGCCTCCCACAGTGCCAGGATTACAGGCATGAGCCACCGCACCTGGCTGTGGCATCAGCCTAGCTCATAGCAACCTCAAACTCCTGGGCTCAAGCAATCCTCCTGCCTCAGCCTTCCGAGTAGCTGGGACTACAGGTGTACGTCACCATGCCCCGCTAATTTTTTCTATATATATTAGTTGGCCAATTAGTTTCTTTTTTTTATTGGTAGTAGAGACAGGGTCTCGCTCTTGCTAAGGCTGGTTTCGAACTCCTAACCTTGAGAGATCCGCCCGCCTTGGCCTCCCAGAGTGCTAGGATTACAGGCGTGAGCCACCGCGCCCGGCCTTTTTTTAATTTTTTTTTTTTTTTTTTTGAGACAGGGTCTCACTTTGTTGCCCAGGCTAGAGTAAGTGCCGTGACGTCAGCCTAGCTCACAGCAACCTCAAACTCCTGGGCTCAAGCAATCCTCCTGCCTCAGCCTCCCAAGTAGCTGGGACTACAGGCATGCGCCACCATACCCGGCTAATTTTTTCTATATATATTAGTTGGCCAATTAACTTCTTTCTATTTATAGTAGAGATGGGGTCTTGCTCTTGCTCAGGCTGGTTTTGAACTCCTGACCTTGAGCAATCTGCCCGCCTCGGCCTCCCGGAGTGCTAGGATTACAGGCGTGAGCCACCGCGCCCGGCCTTAATTTTTATTTATTTGTTTTTTGAGATGGGGTCTTGCTCTGTCACCCGGGCTGGAATGCAGTGGTGCTGCAGCCTCAAACTCACTGCAGCCTCAAACTCCTGACCTCAAGTGATCCTCCTGCCTCAGTGTCCTGAGTAGCTGGGATCATGCCTGGCTCAGATGAGATTCTTGAGAACTGGTATTTGCAGGGCACTTGGAGTGCTGTGAAATGTCAGATACCTACTTGTAACATATCTCAGTGTTGTAAATATTATCAAAATAATAAATAATATCACCATATTGAAGAAAATTTGGAAAATAGATTTTTAAAAAGTCACTCATAGTTGTACCTCCATTTAATACCATTATCCTTAGGGTGCTGGACTTTATGCTTGTGTTTTCTATTACATAGGTGTAATGAGATTATCCAATTTTATGTCTATTTCCTACTTATTTCATAAGCATTTATCCATGTTTTAAGTCTTGTAAGACTCTTTTGTAGGGCATTTGAGTCATTTTAAATTTGAATCTTAAATATCAGGAATGAGGTACTTGAATGTCCAAACATTAACTTACCTTCCACTCAAACAATTTTTTTCTGGCTCTCCTAGTTTTTTTTTTTTAGTGGTATGACAGTAGCCTGATACTCAGGGGGTTCCTTGCTATATCCCTAACTACTCACTGGTCATATCTACTTATTCTGTGCTGCTGTCACACTGGACAGTTTGCCACTACCTGATACACATTTTTTCTGATCTTTGCTTTATTCCAATGAGTGTGTCCTCTGTTTCCATCCTCACTTACCAAACAGGCAGCATTGCACAGACTCTGGAGCCAGAATGACTGCGTTTATGTTCTAGCTTCATTTTCTTAGTTGTGTGTCCTTTGGCAAATTAAATAATTTTATATGCCTCAGTTTCCTTATCTGTAAAATGGGACTAATAAGTCCCATTTTATATATAATATAAATTCATTATCCTTTACCTACACTCATTGAGGCTAGATGTTTCAGAATTTAGAATTTTGGTGACTTTAAAAAGGTAATATGATGCATATGCCTTTTTATGTAACATTCCCAGAGAGGTGTGGGCAGCATCTGTAGCTAATTATATTCATAATTTTACAGCAAAACAAGTGAAGGTTCACAACTAGTGGAATAAAAAGCCTGCCTCAGTTCAGGTCAGGAATGAATTTCAGGTTAACAAAAAACAATCAGCTTGGATTCAGCTTTTTTTTTTTTTGAGACAGAGTCTCGCTTTGTTTTCCCAGGCTAGAGTGAGTGCCGTGGCGTCAGCCTAGCTCACAGCAACCTCAAACTCCTGGGCTCAGGCAATCCTCCTGCCTCAGCCTCCCAAGTAGCTGGGACTACAGGCATGCGCCACCATGCCCGGCTAAGTTTTTCTATATATATTAGTTGGCCAATTAATTTCTTTCTGTTTATAGTAGAGACTGGGGTCTCACTCTTGCTCAGGCTGGTTTCGAACTCCTGACCTCGAGCAATCCACCCGCCTCAGCCTCCCAGAATGCTAGGATTACAGGCAAGAGCCACCGCGCCCGGCTTGGATTCAGCTTTTTAGAATCCAAAATTATGGTTAAGGGATTGAGGACACTTGGAATCTATCTTGTAGGGTTGTTGTGAGGATTAACTGGATGTGTGTATGTACATCTGGATTTGTATATGCATTCACACACCATAAAGTTCGCTGTATATGTTACCTGAGGCTACTGCCCTTGCTATTGTTATCATTACTACTATTGTTAAAATTTTGCCTATTCCTCAAGGCTCATCTCAAACTCCATCTCTTCCACAAAGTCTTTCTTTTCATCTATACCTCCCAAATGAGATTGTATTCTCTCTTTCTTTCTCTTCCTCCCCTCCTTCTCTCCACCTCTCCCCTTCTTCCCCTTCCCCTCTTCCCTACAATAATTTGAACCCTTCTTCTGATAGTTCTGCCTTGCATTTGTGGCTATTGAAACATCTTATTGTAAGACTGAGGACAAGTCCAGGGCCATTGAGTTGCACAGCCCCAGGTGGTTGGTTTCCTTGGAGTTGTGCAGCACAGCTGCCCTGACAAAGCCTATCATATTCATCTTTTTTTTTTTTTTTTTGAGACAGGATCTTACTCTATTGTCAAGGCTAGAGTATAGGGGTGTCATCATAGCTAATTGGAGCCTCCGACTCCTGGGCTCAAGCAATCCTCCTGTCTCAGCCTCCCGAGTAGCTGCAACTACAGGCACACACTACCACGCCTAGCTAATTTTTTTATTTTGTAGAGATGGGGTCTTGCTGTTGCTCAGGCTGGTCTCGAACTCCTGGGCTCAAGCAATCCTCCCGCCTTGGCCTCCCATAGTGCTAGGATTACAGGAGTGAGCCACCGTGTCCAGCCCATATTCATACTTGATTTGCTTCAAGACAGAGCATCACACATGACAGATGCTCAATGAGGATGTGTTGAACTTAATTGAATGTCACAAAGGACACAGATAGTACTCTTTAAGATAATTGTCACATCATTTTGTTTGTTCATGCCTGGCTTTTCAGGAGACTAAGTGCCTTGTGTATAGAGACTGAATCTCTTTATCTTTGGAAGTACAGGGTCTTCCAGAGAAGACAGAAGGTGCTCACAGACTATTTGTCCAGTGAATAAGTGCAGAGTCATGACAGTGATTCAGTAGTAGAGTTGGTTTGGGGAGTTGGTGAGCTTATTCCATAAAAGAAATCCTAATTTTATTTTGTATCTTGATTTTTGTGGTGGGTGGGACTGAGCAGCCAACAAGGAGAGCCTGCCAGAACTGAGCACAGCTCAGCAGAACAAGCTGAAACATCTTACCATCGTGAGCTTGGCATCGAGAATGAAGGTACGGACTTGAAACCCTTCCTGTTTTCCTCCTCTCCCCAAGTCAAGTGTCTCATTGGCATCAATGAGGGAACTCCCAGCTACACACAATAGTCACATCATGAATGCATAACATTTGCTTGGCAAAGGAAAAAAGAGGAAAAGATAATTAAAATGGTATAGACAATTACTTTCTATTTCATATAGGAAAAGTAGTGATTATGAATTAGCAGGTCTTAGTTCTGGCATGTCATGGTGCCTCCTGTGGTGGGAGCATTTGCCTTGCTAATGGGAAACTGCTATTTAAAGATAGACATTTTTTTTAAACAGCAAGGTATCTCAAGACAAGTTAATAACTTCATCTGTTGCTCAGTGTGCAGTGGACTGTGCCCATGCTGAGGAAGAATTTGCTATGTTGGAGTTACTGAGAGGTAGATTTTTAATATTCTACCTTTCTCAGGGATTTTTAAGATTACTCTAATTGGAATTTTGCCTTATGTGCTAACTTTAGACCCTACCCTTCTATAAGATACCAGCTAATCTACTATATCTCCAAGTTCTCTGCCCCAGTTGGTACAGTGGTCCTCAAACTTTTAAAACAGGGGGCCAGTTCACTGTCCCTCAGACCGTTGGAGGGCCATTGGAGAGTGCGGCGCACATTCCACACATGCGCACTGTGGGCCCGGGACGAGTCGGCTGCTAAGCAGGACAGGCAGAGGTGGCAAAAACATCTGGTGGGCCAGATAAATGTCCTCGGCGGGCTTCATGTGGCCCACCGGCCATAGTTTGAGGACCCCTGGTTAGAATAAGCCTTGCAGTCAGCTGCTTGTAGTTATTAATAACGAAGGTCCAGATTTGGTTAATTTATAGTTGATTTTGGCTGTTTACCTAATCCCAGCCTAAGTGTCTTAAGTTTTAGTGGGACTATGCCTTTGAAAAAGTTTTTTTTTTTTTTGTATTTCTTCTCTGTGATACAGCTTGAAAATATACATTTGTTCTTGGATTGGCTTTTCAATTGCTAAAATCATTTTGCCTAATCTAGTCATAAATTTCTGATTCTCAACCTGGCATTTCAGGCAGGCCTGTTTTGTTGGGAAATGAAGACCTGACTTTTTTTCTTGTCTTGATCATGGACTTCTCAAGTGTAGTAAAGAGTAGGAGTGACCTGTTTTTTTATTTCTGTAACCTGTCATTGTAAGCCCACCTGCTGCCCCTGGATATGACACCTTTAGCCATAAAAAACCCTTCTAGGTATATTTGCTGTTACTCTCTTCTCTGTACATATCTTCCTCCTGTCTGTTCGTACAGATTTGATCACTATTAATTTCCAAACTGGTAGTCATGTGTCAGAGGATTTGCATCCTTGCAAATTATATATTTAGATATCTTATTATATTATAAGATATATATTATATATTTAGATATCTTATTAATTATATTAGTATATATTATATACTAGATATATATTATATATTTAGATATCTAAATATATTTAGATATCTAATTATATATTAGATATATATATTATATATTTAGATATCTTATTATCTTGGAGTCATGCAGAATATTGGTACAGCCCATTAAAGAACCATAGTTGGGGAATTAATACTGGTTGCAAGAGTGAGAAAACAAATGTAAACTTCAGGATGACCTCTGAGCTGGAAGTTCCCACTGGGCACCTGTAGATGGAAGTGCTGGTCTGAAAGTTTTTTGCTTGTACTCTGCTGTGTGAGCAGACAATTCTTTCTTATAGTGTCTGGGATCTATTGGTGGTTTATGATGATCTGGCATTTTATGCAAAGTCTACAAGCTTCCAGAAGGTGGCAGAGTGGCATATACTGAGCATTTCCCTTTCTCTCCTCTGGAAGGAGTTTTTAGAGTCTCTAAGGGTGCTCCAGCACATGATAGCTAAAGTTCAGGAGGGAAAGTTCAGGAGGCAGAAAACCAGGAGGATGCTTTCTTATATGCTATGGTCTTGTTTGGGTCTCATAGGTCTCACAGTTCACTTATCCATCTTTTGTTGCCCCAGATATTAATAATTACCACTAGTCTGCATGTCCCAAGCCAGAGGCAGCTGTTGGCTATGTGGGTAATACCTGCATTTTCATTAATGCTTGCCAGATGGTTTTTATAACGATCACATGGCCTTATCTGCAGTGTATCCCCTACTCCGTGCTGCTGAAGGACCTGGAGATGCGGAATCTCCGGGAACTAGAAGACCTCATCATTGAGGCTGTCTACACTGACATCATCCAGGGCAAGCTGGACCAGCGAAACCAGCTGCTGGAAGTGGATTTCTGCATTGGCCGTGACATCCGAAAGAAGGATATCAATAATATTGTCAAGACCTTGCATGAATGGTGAGGCTGAAAGAAGGAGAAGAATATTTAGCATGTCCTTTGTGTCTCTGCTTGTAAAAATGTGATCTCTTGGTGTCAGCTGAGGGTTTCGGGAGCTAACTTGTGATTGCCTGGGAGCCGGGGCCTTGGGACAGTAAGCCAGAGAGTGGGGCTGCACTTGTGATTATAGCTGTGTGGAGACAGGAATCACTTCAGGCCTCCTGGCACCTTGGTTGTAAAATAGTTGTTGTCTTAAATGCAGCTGGGGGCTATTTAATAGTGGGCTGTAAAATGCCCAGGGTTAGCAGGTGAAGTCTCTGCATCCTAGCTGTGTGATGCCAATCCTACACTTTCCAAACTCAGAAAGGTCAGTTTTAGAAGATTCTTTGGGTAAGAGAACCCATGTTCAGAGTCAGTAACATATTGGGTTAGTGTTTGTAAAACACTGTGAGGGATATTGAAGACAAGGAATGGGTTATTTTAATTTGGAACACAGACACACACAGAATATTTGATAACTGTATTTTGGTTTATAAAAAGAATTGGGACATTTGTGGGTCCTCTCTTTTAATGGAATTTGTCATTTGCAAGAGCTGTCACACATTCTACAAAGATTTATTATGGAGTGATTTAAATGACTTGGGGCTTGTAAAGCCAGATAGACTTAGGTTTGAAGGAGGGCCAGGATTAGAGTATAATAGGAGGTGAGGAGAGTGTTCCCAGGCAGGCACATGGCATGTTGGAGGTTCTGAAGCAGGGCAGGCAGGCTTTGTGCAGAGGGAGAGGGAAATTGTTTTCTCTAAAACCAGTTGAATCTCTGGCACATCCAGCCCAGCTTTGACTCTCTAACGCCCCCTGAGGATCCCTTACTGAAGCTGCTATTAGACCCAGGGCATGTCCTGCCCACTCCTTGCCCCAAGTTCTGTCCCAAGTGTGGCCCCAGACACCTTCCCTTTACAACATCTGACACAAACAGAAACTTTAAAAAGATATGGTAAAACAAATTAGAATAAACAGGAAATAAGCTTAGAAAATATGGCTGGGTACAGTGGCTCACACCTGTAATCCCAACACTTTGGGAGGCCAGTGCAGGGAGGATTGCTTGAGCCCCAGGAGTTTGAGGCTGCAGTGAGCTGTGATCACATCACTATACTCCAGCCTAGGTGATAGAGCGAGACCCTGTCTCTTAAATAAAAATAATAAAAAAAAAGAAAATATGTCTAATGAGAAAATAGCCTGGCATACAAAATCTAATTTATGGTCGTACTAAAGTTGGCTGTCCTATTCTGTTTTTGAGATGGCCAACACAGTTTTCACATCTGCAGTCATTTCTTGTTTTTGACCCACCAATATGTTTTGACCCAGAGGTGCCAGACTAACACCCTTATCCCAGGACTTACCCTGTTGCCCAGGCTGCAGTACAATGGCATGATCATAGCCCACTGCAGCCTGAAACTCCTGGGCTCAAGTGATCCTTCTGCTTCAGCACTACAGGTATGCACCGCCACACTGGGCTAATTTTTAATTTTTTTGTAGAGGTGGAGTCTTGCTGTGTTGCCCAGGCTGGTCTAGAATTCCTGGCCTCAAGCCATCCTCCTGCCTTGGCCTCCCAGAGTGCTAGGATTACAGGTGTGGGCCAGTGCACTTAGCCTACTAGTAGAGATTCTTAAAACTCATGTTTAGGCACTGGAGATAGATTGAAACAAAATTGTTATGTAGAAAGGTACCACAAATGTGGCAAAATGTTTACAACTATTAGATCTTAAGTGGCAGGTATGTGAATATTCATTCCATTATTTTTTAACTTCTTTTGCTTTAAAATTTTCAAAGTAAAAGGTGGGGAAAATAAATCAATGAGGGGTATGGCAATTAGGAAGTAACTTAAACTTATGAGAAAGGGGGCAATCTCTAAAATAGGATACTTTTAAAAAATGATTTTTTTTCTGTTGAGAAAAATGATTATTTAGTGCCATGTAAAATCTCTCCTTTAATCTTACATACTGTAGAATCATTTCCCATGTGATACAAAGGTTAGAAATTAAAGCTGTATTCCAAGAAACTACCCCCAAGCCACAATATTTATCTCCTTATATCCTGTGGTATGTATTTAGAAATGGTTGTCTTTTGGAAGGAGTTAAGGGGTGAGAGCCGTGGCAGAGGGAGTATTAAAGGAAGTCCCTACAAAGTGCTGGGGAGGGCTGGTGGGAAGGGGGATTTCTGAGGCTGGAAGAGAATTCCGAGGCCTTTCTGCAGCTTAGGGCTGGTTTTATCCTTTGTAGGTGTGATGGCTGCGAAGCAGTTCTGCTGGGCATCGAGCAGCAAGTGTTGAGAGCCAACCAGTACAAAGAGAACCACAACCGAACTCAGCAGCAGGTAGAGGCAGAGGTAAGGAAGGAAGGGAATGTTTGTTTTCTCTGCAGGGTGTACCCGTTTATTCCTTTGCAGTGTTTCTGTGAATCTTGGTGTTGGTGAAACAAGTGGTCACCAGTAAACAAGCACTAGGCTAGATGCTGTGATGCAGAGATAAGTATGACACGTGGCTCCTGCTCTTGGTGTTCTCCATCTCCTTTCTGATTCCTCTCTGCCCAGGGTGATCAGGCTTGGAGAACAGAGAATGTTGTAGTTTCAGTACACATGCACTTTGCAGCTGTAGAGCAAAAGAAAACAAGTTTGAGAATGGCTAGAGGGATGGTAGTTACTGGTGGAGTGGAGGGAGGGGTGACATCGGGCTTCAAGGCCTGGTGATGTTTTTACCTCTTAAGTTGTGTGGCACATAGTTGTACATAGTGTTCATTTTATTCCTCTTCTCTAAACTGTGCCTGCTCATTATAAACTTTCAAAATGCATGATATATTTCATACTCAAAAAAGAAGAAAGGGATAAAACGTGTTGGATGAGATGCAAGTGAAGATAAGAGGGTGTGGTTTTAGTGACACATGGTTGTTCAGGACACTCTTAGTCTCCTGGATAGATGCAGGCTCCAGCCTTTGTGTTATGGGCATTTGTTTGTGTTAGCATTGGCAGTCCTTTTCTTTTTCTTTCTTTCTTTTTTTTTTTTTTAGAGACGGGGTCTCACTCTTGCTCAGGCTGGTTTCGAACTCCTGACCTTGAGCAATCCACCCGCCTCGGCCTCCCAGAGTGCTAGGATTATAGGTGTGAGCCACCGCACCCGGCCTGGCAGTCCTTTTCTATAATGGGTAGGGCTTAAAGTGGTAATGTTATTTAATGAGTTTTAAAAATCAGGTGTCCCAGAGTGTGGCAGAGTGGGTCCCAGAATTCCAGCTAAGGAGCATAAGAAATGAGTATATGTGCCTTTCAAAGGGGGATTTGTGAAATTTGGTGAGTTCCCCTACACTGGTATATGTACTCCTCGAAAATAAAGCCTGTATCTTATTTGTCTTCGTAAGACCAGCCCCTCGTCCCTTAACCCATAGTAGGTACTCAAACGTTGAACTGAGTGTTTCTGGCACACCATGTAAGTGTGTCAGTGACTGCTGAGCTGTGCTTTTCATGAGCTAGAGCTAATTGATTTTGAATATACCCCCCCCACACACACACACCTTACATACATACACTCCATCAATGTTCAATGCATGGTCCATTTTTAATCCTACTTCCAGCCAAGAAAGTATGAGCTACATTTAGTTTAACATTAGCCAAAAGCAAAGACAATTAGGAAGATTATCCTCCTGCTTCTCTAATAGGCTGTGCAATCACATTCTTGGTGATGGTGGCCTCTTCTCTGACCTGGGATTGAGGTCTGAACAAAGTAGGAAGGGCTAACCACTCTACTTTCTGTGTCTTCTTTCCTATAAATCAGACCCTGGAAAAAATGAAGTTTGGAGGCTCACCACACTCCCTGCCTAACCTTGAGGTAGCCTGTGTGTAACCAGTAGTCTTTAACCTTGCTGGGGGCATTGAGAGGAGCCTGGTTGCTGCTGCTGACTGGTGTGATAGGTGGTAGATAGGCATTGTGGTCATTAACAAAGATGAATGATACTAGTTTTATTAGAGTTTTGAACTGTTCAAGTTTATGTCTGTGACAAATGGCATTGGACAAAAAAAGTTTGGCTAATGTTTGAGGCACACCCTGTAATTACACAAGAGTAGAGTTTTTACAATCATGGTTATTTAAAAAGAGATTGCACCAGCACACATGGATTTGTTATCAGCTTCCCACCAGTGGAAAACACAGCTACCCCTGCTGGTAGAGCCTGTTGCTGCTGGCAGGTGGTGGTAAGGATTTCAGTTTAAGAAAAACAAATCTGAGGAAAAGGCCAAGGCCATCACCACCACCAATTAAAACAATCTCTTGACTTAATAGTCTTCTGGAAAATCTGGAACAGATGAATATGGGCATAGGGAGAGAGCATGGTCAAAGCTCAGAGCCTTGTTGGTTTTCCCATGCCATGAATGTATGGTCTAGCTACTCAGTGTAGGGTGCTGATCGTGCCCTTCTTGAGTCACTTGGAAGGTATTCATCAAATAGTTAACTGACTTGAAAAGAAAATAAATCTACAAAGAACAAAAGTAATTTGTCATATTCTGCTTGTATTTTTGTTTCTGTTACCCTTGGCTTAGCATTTTTAGCCATTTTCTCAACTGAGTTGGTGATCTTTTCTTTATTCTTCAATTAGATCACTGTTCTTAGAGTGAAAAACTCTATATCCCCCCTCCTCTCAATCTTATAACAGCATCTTTCTTCTGCTGGGTTGTAGCTTCAAGAGCCCTCCTTAATGAAGTCAGCCCTATCACAAACTGCCTAAGAGTAATCTCTCCTTTAACCTTTCTTAGAAGTAACACATATTATTGAGTTATAGTTCCAGCTTACCTGGGGGAGACAGAACAACAATAACATTACGAGCTGTCTGATTATCTCTGAGCAGGCACTCTGGAGGGGAGGTAAAAATTAGTCATAGCATCACAAAGCACCTCTTAATTTAAATTTGATTTTAGAACATATTTTTCTTTATATTTGCATGTGCCTATGTCTGATATTCTATGGAATGTTAATATATAGGTATTGCTACATTTACAAAATAGGCTATGTTCCAGTCATGTAGGTAATAAAGCCTTATTAGACAAAGTAAGCTCTGTTTTCCATTACATGGAAAATCCCCCAGGAGTTAAGTTAGTGACAGCCTTGGGGTTTGTTGGCTTATAGTACACCAAAAGTATGCCTCCTGGTACCTCTTGGAGAGGGGAGCTCTCCATCTCCCAGTTCTCCTTTTCTTTGTAGCACTTTTCCAACAGTGGACTGTCTTTCCTGTTGCCTGCCTTTACTTTACCCCACAACTGAAGGATGCTTTCCTGCCGCAGGAAGCTCTTCACACTTCCTTTTGCCTAAATATTTAAGGCCTCTCATAGAGCTAGGCTGCATTTTTGCTGGCAAGCAAAATCCTACTTGAAAATTCCTGAGGCCCATATTTTAAGGAGCTTGGCAAACTCTAGGTCATCTGGGAGTAAGTGGGATGGTGAGGGCCTGTAAGCCAGCCTACAGAAGGAAGAAAGTCAGAAGGGACCAGACCAAATTTAGGCCAAAGAAGACAAGCATGTGGGGATGATACTTGTCATCAATTGAAGGATGGCTCTCTGGAAGAGGAATTAGACTTCCTAAGAAAGTCTACAAGACTGAAACAGGTTCAGTCGATGGACCTACTTGGTCAGCCAATCTGGAGTCCTGAAAGGAGCTAGCCACACTTATACCTACCCAGCAATTGGAAGAAGGTTGACGCTTAAGATTCCCTTCAATTATGAGAGTCTGTCATTGGTTCAGTCTCCTTTGTGAGTTTTGTGTATTTAAAATGTCTAACAATAAAGCTGACTTGAACAAGGCATCTCTAATAGAACCAGTGTGAGGGCCACAGCACTCCCCAACCCAGGCCAACTCTTTTTTTTTTTTTTTTTTTTGAGACAGAGTCTCACTTTCTTGCCTAGGCTAGAGTGAGTGCCGTGGCGTCAGCCTAGCTCACAGCAACCTCAAACTCCTGGGCTCAAGCGATCCTCCTGCCTCAGCCTCCCGAGTAGCTGGGACTACAGGCACGAGCCACCATGCCCGGCTGATTTTTATATTATATATATTAGTTGGCCAATTAATTTCTTTCTATTTTTATGGTAGAGACGGGGTCTCGCTCAGGCTGGTTTTGAACTCCTGACCTTGAGCAATCCGCCTGCCTCGGCCTCCCAGAGTGCTAGGATTACAGGCCTGAGCCACCTCGCCCGGCCCAGGCCAACTCTTTGTGGAGGATAAAGGGCTTATTTCCTAGCCTTAAGAGACACTTGCCCAGGAAGCCCTCTTTTCCTCTATGGGTTGTTTACCTTATGCCTCAAAGTGGTAACAACTGTAGAGCACTCAGATTTGTTGGTAGTCTTCTTGAAGGGGCGAGACATGTACACCTGAAACACAAAGGAAAGACAGTGGTATAGGAGGTGACTAGAGAGTGAGAGGAACTGCCAGGCAAGTGCAGGTTGAAGAGGGGCAGGTCAGTGTGGGTGGGAGTGGTTGGACAGGTGGTGTGGAAGAGGTGCTGACTCTCCAGACAGGGCCAGAGGGGCTGAGGATGAGTTGTCCCCTCCTTGGGGTGCATGAGAAACAGAAAGGCAGAGATGAAGTGAATGATTCCAAGTATGATGCGCTGCACTAGTGTGGCATGTGTTAAAGAGTGGGGAAGGAAGGTACCAGATCTTGAGTGGTGTTTCAGAGCTAGAGAAAACCAAGTTTTTCCCTGGGTCAGGTTTCATTTCTTTTTCTTGTATACCAGGGTCACTGAGCACCCAAAAGAGCCTTTTGAGAGAGCAGTTTCTACAAGAGAAAACTGCTTAAAGAAGTATAAATAGGCTGGGCACAGTGGCTCACGTGTAATCCTAGCACTCTGGGAGGCCATGGTGGGCGGATTGCTCAAGATCAGGAGTTTGAAATCAGCCTGAGCAAAAGCGAGACCCTGTCTCTACTAAAAATAGAAAGAAATTAATTGTCCAACTAAGAAATTAATTGTCCAACTAAAACATATAGAAAAAATAGCCGGGCATGGTGGTGCATGCCTGTAGTCCTAGCTACTTGGGAGGCTGAGGCAGAAGGATCGCTTGAGCCCAGGAGTTTGAGGTTGCTATGAGCTAGGCTGATGCCATGGCACTCTAGCCTGGGCAACAAAGTGAGACTCTGTCTCAAAAAAAAAAAAAAGTATAAATAGGCATTTGAATGAAATGGGAGACTGTCCATGCTTCTGTCTGCTTAATTGCTCAAAAACTTTTGATAGGATCGGTAATCAAAGGCTTTTACATAGAATTGAGTCACTGTGAGATGGGGAGGCTGCGTTATTATGGTGGGGAGTGATAGTATAGACAGCAAGCAGAGGATCAATAAGCTTCCTGTGGATGGAGAGCACAGGCTCCGTCAGGAACTAGAGTGAGAACTGTAAGTTTATGTTATAGTAAAGGAAAACGACATTGGAAATGTTGAACTTGAAAAGATGAAGAATATATATAGCAAAAGAGTGAAACAGCAAAGCGTTGGGGGTTGTTTGCTCTGGTTGGTTGCTAAGAGGTGGTGAAGATGCCATACGCTGAGTTTGCTCCTTGGCAAGCAGATCAGCTACTCGCCTCTCAGCCCAGCCACAGATGCTCTGAATATGTAGCTAGCCCAAGTCACCTAGGCCACCATAAAAAGAGAAATGCCTGTTGTTACTTTCTGATAGGCCAGTGATGAGTTTGTGCTACAGAAACACAAGTGCAACAGATTGAACATATGTCCATTATTTAGGGATTGATTAAATGCTTTTTTCTTACACATGTAGGAGTTATGAGAACGTCAGTAAATCTAATATATATTAAATGAAAGAATCAATATAGAAAACTATTTGTAGTATAAATTGATTTAGTAAAAATTATTACACAACTTGAGGTAATAAGGCTATTGTTTATCAGCCAAGGTGAAATTAAGGACATTTTTTTGGTTTTATTTTTTAAAAGTTTTTTTCTTTTTCTTTTTTTTTTTTTTGAGACAGAGTGTTAGTCTGTTGCCCTCGCTAGGGTGAGTGCTGTGGTGTCAGCCTAGCTCATAGCAACCTCAAACTCTGGGAGGAAGCAATCCTTCTGCCTCAGCCTCCCGAGTAGCTGGGACTACAGGCATGTGCTACCACGCCTGGCTAATTTTTTCTATATGTTTTTAGGTGTTCAGCTAATTTCTTTCTATTTTTTTTAGTAGCGACGGGATCTCGCTCTTGCTCAGGCTGGTCTCAAACCTCCTGAGCTCAAACGATCCA
This sequence comes from Microcebus murinus, assembly GCF_040939455.1. Classification (NCBI taxonomy): domain Eukaryota; kingdom Metazoa; phylum Chordata; class Mammalia; order Primates; family Cheirogaleidae; genus Microcebus; species Microcebus murinus. The sequence continues at coordinate 99,977,972 of NC_134111.1, forward strand.
CTTGCCTCGGCTTCCCAGAGTGCTAGGATTATAGGCGTGAGCCACCGTGCCCGGCCTATTTTTAAAATTTTTAATAAAGCTACTTTGCTAAATGGGAAAGGTAATTATTTGCTGGAAAGATACTATTTTTGTAAATATAGGCCTTGTAACAAAAACTTGTTAGTTTCCTAATGTCTTATTTGGTTAAAATTTTGTGAGCTTTTGGGGAAACTTTAAAACAGGTTCCCTCAGATAATATTTAAGTTCAAGGATCTTTTAATACTTTGGAAGTCAGAGGTAATTGACATGCGAAGAAATAAACTTAAGCCATGCTGTTACTTCTTATTAAGATTTTAGTTAATTTTCCTGATACTTAGCATATCAAACTTGAGAAGCCTTGGAATGTTATTTTATAAAGCAGTAATACCTGAGAAATCACATTTCTTAGTCTCTCCCTCAAGGCCATTAGGATATGCCTTGAAGTCAAACAAACAAACAAATAGTAACAAATACTCTTTTATAAGAGAAAGAGTGGTAAGCCAGCCACTTGCTTCAAATTCTTCACTCACTTACTCACCAATGATTTTACTGAACAAGAGATACCAAAGCAGCAGTGAGCCACCAAGAGGGTTGGGGGAGTCCCAGGTGGTGTTTTGCAGTCTGACAGGACACTGGATAAACTGCAGGCTTGACTTAGACTGCCCTCCATATTGACGGCCCCAGCCCATAGTCCTCTGTTGCTCTTTTAGAAAGGGTACAGTGTTGATTATGGTAACTATAGTTTGGAGCATGGCTGTTTCCCCCATCTCAAAACAATAACAACAAAAAACAACCTGTAGTCTAGGCAAGGTTGATTGTACAGATGAATCTGGCTTCACTCTAGGAACCTAAGTTTTTTTTTTTTTTTTTTTTTTGAGACAGAGTCTCGCTTTGTTGTCCAGGCTAGAATGAGTGCCGTGGCGTCAGCCTGGCTCACAGCAACCTCAAACTCCTGGGCTCGAGCCATCCTTCTGCCTCAGCCTCCCGAGTAGCTGGGACTACAGGCATGTGCCACCATGCCCGGCTAATTTTTTATATATATATCAGTTGGTCAATTGATTTCTTTCTATTTATAGTAGAGACGGGGTCTCGCTCTTGCTCAGGCTGGTTTTGAACTCCTGACCTTGAGCAATCCGCCCGCCTCGGCCTCCCAGAGTGCTAGGATTACAGGCGTGAGCCACCGCGCCCGGCCGGAACCTAAGTTTTGTCTCACTCTCATAGCATTGTTTCATCTCTGCATTTGGCTGTCTCTTACTCAAGATCCTGATTATTCTGACTGTTCAGAACTTCTGACCCTGACAACTCTTCTTGCTCTGTAGAAACCAGTCCTCCTGTGTCCCAGAGAACAGGGAAGCCCTCAAACAGGGAAGTCCCTTCACTTTCTTACCAATAAACATATGCCTCACTCTGCACCAAGTGTCTTTTTTTTTTTTCCTGCTAATGATTTTTTAAGAAGGCTAATATTTATTTGACTACACAACTCTTCCCTCCCACCTCTGTCCTCTTCCTGCTTTTCTTCCCCTTTTTCTTCTTTTCAACTTGCTGAAGAGCAAAGGTATGAAAGATCCATTAGAACTGGTGTCAGGGAATGTGTATATAAATAGGTACTCCTGGAGTACGTTGTTGGTAGAAGTGCAAATTGGTGCAATCACTTTTCAGAAGGCCATATAACAATACTGATTCAAATGTAAATTGTATGTCCACTTTGATCTGGAAGGTTCACTTCCAGGAGTATGTCTCCATAGATAGTCACAAAAGTTTGCAAAGGTAAACATAGAAGGCTGTTAATAGTAGCACTGAGAAACAAACTGGGAACCAAATTAAAAATTGGAGAACATTCATAATAGAGTAGTACACAGGTGTTACAGAGAATATGTGTTCTGACATGGAAAAATATTCAGGAGCTTCTTAAATGTTTGTGCCCTTTCTTCATTAAATGAAAAAAAGTAAGCTGCAAACAGTGTGATAGCATTTTGCTAGTTCTTTTACTACATTTTCTTCATTTATCACTTAGTTGGCTGAAGTTCAGCCCACAGAAGGAAGAAAGTCAGAAGGGACCAGACCAAATTTAGGCCAAAGAAGACAAGCATGTAGCATGATGATACTTGTCATCAAGTATCATCCCCACATGTATGATGATCAACTAGAGTAGAGTATCAACTCTACTTATTTATTCAGGAAGATTTCTTGAAGCTGTATTACTGAAGTTCTTGTGTAAATATTTGTGGTTTTATACGTGAATAACAGCTGAATATAGAATTCTTGGGTCACTCTTCCTTTTTCTGAGGATATTTTAATCACTACTTTCTTTCATCTTTGGTGTTGTTTCTTTTTGCCAAATGGTTTACTTCTTTATTTCCATGTCTTCCATGAGTAGTCCATGCTTGTTTCTCCTTACCTGGGTTCTGAAGATAATTTCAGATTTTCTTGCAGAGGATTTTAGCTTCCTCTCTGTGTGGCCCTATTATAGTGAGAGCAAGTTTTGGTGAGTTTCTGGTGCATATGGACTGAGCACACCAATTCTGTATCTCCCTCCAGGTTACCAACATCAAGAAGACACTCAAAGCCACGGCATCCTCCTCAGCTCAGGAGATGGAGCAGCAGCTTGCTGAACGGGAGTGTCCCCCTCATGCTGAGCAGAGGCAACCCACCAAGAAGATGTCCAAAGTGAAAGGTCTGGTCTCTAGCCGCCACTAGGGCCGGCTGGGGCAGCTGGCACTCACCAGGCCTGGGTCAGGTGGGGAGGGGACACCAAGGGCCTATTTCCTCCTCTCTCTACCTGCAGTGAGTTCCAGACCTGCCCACCCCCTCACCAGCGCCTCCCCACCCTGTTGGTACTGTTCCAGAAAACCGTTACTCCTCTCCCTCACCTACTTCCTCCTTCCCCAGTTGTTCCCTTCAGACTCAGGGGCTCCACTGATGCCATCCTAACAGGGTCAGACACTGCCCAGCTTCCCTTCAGGAGGTTCTTGTCTCTGTGTAAGGGCTTGTCTCCCTCCCAGTTTTTCTTTTGCTCCATGTCATTTTGTCAGGCTGGTCATAAGCCAGAGGCAGCTTTAACTGGCCCCCAGGGATGACTGCGAAGGAGACCCTTCCCTAAGTAAGGAAGGGAGTGTTCTTTCTCCAGCCCCACGTACCACAGTACCCAATGGTGCAGGCCATCTCTAGCCAGGTTTCAAATGCTTCATTTCCCCTCTCCTGCCTTATCCCTTGTTGGCAGCTCCAATTCAGGCCATGGAGGGATGTGATGCTGGGCTATGTTTACTAAACCTGCGGGTTTTCAGCCTCTTAAGCCCAGCTCTGATCTCTCATTAGTTGGGAGCACTAGGTTGACTAACCTCTGGTATCTGAGCAAAATGGAGGGTGCTGTGGGTTTGCTGGGTGGCAGAAGTTGTTCCCTTCAGCTTGTGTTCTTTGCTGGCTGCTCCTCCTGCTGCCTCTGACTACTCAGCCTTGTTTTTGGTGTGTAGGCCCCAGCTGCCCACTGGGGCCGTCTGCCAACACTTGCCCTCCCGAGACCTTTAATTCCTCCCGGCTGCACCTGGGGTGGGGATGGTGGTGCCGAGGCCCCTGTCTGGCGAAGGACCTGTTGCTGCTTCTGTCTCCTTCTTTCCATCCCTCCTTGGCTGATGCCCCAGAGCCCTCTGATGATGGCATTCTCCTGGCAAGAGAAAAGGACTTAACTAGACTTTCTGAACTTGAACAGTTTCAGGTTATATTTTAATTTTTTTTTTGTACAGGTTCTGATTCTAATACATTTCAACATGCTTTTCCCCCCTCGTGTCAATATTTGTTATAAACTCATCGCCGGGGACTTTTCACCTGGTTGGAGGGTGGCATGTGTGTATGTGTGTGTGTTTTGTTTTGTTTTTTTAAGGGGAGGTGGAGGTCCTGGACTGATATTAAAGTTCATTGAGGAAAAAGCACATTTTAGAACAAAAAAATAAAAGTGTAGATTTAATGTATGTGACTGTGGAGCATGGGGTGGCATAGCTGGTGGATCTTGAGGGGCTGGGATTAGGGTGGTTCAGGGAAATGTGATGCTATTTCAGTACCATGGTTAAAAAATGGAATTTTCCTTTTTCTAAAATGTCCAGCAACTGCCTACTGTTGATTGAATGTTAAAGTGTTCTTGTTTCCCTTTTAAGCTGGTCCATGTGCCCGAATAACATTATGCCCAACTGGAAAGTTAAGTTTAATTCCCAAAGTATGTTTCATGAAACCCCCTGTCAGAAACTCTGTGGAAAAGGGGTTCTGTTACATTAAATAAATTTGGCACTCCATGCATCCCATATCCTCATTGGAAATTCATTGTTAAGGTCTCCTAGAAGTCCTGTGTGAGGAAGCCTGTGCCACACTCATTTCGACACTAAATCTTTTCAGGGAATAACTAGTAGAACACATTTTGGGGAAATTTTGGGAAAAAGATATTTCTCAAAAACCCTGAACAGCTCCCAGCCTTATAGGTTTGTCCAACTATTCGTTCTAGACCTAAAATAGGCACACTTACTCTCAGCAATTGTCTTTCATCCAATAGATGAGGAAAGGCAGCTTGACTTGTATGAAATGTGTAACCATTTGTTCTTTGACTGTCCTAAGGAGCTATAGGGTCATCCTTTTCCATGGTTCTGTTGCTTCCTTAAAAATTATGATGGTTGCCGGGCATGGTAGCATGCAGCTGTAGTCCCAGCAGCTTGGGAGGCTTAGGCAGGAGTATCGTGAGTTTGAGGCCAGCCTGAGCAAAATAGCAAGACCCTGCCTTCCTCCAACCCTTCAAAAAACAATGATGACAATAATATTAATAACACATTTGTAAAGTGCTTTACAGAGGGTCTTCACATACAGTAAGTCATTCGGTCCCTTCCATGCAAACCATCTTCTGAGGTTGGAATGGGTAAGTATTATTAAAGTCGTCCTCACTATATATGAGAAAACCCTGCGTGTTCCTCTGAGGGCTCATCTTGCTTTTAACTGACCCCCTGCACAGCTCAGCATCTGCTTCCTAAACCCACCCATCCACTTGATAAGGAAGCAGAGAATATAGGATTGGAGGCTCCAGAAATTGTGGGAACAGTGGCCCAGCCAGGATGTTCACTGTTCCACTGGAATTCTGGTAGGAGGTCTGGCCTCTGAGCTCTGTAGTTTCCCATCTGGCACACTGTGATAGCTGCGCTCAGGTCTGAAATGTGCAGAAGTGTTTTATACACAAATACAGCGTTCATAGGAGATGTCCTCATCAACAGTGAGATATCTTAGGTTGGGAAGGAGACACTGTGGTATTAAACAGAATTAGCTCAGTGGCAGTGCCTTTAGGCTGGCTCAAGCCACCTTCTTTAACTTTGAGCTTTCTGCCTGAAGCCCTTTTTGGTTTTTACTGTCCAGATGAGAGGTGTTATGTTTCCTCCTTGGGTAACATTAGGGAGTTGGTCAAATCCCCTGATGCAGACTGTACTTATGTTCCTAATCTGAGATGATCATCACTGACAGAGATGGAGAAAGAAGCAAATATGTAAAATTATCACAAGCAGTTTATCATCTAGCTGCTTTGGTCACCATCCAAATTCCTATGACTCAAAAGTTTGGGGAGGGGATGAGAATCCTATTGAGGTGCTGGGTTAGTGCCTGAAACCAAGCCAAAATGTTCTAGTTCTTACACTTAAAGTTGTTATTCTAATAGTCTGAGACTTCAATTTTTTTTTTAATTCAGCAGTTGATTGATTTTTACTCGTTCTGAAGGACCCATCACACTGCTCATGGTATTAGAGTTTCCAGCATAGTCCACCTGAGTAGTCTGTGATCATACGTGCGTCTTTCTGGGGATGCTGTGTATAGCTATCAACATCTACTACCTCCTTAAATCTTTTCTTGTGGTTATGCTTGAGATATTCAGATTGAAATACATATTTTATTATAAATTTCATTTTATATCTCCTTTATATTACCCTTAGGACATTAAGTGGATCTTTTAAACTTATGTCTGTTAGGTAGATTGTCTATAACTTGACCTTGGGACAGTAAATGTAGATGCTGACAAAGGATTTACTATGAAAACGGAGTGTTGGGTCTTAATGTTAGGGATGCGAAGTGCTCTCCTTGGTTAAGAATGAAACGGACAAGGAAAGAAGTGATGGGGAAAGCAAAGATAGGAGGCCCTTCTTCGGGTCATTTATGCCCATCCTTGCATTGCTCTTCCCCAGCAAAACCCCACTATGGGCTGGCTAATTTAATGACTTCCCTTTCCTCCTTGTGCAACAGCTGCAGAGTGATGTCACTGCAGATCTGTGGTCTCTCAAACTGGGTCTTCAGTCATGTTTAGCCATCCTGTCATCTCCCCCTAGTGAGCTTTCTTTTAAAAGTTCTACCATTTTCTTGCAATAGTTTACCCTATCACACCCCTCACACTTTCAGTGGGTGACTGTACTTTTCTACTTCATAGTGAAATTGAGAATATTAGGTGGGGAAACCCTCAGTTTCTTGTCTTCCACCTATAGGCTGTCCTACATCCATCCTTCCCTCCTCTGTTCTTTTCATAGCAGAAAGATGTCCCTCCTTCCATGTGAATACAGTTCATCTACCTGTGCCTTTTTCTTTTTCTTTTTTTATTTGCCCCACCTTTTCTCCCAAAAGTTTTCACATCTGCATCTTTAGTCTCTCCTCTAATGGCTGTATGTGATGACAAATATTACACCTTAAGGAGACCCTTCCTGAATCTGATGTCCCTTTCCAGCCACCACTTTTTTCATCTTTAGCTTCTTCACCAAGCTTCTTGAGAGTTGTCTACCTATTGTGTCTCTACTTCCTCCCTCATCCACACCTAAACTAATTGGCCTCTGGTGTCTACTGCTAACCAGACACGGATAATTTTCTTGTCAAGGAGACCATTGATCTCCAACTTGCCCAACTTCTCAGTCTTTATCTGGGTTGATCTTTTTGTTACAGTTGGCTTTGTTGAGTCCACTTCTTTAATCATTCTTCTCTTAGTTTTCATGGCCCCAATCTCTCCAGATTTTCCTTGTGTTCCTCCACCTATTTTAAAATTTCTTCAAGGGCATCACTTCCTTTAGAGTCCAGTCAGATGTGTTTCCTGTGGTTGCATCATTGACTGTCTTATCTTACATCCATTCATTCCCTAGGTTATATGATTTTCTCCCATGATTCCACTTTCATTTATAACATCCAAATCTCTATGTCTCATTCTGCCAGCATGAATAGTCAAGAGCCAACTGGGCATTTCTATTGCTATCTTCCAGGTCTAATCCTATAGTCAATAATTGGTTCTCACCATTCACCAAATGTACTAGTTTGCTAGGGCTACTGTAACAAAATGCCACAGACTGAGAGGCTTAAACAACAGAAATCTATTTTCTCACAGTTCTAGAGGCTAGAAGTCCAAGATCAAGGCGTCAGTAGGTTTGGTTTCTTTTGAGGCCTCTCTTGGCTTCAGATGGCCATCCTCTTGCTGTGTCCTCACATGGCATTTTTGCTGTGCACACACATGTCTCATGTCTCTTTCTAATAAGGACACTAGTCATATGGAATTTAGGATCCTTTCTTAGGACCTCATTTAAACTTAATTACCTCTTTAAAGGCCCTATCTGGAAATATAGTTACATTATGGGTTAGGACTTCAACATATGAGGGTATTTTTTTGGGGGGGGGGGAGAGGGGCATAGTTCAGTTCAAAATAGCAATTTACCTGAGCCAGAACCTTGGTTCACCCTTAACTCCTTCCTGTTCCATATCTGATTCACGACATCCTGACTGCTCTGCAGGCATGCTTTGGAGATACTGTAAGTTCAGTTCCAGACCACTGCAGTATTGTAATAAAGCAAGTCACATGAAGTTATCGGTTTTCCAGTGCATATAAAAGTTATGTTTACAATCTACTTCAGTCTGTTAAGTGTGTAATAGCATTATGTCTAAAAAAGTACATGCTTTAATTAAAAATACTTTATTGCTAACAAATGCTAACAGTCATCTGAATCTTAAGTGCACCATAATATTTTTGCTGGTGGAGAGTCTTGCCTTGATGCTAATGGTTGCTGAGTGATCAGGGTGGTGGTTGCTGAAGTTTGGGGTGGCTATGGTAATTTCTTAAAGTAAGACAATGATGAAGTTTGCTGTATCAATTGACTTTTCCTTTCACAAAAGATTTCTTTGTAGCATGTGATACTATTTGTTAGCATCTTACCCAGAGAACTTCTTTCAGAATTGGAATTAACTCTCAAACCCTGCCACTGATTTATCAACTAGGTCTTTGTAATATTCTGAATCCTTTGTTGTCATTTCAGCAATGTTCCCAGCACCTTCAGGAGTAGATTCCATCTCAAGAAGCCACTTTCTTTGTAACTCCTCATCTATTCAAGTTTGATCATGGGATTACAGCAATTCAGTCACATCTTCAGACTCCACTTCTAATTCTAGTTCTCTTGCTGTTTCCACCACGAACCCCTTAAAGTCATCCATGAGGGTTAGAATCAACTTCTTCCAAACACCTGTTAATGCTGATATTTTGACTTCCTCCCATTAATCATGAGTGTTCTTAATGGCTAGAAAAGTGAATCCTTTCCAGAACGTTTTCAATTTACTTTCCCAAGATCCATCCATGGAATCACTGTCTATGGCAGCTATAGTCTTATGAATTGTATTTTTTAATTATGAGACTTGAAAGTTGAAATTACTCCTTGATCCGTAGGGCTGCAGAATGATGTTGTGTTAGCAGGCATGGAAACAACATTAATCTCCTTGTGTATCTCCATCAGAGCTCTTGGATAACTAGGTGCATTGTCAGTGAGCAGTAATATTTTGAAAAGAATCTTTTTTTTTTTTTTTAACAGTAGGTCTCATAATTTAAGCAGCGGGCTTAAAATATTCAGTAAACTGTGTTGTAAACAAATGTGTTATAATCCAGGCTTGTTCCATTTCTTGAGCACAGGCAGAGTAGATTTAGCATAATTCTTAAGGGCTCCAAGATTTTCAGAAGGGTAGATAAAGATTGGCTTCGACTTAAGTTATTAGCTGCATTAGCTCTAACAAAAGAATCAACCTGTCCTTTGAAGCTTTGAAGCCAGGCCTTGACTTCTCTCTAGCTATGAAAGTCCTAGATGGCATCATCTTCCAATAGAAGGCTGTTCCATCTACATTGAAAATTTGTTTAGTGTAGCCACCTCCATCAGTTTCTTAGCCAAATCTTCTGAACAACTTGCTGCAGCTTCTACATTAGCACTTGCCGCTTCACCTTGTACTTTTATGTTAATGGAGATGGCTTTTTACCTTAAACCTCATGAATCAACCTCTGCTAGCTTCAGACATTTCTTTTGTAGCTTCCTCATCTCTCAGCCTTCCTAGAATTGAAGAGAGTTAGGGCCTTGCTCTGGATTAGGCTTTGGTTTAAGGGAATGTTGTGATTTATCTCCTATCCAGACCACCAAAACTCTCTCCATATCAGCAATAAGACTGTTATGTGTTCCTATTATTTTTGTGTTCACTGGAGTTGCACTTTTAATTTCCTTTAAGAACTTTTCCTTTGTATTCACAGCTTGGCTGACTGGCACAAGAGGCCTAGCTTTTGGCCTGTCTTGGCTTTTGACACGCCTTCCTTACTAAGCTTAATCATTTCTTTTGATTTAAAGTGACAGATGTGCGACTCTTCCTTTCACTAGAACACTTAGAGGCCATTCATTGTAGGGTTATTAATTGGTCTTATTTAAATATTGTTGTGTTTCAGGGAATAGGGAGGCCAAAGGAGAAGGATAGAGATGCGGGAATGGCCAGTCAGTGGAGTAGTCAGAACACATATACAGCATTTATTGATTAAGTTTGCAGTCTTATATGGGGAGGGGGGGTTCATGGCATCCCCAAACAATTACAGTAGTAACAGCAAAGATCACTGATCACAGCTCACCATAACATATACAATAATGGAAAAGTTTGAAATATTGCAGGAATTACCAAAATGTGACACAGACATGAAGTGAGCACGTGCTATTGGAAAAATGATGCTGATAGACTTGCTTGACAAGCAGGGTTGCCACAAACCTTTCATTTGTTAAAAGTGCAATAAAGCAAGTACAATAAAATGAGATGTGTCTGTACTTTTACCATTGTTTGATTCAGTCATTTTCCCATCTCCTCTGCCACCTCAAGCATTTGAAAATTCATTCATTCAGTACACTCTTTGGATACACGTTGTATGCTAGGGATGCAGCCAAAGAAGTTAAAGGAGAGAGGAGCTGGGAATTGAGCTAATTGAGCTGGGAATTGGCTTAAGAAATAGTGCCTATTGCTTAAATGGCACGAACCTCCCTAAGAACCCAAGTGATGGCGTTCAGAGCGCTTCTGGATTGGTGAGTGCATTCACATGCCTGGAGGGGGGCAACCCCAACTCTACAGAAACAGAAGCTCCTACGCTGGGGATCCTGCCACACCTTGCCCTATGTGCCTCTTCATTTGGCTATTCATGCGTATCCTTTATAATAAACTGGTAAGAGTGTTTTCCTGAGTTCTGTGTGCTGTTATAGTAAATTATTGAACCTAAGGAGGGGATTGTGGGAGCCCCCAATTTGTAGCCAAGTCACAAGACGAGTGTGTGTAATGTGGGGACACGCTGCTCTTGTTTGACATCTGAAGTGGGGGCAGTTTTGTGGAACTGAACCCTTAATTTGATCCAGGTAGTTTGTTAGAATTGAGTTAAATTGTGGGGCACTCTGTTGGTGTCTACTAAATTAAAAAATAGGCTGGGCGCGGTGGCTCACGCCTGTAATCCTAGCACTCTGGGAGGCTGAGGCGGGTGGATTGCTCGAGGTCAGGAGTTCGAAACCAGCCTGAGCAAGAGCGAGACCACGTCTCTACTATAAATAGAAAGAAATTAATTGGCCAACTAATATATATAGAAAAAAAATTAGCCGGGCATGGTGGCGCATGCCTGTAGCCCCAGCTACTTGGGAGGCTGAGGCAGGAGGATTGCTTGAGCCCAGGAGTTTGAGGTTGCTGTGAGCTAGGCTGATGCCACGGCACTCACTCTAGCCTGTGCAACAAAGTGAGACTCTGTCTCAAAAAAAAAAAAAAAAAAAAAATGGCTGTGGCATGAAAACCCACATATTCGGGTCAGAAGTATTGTGAGTAGAGAAAGTTTTTTCTTTTAGCTGCGCGCGCGCGCGCGCGCGCACACACACACACAACTAACACTGGGTGACCTTTCAGGACACTGTTAGCACTTTACGTGGATCACATCATTCAGTTCTCACATTAACCCTTGGAAGCGTGTGTCGTTACCTTTTATAACGAGGAAACTGAAGATCAGAGAGGTGACATAACTTGCCCAAGTTCACACAGCTAAAAGGTGGGTGGTTTCTGCTGTCAGTTGCTCTACAGTACTGCCTCCCTAAGATTTCTGTTACGTGGAAGAGAAATACTTCCCTAAACCCAAGGCAATTCCAGGGTGGCTGGCACTTGTTATATAGAGCAGCAAATCACCGTTATTCACCCTTTTGCCTCCAGACCATGTCTAAAGCCCATAGTTTGTTTACCATTTATTCAACAACTTGTCAGGCACTGCTCTAAGCACTGTGAACACAACAAACAGCATCTCTGACTTCATAGAGCTTGTGTTCGAGTGGGGAGATAAACTATAAACAGAAGAGTAAAACAGGTGAAAGCTGGCCCCTCTACTGTGAGTGTGCAGGGGAGGAGGGAAAGGGTTTCACACAACAAAGCCCTTTGGAAGTCAGTTTCTGGCTACTCACAAGCCTGAATTGTCTAGAGTTTGAAATGGCTGCTTGGTTGGCCATTCTGGGAGCAGAATGGGGATTTGTTTTTAAAAATTTTTTGTAGAGATGGGGGTCTGTATATTGCCTATGCTGGTCTTGAATTTCTAGGCTCAAGCAATCCTCCCATTTCAGCCTCCCACAGTGCTGGGATTATAGGCGTGAGCCACCATGCCTGGCTAGTATGAAGATTGGATCATCTGCTTACAATTTCTTTACCCAGTCATCTAACTTCTTTAGGAAAAATTCCTAGAAGTGGATTGTTTGAGATTCAAAGTTTTGGAATTTTTAAGGCCATTGGTACAAGAACCAAACTACTCTTCCAGAAGGCCTTGCCAGCTCCCCCTAGTTGTACAAGCCAGAGCTTCACAATGGGGTGCCAGGGCCCCAGTGGGTCACAGGTAGCAAGAGTGTGGGCCTTTCCTGCCTCTGGGCCAGATCAACTGCTTTTTGTTGACCTCAGGGTTGTCTGCTCTGTGTGTGCCCTGTTGTAACAAGCCCTGTTGTAAAAAGCCCTGTGTCCCCAGCCCTGGACAGCACTAGGCATTGTCATTCTTTTTCATCCTCACCAGTCTGATCAAGCGGGAATAGCATCTCCTTGATGTTTTAGTTTGTATTTCTTTAACAGTGAGAGTAAATGTTTTTTATATGCTCATTAGCCCACTGCATTTCTTATTTTGTGACTTCCTCTTTCCTTTCCCTTACTCATTTTCCCACTAGGGTTAATTGATTTTTTGTGCTGATTCCTAAGTACTACCCAGAAATGGCCAGCAGAGGGCAGAAGTACATCAGCTGAGGGAATGATGCTGGCACCTGAGACTTAATGAGTATGTTCCGGACAAAGTCAGAACCTATGGGGTGTTGGCATCAATGGACTCAGGGAAAATTGAGAACACAGACACGGTGGTTAATTTTCCCTCCAAATTGGAATTATTTGCCGAAAAGTCTATACTGTGGCCTAGGAACAAGAAGATGACTTTGAAAGGTCAAGACTTCCAAAGGTCCCAGAGCAGTTGGGTGAATTCTGTCCGATAGAAGACATCCAGGAGTCCTTCAATGGAGGGCACTTCTCATGTCGTTGCCGCACAGCATGAGTCCTATGCTGTTACCAGAGCATGGTGAGCGTGTGTGTGTACGCGTGTGCACACACAAATGCCCAGCCCAGCCTCTAGAAAGTTGGCTGAATAAGCTGTCCTGTGCGCCACCTTCTCTCTTTGAGCTGTCTGGTTCTCAATCTCGTTGGGAAACTGAGGCAGCCACATAGGGAGGCTCTGGGTGGTGATGCAGGAATGTGGGCTGTGAAGGGCAAATGACCTGAGAATGCAGCCCTGGGCCTCCTTTCACCCTAGGAGGCCATGTGAGCCTCAGGGAGATGTGAAGCCCCTGAAATCATATGTGGAATTGTATATACACTTATATAGCTTCTTCTAAAAAACTTGTAATTTTGAAATAATTATAGATTCACGAGAAGTTGGGAAAATAGTCGAGAGGCCCTGTGTACCTTCCAACCAATTCCACTCAATGGTAACATCTTACATAAGTACAATAGCTAAAGCAGGAAGTTGACATTGGTATGATTCAGGCCTTGTTCGAACTTCATGAGCTTTATACACTCGTGGGTGTATGTGTGGTTCCATGTAGTTTATATGTATAGAATTGTGTGATTCCTACTACAATCAAGATGCAGAACTGCTCCATCACCCCAAAGATCCCTCATGCTACCCCTTTATAGTTACACCCACTCCTCTCTCCCACCCTGTCCCTGACCCCTGGCAACCTCTAATCTGTTCTCTTTTCTTGTAATTTTGTCATTTCAATTAGCTGGGCATGGTGGTACATTGCCTGTAGTGCAGCTATTCAGGAGGCTGAGGTGGGAGGATCCCTTGAGCCCAGGAGTTTGAGGCTGCTGTGAACTGTGATCATGCCACTGTACTCCAGCCTGGGTGACAGAGTAAGACCTGCCTCAAAAAATTTTTTTTCATTTCAAGAATCCTAGATATATTTTTAAAAAAGGATCCAGAGAATTTATCATATCTCAAAGGCACCCATAATAAAGTGCTGAGTTTGCCAGAGAGATAAGAAACCGAATGGGATAGACTCTATTCTCTTGTCAAGCAATGCCAGGTGCTCTCTTGGTGCAAGGGAATAATAACTAGCCTCTGATGAATGATTAATATGTGTCAGGCACCAAAGGCTCTAAGAGGTTAAGCAACTTGTCCAACGCCACACAGCAGCAAGTGGCAGAGTAGGATGAATCTGGTTTTATCTATGTACCTGTGCTTTAGAAGGAATGGTGAAATAGGAGATGCCTATGCATGGAAGGGCTCAGCTGGCAGCAAAAACCCAGGCAGGCCCACAAGCCAGTCCTTGAGCTATCAGCAGGCTGGGAGATGTGGCACCAGCCCTGTGTATGCTTATGGCAAGGGAGCTTGCTGACAGGGCTAGGTGAGCCATGGCTTGCCAGAAGGTGGCCTGCTGATATCCTGGTAGCACCAAGTTCCTCTAAGTGCCAAGTGGCTTCCCAAGCCATGGCATTAATTGGTGGTACAGATAAATATGAAGTATTACAAGGCAAACATCCTAAACATTCCTGTAATCCAAGAGTCAGAGCATTCTACGTACCCATCTTGGCACCCTCCCTCCCTGCAAAAGCAATCACTGTCTGGTTTGTATAGTATTCACTTCCTTGTCTTTACAGTTTATCACCCAAGTGGGCATCCCTAAATACTATGGTTCAGTCTTGCCCACTTAAAAAATATATCTTTTACCTCTCTTTAAATGTATAGTTTCTTCCTTCATCCCTTTCTTTTCCTTTCAATTTATCTGTTGGAGAGCCCAGGCCATTTGATTATGGTGTTTCCACTGGATTTCGCTGGCTGCCCACTCATGGGACAGTTCAATATTCTCCTCTCTCCTCTGTATGTGCTGCGCATTGTCACCTGGATCTAGAAGCTTGATCAGACTCTGCTCCATCTCTTTGGTGAGACGCTAGGTTGTGATTTGTTCCTTCACTGGGGACACAGAAGGCCTGGTGTCTCCCCTTCTGCGGTGTTTAGTCTATCAGTACCTGGGTCCATTAATTTACTGGGAGTTGCCAAGTGGTGACTTTTTTTTTCATTGTGCTATGATTCAGATTTTATTGCTTCTTAATTTTGTCCTTCCACACAATTTATAAGTAAATAGACTTTGAGAAAATAGACTGTGAGTGTTAGACAGATGATGGTAACATTAGTGAAACTACTGCAGTGTTTTACATAAGGTAATGGAAAGATCCACAGCTGCCACCACTATCAAATGATGATATTTTAATTCCATCATTTCTTTTTTCATGTATTTGCTGGAATTCTTTATAAACAGATGCTTTCTTTCATCTACTATGAGATTACCTGGTGGTGCAGCTCATCTAGGAGAGGCAGGATGAATGCTTCCCTCTTCACTATATTTACCAGCTTGAAAAATAATGACCTGGCTCCTTATTATCCTCTGGAGGCAACCAATGCATTTTCTCAATATCATTATGAGCTCACAGATTTAAGTATGTTTGGTGGGTTTCAGTTAGTTGCAGTTATTACTGTGGTCAAAGCTATGGCCAGTGGGGTCCTCTTCAGGTTGGCTCTTTTGACATAACTCCAGTGGAGTGTCATGGCTTCTGTACTATCATGCATGATAGGATGTTCCAGGATCCTTTTGTATATTTCCTCACCCATCTCTCACTGTCAGTGGGAAAGGGCATTTCATGAGCACCTGTGGACTCCAGGGATGCTTACAGTTACTGGGTTAGTCATGGTTGCTAGGCCTTTTTAATGGACAGAAATAACATAGAATAGTAGATAAAATACCTCATGAGTTCCTACTGTTACTTTCAATTCAAACTTCAGGTTCTTTCTTTATTTAGCCTTAAAAAATATTACCTCTAGGCCGGGCGCTGTGGCTCACGCCTGTAATCCTAGCTCTTGGGAGGCCGAGGCGGGCGGATTGCTCGAGGTCAGGAGTTCAAAACCAGCCTGAGCGAGACCCCGTCTCTACTATAAATAGAAAGAAATTAATTGGCCAACTGATATATATATATATATATATATATAAAATTAGCCGGGCATGGTGGTGCATGCCTGTAGTCCCAGCTACCCGGGAGGCTGAGGCAGAAGGATCACTCGAGCCCAGGAGTTTGAGGTTGCTGTGAGCTAGGCTGACGCCACGGCACTCACTCTAGCCCGGGCAACAAAGCGAGACTCTGTCTCAAAAAAAAAAAAAAAAAAATATTACCTCTGTATCTCCTTTCTTCCACAATGAAAATCCTGATTCTATATGGCATAAGGGATAATAGTGAAAATATCCTGTAATTACTCATCTGTTTTAGGCAACAGGGAGTAACAGTTCTAATGCTACCAGCATCAGAATGATAACTGAAAATAGTTTAAAGTAGTTCTCACTCCTAATGTCATAGCTGTTTTATATCTACTTCAACAGAGCTTCTAGCCATACTACATTCCCTTCCTTTTAAACACCGTGTAGCGTGAGGTTGAGAAGTATACGTGTGTTTGATGCTCACCACTAGTTGATTTCTCTAGTAATTTTGGCAGTCGGGGCCTTGTTCTCTAACAAATTCTTCAGGAAGGGCTTGGGGAACGATATTCCTGAGATCATATACATAGATAACTGTTTGCATCTTTTATACTTGAAAGGTAGTTTTTCTGAATATAAAACTCTTGGCTCATATTTTGCTTCCTTAGATATATTTACACCATTTCCTTCTTATACAAAGCAATGCCGTTGAAAAGTCTGATGATTATCTAATTTTCTTTTCCTTTGTAAATCACTGTGTCCTTTTTCTCTTTGACGCTTAAAGGATTTTTCCTCTTTAATGTCCAGTAAATTTACTTAAATATGTCTTGGTGTTGTTCATTCTCAATCCATTTTCTCAGGTATATTGTGTACTTTTTAAATACATATGTGGCAGTTATTAATCTGTTTACAGTCATGTACCACATAACAATGTTTTGGTTAATGACAGACCACATAGGGTGGTGATCCCATAAGATTATAATACTGTATTTTTACTATATCTTTGATATGTTTAGATACACAAATATTTACCATTGTGTTATAGTTACCAACAGTATTCAGTACAGTAATGTGCTATAGCTTAGGAGCAATAGGCTGTACCACATAGCCTAGGTGGGTAGGCAGCTATACTATCTAGGTTTGTGTAAGTACACCCTATGATGCTCACACATTGACAAAATCACCTGACAATGCATTTCTCAGAATGTGTGCCCATCGTTAGGCGACGTATATCAGCTCCAAATCCATTCTTAACCGTCTATTCTGCAATAATGTAGTGGGACCCTCAAACAACTACTTTGTCACTAGGGGGCGCTGTAGGCACATTGGAGGAGGAAGAGGTTTCTCTTGTTTCAGGTGTGCATTTCTTGGCAGGCTCAAGCAGTGCATGCAGCTTCTCTGCAGGGCTCAGCCCTAGCAGCTCCTGGTGGCCAGCAAACAGCACATGGCACCTCCCTTGGCACCCCCTTGGGAGGCTTCACAGCCTCAGCAAACTTCCCTCCCCATCAAGGGATCATGATTCTGGGGAAACCTTTTCTTGGAACCTCTGTCTTAGCCTAGGTGTAGAGGCTTCTCCCTTAATCTGTGACTCCTGTGTTATTTCTTTTTACTCCCTATGAGCCATTCCCCTATTTTACCCCAATCCTGTTATAGTTCGTAATGCTTTATATTAAACTTTCCCTTTTCAAATTACATTGTGTTTTCTCTCTTCTGAATGGATCAGAAATGCAATGTAGTATCAACATTGTTTTTTTTAATTTCAGGAAATTTTCCTTAATTTATAGTATATAGAATTTGTTCTGTTCCCTTGCTTTCATTTTTATTTTCAGGGACTCCTATTATCTATGCATTGGATTTTCTTTGCCTATTTCCAATATTTATTATTTTTTGAATTCCTCATATGTGTTCATTTCTTTTTTTTTTCATTCATGTATTTCTTCCAGTCAAAATAAATCATAATTTAAAGCCATACATTTTTAAATTATAAAGGAGAATTTGTGGCACAGCTGCATTAACAAAACAGATAGCAGTCTAAAGTGCAAAACTAAACAGGTGTTCTCTGTTCCCATGGTGGAATAAATACACAACAATTACACATACAATTTCACTGAAGATGTGAGATGAGGCAAATAACCCTCTGAAATGATCTGCCTGACAAATAATTTCTATTAACATTTTACTGCAAAATGGAAAAATCCCCCAAAGTGACTACTAACTTGAACTCCCCATTTCATGCACTTGGCCTTGGTGTCTATCTTCCTTCCTCATCACATTCAAATCCAGAAAGGCTTCTGCACCCCATGTTCAAAAATCCAACCCTACGTCCCTGAGGTCCTCAGCACAGACTGATGTTAATGAACCCATATGCAACCTTCATCCAGAACCTCCAGGGAAATCAGAAGCACAAACACAAGAGCGCAGTGTCATTTCTTTTTTTTTTTTTTTCATTTCTTGAAACAATAGTTTTCACTGTCAAATGAGCTCTGACAAGCCATATACATTTCATAAACAAACCAAAATATTGTCTTCATATCTTTGTTTTTGTTACAAAAACATTAAGTATGCCAGGGCATCCAAGTAAAAAAAAAAAAATTTAACAGAAACAATGAAAATGGAAATTCAAAGGGTTAATGCCAAAAAGCAAACCAGTCCTCTGCAGCCTAACTCATTTGTTTTTGGGTTGTGAAGCCATGTAGAGGGCAATCAGGCAGTAGATGGTCTCTCCCACAGTCAGCGCCATGGTGGTCCGGTAAAGCATTTGGTCAGGCAGGCCTCGTTTCAGGTGGACAGGCACACCATCGGATTTCTGGAAAAACTTCTGCAGCTCTGGAACTTTGTTTTTCCCAGCATAATCATACGTAGACTCAAAGGTCAGTTTAGTTGGTGTGGCAAATATGATAGGTGGTGCTTTTGTGGAAACCACAGGCTTTAATCCCTGCGGACTATATGTGTCCAAAGCCCATGCTCCCACCAACCTCTGCGTGAAGCCACTAAACTTGTAGTACATGATGCTTGGAGACCAACTTTCCCCGACCGCTGCCTGCCCGACCGCCCCAGAAAAGCCATTTCTTTTTTTTTTTTTTTTGAGACAGAGTCTTGCTTTGTTGTCCAGGCTAGAGTGAGTGCCGTGGCGTCAGCCTAGCTCACAGCAACCTCAATCTCCTGGGCTCGAGCAATCCTTCTGTCTCAGCCTCCCGAGTAGCTGGGACTACAGGCATGCGCCACCATGCCCGGCTAATTTTATATATATATATCAGTTGGCCAATTAATTTCTTTCTATTTATAGTAGAGACGGGGTCTCGCTCTTGCTCAGGCTGGTTTTGAACTCCTGACTTTGAGCAATCCGCCCGCCTCGGCCTCCCAAGAGCTAGGATTACAGGCGTGAGCCACCGCGCCCGGCGCCATTTCTTTTTGATATTAAATTTTTCTTCCTTTTTACATTCTATTTCTATATATATATATATATATATATTTAATTTCGGCATATTATGGGAGTACAAATGTTTAGGTTACGTATGTTTACATTCTATTTCTTATGAAGCATTGTCTGATTTGCTCTTATGTTTCTTCTAATTTAGTCTTCATATCTGAAATTATTTTTCCTTTTATTTCTAAATCTGTCCCAAGTGCTGTCATCTCATTTCTAAGCCTTTCCAATTTTGATTCTTGTAATGCCTTTTCTCTTGATTTGAAATAGTTGGTATAATTTTGCTCATTGCCTGTATGGATGTTATTCTACTCCTTATTCTCTTTTTTTTCCCGGTTACATTTTGGATGTGATTTGACATTGATGCTTTGTGTTCCCCACTTTTTATGCCAAATTAGTTTTCTTAGAATGAGGTGGGTTGAAGAAGCTTTCCTAACTTCACAGTGCTTCCTATCCTGTTGTTTTCATATACAGTGTTTAAAAAATTATAGTATACTGTTAATATTAGAACTATTAGAAACAAGTTCAGCAGCCATGTGCAGTGGCTCACACCTGTAATCCTAGTACTCTGGGAGGCTGAGGTCAGAGGATGGCTTGAGGCCGGAAGTTTGAGACCAGTTTGAGGTTGCAGTGAGCTATGATGATGCCACTGCACTCTAGCCAGGCAACAGAGCAAAAACACTGTCTCAAGAAAAAAAAAAAAAAAAGAAAGAAAGAAAGAAAGAAGTTCAGCAAGGTTGCAGGATCAATAGATCAATATACAAAATCAGTTGTATTTCTATATACTTGCAATGCAAAATCTGAAAATTAAATTATGAAAAAAATTTCATTTGTAATAACAAAAATAAAATGCTTAGGAATAAATTTAAAAATGGAAGTGTAAAACTTACACTCTTAAAATTACAAAATATTAGGCCGGGCGCGGTGGCTCATGCCTATAATCCTAGCTCTCTGGGAGGCCGAGGCGGGAGGATCGCTCAAGGTCAGGAGTTCCAGACCAGTCTGAGCGAGAGTGAGACCCCGTCTCTATTAGAAATAGAAAGAAATTAATTGGCCAACTAAAAATATATAGAAAAAATTAGCCAGGCATGGTGGTGCATGCCTGTAGTCCCAGCTACTTAGGAGGCTGAGGCAGAAGGATCGCTTGAGCCAGGAGTTTGAGGTTGCTGTGAGCTAGGCTGACGCCACTGCACTCTAGCCTGGGCAACAGAGTGAGACTCTGTCTTAAAAAAAAAACAAACAAAAAACCTATAAAATATTGGTGAAAGAAATTTTAAAAGATCTAAAGACATCTTATGTTCATGGGTCAAAAGACAATGTTGTTAAAATGGCAATATTTCATCAATTGATCTGCAGATTCAATACAATCCCTGTCAGAATTCTAGCTGGCTTCTTCGCAGAAATTGGCAAGCTGGTCCTAATATTCATATGGAAACTCAAGGGCCCCAGAAGAGCCAAAACAACCTTGAAAAAGAAGAAGGTTGGAGAACTCACACTTCCTGATTTCAAAATTTACTAAAAAGCAACAGTAAGGAAGAAAGTGTGGTCATGGCATAAGGACAGACATAAAGATCAATGGAATGGAATGGAGAACTCAGAAATAAACCCTCACGTTTACAGTTAATTGATTTTTGGCAGGGGTTTCCAAAAAATTCAATGGGAAAAGAATAGTCTCTTCAACAAATAGTGCTGGGACAACTGGATATCCACATGAAAAAGAAAAAAGAAAGAAAGAAAGAAATATACTAAAGTCCTATGCCTACCTCATATCATATACAAAAATTGGCTCAAAATGGAGCATAGACCTAAATGTAAGAGCTAAGACAATAAAATTCTTAGGAAAAAACCCATAGGGGTAAATCTTTGACCTTGGATTTGGTAATGCTTCTTAGGTCTGACACCAAAACCATATGCAACCAAAGAAAAAAGTAGGTAACTATTAAGAACTTAGAACATAAGCAAAAGATTGTCTTCATCAAAATCAAAGCATCTGTGCTTCAAAAGATACTAACAAGAAAAGACAACCCACTGATGGGAGAACAGACTTGCAAATTATATTTGTCATAAGTGACTGGTATCTAGAATATATAAAGAACTCTTTTTTTTTTTTGAGACAGAGTCTCACTGTGTTGCCTGGGCTAGAGTGTCGTGGCGTCAGCCTAGCTCACAACAACCTCAAACTCCTGGGCTCAAGTGATCCTCCTGCCTTAGCCTCCCAAGTAGCTGGGACTACAGGCATGCACCACCATGCCCAGTTAAGTTTTTCTATATATTTTTAGTTGGCCAATTTCTTCCTTTCCTTTCCTTTCCTTTCCTTTCCTTTCCTTTCCTTTCCTTTCCTTTCCTTTCCTTTCCTTTCCTTTCCTTTCCTTTCCTTTCCTTTCCTTTCCTTTCCTTTCCTTTTTTCTTTTTTCTTTTTTCTTTTTTCTTTTTTTTTCGAGACAGAGTCTCACTCTGTTGCCTGGGCTAGAGTGCCATGGCATCGGCTTAGCTCATAGCAACCTCAAACTCCCGGGCTCAAGTTATCTTTCTGCCTCAGCCTCCCAAGTATCTGGGACTACAGGCATGCACCACCATACCTGGCTAAGTTTTTCTATATATTTTAGTTGGCCAATTAATTTTCTTTCTATTTTTAGTAGAGGCGGGGTCTCGCTCTTGCTCAGGCTGGTCTCAAATTCCTGACCTTGAGCGATCCTCCTGCCTCAGCCTCTCAGAGTGCTAGGATTACAGGCATGAGCCACCGTGCCCGGCCCAAATTCTGTTTTTGATAAAGTTATTCTATATACTATATGACAAAGTAGAAAGCACTGTGTTTATACTGTCTTGGAATTGTAATTAAAGATCAGTCAAGGAACAAGATACTCCCGAAATTATTAAGAAATTCAAGGATAAAATCATGGAACTGTTCTTTCTGGTTCCATTTATTTCTCCTGATGAGAAAATGGCTTAAATTTTGGCAAAGCACTCTAAGATTTTACACAATCATATCAGTAGTTATTCTCAAAATGCAGCCTGAGAACCATACTTGAGAGAGTCACTTTAGGGGTGCTTATTTTAAAAGTCCAGTTCTATTGAATCAGAATTTGGGGGATTAGTGCCCTGAAGTCTGAATTTTTAACTAGTCTCCAAATGGTGCCTAGGGCATAATAGATTTTAAGAATTTAGAGCATATGCAAAGGATTGGCTTATTCTTTTTCTTCTCATTGCTTTTTATCTTTTCCTTTCTTTCTTTCCTTTTTCTCAGCATCTATAATTGTGTTCTTTGTGTTGTGTTGGAGTCTCAATTTCAAGAAATTGTCAAGGCACTGATCCCATAATATATGTGGAGAAAATGACAAGAATCTTAATACAGTTTGTTCACCTGATTTTAATTTTATAAAGCAGATAAAAAGATACAAGAAATATGGAAAATTTACTTCTGAATTATTGAGTATTTTTGGTTTTTTTTGAGACAGAGTCTTGCTTTGTTTCTCAAGCTAGAGTGAGTGCCATGGTGTCAGCCTAGCTCACAGCAACCTCAAACTCCTGGGCTCAAGCAATCCTGCTGCCTCAGCCTCCCGAGTAGATGGGACTGCAGGCATGCGCCACCATGCCCGGCTAATTTTTTCTATGTATATTAGTTGGCCAATTCATTTCTTTCTATTTATAGTAGAGATGTGGTCTTGCTCTTGCTCAGGCTGGTTTTGAACTCCTGACCTCGAGCAATCTGCCTACCTCGGCCTCCCAGAGTGCTAGGATTACAGGCGTGAGCCACCGCGCCCGACACTGAATTATTGAGTATTTCAAGTCTATTTTATGCTGTCACGATCTTTTATTTATTCCGATTTTACCGTAGTAGTGGCACTGTTCGAATGAATAATACAAGTGCATCTGAGTAGTTCGCCTTATAGTTAAGTATCTCATTTTTTACTATGTCTTGTGACTCTTAAAATTAAATATGAACACCACTGATGATTTTGACTAGGATAACAACAGATTTCTGTCCTCATTAGAGACACAACTTAAAAGTCTTCTAAAATATTATAGCCTATATGGTCACTGTTCTTTTATTCTATGTTTGAGATTCACAATATTGGGATTGGTATTTTATTTAGTGAAACTGGTTTTCCCCAGGAAACACATAATTTATTCCTTACATATCTTCCCACTTAATCCTTTGAAATGAGTAACATAATACATAGTCTCCACATTGTTACACATTGAAAATCCAAGCATAACCTAATACTCAGTAGGATAAAAATCATGCAACCCTTCTTCGTTTTTCCTCAAGTGAGGGTTTGACCACTACTTTTTTTTGAAAATTTCTTCTTTCTTTCTACACTTAAATGTATGTGTGTTTAATTTATGTTTCCGTCTCTCCATTCCTCTTTCCTTCTTCCTCTCCCCCAACGTCGGAGAGCATCATTAGACTATGACTACATACTAGGGTCGCAGTTGCTATCCAAGCTTTGGCATAAACACCAGTTTAATCCCTAGACATTTGTTACTCCTCAAAGAATGTCTTAGATATTTTAAAAATAAGTTCTCTCTGTCCTTTGGTGCCCCCTGCCCCCAAGTTATAGTCAGAGAGCGATACACACACAGCATCAAAGACTTAATGTAAACTCAAAGTCCATACCCATGCAGCCACACACTCAAGTGGCAATGCCCCCAACAGTTCCTTCCTTCCTTCTTTCCTCCATCCATCCCTTCCTTCCTTTATTTTTCTCTCCTTTTTTCTTTCTCCTTGTTTCTCTCACTCAGTACTAACTGGATCAGATTTACCACACTACACTATTTTTCTGTTCAATATATTATTTTGCAGCTTGTGATTTACCTATCTTTCCATATCAGTATGTAGGTCTACCTCAATTTTTAACATGATTCCATAAATCTCACTGTATGGATGTACTATAATTTATCTAACTAGTTTCCTATTTATGGATTTAGTGTACCTTGCAAGTATATTCTTAAATAAATTCAAAGCCTTGAATTTGCTGGATTGCCAGATCAGTATTTGTTTCTACTACAGTATATAAGTACCTGTTTCTCTAAACCTTCTCCAATGCTGTGATAAGTGCTTTAATTTTTGTTAATCTTATTCTGTAGGTGAAAAATCATTTCTCATAATTTTGATTTGTTTGTCTTTATGGATGTGAATGAGCATCTTTTGATGTTTATTGGACATAATTGTCTGAGTTGATATCATTTGTGATATCTTTTCTTTATTATTCTATTGGATTGTTTGTCCTTTTATTCCCTTTTGTTGTTATTGTTTTTTTGAGACTGAGTCTCACTTTGTTGCCCAGGCTAGAGTGAGTGCCAGGGCATCAGCCTAGCAATCCTCCTGCCTCAGCCTCCAGAGTAGCTGGGACTACAGGCATGCGCCACCATGCCCGGCTAATTTTTTCTATATATGTATTAGTTGGCCAATTAATTTCTTTCTATTTATAGTAGAGATGGGGTCTCGCTCTTGCTCAGGCTGGTTTCGAACTCCTGACCTCAAGCAATCCGCCCGCCTCGGCCTCCAAGAGTGCTAGGATTACAGGCGTGAGCCACCGCACCCGGCCCTTATTCCCTTTTTGATAGGAGTTTTTTGAGAATTGAGGAAATTAGCCTTTTGTCATTTGTGTCACAAATTTTTTTTTGGTTTCTATTTGTTTTATTCCCTTTGTGGTATAAAAAATTTAAATTTTCATTTATTTCCATCTGTATTTTCCTTTATGCTTCCTGGATTTGATAGAATGAATAAAAATGTCCCTTTTGAATTTTTACTTATCTTTTTTTCTATTAGATATTCCTTTTAAACATTTAAGTATATGATCTATCTGGAAATTGTTTTATAGTGAGGGGTGAGGTAAAGACCCATTTTTATTAATTTTATAAATGGTTATCCAATTTCCTAACAGCATTAATTGAATAAACTATCATTTTTTCTATTGGCTTAAAATGCCACCTTTATTATATATTCAGTTCCCATGTGTATTAGGCTTGCTCCTGTATTCTCTTCTGTTTCATTGCTCTGCTCTGACTGTTCCTAAGTACTGAACTTTTTTCATCACAATTTGGAACTAGCCACTTAACTAAATTCTTTAGATATTACTACTAATTATAGTAATCATTTTTCTTGATTCTTTTATATTTCTAAGTATTTTGTGACATTATCTGCAGTTAATACATTTTCTTGCCTGCTGTGTTCTAATATTTATAGCTGTCATTTCTTTCTCTTCTGATATTAATGGGAATGTTTTTTCTCCATTAAGCATGGTATAGTCTTTGGTTTAGGTAAATACTTTTCTCATGTGAAAAGATTATTTTTTTAGTAATAGTTAATACTAAGGGGCTTTAAAAAAAATCAGCAATGAAAGTTAAATTTTATTAGTTGCCTATTTAGCACCTAAAGATTATCACATGACATTCTTCCTTTGATTTATTAATATTATAACTTATAATAACAAATTTTCTCATGTTGAGCAGTCTGTTTATTCTTAGACTTGAACTCCTCTTCACCATGATATGCTGTTATTCTTTTAATATTCTACTAAATTCTATATTTTAATAGTCTTCTTAAAATGTTTATGCCAATACTCACATGTGAGATTGGTCTTTATCTTTTGTGCTACCTTTCGTGTTTTAGTATCAATGTTATGTTAACTTTTAAAAATAAGTTTTATTTTTAAAATAAAAATAAAAGTTTCAAAATTTTTCTTCTAAAAAATGGGCAAAGGAGGCCGGGCGCGGTGGCTCACGCCTGTAATCCTAGCTCTTGGGAGGCCGAGGCGGGCGGATTGCTCAAGGTCAGGAGTTCAAAACCAGCCTGAGCGAGACCTCGTCTCTACTATAAATAGAAAGAAATTAATTGGCCAACTGATATATATATATAAAATTAGCCGGGCATGGTGGCGCATGCCTGTAGTCCCAGCTACCCGGGAGGCTGAGGCAGAAGGATCACTCGAGCCCAGGAGTTTGAGGTTGCTGTGAGCTAGGCTGACGCCACGGCACTCACTCTAGCCTGGGCAACAAAGCGAGACTCTGTCTCAAAAAAAAAAAAAAAAAAAAAAAAAAAAAAAAAAATGGGCAAAGGATCCAATAAACATTTGATATATATATATATATTTTTTGAGACAGAGTCTCGCTTTGTTGCCCAGGCTAGAGTGAGTGCCGTGGTGGCAGCCTAGCTCACAACAACCTCAAACTCCTGGGCTCAAGCAATCCTGCTGCCTCAGCCTCCCGAGTAGCTGGGACTACAGGCATGTGCCACCATGCCCAGCTAATTTTTTCTATGTATATTAGTTGGCCAATTAATTTCTTTCAATTTATAGTAGAGACAGGGTCTCGCTCTTGCTCAGGCTGGTTTTGAACTCCTGACCTTGAGCAATCTGCCCGCTTCAGCCTCCCAGAGTGCTAGGATTACAGGCATGAGCCACTGCGCCCAGCCAAACATTTGATATAGATAGATAGACAGACAGAAGTCCAATAAGTGCACGAAAACATGCTCAATGTCATTAGCCAACAGGGTAATGGAACTGAAATCCACAGTAAGATACCACTTCACACCTACTGGAATGGTTATAATTAAAAGACAGATAATAACAGGTGTTGGTGAAGATAAGGAGAAACTGGAGCCCTTATGTGCTGCCAGTGGGAATGAAAAATGGCGCAGCCACTTTGAGAAACAGTCTGGTAGTTCTTCAAAAAGCTATATAGAGAGTTACCATTTGACCCAAGAATTTCACCCCTAGTTATATACCCAAGAGAACTGAAAAGATGTCCACACAAAAACTCAAACACAGAGGTTAACTCTTCTTCCTGCTGAGGGTGGTGGTGGTTGGGCATGGGTCAGGCAGAGTCCTGATTGGGTTGACCAGGCCCTTCATCTCTCCGAGACAGATTCATATGAAGCAGACTTATGAAACTGATGTATCAACCCAAGAATGGCAATCTAGCTCATTTTTTTGTGTGAGAAATTGTTGCTGCCAGAGGAATTGGAAAACTCCCGGCCCCACAATCTGTGAATTGTTTTCTCTGTGGCTGACCCATATGTGGAAAAGCAAGCCTTAAACAGAAGATTGTTTGGGGAAGATGGAATCAGGACAAGGAAATGTGATGAATGAATAGCTAATAACTAGAATTGGGTCAGTGTAGGAAGAGACATCCATCCTCAAAGGGGCAGCTTTCCCCAAGGGGCAAGAACTCCAGACGCCATGGGAAGAGCCGCTGCCCACCAGGACCCTACTGTGCAATTCATGGCTGGCCCCCTTCTAGAAGATGTGATCTCTTTTGACATAGTTCTTTCTTGTGGGGAGCTCCCAGCAAAGTCTTATTTGCCTGGGAGCCATCCTAGTTCTATCAGATGGGCTTACATAGCTCTGCCCTATCATTTCTAGGCTCTTTTTGATAATTCTTCGAAGGTAGACTTTTTCCCCATCTCTACATTCTTGGGAAGTTTGAGGAAAGCCTGTTGCAAGTGCCAAAGAGTGTTGTCAAACACTGATATGACTAACCTAGTACTACAGCAGGACCTCAGGCAGGGCATGGGACGGGAAATGTGACTTTCATCCTGCAAAGACAGTGAGTGTGGTCATGGGCGGCGTGTGCAGTTCTCCAGTGTTTGACCAAGCATCCTAAGGGGACAGGAGGATGATTATCAGTCATTCTGTGCCATGAAGAGTGAGTTCACAGGCCTCGCTCCACATGGGAAAGTGAGTTGTCAGCAAGTGCTCTAACACAGGAATGGTGGGCCACGGGTGTCTGTCTACCCATTTGGTTTTTCGTCCGAGATGCAGCTAGAAGAGGGCTAAAGTGAATGAGATACTTATTCAGAGATGCAAACACCCTTTTTCTCATCCATATGTGACCCTAGAAAAAACTAACCTGGCCTCAATAATAATTTATATAGGGATACAGTACCCCACTTATACTTTCACACTGTCATCAAAAAGCTCCCTCATCTTTGTCACTAAATGACACACTGAAAGTTTATTATCTAGCACTGAAGCTTTTTTTTAATGGCTGTTAGAAGATGTATAGCCCTCCAATACAAACAGGAGCGTCAAAGAGCACTACAAAACAAACTAGCTTAATTTTCACCAGGAGTGTGGTCTCTTCCTAGCTAGAAAAGGATCACAAGCTAAATTCCTTTACAAATAATGTGCTTCCAAAACAATTCTTCTTTGTAACTGTTCCCTGGGGACTGGCGTTCAGGCTCCACAGGAGAGGGCAGGACGTACCTTTGGGAAGTGGGCATATGGCACAACAGGGCAGGGTATGAGCTCGATCCCGCCTAACTTCTCCCCCTCCCTGATTTAAATGTATGCTCTGCAGTAAGGGTGACCCTCCCCGCCCCTGGCTTTATCTCTCACAATACTTTAGCCCAAGCGAATGTTCTCTTGTCATTTGGTCTTCCTGCTGCTGCAGTCCTGCCATGTTCAAATCTTACCTTCCTTCAAGGGCCATGTCCTCAAAACTTCCCGTCCACCCAGTACATCTCTCCTGTGTCCCATCCCATCCCCACCCCTGGGGCCCCTCTTAAGGCACTTACCTAAGATGCTAGATAGTGTGTCTGAGCCTTTATCCATCCCCATCTGGATTACAGACATCTAGAGGCCTCAAGCTGCTGCCTTTAGTAGGTGCTCAGTTTGATGAAAGGTGAGAAGTGGTTCTTCATTGTTGGTTTAAGTTGCAGGTGTTTTTATATCTAGGTGGAATATATCCCCTATACTCATGTTTTCTTTTTTGAGTAGGACCAGTTTTTACCCCTTGCCTATTTATTTATTGACTTATTTATTGATTGATTGACACAGAATCTCACCCTGTTGCCTGGGCTAGAGTGCAGTGGAATCAGCCTAGCTCACAGCAACTTCAAACTCCTGGGCTCAAGCAATCCTCTTGCCTCAGCCTCCTGAGTAGCTGGGACTATAGGAATGTGCCGCCATGCCCAGCTGATTTTTTGTATTTTCTAGTCGAGACAGGGTCTCACTCTTGCTCAGGCTAGTCTCAAACTCTTGACCTCAAGTGATCCCCCCCACTCAGCCTCCCAGAGAGCTAGGATTACAGGCATGAGCCACTATGCCCAATCTTTGCCCATTTGTTTTTAAGGCCTTAGTGTCAATTAAATTTTCTTTTGGTCTTTCTATCTTCAGTCTACCTATATTCTGGGTAACATCTCCAGTGCTGATTTCTTTTTTATTTTTTGTTTTGTTTTCCTTTTTTGATCTACCTCATTCTTTTTAAACCAGTGCTGATTTCTAATAACACAGGAGAAGCTGCAGGGCAAAGGCCTCCCTGCCCTTCTTCCCCAGGAAAAGGGGTCTGATGGCCCTGGGAAGAGGGGACCTCCCCACCCTGTTCGGTTATCCTCATCCCTAACTATATATTAATTTCTGGCGATTTAAACATTGTCTGCCTCCTGCCCTGTGCCAGTAGGTCATGACCTCCTAAAAAGTGGGACCATTTTTACCTTTACTGCTGTATCCTAATTGCTGGGGAAATAGTTAAAAATATAGTTTCCTACCAATCCATTAAACTTCTCCATAAAGGTAGAAGAGAAAGAAAATAATTTTACTGTTGAATAAGCATTAACCTAGGCTGTGATGCTCATCTCAGGCAATCCACCAGAGATTGCAGACAGAAAGAATTCTCACCTCTTTAAATAGCCAGGGAGAGACAACCCACTAAGTACATGTTAACTGTCTTCATCCAAAGAAAAAATAAAACACCTCATGTCTTTTCAGCAAGCAGGACATTACATCTTAGAGCTAAGCACCTAGGCTTAAACTCCCACAGACACAGGGAGACAGGGGGCCACCCTTCTTGGTGTTCACATTTCAAATGCCCCGAAGAAAGGTATTCCTAGGACACAAAACTGGCAAGAAGCTTATTTGGCTTTTAAAAAGATTTACATGAATCTTAAAGAGACAGAGAAAACATTCCACTTTCACATTTTCTAGAGGAAATGCTAAAGAGGAGGGAAGTTCTCTTTCCCTTTTGGGGCACCAGGGTAAATTCTATCTATCTATGTATCTATCTATCAATATCTATCTGTTTAAGACAGGGGTCTCACCTAGGCTTCAAGCGATCCTCCCCCCTCAGCCTCCCAAGTAGCTGGGGCTACAGGCACGTCCACTGTGCCTGGCTCACAGGTAAATTTTAAATTAATTTTTTCTAAGATTTGTATTTATACTTACACAGCACCTAACAGAGTATCTGGGACATAGTAGGTGCTCAATGAATGAATGAATGAATGAATGAATGAATGAACAGACAATGAATTCCTTCCTTCTGGAGATTGAGACTTTCCCTGAGCTGTCCAGGTTAAGGGAACAAACTGCCAGCTCCTAGTGCTGCCTGCCGTGGGGACTGCGATGCCCTGCTGAGGGGCTCTTGCATGCCCAGCTGCTGCTCCTGGCTTTTCCTCAGGACTCTGCCCTCTCACAGGGCAGATGAGACCAGGAGATGGGAAGGAGCCCTGCCCTATCAGGATAGAGGTGGAGCTTAGATTGGGTGGGCAGAGGCCTCTCCAAAGGTCTAAGGGCTCTGGTAAAATCCTGGGGGCATCTGGGCCCAACAAAGAAAACTTGTTGTCTTCTCTTCTGGGATCTTGAATTGTGAGAGAGAGCCCTCCTGCTGGTTACCCAGAGTCTCTCCATGCCTAAGGATTTTCAAACAGTTGACTGTCAGTGTTTGGGCAACTCAACCAGACACAGGGACAAAGCCCACATCACCTGCTCTGAGGACTCCAACAGGAACCTGCTTGGAACTGAAGGATACTGGACTTTCGATTCCAGATGTTGACAATGGTTTCTCACTTTGGACCAGCATGAAGTCAAACACTTTTCCTAGAGCATTTTCTTCATCTGCTGAGAGGGGACAATAAATGTGAGTGTGGTGTGTAACTGAGTAACAATGCTGAATTTGTAACATAAGCCCCTGCACACACACCCCCCCATACATGCACATGCACACGCTCACATGCACTCATGCATACATCTTTATATTAGATCATTAAATTAAGAGCATTTCAAAGCAGAAAACAATGTGGATTTTTAGATTGAGACTTAAAGTGGTTTCTGAACTTGTCCGTTGTTGGCTAAGGACAGTCACTTATACCAAGACATCAGGGACCATACGGTGTCCCCTGCCCTACCGTGACCCACCCTCTCAACCCCATTCAGGCCACCACCAACCCCTTTGTTGGCATATGCACCTGCTCTTCTTTGGTGGAGAGAGACAGTAGAATCCACAGATGGGGAGGAAACTTGAAGGTTGGCCATCCACGTTTTTTTTTTTTTTTTTTTTTTGAGACAGAGTCTCACTCTGTTGCCCGGGCTAGAATGCCATAGTGTCAGCCTAGCTCACAGCAACCTCAAACTCCTGGGCTCAAGCCATCCTCCTGCCTCAGCCTGCCGAGTAGCTGGGACTATAGGCATGTGCCACCATGTCCGGCTAATGTTTTCTATATATTTTTAGTTGTCCAGCTAATTTCTTTCTATTGTTTTTAGTAGAGACAGGTCTCACTCTTGCTCAGGCTGGTTTCAAACTCCTGAACTCGAACAATCCTCCTGCCTCAGCCTCCCAGAGTGCTAGGATTACAGGCGTGAGCCACCGTGCCCAGCCTGGCCATCCATTCTCTTCACTTTCAAAATAAATCGGCACAAGGATTTTGTTGCCCTGCCCCTCCCAGGCTTTCCACTTTTGAAAATACAGGTGGTGGCTTCCTCCACTACTTATTTTCCTTCTTCCATAGGAGCTCCTTTTCCAGTCAGTCTAACTCTTGAGAATGTTAATGGCATACGATTATGATAGTCACTGCCTTTTTTTTTTTGGATGCAGATCTCCAGGTTTAGCAATAACAAATTGGATTTGAAAGAGAAGAGTCAAATACAGCAATGCTGTCAGAAGAGTTGGAATCAGTGAAATGCTGTTGTTGGCAGCAAGGCTTGATCTGTATTTCAAGAACAAGATGGAAACTATCCTCCCATGTTCGCAGCTACAGATCCTACTACACTGTAGGATTTTCTTAAGGAGCAGACACTCAGGGGGCATTGAGAGTCCAGGCCAGTGGGCTCTCTCAGATGCTGCTTGTCTCAACTGGTATCATCTCTTTCCCCCAAATGGTGAAGCCATTTGGCATGAACACTGATGTTTTGACTTTTGACCCACTAAGTTCTAGGAATTCTATCCTAAGAAAATAATTCTGGACCTGGTAAAAGCTCAATGCCCAATTCTATCCAACATAACATTATTAAACTAGGGAAAAAGCAGAAACAACCTAATTGTACATGTATGTGGGGATAGGTAAATATTAAATTTACTTGTGCTCTATGTTTTTTGTGGTTGCAAGGAAAAAAGACTCATGTGGAGCTTGCTGTAAGGACGTGGAAGGCTGAGACAGGAAAGCTGCCTAGACTAAGCTGCCCTGGGGGTCTCTGCCCTTCCTCTAGGGTCTTCCTGGAAGTCTTAGCCAAAAACAGCTCCGCTTTCTTTGTGTATCTGTTCGAGCCTGCACTTGCTCCTGACAGCCTTTATGTGGCCCACACCCACACCCATTGCCCCTTTCTTCCTTGATGACAGACCACCCCTCACCTCCCCCAGCCTCCCTTCTGGAACAGGCAGCCCGGCGAGCTGGGTGCTAACGCCTCTCTGGTTTCCCCCCTCTCTCTAGCTCTGGGGCAGAGGCAAATCGAGCATTCCTTCAAATGCCATCTGAAGACAAAATCAAAACTGCTTTCAAATTCTTTTAAAACCATTCCATAAAATACAAATTGCTTGTCAGCTTTATAAATAGCAAGAAGCAATGGGTCTGGCTCATCTGTACATTTGCTAAATTCATCAAATTGGTCATTCAGAGAAATTGGTAAAAGAATCCTAAAAATGCTAAATGTTGGCGAAACATAAAATGACTTTTAAAAGCATTCAAGAGAAACCAGTGTAAACTGAAGAACTCTTATATGAAAAATGTTTCAAATTTGGAATACCATTATATAAAGAGTACATACGATCAGAAAAAGGCTAAGTTCATCTTCTAGTTTTCAACAATTTGAGGGAGGGTAGGGGGTGGGAAAAGTGAATAATTTGAACATTTCTTAAAATGCTGGTAAGATATTAAAGAAGAATATTAAATATTTAAAAAGCATATTCCCTAAAATGATGTTTGGGAAATCAGTGTCCCAGCTAAGTTTGGTGAATTGGTTATTTGGTTACCAACTGATGAAGGACGGATTCTCTCTCTCCCCCTGTATCTTTGTCTCTATCTCTCTGTCTCTCTCTTCCTGGACAGTCAGGTCCCCGCTTCTCTCTGCACATCGCTCTGCTCCTGTCTTCAGCTGTCCCATCCTTCTGTTGGCCGATGTGACCCGCCTGCCCACTGCCTGCCCCTAACTCCCACACCATGCCACACAGCGCCCCTTTACTCAAGGACTCCGCTCAGGCCTGTGTCCGAATTCCACATTCCCCAAGAGAGAAACCACCTGGCTGGGCTCAGGTCAGGATCCCACTTATCAGGTGGAGCCACATGAAGCCACGCCTTCCAGGATCCTCTAGGCAAGGCCGCGATGGGGCTGGGGTCCAGCGGAGCCCCGCCTTTGCCTGGGTCCTCCCCTTCCCGGGGACTTGGTTCTGGAGACGCCTCCGCTCTACTCTACTCCATCCCACGGCTCCCACCCCATCACCCAAGGGCTTCTCCCGAGAGCAGCCCCCGCTTACTCCCCGTGCTAAGCTAGTGCCCCTCCTCTGAACCTTTACTCTGCTTAAGTTGTCCTCACAGCACGCTCCATGTGGTGACACAAGCTTACTCGTCTTTTGTTGGCCTCCCCAGCCAGAACTTGGGTTCCCAGGGGCAGAGGCATAGTCTTCTTCACTGCGCCAGCCCTCGTTCCTACAGTGGTGCCTGATACTCATGAATGTCTGTTGAATAACTGAAATATAAAATAGACTCACAGCCTCCCCAGTGGGAAACCCCCAAAGTCTTGTCTAGGGGTTGCCCCCAGGACCACTTTGAAAGTGGGCAGCACAGGACCAGGGGAGTGGCCAGTCCAGTCCTCTGCCTCTGCCCTTGCCAGCCTTCCTCTCCTACCCCTATTCCCTAGCTCCGACAGCCACCTCCCCAGGAGGGGCGGTGGGGAAAATCAGATCTCTTTATTTTTCCAGATGAGCTTCAGGATTATCTGGGCTGTTTCCCAAAAATTCCATTGAAATTTTAATTGCTATTACTTTAAATATATACACCCGTTTGAAAAGAAAAGGCAATGGTACAACATTGAGTCATCTCACCATAAGCATGCTATGTCTCTATTTTTCTGTCTTCCTTTAAAACCCTCAGTAAAGTTCTGCAGTTTTCATATAGTTTCTGCATATTTATTGTGAGCTAATTTCTTGGGTGCTTTATTTTTACAGTTGTTATTGTGTGGGGGGAAGGCTTTCACCTCCCCTTTTATTTTCTAATTGTTGGTAGAAAGGAAAGGAATTGGTTTGCGAATATTTATTTTGTATCCACTCACTTTAACTAAACCCTTACTAATTCTAAGAATTTTTCATTTGATTATCAGAGCTATAAAATCACATTATCAACAAATGATAATTTTATCTCTTTCCTTTTCCTTGCTCTAGTGTTACCTCTTTTTCAGCTGTTTCTTATTGCATTCAGCAGAGTGATCCTTTCTTAAATAAACCTTTCATTAGGGAAGATATTCAGGACTACACAGAATATTTAAAGAACAAACCCATGCAAGTGACACATCTCGATTTCTGGGATGCTGCCAATGCAGTACTTAGAGGAGATTTATTGCTCCCAGTGCTTATATTAGGGAGGGGAAAAAAAGAGAGAAACAATAAATCAAGTCCATACCTAATGAACTTTGTTCCCTTTAAGCTACAAACCAAGAGAAAGGAGAAAAAGGAAGTAATAAATCTAAACAAAATGGAGGAAGAAGAGAGAATTGATAAACTTAATCAATAGCACATGGGAGGAAATGGCCCTTCTGCAGAGTGTGCTGGGATGGGACAGGATGGAGGAGGAGGACAAGCCCTGCCAGGAGGGCAGCCTGGCTCTTCCTTCTCATCATATACCCAGGGGCGGGTGGGTTTGGGGCAGGGCTTCTGTTGACCCTGTGGCCACCCACTGGCCATGGACTTCTGGCTGGCGTTCTTGCCCCAGCCAGTACCCTGGGAATACTTGGGGAGGGATAAATAATGCTCAGAATCAGCAATGCACCCCAGTAGATGTGGCATCCAGGGGGAAGAAGGTGCAAAGCTGGGGGTAAGCAGTGGGTACACCTGTCCTGGGTCTCGCAGCGCACTTTGTAGATCCATCTGACCGAGCACCACTCACGGGGTCTGCATTTCCTCTGTCTTGCTTGTTTTCAGTCAAATTTCCTTTCAAAATTTCAACCTGATGAAGAAAAAAGGCAAGTTCTTGGTTTTGCCTGCCCTCAGGCCAGAGTATTTGGGGATAAAGTCCCCAGGTTGGGTGGAGCAGGGCACAGGTGGCCAGTGTGGGCACAGAATGGGGAGACTGGGTATGCCGGGCCCACAAGTGCTTTTTGGGCTTGCTGCTTGGAGGATTTAACTTTATGGTTATTTTAAGGGAAAACTCCTTACAATTGGACTTAAAAAAATTAATAGGCCATTAGCCGAATTCTAAAAGGGAGCAAATGCAAATTAATATTATATATTCTCGAAACAGGAATGAATTAATACAAGATATGTTTTACGAGCAAAATGAGAGGATCAGCTTCTCAGCAGTCTGCTTGTATGTTTTTGTAACAAAATGGAAATTAATATCTTCCCAGGGGCTCATCATCTATTCCTCTCAACTCAATGTAATCTGCAGCAATTGTTTTTAATAGAGAAGAAAAAGCTCCCAGCTGCTTTTTCGAACAAGCAGAAGGACAGAAGGACATCTTGGCGCAGATCTGCGTTCTGCTAAGAGATTCTGGGTGGCCTCTTTGTTTTATAAGGCACAGAGAGTTGGCTCCCATTTTCCAGGTGGGGGTTGGTGGTTTAGCAGGCTCTAGCCTCCCTGCTGAGCTAAGTTCTGGAGTGAGCAAACCAGGACCTCCTGGAAGGGAGGAAGAATGGAGACCCCAGCCCCTTCTCCCTGAGATTTGAAGTTAGGAGACCTGTGGGGTCACCTAGAGGGCTCTGGCCAAGGTCTCCTGGCTGAAAGGGCCACAGTGCTCCCGGCACAGTGTGGGCTGAGGCTGCGAGTCCCGGGCTCGACCACTCTGCTGGTGGGGAGGTTTGGGGAGAATCCCGAGCTTGTGAAGGTGACCTAAGGAAACTGAGACCTGGAAGCCCAAAGAAGGCCGCTGTTGGGCCAGGACCAGCAAGGGGATCTCTGCAATGGTCCACAGACTATGGGACCCGTTTTTAGCACTGACCCGGGGTGGCAGAAGCAGAGGCAAAGATGGCAGCTGGCTCTAGCTGGTGAATGCTCTGGAAGTGAAATCCAGCAATGCTTGGCTCTACCTGCCTGGTGTGGGGTAACACGTTGGGGAGGTCTCAAGATGGAAGTACTGAACTTCTGGAAATAGGAGATTGTAGATATATAATTGGAAATTCAAAGAGATGTGCCTGCCTTTGTATGCTAAGCTGGCGAAGCAGTTTACTTTACTGTCCTCTCCATGCACTTAGTGCTATGTGTTAATTTTCAGTATTTTGCAAAATCAAGTTAGTTTGGGCAGCTATAAGAAAGGAGATAGTTCTATCCAAGTTGCTGCAAAAGACATTATTTCATTCCTTTTTATGGCTGAGCAGTACTCCATGGTGAGTGTGTGTGTCAGATTTTATTCTAAGTGGAGTATCTCAGGAATGGAAAAACACCACATGTACTCACTAATAATTGGAAGCTGAATGATGGGCACACATGGAAATAAAGACATGTAAAGGACATTGGAAACCATGAAGGGGGGCGGTGGGAGGAGGAGGAGTAAAAACTTACCTGTCGTGTACAATGAACACTACTCTGGGGGCGGGCATGCTAAGAACTCTGACTTAAGCATTATACAAGTTATCCATGTAGCAAAAACATTTGTACCCCCTTAATATTTTTAAATAAAAAAAGGGAAGGAAACAGATACTTACCACAAACACATCTAAGTTTCAAAGTTTTAGAACAGAATTACATTTCCCTGTAGTGGTTAAGTATATCTCCTAACTGGCTTTACTTAAGGTAATGCTAACTGCTATAACAAATAAATCTCAAAATATATTGGGCATAAGTAAGCCTGATACAAAGCCCAAAGTAGATCCTGTGGCCAAGCTGGCTGGCTCTCCGAGCACTGATTCTTGAACCCAGGATCCTGCCACCTTATGGCTCTGCTATCTTCAGCATGTCACCTCCAGGGTCACCATGCTTGTTCTTGTTCATGTCAAGATGCCTGAGGGGTGAAGAGGATGGAGGAATACACACACACACACACACACACACACACACACACACACACACACACAAAGTTCTTCACCTGCAGGGCCTGGAAGTGGCACATGTCACTTCTGCTCACATTCCATTGACTGGAATTCAGTCACATGGCTACACCTAACTGCAAAGGAGGCTGGAAATGAAATCCAGCAATGCTTGACAAGAAGAGGAAATCAGTTGGTGAACAGATAACAGTCTGTGCCTGTAAGGGAGGTAAAAAAATCTTTTTCCCTCTACCCTCCTGAGGTTTTCTTGCTGATACCCTGTAAATTAGACTAACAGAAGACAGATTATTAGGAGGAAGAAACAGAAGTTTATTAGCATGGGCATGATGCACGTATATGGGGGTACTCAGAGATGAGTAACTCCACGGGGTGGTTAGAAGTTGGAGTCTCTATAGTGTACCCCTAGTAGTTGGAGAAAAGAAGTGGGAGAAAGGGCACTTATGGAAAAACAAATAACTTTTTGGAAAGATAAATGGGCCTTCAAGAAAACAGATGGGAGAATGTGTAAGTTTGTGACAATGTCTGTCTGAGTGTGGTGCTGACTTCTCAACTGTTATAGTAGAGGTACTCCTGGGAGGGGATTTATGACGATTAAGTTCTTTTGAGAGGTTCTCCTTTTTAGGCAGGTAAGGGATTTCAGGAACTCAAATGCCTTTGGCACAAAATAATTCTTATGCAAAAACGACACATTCTGGGGTGGCACATCCTGATCCCCCTCGTGCCCCAGACATCACAGTGACTATCACAGGAGACCCAGAGTACCCTTCACGAAAGTAGGGTTGGAAATGCAAAGTGCAATGTGAAAATGTCAAAGTCCTCAAAACATTCGTTTAATGAATAAATGAAGGAATAGTACATTTCTCTTGTAGGGGAATGAATTTATGATTCTGATCCTTGGCCCAAACTCACCAGCAGTACTAAAGCTTGCTTCCCCCTGTCTGCCTTGGCAGGCTTTCTGTCTCAGTTGTTCTGACAGTTTGGGACAAGGTGCACAATGACTCATTCTATGACTCTTGCCACTGAACTGTTGTTCTGGGGATTCTTCACAGCCCCACGAGTGTCATCTTCCCAGCGACATGCACACTCATGCCACTTTGGTTTCCAGGGCATGGAAGACCATGTGAGGGGGAGATGTCAGTGTTTGGTGTAGCTGGGGTGACTGTCATACACCCTGCAGTAACCGACTGGGGTCATCTGGGAGCTCATGAGCACTCTTCTCTGGGGTCTCCCAGAAAATGCCTGGGGATGGGGACTCTGCGAAGGGTTAGGTCCTTGGGAGTAGATGGGTTTCTTCCCATGGGAATACAAGTTACTCCTGCACCTGTGATTGGGGCTGGTGGGGCCTGGGAGGCTTGGGCCACGTAAAATCGAGAGCACATTTGTCTTACAGAGGGCACCATGGTCCCTTTGAGGCATTTAGCATTGATGAAGAAGCTTCAGGGTCATCTTGTTTTCCCCTGACAAATATATGTGCCCTCTCAGCTGCTGGATCAACAAAGCTTTTGTTCATCCCAATAAGAAGTCCTTTCTTTGTTTTCTGGTTTGTCTCATGCTCCCCCCAGCGGGTGCTCCAGCGCTGGTACTGATCAGCTGCCAGTGACCCATGTGCTGAGCACCTGCTCTGTGGCCGGGCGCTGGGCTGGGCACCCAGCAGACTCTACTTCCTCGTCCTAGTAGCCACCCTGCAGGGCAAGTTTTGCGGCAGACTCTTTGGGTTCCAGTGGGTGTCCATTTGAGCAATGCAGAAACACCCAGGTACTCTGGCTTCTTGCTATTTTGCACTATTTTACTAAAGGTATTGGATGGTGAAAGGAGAAATGCAAACAAAGCTACCATGAAAAACCATCTCACACCCATTAGTATGGCTACTCTCCAAAAATAAAACAACTCAACAAATAACAAGTGTTGGTGAGGATGTGGGGAAATTGGAACCCTGTGCACTGTTGCTGGCATGTGTGATGGTGCAGGGCTGTGGAAAGCAGTATGGTGGTTCCTCGAAAAATTACAAATAGAATTATCATAGGATCCAGCAATTTCACTTCTGGGCATATACTCAAAGAATTAAAAACAGGGTCTCAAAGATATTTGTATACCCACGTACATAGCTGCATTCTTCACAATAGCTAAAACATGGAAGCAACCTAAGTGTCTGTTGACAGATGAACATATAAGCAAATTGTGGTCTAGCCAGACAATGGCATACTGGTCCTTCCTTAAAAAGAAACGAAATTCGGACATGTGCTACAACATGTATGAACTTTGAGGACATATGCTAAGTAGGCCAGTCACAATAAGACAGATACTCTATGATTCCATGCACATGAAGTACTTAGAGTAGTCAAAATCAGAGACAGAAAGTAGGATGATGGGTGCTAGGGGGTGGGGCAGGGGAAATGGGGATTTATCGT
Organism: Microcebus murinus; assembly: GCF_040939455.1. Classification (NCBI taxonomy): domain Eukaryota; kingdom Metazoa; phylum Chordata; class Mammalia; order Primates; family Cheirogaleidae; genus Microcebus; species Microcebus murinus. The sequence continues at coordinate 100,018,054 of NC_134111.1, forward strand.
CTAATGGGAATAGAGTTTCAGTTTCACAAGATGAAAAAAGTTATTTATGGAAGATGGATGGTGGTGATGGTTGCACATTATGAATGTATTTAATATTACTGAACTGTATGGTTAAGATGGTAAATTTTATCTCATGTGTATTTTACCACAACAAAAAGTGAAAGAAAACAGGTGACTGTAGCACTCGTGCCTGCCTGGGTGGTGGCAGGGAATGCCACTGTATGTACTGGGGCAACCAAACTTCCTGCAGCTCTCCTCCCCTCAAGGGAGGTGTGGGGAGGGGGAAGCACAGCGGGAAGGCCAGTGCTCCCAAAAGGTAGAAGTGGGGGACCCTGTTTAGCAGAGCGTGTTATTGAGTTTGGGGGTTGCCCATGGAGGCCCAGGACCCAGTGGGAGGAGAGAGTTACATTGCTGAGTGTCATGAGGACGCTGAGTTTGAAGAGGGCGGAGGGGAGACCCCCACATTGGAAGCAGGGTGGGTTGGGGGTGGTAACACATTCAGGAGGCAACAAGGGGACGTTTCTAGTGATGGAAACCCTGTGGATTTTGAAGACTCTAAGAATCCTCACAGCGAGACAGTTCCGTGGCTACCTACTGAGACTCAGCTGCTCACCAGAGCCTGCTCCCTGGTCCACCCCCCACCATCTGCCTGATTCACTCCTTATTTTCCAGCCCAGATTTCTGAGCACGAATCTGATCGGCCTAATTCATTTCCACTCTCCTTTCTTGTCAGGCACTGATAGGTCAGATGCCCACCATGGCCCATCAGCTGTGCCAAGGTAGCACAGACCACAACCACCCTCACTAGAGCAAGCTGAGCTGCTGCTTTCACAGACGTCCAGGGTGTGAGCACCCCTCAGAGTGGGGCTGCGCCGCCGCCGTCGGCTGTGTGGCGCAGCCGCCTATTCTGCCCAAAGTCATGCAGCTGTTAAATGTCAGACACAAGTTTCAAATCTAGTTCTGTTGATATCGGAGCCACTTAGCCATCCATCCCTTATTCTGCATTGGCCTTTCAGAGGTAGATGTCAGAGATACAGGAGGGTGAAAAGGAATTCGGTGGCCAAGACTGAAATATGGCCAGGATGGTAGAACTAAAGTATTATTTTTCGATGACTCCTTTAGTAGGTACATTTACAATCCCCTTTCAAGAACAGTTATGGGGAGGGGGTCGGGCATATACATACATAATGAGTGAGATGTGCACCATCTGGGGGATGGTCATGATGGAGACTCAGACTTGTGGGGGGAGGGGGAGAAATGGACATTTATTGAAACCTTAAAATCTGTACCCCCATAATATGATGAAATAAAAAATAAAAAATAAAAAATAAAAAGAACAGTTATGAAGCCCCCAAACAAACAAAAATCTCTTATACTGGAGGATAATGCAAGAAATAAAGCCAATGAATCATTATCCAAAATTTTGAGAAGTGGCATGAATTGCATATTTAAAAGTCAAGGGACTGGAATGAGGTCATCTTAAATGGCAGAAGGCCCCTCAAATTAGAGCCAGCTGTGCTCAGGCTCCACACCTGGCTCTGCATGCGGGCCAGTCCGCATGAGAGACGAGTCAGGAATGGAACATAAACCATCCCAGAACCCACAGGAAATGCAAGTCCATCGCCAGGTAGAAGTTGAAGTAGGAATGCAATGATATTAGCAGCTTTGAAACTCTCCATAGTTCAATACTTCAGAGAAACCCTCAAGGGTTTTTAAAGCTTTCCACTCCTTTGTTTTATCGTATGTATTTTAAAAACTGCCTTCTCCCGGTCTCTTTCTCCTCCTTTGGTCTCATGGTTACTTCCTGTTCCAGGCACCTGCAAAAACGTCCCAGTTTCCCCTGATTAAGACTCTTAAGTATTTGTCCTAAGTTCCTACAGAGAGCTCTGTACCCTTCGTGACATCTTCCGGTAAGAAGGGCTGCTCATAGTGGTGATTCCAACCAGGACTACCTGGGTTTGAATCCAGTTCTAATTCTCAGGAGCTGCGTCTAGGGTCTATGCCTTGTTTTTCTCATCTGTAAAATGAGGATAAGAATAGTAACCACCTAATAGAATTATTATTGTGAGGATTAAATGAGATGATTTGGGTTATTTATTGGAGTAGTGCCTGGCTCACAGTAACTGCTTAATAGATATTATTTAATAGCTATTTTTATTGTGAAGTAGAGGATAGGAAGGAGCTACGTGACATTTTGTTGTGTAATAAACCCTAGCAATTTTGGCCATTCTGGAGAAAGGCATGGAAAGCAGTGCCACGGGGCTGCCTGGTCTGGGGCTTGCAGACAACCCTCTTGGCTTCTCTCTATGGGTCCTAATCCTTCTTCCCCATCTCCAAAGCATCGTGGCTTAAAGTAATTCTATGAACTCTTGCCTTCCAATCTGCTTTCAATCTTACATGCATACTCTTTGCTGCAAGATTCTGAAGTGCCTCTCACTAGAGTAGGCAGAGTATATTTCTCTGCTTAATGGATGTGGGGCTTGACCCTGTGACCGGACCATTGGAATATGGGCAGAAGTGGCAGTGTGCCAGCTCCAAAGAGCTTGTGTTGCCACCCACCCCTCATGCACTTTCTGTTATTCACCACGGGAAGAACGTACCCTAGGTAGCCACTGGTCCCAGAATGAGAGACACATGGAAGAGAACTCAGTGCAACTCAGGGCCTGAAGGAGAGCTACTCCAGCCAGCAAGCATATCTGTGAGTGTGACAAAGACGATTGCTGCTGGAAGCCACTGAGATTGTTGAGTTTGTTTGTTATCAGTGTGACTCAGCAGAAACCTGACTAATACAATGTTCTCAAGCTCAACAGAATGACCACAGCATGAATAGCAGAGTACATGGCTCCACTCATCCTACCAGCTGCTGTCGAATAAACGAATAAACGTCCTAAATCCCTCCCTTCCCCCACAGCCGATATAATTAAGGCCACTCTCCTTAGCTCTGCAGTGAAGGTTCTTCTCCCTTGAACCTCAACCAATTCTTAAACCTCACCTCCTTCTTCTTCCCTTAACAAACCTTCCATTCCAGCCACACATAAACCATGTGTAAATTTTGTCCCAACCCCCTTTCTCCATCTAAGTTCTAAACTTCATGAAGACAACTAGCCCAGTCCCATTCATCTCCCTTCTCTGAACACAGGTCTCAGAGAGACACAGAGAGCTTGGCGATGCTTTGTTCTCATCCTTTCTCCATTATTCGGGTGCCTTCCCCTACCCCATCCCAGCCTTGTGTTAGAAGTAATATCTGGCACAGTCCTACCTGCCTCTTACCAGGTCTCTCTGACAGCAGTCTTGGCTGCCCTGTGTTACCTCCATGTCATCTCTGAGCACCCTCCCTGGTCCATCCTCATGTTAATAGGACCCAGGGAGGGAGGGGATGTTGGAGGCCCAGGGGCCAAGCCCTTGCAGGGACAACAAAGACAAAGGGAAAAGGCCAGGCAGCCTGGGGGCTTTGACCAAGATTGGCCTGGAGGCTAGGCCATGTTTGCTAATTGCACCTGAGAACTTGCTCAAGGACGCCTGGTGGCAGTTTAGAGCTCTTGTAGGCCGTTTTATTCCAGGAAGGGGAACATCAAGAACTGAAAACATTTAAAATAGAGAGGGAGGGAGGACCTCTGTGATCATAGCAAAGGAAAGTAGCCACCTGTTTTTTTGTCCAGTAGTTCACTGGCAATATTTTACTGAATAAAACTTTTCCTAACTGGCAAGAATGGGCTAGAAGTAGTAGATCGCCCAAATAATGGAGGAGTCCTCTTGAGGCCAATGCAGTCACTGACGCCCTGACTCAGGACATCAGACCGCTACCGGAAAACCTGAACACGCAAGACCGCAGTCTGCAATTCAGTGGAGAGAACCTGCAGCCTTGCGGGGCCCAAAGCCAGAGAATGTGCCGGAGGAGAGTTTTATTGCAGGAACCTAAATTTAACCAGCTGGAGCTCTTTTTAAACAATCATCCTATTCATATATTTAAAATAAATTGTGCATCTTTTAGCAGGCAGTCAGCATTTCATTATTAAGATGGAAGATGGAACAGAGTGTTCTTGGCTGGGTTGATCCCAGAATCCAAGGCTCCTTTTCAGGATTGCTCAGCATGTGGTAAAGACATTTATGAAGGTAACTGTGTTCAGGCCTGACAGACTGGAGGCCCACATAGCCACACAGCAAGCAGCTGCCAGTCCACCGAGTGGCACATAGTGAAGCCTTTCCAAGGCTATGTCATTATCTCCTGACGTCCTACCAAGTGCCTACAGGGAGCAAGCAAGAAAGACAAGGGACACTTTAGAATGCTCCATGAATGTACCAAAATAATCTCTTGGTAAGAAATATTAAAATATTACATAGAGCTACAATAGTTAAAACAGTGTGCAATGGTTAAAAAAAAGAGACAGTTCCAATAGACTTTTTTTTTTTCATAAATAGACTTTAGGATACATAGGAAGTCAACATATAATAAAGGAGGGAAAGGAAGCTCATTCCTTGAAGAGGTCAACAAATGATGAAAACTTCTGGCAAGTTTTACAATGAAAAAGTACACAAAATTAGGAATGGGTGTAGAGAAATAACCCCTGTAGCAGCCACTGATACCAAAACCTAAGTCAGCACAAAAAGATTATATGGATCAATCTTTCTTATGAACATTGACGTAAAAATCCTAAATAAAATATTAGTAAATCTGATTCATCAGTATTAAGCCATAGTTTTGTAACAGGAGTGTAAGAGTAGTTAAAAATTTGGGAAATTTGGTTTTGCAATTTATTGCATTAATAGAATAAAGGTTAAAAAAATCCCTTACATTAAAGCTTGAGAAGCACTAATTATCTTCCGTGCTTCTCAAGCTTTAATGCCTATGAGTCTCCTGAGGATCCTGTAAAAATGAAGATTCTGGTCCAGTATGTCTGAGATGGGGTCGTGTTTGTGCATTTCTAATAAGGTCCCGGATGCTGTGGATTGAAGGACCTCACTTTTAGTAGTAGCAAAAAAATACAGAATCTCAAGCCCCACCCACTCCAGACCTACTGAATCATGCTCCATGTTTTAGCAAGATCTGCAGGTGACTCATATGCATATTAAAGTTTGAGAAGCAATGATCTAGCTCAACAGTTCTTTTTTTTTTTTTTTTGAGACAGAGGCTCGCTTTGTTGCCCAGGCTAGAGTGAGTGCCATGGTGTCAGCCTAGCTCACAGCAACCTCAATCTCCTGGGCTCAAGCAATCCTGCTGCCTCAGCCTCCTGAGTAGCTGGGACTACAAGCATGTGCCACCATGCCCGACTAATTTTTTTTTCTATATATATTAGTTGGGCAATTAATTTCTTTCTATTTATAGTAGAGATGGGGTCTTGCTCTTGCTCAGACTGGTTTTGAACTCCTGACCTCAAGCAATCCTCCTGCCTTGGCCTCCCAGCATGCTAGGATTACAGGTGTGAGCCACCGCGCCCGGCCTAGCTCAACAGTTCTTAACCCTAGGTTGATGTTATAATTACCAGAAGAGCTTAAAAAAAAAAAAAAAAAAAAAAAAAGCACTAATGCCTGGGCTCCACCCCAGACCAATTAAATCAGATTCTGGATGAAGGGGCACTCAGACAACAGTATTTTCAAAAGGTTCCAGGTGATTCTAATGTGAAGCCAGTAGTAGGAGCCAGTGATCTAAGTAAATGCTAAAGACATTGGATATAATTCAACATCCATTTTGACCAAAATAGTCAGAACCCCCAAATAGGAGGGAGATTTCTTAGCATAGTTACAAGTATTTATCAGACACCAACAGTCAATGTTGTACTTCACCAAGGAAAAACAGAGACAGCTTCATTAAATTGAAAACACAACAGGAATGCCCACTATCATTTGCAATTATTCAAAAGCTCTACATGTTTCAGGCAATGAAATTAGATAAGAAAAAGGAAAATGAGATACAAATGTTGGAAAATGAAAGATAAACTTATGATTTCCAGATAATATAATTATCTTCCAAAAAATAAATAAAATCACTTAATAGAATATTGAAAGAATAAGAAATTTATGTAATGTGGCCAGATACAAGGTAAAAATCAAGAGCCTTTTCATATATCAGAAATAAGTTAGGAAATATAATTTTTAAAAGAATCCTTTGATGACAGTAAACATATATAAAATATATCCTCAAATAACTTCATAGGAAATGTTTATGGCATACATAAAGAAAATGACAAAACTTTACCAAAGAATACTACAGTAAGTGAAAAGATATATCCTCTTTCTGGAGAAAAAGTCTAAATAAAAAAAAATTCATTTTTTTTTTTTTTGAGATAAGATCTTGCTATGTCACCCAGGGTGGAGGACAGTGGCATGATCATTGCTCACCACCGCCTCAAACTCCTGGGTTCAATTGATCATCCTGGTTCAGCCTCCCAAGTAGCTGGGACTATAGGTATATGCCACCACGCTCAGATAATTTTTTTTTTTTTTTTGGTAAAGATGAGGTCTCACTGTGTTGCCTAGGCTGGTCTTGAACTCCTGGCCTCAAGCCATCCTCCCACCTTGACCTCCCAAAGTGCTAGGATTACAGATGCAAGCCATAGTACCTGGCCTGAAAGTCTTAATAATATAAAAGGATCAGTTTTATCTCAAATTAATTTTATCTCAAATTAATAAATTTAACACAATTCCTATCAAGGGCCCAATGTAATTAAAACTAATTTATAAATAGTAAATAAATATAAAATAAATATAAATAAAATAAATATAAATAAAACTAATTTATAAAAAGATATTTTACAGTTCATCTGGAAGAATAATTATGTAAGTACAGAAAAGCAATTTTTGGAAATAACAATGAAATAAGGGGGAGGCTTGCCTTATCAGATATTTTTAAATGAGACATAATTTACAGTTGACCCTTGAACAACATGAGTTTGACCTTCAAGGGTCCACATACATGCAGATTTTCTTCCACTTCTGTGACCCCTGAGACAGCAACACCAACACCTACTCTTCCTCCTCCTCCTCCTCCTCCTCCTCTGCCTACTCAATGTAAAGACAATGAAGTCCTTTATGATCTACTTAATGAATAGAGAATGTATTTTTTCTTCCTTTTGATTTTCTTAATAGCATTTTCTTTTCTCTAGCTTACTTAATTGTAAGAATATATGCATATGGTACACATAACGTACAAAATATAAATCAACTACTCATGTTATTGATAAGGCTTCTGTTCAATGGTAGGCTATCAGGAGTTAAGTTTTGGGGCACTCAAAAGTTATAAGTGGATTTTTAGTTGGGCAGGGACTCCGTGCCCCTAACCCCTGCATTGTTCAAGGGTTAACAGCACATACAATAAAATGAATCCATTTTGAGTGTACAATTTGATGAGTTTTGGCAAATGTATACACTCTTATAACCACCAACCCAGTCAAAATATAGGATATTTCTACCTCCCTGGAAGATTCCCCTTATGCCTGTCTTCACCCCAACTGTCCCCCACCCCTGAAACACTAGTTTTGACTCAGGCAACCCCTGGTTTGCTTTCTGTCACTATAGATTAGTTTCTCCTGTTCTAGAATTTAATCTAAGTAGGATCTTACAGAATGTTCTCTTTGATGTCCAGCTTCTTTCAGCACGATGTTTGTGAGACTGACCGCCTGTCAGATGTTGAAACAGTTTATTGAGTAATCAAAATGGTGTCACGCTGCCTTGGGACTACACAGACCGACCAAAGGAACGGAACAGAGGGCAGCCACCACTCCAGGTTTGAGTGGGATTTAGTAGACGAAAAAGGTGGCAACTCAGATCATTCTGGAAAGTACAGATTAGCCAGCAAACGGCTTTGGGACAGCTGGCTCATCATTGGGGAGATGAGGTTAGATTCCCTTCTGTTTACCTTATGCTGGGATGAGTGACAGATGGAGGAAGTATTTAAATATAAAAATAAATGTATCAAAGGAGAAAAATGTAGGTGAATTTGTACAAAAATCTAAAACTTTGATATGACAGATAAAATCATCTGGGCAAAATAGTAGCAAACTACATGACAAACAAGGACAAACAAATATGGTAAATACATAAAAAGCTACTGCAAATCCATTAGAGGAAAATAATCAAAGAAAAAGACCAAGTCATTCACTGAGGAAGAAATCCAAATCCAATAATGATAAGGCAACGGGGTTCAAAGAAATACAAATTGTTTAGCTATCTTGTTGACTCTTGTTTAACTATCTGATTGAGTTTTTAAAAAATTTAAATATCCAGGCAGGGCGTGGTGGCTCACACCTGTAATCCTAGCACTCTGGGAGGCCAAGGCAAGAGGATCGCTCAAGGTCAGGAGTTTGAGACCTGCCTGAGCAAGAGCAAGACCCTGTCTCTACTAAAAATAGAAAGAAATTATCTGGACAACTAGAAATATATATATATATATATATATATATAATTAGCCAGGCATGTGGTGCATGCCTGTAGTCCCAGCTACTCGGGAGGCTGAGGCAGAAGGATTGCTTGAGCCCAAAAATTTGAGGTTGCTATGAGCTAGGCTGATGCCATACCACTCAATCCTGGGCAACAGAGCCAGACTCTGTCTCAAAAAAATAAAAATAAATTTAAATATCCACTTTTGTTATTCAGAATCAGACACCCACACATACTTTTTAGGAAGGCTTAGTTCTGAGTGGTGTTTTATTAATACAAGGATTTCAAAATGCTATCACGCCTGATCCCATTTAATTATCATAGCAATTCCATGAAGTAGGAAAGTGAAATATTATTATATTGATTTTACAAATGAGAAGTTTTAGATTCAGTGACATAACCTTACCAAGGTCATGGAAATAGTTAAGTGGTAAAATCAGAAGGTAACTTGTAGTTTGCTGTATGTTTATTACATCATGGCTTTCTTTGAGCCAACACGGTTAGCTTTTTCTGCAATGAATTTCCATCAGTTCAAAAGTTTCAGAATAATTAATGCTAATATATTATGCTCTCATTGCAGGGGAAGGTAAATTTAATGCCCTAGGAATCTCCAATCTTATTTCTCAATGAAACATTTAATACATTCAAGGTAAGACATACTTGATAGATTAAATATCTAAAAAGAATATTAAAAATGACTGCATTATATTACTTCTTTAGTATTGCAAGGAAGCTGTGAGTTATAGTACCAAAGATATTTTAATGTATTTTTAAAATTTGTGAAGTTGATCTGTTAATTGGTTAATTCTCTCCTTCAACAAATATGTATTGAGCACCTACTATGTGACAGGCACTTTCCTTGACACTGGAAATGCAGAAATGAGCAAAACAGGCAAAACTGCTGTCTGCATGGAGCTGAATTTCTAAATTTATTTTTGACACGTGATTAACGTTTGTGCTAGTTGTAGAAAATATGTAGCTGTACTGCCAATGTTTTAAATAATTCAAACACTATAAAAAGCAGATAATTTAATAAACATACAGTTTAAAGTATTAATACACAAGGATATTCATTATCTTTGCCTGAAAATTAAATTTGGGATTATAGGTATGTGACGGCGCTTTGTTAGAGGTTAAGTTTAGATTTTGTTCCTCCTCTTCTTAAGAAGGTGCCAGAAAAACCTCCTTGGCCTCATGGAGGGCGGCTTCTGCCTACCTTAGCACAGTAGGAGGGGCACCCTGTGCTCATGACTGATTTTTTTATTGAAAAGAACAAGGTAAGACCCTAAGCTCCAGAAAGGAATGTGACAATGGCCTGGACAAAGGGGAGGTAATTAGACTCTCTCAGTTACAAAGGTTTAAAAGAAAAAATCTGACCAACCCCAAAGAGGATCCCTGAGAGAAACAGAAGACCTTAGTCAGGGGGCTTCTGGGAAGCTGGCTTCAGAATAACTCTGACTGTGTGTGCTGGGCCGGCTCACCGGGACGTGGTGGTGTGTGTGCACCGTGCAGAGGCCTGCCCCAGTGGGCAGCTCGGGGAGGACCGGCCGGAACACAGACTGCATTCCTCTTTCCACGCGCGTTCCCACCAGCAGGCCGCACCTTGTGCCCGTGGCAGCCGCAGCAGGCGTGGTGCCCTCGGGCCCCCAGAGCAGCAGTGGTCAGCCCTGGAGCCTGGAGTCCCGGGGGTCACACAGAGGAGAAGATTAAGTAGGGGTTGGTGGGGACCCCAGCGTCTGTGCACCGGCCGGGGGCAGGAAAGGAGCTGGGAAGACACTGGTTACCTGGCGATTTAAAAGGTTGTATCTTAGAGGTGGCCACTAATTATTGGCTCAAGTAAGACAAAAAGCTGTGTGACACACCTGGAATGTCAGAGACCTTTCCCCACCTGTAGACAAATATATATGGGAGCTTGGGGTGTGTGTGTGTGCTGATTAGGAGTAGACATAACGGGTGTACATAGGAGGCCTCTTTCCCCCTTGGACTTGGTAAAAGCTCAGCTTGGGGCCTTCATTCCACACCATGGGGGATTTCAATTACTGCCTAGGTTTCTGCAGTGTCCAATGCAGCCTGCTTTCCACAGGTCCCTGCTGTGGACTCTGCAGGCAGGATCGAAGTGTGAGGCTCAGGCCTCTCCTTAATCCCCGGCCCCCACAGAGCCCACCCGGACAACACACGCAATTCCAGGCGGACTCCTCCATGCCCCCTTGTGTCAATGTCCCACCTCCTTCTCCGCTGGCCTCCCGTCCTGCCAGTGCTCCTCCCCTGGCTTCTCTGTCTCTTTTCTCGTTGTTCTCGCTTCCTCTCCAGAGCAAGGCAGTCCCCTCCTCACCTCAGACAGAGCAGCTCAGCTCGCCACCATGGCTGACTGGGTGCCTGCCACCTTCCATGTTCCCAGACCTCACCTTTTCCAGGCGCTTTTCTACACAAAGATGGTTGCCCCCAAGAGGATCCCTGCTCTGGATGTTAAGCTAATAACAAATTTACTTCCTTTCACCTAATATGGAACCTCTGAAGTAGGAAGTCTGATTAGACAAGGATGAGCTATTTGATCTCAGTCATTTATTTAATAACCACCAAGCATAGGCACCAACATTTTCTATAAGCCTCTGGAGATGTAGTTGCAGGTTTGTTAGCAAGGGGTATTTCAGAGGTTAAAAGATGGAGGTCATTTCCAGAAGTTGCAAGACAAGCCTTAAAATTCTATGGTGGATTGTACACTTTAAGTGGTGAATTATGTGGTATGTGAACTATATCTCAGTAAAGCTATTATAAAAAATAAGAAATTCTATAGCAGCTCTGAAACACCTGGATGCAGCATTTGAGGCGCCATCTTGGAAGCAGAGGCTGGACCCTCACCAGACAACGAATCTGCTGGCGCTTTGATCTTGGAGACTTCTTAGCTTCTAGAACTGTGAGAAAGTAAATTTCTGTTCTTTATAAATTACCCAGTCTGGGTAGTTTTGTGCTATAGCAGCACAAAATGGAATAAGACGAAGGCTCCTAGAGGTGGAGGTAGAAGCCTGGTCATCTTTGCCAAGCTCTGCCCTTGAGGCCCAGTCCCCCGCCCAGTCCAAGGCCTCCCCATGCACATGGTTCTTGTCCACAGACACTGTGCTGGGGCCCAGCGACTCACAAGACAATCCCCACAGCACGCTGGAGAGCACAAGGGCAGGTCCAGAGTCCTCCAGGCAGAGGGCAAGAGCAGCAGCTCCAAGGGAGACGTGGCTCCTCCAGGGGCCAAGGGTGTGTTTGGGAAGCCAGGCTCACAGGGAGTCCAGGCACAAGCCTCATCCTCCTGGGATGGTCTTTGGAAGAACTGGGCCTTTGATAGAAAGCTATTAAAAAGGCAAAGAGGTGCCCATGCTCCAAAGTGCCCAGTCCATCTTTGCAAACGGTCTGTGCCTGCCTCTTAGAAATTCATCGTGGTAACAGTTCTCCAACAGGAGTGAGGTACTTTGGGTGTTGAGATTTTTTTTTCTTTTGTTTTGTTTTTTTGTAAGACAGTCTCATTCTGTTGCCCTAGCTGGAGTGCAGTGGCATCATCATAGCTCACATTAACCTCCAACTCCTGGCCTCAAGCAGTCCTCCTGAGTAGCTGGGACTACAGGCCCATGTCACCACACCCAGCTAATTTTTTCTATTTTTAGTAGAGATGGGGTCTCACTCTTGCACAGGCTGGTCTCGAACTCCTGAGCTCAAGCGATCTCCCATCCTCCCAGAATGCTAGGATTGTAGGCATGAGCCACCACACCCAGCCTGGGTGTTGAGTTTTGCTTTAAAAAAAAAGTTAAAACCTCACTGCAAACATTTGGAAGATTGAAAACCAACCAAAAAATCACCCATAAGCCACTGTTGAAATATAGAAAAATGCTTGTTTTAATTAATTTCCTAGCATGCAACTAGTACTGGGACAGAAGCAGATGTTGGGCCGATGAGCTAAATCAGTGATTCGCAAGTGCGGTCCCGGAACAGCAGCGGTAGCAGCAGCACCTAGAAACTTCTTAAAAAAGGGAAATGCTCAAACCCTACCCCAGACCTTCCCGATTAGAAGCTGGGGGTGGGGCCCAGCAAGCTGTGTTTTAACAGATCTTCTGAACGTGCTCTAGTTTGGAAACCACTGCCTTAAAACCTTTGGAATCCATGCAGTCCTGCCACCTCACCACCCGAGGGCACCAGCAGGCTGTGGTTTCCCCCACAATTGCCAGCTTTTAGATTCTCTAAGGACCTGCAGCAACACATGGTAAGACCTCACTAGACTCACTTTTCCCTGCTTCTTCCCTCCTTCCCTCCCTCCCTTCCTTCCTCTTTCATTTCCTTCTTTTTTTTTTTTTTTTTAAATAAAGAACACTTAGGTGCTCACATGGAAGTAATATTCACCAGGTGCTGGGCGGGCGGGTGGGGGGTGGGGATGGGTAAGCTCACAACCAGTGGGTGCGTAGCATGCGGGATCCACAGGCTTGTAGCTCTGGCCTGGGTGAGGCAAAGGCGTTATATGTAACCAGAATGTTTGCAACCCCATAATATTTCAAAATTTAAAAAATAAATAAGGGTAAAAAAAGATATTTACTAAAGTTACAGGAAATTATTTCATAACTATAAATTAATATATATATATAACAGTATACATAAAATACTGTTGGTAACAAAATGATGAAAATAAATGATAAAATCTCTAATCTCTAGAAATGAAAGAATGACAGAGGGTATGTTGGGAATTGCTGGCTAACCTTAATGCCTGGACCAAACTGTTCTGTCACTCTAGTCCTGCCTAGCTGCAGAGCCAGTGTCTTTCGGTGGTGGTGGAACATATTTGACATGCTGGTTTTGTCTGGAACATAAAGAAATGTAAAAAAGCACTGGGGTTAGGAACAAAGATGGTCTCCTATTAAAAGTTTATATCCTGTAAAAGCAGGATACGGCTCCTCTGCGGCCCCTTCCCTCCCTTTTCCTCTCCTGCAGTTCCTGCTGCGCACTGCCGAGGGCAGGTCCCCTGGGCTGGGCGCCAGGCTGCCCGCACCTCTCCTTCCTCCCTCCCACTACAAATCAGCCGTAATGAAGTATGATTTATATACGTGTACCATTGGAAGGGCTTGATGCATTTTAAGTTTGATGAATGTTGACAAAATGTAGCTACCATCCCATTAATTTTTTTTTTAATTTATTTTTTTTATTTTGGCATATTATGGGGGAATAGATTTTGAGGTTTCAATAAATGCCCTTCCCCCCCCACAAGTCTGAGTCTCCATCATGACCATCCCCCAGATGGTGCACATCTCACTCCTTATGTATGTATATACCCGCCCTCCTCCCCCTTCCCACCTGCCCAATACCCTATTACTATAGTATCTATGTGTCCACTTAGGTGCTACTCAGTTAATACCAGTTCGCTGGTGAGTATATGTGATGTTTGTTTTTCCATTCTTGGGATACTTCACTTAGTAGTATGGGTTCCAGCTCTAACCAGGAAAATATAAGATGTTCTATATCACCGTTGTTTCTTAGAGCTGAATAGTACTCCATGGTATACATATACCACATTTTATTAATCCATTCTTGGATTGATGGGCACTTGGGCTGTTTCCACAGTCTTGCAATTATTAATTGAGCTGCTATAAACATTCGAGTGCAGGTGTCTTTTTTGTAGAGTGTCATTGGATCATTTGGGTAGATGCCCAGCAATGGGATTGCTGGATCAAATGGTAGATTCACTTGTATTGCTTTAAGGTATCTCCATATTGCTTTCCAAAGAGGTTGAACCAGTTTGCAGTCCCACCAGCAGTGTAGGAGTGTTCCTCTCTCTCCGCATCCACGCCAGCATTTGTTATTTGGAGACTTTTTGATAAAGGCCATTTTCACTCGAGTTAAGTGATATCTCATTGTACTTTTGATTTGCATTTCCCTGATGATTAGAGATGATGAGCATTTTTTCATATGTTTGTTGGCCATTCTTCTGTCTTCTTTAGAAAAGTTTCTGTTTAAGTCCTTTGCCCACTTTTTAATAGGGTTATTTGATTTTTTCTTGCTGAGTTCTAAGTATATTCTAGTTATCAGCCCTTTATCGGATACGTAGGATGCAAAAATTTTCTCCCATTCTGTAGGTTGTCTGTTTACTTTCACGACTATTTCTTTGGCTGTGCAGAAGCTCTGTAGTTTCATCATGTCCCATTTATTTATTTTTGTTGCTGCTTTGATTGCCTTTGGGGACTTCTTCATAAACTCTTTGCCTAGGCCAATGTCTAGGAGAGTGTTTCCAACATTTTCCTCTAGAATTCTAATAGTTTCATACCTTAGCTTTAAGTCTGTTATCCAGCGTGAGTTGATTTTTGTGAGAGGTGAAAGGTGTGGGTCCTGCTTTAGCCTTCTACAAGTGGCTATCCAGTTTTCCCAGCACCATTTATTGAAAAGGGATTCTTTTCCCCAACATATGTTTTTGTCTGCTTTGTCAAAGATTAGATGGCTATATGAGGATGGTTTTATATCAGGATTCTCAGAACTGTTCCACTGGTCAATATTCCTATTTTTGTGCCAATACAAGATTGTTTTAATTACTACAGCTTTGTAGTATAGTTTGATATCTGGCATATTAATACCTCCCATTTTGTTTTTGTTGCCTAGAATTGCTCTTGATATTCGGGGTCTTCTTTGGTTCCAAACAAAGCGTAAAATTATTTTTTCTATATCTGTGAAGAATGCTGATGGGATTTTAATAGGTATTGCATTGAATCTGTAGATCAGTTTGGGTAGTATAGACATTTTGATGATGTTGAGTCTGCCGATCCACGAGCATGGAATGGATTTCCATCTGTTTACATCCTCTGCTATTTCCTTCCTCAGTGTTTCATAGTTTTCCCTGTAGAGGTCTTTTACCTCCTTGGTTAAGTATACTCCTAAGTACTTTAATTTCTTTGTTGCTATTGTGAAGGGTATTGAGTCTTTAATTTGATTCTCAATTTGATTGTTGTTGGCGTATACGAATGCCTCTGATTTCTGTGTATTGATTTTGTATCCTGAGACTGTACTAAATTCATTGATCAGTTCCAGGAGTTTCTTGGTTGAATCTTTGGGGTTTTCTAAATATAATATCATATCATCAGCAAACAGTGAAAGTTTGATCTCTTCTGCCCCTATTTGGATACCTTTAATTCCATTTCCCTGTCTGATTGCTGTAGCCAGGACTTCCAGCACTATGTTGAATAGAAGTGGAGATAGTGGGCAGCCTTGTCTGGTTCCAGATCTAAGTGGGAATGCTTTCAGTTTTTCCCCATTAAGTATGATGTTGGCTATGGGTCTGTCATATATGGCTTGTATCATTTTTAGGTATGTCCCTTCTATGCCTATTTTCTTAAGTGTTCGTATCTTGAAAGGGTGTTGAATTTTGTCAAAAGCTTTTTCTGCATCTATTGAAACAATCGTGTGGTCTTTGTTTTTGCCTCTGTTTATGTGGTGAATTGCATTTATAGATTTACGTATGTTGAACCATCCCTGCATCCCTGGGATGAAGCCCACTTGGTCGTGATGGATTATTTTTTTGATAAGCGTCTGGATTTGGTTAGCTAAGATTTTGTTGAAAATTTTTGCATCTATATTCATTAGGGATATTGGTCTGTAGCTTTCTTTTTTTGTTGCATCCTTTCCTCGTTTTGGTATCAGAGTAATATTTGCTTCATAAAAGGTGTCGGGGAGGTTTCCATTCTTCTCGATGTTGTGGAATAGTTTCTGCCAGATAGGTACTAGTTCTTCTTTGTAAGTGTGGTAAAATTCGGGTGTGAAGCCATCTGGACCGGGACTTTTCTTTTTAGGGAGATTTTTAATTGCTGTTTCTATTTCAGCAGTTGAGATTGGTCTGTTCAGGGAATCTATTTCTTCCTGATTGAGCCTAGGGAGGCTGTGTGTTTCTAGAAATTTGTCCATTTTCTCCAGATTTTCCAATTTGTGTGAATAAAGATTTTTGTAGTACTCATAAATTATATCTTGTATCTCTTTGGGATCAGTTGTGATATCTCCTTTTTTGTTTCTGATGGAACTTATTAGAGATTTCTCTTTTCTGGTTTTCGTTAGCTTAGCCAGTGGCGTGTTAATTTTGTTTATTTTTTCAAAGAACCAACTTTTTGTTTTGTTAATCTCCTGAATAGCTTCCCTGTTTTCAATTTCGTTTAGTTCTGATTTGATCTTGTTGATTTCACTTCTTCTGCTGGGTTTGGGGCTGGTCTGTTCTTCTTTTTCCAGCTCTTTGAGTTGTTTCATTAGATTGTCTATTTGTGATCTTTTTGACTTTTGGTTATAGGCATTTATGGAGATAAACTTTCCTCTCAGAACTGCTTTAGCTGTGTCCCAGAGGATTTGATAACTTGTCTCTCCATTGTCATTTTGTTCATAGAATTTTTTTATTTCCATCTTGATTTCTTCATTTATGAAGTAATCATTTAGTAGGAGGTTGTTTAATTTCCACGTTTTTGCGTAGAAATGTGAGTTTCTGTTACGGTTGATTTCTACTTTTATTCCACTGTGATCTGAGAAGATACATGGTATGATTTCTATTTTTTTAAATTTCTTGAGGTTTACTTTGTGTCCTAGGATATGGTCAATCTTAGAGAATGTCCTGTGTGCTGATGAGAAGAACGTATATTCAGTGGATTTTGGGTAGAATGTTCTGTAAATGTTAGTCAGACCCAATTGTTCTAGAGTTTTGTTTAAGTCCATTATTTCTTTATTAATTTTCTGTTTGGAGGATCTGTCTCGTGCCGTCAGTGGGGTGTTGAAATCTCCAGTGATTATGGAGTTGCTATTAATCCATTTGCTTAGCTCCAGTAAGGTTTGCTTTATGAATCTGGGTGCACCTAAGTTGGGTGCATATATATTTAAAATTGTTATCTCTTCTTGTTGAACTGTGCCTTTCACCATTATATAATGACCATCTTTGTCTTTCACTACTTTTGTTGGTTTAAAAACTAAATCGTCTGAAATTAGAACTGCCACACCAGCCTTCTTTTGGCTTCTATTTGCTTGGAATATTGATCTCTACCCTTTTATTTTTAGTTTATATGCATCCTTGCAGGTTAGATGTGTTTCCTGAAGACAGCATATACTTGGCCTGTATCTTCTTATCCATTCAGCCAGCCTATGTCTCTTGAGTGGAGAGTTTAAGCCATTCACATTTATTGAGAGAACTGATAGGTAAGGTAGATTACTGTTCATTCTGTTGGGTTGGATGTTGTTGCTATGATTTCTGTCTTGAGCCATTGTAATATCTGGCCTTTAATTTTTGGGTTTTGGTTGTTTTTATATTTGTGAGTTATTATTATGATGTTCCATGCGTAACGCTGTTTTAAGTACTTCATGTAGGGCTGGTCTTGTCTTGGTGAATTCTCTGAGCCTTTGCTTGTCTGAGAATGTCTTTATTTCTCCTTCATATACGAAGCTTAGTTTTGTAGGGAATAATATTGTAGGCTGGGCATTGTTTTGTTTCAAAAGAGTGAGGATGGGGCCCCAGTCTTTCCTTGCTTGTAAAGTCTCATTAGAGAAGTCTGATGTTATTCGAATTGGCTTTCCCTTGTATGTTACTTGCTTCTTTCTTCTTACAGCTCTTAGAAGGGCCTCTTTAGTTGATACTTTGGTCAGTCTGATGACTGCATGTCGTGTCATCTTCCTGTTTGTATTGAATCTCCCAGGGGTCCTCTGAGCTTCTTGAACTTATATATCCAGATTTTGAGCAAGGCCTGGGAAATTTTCCTCTATTATATCTTCAAACAGCTTGTCCAACCCTTGAGTGTTGTCTTCTTCCCCTTCTGGTAACCCTATGACCCTCACATTAGGTTTCTTCACATAGTCCCACAGCTCTTGTAGGCTTTGCTCTTTTCTCTTGTTTCTCTGCTCTATTTCTGTGACTGATTTATTTAATTGGTGGGTGTTATCTTCAAGCTCTGAGATTCTGTCTTCTGTTTGATCTACCCTGTTCTTGAGACTTTCCACTGTATTTTGTAGTTCCTTGAATTGATTCTTCATTTCCAGGAGTTCGGTTAAACTTTTCTTCATTGTGTCTATTTCTTTAGTAAACTTTTTTTCCAGATCCTAGAGGCTTTTTGTGGTTTCTTTGGGTTGGTTATTGAGTTGTTCTTGCAGGTCGGTGAGTGTTCTTATGATCCACAGACGAAATTCCTCTTCTGTCATTTTGGTTGCCTGATTTTGGTTGGTGCCTGTTTCTAGGGGGCTGGGGCTCCTCTTTGGGGGTGAGTTTTCCGTTTGGTTCTTCATATTTCCTGAGTTCCTTCGCTGATGTCTTCCCATATTGATCAGTTGTTGTTTATTTTCTTTAGGTTTTTGTTTGGGTATTCACACGCCTTGTTTAGTTTCTGAGCCGGAAGGTGGTGTCTGTGGGTAAGATTCGACCACTCCCTGTCCTGAAAAGGGTGTGTCAGTAGGTGGCGCTTGTTTGGAGGAACTGGCTACGCTGTTGTTTTTGTGTCCTGTTATCAGCTCTTGTTCCTGTAGAGAGAACTCTAGTGCCTCAGGTGGTGGGTGGGGCCCTGGGACTTCCAGGTGTGTCCTTTTCTCCCCTTCAGTGAGGGCTAGTCTAGGAGAGAGTCTGGGCAGAGCTGGGTTGGGTAAGCCTGCCCTCAGGCAACACCAATGCCGATAGCAGGGGTCAAAGTTCTGTTCTCTGCTTCCAGGAAAAGCTGTCAGGGAGGGGCTGGAATGGCCCAGCTCAGTCAGAGAGTCTGCGTGTGGGGGTGGGGCTGTCTGAGACTCACAGTCTGGAGCGGGCCTCGCTTCTTTCCACTGTCCCCAACTCCGCAGCTACTGCTGGGCCTCTGCTCGCAGGCCAGACCACACGCCACCACTCCTCCCCTGGCTGTGCTGCCGGCGGGGAGTTTCCCTACGCAGGAACGCCACCTGGGCTGGGCGCCCGGCCTCCCTTTGGTCAGAGGGTTGCCCTCTAGGACGCTGATCTGCCCCTGAAGGCACACACACCGCAGTAGGCTGTTCACAAATATCCCTTCTGTGCCCCGGGCAATGCGAGACCTCGGTGCACCGTGCACGGGATCTGGTCTGCAGGTCTGACCTCTGGGTCCCAGAGTTCAAACTATATCCCCACCAGGGAGAGCAGTGCCAGTCCCAATTCACCCACAGGGAGCCCACGCTGCGTCTATGTCTCTCAGCCTCAGAGTCTGCCCCATTCTCCTGGGATCACCATGCCAGCAGCACCTGGGAGGGCTGGCGGGTAGGGAGCTCACAGTCTGAGTTCCCCTTAGTCAGCTGTAGGGCCCCAAAAGGGAAGCTCCCGTTCCCTGTAGGTGCCTCCGACTGGTGGCTATCTTGTCTCTCTGGCTCTCTGGGCAGCCTCGGGTAGGGTCGGGGGAGGGGAGGAGGAGGCAATATGGCGTCTGCTGTGCACACGGAGGTGCCCCGAGGGAGTTGGAAGCCCAGTGCCGTGTCCGCCACTGGCTTACCGCTCACTGGCAGCGGCCGTCGCTGGGCTGGTGTCCGCAGGTCTCTCCACTCGCTGGGGAGCCCACCAGCAGTCCGGGATGCAGGGGAGGGGAAACGGCCGATACTTCCCGCTGGTCTCCAGGCTGCTCCGGCGGTCTCTGCTTCCAGTTCTCCTCCGTGACCTCCTCCCGTGGAGTCTCCTGTAGTCTCAGGTACTCCTCCTTCCGACCCTCATCTGATGTAAGCTCGTCTTCTTGCTTCTTTCTTCTGATTTCTGCTAGAATCTGTCTTTTCTGCAGAGACATTCTGTCTGGCGGTGTTTCTCATCTGCCATCTTTTTCCTAGCCCTAATTTTTTTAAATGAAATTTTTTTATAGATCAGTTATTTGCCTCTCCTTCCATCCTGCTTTTCACACGCTGTTTGGCTGCTGCCTTGGTACCCAGGGGCCTTAGAATGTGCCTTCAGAACAGGGGGCTCCAGGCAGGGAAGGTTCCCTGGGAAGTGACATTGGGCTTCCTTGACCTTCCCGTAGAAGGACAGGGCTCCCAAGAGCTCTCGGCTTTCTCCTTTGCGGCCCTCAGTTGCCTTTTCTGAGAACACCTCAGACCCCAGCGATTTCTCTGAGTAGCTTGCAAAGCCCCAGACACGTATGCCAAGGCCCCCCTCGTGTGCCTAGGCTGCGCTTCCTTTGTAGGGCTTTTAGTACAATGGACTATTAAAAGGACAGATTAGATTTCTTAGAATTGACTAGACATCACTTCCATTAAGCTCCATGCTTTCTTTTCCTTGATTGTAACTGTGCTGTTATCCAGGACTCAGCTGTGAACTTGATCATTCATTCATTTGACAAGCAGACAAACATTTATTGGTCATTTAAAGTGTTCTAGAATCTACATGCTGGACTTACAGTGTGAACAAGACAAAATGCTGCCCCATGGAATTTACATTCTGCTGGGAAAGACAAGCAATAAACAAATAAGCAGAGAATGCAATACCAGAAGGAAAAGAAAGCAGGGTAGGGTATAACCTATATAGGGTAGGGTATAAGCAGGTAGGATATAAGCCAGGTGATGCTTTCCAGATAAGATGGTGAGGAAATGGACTGAGGGGTTGGCATTTGAGCCGAGATCGGAATGAAATAAGTAAGTGAACGCATCATGAGAATATCTTGGGAAACGGCTGTCCACGTAGAACAGCAAGTGCAAAGGGCCTGCGGTGGGAATGATCACTTGGGCTTCTATGTGTAGACAAGAGTAGAGTAAGACTGGAGGCAGGAGGCCCACCAGCCATCCCTCCTGGTTGTCCAGGCATGCGATGGGGCTGGCTTGAGCAGCGTGGGAGCAGAGCAGGGCCAAGACGTGGTCAGATCTAGGATGTGCTTGGAAGGTAGAGTGCCCAGCATTTGCTTCTATGTTAGATGAATTCAAACCCCTCTAGTTAGACGGCTTTAGGCATTCTCCTCAAAATTCTGTTTCTGTGAAATCTATCGTTATTTGAAATAATTATAACCTACGAAAGACTATAGCTTCATATTTGCCCTGTATTCATACACTTTGCCAGAGGAAGCCAAGCACATTCTACTGTTTACCTTACCATTTGCTAAGTGTTAACTGTGCCAACAGCCAAGACCCTTATCGGGGCATCCAGTCCTCCCCACAGCCCTCTAGATTAGGTAGTATCCTCATTTTACAGAAAGAAACTGTGGCTCAAAGAGGGGCCAAGACGTTTGCCTGGCCACACATATCCTAAGATGTTTATCTTAAGGGCAAAGGGTCAGACAGAGCGACTTGCTCGTGACAGGAAAGACCACGGAATGAGAATGCTGCCCGAAGACAGATGCATGCAGTGTGCTTGAGGGAAATGGGCTTTGCAGGATCGTAAAAGAAGTCTTAAAACTTTGATAGTGACAATGACAGCAATTGAGCAACGATTTCTGTTGCTCTTGAGCGTGGAGACGTGCTGGAGGAAAGCGGGTGCTGGGAAGGGGCATTTCCTGCAGGGTCTGCCCTTCAGTGCGCACGGCCCCCGCCGGCCTTGGACCGGAGCTGCCTGGGCAGTCTTTGTTTTGGAGGCGGTCTCGGGGGACAGAAGCCAGGACTCCCAGGCCAGCCACTTCGGTTTCACTCGATGATAATCAAATGTGGTCCCCTGCTCCTTCAGTGAGCAGCCCTCCCGGGGGGCCCCCCTGTGGGAGCCGCCCAAATCCCCATCAGCACGGACCGTGCTAGAGGCTTCCGCTTGCCTTTGCTTCTGCAAGCTTCCATGGAGCGCCTGTTATGTTACATGCCGGGAACGGGGCTGGAACATCAAAACCGGAAAGGCCCTTCCCTTCCCTGAGGGACTCGCGGCTGCTTCGGTATAGCAGAGCTCTTGGCTCGGCCCAAATGGGATTGACCATCTACCAGAAGGTATCGAGATGCACAAAGACCTTTGTTGCTTGGCTGACGGAGGAAGAGAGTTTAGGGGGGAGCGTTGAGTAGGGTGAGAGGACACTCCAAAGGGCGGAGACAAGGGTTCGAAGAGGAAGAAGGGGATGGAATGGGGTCATCTGCTACCCGCTGCCTCTGCCCCTCCCCCACCCGCATAGATCAACTTCGTGGCCCAAAGGCCAGGGCAGCGGGTGGCAGCAGCTTAAGGGGCAGCTCATGTGGTGCAAAGACCACAGATTCGGCGCAGCAGCACACCTGGGCAGCGTGAGACGAAGAGCCTCCCCATCCCAGCCCGAGAGCTGGGTGCTCTGGGAGCTGGGAGTGGCCCCCGTTCAGAGCGGCATCCCTGGGCTGCACGGACAGAGTGCAGTGGCCAGTGTCCTCTCTGAGGGCTCGTGCGCCACTGACTGTCGCCTGGAGGAAAAGGGAAGAAAGCACAAGCGTACGGACGGGCGTGTCCCGTCCCCGGGTGAGATGCCGCTGGCGTTTCCCTGAGGTTGTTGGGGGTGATGAGAGGGTGGCACAGTCCTCCAGGCTGTTGTAATTTGGGTACTCCTGTTAACGGGACTAAACTTTTGATCACAGCGTGGGAAGCCTGGACACTGGGGTGGCAGGGTGTGTGTGTCCCTGGTAGCATGGTAACCATAGCCCTCCAACTGTCAGGCACAGAGCAAAGACCTCGACGCGGGTCATCTCCTGTCATCCTCACAGCAGCCCCACGAGGTAGTACAGCTATTGCTTCCTTTTCACAGAAGCTGAGGTTTCCCTTGCCTGAGTGTCCCAGCTAGCAGGGGTGGTGCCAGGAAGCGGGCCAGGCCACCCGACACCCTGGTGCGGTCTGACCGCCTCTATTGGCAGCTTAGGAAACAGCCACTCCTGGAAAAGTTTCAGCCCCAAGCACAGGGCTGGGTTCTGAGTGCCTGACTTTATCCCAAGAATCTTTCTTTTTTCCATTTTAAAATAACTTAATTTTTAAAAATTTATAGCTTTATTCAGATATAATTCACATACCATACACTTCATCCATTTAAAGTGTGCAAGTCAATGCAAGTATATTTACAGAGTTTTACAGCCATCACCACAATCAATTTTAGACTGCTTTCCTAACCCCCCCAGAAACCCCGTGCCTATTGGTAGTCGCTCCCTGTTCCCTGCCCTCCCACTCCAGCCTGAGACAGCCACTGATGCACTTTCTGAGTCTGCAGATTTGCTTATTCTGGACCTTTCATAGAAAAAGAATCAGACAATATGTAGCCTTTTGTGTCTGGCTTCTTTCACTTAGCAGAATGTTTTTAAGGTTCAAAAAGAAGTTCATCTATGTTACGGCATGGATCAGTACTTCATTTCTTTGTATTGTGAAATAGTATTCCACCGTGTGGATGTACTACATTTTATCCATTCACCAGGTGATGGACATTTGGATTGTTTCTGCTTTTCGATTACGTCTGAATAATGCCGCTGTGAACTCTGTGAGTGCGTGTGTATTACCCCTTCACTGCAAACAACACAAGTGTAACCAAAAAGTACAAAATGAAAGGTCAGAGCCACCTGAAATCAAATCCTCTCGAGATTAATAGCT
This sequence comes from Microcebus murinus, assembly GCF_040939455.1. Classification (NCBI taxonomy): domain Eukaryota; kingdom Metazoa; phylum Chordata; class Mammalia; order Primates; family Cheirogaleidae; genus Microcebus; species Microcebus murinus. Next base: position 100,041,866 of record NC_134111.1, read on the forward strand.
GTCACCATTTGGCAAACATCCTGCCAGGTGTCACCCCGTTTCTAGCCTCAAAAAAGTGATCCAAACCTTTACCTTGAGATCGACCCAGCTTCCTCGAATCTCATGGATCATGCAGGAGCTGCCACCAGCCCCTGACAGGGGTTCCATGGAAAGACACTGAGGGCCATTTGGGCCAGCACTCGCCACACGGGGCTAAGAGGAGTATCCCCGTGTCCCAGGGGTGTCTGCAAGACAATATGCTGGGCCTGGGAAGAAATGATGAGCATAGACATAGATACATATGGACATAGATATGTGTACATGCAATCTCACAATTTTATTAATATTAATACAGAGGTATTTATGATTAATGCATGAATAAATAACTATGCTCATCTTTTCACTGTTGGGGATGCCTGAGCCCAGGGTCTGAGCACTGCTGCTGGAGGTCATGTGAAGGGGGCCCACCCCCGGTGGCTGAGGGCACCCTCCTGCAGATGCTTGTGCAGAAGCCACTGCTGCAACCTGCCTGCCTTGACTCTAGTTTTCATACCCAGAGTTCATAGCAGCTCTGGGTGCTTCATTGTCCATGAAGGAAGCCTGAGCTGTGTTCACAGACCGAGGGATGGGAACACCAAGCAAAGGAGGCCTGCAGCCCTGCCCAGGACCCCTGCCCCCTACCAGGTCCTCTGTCTCACCCTGAGCATCCAAGAGCAGGATCTATACCTGCCCTGATGCACATGGCCCACACCGGCCCCTTGCTGCCTGTGCCTCTGATCAACCCTCTCTGCCTCTTCTGCCTTGTCCCAGGGGAGCCCTTGTTTCCTTTGCAGAATTGTCACAAGCCATGGTGTGCATCCAAGTGTGGAGTGACTCTTCCAGACCCTCTTTGGCCACAAACACCTGGGAACCTTGTGTCTATCCTGTTCACATCTGGAGCCTCATGGTTGTGCACAGGGCTCCCCAGTAGTTCATGAAATGAAGGGGGTGAGCACCTCTGAGAGAGGCTTCAGAGGGCCAGCCAGTGTTGGAGATGACAGGTCTGCCCATTCCCCAGCTCCAGTCTGGTTCCTTGGGCAAAGGAGCAACCCGCCGCAGCTGCACGTTCCTCTCGGGACTGCAGCGCAGAGTGGTTTTTGCACTCTTGCTCACGAAAGGAAAGGGCTGGCAAGCTGCAGAGGAACTGTGCCCTGTGCACCAGGGTCTGAGCTCTGCTGCTGTAGGTCAGACCAAGATGTGCTGCTCAGGGCAATCTAAATCACCCTGCACACACACCCCAAACCAAACCCCAGGGCCTGTGGGAGGGGGCTGCAGGGGACCTCACCCCTGCAGAATGCCACAGCGAGAATGCTGTAGGACTTTGCAGGGCAGAGGCGTTGGTGTTTTCAATGGTCCAGTTAAGGGGCGTGTCCACAGCTGCTATCAGTAGAGGCCCACGAAGGGCAGAGGAAGCAGGGAAGGAGCAAATGGGCTAAGTTCACTGTCTCTCTTCTGAAGAAACCCGAAGTTATTGTCTGTGATTTCAACTTTGATAATAATATAAATGTGGGTTTAATAATTTTCATGAAAAACCTTAAGGAAGCACGAACAGAATTGAAAACAGGATGTCTATTTTCCAAATCACTGCAGAAGATAAAAGCAAGCACAACAGTCTATAGAAAAAAAATTAAGTAAAAAGAAACAAAAAATTTAAAGAAGAGAACCTTAAAAACAGAATTTCAAAATTTAGATGAAGACATTGGCCCAAACCACAAGCAATAATGTGAACAATTTAGGTCTCCTTATTAAAACGCAAAATTTCTGAAATTATATATATTTTAACATAATATGTATGACTCTCTCTATATAAATACACCTACATTTTTAAAAAACACACACAAAAAAGGAAAGAATCAAAGCTTGGGCAAAGATGTCAAACACCAATCAAAATAAATTAGGGCTGATAATGTTCAGACCAGATAAATAGAATTGACTGGGAAGTCTATGGCAAAAGATGAAGGAATTCTCTAAGTGGTGACTACTTATCGGTGCAGGCATGACTTCTGATTGCTGAAATCTAGGTCTTTTCCATTTCCAGGCACAAGGAGGACTGTACTTTCTCCCCCCTTCAAAGTTGGGCATGGTCATGTGACTTGTTTTAACCAATTACATGTGAGTACAAGTCTCATGTGTTGCATCTGGGCTTGAAGCCTTGTTGCCTGGCCTCCCAGCATGCTCTCTTCCCCTGCCTCACAGGTTGAGGAAACATACGTTGATTTGGAGGTGCAGCACTGGGCCTTCATAGGGTGAGGAGCAGATGGCAGGACTGGACTTTGCATGAGCAGGAAACAAATCTTTGGTACTTTAGGCCACTGAGATTTAGGGGCTATTTGTTACCACAGCATAACCTCACATATCCTATCTAATATATATGTTAATACATGCATTAATTTTGTACCTTTATGTACTGAATAAACAATTATATAACTGTTAATGCAAGGATACATAGAAAAAACAAAATCATGGTGCATTTTTCAAACATCAGTATCAATCTTCTAAGAATCAAAAACAGGGTCAGAAGATTTGGCTGGGCAAATATAAAGGTAAATATGGATGAAATATTTAAAGAATTTTGAACTATGGAAGTAGGTATTCATCTGATTTTCAAAGTATCCACGTGCTGTTTACAAAATTGATTAAAACATAAGAACCAATACTTTAATAAAGCAGAAAAGCTTACAATCACTGAACCCAACCTCAGTAACACCAAAGTAAATAATATGGATTAAATAAAAATTAAATCCTACTTGTGAGAAAAAAATTAAGTCATTAGACGATTTAGAAGATGAGAACAGTGAGAATGCCACGTGTCAGAACTTTGAGATATGGATACAGCCATGCTCAGAAATAAGTGTTCAATTAGCATTTAGGAAAAATACAGAAAAATTTTAAGGAAACCAATATAAATAACATTGTGAAGTAATAAATATATATGCAAAAATAAACAGATTAGAAAGTAGCAAAATAATACAAATAATTTAAGAACATATCTTAAAATATGGTATCTTAAAAAATAAAAACAGTTAATGAAATAGTTAAACTTTGCTTCTCAAAAATCAGTATGCAATTTATTAAGCAGTTCCTGGCTCCAGAACGGATTTTGGAGGAGCTACATACAGGTAGGCATCAATGCGGACCCACACTCACAACACGACAAAATGCGACTAGCAATGTTAAGCCAGAATCAAGAAGAACTGACACTGTCGAATCAGGCGCCAACAAACAGCTGGCCCCGGTCTTGGCTTTTGGCCCGTGGGCCTCAGTGAAGACTGAGCAAACAGCATCCACCTCTCCATGGTCGGATCTCCTCTCTGAGCCTCAGAGCTGTGCAGCCTGGCTGGCCAGCCATCCTTCTGACCTGCTGGGCAATGCTCCCTGACATGGGCTGACTGTTTTCCTGCCATATCTGATATTCAGCCCTTTTCCCAACATCTTTCTCCAACTAAGTACGGATTGCAAATCATAGAAATAGCCCGGTCAGATGTGACACTCACACACACTTTTAGGATACTCAGAGAACAGATCTCTAAAATACATCTGCAGAAGGATCTAGAAGAAAGTTTCAGTGAACTGTGGTGCATTCTATGTAGAATGCAGGAGGACATTTCTCTGTGAATCAGGAGCTAAAATAAAAAGGCAACAGAGTGAGACCAAAAGGGAACCAGATGAGATGAAAGGGGCAAAGGATCAGTACAGAAAACTTAGAAAAAATGACAAAGGCAGTGATGAGCTCAAAGGCCACAGTGAGGCAGTTAAGAAGAGAATTGGTGCAGTGGATGTGAAAACAAACTGAAATTCTAGAATAGGACAGAGTAGTCCCTGGGGGCAGGAGTGGCAACGAGGCAGGCTACTCTGTGGCCAGTCTGCCCTAGGAGGGGACTGACTCAGTCGGCCCTCCACTGAATCCGAGCTTCACAGAACAAATCCCTCTGCTATAAAATCTGGATTCAGTCAACAGGCCACACTCAAGGATCCAGAAGGCCATGTGTGGCCCCCAGGCCACAGGTTCCCCACCTCTGGACTAGGCTCGCCAGGTACCCTTCCTGCTCCTTTCCCTTTCCTGGACAGCAGATGGCATCTGTCCGGGACCTGGACCAGGATAGCAGAGTGAGCATCAGGCAATCTGCCGCCAGGGAGGGGTGTCGCCTGTTGACTGGCACTCCCTGGGGCGGGAGGAGGGCCGTCGACCCACTAGGCAAGCTGGGTAAAGCTATGAATGTGGGGCCACTCCCAGAATCAGAGCTTCCACCTTTGATCCAGTCGCTCCTATGTCTTCCCTAGAGAGGTGATGTCAGGCCCACACCTGCTGCCCAGCCTCATCCCTGTGAGAGGGCGTGCTGGACCCCACGCTCAGCCCAAGGCCTCTTGTGCTGGTGGTGCTGATTGTCTCCCACGTGGCCCTGCGTGGGCAGGCTGACGCCTACAGACTGGGCCCCCCTCGCCCCCTGGCCCCCTTACTGCTGTCCGGTTTAGCGAATTGGACACACCAGGAGCGAGAGGCTGGGTGGGGAGAGAGAAGGTGGGTATTTCTCTCTCATTCCTCCCTGATTTGGTGACACAGCCCTGCGGAAGCTCCTGCCCCATGGCACAGCTCCTTGGATGACCCCTCCACCCAGCTCCAACTGGGGGACAGTTTCCTTTCTTCAGCCCTTGGGGAGAACCTGGTTTCCCACAGGGCTCCTCCCTCTCAGCTGCCCCCACTCTAGAAATAGTCCTTCCTTTAAGTCTCTCCCTGTGAGCCTTCCGAATGGAATTCTGCTCCCGCCCCCTAACTGAGGGCTCTTCCTAAGGCTCTGATCCTGTCCAGATACTATGGCCTCTCTGGTCCCCCCCAGGGGCCCCCTGCTCAGCCTCGCCTCCCGCCACACCTGCAGGGTCATGGCTACCGGAGCAGCCCCCCCTACTTGTGCAGTGGGGAGAAGGCAGGCCCCAGAGCCACCTGCCTCGAGGTGGGTGTGCTGGCGCAGCTCTGCCTCCCCAGCGTGTGCTGCCTCCCAGGATAACACCCTCCATGGGCTTGAAAGACTGGGCCTTTCCTCCAGGCTTGTGTGGGAGCTCAAGGTGGGGCCCAGTCCTGCTGGGGCCAGGGCGTCCACACGTCAACCACTGCGAACCAGGGAGCAGACAGGCTCAGTGACTCTTCCCACTGCCCACCCAGACTCTCCTGAGCCCTGCAGGAAAGGGAGTGGCTTCCTCCCCCCATACTGGAAAGCCTGAGGCCTTCCAGGGCCTGGAACCATCTTTGCCTCTGCTGCCTTCTGGTCGGCCCAACCCACCTGGCCTTTCCCAAGGAACCTTCTACATTTGATCTTAGCTAAAAGGCTGAGAAGCAATCACAGGGAGTCTTCCAACACTGCAGAGGTGCCTACGCCATCTGAGAGGGCTGGGACTGCTGAGAGCCACATGCTTGGGGCTATTTCTCCAAGCTTGTGCTATTGTTATTGTCATCCCATGTGGGAGAGAAGCTGCAAGTTCTCCAGGCAGCTGGGAGATGAGATGCTCATGGTGAGAAGGTGGCCAGGACAGAGACCCAAGGGCTGCAAGCTCTTAGATAATACCACCTAGGTAATCCCTGGAGGTTTCAAAATATTTTCTGTTACTTATTATTATTATTATTTTTTTTGAGACAGGATCTTACTATCTTACCCAGGCTGGAGTGCAGTGGCATCATCATAGTTCACTGCAGCCTCAAACTCCTGGGCTCAAGTGATCCTCTTGCCTCAGCCTCCCAAAGTGCTATGATTACAGGTGAGAGCCACCGCGCCAGCCTCCTGGTACTTATTGAATATTTCTCAATCCTTCTTGGCTTTCCAACAGAAATTCCTGGCTGGGATGACATATTCCAGTTGCTACTGAGGAAGCAGATGCAGGACTTTAAGTTTGGATGTAAAAGGAGAACTGGCTATGTTGGAACATCCTAAGCCAACAGGGTGAGGGGCTGGCCTTGAACCAGTGAGGGCTAAAGTTGGCAACAGGGGCTCGTGCATGTTGTTTATGGGCTAATACACAGGACAAGGGCTGCTTAGGAGCGTAGCTTGTGTAGCTTGGGCCCAAGAGGCCCTATCAACCTTGGGGTACTAGCAGCCCAGGTACTATCCACAGGGAAAGCCCTTTAGGTTCTAGAAGGAATTTGCCACACCTCCTGTGTCTGCGCTTTGGGAAGACACACCTGCCTGGCCACCAGCAAAGCCAGTAGTGTAACCCCCCTCCCATCCCTCACCCCCTCCTACTCTCTGGTCTGCCACAGCCCTCCCCACCCCCTGGCGAGGGGCCAACAGACAGAGCTGGGGTACTCCCCTTCATTGACACAGTTACCTGGGCCCTGAGCCACAAGAGGCAGAAGTCAAGCAGAGGAAGGTATCCACGCCCTGGGCTAATGAGCATCCAAGGAAAGGGGACTGGAATTGTCCCCTAGAGCAATGGCAGAAATTGAGGGGGTGAGAAGGGCCCTATACCTCCCCAGCTGTAACATGTCTTAAAAGGGGTTTCTCACCTGTGTGACATCACTGTGTTGGCTGCCCACCTACCTGAGAATCTGCTGCTGGAGGGCCACTTGGGGACTAAGGTACCAGGGCTTGGATGCGAGCGGAAAAACCAGGTGCTACCCACTACCTCCCCCAGGGACAGTTTTCCTCTGGAACTCTCCCGCCAGGCCTGCTGGCCCCATGACCACACTGCTCCCCACTCCCCTGAGCAGGGCGCCCCAATCCACCCGATCTCACCAGACTGAGTGGCTCTTTGTGTCCCCGATTTCCCCTAACAGGACGCAGATGACAGGGAGGGCTACACAGGGTTGTCACCGAACCGAGGACATAGTGAGATTACTTTGGAATTACTTCAAAGTTTCCTGCTGGTTTCAGGAAAAAAGATTCTAATCTCAATTATATTCATAAGTTCTAAATTATATTCATAATTTCACATTCAAAGCTCCATGGGGCATAGGAACCATAATCATTAGCAGCTTCAAGTGAAAAGAGAAACCACAACCCCCTCGCGAAGCACATCGCACTGCACAAACGTGGAATCTGATAATACCTTCTTCTCGCCGATGCCCTGGCCCCGCTGACCACGGCGTTCACTGTGGGGTACAACCCGCCCCCCATGCTTTGTGAGCAAGCCCGGAAAACGGAGCTGCTGAGATGCATAGGTGACCTGACCAATTCTGCAAGATGTGCAGAAACCTGTTAAATCTCCCCCACACAGAGGGGATATTTTCAGATATTTCTTCTCCTGATAACAGAGAGAAGGTGGAGGAGAACCAAGAGGCCCTTCCGTCAGCTGAAACCAGTTTTCATTTCATGCACATCTGACTTCCCAGCTGTCAGGTGCTTTAGCAGAGCTTCCGGACCTGGCGGGGCTGGACAGAATCACTCGGGACAAAATCCACATGGCCAGTCCCATCCTGGGAGACTCGGATTCAGTAGATTAGAAGGTAAATGGGGACAGGAACCTATGTCTAGCAAGCTCCCCAGGGGATTCTGCTACAAATACATCGGAATTGGGAACCTGGCTGTTGCATCTACTTGGAGGCAAACACCAGGTCTTCACAGCCTCTCTCTGCCTCATGCTAATTCCTAAAAAATAAATGCAACAAGTAAATAAAGACAGTTTTCAGGATGTTCACGGAATGACTTTTTTTTTTTACATTTTTCAACTAGTTAGGACAAAAACATTACAATGATTGACTTCTTTCATTTAGTTACATAAATAAAATTTTTATAAATATCTCTTTATAAACAATATAAATAGCTTTACAACATAAATACATTTATGCATGACATGAATTTACAAACAGCAACGTTTTACAGCTGGTTTTGTCAGTCTCTTAAAAACTGTCCCTTGTCATCAAGTCGGTGTAGGTGTGTGTTTCACGTATATAATATATATATAATATATAACTTTTTATTTTTCATTTTCAAAAAAAAACCCCAGACAATAAAATCACACCCCCCTCCCTAAATAATAATAATAAAACAGCTGGTGTTGTGTACTCCCAGTACCAGGGAAAAAGAAATGTAAAAGCCACATTGCGTTGGAGGTGTTTCCAGATGCTTGGAGGCTGGTGACCAAGGATGACCTCAGCACAACAAAGCCAGTTCCCAATCCTGAAAGACAGAGTGGACACGGGACACTCAGTTCTGGCCCTTTAGCTGAGAAAGTCCAGCCTGCAGGGCAGTTCTAGAACCTTCCTCCCCTTTTCCCCGAGCAGCATGAACAATGTCCCTCCACCTTTGCCCCACAGGGCCCAGACAAAGGCCCTCCCGCAGAGGGAAGGGGCCGGTTCCCTCTGGTGCTTTCCAGGCCCCCATCTTCTGCTGTGCCCGCAGCATGGGCTGCACAAGCACAGGTGGAACCAGGACACCTACCAGTCCTCCTCCTCCCCCTCAGTCAAGCTCACAGCCCAGCCCGAGACGCGGCACTCGGCCAGGTGCAGCCAGGGAAAGAGAATGGAAAACCCCTGTCCCTTTCCCACTACACGAGCTCTCAGGCAGGCTCCTGCCTCTGCTTTACGCGACTGCGGTGGGAAGGGGAAAAGAAACTGTGCTCCAATCCCAGCTCTGCCACGACTAATAGCTTTGACTGTCACTTTCCTCACCCATAAAATGGGATAATAGCCACCTCGCAGTGTTGGCTTTAAGATTCAACAGGGGGCCACGTATCGGGCATGGGCAGTGGCTGGGTCCCAGCTAGTAAACAGCACTTCCTTCCCTAGCTGGCTTTGCTGCAGAAAGGGTCCAGGGTCCCTTTCAGAAGCAGAGGAGCTGGTGTCTCCCACAGCCCAGGGGACTGAGCCGTCACGCTGGGCTGGGGGTTGAGAGTCCTCTGCCGAGTGCCGTCCCTGCTAATGGATGTGCCAGTGCTCCACGCTGTGAGGAAGGCGTCCTCCCAAAGGACAGCACGCACAGAGGGACCCCAGGCCAGAATGAACCTGGGGTGAACTCTCCTCAACTCCCTTCTCTGGCTCTTCCATGTGTTTAAACAGATGACAGATGTCTGTGATGTTCTTGGGGCCCAGGGGCTAAGTGTTCATTCAGGTATCAGCCTGACACCGTTTCTCTGTCATTAGCAGTTTATAACCAAGACCTAGAACCATCAGGGACAGTCATTATGGTGGTGCTTAGAGCCCAAGCCAACCCACGAGTGGAGAAAAAGCCATAACCGCAGAAGAGTTTTCATTAGTGTAAAAAATCTAAGCTGTCTTCCTCTTTAAGTGCAGTCAGCGATACATCCTGGGCATTGCCACCAGGAGCCTGCGGGTACAGGAGGATGCCCTGCTGTCTCGCTGGGGGTGTGGTTGAGAGGGCTGAGGGTGTAGGAGGTGGGCGCTCATCTGTGCTAAGAGAACTTCCAGGAGGTTGACTCACTCCCTTGGTCAAAGGGGCCAAGAAGTCTCAGCAATCTGGGTTCTTCCATGTCCACACAGCCTCCCTCACCACCCATGTGGCCACCCTCTCGTGCCCACAGACAGCCATGCCCGAGAACAAGGCACCTACAGGCATGCAGGCACTAACCCCCGGAAGGCTAACTAACATTCATTTGGATGGTAAAGTTTGAGCTTGATGCTTAAATCAAACTGAAAATTTGAGGCCCTGGAATCCATCTCTTCGTTGTTTGGACAGGAGAGAGAACAGCGAAGACATTCTGATCGTAGCTACCAATGGCTGACCCCCCAGTGTCAGAATCGTTCCTCTCCCTGTGCAGGGAGAGTCGAGATAACAGACAACTGAAGCCTCTGCAGAACCGGGGGAAGCACACCGCCCAGCAAGGTCTCGCTGTGGAGAGAGGAAGGGGCCAGTTCACAGCCAGGGCAGGTGGCAGAGGCTGCGGGCAAGGGCCTGCCGGCTCCTCTGGTCACAGACAAATATTTCTGAGAGCCTGCTGCGGGTGCTGGCGGTGCTAGATTGCCCTGGGCCAGCACTTGGCCCTTAAGTTGTTCCTGAGTTCATATGAGGAGGTGAAGAGGTTCACAAAAAGCTATACCTCGGGTGAAAAAATGTTCTGGTTGTAAAAAAAGGTGTAGGCGATGCTCTGGAGAGGCGCCCTTGATTCCCGCTTGGGGAAGACTGGACACGGGCAAGGCTTTCTCCGTGGAGAGGGCAAGCCCCCCAAGGTTGGGGTGGGACAGACAGGGCGCTGGACAGGCAATGGCAGCAGCTGGGCTGGGGGCAAGGCTAGAAAGCAGCAGGAGCACGATCCTCATGCAGGCGAATGCCAGTGTCAGGAGTTAGGGTGCTGTTATTCCGTGGACACTGGCAGGCGGCAGGAATAGAGAGGGGGGAAGAAGAGGTGAGCATCTTTGCAGCAGTAAACTGCCACCATGCGGCACCTGCTGGGGCTGACAGCAGGGCAGAGGTCTCCAGCCCTAGCAGGTGAGGAGGCCACGCCAGAAACAGGGAGCTCAGGGCACAAGCTGGGTGTGCGAGAGGGTTGGTGGGAACTCTGTGCTAGACATGTTGGGTTTGAGGTTGGGGCAAAGAATAAGATTTGTCTTTTCCTTTCCTCGTCCTGAAATAATGCCATAAACACTGAGGTTCACCCCTGAAGCCGCAGGGCTGCAGCAGCCTCAGGACCCTGGACAGACTAGTTTGCCTACAGCCAGGTTTGGAGAAGGGGCAAGAATCAGAACACCCCAGTGGAAGAGCCCCCTGATGGCCCTGACGGAGGGCTATCCTCTCCACTGTGACACTTCAGGGACAAAAGGCCCAGGAAGCCATCCTGATGGGCTTGGCTACCCCAGCCACCATGCACACAGTGGCTGGCAGACAAACTTACCCTGGGCTCCTGGGTATGCCTTTCCTTCTCTGCTCCCACAAACCCACGGTCTCCCTCAATCCACCACCCCCAAGTTGGCGCGCAGAGGCCAATGCTGCTAGTTCGACTATGGTGCAGGGGTGGCTGGGACCCCACCAAGCCTGTTTCTAATCATCCGGAGGAAGCCAAGTGGGTTCATCCAGGCTGAGCCATATCTGACCTTGCCAAAGTTCCCTGACCACTTTATCCCTCACTTTCTTCATCTGTAAAATGGGATGATAAATAGGGTGCCGGGCAAATGCCAAGCACACACTGGATCAATGCCTGATCGCCTGGCTACCCTCCAAAGGCCGGCTGGGAGGCGCAAGGGGCAAGGGTCCCAGGGGCCGCGGCGAGAGCAAGGCGCGCCGGAGCGCCGGGCGGCTGGGGCTGGGGGTACTCACCGCCGCCAGGGGTCGCCGCACTAACATCCCAGGCCGCTCATGGAGCCGATCCGGTCCAGCTTGAGGCCGAAGCAGCCTTTGGACAAGCCCTTCTTGTTGGCTCCTTTGTACTTGCGCGCGTTGGGGTGCTCGTGCAGAAGGCGGGCCCACGCCGCTCGCGACTTGGTGTCCACGCGCAGGTCCCGGAGCAGTCGCGACCGGTCGCCCTTGAGGTTGGCGCCACTGCCCCCGGGAGTCTTGTCGCCCTTCTTCTGACCGCCGCCTGCAGCCTGGGGCTCCGCCACCTCCTCTCCCGGCGGGGTGCGCGGGACCTGCTCGAGTAAGGACAGGGCAGGTGAAGGGACGCCAGGCTGCAGCGCGGGGGACTTTGCGGGGCCCCTGATGCTCCAGCGCGACGCGCCGCAAGCCCTGCGTGTGCCCCACCGGTGCTGGCCAGCTTGGCCCGGCATCCACCTGCCACGCGGCCGCCGTCGTCCACTGCTTCTGGGAGCCCCTTGCCCTCCCCTCCTTTGCCGCTTGGCCGGCTGGCCAGGCTGGGGCAGGGCGTTCTCCCGAGGCTGGGGAGTAGACCCCCGAGTCCGGGCTTCGAGGGCTCCCCGGCTCTCACCTGCGCGCATCTCGGGGAAGAGGGCCGCCTTCCTGCCCTCTCGTCTCCCCGCTGCGCGCCGCATCCTCCCGGGTCCCCAGCCTCCCACGCCCCTCACGGTCCGGCGTCCCGCGACAGCACCCACCTTTGGCGGCGCCCCGGGCTTGGCTTCGGAGGGCCGGAGCGAGAGTAGCGTGAGCAGCAGGGCGCAAGCCAGCAGCTGGGAGAGGTGCATGGTGCCGGTGGGGTCGAGGGGCGCAGACCGGCCGCAGCGAGAGTGCACCGGGCAGGCGGGCAGAGGGGCAGGCCGTGCCGAGAGGGCTGGCCGGGCTGCAGGAAGAGCGCGAGTCCCAGTGCTGCGCGGCGCCGGCTGGGTGCGCTCTGAGCCCGTGACTCTGCTCGCGCCTTTATAATCCAACCTGCCGCTGATGTCATCCTCCCGCCCATCGGGCCGCCCGGGCCAATGGCACCGCGCACGAGGCCGCGCCGAGGGCCGGGAGGGGGCCCCCGCGGCCTCAACCCTCATCCCACCCCTGAGGGATCTCGCGGCTCGGCGGGCTTGCTCCCGGCTGCACTCGGAGCTGCAAAGCGGCGCGCCCCAGGGAAGTCAGTTTGCAGCTTGCGCGCGCCCTGGCATGCCAAGCGTCGGTGCCCCGGTGCCCTGGGCACCCACTGGGTCCTCTCCACACGCGCTCTGCCTGAAAGGGATCTATATCCCTCTTTGCAGGTGCAAAGACAGGCTCAGAGGAATTAAGTCTCTTGCCCAAACTCACACAGCCAAAAAGTTGGCGCTCCCCTAAATCCACGCAGATCTGCCTTGTTGCCAAACTCTTCCCTGGGCACCTGGCATTGCGGCCCCACGGTTTACCTGCTCGCCAGGGCGGGAGTGCAGACCACCTCGACGCCATTAGGTCGAGGAGGCAGAGGATGGGGCTAGAGGTCCAGGCGGGAGGCGCAGGGGAGCCGGGTTTGCCCCGGGCCGCAGGGGGGAGCACAAGTCTTCCACCCTGCAGAGTGCAAGCGTCTCGCCAGGCTGTGTGTTCGAGCGCCAGCCCGGAACGAGGGGCCTGCGAGGGCAGACCCAAGATATAGAGGACACTGCGTGTGTGTGGTGGCACCGTGTGCCCCCGCCGTGGCCGCACAGAATGTCCCTGGGTCTGACCTGGCGAGCGGCTTCCGTCTGCACGGACCAGATCCGCAGCGTGGGGGTGCCCGTTCCAGTGTCCTGCTCACCTGCACAGGTTGGGCATGGAGCGTAACCCAGCCCCAAGCCCAGGCTAGCCTCTGTGAGCTGAGACAGGAGGTCAACTCGCGGTTTGGGCTGCGGAGAGGTCAGGCCACGGCCCCATATCCCTGCTGCTCACGAACTCCCTCTCATTGGGCTGGGCGTCCCGGTCCCTCTGGCTCGGGGGACTCCCCCATACGGGCCGGGCTGCAGAGGCTGAGAGCCTGGGACCCCAAGAACCGAATGAGGTGCAGGAATCTATAACCCGCTGCTGCTGGGCAGGATGCAGGCTGGAGAGGGAACAAACGTGGTGGCGACAGAGACGCGGTGGCAGTCCCTAGGAGTGAAGACGACCCTATGGGAGGCAGGCACGCAAAAAAGATTTTTCAGAGAGAAAAAGCTGCGCCTGAGGCGGGAGGGCAGCTGGAGTGAAGAGTCGCCTCGACAACTGGGCCCTGTGGTGGCTCTTGCAGTGGAGCCCGGTCCCAAAGCTGTGCACGCAGCGGCGTCAGCGTCTGCGCTGTCAGCCCCGTTCTCTGTTCTCCGGTGGCCCCTTCCCACCCTCACACCTTGAGTCAGGGAGGTCCCAGTTTGGGGCAGCGAATCTCCTGAACTCCAGGGAGATCTGGACACTCACAGGGCATCCCTTGTCAGTTCTGGGGTGTTGACTCCCCACTGCGTGTCCACGTTAACCCCGCGCAGTGGCGCCGCTCTTCATGGGAGAAGGGAAGAGGAGCGAGAATGGGGAAGAGTCAGGGATCTACAGGCGGGCTGTGGAAGTTCCCTCTCCATTTTGCCCACTGAGCAAGTAGGGATGTTACCATTTGGAACTCTGACACTTGCTTTATTTTTTTGTTGTTGTTGTTATTTTTTTCTTTATTTTTTCACTTTTTTTGAGAGAGAGTCTCACTCTGTTGTCCCAGTTAGAGTGCCATGGCATCAGCCCAGCTCACAGCAACCTCAATCTCCTGGGCTCAAGAGATCCTCCTGCCTCAGCCTCTCAAGTAGCTGGGAATACAGGCATGCACTACCATGCCTGGCTAATTTTTAAAATATATTTTTAGTTTGACAATTAATTTCTTTCTATTTTTAGTAGAGACTGGTTCTTGCTCTTGCTCAGGCTGGTTCTGAACTCCTAACCTTGAGCGATCCGCCCGCCTTGGCCTCCCAGAGTGCTAGGATTGCAGGTGTGAGCCATCGTGCGCAGCCAAATACTTGCTTTATTTATACCTGTTTAAAGAGCCAGGTAGAGCCGGACTGACTCTAGAGTCAGGCACGGGGCTGGTTTCCAGAGGCCAGCAGCTCCCTCCTCTAAAGTCCCTTATTAAGGGTAGGTTGGAAGCTTCCAGTGCTCCTGGCTGCCTCCTCTTGCCTGGATGTCTACTGGCTGGTTCTTCCTGTTCTGTATCCCTGGACACTCTTGATATGTCTGGGACTCCAGGTCATAGCCTGGTGACTGACTAGGTCTCACCTCCGTTTGAGCTTTGAGGCTAAATTAATAAAACTGACATCGCCAACCCAGTGTGGTAGAGCCAACACCCTGGACTCCACTTTCCCTCTTTGGAAGGGGAATCTTCCGGTGAGCCACCACTTCTGACCACAGGACTAGGTGACTGAAGGCAGTCCGGGTCCTGGAGGCGTTGACTGTGGAGTGAGCTTCCCTGGCGCAGGCTGTGGAGCAGCTTCTGCTTCGCTGGGGCCTGGGAGGCCCAGAGGCCGAGGACTGGGCTGGGGGGACCTCAGGGAGGGAGGGAGTCGGCACACACCTGTCCCTTTGGTGTCCTTGAGTGGGCAGCTGCAGAGGAGGCTCTTTCTCTATCCTGGGCCTGGACTTGGGACTCAAGTCCTTTCCTGCTGTTTGTCCCTCATGATGTCAGCTTCTTGTGCCCTTGGCTGCCAGGGGCCTGGCCCGGAAAGGCTGGACCTACTGAGCAGCTGAATGTGAGCTGTTCAAGGCACTTTATTGATTGCTCAATTTTAAATCTTTTCCTGATGGCAAAAGAGGGAGAAAAGGCCATTGGGAATCCTGTCACTTGTCACTTACCCACTCACTGATTCCCCAAGTGTCCCCTGAGCACTCCTGCAGGCTGTAGACTTCCATCCCAGCAGGGAAGGACCCCAGGAAAGATGCTGGCATTGTAGGCTGAGGAGGACAGTGACAGAGAGCAGGGAAGCTCAGGCTCACCCCAAGAGGGCTCCCCCAGCCTGGGCTAGCAGGGTGGGCTTCCTGGGGAAGGAAAAGTCATTCCTGAGCCTGATAACACAGGGAGATGGGGGAAGAGAGAAGGAGAACCCAGATGGAAAAGAGTGACTCCCTGTGGGCTACCAGTGGAATGTGCCACTCACTCCCAGCGATGCCATACAAGTGAAAGACCCGGTGAGAGGCCTGGCCAAAGGGCAACACAGAGGGAAGTGGGGCTGGTGAGGTTGCAGAACCCGGAGTGCCCAGACCTAGGGACAGTGGGGGACATCAGGGAGGACTCTAGGCTTGGGATAGAGGCAATTCTGGGGTCGGTGGCATCCTGCAGGCAGAAGACACGAAAGATGGGGCCTACTGTGCTCTTGGGGGTGGGGAGGGCAGGGACGCTCATGGGGGCATGGAAGCTGAGGCAGAGGGAGTGTGGGAGCTGGCAGGCAGCTGTGCTCACCACTGTACACCAAAACGTGTGGCCAGTCGGGAGGGCAGGGACGGCAGAGCCAGGTGTCAAGCCCCAAGCATCATAGGGTCGCATGGGTGGGACCCTTCTCTCCCTCCTGGCCCTCTGAAGGGTGGGGACATGGAAAGAAAAGACCCCATTCTGTGGGCCTCTCTTTATTCTTTCCCCTCCTCCAGAAGGGCAAGGTAAGACTCTCGCGGCCACTACAGAGGGCCCTTCCTGGGGCAGGCGGTGACCAGGCCAGAAGCAGAACAGGACGAGATGCAAAATGAGAATGGGCCCGGGTCAGGGTGGCTGGGGTGAGAAAGGAGTGTGTAAGGGCTCTAGGAGGCTGGGGAAGGGGTGGCGAGTCCAGAGGCGGGAACCAGCTCCCTGGAGCAGCGCCCCCTCCTGGCCCTGGGGCGGTAGGGCGGGGAGGGCTGCTGAGCCGCCCATCTGTTTTCCTTTGCAATTAGTTCATCCCTGGGGCCCCCTTCCAGCTGCATAACTTCTCAGAGAGGACACTAAACAGGCAGTGAGCAGTTCTTGAGGAGGCCAGGCAGGAAAATTGCAGTGGGACTCCAACCAAGTCCCATCACTGCGTGGGGCCTTGAGTGTCACCATCTGTAATTGGGAAAAGATCCTCCTTGCCTCCTGGACGGGGCGGAGTGAACTCAGAGGCCCCATGGAAGGCTTCTGACCCCTGGCAGAAGGCAGCAGGAAGCAGCTGAGGCAGAAGAGGGATCTGAACGTCGCGGCACCTTGGCCGCACGTACACACACTGCCATGCCAGAGCACCCAGCGACCTCCAAGACTCCCAAGACCCTTTTGCGGTGCAGCCACTTAGAGGACACAGAAGCCACGGCTTGATCGGATCTCCCTGAGCTTGCTACCTTCCTCCAGGAGTCCCGCGCCCACGGGCCTGCCTCGGAGGAGGAGCTGGAGGCTCCTTCGCAGGCCAGAAATTCCAGGAAAGCTTAACCTCATCATGCCACGGGGCTGTCTGACCTCAGGACACCCCCACCTGACGAGCCAGCTGCCCTCCTTCCCTTTCCCAGGGGCCCTGCCAGCACCTGCTCCATCCAGATGGCCTCCAACCCTGCTGTCCTACGCAGGCCCATGACGTCAGCGTTCATCCCTCTTTTT
This sequence comes from Microcebus murinus, assembly GCF_040939455.1. Taxonomy (NCBI): domain Eukaryota; kingdom Metazoa; phylum Chordata; class Mammalia; order Primates; family Cheirogaleidae; genus Microcebus; species Microcebus murinus. The sequence goes on from NC_134111.1 coordinate 100,058,672, forward strand.
TTTTCCCCTTGTCAAAAGAAAAGATAGGTCCTCAACAGATAGGCTTAGTGGGTGGGTGGGGGGGCAAGTGCTCTCCATCTGGCTGTCAACAGGCAGGTGAGGGGGGTAGGGCTGAGGCCTTGATCCTGAGAAAGTGAGCAGGGCAGTGGGCAAGAGGGGCCTCCCCATCAGAAAACAGCTCAGCACCCCAAACTCAGCTCGGAGCCAGCACCAGATGTTCACAGAGGTTATCGCTCTGCTGCCAGGCTCCTGCCCTGGGGACAAGGGCTTGCCTTGGCTGGGCTCTGGTAAAATGTTGCTCATTCGGAGCTTTCCCAAGCAGTGAGCCACTCCTTTCCTGCTCAGGGGTTCCCTGCAGCAAGCCCACCTTCTTGGTTTGTACCTGGAGGAGGGTGTCTATTGTCTGGTCTTGCAGACCTTTGCTTCAGATTTGGTAGAGACCAGTCCTCAAGGAGGGGGCTTCTCCCTGTAGATAGAAGGGACCCCCCCACGTATCTTACAGAAGCCCCCTCACTCAGCACCTTCAGGGCAGGGATCACAGGATGAGCTTGCTAGGATCTAGGAACACCAGTCACCTCGGGGGAGCCATGTCTCTGGGGTTTCTAAGCCAGAAACATCGACGAGTGTGTCATCACCCACTGCTGTCTGGTGAGTGGTCGATCTCTAAAATGAGAATGACCAGAAAACACTAGTAAGAGAGATGGCCACGCCAGTTGCTAATGAGGGCTGGAGGGAACATATTTTTTTGCAATTTGGACTCCTCAGGGATTAGAAAAATACTTCTAAGCCCAAAGCCCGTAAATTGAAAAACCACGATTATGCCTGTGTGAATTGTCTCTGGGCCCAATTTGCAACACCACACAACAAACTTTTCCCCCAGGATTTTCCAGGAAGGTCCCTTGTGTCCTTCTCCCCAAATGATGGTCTGCTTTGCCTTGTGGGGGAAATAACTTAAGAGAGGAAGCCCCGATTAGAGCTGGGCAGCGTTCAGGACCCCACCCATGAGGCAGCTGATTAAGGGTCCTGGTGTCCATGGAGGCGGTAAGGAGGAGAGACAGCTTCTGTGTGGAGCGGGCACCTGTGTGTGGATGCTGCCATCTGGTGTCTCAGTCTACTGGGGAAGCCCAGAGCCCTGCACATGGGTGTGTGACCTGGACTGCCCCTATCCCACTGTGACAGCCCAGGTTTCACCAGGGCGCCATTGTCTCAGAGAAGCCAGGTCCAGGTGGAATGCTCTCAATCACACTGCAAGAGCAGTTCTGGGGCAGCGTGATGGTGGTGGCGTCCACTATCCTGTGTCAGGGTCGTCATGGACACCGATATTCTCATCAACGTTGGTACCAACGGCTGCACCGAGGTACTCTCGGGACCCATTCTGCACTTGATATTGGCGACTGACCCCTGGCAGGTTATTTCCAAGCCTTCCTGACTGCCCGATGTCCTTTTAATACATTCCTTTCTTAATTCACTCAGCCTGAGTTGGCATCACCCCCTGGATGATGCCCAGGGTGGCCTGTGTCCCTAGTGCCCACGGCTTGACCTCTCCAGCACTCCATTCTTTGAATGACCATCCTGCCAGAGGTCCACTGCCCCATAGAGAGCCCTGATGTGAGGGTGGATACATTTGGGGGTGTCCTTGCCTTCTTCCCTCATCGGTGGCTAGAAGGGCACAGTAGACAATGTGTGGAGAGGCAAAATTAGGGGCCCTGATGATGCCTTTGTGGAAGGAGCAAAGCAGATCATCAGGACAATGTCCAGGGATTGGGTCCAGACTAGCACCATTGTCTTTAAAAATCATGTTTTTAAATTATTTGATGGGAATGATTGAAAATATCACATTGTCTTATCGAATGAGGCAGCTCCTAGCCTGCAGCCTGGTGGGGGAATGCCAGCTTAGGGAATTGAATGCAACATGTGCTCACACACATTGCTAAACTAGGGAAATATTTCTGACTTCAGCACCTTCTTGCCCCATTAGATCCAAATGTGTTTCTCAAGCGAAGGAGGCTTCACTGAGTAAGAGTAACGGCGTGGTGAGCGCGGAGGAGCTGTAAGGAAATCCAGAAGGCTGGGTGGCGGCTGGGCCAGGGGGCGGCAGGCGGGCTCTAGGTCTGTGTGCTGAGCTGGGAGATGAGGTGCCGGGCTCCAGAGGACAGTGTCCACACAGTGGAGGCCTGCTCCTTCCGGTGACTCCAGGAAGTGCAACCCAGAGGGGTTAAGTGTCATACACTGGGCAGCCTGGGCACAGACCTCCAGACACCAGCCTCTGTGTGGACCCCAGACATGCCACCTTCTCTTTGCCCTCTTGAGTTCCCCATGTGCCCCAGACCACAGGCAGCAGTGCAGTCGGACTTGGGTAGCACGGCTGGGTTGCTCGCCGAGGACCTCTCGGGAGGTGAGGGTCCTGGAGAAGAACACATGGCCCTCAGGACTGGCTTCTGGCAAAAGGGCCTGAACAGGACCCTCAATGATGTGGGGGTGATGACCCTGCTGAGCCCTGAAGCTGTGCTCTCCTTGGGACTGTGCCTGTCACTTCCCTGGCTCAGCACAGACAGGCAGGATCACAGACTTGGAGCTCCACAGCTCCCTGAGCATGTCATTGTCACAGCCCTAATAGCACCGAGGCTTCCTCTTCTCACTCTGCCACCTTCTTGGGGGCTACTGTGTCTGTCTCAGTAGCCCTAGCTCCCCACCCACTGCTTGTTTTTTACTTTTTTTTGAGAGAGAGTCTCACTCTGTTGCCCTGGTTAGAGTGCCCTGGCGTCAGCCTAGCTCACAGCAACTTCAAACTCCTGGGCTAAAGTGATCCTCCTGCCTCAGGATCCGGAGTAGCTGCGACTACAGGCATGCGCCACCATGCCTGGCTAATTTTTTTTTCTATATTTTTAGTTTGCCAATTAATTTCTTTCTATTTTTAGTAGAGACGGGGTCTTGCTCTTGCTCAGGCTGGTTTTGAACTCCTAACCTTGAGTGATCCTCCCACCTTGGCCTCCCAGAGTGCTAGGATTGCAGGCGTGAGCGATTGCGCCGGGCCAAATAGATCTGCTATTTACTGTAGGTGCTCAATTAATATGCAGGGAGGGACTGGCTGACGGCTAGCACTGTGCTGGCCTCCGTGGTGGCAGGGACAGGCAGCCTCACAGCAGGAAGGTGCTGGCAAGGCAACCAGCTGCCCATTTTGCAGATGGGGCTGTGGAGGCCCCTGCCGGCTCGTGGGCTGACCTCAGCCACATAGGGGCTCAGCAGACTGCTCAGGCCCCAAGGAGGCTGGTCTGCGTCCAGTGAGTCATGAGGACCAGTCTGGGAGCGAGCGCCGCTGCTTCCCCGAGAGAACATCTGCTGAGAAGAACAGCTGTCTCCACCCTGCACTGGGCGGGCTCCCGTGGGAATGTGGTGTGTGGCTTGGCAGACAAATGACACAGCTCCTGCACCACCCGTATTCATTTTTGGGGCGAGGGGCTCAGAATTCTGGGGCCTTTGTCATAGCTGTCAGTGGCAGATTTCTCTGGGACCTCACTATCCCTTCTTCCCATTCTCTCCTATTTAATTTCTGGGAGGTGTAGAAAGGACGTGGCCAGACTAGTTGGGACTGTTGTGGCCGTAAGGTCTGGGAAGACAAGTGCTCTAGCGTCAGGAAAGCAGCCTTCTCAGGGGCCAGCATGAGTTAGGTGGTCTGAGGCCACAGCCAGCTGGCGTGGGAGGCCGGCCGGCGGGGGCCTGAGAGTGCAAGGCAGGGCCACCGCCCACAGGAGCGGCGTGAGGCCAGGAGGACATCCTTTCTTCAGTTGTCCTTGAGAACCGGGCTCTGCTGGGACTCACCTGGGACTCCCAGCACTGTGGCTCCCACCTACCCGGAGAAACCCTCCCTGTACCAGCCAGCTGGGCCCTCAGGGGAGAGCCTGCATTTTGCCTTGGCAGGGCATAGGCGATCCTTGCAGCTGTCGATCCCTCTCCCCCTACCCCACTGCCTCCTCTGCTCACACAGTTCTCTGTCCAGCCTGGAACCGCAGGGTGGGAGTCAGGAAGCCCTGTGTCAGCAGAGGCTGGGGGTATGAGGGGGGGACGGGGCTGGGCAGGAGGCTGGGAAAGGAGCTGCCCCTGGCAGTTATCTGACCCCACAAGGACTCGCTCAGCAGCGATGAGCTCATGGGCACACAAGCGGGGCTGGGTGGTGACAGGAAAGGAACGGCAAATGTTCGCTGGAGACCTGGAGGCGTGGGGCTTTCACATGAGCTCATGCGATAAGACGCTCCCCAGGCCTCGCCAGGCCAGGAGCCGTGGGCAGCTGCTCTGGCAGGACGAGCCCCTCCCGCCGGCCCTGCGGCCTCTGCCCTGCACACACCTTCTCTCACTTGCTGGAAACCTCAGGCTGAGCCCGAGGGAATCCAACATCGAGATGACCTGGCAACGTTGGGCTTATTTGGGTGGAATATGAACGTTCTTTTAAAAATCAATTCTTTTTATTGGGGGGAGTGCATATTTGCCCAATGTTTTAGCACAAGATAACAGAAATGTCAAACTAACAGCAAAATATAAAAATATCTCCACCAATAGCACAACACACCTGCCTACTACTGAGGTTCTGAGATCCTCCTGCAACTTTTGTGCTTAGTTAGAATCAACGTGCACATACTATAATATATTGTGATCAACTTTTTCATGTAACATTATTTTACATAACCTTTCCCATGGATCTGCATAGTCTGCAATATCAGGTATTACAATAGTTCACAGTCAGGATTTGGGTTTTCAGTGTCGTTAGCTTACAAATTACGCACGTCAAAATATCTCTATACAAATAAAGGTTTTTTTTTTCCTTCTCCTTCCTTCCTCCCTCCCTTCCTTCCTTCCTTCCGAGTTGCCAGAGACCCTCAGAGTTGCCTTACATTATCTTCCTCTTATTTCTAAGGACTTTCTTAAATATTTTTATCAGAGTGTTAAATATTTTGACCTTATTATTTTTCATAGTTACCATGAGGTTTTCACTCTATTGCTTTTCTTTATGCTTCAGTACAGACGTTTGCAAATGCGAACAGCATTGTCTTCTCACAGCTTCGCTTTCCTTTGATTACATTCCTGGACGCAGGCACCTGGTCTGTTTTGCTTCCGGCTGCCTCCCAGGCCCCCTTGGGCCAGTGCACTGCAGAAGCTGGGAGTGTGGACCACAAAGTGGCTTTGATTTTTTGTTTACTGGGTATTTTTACCCACATTGTACAGATGGGAAACTGGGCTCAGAAATGTTAAGTACTTGAGTAGGCACCTCAGGTGGGACCGAAACCCAGGTCTGTCTGCTCCTGACACTCATGCTTTGTCCTGACACCAGTGTCTCGGTAGATGCAGTGAGCATATGCTTTTATATTCTTCTGTTGTGGTTTTGTTCAAATGGTTATGTGAGTGTGTATGCATAGGTGTATTTAACTTTAACTTGTCTGGAATGTTCTGTGGTAATGGTGAGTAAAGATCTGCTATTTACATGTCACTATTATGCCTTTCCCATATGAATATAGAGATAATTATTTCTTTCATCATTTTACTTTATTTTTAGAGACAGGGTCTCTCTTTGTTGCCCAGGCTGGAGTGCAGTGGCATCATCATAGCTCACTGCAACTTCAAACTCCTGGGCTCAAGCAATCCTCTGGCTTCTGCCTCCCAAAGTGCTGGGATTACAGGCATGAAACATCACACTGGTTCTCTTTCATCATTTTTTTTTTTTTTTTTGAGACAGAGTCTCACTTTGTTGCCCAGGCTAGAATGAGTGCTGTGGCATCAGCCTAGCTCACAGCAACCTCAATCTCCTGGGCTCAAGCAATCCTTCTGCCTCAGCCTCCCGAGTAGCTAGGATTACAGGCATGCAACACCATGCCCGGCTAATTTTTTTCTATATATATTAGTTGGCCAATTAATTTCTTTCTATTTCTAGTAGAGATGGGGTCTCGCTCTTGCTCAGGCTGGTTTCGAACTCCTGACCTGGAGCAATCCACATGCCTCGGCCTCCCAGAGAGCTAGAATTACAGGCGTGAGCCACCGCACCCGGCCCTCTTTCATCATTTTATTTTCACTTGATTTATAATATATTAAAATCTGATCTCATGATATATGATACGATTTATTAAAATTTTTTCATATTTTTGGAATTTTGTATATTCAACCTATCATATTTATGGGATTAGAATTTTACTGAGATTTTCTTTGTGCCTGAATATATGATGTTTTTATAAATATTTTATGGGCACTAAAAATATGACTATTATTTGTGGGGTATAAAGTTTAACATTAATATATACGACTTTCTTAACCAATGTTTATATACTTATTATTTGGCAGTAGATTTGTAACAAAATCCCCATTTACTTGGTTACTGGTTTTTTTTTTTTTCTTATTCAGGATGGTATTTTAGTTTGTAATTTTTTAAAGCAAAATTTCTCATTTTAGTAGACTCTGTGATGTGCTTTTGTCCCCAAATGAAAATGCAGACTCCAGCCATACCTGACATGCCTTTCTGGTCTCTCAGTAGTTCATAAATTATTATTATTATTTTTTATTTTGGCGTATTATGGGGGTACAAGTGTTAAGGTTACGTATGTTGCCCATGCCCACCCTTGCCCCCCTTGAGACAGAGCCTCAAGCGTGACCATTCCCCAGACATTGCACATCTCACTCGGTTACTGACTGTTTTAATGCTTGTCTGGGCATTAGTGTTTGCTCTTCACTGTGCAGCACCCTCTTCTTTTGAGACCTCTCCCTGCACTTCAACCCTGTGGTTCTATTGTGGTCCATCTCTTTTATCACAGACATGGGAACGTGTCCCAGATCTGGCCAGGCCCAAGTCCCTGAATTGCTCAAGGACAGAAACCCAACTCCAGCTATAAGAAACTTTACTGGTTTCATAACTGGAAGTCCAGGGAGAGGGGCTATTGGCTAGCTCAGGTGCAACCAAGTGCAGTGACTCAAATGATGCCAAACCTCTCTCTTTCTCTACAACTCTTCTCTGCCTCTGTGCGATGGCCTTATTCTCTCCTGCTACAGAGAATCTTTCTCCATGTGGTAGGGGATGGAGGCAGGGGGAGGGACGCCCTCAGATTTTTTCCTCTGGTGTCTAGACAGAATCTTATGGAAGGGCCAAGTGGCCCTGTTTGACTTGAGTCCCCAGTAACTGTGGCCAGGAGATGGTTTTTCATAGATTGGCCAGATTTAGCCCAAGTGCCTATCTCTGGTACCAAGAGGTGGGATATGGAGATTGCCTGCCCCAGCTACACCCTGGGGAAAGAGGAAAGGATGGGTCTCCAAAGGAAATTTGGTTACCATTACCAAAAGGATGAGAGAAAGGGTGCTGGGAAGAGAAGAACAACAGTTGTATATAATAGGCTGCTAAATCTCTGGCAATACGATTGGCTCAGAGATGGGCATGGGACCCAAGCCAGGCCAATTAAACAACTTCCAGAGATTTTTTCCCTTCCTGGAGCTGAAGAGGAGGAGATCTCTTTCCTGTAATGCATAAGGTGGCGGCTTAGAGCTGTCTGTGGGCATTCAGTCTCTGTGTTCGGTCTACTCCCTTCTTTCCTGTTTTATGAGCCAGAGGACCATGCTGCCTCCTTGGTGCTTCCGCAGATTGGAATGGCGTTTCTGCAGCTTGCAACCAGAGACCTGCCCAATGCAGTGTTCTTATGTCTTCCTTCCACTTTTTATATTTAATCAACATAAGGTGATCTTCTTTTCCTGTATAACTTCCCCTAGATCACAATTTATTAAGTGGCCAAGTCAGGATTAAATCCAGGTGGGCTGGCTCTAAACTGGGGGCAGCACCCTTGGGCATTGACCATTACATAGAAAGCAGTTTGGGCTCCTCGCCAGAGGCTGGTGGAGGACAAGTCCCCAGGGTCCCTGTCTACCATGTGGGCCTCAAGCATTGTAATGCTAAAAAAAAATGAAAGTGTTTATTTTAATTCTAATTTTTAAAAAATGAGAAGTTTTTTCTAATTAATAGGTAACTTGTGCTGCATTACCAAGTGCATGTGAAGATTTCTCATGTTAAAATAAAGTTGACAGAAAATTCTTAAAATCTGTTCTCTTGACCATTTCCTGAATCATTAAAAAACACATAAAGTATTACATGATCATTATAATAGAGATAATATCAATTATACAGATGGATGTAAAGGAGAACACCTTTAAGGCCACCACCATGGAACAGCCACTGTTCACATTTTGGTTTGTATCCTTTCATATATTTTCCTATGTGTATAAACACATAAAGATGTATTTATTTTACTAATAAAATTCAATTGTACTGTAAGATGGTTTTGTAGCCTCATTTTCCACTTCTCTACAACTCTTGAGCACTTCGAATGTGACCCATATGGTTCTGAGGAGGACCCAACCTCCTCATTCCACATAACTGCATCTAAGTTTATGTCATCATTTTCCATGGCATTCTGATGCATGGAGATCTCATAATTTATTTAAGTAGTCCCTTCTTTATTGTTGGACTTGTTGGTTGTTTCCACATTTTTACTAAGCAAAATTTAACAAAATGACCACAGATGAGTGTGAATAACTTCGATCTTGCAGTATATTGTGGTTACTTTAATTGGGCAGACCCCATCCTGGTTTGTGGGGGAGGGGCTGCCCTGTAGTGAGTGAGTGTTTCCACTATCAGATAATGTCCCGGGCTAGGAAGAATAGGGAGGGCCTTTGGTGAGGGTGGTGGAAAAAGTTCCTCTTTGCAGCTGATGGCTGGGTTGGTTGGGCCTGGCTTTGCCATAAGGAGAGAATTGAGGCAGTTCTGGAAGGGCCGGGTGAGCTGCTCCAGGCCACAGTGACCCTGAGCCAGGCCTGGGCCTGCCCAGTGGCCATGATTTTCCTGCTGGTGCTGCGCTTGCCATTAGTCCCAGGTACCTTCAAGGGTACCTCCCAGCCTTTGCTCTGCTGGGAGAATTAAAAGGAGGGGCTGGTGCCATGTTCTGGATGGAGTAGCCAAGGATGGTGTCACTTCCCTAAAGGTCAGATCAGTTGTGACAGGAGCATTACTAGGTCAAGGATTCCATATCGACAGAGATTTACACTTTCCCTCCTGCAGTGTGAGAGGCCCTTTTCCTCACAGCCTCACCAACACTGGGTCACAATCTTTTACACCTTTGCTAATCTAGTATGTGGGATAAACAATAAAGTCCATGGATTTTATTGTTGTGGTAGTGGTAGTGGGGTGTGTGTGTATGGTTTTCTTTTTCTTTCCTTCTTCTTCTTCTTTTTTTTAAATCTTCCCTTGGTTGCTAGTGAGGTTGAACACCCTCTTATGAGGTCACTAGCCATTTGCAAATCCTGGTCAGTTATTACTTTGTATCCATCACCTGGTTTTCCATTGGAGTATTCTCTTTTTCTAACTGATTTGTGAGCATTATTCCTGTATAGGGAACATTAGCTCTCTGCTTCTCACATGTGGAAATGTTTCTCAGTTTTGACTTTTAAGTAGTTTGGATCTGCTTTAACTCTTTAGTATTTGTGAAGACCATGTGGAAATTTAGGTTTTTTATATAGTCAAATCCATCATGCCTTTCTTAATGGTTTCTAATTTTGGTGTCATTTTTAAAAAGGCCTCCCCCTTCAACTTCCAAGATTAAATAAACATTCACCTATTTTTTTCTATTACTTTTATTGAGTTTTGTATGTGTTGGTGTATGTATACATTTTTACTTCTAATCCATCTGGAATTTATTAAGGTGTGAGGTAGGGATCCAGCTTTATTTTTTAACGTGGAAAATTTTAAAGCAGGTGTTACCAATCACCTAACACAATCATTTTTTAAAAATCCAGATAAAGTATAAAACATCTAACTTTAGATGATAGTATTTCCTGGTGAAACCTTCAGGCTAAAATAGTTTATAAAATATACTTTCAGCCTCTGTAATTAAATGTTTTTAATTCCTTTATCCAGTTGTTTAGCTACATGCCTGTTACTAGTCAGAAAGTTCTGTCCAGAAAGAACTATTTTTTAAAATTATTGATGCTTGGCCATCTTTTCCTGGCAGCCCTAACCATTTACTGAGTCCACACAGGCTCATGGCAGTAAATCTATTTCATAGTATTACATGAAGCCATTAAAACACAATTTAGTAAGGAGGGTACAGAATCTGCCTGCTTTACTCCACTTGAGATTATATCTGATAAATATCTCCCTTTGCAACTGAAAACAGCCTGGGCCGGGGACTTGTGGGGTTAAGGTGCAAACCTAGAGCTATGTCAAGAACTGGGCTCTTCTCTGATCACACGGGGCTCACCTGCTCACCGATTCCCACCCCTGGTGCCCAAGGCCAAGGAGATAGCTGTAATGAAAGTAGCAAATGGTCTTACGTGCATCTAAAATCTCTTCGCAAAATGATGAAGAAAACGAGAGGGCTTCGACAGGACAGTTGATAGGCAGCCCTACTGCTCAAGGAAGGCCAAGCTTGCCGCAGTGTAAATTTACTCTGCAACACTAAGGCACGAGGGATGCCATGTTTCTCTATTTTTTTAAAAATAAGATTAAATGTGGCTCAGCCTTCAGCTGTCTTAATGATAGAATGGTCAATTTCATCATTTTGGGGAGCCGCTTCTCTGTGGCTCCCTACGGCTATAGAAAACCTTTGTATTTTAATGGCTCAATGCCACTTTTGGATAAGCGGGATGCCCACCCCTCTTAACTCCAACCCACAGACTGCTGTGCTAGAGAGAGCTCAAAGGATTCCCCAAGAGTCCAGGTGCAGAGGGGAGTTGAAGTCAGGATTGTGGCAAATCAGAGAGTTTAACTGGGAAAATTTAGTGATGGGACTATTCACATGATATGGGAACTAAAGTGATCAGAACTAAAGTGACAGAGAGCTGGGAACATGATGGATGGGCCTCTGGATAGGACCTTTAACTACCAAAAGTGGCTCTGACAGAGGCATGGCCAACTGAGGCAGAGAACAAAGAGACTGGATTTGGGGGGCGAGGGATTAAGAGGAGAATAATCAACACAAGGATGTGTGGGTGTCCAGAAAGAAAACTGCCCCCCCAACCTGTGGTCAGCACCGGTGTTTCTCCTTACCCCAGTCTAGGGAATCCATTCTCCCAGGAAGGAGCCCACTCCCATCTGCTGATCGTGGCTCCATGTGTGCGCCTTGGGGCTCGGCTGTGTGTGGACTGGAAAGGCTGTGCTGCCTTGGGGTCTGGGTGCTTTCCCTGGACACCCTGGAGCATGGTGGGAGGCAGCCTCTCCTTCCTCTCTCACCTAAGGGACCACGGAGGGAGGACTGGTCTCCAAGGTGGCAGCAGAGGCAGCACCAGAGCCATAGGATGTGTGTTTCTGTGGCACATCAGCTGGACCTGCAGTGGGCCACGGCCAGCAGTGCCAGGGGCTAGGTGCACCCGGACATTGGGGCTGTCAGGTGGCTGTAGGTGCCAACGTCAGCCGGAGTGCATGGAGGGCGGGGGTGGAGGATCTTAGTGAAAACTCATCTTATCTGGGTAAGTGCTTTGAGTTGAGTGCATTGAGTTTCACAAGAAACCTCCTTCATAAGAAAATTTTGATTTCCCTCCAGATTTTTATTATAAGTCAATTCCTTGGACAAGTTTACATCCCTGGAAAGGATAAAGTCACTTGAAAGGTGGAAATATTTATTCACCAAAGAACCAACTCCTCCAAATTTGTTGAAGCTGGTTCAATACTTTGTTTCAAATCTTATATTAAAGGTCAGCATGAAAATAAATGTTGGCATCATGGTTATTGTGAGATCAGTAAAGACAATGGACTGAGGCCTATAACAAATTAATATAATACACACACACTCATCTGTTCTGAAACAAAGTTAGCTTATCTTTTAATACCTTTTTGAGGTATAATTCACATATCACATCATTCACTTTTAAAATGCAGAATTCAATGGCATGTAGTTTATCCAGAGTTGTGCTACCAGCACCATAATCAATTTTAGAACATTTTCATCACCCTGAAAAGAAACCCTGCACTCCTTAACCATCACCCCCCAATGCTGCCATGCCCCAGGCCTTTGTAATACCAATCTACTTTCTGTATCTATAAATTTGCCTATTCTGAACCTTTCATATAAATAGAATCATACAATATGTGGCTATATGGGTCTGGCTTCTACTTAGCATAATGTTTTCAAGATTTAGCCACATTGTAGAATATATCAGTAGCTTATTTCTTTTTATGGCTAAAACTATTTCATTGTATGGATATGAAATATTTTGTTTATCCATTCACTAGCTGAGGAACATTTGGGTTGTGTCCACTTTTGGGTTAATATGAATAATGCCGATATGAATGTATGTGCACAGATTTTTGTGGGAATGGATGTATGTTTTCATTTTCTTGAGTATATATGCTAACTCCATGTTTAACTTCTTGAGAAACTGCCTGTTTCCTAAACTGGCTGCACCATATGGTCTAACCAGCAGTGAATGAGGGTTACGATTTCTCCACACCATGGCCAACACTAGTTAGTATCTGTCTTTTATATTATAGCTATCCTAGTGGGTGTGAAGAAAGTAAGACATTTGTTAAAAATTTTAAAAAAGATGGTAAAATCTAAACAATCTCTTAAGATATTAATTTTTTAAATCAATAATTTATATTTAATTGCAATTAGAGTAGCCATGGACATACAATGTATTCATGTTAACATTTTGTTCCCTTGCTAGGTTAATCATGCCCATATATTCTTATTTTCTGTCTATATATTATAAATACATTTTTAAGATTGAAAATTATAACTTATCCCAACCTAACAAAATGATCATAAATTCCACATCATAAAATCTAAATGAGAAACTTTACTGTGTGTACTTGCATGATGCTCTTTGCTCATCACATCCCACACGGTGAAAATGTCCCCACAGATCCTGAAGAGTTCTCCACTGTGAGAAGTGTCAACCTGAACACCAGTGAAGAATAAAAGTGTGGAGAAAATCAAAGGAACAACTTGTTAAATTGTATATTTTTAAAAGAATACCTGTATAGTTCTTAGTGTGTACCAGGTGCTGTTGCAAGTGTTTACTAAGCCACTAGCTATTAACTTGTTTCATCCTAATAGCTGTTTTCATCCCACTTTATAGATGAGGAAACTGAGGCACACTGAAGTTGAGTAAGCTGCCCAAGGTCACGGAGCTAGGAATGGCAGATTGGGATTCAAACCCAGAAAATCCATCTCCAGAATGTGTACTCATTAATAAAATTTCTGTGTCATATACATTTGGGAGGTAACAAAGGTGTTTCACATGTGTCTGCTATGTTTACTGAAACCATCTGGCAAACCTAACACTTCTGTAAAGATGTGACAAGCAAACCTGCTGAAATTCACACTACGAATACCCAACAGCCCAAATTAAGTTTTCTCCCAAGAGAAAGGAAGCAATAATGAGTTTAGAGCAAGAGCTAGACAGCTTCCAATTCATTTTACACGCTGTCTTTTGTCTCTCACCTGGGTCTGACCGCCTGCTTTACGGGGGCCTTTGAGTCCTTAATGGGCAAATCTCATATATTCAGACGAAAGTGCATTTAATTTACCAAACGTTTGTTGGTAAAAGGTGAGAGGAGGACATATCCCCCTTGAGGTATGTCTAGAAGAGTTTAAGAAGTCCTTGTAGGCAATGAGTTCCTGATAGCATTTGAAAGTAGCTTGCCCATCTCAATCTTCTCAAAGCTGCTCCCTCACCACTGCTACCCTAACAGCAGGCTTGCTGCTAGGAGGCTTTGCAGCGGGTGAATGGGGAGCTGTGTGTTTTGGGGGAGGAGAGAGGAGTAGGAGCGATCTAAGGAGTATGGGAAGCAGGAAAGCCTGAGCATTAGAAAGCCAAGAGTTCTCCCTGAGTCATACTACTATCCCATCATCAATTCTAGAACATTCTCATCACCCTAAAATAGGAGGTAATTCAGCATTCCCATAGCACCATCTCATCCCCAGATTTGCCCTATACTCTACCCTTTAGCTCTATCAGGTTATGCTTAAACAAAATAGTATGCAAAAAATTGTTAACTAAGAATAATCTATTTTTTTTTTTTTGACAGAGTCTTACTTGAGTGACTGGAGTACAGTGGTGTCATCATAGCTCACTGCAGCCTCAAACTCCTGGACTCAAGCACTCTTCCTGCCTCAGCCTCCCAAGTAGCTGGTACTATATGCACATGCCACCACACCCAGCTAATTTTTCTATTTTTAGTAGGGATGGGATCTCACTCTTGCTCAGGTTGGTCTTGAACTCCTACGTTCAAGCGATCATCCACCTTGGCCTCCCAGAGTGCTAGGATTACGGACGTAAACCACAGTGCCGGCCTTATCTGCTTTTTGGAGAGTGTCCCAGAGGCAAGAAGCGTCATTCTTCAACGACTCTAACACAAGACTGTAAAAGTATTTACGAACTTTTAATTTCAGTATGTTCATGACTTTTAAATTTTTATATTTTTGACCTTCCTGGAATTTAGTTTGGTTTAAAATGAAGAGTACAGCATTTTTTTTTTTCAGATGGGTAGCCAGTTGCCCAACACCATTTTATCGAGTTTTGTAACACATTTGTTGAGTTTTCTCTCACCAATTTAAACGTTCTCTTTTCTCATGCTGAATTCTCACGTATACTTACATAAAGCTTTGGACTCTGTTTTATTGCTTTGTTTTCTTATTCCTGACCATATTGTTTACTCACTGGGGTTTTAAAATACGTTTTAATATCTGGTAGGGTGTATCATTCCCAAGTTGCTCTTCTTTTTTAAGATTTTTATTCTTCTTCCACATTGCTTTTCCAGAAGAACTTTAAATAATTCATCTAAGTTCCCAAAGCATCCTGCCATTCCTGCTATGATTCTATGGGATTTTATTTAATTTATACATAACTGAAGAATATTTTTACATCTTTTCAATATTGAATTTTCCTGCCCAAGAACAAGGTATTCATTTTCAATAGCTTTAAAGCTTCTTCATATAGATTCTACCCATTTTTATTAAGTTATTCCTGGCTTTTTTTTTTTTTTTTTTTTTGAGACAGAGTCTCACTTTGTTGCCCAGGCTAGAGTGAGTGCCGTGGCGTCAGCCTGGCTCACAGCAACCTCAATCTCCTGGGCTCAGCGATCCTACTGCCTCAGCCTCCCGAGTAGCTGGGACTACAGGCATGCGCCACTATGCCCGGCTAATTTTTTGTATATATATTTTTAGTTGGTCAATTAATTTCTTTCTATTTTTGGTAGAGACGGGGTCTCGCTCAGGCTGGTTTCGAACTCCTGACCTTGAGCGATCCGCCCGCCTCGGCCTCCCAAAGTGCTAGGATTACAGGCGTGAGCCACCGCGCCCGGCCTTATTCCTGGCTTTTTATAGGTTTTGAGGCTATAATAAATGGAATTTTGAAAACCATATTTTCTTACTGAGAATTTTAAATAATTATGTTTTTATTACTGGTTGTTGATGACATACATATAAATAAAGCTATTAATATGTAGATAGTAGTTATATTTAAACTCATAAATAAATATTCTTGGGCCAGGCATGGTAGCTCACGCCTGTAATCCTAGCACTCTGGGAGGCAGAGGCGGAAGGATCACTTGAGCTCAGGAGTTCAAGACCACCCTGAGCAAGAGTGAGACCCTGTCCCTACTAAAAATAGAAAAATTAGCCGGGCGCAGTGACATGCACCTGCAGTCCCAGCTACTTGGGAGGCTGAAACAGGAGGATCACTTGAGCCCAGGAGTTTGAGGTTGCATGGAGCTATGATGACACCACTGCATTCTAGCCTGGGCAAGAGTGAGACCCGTCTCAAAAAAAAAAAAAAATTCTTATTGTATTAATAGTTTTTCATTCTCATTTTTGAAGTGCTTTTGTGGATATACAGTCAAATCATTGGCAAATCATGGTAATTTGATTTCCTGTTTTCCAATTCTTATAATTGGCTTTAATGAAATGGCCTTTTACAAAAATATAAAACTGGCCCTATACAAAAAAAAATTTCAAAAATCAAAATCAAAAAGATTCTTATATGATAATAACTACCTATCAGCAAATACAGCTAAAAAATCCTATGAATAATAGCAATGTCAAAAATGAAACATGAAAGGGACATAAAAGAACACTTGATTAAATAGAGAATTGGACCATGTGCCTCCATAGGAAGATTTACCATTATAAAGATGCAATTCTCCCCAAAGTACTGCATAAATTTAATACAATTCCAAACAGCTTTGTAACTGCTGAAACACTGATTCTAAATTTTCTCAGGAGTAATAAATACATGCAAACAGCCAAGAAAATTTTTAAAAAGTCTTAAGACATATATATCTTTTTAGATACAAAAATGTGTTATAAATACTAATTTAGGATCTGTTACTGGTAAAGGAACGCATAAGCCAAGAAAAATAGAACAGGAGGGCCAGAGATAGGCCAAGTTTAGAGAGTCAGGTCTCGATCTGGATTAAATAGATTTAATATAATACTAGTACATTGTTAAAGTCATGTGCATGAATCAGAGCAATCACACATATTAAGAAGGCATCAGGCTGGGCGTGGTAGTTCACGCCTGTAATCCTACCACTATGGGAGGCTGAGGCAGGAGGATCGCTGGAGGTTAGGAGTTTGAGAACAGCCTGAGCAAGTGTGAGGACCCATCCCTACTAAAAATAGAAAAATTAGCCAGGTGGGGTGGTGCACACCTGAGGTCCCAGCTACTTGGGAGGCTGAGGCAGAAGGATCGCTTGAGCCCAGGAGTTTGAGGTTGCTGTGAGCTATGATGATGCCACTGCATTCTAGCTGGGGCAACAGAGAAATGCTTTTTTTTTTTTTTTTTTTTTTAAAAGAAGAAGGCATCTGGGCCGGGCGCGGTGGCTCACGCCTGTAATCCTAGCACTCTGGGAGGCCGAGGCGGGCGGATTGCTCGAGGTCAGGAGTTCAAAACCAGCCTGAGCAAGACCCCGTCTCTACCAAAATATAGAAAGAAATTAATTGACTAACTAAAAATATATATACAAAAAAAAATTAGCCGGGCATGGTGGTGCATGCCTGTAGTCCCAGCTACTAGGGAGGCTGAGGCAGTAGGATTGCTGAGCCCAGGAGATTGAGGTTGCTGTGAGCCAGGCTG
Source organism: Microcebus murinus (assembly GCF_040939455.1). Lineage (NCBI taxonomy): Eukaryota > Metazoa > Chordata > Mammalia > Primates > Cheirogaleidae > Microcebus > Microcebus murinus. The sequence goes on from NC_134111.1 coordinate 100,075,763, forward strand.
ACGCCACGGCACTCACTCTAGCCTGGGCAAGAAAGTGAGACTCTGTCTCAAAAAAAAAAAAAAAAAAAAAAAAAAGAAGAAGGCATCTGTTGTACAGAACCACCAGGTCACCTGTAGGTGCTTTGTGCTGCTGTACCAGGTACTCCCTGGTCACTGGCCAGTGTCACCAGTCACAGTGCCAGGCTGAAGTGAAAATGGGGAAGCTTCCCCTTTAGGACCCTTACAGCCAATCCAAGAGAAAAGCCCTAGGGATGTCCTGGCAATGTGCACAAGGCCATGGGCTTTGCAGCTGGGTTTCTAATACACCCCCAGTTCTTGGCAGAGCTGCTCTTACTTAAAGATCCGGCTAGTCCAGTTCCTCCGACCTGGAGAAAGCTCCTCTACCTGGAGAGGAGGAGAGGTGGTTGTGCTGGAGAGGAGGAAGGTGGTTCCCTCCTGGGCCATGCTACCTACACCTCAGCCATTGGTCATGTGGGTGGAACAGTCTGGGGTTTGGGGAGGGGAAGCTCTCGGCCTCTTCTTGAGGCTAAAAAGTTTGGGGACAGCTTTGTCACCTCACATGTGGCAGCTCTTTCATGGCAGGAAGAACCAAAGGCAGGCATGGAGGGAAAGACTGGCCTCGTGGCTGCTGCTTACCCGAACACTCCGGCTTCCCTGCCCTGGCTTTTCCGTGACCCCCTCCGCCCTTGGACGGTGCCCTCCTCCCTCGAGTTTCCTCAGTGTGTTCAGTAATGTGAGGAGAACATTTTTGATTTTGAAAGAGAGTTCAGCGACTATTTTTCTTCAAGGAAAACAAAAATGATGGTACGTGAATAAGGTGAATAAATTCATTATTTATCTTATCTTTTTTCCCCATGGCTGGACACTTGCCACCCATAGCCTTGAGGAAAAAGTGTAAATGTTTTTACTGTATCTGACAAGATAGTTCTAGTGAAAGGGAAGTTTGAGAATTTAGTTAAAAATTCTCACAGCCGGGATGAGGCAATAGGAAGCCCTAGGCTCCTACTCCTGGCTGCCTGCAGGGCCTGGCCCTGTGGACAGGCCTCTCTCTGTGGATGGGCAGTGGGAGGCAACGACAGGGGGGATTCTAGGTCAATGGCAAGAGAAACAGCCCGATCCACAGGGGGAAAGTGAGAAGGGAGGACCACGGTGTAGACCCAAAAGGGACGCTTGAGCAGAACTCTTGATGACAGGACACACCTGGCTCATTCACTGCGGTGTGTGTGGGACCCAGTTCTCTGCCAAGTACTTTATTTGCATCCTTTCAAGTATTCATTAGGTAACTATCATCATCCCATTTCACAGACAAGGAAACTGAGGGCTGACCAAGGCCACAGCTGTCAGGTGGTACAGGTGGGATCCAAACCTCTCTGGACCCCTGGACATTGTTGCCTTTAGACAGAAGAGGAACAAAGGAAATGTCAGTTGGATGATGGATGGACGATGGGCATCTGTGGGGAGGAAACCAGAAACAGAGAGAAGCTGGGTGCCGAGAGACAGGGAGAGGAGGGGATGTTTCTGCTGGGTATCCTTTGGTACTTTTGGAATTTTGCACTAAATGAGGGCTACTTTTCCAAATAAATACATAAAATAACAAAGAGGATTAATATTCCCCAAGCAGAATAAAAGGTCACTTTTGAAGGATCTAAAATCAGCTTAGCTTCTGTTTTCATTTTTTCACAGATAAGTGTTTTAAGCCCAGCATGATGTCCTGATGGCTGTTCCATTCTTTCTTTCTTTTTTTTTTTTTTTGAGACAGAGTCTCCCTTTGTTGCACAGGCTAGAGTGAGTGCTGTGGCGTCAGCCTAGCTCACAGCAACCTCAAACTCCTGGGCTCAAGCAGTCTTCCTGCCTCAGCCTCCCAAGTAGCTGGGTACAGGCATGTGCCCACCATGCCTGGCTAATTTTTTCTATATATATTAGTTGGCCAATTAATAGTAGAGACGGGGTCTTGCTCTTGCTCAGCCTGGTTTCGAACTCCTGACCTCGAGCAATCTGCCCGCCTCGGCCTCCCAGAGTGCTAGGATTACAGGCGTGAGCCATCGCACCCAGCTCCATTCTTGTACATTAAAAAGAAACAATGCCAAGTGCAATGGCTTGGCCTATAGTCCCAGCACTTTGGGAGGCCGAGGTGGGAGGATTGCTTGAGGCCAGGAGTTTGATACCAGCCTGGGCAACATGGTGAGAACGCCTCTCTACAAAAAATTAAAAAAATGAGCCAGGTGTGGTGACACATGCTTATAGTCCCAGTTACTCAGAAGGCTGAGGCAGGAGGATTGCTTGAGCCCAAGAATTGGAGGTTACAGTGAGCTGTGATCTCACCACTGCACTCCAGCCTGGGTGACAGAGCAAGACCCTGTCTCAAAAAAAAGTGGCAAAATGGGTGGAAAAATTTTTTACACTAAGAATGACAGAAAATGGTTAATGTTATATTTTATTTCAATTTATTCTTATATTTATTTTTATAATTTTTCTCTTTTTACAATTAATTTAATTTATTTAAAACTTACTTTTTTTTCATCACAACTGTGGCCTGACAACTTATATTTTATTTAAATCTTTAAATTGACAAATAAAAATTACATAGATTTATGATATTTGCAACATGATGTTTTGATATATGTGTACATTATGGAATGATTAAATCAAGCTAATAAACATACCCATTACCTCACATAATTATGATTTTGTGGTGAGAACATTTAACATCTACTCTCTAAGTAATTTTCAAGTGTACAGTACATTCTTATTGACTACAGTCACCATGCTATATAATAGATCTCTAGAACTTATTTCTCCTGTCTCTCTGAAATTTTTCATCCTTTGACCAACAGCTTCCCAATCCCTCCCACACCCTGCCCCACCATTCTAGTCTTTATATCTACGAGTTCAACTTTTTTAGATTCCACATATAAGTGAGATTATATGTTATTTGTCTTTCTGCGCTTGGCTTATTTCACTTAGTATAATATCCTCCAGGTTCATTAATGTTGCAAATGACAGGATTTGGAACATGAATGAACAGGACAGAGTCTTCTTTTGTTGCCTGGGCTAGAGTGCTGTGGCATCAGCCTAGCTCACAGCAACCTCAAACTCCTGGGCTCAAGTAATCCTCCTGCCTCCGCCTCCTGAGTAGCTGGAACTACAGGTGCATGCCACTATGCCCAGCTAATTTTTTTTTCTATTTGTAGTTGTCCAGCTAATTGTTTTTGCTATTTTTTAGTAGAGACGGGGTCTTGCCCTTGCTCAGGGTGGTCTCAAATTCCTGAGCTCAAGCAATCCTACTGCTTCTGCCTCCCAGAGAGCTAGGATTACAGGCATGAGCCACCACACCTGGCTAACTCTAAGTTTTTAAAGTGAAAAGAGTACACTGGAAGGCTCACAAATGTCAACTTCAACACTTACTACAAAGATGCAGTAATCATGATGGTGTGGTACTGGCATAAGGACAGACATAGATCAATGGAATAAAACTGAGAGCAAGAAATAAATCCTTACATCTATGGTCAATTGATTCCATCAAGGGTGTTAAGACCATTCAATGGGGGAAAAAGAGTCTTTTTAACAAATGGTGCTTGGACAACATGCAAAGGAGTGAAATTGGACCCTTACCTCATACCATATAAAAAAATTAACTCAAAATGGATCAAAGATCTAAATGTAGAAGCTAAAACTATAAAACTCTTAGAGGGAAACATAGTTGTAAATCTTCATGACCTTGAATATCTAAAGCACAAGCAACCAAAGAAAACATGGATAATAATTTTGACTACATTAAAAGTAAAACCTTTTTTTGTTTCATCAAAGAACACTATCAAGATAGTGAAAAGACAACCCACAAAATGCAAATCATATATCTGATAATGATCTAGTATCTAGAATATATAGAGAACTCTCAAAACTCAACAATAAAGATAAATAACACAACACAAAAATGGGCAAGAGACTTAAATAGACATTTCGCCAAAGAAGACATACAAATGGTCAATAAGTACATGAAAAGATAGCTCCTACCCATCACTAGCCATTAGAGAAATGCAAATTCAAAGTACAACGAGATCCCACTTTACTAGATGATACATCCTTTATAGAATGGCTGTGATAAAAAATGAAAAATAATGATTGTTGCCAAGGTTGTAGAGAAATTGGAACACTTATACGTTGCTGGTGATAATGTAAAATGGTGTAGTTACCATATGATCCAGCTCACATAACCCAGCAATTTCACTCTTATGTATATACCCAAAAGAACTGAAAAAATATGTTTATGCAGAAACACATATCTGAATGTTCATTGCAGCATTATTCATAATAACCAAAAAGTGGAAAAAATCCAAATGTCCATCAACTTATGAAGGGATAAACAGATGATGGTATATCCATATAATGGAATATAATTCAGCCATAAAAAGGAATGAAATACTGATTCATATTATAACATTAATGAACTCTGAAAACACTATGGTAAGTGAAGAAAGCCAGTCATAAGTGCCTATATTATGTGATTTTATTTATATAAAATTTCCAGTGTAAGGAACTTCATAGAGACAGAAAGTAGATTGGTGGTTGCCTAGGGCTGGCATGGAGGGAAATGGAGAGTGACTGCTAACATGTATAGAGTTTCTTTTCGGTGTGATTGAAAATATTCTGAAATTGATTGTGGTGATGATTGCACAACATTGTAACTATACTAAAAAGCACTGAGTTGTATACTTTAAAATGACATACATGAATTCATAAAATGAATTTTATGTTATGTGAGTTATATCTTAATTAAAAAAATTCAGAAAAGAATATTGCAATCTAAATGCACATACATATGTATATCTATCTATCTATCTATCTACCTACCTACCTATCTATAGGTGGTAGAAATACACTTTTAGTTGCTTCTTCATAATTAAATGTATTATTTAAATTATTTCCAATGAACATTTATAATGTATAAAATAAAGAAAAAAGTTAAAAGAAAACCTTAAAATTAATATGGAAAACACTAAGATTCAATTTATGAAAGAAGGGATGTAAAATGGTTGCCCATTCTGTAACTGCAACATAAATATATAATATGTAATAGGTACTATGAAAATATAATAACATGAAAATAAGTATGCAAAAGTAGTAAAATTATGATGAATTAAGCAATTCAAAAATTTTTTTGTATCACAATCTTTATCTTTACAAGTAAGTGGGAAATGACCATATTTACCTCACAAAATGAATTGGGGTTTTATTTATTCATTTGATAGTGAAAATATGATGACAACATTATCCAGTCTAGGTGCCTTATCTTGAAAAGTCACTCATTCATTCTACAAATCTTCATCGAATAAGTTTCCCCTGTTTCTTCTTTGAACTTTCCCTTTTACTAAATCTTTCCCTTTACTGTTGTTATCTGAATTTTCTTTTCCTTCTTATGTTATTTTCATACAAAAATTGTTCATTTACTTTAATGTTTCAAACTTATTAGGGTTTAACTTTGAATGGTATTTCCTAATGATGGAAACTTTTTTGTCACTGTATACTTTCTGAATTTTGTTTCTCTTGTATTCTCTTGGGTATTTAATTGGTTGTATATTAGTACTAGGGGTTTGTAAATACATTTGTTAGTTTTTATCTTAGTTTTGCATATTAAGCACATTCTCTAATTTATTTGATTTCATATTTATTAGTTTCTTCTTTTATATCTGTTACCTAAGTCTTTTTTAAACATTTAGGTATAGATCTAGTTATTTTTCTCTTTTATTACTATAAGAATGAAAGATACAAAAAGTTCTCTGATACAGCTTTATCTGTGTATCTCATAGCTTTTTTTGGTTTCTAAAATAATGTCTCATTATTTAGAGCTGCCTTTTCAACTCATTTGTTCTATCACAGAGTATTTCTTCCATTCTTGTCTGGTCATGTGCGTATAGATGGCATATTGGCCTCCTCTCCAATTTTATTGTATTGCAGTCTGAGACAGAATGTGCGTAATCTTTTTGAATCTATTGATACAAAAGAATATCTTTGTCTTCAAAATTACAGTTAATTTTTGTGAAAGCTTCATATACCCTTGGGAAAGCTATTTCCCCAAATTTCCTCTTTGGAGCAGTTCCTCCAATGCCTCCTTCTGTAGAAGAAATTGAGGCCCCTGAGCTGCAGGGACTTGTTAGTGATCCCTCAGTGGAGCTGTGGCATAGCCTGCACTTGGGGCCCATGAATAGAGTATTGTTGAGAGTTTACACCAACATGCTCCTGCAGTGTCCCTCCCCTGCTGGTGCTCTGTTCTATTGCAAAGCTACTGAGCTGGGCAAATAGCATGTTTTGAGGGCTCTCCCTATCCCTGCAGCCTCCCTGCTGCACAAAGCATCATGCTGACCTCCTGACCTTGGTCCTCTCTTTGGTTTTGCCTGCAGAAGGAATCATCTCCTAGAGGGCTGGCTTCTCATGCAAATAGACTTCCAGTGGGTCCTCCCACTGGTATTTTGAGTATGCCTAGGTATGCTGGAATCCTGGGACAAGCATAACTTAATCAGTCAAGCTGGGACACGATATATATGCTTTTGTGTGAGCATGATTTATGTAAGCCAGACTTTAAAATTATTCTCTTTTCTTTAAATAGTTTTTTATAAGATGCATAGGCATAGATTTTGTCTTTTTAATCCAGTCTGTGATTCTATTTTTTAAATAGGAGAATTTAGCCCATTTACATGTAATCTTATAATTGTTGTAATTGTGTTTTCTGAGTTAATAAAATTCTGTTTTCTCTTTAAGTTAACACGGGATTTCTATTAGATGCTGTGTTTTTAAAATTCATTTAAGTGAGATCAAATTGTAACATTTTTGAACAACCCAATTTCCTAGTGTTTTTCTATGTCTTCATTTACCTAACCAAAAATAGCCTGTGCTCATTTTTCTTGTCTGTTGTAACTCAAAAACATTTTTCTTCCTCATACATAGATTCAGAATTTTTGGGTTCATTTATTCATTTTTCTCTCTCCTTAATCAAATTCTCTTTGTTTTGTTTTAGTATTCTGAAAACTTTTCAGTTAAATATTTTAAAATACGTTTATCATGTTTTATTAAATTATACTTTATATTCCTGGTTTTAAGACTCACATATGCATATCTAAGGTGATATCAGATTATGCTGTGTACAACTGTCATTTCTCCCTGCCTACATAGCCTGCATACAAATTGCCACCTCCACTCCCCCACCAAATAAGCATCCATCCATCCATACATACAACCCCAGCCCCATGACCTGGGAAGTCATAATTCTACTGGGTGAATCTGTTTCCCTGGCTCAGGTGATTGGTTCTAGTGGGCCCCTAATTCATAAGCTGGTCTGAGCCAATCAGATGTTTTCTCTCTAGAGTTTTAGAGTGCGGAACTCAGCCAAACAGCGTTTGGTACTGGAAAGGGAGAAACAAACTCATCCTTCATTGAAAATTTTCACTTCCACTACCCCAACACCTCCGCCCACCCAACAAAACACATGGCTTCTTGGAGGGGGGTTGATAGCTGAAAAAAAGTTGGGGTTCTATTAGGAAGAGAAAGTGCCAAAAGAGAAGTTTGGTGGGCCACAGTGTCTGTTACAGGGGAAGAATAAAAGCTGCCCCTGTTAGGACTACTGTCAACAGGATACCTAAGTATCATTTTATTCTCCTAACAGTGACCACTGTTTAGGGTAATTTCTTATTAAATGATAAAATTAGCAAACATATATTTACAATGTGCCAGGCACTGTTCTAAGTGCTTTGCATGTATTGACTCATTTACATCTCATATCAACCCTATGAAGGGGTACAATAATTATCTATATTCTATAGGCAAGGAAAATGGAGAGGCAGAGAGGTTGAATAACTTGTCCAGGGTCACAAGTGAGTCACTGGATTTGAACTCAGCAGTTTGGCTCCCTCTGTCCTAAGTGCTATGTTGAATTGTTGCTATGTTGCATTTGCAACACGAGGCCCTCTTTTTATATCAGCTTCATATGAGGCTGGTATCTGGCAGGCAGCAAGGTATGGAAGAAAAGTAAAATTTTGTTCCATAAAGACCTCCCTCTACAGTGAATTTGCCAATAAACAAAGCATTCTGAGGTTTGTAAATTTAATGCCATTCTTTTTTTCTCTTCTAAAGTGTAAAAATTATTAGATGACAATTGCAGCTGGTGAGATATATTTGTGATTAAAAGAGAAAATTCAAAACCAGAAAAAATATGCTAAGTGGATGATAGGAGAAAGAAAAGACTGAAATAGGATGGTGAGACAATATAAAAATTAAGCAAATGTAAAGCTAAAAATGTGGGAATAAAAATTTACAAAGAATAGGGCAACATTGTAAAATGAGAGAATTTTCTAAAATCCACACTTAAAATAGCACATGTGGGCCGGGCGCTGTGGCTCACGCCTGTAATCCTAGCTCTTGGGAGGCCGAGGCGGGCGGATTGCTCAAGGTCAGGAGTTCAAAACCAGCCTGAGCAAGAGCGAGACCCCGTCTCTACTATAAATAGAAAGAAATTAATTGGCCAACTGATATATATATATAAAAATTAGCCGGGCATGGTGGCGCATGCCTGTAGTCCCAGCTACCCGGGAGGCTGAGGCAGAAGGATCACTTGAGCCCAGGAGTTTGAGGTTGCTGTGAGCTAGGCTGACGCCACGGCACTCACTCTAGCCTGGGCAACAAAGCGAGACTCTGTCTCAAAAAAAAAAAAAAAAAAAAAAAAAAAAAAAAAATAGCACATGTGAAATTAAAAATGAAAAGGAGGAAAGCACTATAAAATAGAAAATTAAACCAAAAAGTTAAAAATAACATATTATGATAAAATCCTGATAAAATAAAACAAACAGTTAAAATATTTTAAAAGATGAAATTTTAAGTAACAGGTGGAAGGTAAAAGAGAATTTAAGGTAAGACCTAAGAGGTAAATAAAAAAGAAAGAAGCCAGAAACCAGCTACTCTGGAGGCTGAGGAGGATCACCTAAGCCCATGATTGTGTACTATACTCCAGTCTATGCCACAGGGTAAAACCTGTCTCTAAAAAAATTGAAGGGAATGTTCTAGTAGGATTTAGATTTTTTTTTTTTTTTGGAGACAAAGTCTCACTCTGTTGCCCGGGCTAGAGTGCTGTGGTGCCAGCCTAGCTCACAGCAACCTCAAACTCTTGGGCTCAAGCAATCCTTCTGCCTCAGCCTCCTGTGTAGTTGGGACTATAGGCATCCGCCACCATGCTTGGCTAATTTTTTCTATATATTTTTAGTTGTCCAATTAATTTCTTTCTATTTTTAGTAGAGACGGGTTTCGCTCTTGCTCAGGCTGGTCTGGAACTCCTGATCTTGAGTGATCCGCCTGCCTCAGCCTCCCAGAGTGCTAGGATTACAGGTGTGAGCCACTGAGCCAGGCCTAGATTTTTAAAGTTACAAAAAATGCCATAAAAATAGAAAGAAAAGAAAATTTATTTTTTAAAAATTAAGTTTAAAGTGAGGCAAGAACAAAAGCAGACAATAATTAGCCAAAGACTGCAAGTTGTAAATAGTGGTCTGGGTGGGTCTAGTTGCTGCAGTTGAGGAAGCCAAGAGTAGTCGATAGGGCAAAGATGGTCACCCATAGCATTCTCAGCCCACACGGGGGAAGACCAGGATCCTGGCACTTTAATGCATCTGACAGTTGAGCTGGGGCCTCCCAAAGTCAAATCCTAAGCCAGCAAATACTCCTTCACTTTGGTTCTTGGAATGCATTTGATTCTACGTTAGTTTTTCTTTATCTGATTTAATAGTTTTTTCATTATCTTTTACTTCCTTTATGACAAAATTAGCATGTGGAAGGCAATTGATACATGGTGTTGAGTGAATTTATTCCATCTTATCTCTTTGACATTCTTGTGGTATTTGATCTGGTCATTGCACTGTTTATTTTTCATACACACAAGCATTCATGCTTACACGCCCCCCCTTATCACCTTGGCTCATCTCTGAGGTTGCAACACTTTTTATTGATCCCAAGTTGCTTGGTTGTTCACTTCTCTGTCATTGGTGGCAGCTTGGAATTGGGCAGGGGAATGAGACCATCTATAGCAGTGGTCCCCAACCTTTTTGGCACCAGGGACTGGTTTCATGGAAGACAATTTTTCTCCAGACTGGGGAATGGGGGCAGAAGCAGAGCTCAGATGGTGGTGGAGCGATGGGGAGCAGAAGTAAATACACATGAAGCTTTGCTCACCTCCTGCTGTGTGCCCCCTCTTCCTAAGTTTCACGGAAGACAATTTTTCCACAGTGGGGCAGGGGCTGTTGAGGAGCTTTGTGGCCTAGGGGTCGGGGACTACAGATCTATAGGGCTTGCTGATGGACTGGATTGTCGAGGTGAGGATGTAGTGAGGAAGGAAAGTGGAGTCATGGATGACTCCATCGCATCGGCTTTTGCGAGTTCGTGGATGGTAGTCCAGGAGAAGACCAGGTTAGGTGTGGTGGTGGTTAGGAATCAAGGTCGGGTTGGGACTAGAAAGTTCTGGAGCAACTATAGCTGTCTATAACCCCTAAACTCTCAGGAAGTCTTGGACTTCATAACAGACTGTTACAGACTGAATGCCTGTGCTCTCACCCCCCCCCACCCCCAATGCATATATTGAAACCCAATCCCAATGTGATAGTGTTTGGAGATAGGGCCTTTGGTAGGCAATTGGGTCATGAGGGTGGAGCCCTTATGAATGTGATTAGTGCTTTTATAAGAGGCCTCTTAAGTCAGGACATGACAAGAGAGCTGTCTATGAATCAGAGAGTGGGCCCTGACCAGGCACCGAATCTGACAGTGCCTTAGTCTTGGCCTCCCCAGCCTCCAGAACTATAAGAAACAAATTTCTGTTGTGGTCTATACTTTGTACTGTTACACTTTGTTACAGCAGTCTGAGCTGCCTAGATACAGACACAATCCCTCCCCAAAATGGAAATCTTTTGGAGGCAGCAGATGACTCCTTTCATATACCCGTAGGGCATGGTAATTTCAGTCCTCCACTCATATTCTGGGTCTTGGGTGGCATTCCTCAAAGCATTTTATTTTATTTTATTTATTTATTTATTTATTTTTTTGAGACAGAGTCTCGCTTTGTTGCCCAGGCTAGAGTGAGTGCCGTGGCGTCAGCCTAGCTCACAGCAACCTCAAACTCCTGGGCTCAAGCGATCCTTCTGTCTCAGCCTCCCAAGTAGCTGGGACTACAGGCATGAGCCACCATGCCCGGCTAATTTTTTCTATATATATTAGTTGGCCAATTAGTTTCTTTCTATTTATAGTAGAGACGGGGTCTTGCTCTTGCTCAGGCTGGTTTCGAACTCCTGACCTCGAGCAATCCGCCCGCCTCGGCCTCCCAGAGAGCTAGGATTACAGGCGTGAGCCACCGCGCCCGGCCCCTCAAAGCATTTTAGATCATATTGGTCACTCATCATCCAGAGACCAAAGTCAGACAAAGCACATCACCTGGAACCTTCTGTGCCCAAATCACCCTGAAGTGCAGAGTTTACCCACAACACCCTGCATTTCTCTATATGCCCTTCATAACAATGATAAACTTCCATCTCTTGAGACTCCAATGAGATCTCCCAGAACCCTAGCTAAGTAGAGAATAACACATCACCTTGACCCTTCAACAGAACATAGTCCTTTAGAATAGATGCTATGTTCAAGGCTGCCAGGAGAATGTGGAATAGACTTTATCTCCTCATGTATTCAGGCCTTCCCTTTTCTATGTTGAGTTGATTTGGTCCCTTTTGTTCACAAAACAATTGATTCAGCTTCCTTTTACCAAACTATAACACTTTCTGGTTCTACTTTCCTGATATTGCACTTAGGTCCCTGCTATAGACTGAATGCTTGTGTTCCCCCCCTCCCCCGCCATGCTCAAATTAATATGCTGAAATTCTAACTCCTGATGTGATGGTATTAGGATGTGGGGTCTTTGGCAAGCAATTAGATCATATGAATGAAGTCCTCATGAATGGGATGAGTACCCTTATAAAAGAGCCTCTGGAGAGTTCCCTTGCCCCTACTGCCATGTGAGGACACAGTGAGAAGATGGCAGACTATGAACCTCACTATGGTAAGAGTGTCTGTCTTCATCAGACACTGAATCTTCTTGTGCCTTGATCTTGGACTTCCCAGCCTCCAGAAGTGTGATAAACAAATTTACTCATAGGTTTTTACCTTTTGAGATGGGGTCTTGATATGTTGTCCAGCCTGGTCTCATACTCCTGGCCTCAAGTGAGCCTCTCACCTCAGCCTCTCAAGTAGCAGGTATAAGCCACCACACCTGGCATGATAAACAGATTTCTGTTGTTCATAAACCAGTCTATATTATCGTTATAGCAGCCCTAATAGGCTGAGACAGCCCCCTTGAGTAATATTTTGGTGTTTCTAAATTCTTCACCCATGTACTTTGAATTTATTGGTTTACCCACACAATTAGCTGGTCACATCCATTGTGGACAGATTTATAATGTTTCAGAGAAGAATATTATTTCTAACTCTTTTGAGAGAGCTTATTGCAATACTTGTTATAATGGGAATATAGTGAAGTAAAGGACCGGATGTATGCTGGTGGGGGAAGTCTCATATCCAGACTGTGTTGTGGTCTTCCTTTAGCCTATGTGAGGGAGCCCGGGCTCACTCCACTTAGAGGGCACAGGGATATGCCCACCCCAGCCCTGTAGCCTACACAACAGCTGATACTATACTTTCTGCCATATGGCCAATCAAAATGAGATCTGCCTCTTGAACTTATGTATAATAATTGTCTTGGCCCTCCCTCCTTCCTTTGCTATTGTCCTTGCTCTTTTACTCTTACTTCTATTTTTGGTTTTCTTGACATCATCTCCCATTTCTAGTCCTGAAATCCCAGATTTTATTATTTCAATCTTTTCTTCTCTTCCTCTTCTGTCTTCCCATTCCTGTCTCCACTGGCCCCTCTCCTAGCCATGGAATCCCTGCCCCGCCAATCCCTACAGTTTGAATAGACAAGTTTTGCCTATATCACAATTTTGCGGAGGGTTCTAGAAAGATCTGTGTGAACACTAAAAACCAAGGGTTCCTTGTGTCCATTCATTCTTTAAACAAATATTGATTGAGGCCTATGTGTGTGGCAGGCACTGCAGATTCAAAGTTAAATATTTTCCACCTTCAAGGAGCTCACAGTTCCCAGCAGGGGAATCCTGAATTTTGCTTATACTATTACAGTGCTTTGTAAAACATTTAGAAATTCAGGAACAATTTAATATCCCTTTTTTCTTTGTTTCAACATAGTGGTGGACTCCTCCACCACACAAATTTAAGTCACTGCCAACTCTGACATCGTATTCCTGAATTGTGGTTTTTCTATGGTCACCATTGGACACTTGATCTCCACAGCATTTGAGATGGCGGCCACTTCCTCGCTGACATTCTTTCCTCTCTTGCTCTCTGGAATATTCTGGCTGCTCTTTGGGAGATTTTTCTTTTGCTCAGACCTACACTATTGGTGTTCCCCAGGTTCCATCCTTAGCTAGTATCTCTTCTTTACACACTTTTCCTTGGGCAGCCCACACTGAACTTTCAGTGGATTTCTCCCCCGCGCCTACCTGAAACACTCTTCCTTACCCTGTTTACTTGGTTGAAGTATCCATCATCAGCTTTTCCCCAACTGTGTCTGGGAAGGCCTCCCTTGGGCAGGCTGCCATAGTCTCCTTTACTTCGCTTATCCCAGAGGGCAGGACACGGTCTACCTGCTCGGCTGCCAGCCTGCACATGCTGAGGCAGAGACCGCGCCTGGGTTGCCCACCTCTGCATCCCCAGTGCCACTACAGCACCTAGCCCTTAGCAGTTGTCCAATAAAAAAGTGCTGAGTAAATGAAAGAATGAGTAAAGCCTTGCAACTAGAAAAGGGCCGGCGTGGCTACACCGGGGACTACACAGGACACCTCTGGGTCGGCAGCAACTTGGGAGTAAGACCCGGCCCGATGGAGCGCAGCCCTGGCGGCCTGAGGTGGAAGGCACCCGCGGGTGGGAGAGGGTGCCAGAGCCAGCCGGGGCCGGGCAGGAAGGCGTCTCAGAAGCCGCCCAGCTTGGAGCCGCCGATTGCAGCGAGTTGCCCCCTCAGGGCTCTTTCGCCCCAGCCACAGAAGAACCGCGGGTGACCAACTTCTCTGCCAAGCACTAGTCCCGCGCTCCTCGCTCTTGGCCCCACCCAGCCACCGTTGCTCTGTAAAACGCAGCTCCCGTGACCCGGAAGAGGATTCTCCTTAGCAACCGCTGGACCGCGGCGGCGCCAGCCCCCCGGGAGCAACGGTGAGGCCCTTCCTTGCCCCCCGCCACCACCCCCTCCGACGCCGCACGCCCCATCCGGGACAGACCCCCGGATCTGGTCCTCGGGGGCTCCGTGGCGCCTCGCCCAGCACTTGCGGCGGCGGCCTGCGGTGAGCGCGCTGCGCCTCTGGCGTGGCTCCCTGGCCCAGGCGTCGCCCCTGTCCTCCCCACGCCCCCCGCTCCTGGCCGCCGGGCCTCCTAGGCCGCGCACCTAGCTCCTGGGCCCCGCGGGCCCTCCCTCGTAGCCTTGTATGGTGCGCGTGGGGGGAGCCAAGAATTAGAGCTTGTTGCTGTAGAGAGGACGCTTCTTGAGGCTTGGGTCACCTATGCACGCGTTCTCTTGGGTCCTGATCAAGATGTTCGGGACCGCAGGGATGGGGCGCCTCGGGAATCTTGAACAGAAGCTGCTTAATTATAACACTGTACTTGACGTTTGCCTGCTGCTTTGCGCTTTCCAAAGTGATATACTTTTATCTGCTTTATTGATCGTATTTATCTGCTTTATTTATCTGCTTCATTTGATTGTACATTTCGAACTGATCCTTTTCCGGGGAATTAGCTTTACAATTGTGAATGAGATGTAGTTACTATATTCTGGAAGTCTCTCAGGGACCGAATAGGTTTGAGAAAGATTTCTAGTGAAATTTTCTACGTTGACGGAAATACGGGCAGGTGTTGTTAATAATCCTGATTTCCATTTGAAAAGACTATGGCACTGAAAACTTCCCTTACTTGAGTTTGAAC
Source organism: Microcebus murinus (assembly GCF_040939455.1). Taxonomy (NCBI): domain Eukaryota; kingdom Metazoa; phylum Chordata; class Mammalia; order Primates; family Cheirogaleidae; genus Microcebus; species Microcebus murinus. The sequence continues at coordinate 100,090,817 of NC_134111.1, forward strand.
TAATAGTACTGAGAAAACTGTAAGCCTTATTTGAATATTGTTGGATAACGGCTTTATATTTAATCTAGTGATCATGGAGCTAAAACAGGCATGTGAACAATCTCTGGGAATTGTAACTATACCAGACCAATCTGCCTTCCTTTTGGGAGGTAACAAAATGACATTATTTGGGAATAAAATGTAGGAGTTTATATACCAAAATCAATTCAAAACTGTATAATTTCATTTTGCTTCAATAAATATTTATTAAACACTTATAGAATTATGTGCACTTGATATAGAAAAAATAAGAGACTGAACACATTAAATTGTTAGGAAAACAATAAAATCGCATTTGTTTAAATGCAAAATATGCGGTACAGATATAGCAGGTCAGAGGGTGGAGAAATCCATATGGGCGGGAGTTTTCAGGAATATGTTTATGGATTAAATAGGACTTGATTTGTCTCTAAAGCATAAATATAATTTGTATTTGTATTGGAGGGGAGAGCAAGTCCTAAATAATTTCTTTCCTTATATTCTTAAGGGTTTGGAAAATAGTTCCACGTGGCATTTTAAAGTCCTATTTAAAGCTCTAAAGTCAACTTTGATTTCTGATTTGTTTCTTTCAAATACTCTCTGTACAAATCTGTCTGGCATTTTTCTTGTTTGAGATCTAAAATATTGAGGCTACTAGCAGGGAGCGTTGTCACATAGAGATTCTTTTCTTTACTTCAGTAGTTGGTCTTATATGTAACATCACAGTTTAAGTAGACGTAGTTACTGTTTGATACATATTTAAGAGTTTTGTGAAATGTTGCTTTTTATTTATTTGACTGATGTTTCCAGAGTGCTTCCTATGTATTAATAGCAGGCACTTTGTCAGGAAATACCAAAAACAACAGTCACTTAGCAATCAGTAGTTATGCTGTGTGTATGTGTGTGTGTGTGTATGTGTTTTTAGCGTATCAGCCTTTGATGCTCAGCATTTGCCTTGAGACATAGAAGAGCCAGAGCAATTTATATAGACATCTAAATTGACTTTTTTTTTTTAAGTTTAATAGGGATTTTAGGCTCAATTACTTTGGTCATCCAACCAAAGATGTATTTGTGAAGATGCATAAACTCTTAAGGAGACCTCTTAAGGTGTTTTGTTGCTTTCTTATGGGCTTACTGTTCATTTATTTATTCAGCAAATACAGTATGAGTGCTTACTTGGTATTAGGCACTTTGGTTGGCAGTGGGCATGGGAGAGAGTAAATGCATACATGGTCCCTGTCCTCAGCAGATGATAATCAAATAATCACACATATGTGACGTACAGCTGTGACGAGGGTTTTAGTTATCACAGAAGTGACATTTGAACAGAGATCTGCAAGATGCATAGAAAGGGAAGAGTGTTCCAATTAGAGCAAACTGCAGGGCAGAAACCCTCTGATGGCAGAGTCCATGGAGAGGACCAGGGACTTAAGCCTTATATATGGAGCTGGAAGAGGAAGAATTTGGTGGGAGAAGGGACTGGAGAGGTGGGCAGTGGCCAAATGGTGCTAGGCCTTGTAGGGAGGTTGAAGAGTAAAGAGAAGCCTCTCTAGGGTTTTATTTAGGGACTTAGGTTAGATTCTGTGTAGGCATGGTGCTATTAGATTATGTTTGAATAGCCTACTTTGTATTTCTACTTTTTTTTTTTTTGAGACAGAGTCTCACTCCATGGCCCGGGCTAGAGTGCCATGACGTCAACCTAACTCACAGCAACCTCAAACTCCTGGGCTCAAGCGATCCTCCTGCCTCAGCCTACCGAGTAGCTGGGACTATAGGCATACTAATTTTTTCTATATATTTTTAGTTGGCCAATTAATTTCTTTCTATTTTTAGTAAAGACGGGGTCTTGCTCTTGCTCAGGCTGGTCTGGAACTCCTGACCTTGAGCTATCTGCCTGCCTTAGCCACCCAGAGTGCTAGGATTACAGGCGTGAGCCACCTCACCCTGCCCCATGCCCATTTTTATTAATACTTTCATGCTGCTTCCCTGTTATATCCTTCCTTCTCACATCAGTCAATTCAAGTCCTACCAATTCTTAAAGACCTAGCTCCTCTCCCTTGTCTTTGAACTTGCATTTGTAGACTCATAGTGAAAAGAGGGCTTAGAAACCATCCAAACCCCTTTTCCTCTGCATGAGACAGTAAAAGTTTCAGTGATTTGCCGGAGGACAGACATTTATTGAGTTGGGGCGGAGTTGGGGTCAGAGCTGTGATCTTTTACCTCCTGGGCAGGTGCCTTTTTGCTGTGGCCTGCTTACTTGTAATGTTCTATTCTTTAGTTAGACCACAAGCACCACTGAGACACAGAAACTGATTTGCATATTCCTGTGCCATTATGCTGAGGCATATCAGGTGTTCAGGAAATATTTGTTGATTAATTCTCTTTAGGACTTTTGTTGCCTAGAGTGGCCCTATGTGAAATTTTGCACTAATTGATTTCAGTTCAATACTTCTCTTTTGTAATCAGAATTACACCTTTCCCTAATGTCTTCTTTTGTGCATATATTTGCCCATGACATAAATTCTTGGGTTCCCCTAAAAATTTTGATGAAAATCTAATGAAAAAGCCAATAAAACTGAAAAACCCAATACATTAGACCTTTTAGGTTAGCTGATTTATTTTGAGGCAGAGGTTCATGTTTATTTTTAAGTTTTATTGCTGCTGTTTTTGAGAAAATCAAATTTGTACCACAGTTTATAGTGCTCATCTCAGAATGCCCACAAGACCAATTGATTTCAGGTATTGGACTGGAAATGATTTTGAGATTGCTCAATATTCTAAGTGCACAAAAAGTGTAACAAAGCATTTTCTTGTGAGGAAGATTTGTAAACTTTTTCATTTTGTATTTTTCTAAAATTTTTTTATTTTTACATTTTAGAGACAAAGTCTCACTATTTTCTTCAGGTTTTTCCTCCTGGGCTCAAGTGGTCCTCCTGCTTCAGCCTCCTGAGTTGCTGGGACTACAGGCTCTAGCCACTGTCCTTGGCTAAGATTTGTACACTTTTATTTGCAGTTTCCTTTTCCTTGCTTATCCCAGATTCTTTGGTTACTTTGGTTGGTTGGTTGGCTTTTTTTTCAGAGATAGTGTCTTGCTCTGTTGCCTGGGATAGAGTGCACTGGCCTCTTCATAGCTTACTGCAGCCTCAAACTCCTGGGCTCAAGTGATCCTCCTGCCTCAGCCTCCTGAGTAGCTGGGACTACAGGTGCATACCACCACACTCAACTAATTCTTCTGTTTTTTGTAGAGATGGGGTCTCGCTCTTGCTCAGGCTGCTCTTGAACTCTTGGCCTCGAGCAGTACTCCTACCTTGGCCTCCCCAAGTGCTAGGATTATAGGTGGGAACTACTGTACCTGGCCTGACTTTGGTTTCTTGTAATGTTGTATGACCAGCCTTCTAGAATCCAGTTTTTGGAATGTCCTTTAACCTTCAAAAAGTTTTTTGTTTTATAGGAGGAGTTGCTGTAGGAAATGAAATACTATTCAGCATGAATACAAATAGAACTCTGTGCTGGGATGAGCTGGTGGATCCCCTCTCAGGTCTAGCCATCTATGCCATTTTTGGTAATGTTGGGGAGGTGGAGATTTGACCAGAATTCTTGTTGTCTTTATTATACTGAGGGTGGTGGTAGAACTGCATAAGATGCTGCTTTTGTCATGTAGCATGAAGTAAAAGGATTTGACAACAAGGATTTTTCATATAGAGAGCATTTTATTTGGAACCATAGCAAGAACTTGATGTCCTAGAAATGCTATTATTTATATGTTAAGGTTAGGCTTGGTCAAGTTTAGTCAACTGTTAGTCCAACAACTTTTGATACCTTTCTTGCCTCCTGATAACAAGCTGCCTCTGAGAAGCACTAATGGTGGCAGACAAGAGACAGTGTTCACATTGATGGGCAAGGATTTCCATGTGGTACAAAGCACAATGAAATTGTCTGTGATGAAATTATGTGGGGATAAGGGCTGATGAAGAAGTACCCTGCCTTCTAGTTAGGAAAGAAGAGGAAGGGAATTATCATTCATATGTATTAGTCCTAATACTCCTATGTATTAGTCATTTAATACCAATTGCCCATTTAAGAAGATGACTTAACAATAAGAAAATTGAGGCTCAGGGAGTTTACTTAATTCACAAGGTTATGACATTAGAACCAAAGTATGGACACATGTCTACCTGATTCCAGAGCCCATATTCCTTCCATCCCACTGTATCATGTTACCTCCCTAAATCAGTTTCTGATTTCAGTGTTAACACTGGGCATGAGGACAACATGAATATAGGAACAGTAAAGAAAAAGGCAAGTAATGAAATAGGTTGGTATAGCAGGAAGTTACCTGTTCTCTGAGGTTTAGGAAATCCTTCAAATGAAGGAAAGTAGTTGTTGGAGTGCTTGGGAGCTTGAGTAACCCAAACCAGGAGGAGATAGGAAGTTCTATAATACTGATTGAAGAACTCTGCTCTTTAGGTTCCTCTTCAGGCTTCCTTTAATTAAACTGGATTGTTTCTATGTCCCATTAGGCTTTGATGAGCAAAAGAGGTTTGTAGTGATTATCTGGGTGTTGAGGGATTCAGAGAGATGCCCCAAACATTTCAGTTTAACTTCATCTTTTTTAGAGAGCATCTCTCCACATGTGAAATAGTTGTTCCTTTCTGTGATGTCTGCCATGGTCACCTTTAATCAGTTTTGAAGGATTGGATATAAAGCTCTAGCAGCAATTATACCAAGGAGGAGTCATTACTATTTTAGGGTAATTATTTTGCCATGGGTAAAATAGCATCCCAAGTAGCTGGGACTGCAGGCAAGTGCCACCATGCCCCGCTAATTTTTTATTTTTTGTATAGACTGGATCTCACTGTGTTGCGTAGGCTGGTCTCAAAGTGCTGGCCTCAAGTGATCTTCCTGCCTTGGCATCCCAAAGTGCTAGGATTACTGCATCTTAATTAACAATGTTGAGTCTTCCAACTCATGAACACTCTGTAGTCTCCATTTATTTAGATTTTCTTTTATTTATCTTGGCAATGTTTTGTAGTTTTTTTCTTCTCTTTTCTTTTCTTTTTGAGACAGAGTCTTGCTCTGTTGCTCCTGCTAGAGTGCAGTCTTACCATCATAGCTCACTGCAACCTCAAACTCCAGGGCACAAGTGATCCTCCTGCTTCAGCCTTCAGAGTAGTTGGGACTAAGGCACATGCTACCATACCCGGCTGATTTTTCTATTTTTTGTAGAAATGGGGTCTTACTATTGCTGAGACTAGTCTCGAACTCCTGACTTCATGTAATCCTCCCGCCTTGGCCTCCCAAAGTGCTAGGATTACAGGTGTGAGCCACTGCATCCAACCATTATTTTTTTGTTTTGTTTTATTTTTGAGACAGAGTCTTGCTTTGTTGCCCATTCTAGAGTGAGTGCTCTGGTGTCAGCCTAGCTCACAGCAACCTCAAACTCCTGGGCTCAAGCAATCCTGCTACCTCAGCCTCCTGAGTAGCTGGGACTACAGGCATGTGCCACCATGCTTGGCTAATTTTTTCTATATATATATTAGTTGACCAATTACTTTCTTTCTATTTTTATAGTAGAGACGGGGTCTCGCTCTTGCTCAGGCTGGTTTTGAACTCCTGACCTCAAGCAATCCGCCCGACTCGGCCTCCCAGAGTGCTAGGATTAGAGGTGTGAGCCACCGCGCCCGGCCTATTTTGTAATTTTTAGTGGACAAATCTTGCACATCTTTTGTCATAGTTATCTCTGAGTATTGTCATATTTTTTATGGGATTGAATGGTATTTTAAAAATTTATATTTCTGAGTGTTTATTGACAGCATATAGAAATATGATTGATTTTTGTACTTTGATCATCTCTGTCAATCTGGCTTCATTAGTCCTTGTAGCTTTTTTTATAAATTCCATTGGGTTTTCTACATAAAGATTATGTCATGTATGAATACATACAGTTTTACTTCTTCCCTTTTAATCTTTCATTTCTTTTTCTTACTTTATTGCACTGGCATCAATTCCCAATACAGTGTTAAATAGAAGTGGTTAGAGCAGACATACTTGTCTTGCTCCTGATTCTAGGAAGAAAGCATTTAGTCTTTCACCATTAAATATGATGATTGCTGTAGGTTTTTTGTATATGTTTTTTTTATCAATCAGGAAGTTTCCTTCTATTCCTAGTTGCTGAGAGTTTTTAATCAAGAATGAATATTGAATTTGACCAATCCTGTCTCTCTCTCTCTTTTTTTTTTTTTTTTTTTTGAGACAGAGTCTCGCTCTGTTCCCCAGGCTAGAGTAGAGTGTCGTGGTGTCAGCCTAGCTCATAACAACCTCAAACTCTTGGGCTCATGTGATCCTCCTGCCTCAGCCTCCCGAGTAGCTGGGATTACAGGCTTGTAGCACCACACCTGGCTAATTTTTTTTTTGTTTCTACTTTTAGTTGCCATGCTAATTTTTTCTATTTTTAGTAGAGCTGGGGTCTCGCTCTTGCTCAAGCTGGTTTTGAACTCCTGAGGTTAAGCAATCCTTCTGCCTCAGCCTCCTAGAGTTCTAGGATTACAGGCATGAGCCACCACACCCATCTGACCAATGCTTTTCCTGAGTCTATTGAGATTATATGGTTTTTCATTTTTATTTTGTTAATATGGTGAATGACATTTTTCAAATATAGTCATTTGTTTAACAAGGGGAAACGTTCTGCATCATTAGGTGATTTCATTGTGCAAACATCATAGAATACTTAAACTTACATAGTGTAGCGTACTACTCACCTAGGCTGGTATAGCCTATTGTTCCGAGGCTACAGCCTGTACAGCATGTTACTGTGCTGAATCTTGTAGGCAGTTGTACCAATAATGCTAAGTATTTGAGTATCTAAACATATAAAATGTAAAGATGCAGTATAAAAGATAAAAATGGTACAGCTGTATAGGGCACATATCATGAATGGAGCTCTTAGGACTAGAAGTTGCTCTGGGTGAGTCAGTGAGTGAGTGGTGAGTGAATGTGAAGGCCTAGGACATTACTGGTCACTATTGTAGACTTTATGAACATTGTACACTTAGGCTACACTAAATTTATAAAAAATATTTTTCTTCAATAATAAATTAACCTTAGCTTACCATAACTTTTTTTACTTTATAAACTTAAAAAAATTTTTTAACTTCTTGACTCTTGTAATAACAGTTAGTTTAAAACACAAACATAGCAATAGCACTATTAGGCATCTACCCAAAGGAACAAAAGACATTCTATAATGAAGACATCTGCACTCGAATGTTTATGGCAGCACAATTCACTATTGCAAGGATGTGGAAACAACCCAAGTCCCATTAATCTATGAGTGGATTAATAAAATACAGTATATGTATACAGTGGAATATTACTCAATTACAAAAAACAATGGTGACCTAGCACCTCCTATATTTTCCTGGATAGAGATTGAGCCCATCCTCCGAAGTGAGGTATCACAACAGTGGAAGAATAAGCACCACGTGTACTTGTCATCAAATTGGCACTGACTGATCAACACTAAGGTGCTCACATGGTAGTAATATTCATTGGGATTTTGGGGGATGGAGTGGGTACACTCACAACTAATGGATACGGTGAGCCTTGTATGGGGGAAAAGGCTTGCCTCAAATCCTGGCTTGGGTGAGGCAAAGTCATAACATGTAACCAAAATGTTTGTACTCTCACAATATCCTGAAATCAAAAACAAAAAAACAAAAACAACCCCACAGACATATTATATACTGCACAAAAATATTTTCTTTATATCCTTATTCTATAAGCTTTTTTCTATTAAATTTTTTTGTTGTTGTTAAAAATTGAGACACAAACACACCCATTAGCCTAGGCCTACACAGGGTCAGGATCATGAATATCGCCATCTTTGCCTCCACCTCTTGTCCCACTGGAAGGTATTCAGGATAATAACACTCACGGTGCTGTCATCTCCTGTGATAACAGTGACTTCTGAAATACCTCCTGAAGGACCTGCCTGAGTCTGTTTTGCAGTTAACTTTTTTTTTATAAGTAGAAGGAGTACACTCTAAAATAATTATAAAAAGTATACTATAGTAAATACATAAACCAGTAACAGTTGTTTATTATCGTTATCACGTATTATATACTGTATATAATTGTATATTCTATACTTGTCCACAGCTGGTAGCACAGTAGGTTTGTTTACAACAGCATTATCACAAACAAGTGAGTCATGTGTTGCCATATGACATGTAGACGTCACTAGGTGATAGGAATTCAGCTCCATTATCTTATGGAACCACTGTCATGTATGTGGTTTGTAATGTCGTCGTGCAATGCATGACAGTATTAAAAGTAGCATTGCATTCCTGGGATAAACCCCATTTCATTGTGACAGTTTTTTAAATATATAGTTAGAATTGATTTCTTAGAATTTTGTTTTAAAAATTTGCATTTATGTTTATGAATGATACTGGTTTGAGTTGCTTTGTTTGTTTCTTGTAATATGTTTGTTTTTGGTATCAGAGTAATGCTGGAAGCCTTGAATTAATTGGAAGATGTTCCCTTTTCTTCAGTTTTCTGGAACAGTTTGTGTAGAATTGTTTCCTTAATTGTTTAGTAGAATTTACTATTGAATCCATCTGGTCTGGAATTTTCTGTGTGGGGAGATTTTTAACTACAAATTCAACTTCTTTAATAGATGTGAGGCTGTTCAAGTTATCTGTTTCTTCTTGAATGAGCTTCGATAGTTTGTGTCTTTCATGGAATTTGTTCATCTGAGTCATTGAATTTATTGCTATACTCTTGCTCCTAATATTCCTTTGTCTTTTTAAAATCTATAGAGTGTGGAATCATGTCACCTAATTTTTATTACCTACATTATCCTAGTATATATTATTATTCTTTATAAACAGTTAACTTCTAAATTAAAAGAATAAAATCTTTATCTATACCCACATAGTTGTCTTTTCTGGTGTTCTTCATTCCTTTTTATAGATTGAGATTTGCATCTGTTACCGTTGTCTTTCTGCTTTAAGGACTTCCTTTAATGCTTTTGGTAATCCAGATTTTGAGCTTTGTTTTTTTTTTTTTTTTTTTTTTTTTGAGACAGGGTCTCACTTTGTTGCTCAGGCTAGAGTGAGTGCCGTGGTGTCAGCCTAGCTCACAGCAACCTCAAACTCCTGGGCTCAAGCAATCCTGCTGCCTCAGCCTCCCGAGTAGCTGGGACTACAGGCATGCGCCACCATGCCTGGCTAATTTTTTCTATATATATTAGTTGCCCAATTAATTTCTTTCTATTTATAGTAGAGACGGGGGTCTCACTCTTGCTCAAGCTTGTTTCGAACTCCTGACCTGGAGCAATCCGCACATCTCGGCCTCCCAGAGTGCTAGGATTACAGGCGTGAGCCACTGCCCGGCCTTTCACCTTTGTTTTTAAAAGACATTGCTGGGTAAAGAATTCTAGATTGATGTTTTTTTTTTAAAATGACTGAAACATCAGTGTTATAAAGATGTCGAATCATTGTCTTTTACTTCACTTGTTTCTGACAAGAAATCTGTTAACATCTTTATCTCTTTTTCTCCTTACTTAATGTATCTTTTTTCTTTGGCTGCTTTTAAGATCTTCTCTTTAAGCTGGCTTTAAGCAAATTGATTATGATGTGTCTTGGTATAATTTTCTTTATGTTCCTTGTGATTGGTGTCATTGAACTTCCTGGGTTAGTGGTTTTATAGTTTTCATCAAATTTGGAAAATTTTGGTCTGTCATTTCTTCAAATACTTTTTCTTTCCCTACCCTTCTCCTTTGTAGATTTCAATTACACATATATTAGATTGTTTAAAGTTGTTCCACAGTTCACTGATATTCTTCATTTTTTTCAGTCTCTTTTCTATTTCATTTTGGATAATTTTTATTGCTATATCTTCAAGTTCACCATTTTTTTTCTTCTACAGTGTCTAATCAGCTGGTTAGTCCCAGCCAATTTATTTTTCATCTCAGGCATCATAGTTTTTATTCTGAGAGGTTTGATTCAGATCTTTTTTCTATTTTCCATATCTTTTTTTTTTTTTTTTTTTTTTTTGAGACAGAGTCTTACTTTGTTTCCCAGGCTAGAGTGCGGTGGCGTTAGCCTAGCTCACAGCAACCTCAATCTCCTGGGCTCAAACGATCCTACTGCCTCAGCCTCCCGAGTAGCTACAGGCATGCGCCACCATGCCTGGCTAATTTTTTTTTTCCCCAAAAAAGTTGAATTTATTATTTTACATTGGCATTCTGTAAGTTAAAATAAAGAGATCAAGTTGTCTCATGGACTGGAAGGTGACTTATTAATTCCCTTTCATTTCTAAACCTCATCAAGCAGTCACTACATTTATGAGGTAAATCAGCTGAATGCTTGAAATCTAGATGAATTTTAAGATCTTCAGTTTGTCCTATTGAATATTCACAATATTGACATAAATAAATCCCTTCAGATAAATGTGAATTTAAATGCTTACGATATTCTAGCATACTGGAAAAGCCTTTCCCACAGTTGTCACAAACATGAGGAAACATTTTCGTATGTTCAATAGCCACATGCCTATTAACATTTGTATGAAGTCTACTCCGAAAACCACATACTTGACATACAAAGAAGTTTTTACATTTGTCAAAGGTAATTTTGCTTAAGAGGCTGTACAGTCCATGTTCTCCATTGTTATACTTATCACTTAACTCTGTTAATTTACATGCATGCTCATTTACCACGTGGCTATGCAAGTCTTCTGGATCATTAGTTTTATGTTCACAGAACTGATACAAGTACTGCTCATCACAGCTGTGCTCCTGGAAATGTAGGTAGAGCTCACTGCTTGAAGAGGACTGCACGTCACACTGCTCACACCAATAGAGGTGATCACTAAAATGGGTGTCTGCAATGTGCTGGCTGAGGTTCTCAAAAATTACTGTCTTATAATCACAGTATTTACAAATATAGGGATCCTCTTCATGTAGTTTGGCATGTTCTATCAGAAGCATGTTGGTAGAGAAACTTTCCTTGCATGCTCGACACACATTTGAATCAGTACGTTTATGCTTCAGGATCATATGCTGCTTTAAATCAGAAAAATATTTGCTGTTGAACTCACAGAGTTCACATTTATAGAGGCCACTGCTATTAGCTCTCAGTAAAGGCCATTTCTGCTGAGCAGTCACATTCAAAGCCTGGCTCTCGTCAAGAATTTTACAAAGGTTAGCTGGTGGCTCTTCATCAGTTTGGTCTTGAAGACTCTCAGAGGAATTGTTTTCTGTCTCTATATCATAATCCTCGGAAATTGCATGCACTTCTACAGCAATTGGAACGTCTTCAGTAGTGTGAACTTCTATAGGACTCTCCTCTTGAGTTTGTTGGTTGACTGATTCCGGTGAGTCACATTCTTCATCACAAATTTCAATTTCAGCAGATTTTTCTGTAGAAAAGGCAGTGTGGTCTAGAATTCTAGGTACTGGACTAGGAACCAGGTAGTTCTGGTTCCTGTTTCTGGCCTTGATTACATCTGTAAATTTTGGCAGGTCACTGGACGTCTCAATATCAGAATCATCATATTTGTTGTCAAAATATTTTAAGTCTGGCTGTCTCATAGAACAGACACTATAACAATGATCAGAAAAAAATCCATTTAATCCATCTGCAATTCTGCTTATTTCAGGGGAATTTGAATAACGAGAACGGTGTAAAGTCTTCCTTTTTCTTAGGATACTCATTTATATCTTTTCAATTTGGTATTATTCTTACTATTGGAGTGAGGAAAAATGAAATGAATTACAGGGAAGTTTCCACAGATGGTTTAAAAAAATGCCCATTCCCCGGGGCCACCCGGCTGGCCCCAGCTCAGCTCGGAGGCCGCAGTGTCCAAGGCGCCAGAGTGCTAGCGGAGTGGCCGCGCGGTCCTGCCCGCCCCAGCTAATTTTTTGTATATATATTTTTAGTTGGTCAATTAATTTCTTTCTATTTTTAGTAGAGACGGGGTCTTGCTCAGGCTGGTTTCGAACTCCTGACCTCAAGCAATCCGCCCGCATGGGCCTCCCAGAGTGCTAGGATTACAGGCGTGAGCCACTGTGCCCGGCCTATTTTCCATATCTCTTAACATGTTCAGTCTTTCCTCTAGCTTGTTGAACATGTGGAATACAGTTATAGTAACTACTACTTTCCTGTCCTTTATATATATTTCCCTATATTTCTATATTCTATTGTCCCTCCCCCCCTTCTTCACAGATGCACACACCCACCTGCCCCTGTTTATTAAAGAAATATTGCAAGATAGGTAATTTCCCTATTTTGTATATTTGGAAACTGATTAAGAAAGGTAGTTTGGTTTGGTCAAGATTAGACAGTTAATGTTCAGTTTTAAGTTTAGGTTTTTCCAATTTCACTATGTCTGCTTTTCCTATTACTCTTGCTACTAGTCAGAGGGATATGACAAGTATAGAACTAAAATAGATGGAAGGGTTGGGAGCGTGTAGGTTATGAAAGACTTCAAAGGATGCAAGAAGCATTTGGGATGAACCTTGAAGGACTGGTAAGATTTTGAGGTCTCTGTAAGGTGGAGGAAGCATATGAGAAGTGTGTATGCAGTGTTTGGGAATGGAAGGGTGGGGCCCTGTGTTTGGCTTAATTGGATGTGAATATGGAAAGCAGATGACAAAGGAGGTTGGACTGAATTGTGGAGTATTTTTAATATCTGGCTTTAACACAACTTTTTGTATCTTTTCAAATACTGTGTACTTCCGACTCAGGGAAGATGTCTTTTAAAATTCCCTTTCACTACTTGATACAGATGCTTCTTGATTTACAATGGGGTTGTGTCCTGATAAACCCCTCATAAGTTAAGAATATTTATTGAATACTGTACTGAAAGGGAAAGACAGAATGGTTGTATGGGTACTGGAAGTATAGTTTCTACTGAATGCTTACCTCTTTTGTACCATTGTAAAGTTAGAAAATTACAAGTTGAACCATTGTAAGATGGGGACCATTTGTATAGACTTCTATATAATTAATTCACAGGTTTATTGATTGATAACTTGTTTTCAAGTTATCAATCTGTAGCAACGTTAGTTCTACTTTTTTAGTACTTGGGTTTGTATTGTTTACTGTATTTTAAGATAAGAAGTCTTTTTTGTTTGGAGACAGAATCTCACTGTGTTGCCCTGGGTAATGGCATCATTGTAGCTCACTACATCTTCAAACTCCTGAGCTCAAGCGATCCTCCTGCCTCAGCCTCCTAGTAGCTGGGACTACAGTTGTGGGCCATGATGCCTAGCTAGTTTTTTCTATTTTTAGTAGAGACAGGGATCTCATTCTTGCTTAGGCTGGTCTTGAACTCTTGAGCTCAAGCGATCTGCCCACCTCAGCCTTCCAGAGTGCTAGGATTATAGGCGTGATCAACTGTGCCTGGCCAGAAGTCTTAAATCTTGTTCATAAAATTCCTTACAAAGACATCAGCATGCTTTATGCTAATTAATTTATTGATTGTTTCAGCTATTGGCTTACCACACCCACAGAGCATCCCACTTCCTCAAGCATCCAGAATCCTGCTTCACCTTAAGGTCATTTTGTAATCTTGTACTGTGTTAATGAAAGGAATGCTCAAATGATAGTGTTGTGAGCAGAGCCTACGCCTAGTTCTCTGGGACTTTTTTTACTTTTGGCCAGTAGGGATGAGTATGTGTGGCACTGTGTTTGAATTCAAAACTGCCCACCATATGCAGCATTGGCTCTGACACTGCAAATGCTCAGTTGGACTCACTCTAATCTTTGTATCTCAAAGCAGTTGAGAGCTGAGATTTCAAATGGGTTTCATTGAATTTTGATCAGTTAAAAAATAATTAATGGAAAAATATTTGTTAAAAATTACATCATTCTTCCTGCAGTACTTTCAATTATCTTACACAAATCTTTTTACTCTTGAGTTCTGGCAAGTGCTTTCTTTGCCAGAGCTCCCTGAAGTGATTGTCAGTGGTTTGAGTTTGATCAAAGAATGCATTGCCCTTTGCTGTATTTCCCCGACCCCCACAAATCTCCTTGTTAATGCAACTTCAGAAGAAAAGATGAAAATCAGTTTTTTGCTAACTCCTAACAGGTGACCACTTAGAAGGACATGATAGAACTTAGCAGATTTTCAATGGTAAAGACTGAGTCTGGCTGGGCGTGGTGGCTCACGCTTGTAATCCTAGCACTCTGGGAGGCCAAGGCGGGCAGATTGCTCAAGGTCAGGAGTTCAAAACCAGCCTGAGCGAGACCCTGTCTCTACTATAAAAATAGAAAGAAATTAATTGGCCAACTAATATATATAGAAAAAATTAGCCGGGCATGGTGGCGCGTGCCTGTAGTCCCATCTACTCGGGAGGCTGAGGCAGGAGGATTGCTTGAGCCCAGGAGTTTGAGGTTGCTGTGAGCTAGGCTGACGCCACGGCACTCACTCTAGCCTGGGCAACAGAGCGAGACTCTGTCTCAAAAAAAAAAAAAAAAAAAAAGATTGAGTCTACAATTATGAAGACTATGAATGTCTTTACATGCATTCTGTATGGTTTTACTTATTTTTAAATTGTATTCTTTTATTAAATGCTGAGAAGTTACAAAATAAAGTATGCAAACAAAATATGTATAAGGTATACAGAATGACAGGACAATGAATACCTGATGAACACAACTACCAGATTAAGGAAAAAATTATCATTGCTATTGAAGAAGTCTGTGCCTTTCCCTTTTCTTTTACTATATTTATAATTTTATTTTAAGGCATTCTATCTCCACATGCTCCACTGTCCTCATTCCAGAACCCATTGTAGGGCCACACCTTAGAGTGGGCCAGAACCCTTCAGGGGGGTGTTTTATTTTCCCTGTTTTTTCCTCTTACACATTACTTTGGGCAGCTGGGGACACTGCCCACTCCTGAAATAGGTGCAACCTACTTTACCTTGACTGTGTATAAGAGTCACCAGGGGAGCTTTAAGAATACCCATGCCTGGGTATAAACACTGACCAATTAATTTAGAGTATCTCCTTTAAATAGAATTGAACTAGAATACTCCTATCTTTTGCTTGTTTTTAAATTTAAAACATTTTAATTTTGTTTTAATTGGGTTGCTTCACTCATAATGATTTGTCAGCCTTTGTGTATTCTGTATATTAACCCTTGGACTCTTATGTGTTGTAAATATTTTCTCCCAATCTGTTGATTTGTCTTTATGATTTCTTTTGATTTATAGAAGTTTTTAAATTTTAAAATTTAAGTCTTCATCATTATGGCTTCTGTGTTTTTTTTCTTTACTGAGAAGACTTTCTTTACTCCTAGGTTTTAAGCAGTTTTTTCTTTTACTATATTTATAATTTTACTTCCAACATTTAGCACTTTAAGCCAACTGCAATTTATTTTTTTATGTGTAGTAAGAATCTAACTTTACTTTTCTCTAAACAGCTATTTGCTCCATTATCATTTGCGTAGTGCTTCTTCTGATTTGAAATACTGTTTTGATAATTTCCCAAGGGTCTGTTTCTAGACTCTGTTTTCTTCTAATGATGTCTTCGTGTATTTCCAGCTAAATATCATACTCTTTTAATTATTAATATGTCATCGCATGTTTTTTAGTCTGGTAGAGCAAATCTTTTCTCTTTACTCTTCTTTTGCAAACATATTTTCTCTATTTTGTGCATTTTGCTCTTCCATTTGATTTTTAAAATTATTTTTTATCAATTTGAAATTCATATAACGTTAGCTATTTTAAAAGGAACAATCCTAGTTTGAGTCCTTATTGTGGTTTTGATTTGCATTTCCCTAGTGGCTGATGATGTGGAGCATCTTTCCATAAGCTTGTTGGCCATAAGTATATCTTTTCTGGAGATGTCTGTTCAGATCCTTTCCCATATTTTTTCTTCCATTTGATTTTTAAGATGAGGTTAATTCTATAAAAACATCACAATTGGAATTTGATCACTTTGTCATAATGGGAAGTCCTCTGGTATAGTTTTTCCTGTTTATGAGGAGTTAGTCACATTCGTTTGCTGGGCAGGGAATTACAAAATGTGTCTAACCTTGCAGAAATAGGTTCCAGAAAAGGAGAGCAGGTATTCTTAAGCCATACTGAAATTTTGCTTAGCATCTCTTCTTAAACCATTGAACCAAATTCATTTTGGAAAAAGTGTAATTATTTTTATCAATAATCTAAATTGACCCTGTGTTAATAATTCCTGAGTAGAGTTTAAAATATATACATACATGCATATGTATATATATGGTTGTTTGATTACAAAAGTAACTCAAACTCTTCTCTGAAACAAAAAATCAAATATTACTAAATTTTATTCCTTAAAGTGAGAATCCCTAGTAATCCTATTTCTAAAGAGAATTACTGTTGAGAATGTGTTATGTCCAAATGGAGGTTTCATTTGTCGCACTTTGAGAGGCAAAGACAAAGAGATGGTTCCTTGATGGGCCATTGCATTTTTAAGATGGTGAGTTGCCATCCTTCATCTATAGACCAGTGCCATGATACTTCACTTGGGAATTTAATCCAGTGCAACATAAAAATGTTACAAAGAAGTTGAGCTTTTTTTTTTTAACATAGAAAATATTAATGAAAGAAATTCTTCCTTTTTAAAAAAGTGTTTATCATTCTTTCTCTAATAGATTCTGTGCTCTGTAAGTATGATGAAAATAATTTATTTTTTCTATATTTACTTTTTTACTGAGCATATTTCTCATGTATGGAAGAGCTGAGATATAGAGAAGTACTTCTGTGTAAGGAATGGGAACTGTCCTAACTCCTCTGTAGGATGTGCTCTTAATCACACACAGCACATCCATCTGGAGGAAATGGATTGCATTGATCGTGGTTCAGAAGCAGCTCTAGTTTGAAACCATGGCTAATGTGAGGGATCTTGACTAGAAATCCAGGGATTGGATGCAGTTCTGCTCTAGAGTAACCTTCACCAACTGAGAACTTGGAATTCATGGGAGAGAGAAACCTCATGAAGATAGATGGCCCCAAGGCCTGTACAAGAACACACACTTAGAGTCTCCCAGAGATGATTAAAGGGCTTCTAGCTCCTGACGAGATGGAGACTGGGAAAAAACCTTAGATCCTCATCCCTAGCAACTGATTTAGACTTCTTCAGAGTATTTAAGGCTTTGAGGGATTGGAAAATGTTTTGAATCTACTTTCCAGAATCTTTGGCTTCTAAAATAAAGGATGAACTAGAGGCTGAGAAACAGCAAATCCAAGAAGAACAAATATGCTGCTCAATAGGGGAGAATGTTGTTTTGGAGAAGCTTACTAATATTAGAGATAATACATATTCTGGGGGAAATTTTTAAAAATATTTAAAAAATAATTATATATGACTTATATAAAGAATAAAAAAATAAAAAAATAAAAAAATAAGTGGAACAAAGTTCTCTTTAGAAAGAGTTTTCTAATTGATTATTACTGGGATGTAATAAAAGGGCTATTAATTTTTTTTTTTTTTTTTTTTTTTGAGACAGAGTCTCGCTTTGTTGCCCAGGCTAGAGTGAGTGCCGTGGCGTCAGCCTAGCTCACAGCAACCTCAAACTCCTGGGCTTGAGCGATCCTTCTGCCTCAGCCTCCCGGGTAGCTGGGACTACAGGCATGTGCCACCATGCCCGGCTAATTTTATATATATATATCAGTTGGCCAATTAATTTCTTTCTATTTATAGTAGAGACAGGGTCTCGCTCTTGCTCAGGCTGGTTTCGAACTCCTGACCTTGAGCAATCCGCCCGCCTCGGCCTCCCAAGAGCTAGGATTACAGGCGTGAGCCACAGCGCCCGGCCAGGGCTATTAATTTTTATACATTGTTTTTGGACACTAATTCATATTCTAATACTTTATCAGTTGATTGTATTGGATTTTCTAGGTAGATAGTGATTTCATTTATAATTGGTCATTTGGTCTCATTTCTAGTATTTATACCACCTCTTTGTTGTATACCTATGACTAGTTCCTTTAGAACAGCATTGAATAATAAATAGCAGCCTTTTCCTGTTCTTAATAGGAATGCGTCTAGTGCTTTATCATTATTCATACATTATTTTTTGTTGCTGATTTTTGTTTTGATTTTTTTCTTTTTAACTTTTATTTTAAATTAAGCTTTTTCTTTTGAGATACTTGTAGAATTACACAAAGTTGTAAGAAATAACACAGAAAAATCCTGTGTACCCTTTACCTACTTTTCTCTTGTGTAACTGTAGTACGTTATCACAACCGGGAAATCATACATATTTTATTCACATTTTACTGCTTTTATTTGTACTGTGTATTCAGATTTTACCAATTTCACTTGTACTCATTTGCATGTGTGTGTTCTGTTATATCTGTAGATTTGTGTGACTACCACCACAGTCAAGATACTGAATAGCTCCATCACAAAGATCCCTTATGCTGCCCTTTCATAGCTATAGTCATTATTTCCTCTCCGTCTCCCTAATTCCAGGCAATCACTAAACTCTTCTCTATAATTTTGTCTTTAAGAATGCTATATAAATGGAATCATATAATATGCAATTTTTGAGATTGGCTTTTTTCATTGGGTGTAATTCCCTGAGATTCATCCAGGTTTTTGCATGTATCAATAGTTTGTTCCTTTTTTCTTGCTATGTAGTACTCCATGGCATGGATACACCACAGCTTGTTTAACCACTCATTTCTTGAAGGATAGCTGTTTTGTTTTGTTTTCAGTTTTTGGCTATTATGAATAAAACAGCTATGTACATGTATGTGCAGGTTTTTTTGTTTTGTTTTGTTTTGTTTTGTTTTTGAGACAGAGTCTCCCTTTGTTGCCCAGGCTACAGTGAGTGCCGTGGTGTCAGCCTAGCTCACAGCAACCTCAAACTCCTGGGCTCAAGCAATCCTGCTGCCTCAGCCTCCCGAGTAGCTGGGACTACAGGCATGTGCCACCATGCCCGGCTAATTTTTTCTATATATATTAGTTGGCCAATTAATTTCTTTGTATTTATAGTAGAGACGGGGTCTCGCTCTTGCTCAGGTTGGTTTCCAACTCCTGACCTGGAGCAATCCACCCGCCTTGGCCTCCCAGAGTGCTAGGATTACAGGCGTGAGCCACCGCGCCTGGCCTGTGCAGGTTTTTGTGCAAATATAAATTTTCATTTCTCTGGAATAAATGCTCAAGAGTTTATGTACCCTTTACTTAGACTTACCTATTGTTAACGTTTTGTCCCATTTGCTTTATTATTTGCTTTCTTACTGTCTCTCTTTCCATACACACACAAATATAAAATAAAAATTTTCTTAAACTATTTAAGAGTAAATCGCATATATCATTATCCCTAAATACTTCCATATTTTCAAGAATAAGGATATTTTCTTGCATACTCACAGAAAAGTTATTAAGTTAGTTAATTTAACACAGATACAATTTTATGAGATCCACCATCTATTATAATTTTGTCAGTTTACCCAGTAATGTCCCTTTTAGCATTATTTCCTCTTCTAGTACAGAGGCTGGTCTAGGATCACGTCTTGTATTTAGTCATCATGTCTCTTTTGCCTCCTTTTATATGGAATGGTTGTTTAGCCTTTTTTTTTTGTCTTTTGTGACATTGGCATTTTGAAGAATCTGCTTCTGAGAACTTTATATGTGTTACCTCATTTAGTACTCAAGACAGCTCTCTGAAGTAGGTTCTATTATTATCACCTCCTCTTTCAGGTGGTGAATCTGCAGCATAGAGAGATTAGATAACTTACCCAAAGTCATAGCTCTTAAGTGGTAGAACCTGGATTCAAATCTGGATCTTTTGACTCTAGAATTCTCTTAACCACTGAGCTCTACTGTATTCCATTAATCTTTTGGCCTATTGCAGTACCACTGGGCCTTTCAGAAATTGGTGTTTTAACTTTGAACTAAGAACTAGGGAAACCATTTTCTGTATTAGCTGACATAAACAGGTATTAGTTTGTTTTATGGTAGATGATCTGTTTTGTGGTAACTTCAGATATTTTATCTGTTGCTTCAAGTTGAAGCTAAAATTGAGCCTATTCTGCATTCACTAGCATTTATGGTACTTTTGGGAAGTATTAAATATTTGAAATGAAATTTTAAACATCAAGCTGCTGGATGTCTTGCATATTAGAAATCAGAGTTTAGAGGAAGCCCCTGTTAAGTTGTCTGGCCCATGTCCTCCAGGCCAGGTAAGGATGGTTTCTTCCAGGACATTCTTCAGGAACTGGTCCAGTTTTTGTTAAGTGTCTCAGAGAAGGAGCTCCACTATCCCTGGAGGAAGGCAGTTTTCTAATCTCTCATCTGTCTGGGAGTTTTTCTTTGTAATAAGATGTGGAGATTAAAATGTGCTTTATTCTTTCTAAGTTTCTTTTAAGGTCACTGCAATCTGAAGTAATACAAAATGCATGTGTACGGGTTTGCCAAGATTACAGTTTCTATGGGAATCATAACATTGAATTTCCTCACATCTGGGTTAATGAAATGTACACAAAGGCTCTGTGAATATAAGTTTTATATTTAATGTGTATCTAGAGGTAGCAAGATCTTAGTGATGTAGCTTCCCCATAAATGACAAATTGAACACTTGCAACCTGAAGGTTTAAAATAATCCTAAAATTCTGAAGTTTACTATGGAGCTGAGGGCCTGCACTCTGACCTCTGCTCAGAAGGCATGCATAAACACTGGGAACTTGAAGCTCTTTAATGGAAGTGGAGGCCCAGCCTATTTCCCTGGGGTGTGTAGACCTCGAGTTTGTTTTGTCTCTCTGAGAAGCAGGGATTCCAGTGCTGCTTTGACTTCTTTTATTTTTTATTTTTAAATTTTATGTTTTTTCTTTTTTTTGCAGGGGTCAGGGAGGGGTAGAGGCAGAGGAGTGACCGACTTCTCTTTGAAGCAGTTGGGAGAAGAAATGCTATAGGTCTATCATAGTTGTACTTTGGTGTTTTCTGAATTATTTTGTTTTTTTTTTTTCTTGGATTGCCCTATTTCTCTGCTATCTACCTGAGATTGTTAACTATTAAATTCATGGTGATGGCCCTTATGAGTGGTAGTGGTTTTTATCTGGGAAATCTAGAATGCTGGAAGGCTCCAAAGACTAGAGTTGTCATCTTTCCAGCTCACTCAATTGAAGGACGTGAATGAGGAGCAGCATTTTTCCGCAGAAAGGAGAGCTAGAATCAGGGTTGTCTTTGTAGGGCCTCTCTCAGATCCACTAGTACAGGGTGCTTAGCTGATAGACCAGATCCGAAATTAGCAGGTTGATTTAGGGGGTCATTAAATTTTCCCTATCTTTCTGTCTGTGGTCCAGATTTAGTGTCTTAGTCATTTTGCTATTTGGAATTTGTGTCCTGTATTCCTCCAGATTCTTTGAATAATACTAGAATTCTTCTCTGTGACTTTACATGTCTTCCTATGGGCATGTTCTCTAAGACAGGACATGGACCTTGTGTTGTAGGCATGAAAATGGTTCTTAGCCTTACCTTGCTTGGGGCTGAAAGTTTGTAGGTAGTCAATTCCAGATGTTTGCAGCTGCAGTCCTGAGAGTAGTAGGCATTGTTATAGCAACACTTTCCCAAAAATGAAATAATGATATAACTGACATTTAAACATTAAAAAATAACATAGAAGCCAGATTGATATTAATCTCTTATGAAATAAAAGTTTAATGAACACTGACATTTTATTTGAAATGATGTGAACCTAGGGAAAACTACTTTCAATTCTTGTATGTCTTAGTCATTTTGTTAAGTTGATTATAGGTTCTGAAAGTCACATATTTTTCCAAATTGCCATGGTAGAATTGGCCACGTGGGCAAGCTTTGCAGCCCTTTTTCCTTTGTCTTATTGCTTTTGAGATTAGTGTATATGGAGACATGATGGTTTTGATTACCATTGAAATTCTGCACATAGGTGGTGGATGAGTTATTTTTCAGCTCTATTAAATAGCTGCTTCTGTGTCACAGCATGAAATTTGGATTGTACCTGTGGTAACCTTGCTCCATAAAATTTATGCTTTATATAAGTAAAGGCCTTAAGTGATACTAGTTATTGAATTCTTTGTTAAATAGAATGTTTTGCCATTAT
Source organism: Microcebus murinus (assembly GCF_040939455.1). NCBI lineage: Eukaryota > Metazoa > Chordata > Mammalia > Primates > Cheirogaleidae > Microcebus > Microcebus murinus. The sequence continues at coordinate 100,112,912 of NC_134111.1, forward strand.
GACCTGTAATTTGCAGTTTTTAAAAGGAGATTAAAAAGTCTTCCCGTGTGCTTCATTGTAATTTAGTATGTATGTGTGTGTGTTTGTGTGGAGGGGTGGATCAAACAACCTTGGTTACTAATCGATAACTGTTGACTTTGATGATGAACATTCTTTCTACTTTGTACATGTTTTAAAATTTCCAAAATAAAAAAGATAAAAAAGTCTCCCACAAAAGTAATGAAAAGTGATAAGATACTAGGTAGACTTTATTTGATAGTAGGGACAGGGGTTAATGAAATACTTGTCATGATTTTAAAACCTTCTTGGGTGGATTTTTCAATGGTGCTAAAGTACTCTACTCAAATTACTTTAGGAGAGAGAATATTATTTTACCCTGTTATTGCCTAAATTTACTGATCATGGCAGAGATAATCTAACGTGACCACATGTTATGAAAATAAAACCCCTCCTGTTTTTTTTTTAAATAAAGATGCTTTCTCTTGGTATTTGGAGCCGAGCATGAATTCTGACACCAATACCTTCCTATGCTTTTTTAGGTTCTGATTTTCTTTAAAAAGATTAGGTTTTTATTTAGTCTTTATTCTTTTCAGTTTCACAAGTGTCTTTGTGTGCTCCTTCACTGGCTGGATGGAGAAGGATTTCTTCTTGTTTTTGAAAGTACTTGAGCTTTTTGCTACTCTAGCTAGAATTTGTGTCCCAAGTCTGTACCTTTTTCCCAAAAAGAGAAGTTAGAATAAATTTCAGAGGGTTCAAAATGCGAATTGTATGAAAATCTTTAAAGCATAAGAAGTAATCTTATTTTTTCAATGTACTAATTCTGTAGATGACTTTAATTGTAGTAATAAAATGTAGGAGAGAAACATGAGATTGAATTTATAATACAATCCTATACAAAGTACACATGTGAAATGTTGCTATTTGTTGAAAAAAGAAACAGTTTCTACCCCATAATATTTTTGGACCTTATTTGGTAGCAAAGCTTATATTTGAGAAGAAAGAGTGATCTCTTTCAATTTTGGATTTGTATGCTTCTTCATTGCAAGTCTTATATTTGTTATCGTGTGATTTATAACCAGAACTCTGGTACTTCAGTGGCATTAAGATGATTCTGTCTTTATTTATTTATTTTTTATTTATTTATTTATTTTTTTTTGAGACAGAGTCTCACTTTGTTGCCCAGGCTAGAGTGAGTGCCATGGCGTCAGCTTGGCTCACAGCAACCTCAATCTCCGGGGCTCAGCGATCCTACTGCCTCAGCCTCCCGAGTAGCTGGGACTACAGGCATGCGCCACCAGGCCCGGCTAATTTTTTGTATATATATTTTTAGTTGGTCAATTAATTTATTTCTATTTTTGGTAGAGACGGGGTCTCGCTCAGGCTGGTTTCGAACTCCTGATCTTGAGCAATCCGCCCGCCTCGGCCTCCCAAAGTGCTAGGATTACAGGCGTGAGCCACCACGCCCGGCCGATTCTGTCTTTATTAGCAAGTAGATGATACTAGCAATATCCTTCATGTACTTCTTGCCATTACTGATGTCCTCCTGTGCATTACTAAGATGTGAAAGTATTAAATACCAGCATTCAGATAAATCTTAAAATAGAGACTGGGCATGGTGGCTCACATCTGTAATCTCAGTGCTTTGGGAGGCCAAGGTGGGAAGATCACTTGTGGCTTGGATTTTGAGACCAGCCTGAGCAATATGGTGAGATCCCCATCTCTAAAAAAAAAAAGAAAAACAAACCAACCCAATTAGCTGGGTATGGTGGTGTACACCTGTAGTCTTAGCTACTCGGTAGCCCAAGGTGGGAGGATCATTGAGCTCTGGAGTTGAGGGTTACAGTAAGCTGTGATCTATGATTGTGCCACTGTACTCTAGACTCCAGACTCCAGATTCCAGCTTGGGTGACAGAATTAGCCCTGAGGGTCTGTAACATTTAATTCCCTAGAGATTTTCATACAGATCCTAAAATGATAGGTTGTAGGTTAATGGTGTCCAGCCAGTGCCTATCATTAAGATGAAATAATTATATATATTTAAGTCCTTCCCTCTCATATGCTTTACTACTTAAGGATAAAACCAAGAACTTAGATTCTAACTACTTTTTTGCCTTCTTAGAAGAGCTCTAATGGTCAATATGTTCAGTAAGAATGTCTTAAGTTAAATGTCAATGACCAGGTTCTAGAAAGGGAAAAGTAACATTTTATCCTTTTTCATTCTTTATAGATCATGCTTTTTGTGTCATGACTAGGAATTCTTTACCTAATCCTAGGTCATGAAGCTTTTTTCTTATGTTCTCTTCTAAAAGTTTTATAGGTTTATATTAGATCTGGGATCCATTTTGAGTTAATTTTTGTTTTTTTAATTCTTCTGCTCCCCCACCCACCTTGAGTTAATTTTTATATAAGGTATGAGGCTTAGGTTAAGGTTTATTTATTTATTTTATTGCCTATTAATGCCCAATTGTTCCAGTCCCATTTGTTGAAAACGCTATCTTTCTTCCCTTGAATTGCTTTTGTACCTCTGAGATCATTTGGGCTTATTTGTATGGGGCTATTTCTGGGTCTCTCGGTTGTTCCGTTGGTCTAAGTGTCTGTCCCTCTGAACATACCCACTCTTGATTTATTTCTATAGATATATAGCTTAAAATTGGGTAGTGTGATTCTTCCAACTTTAGTCGTTTTTTGTTCATTATATTAGTTATTTTGGATCCTTTGCATTTTCATATAAATTTTAAGATAAGCTTGTCTGTGTGTACAAAAGATCTTGGGACTTTGATAAGGATGATATGGAATGTATAGATCAGTTTGAGGAGAACTGATGTCTTTACTATGTCATAGTCTGCTGGTATAAACATCTTATTACTTCAGGTGGAACGTGGGAACCTTACCACCATTCAGGCCCCTCTGTCATCCCTGTTATAATCAGTTTTCTTAAATATCTTCTTTACATACATTGGGAACCACATCAGACAATATTATACTTTTGCTTTTAATGATCTAGCAAAATTTTAAAATTTTTAAAAAAGAGAAGAAAGATAGCCTAGTACAGTGGTCCCCAACCTTTTTGGCACCAGGGACTGACTTCATGGAAGACGATTTTTCCATGGGTGGCGGGGAGGAGGGGATGGTTTCTGCAAGTGCATTACATTTACTGTGCAGTCAAACCTCTGTGCTAATGATAATCTGTATTTGCAGCTGCTCCCTAGTGCTAGCATCACCACCTCAGCTCCACCTCAGATCATCAGGCCCTTGCATGCGCAGTTTACAGTAGGGTTCGCTCTCTTATGAGAATCTAGTGCCGCTGCTGATCTGACAAGAAGTGGAGCTTATGCAGTGATGTGAGCTATGGGGAGCAGCTGTAAATATAGATGAAGCTTCACTCACTTCCTCGCTCTCTCGTTCACTCATCTCCTGCTATGCAGTCCGGTTCCTAATAGGTCATGGACTGGTACCAGTCCATGTCCCCCGGCAGCTGTAAACCACAAGCCTCTTGATACACCAGAAAGTGCTCCCATGGCCTCTGTAGCCTCAGCTTCTGCTTTTTCTTCTGGTTTCTAGCTCCCATTTGATATTTTTAGCTCCTAGGGATTTTCTTTTTCTTTTTGAGAGCTGAACCGTGCACTTTAAAAGAGGTTGGTAATCTTTTGTTCAGCAGTTGTAGTAATTTGGTATCAGAAGGTTTTTCAGAGTATTGACTTTACCATGTTAGTAGAAACAGAAGCTTTTAACACATCATTTCCCAAACATTCTATAAATTGCAGATTGATGGGCTTCAGGAGAGACTTACTCCTGGTTCCTTTGGAATTGGTCACCTGAGATAAAAGTTGCTTGCTGTCTCTGAGGAGGGGCTGTTGATATGACACTTGTCCTTAAAAGGAAGGAGCATGGGCATCTTTAGTACTGATTTCACATCTGCCAAGGAAGTAGAGAGGTTCAAGAAGGGAGGGAATGTTCAGCTGTGTTAAGTGCTATAGCAAGGTCAACTAAGATCAAGACTGAAAACTGACAATGAGATTTCACAATTGGGAGGCATTTGCTAGAGCGGTCTCTATGGATTTGGGAGGATGGTCCTTAGTCCAGGCAATTCCCATTTTTCTCAGGAAGAATGAGTTGTTTATCAGTATGTGGTTGTTTATTTTATCTTTTCTTATTTTAATACACTCTAGGTTCCAACCTTGCCTTAGATAGATTAGCTCTGTCATAGAAACTGGATTTAGCCATAGAATGTGGGACCTATCCAGTGTATACCTCTCCTTCAAGCTTTTATTTATATCTCAAGTGAGGTCATCAGAAGGCAAAACTGGAGAGATAAGAACGGCTCTGACGTGTTAAAGTGAGAGAAAGAAGGTATGAGGTATTGGCAGTTTTAACATGAAGCTTGTGTTATGTGGAGTTTCTAAAAACTATTACGAAAAATTTCAAACATATGCAAAAACAGAATAGTGTGCCTCCCATTTATTACCTAGATTTGATAATTTTTACACAATTGCCTTCTTCTTCTTTTTTATCTTTCCTGAAATATTTTAAAGAAATCCCTGACATTTATGTACATGTACATATCTTGCTATGCAGTATGACCATTTTCATACATAGTCACAATGTTGTTCCTACACCTAATACAAAATTGATTCTTCTTTGCTATAATCTGTACATAGAGTGTTGAGGCTTTTTGTTGTTGCTGTTCTTTGAACTTACTGAGATTGTTCCTCTTTGTTGTCTTTACATTTGTCATGCCCTCTGGCTGGAAGACTCTGCTCTGAGACCTTCACTCAGACTGGTGGCCTCAGCTCCAGTCTTATTTCTTCAATAGAAGCTTTTCCTAGTCACTGAAACTAAAGTAGTGTCCTCTTTTCCCATCCCATTGGTCACTGTCTCATCACTTTGTTTCATTGCCTGTGTACTTGTTTATTATCTGTCTCCTCCCCATAGATTGTAAGTGACATGAGAGTAGAGACTTTGTTAGCTATGTTTATTGCTCTATGCCCAAGGCCTCAAGAGGGCCTAGACTATAGTAATGAAGCAGATGTTTAGAAATGAGTCAGCTATTAAGGAGATTAATAATAAAAAGATTTCAAAATTTGCTTAATATTTTATAACCATTATATCTCTGTCTACAACTGATTTCTATTCCAGGGTTTTTTTCTCAGGAGCTTTAACCAACAGCTGTGTTTGCAAAAAGTGCTGGGCTGTTGTCCCTTTTAGGACATTTAATCTTTTTAAATCCTCAAAATATTTTGTAAAATATAAGTGAGTAAAGTCACTTCTGACCTGTTAAGAAGCAGTGTTTTTACTGACATAACTCTTATTTGAGATCACTTTATTTGAGCTTGCAGCTAATAAATCTGTTTTGGCTCATATGAAACAGGATGGAATGATCTCGTAGCCCACATATCCTTTAATTGATTATTTTAATTTCTCTTATTTAGTGCGTCATTTGTATTCCATATTAGGGGATATGTTAAAATTGTTATATTGTCAGTTGTTGGGAATATTCTTTAGCATGAGAAAAAATACAATTCAATAAAACATATATGATTCTATTATGTAATTAAAAACTTAGATTCTTTTAAAAAATGTATAATTGCAGACCTACAGAAAAGATGTGAGAATAGTACAAAGAATTACTCTGTACTGTTCACCAGATTCCATAGTGTTAACATTTTGCCACATTTGCTTTAATATCCTTCACCACTTGCCCTCTCTTTTTTTTTGAGCTATTTACAAGTAAGTTGCAGACAATCAAAGCCATCCACTTTTATAACCATTGTACAATTATCAAAATCAGGGAATTAACATTGATACACTATTAACTAATCTATGGATCTTTTTCAGATTTCCCAATTGTATCCTTTGTATGAAAAGAAAATCCTGGATCACAAGTTACAGAGTTGTCATGGGTCTTTAGTCCCCTTTAATCCGGAATAGTTTTTCTTTTCCTGACTTCTTTTCTTTTTTTTTTTTTTTTTTGAGATAAGGTCTTGCTCTGTCGCTCAGGCTGGAGTGCAGTGGTATGATCATAGCTCACTGCAGCTATGACCTCCTGGGCTCAAGTGATCCTCCTGCCTCAGCCACTTTAGTAGCTGGGACTACAGGTACACACCACTATGTCCAGCTAATTTTTCTTATATTTTTGTAGAGATGGGGTCTCGCTCTTGCTTGGGCTGGTCTGGAACTTGTGGCCTCAAGCAGTCCTCCCACCTTGGCCTCCCAAAGTGCTGGGACTATAGGTGTGAACCACCACACATGTCTGACTTTAACACGTTTGACGATTACAGGCCAGTTATGCAACAGAGCCAGTTTTGTAGCAAGACCCTTAATTTGGGTTTAACTGATTATCTTAGTTCATTTTCTATTGCTATAACAGAATACTACGGACTGGGTAATTTATAAAGAAATTTATTTCTTGTAGTTCTGGAGGCTGGCTAGTCCAATATCAAGGTGCCAGCATCTGACAAGAGCCTTCTTGCTGCATCATCCCATGGCACAAGGTGTAAGGGCAAGAGAGCAAGAGAGAGCAAAAACAGAGAAGGCCAAATTTGCTTTTTGTCAGTAACCCACTTCTGTGATAACAGCATTAATTCATCTGTGAGGGCAGTCCCTCATGGCCAGATCATCTTGTAATGGTCCTACCTCTTAATACTATCAATGGCAATTAAATTTCAACACGACTTTTGGAGGGGACATTCAAAGTATAGCACTGATGTTTTAAAAGTGTCACATTTTTCTTAGTGCATCATATCAGGAAGCATATGATGTTGATTTATCCCATTACAGGTGTTTACTTTGATCACTTAGTTAAGGTGGGTCTGCCAAATTTCTCCACTGTCAAAATATGATTTTCCTCTTTGTGTTTGTTAAATATCTTTGAGAAAACTTTGAGACTATTTAATATTCTGATACTTCTCAAACTTTCACCCATTAGTTTTAGCATCCATTGATGAATATGAATTAATTAATATGGTGGTGAATACCAATGGTAATTTTCTAATTCCATTGTTTTTTCTACATTTATTAGTTAGGATTTTGCTGTAAGATAGAGCTTCCTCTTATTTATTAATTTTTTGTATTTTTATCAGTATAGACTCATGGATTATTTACTGGGTTATAATGTTATTAAAATTTTTTTGATACTTAAGTTGTCATATATTTGGCCAATAGGAGCCTTTTCAGCTGGCTCCTGTGAACTTTTGACATGTCCTCATCATCTTTTGAGTATTTTCTTACTTTCTGGAACAACAAGATATTCTAGGCCAGGGCTTGGCAAACTTTTTCTCTAAGTGGCCAGATAGTAAATATTTTCGGCTTTGCAGACCGTACAGTCTCTCTTGCAGCTACTTAAATCTGCTCCTGTGGCACAAGAACAGCCATAGACAGGTTGTAAACTAATGAGCATGGCTGTGTTCTAGTAAAAGTTTATTTGCAAAAACAGGTGGCTGACTAGATTTGGCCTGTGGGCCATAGTTTGCCAACCTCTCTCCTAGGCTTATATTTGTACTTTCCCACCCCAGTCTCTGAATTGGTCATTTTTCTAAGGAGCTCTGGTTCCTTTTAGTGGTGGATGGTATTTAGGAACTGAGATCTAGGCACTAGATATGTTCATCGCTACTGGGATGTCATTGATTCTAGGCCTTCTTGGCAGATGCAGCTAGGGAAAGTAAGAATATATATATATACATATTTGTATACATTTGTGTGTATATACAGACAGATCTATATTTCTTTATATATCTCTATATATTATAAATCATTGAGTTACACTATTTCCAATTCCATTTTAATTCTAGCCTTTCCACTTTTCTATATTTGTGATTTTCTCCAACATTGACAAACCTGGCTCCCGTTACCCATAGGTATTTACTTATTTGGTCAACCCTAGAATGTATACAAAGTAGTTTTAGAGTTGCTGCCTCATACTTCTGTGAAAAGCAAACCTACTACTAACCCATGAATATGAAAGTTGACTATAATAGTAATTTCTAATACCAAGGAATGTATATTCTTAGCTATTTCAAAAAGAAAAAGGTGTCTTTGTATTTGAACAAGAAACCATATAATGGGAACATGTACAATAGATCTCTTAAACTTATTTTTCCTGTCTAACTGAAATTTTGTGTCTTTGACAAACATTTCCCTACCATCCTCAACGCCAGCCTCTGGTAACCACCATTTCACTCTCTGTTCCTTTGAGTTCAACTTTTTTATACTCCACATATAAGTGAGATCATGTGATATTTGTCTTTCTGTGCCTAGCTTATTTTACTCGGCATATTGTCCTTCAGGTTCATCCATGTCGTTACGAATGACAGGATTTCCTTTTTTTCCTCTTAACTCAGGGTATTCCATGGTATATATATACCACATTTTTTAAATTCATTCATCTTTGATGGGCACTCAGGTTGATTCCATATCTTGGCTATTGTGAATAATGCTGCAGTAAACATAGATGTGCAAATGTCTTTTCCGTATACTGACTTCATTTCCTTTGAATACATGCCCAGAAATGGAATTGCTGGATCATAGGATAATTCTGTTGTTTTCAATTTTTTGAGAAACCTCCACACTGTTTTTCATAATGGCTATATTAATTTACGTTTCCTTCAACAGTGTAGAAAGGTTCCTTTTCTCCACATTCTCGCCAACACTTGTTATCTTTTATCTTTCTGGTAGTAGCCATTCTAACAGGTGTGAGGTAATATCTCACTACAGTTTTAATTTGTGTTTCCCTAATTATTAGTGATGGTGAGTATTTTTTCATGTATTTATTGGCCATTTGTATGTCTACTTCTGAGACATATCTAATCAGGTTCTTTGCCCTTTTTAAAATTGGGCTATTTGTTTTATTGCTATTGAGTTGTTTGAGTTCCTTGCATATTTTGGGTATTATTAATAACTCTTTATCAGATGTATAGTTTGCAAATATATTAATATTTTCTCATTCTGTAGGTTGTCTCTTTACTCTGTTGATGGTTTCTTTTGCTGTGCAGAATCTTAGCTTGATGTAATCACATTTGTCTTTTTTTTTTTTTTTTGAGATAAAGTCTAGCTCTGTTGCCTGGGCTAGAGTGCCGTGGTGTCAGCCTAGCTCACAGCAACCTCAAACTCCTGGGCTCTAGTGATCATCCTGCCTCAGACTCCCGGGTAGCTGGGACTACAGGCATGTACCACCATGCCTGGCTAATTTTTTCTATATATTTTTAGTTGTCCAGCTAATTTATTTCTATTTTTAGTAGAAATGGGTCTCGCTCTTGCTCCAGCTGTTCACGAACTCCTGAGCTCAAATGGTCTGCCCTCAGCCTCCCAGAGTGCTAGGATTACAGGCGTGAGCCACCACACCCTGCCCCATTTGTCTCTCTCTCTTTTTTTTTTTTTTGCTTTTGTTATCTGTGCTATTGGATTCATGTATAAAAAAAAATCTTTGCCCAGATCAGTGTCATGGAGATATACCCTTGTTTTCTTCTAGTAGTTTTATAGTGTCAGGTCTTACAGTGTCAAGTCTTTAATCCGTTTTGAATTGTTTATATATTGTGTGAGAGGAAAGTCTAATTTAATTCTTCTGCATGTGGAATTCCAGTTCTCCTAGTACCATTTATTGATGAAACTATCCTTTCCCTTTTGTGTGTTCTTGGCATCTTTGTTGAAGATCAGTTGATTATAAATGTGTGCATTTATTTTTGAACTCTCTATTCTTTTCCATTGATCTATATGTAAGTTTTTATGCCAGTACAATGCTGTTTTGATTACTGTAGCTACATTGTGATGCCTCTGGCTTCATTCTTTTTGGTAAGATTGTTTGGCTATTCAGAGACTTTTGTGGTTCCATATGAATTTTAGGATTTTAAAAATTTTTATGAAAAATGTCATTGGAATTTTGATAGAGATTGCATTGAATCTGTAGATTGCTTTAGGTAGTAAGGATGTTCCCACAATGTTAATGCTCCTATCTGTGAACATGGAATATCTTTCCATTTATCATCTTCAATTTCTTTCATCAATGTTTGTTGTGTTTTTCATTTTAAATATAATCAGGATCATTGCATTTTAAGGCATTTCTTCCTTTCTTGTTTATATTATGTTGCTTTTTTTGAGATGTGAAACATGAATATGGTTCCAAAAGTCAGAAAATACAAAAAGGCATATGCAGCAAAATATTACTCCACATCCATTTATTTTACCCATTTTTCACCTGCCTTCCTTTTATTGTTCTCACCTACCTCCTGTAGGTAACCAGTCTCATTAGTTTCTAATTTACTGTGTTGTATGTCACTTTGCACAAATGTGACTATGTGTGTGTGTAATTTTTATTTTTTCTTCTTCATTACATAAAAGGAACCATAGTGTAGGTATGCTTGTAATTAATTCACAAATTCAGGCATTGATCAAAGTAAAACACTTCTGTGTGGTGAAATAAGTGGCCTCAACTAAATCAAGTTACTGAAGGGAAGAGTAGGAACTTCATCAGCATATGGTCAAGTTAAGCCAAGAATGGGAAGCAAGCGAGGGTCACTCATGCATTCTGCCCTGGATTAAAAAGACAATAAATACTTTGGTAGCAGGGATCTTGGTGATAATAATTTCTCTCTTGACACTGCTGTAACATAGACTTCTGTCCTCTAATCTAGAGGTTGCCCTTTATGCCTGTTGCACATAATTGCCTTCCTGGGTTGTTTTTCTCTGTTATTTTGGAAAATTCCTTTGCACTGAGTGTCCTTGTTATTGTATCCTATTAGTTTACTCTATCATCTTGGTGCAGTACATCCTTCAGTGGTAACTTTTTAAGAAAAAACACATGAAATTTTGTTAGGCCTGCACTTCTAAAAATGTTTTTATTCTACCCTCATACTTGATTGTTAGGATGACTGCATATAGAATTCCAGGTTAGAATAATTTTCCTTAATTTTTTTTTTTTACTGCTTTATTGAGGTATGATTTACATATTATAAATATTTCCAATGCTTAACATTTGTTCCTGGAGATCTAGTTTTTGCTTCCATAATCATTTCCCTTTAGCCTGAAGGGCTCTGTTTGGTGTTATAGTACAGTTCTGCTGGTGATTGATTTACTCTTTTATCTGAAAATTTTACTTATTTTGCCCTCATTCCTGAAGGATATTTTTGCTGGATATAGAATTCAATGTTGACAGTTTTTTTTCCCTCGGCCCTTTAAAGATACTGTTTTGTTGTCTTTTCACTGCCATGAAAGAAAATGAGAAGTAATAAGAAATCTGCCACCATTCAAAATGTTTTTCCCCTGTATGTAGTATGTCATTTACCTTTGACTGCTTTGGATTTTTCTATATATCTTTGGTTTTCAACAGTTTATGATGAATATATATATATATATATATATAGTTTTCTTTCAATTTTTCTTTGGGGTTCACTGAGCTTCTTGAATCTATATATTTATGTTTCACCAAACATGGGATGTGTTCAGTCAATATTTCTTCAATGTTTTTTGATCTCTTCTCTCCTTATCTTCTGGGACTTTAATTACCTTTATGTTTGACTTTTTGATATTGTCCTATAAGTCCATAATGCCCTGTTCATCTTTTTGTTCAGTCTTCTTTCTGTTTTTCAGATTGTGTAATTTCTGTTGATGAAGTTTAAGCTCACTGATTGTTTATTCTTTTATCTCCATTTTTCTATTAAGCTCAACTACTGAATCTTTAATTTCAGATATTTACTAGTTTTTGAATTGTTATTTTAAAGTAAATTTTTATTTCTCTGTGGAAATTTCCAATCTTTTCAGTCATTTTGAGTGTCTTTTCCTTTGCCTCAGTGAACATAGATACAGCTGATCTAAAGTCATCTAATAATTCTAACATCTGAGTCATTTTGAGGTTGGATGTGTTAGTTTTTTTCCCCTTTAGAATAGGTCACATTTTCTGCGTTCTTTATATGTCAATAATGATGGATTATGTTTTGAATGTTATTTTTATCATTTTGTGTGGAGTCTGAATTCTGTTAAATTCCTCTGAAGAATCTTGATTTTTTTTTATTTCACTGGCAATTATTAATAGCTTCAGACCCTATTAGGTTCAGACTGTAAGTCTTATGTCCTATACGAGATTGTTCTAATCTCAGTTCAAATTTTTAAGCCGTTGTGATGCTGCATTCGGTTTGTGCTACATTTTGTGCAGATAAGGGGTCAGCCTGAGACTTGTACAGTATTCATAAGAATTGGGGTATTTTCTTCTTCAGCTCTCTTCCTCTTCTAGATTGCCACTGGGAGCCATCTGTGGTTGTCCAGGCTCTTTCTTTTTCTTATAGTCAGGCAGCCTGAGAGATTTCTGTTGAAATTTTACCTCTCTATACTGTACCACCCTTGTGATGATGACCTGTGCTTAAAGGTAAAGTTTCTATCTCCAACACCCTCAAAAAAAAAAACAAAAAAAAAACAAAAAAAAAAAAACCACCATGAAAACACATGAAACTCACCCCAGTACCAGTCACTTTTCCAGATGTTTACTCCTCCCAACAGTTTGCCTCTACTTGTTTACTCTTCAGAATCTACAGGTAGTTGTTTCTGATATTTATTCCAGAGTTTATAGTTGTTAACCTGATTTGTTTTTAAGTCATTTTTCAGGCTTTGATGCCAATCATGGGCTTTCCCAACTTACTGTTTTTATCAGGGATTCACCTGATATGATATTAAAAAAACCTTTTCGTAACAGATGAGACTGGAAAGGTAAGTTAGATTACAGAGTTACAATGAGGAACCCTGGAGAGTTTTAAAAAGGCACTTCATAAAGTATCTTCTGTGTTGTGGGTGAAACATGGATTGAAGGAAAGAGATTAGTGGTTGAGGGACCTGCTAAACAAATATTATCATCTTTATGATATATACACTGTTGTAACAACCTGAATTCAGACAGTACTAATCAATTTGGAAAGCAAGGAATTTCTTTAGGACACATTTTGAAGGTAGAATAGACAGAATTTGGTAATAGGGTATTAATGGAAAAAAATAGATTAGATGGCTACTGTTTACTGCCTAGGGATAATAATGATGTCATTAATCTGGATGTAATATGCAGGTAGAAAATTTAGTTTGAGGAGAATAATAAGTTGAATTAGAAACATGTTGCATTTGAAGTGCTTGCCAATATTACTCAGCAAGATGTTGGAAAGTTAAAGAAGAGCTTCAGAGAGCAGGGCTGGAGATGTAGATTTAAAACTGTTTAGAAGAGAAGTGAGATGAGGCTTAAGAATAGAATCTTATAAATGGTAGAAAGAAGAGGAGTTAGCAAGGAAATCTGGGAATTGCAGAGGAGGGGGGGGAGAGAGGGAGAGAGAGAGAAAAAGAGAAAAAGAAGAACCAGGAGACTGTGGTGCATTGGAGGCCAAGGATGAAGAGTTTGTAGTCCAAAGGGGTTTTCAGTGGCATCCTACACAAAAATCAAACAAACTGAGACTATGCCATTATGTAAGTAATGTAGATTTTCCTTTCTAGGAATACTGACAGCGTTATAAAAGTAATATTCCAGAAAAATTAAGAGTATATAATGGGGGAAATAGAGCTTGTGAGTCTAGACCACATTTTTAAACTTTGGCAGGGATGGGAATGAGAGAAATGGAAAGGTAGCTGGTAGCTTGAAGTGGGCAGAAGGGGAGCAGGGCCAGGCCCTTAGTTTAGTTGCATACTAGAAGTTGTGAATGCACTGACGGAGAGAATAATGGGTTGGGAAAGTTCTAGAGTAGATAAAAATAGGACGAAGAACACACATTGAAAAGGTTAGGTTGTAAATATGTAGGGATATTTTTCCCTCTAAAACAGGAAGGAGAGAGAAGTTAGGTGCAGGTATAGAGAAATTTTGTAAGGAGAGTCCATATAGAAAAGAGTTGGGAATTTAAGGCATTCACTAAGTCTGAGAGAGTTAAGAGTGAGGTTGGCACTTCTACTCAGTTATGGCAGAGAAAGTAGTGGAAACCAATATTCCTTCAGACAACAGCTAGAAACACCAACCAAACATAATTCTCCCCTTCAAAAAATCTGCTTGAAGGTATTTTAGAAATAATAAGAGAGTGAATATCTAGGAGAGAATAAAAGTTTAGGGAGAGAAGGCTAATATTTGGGACTGTTTTTCTCCAGTACATATTTGCTGATTTTTGGAGGGATCAGCTGAAAACCTGAGCAGTGCATTTGATAGGTCTTTAGGGCTAGAGAGATAGGGATTGGAATTAAGGGCCTGAGAATGTGGCATATATGTGGTCTTGGTGAATCACTCTTATTTGGGATTAGTACCCTTAAGGGTCACAACCTAGAAATAGGGGTGAATTGGATGTAGATAGGCCCTCACAGTGACTGTGGCTCCACTTTGAATACTTACTCTTAAACCCTGAAAAGAGATTGAATAATTTATTATCTTTGCCTCAGGTGCTTCGCAGAGAAAATGTAAATCCTATTTGGAGGATGATAACATTATTGTAGATCTCAAATTATTACTACAGAAATTTTGCAAATATAATGTGTAGCTCATAATTAAAAAAATATGGCATAGCATGATCAAATAACATGAACAAAATCAAGTAGAAGGAACAGAAGATAATGCTAGACCCATAAGGCTTCTGATATTGTAGTTTCAGTAGCAGACTTAAATATAGTTACACTTACCTTTTTCAAAGAGATAAAAGTCAAGATTCAACATTTTTAGTAGAGAACTAGAAACTTAAGAATGAAATGTATATTCCAGACTTGGAAACATAATAATTGGAATTAGGAACTTAATGGATGGGTTTAACAGAAGATTAAATATAGCTGAAGGGAGAATTAGTGAAGTGGAAAAATTCAGAGAAAAAAGGAGGAAAAATACTGAAGAGATGGAGGGAGTTATTGAGGAGATCAAAAGTGTGTAATTGGAATCCCAGAAGAAGGGTTGAGACAAAATGGGCAAAAATGATATTTGAAAAGAGAATGGCTGAAAACTTTCCAAACTGATAAAAGTTATTAAGCAGTAGATTCAAGAAACCTGACTAACAACTCAGCAGGATAAAAAGAATATCACAATATATTCTTTTTATTGGTATAATGTAGTAAATCTGCAGAAAACAAAAGACAGAAAAATTTCAAAAGCTGCCAGGGTTGGGGAGAGGGCATACTTTCAAAGAATCAACATTTAGACTAATTAATGACTTCTCAATGAAACAGTGGAGACCACAAGACAATGGAATGATGTCCTCAAAGTATTGACAGAAAATAACTGACAGTCTAGAATTCAAAATCCTGTCTGAATAAAGATGAAATAAAAATGTTTTATACCTGATGGTTTTTCAGTTGTACTAGCCACTCTTTAATAGTGCTCAAAAGATGTGGCTAGTGGCTACCATATTGGACAACACAGATACAGAAAATTTCCGTATTGCAAAAAGGATGGCACTATTATAGGTATTAAGAAAACCTAAGAGGATATTTTGAACAATATTCCGCCCCTACCAGAAAACTTTAGATGAAATTGACAGATTCCTATAGAAATACAAATTAATAAAACTGTTCCAAGAAGAAATTTTAAAAATTTGAGTTATATGTTAAAAAAAAATTTTTTTTTCTTGTAGTGCCTTTCTCTGGCTTTGGTATCAGGGAAATACTGTCTTCACAGAATGAGTTCCCTCTATTTTGTGGAAGAGTTTTAAGGGATTGGTTTATTTTTTCTTTCACAATGTTTGGTGGAATTCACCAGTTAAGCCATTTTGACCTGAGCTTTTCTTTATTGAAAGATTTTAAATGAGTAAATTCAGTTTCTATACTTGTTATATGTCTATTCAAACTCTCCATTTCTTCTTGAATCAGTTTTAATAATTTGTGTCTTTATAGGAATTGGTCCATTCCATCTAAGTTGTTGAATTGGCTTAAAGTTGTTCATTATATTTCCTTATAATCCTTTTAATGTCTGTATGGTTTGTAAAGATGGTCCTATCTTTCATTCCTGTTCTGTGGTCATCTTATGGAGGTAGAATGGACCCCCTCCCAGTTAACAGGTAGGATGTCTATGCTGAAAGCACTCCACATTCCAGGAGAGAAAATTTATTACTTAAGAGATTTCTGGGGATGGTAGGGTCAGAGCAAGTAGGTCTGGCCTGGCTTGAGTGGGTGTGGGTTATGCCTTTATAATTGCTAGGGTACTAGGGAGAAATTCTCATGTATAGGCTGGGGATTTGCAAAATTTGAATTTCCTGCTGGGGCCAAGGTGGGGGCACATGTAGTCTTCTTATCAGCCTGTCCAGACGTGGGTTCAAAGGGGAAAAGGGGGCCGGGCGCAGTGGCTAATGCCTATAATCCTAGCACTCTGGGAGGCCGAGGCGGGCAGATTCCTCGAGATCAGGAGTTCAAAACCAGCCTGAGCAAGAGCGAGGCCCCCGTCTCTACAAAAAATAGAAAGAAATTAATTGGCCAACTAATATATATATAGAAAAAATTAGCCAGGCATGGTGGCGCATGCCTGTAGTCCCAGCTACTTGAGAGGGTGAGGCAGTAGGATTGCTTGAGCCCAGGAATTTGAGGTTGCTGTGAGCTAGGCTGATGCCATGGCACTCACTCTAGCCTGGGCAACAAAGAGAGACTCTGTCTCAAAAAAAAAAAGGGGGGGGGTAAGGGTGGTGAGGCTTGAAATAAGTCAACAGTCAAACATAAAAATATTAAAAAATGGAGTGATGCTCTTTATTACAATTCCTGATTTTGGAATTAAAAGAACATTTCTTCATCTTTTTTTTTTTTAGGTTGGATAATCTTTATTGATCTATCTTCAAGTGGATTGGTTATTTCTTCTGCTAGATCAATTTTGCTATTGAGCCTCTCTATTGAATTTTTCATTTCAGTTATTGTATCTTTCAACTTGGAATTTCCATTTGGGTTTTTTTTTTTTAATTTCTCTCTATTGATATTCTATATTTGATGAGCCATTGTCATTATACTTTATTTTAAAAATGGTTTCTTATAGTTCTTTGAACATACTTGTAATAGCTACTTTGAAATCTTTGTCAGCTGAGTTCAAAATCTAGGCTCCCCCAGAGAGAGTTTTTATGAATTCCCCTACAGGTCACTTTTCTATTTCTTTGTATATCTTATGAAAACTGGATATTTTTGATAATATAGTCTGTATTCTGATTCCCTTCTCCCCAGTGTTGGGGGTAGTTGCTCTTTTTGTTAATGGACTTAATTAGTCCAGACTTGGCTGGACTAATTAATTCCATGGAGTCTGTTCCTCCTGCAGTGTGGCTGCTGATGTCTCTCTTCATTCTTCCTTTCTTGTATTTATTTTTCAGCCTATCAAGTAGTTGTCCCTGGGTTGGCATATCTTAGTGGTCATCCCATGATTGGTCAGAGGTTGTGTTTAAATTCCTTGAAATAATGAGGGTCCCACCATTTGTCAATGTTCTTGTGAGGCATGAGGAATGGATTCAAAGTTCAGGCAGTTTATGTCTGTCCTGGGTTTTACTTTCTTCGTTTGCAAGGCCTCACATTCCTCCAGGGATGGGTAGCTTGCTGTGGCCCTTTCATTTCTCTCCTTTATATCTGTAGTGTTGTGCATGCACACAGTATTCTAGACCAGCAGGAAAAAGTACATTCTTATCAAGGCCCACTTTGGCTGTCTAATACTTTGGTTCTCCATGTTAAATTTCTGGTTGGTCTGCTGATCTGGTGCTTGCCCTTAGAGGCATTGCAGACTCAGGCTAGCTGTGACTATGATCTTAACCTCATTTTTTGCCTGGGAATCATTCTTGTTTTAATGCCTGTGGACATGGAATTCTCCATGTTTTTCTAAATAAATTTAGCTCCCTCTGGCAGTGGAGCTGTCAGTCTTCATAGCTTGTCTTGCCTCATAGGACTTCTATACCAAGGAATCGGGAGTGGGTGTGGGATGATAAGATCCTCAAGCTAAAACACCATAGTTTTCCACTGTTCTTGTTAAGCTTTAATAGATTTTCTTAAACCATCACTTCTCAATATGTTGTAATGTTTTTGGTCAATATCCAGATCTTTAAATGGAGTTTTGTCCAGTTTTATTGTTGTTTTTGTTTTGGGAGATAATATTTGTCAAACTCCTCATTCATCCATTCTGGACATCCTTTACCTTCCCTTCTTTCCTCTTTTCTCTGTGTCTGTCAGTTTATTTGTCTCTTATTTTTGAACATTTAAATTTTATTCAAACTGAAATTTATTTCAGAATATGCCATGAAGTAGGGATCTATTGGCTAGTTTAAAACATTGTGTTAGTGTCTTAGCACTACTTGTTGACAAATCCATGTGTTTCTTACTGATTTGTAATATAAATTGTTTATTTTTCTAATTTCAGTGAGACTTATTTTAATCCTTTTTTTTCTTTATTCCATCAATTATGCCCCATTTCACTTGTTTTTTCCACCTCTTGCTTTCCATTGGCTGCTTCTTAGCTTCTCAATAGGCTCAACCTTTTCTCTCTTTAAACATGTCTTTTGACTTTACCTTCTTGAGTTTCCTTCACTATTTGGGTTCATAAATTCCATCTACTTTTGATACTCATAACTGCTGAGGCTAGGCTAAGCCAAGTGAGATGCCAAAGGCACAAACATTCTAGGAGGCTTTCACTCTCGGGTCCTACCAGCGTGGGATTAGCACTTGGAGGAATTTTTCAAATTTGCACTCTACGTGCCTAACTTGCCCCATCACGGTCCTGGCCTTGCTACTCATACTTCTTACTAGCATGTACTTGTTGTGACCTGACTTCTGTCCTAAATAGGCTTCATTTATGTAAACTTTTGAGCACCTGCTATATGCTCTGCATTGTGCCAGATTGGGGGAATATAAAGGGTCTCATGATGCCACTTCTCTCACTCAGATGCTTCCTTCAGATTTGCTCTTTTTCAAGGCTAGTCCCTTTCCCCATTCCTCATCATTCCAGTCTTTTTGTATCATGTGATGCTCTTGACTGTTGCTGCCTGTTCATCCTAACCCCAGACCAACGCTTTGGAATATATAGCTATTTCCATGGTAGGACACTCTCTCTAGAAACTAGCGGGCGGTTGGGCAGTATATCAGTGGCCTTATTCTGGAAGTTGTTAAGGATTGGAAGTTCACTTGTACTTTCAGAATGGCAGTGGGTGGAGTGCCCAGGACTTCTCTAGGGTGAATGGGCCTTCACAACCATGTTGCAGCAAGATTGCTCGTTTATTCCTCATCCTAGGCCTTCCTCTGTATCAGCGTACCCTTTCTTGGCAATCTCATTTGTTCTTCAGCACTCTTGAGTTATCATCTTTATGCAGATAGCTGGCTAATTTCTCTTTCTAAGTTATGCTCCAGTTTACAAGTATTTGGTGAATTACTTCATGTGGACCTGTATAATACTCCAAGTAGAATTCATTTTCTTCTCTAATGTAGTGACTTTACCATTTCCCAGTCTCCTCCTAGCTGGAAATCTTACACAATTGTCACCTGCTTGCCCACCTTCAGGTCTGCCTGGTTGTCATGTGGTACCAGCTTGTCCTTTGTAATAACATGATAAAGGCCTCTTCTTTTCAGTGTCTGCTTGTACAATGTGAGTTCAGGCCTGCCTTCCCTTGCACTGTCTGTCCTGCTTTTGTCCTAAGGTGCAGCTGGTGCTAGTCTCGCTCAACTCCAGACAACTCTCAATCCTGTGCCAGGTTAACTTTTCTTGAAACACATCTCTGATGTGTTTGTTGTTCTTTTCTTCTTATTATTCATGCTTCAGAAACTCCCTAGTGCCTTGGGAAAACTGGGCTGGTTTTCTAGACCTTCTGACTTGTTTTAATTTCCTTGCCACTTCCTCCCTTCTTATAGGCTGGACTCTATCCAAATGTTGTAAGAATTTGCCTGTGTTTTTCTGTTTGTGTCTCTGTTTTTGTTTCCTTTTGCCAACAGTATGCTTTCCTCACATTTTTAATTCTTCTTTAAAATCTTTCCTAAAGTTCTCTCAGATTTCCCGACCTGGAAATACTCTTTCCCTCCCATTATATGTATTATACATTTATCTATACTTTAAAAAGTACAGTGCTTATCACTTCCCAACTTGTATTAGTTGTGATTTTAATATGATTTTAAAAATCTAATTAACCTTTGTAGCCCTCATTGTGCCTAGCATAGTGTCTTGCAGAGGTAATTGTTCAATTAATGAGTGAATGAATGCATTTCTCGATTAAACCCTCAGAGTCCAGGGGTCCTCAAACTGCAGCCCGTGGGCCACATGCAGTCCGCCGAGGACATTTATCTGGCCTACCGGGTGATTTTGCTACTGCTGCCTGTCCTGCTTAGCAGCCACTCATCTCAGGCCCACTGTGCGCATGTGTGGAATGTGCGCCACACTCTCCAACAGCCCTCCAACAGTCTGAGGGACAGTGAACTGTCCCCCTGTTTAAAAAGTTTGATCCCTGGACTGTCTAGACTCCTCTGTGTGCCTTTCTCATTCCCTTGCTGTATATGCAGGGCCATCTGTTTGTCTTCTTTCTTGACATTGGATTAACTTTATCTGTGAATTTCTTCATATATCACTAAGTGGCCTGTTACCTTTTGTCTCTGTTGCTTATCTTCTCTCCTAAGTTAGTATTAATTTAATTTAAATGAAAATTACATCATTTCCGTGAAGGATGTGTGTGGGAAATTTAGAGGAAATGGAAGCTAGTGTTCAGAATGACATCTTGATTCATTTTGTGGGAAAGCAGGCTGCCTACCAGGAGTTTGGAAATTTGCAAGTATAAACTTGACTCCTGGGCTGGTGGCCAGCAGAGACTAGAAAGGAGAAGTTCTGATGACACGTTCAGTATCCAGGTGGAAGGCCAAGGGCCATCTGCAGGGCCCCAGCCTCCCAATCTTTTGATCTAGGCAGCTGCTCTTGTTTTCTTTAGACATGGCTGCCTGAGCTTCTAATCAGACAACTGGGTTGAGGTGATAGCAGGTAAGAGTAAGGGAAGAGATGTCTAATTGCAATATTGCCATATTTTGAAAGTATGTGAACTCTCTGGAGTTTGCTATGTAGTTGTAGGCATCAAGTTGTAGGCATCAAGGCAATGAATTAGGTTTTGTTGATGAATTCTAAGGAATTGACTTGGTTTCATAGAGGTACATCATTTGTCTAAGATTAAAGTTAGTAAATGTCATCTCTCAGGCCCTAATTTATTATTTATTCCATTACAGCTTTTAGATTCTAGATGTTTATACTATTTTTTTTTTTTTTTTTGAGACAGAGTCTCGCTTTGTTGCCCAGGCTAGAGTGAGTGCCGTGGCGTCAGCCTAGCTCACAGCAACCTCAAACTCCTGGGCTCCAGTGATCCTTCTGCCTCAGCCTCCCGGGTAGCTGGGACTACAGGCATGTGCCACCATGCCCGGCTAATTTTTTATATATATATCAGTTGGCCAATTAATTTCTTTCTATTTATAGTAGAGACGGGGTCTCGCTCTTGCTCAGGCTGGTTTCGAACTCCTGACCTTGAGCAATCCGCCCGCCTCGGCCTCCCAAGAGCTAGGATTACAGGCGTGAGCCACAGCGCCCGGCCATAGATGTTTATACTATTTTACAAAAGCACATTTCTTCCTACTTTTGTGCATTTCACAAACTGAATAGAACTGCAGAATTCCTTATTTTCTGCCTCATTGCCCAATTTGTGGAGCTGTTTAGTCGATGTGGCCCAAAGAACAGTCTAGTGGTCCCTGTGAGGGTGAAGGCCATGAAAAGAAACTCGGGACAGATGGTGTGCTTGACTAACTGCCAGGGAAAATGTGACACCCGAACCCAGGAGGGGTACCAATGTTGCCTTTGCCACTCAAGTATATCCAAGTAGTAAATTTCTGAAAGCACAGAGGAGGCTATGGGTTAACTGCTCTCCGAATTACCAATTTCTCTTCAGTTTCAGCTAGTGACAACTGAGCTGCTCAACGCAGGCAGAACTCTGAGCTGAGCAGTGGAGGCTTCCCTGGATCTGGAGAGAAGAGGCGACTTTGGAGCCAATAATGAGCCATTCTGACTACAGGCCAAACCTCCGGCCCCTGGAGCCCCCCAGAGGTAGCAAAAGGAAAATGGAGTCTGCCCTGGCATCTGGAGAACTGAAATATAAGTGGAATGGGTGTGGAGGTTGAGGGTGGCTTTTAGGACTGAGGGGAACTATAATTCTTTTGGTGACCTGTTAAATATTATCCTGTGTTATTTATTCTAGAATTAGGTGTGGTGTCTTATTGTCTTAATTTATTTTTATTAAATATATTGAGTACAGCAGTTAATTTTCTCCAGAAAAGTGACAATCTTTTAGCAATTCCTATTTTTAAGAAGTTTATATCTATAAACTAGCAAAGCATACGGAACCCATTATTTAGATTATGTTCCATGCATGTTATGGTACTGATTTAAAACTCAAGTCTCATCTGTGTACATTTTATTCATGTTTTGTTACCCACTCTTTCCTTTTTGTGATTGTTTGAAATCATCATCAGGGAGTTTCATCCTCTTATTGGTTTTTCTACATGATAATAGAAAAGGTATAATATCTCCAGTTTTAAAAACACAGAAATGTTTGAGGAAAGAGTTGATTGCTGCCTCATATTTCTAGGTGCATCTTCTGTGGTTGGCTCACATGGCATTGGTGCTTCACCAGGTGACAAAAAGTCAAAGAACAAGTCCACACGAGGGAAGAAAAAGAGCATATTTGAAACCTACATGTCCAAGGAGGATGTTTCAGAAGGTTTGAAGAAAGGAACACTTATCCAGGTGATTAAAATCTACTGGAAGGTTAATCCCTGAATATGTGGAATCCAAAGCAATCTATCATTCATTAAATGATTTCCTGTTCTGTTCTGTGTCTTAAGAGAGTTGAGGACATAACAGGGTAGGGCTGTTATGATGGTGTAACAGAGAAGAGGACACAACAGGTACTTCTTAGACTGGTAGTACATTTAGAGGTGATAAGCACCACAAGACAGGGCCAGGCAAAGTGCCCTGGGATTTGAGAGGAGGGAGCCATTATTTCCAGTTAGGGTTGCCTAGGGATATTTTCCTGGAAGGGACATATTTGAGCCATGCCATGGATTGGTACAGTTTGAATAAGTGAAGATAAGAAAGAGCTTTACAAGTGGAGGGAGCAGTGTGAGCTATTTAGAAGTGGGAAATAGGGTTTGGATATGTGATATACTGAACAGTTTGGAGAACGTGAATGCTCAATGACTGAGAAAAATGTATAAGGTTGGAAAGGAAACCGTAAATAGCAGCAGACAATATTTGTTGAGTGCTTTATAGTTTACAAACTATGTTCTTACGCTAGTTCAGTGGTTTGGCTGAGCATGTTTGTTGAGCATCCACTGGGAGCCAAGAGCAGTTATGGTTGGGAGGGAGCACACTATGTGGGTGCTATCAAGATGAAGGTAGATGAGACTGCCTTTCTGTACTTTGAGCTTGCAGCCCAGTGGGAGGAGGTGGTCATGCGAACAGGTGATTTGGGGATAAAACAACAAGAGCTCAGATAAAAGGGTGACCAGAGTGTATGGGAGAATACTGGGGGGAAACTGGGGAATTATGTACTCCAAGTTTCTGGAGAGGCTTCCTAAAGGAGGTGATACCGGTGGTGGGTATTGAAGGGTGACTAATTTGGGCCAATGAGATGAGTGATATATGTGTGGGAAGGAGGCAGTGGCATTGATGGATACATGAATTTGTGAAACAACATGGAATAAGGCAGCTGAGGTCTCCTGGGGCATGAAATGTAAGGCAGGCAGTAGGTAACGAGGCTGGAGAGGGAGGCAGGGCCACATAGTCTTTGATTTAAATCTCTTCATAATTCTTGGATTAATGTAGAAATATTGCCATGTGCTATCTGGATCACTGAAAATGTTGACTGTGTTCCATATTTCTCTCATTCTGACAGCATGGTTTTTATATTTGTGTTTTTGACTGAAGATCCAACCAATTAACACGTAGTGTCATCTTCTCTTCCTTTTTATCACCTTTCTACTGTGGTCAAGTGCACATGTGATTGATGAGACTCTTGAATAGGAAACTGGTTTTTAACAAATGAATTGATCTTTCTGATTCTAGGAGTACTATTGGCTTTTTTAAAAAAAGCTTTTCCTAGATTTCTTTGACAAGGCTTCTCTTAGGAGAGTTGAAGCTACATTGGGCATTTGTCCATTCATTAATCCATTCATTTGCTCTTCATCATTCACCCCATATACTTAACTCCATTTTATCTGTATGTTTCTTGGCCCTCCCCTTGTTGCATGTGTACAAGGACCTGTTGTGTCTTCCCATTCTTGTTTCCTGCCACTCTCTTCTCTAGGGATGTTCTCCTCCATTCACCCTGAGCTTTAAGAATTTTCTTGTAAAAATTGTGCTCCTTGATTCCTCTGTAACTTTGTACAAGTTGTTCCTGGAGCTTGTAATGCTTTCTCCCACTATCTTGATGTAATCATGCTTGCCCTTTAAATCCCTTCCTAAATGTTACCCTCTTTGAGAAGCTTCACTTTAATTCTTGAAGCAGAGTTGGCTGTTACTGCTTTCCTGAAGTTGACTTTTTTGGTTTACTCTTTACTCTAAACCTATTACCATTTCTTGGCTTTTATGTTTCCTTAAATAGACTGTTCACTTCCTTTATGGCAGGGTCATGTCTTATTCCACAAGTTAGCTCAGTGCCTGGCATTTGATTGATGCTTAATAAATTTATATTGAATAAATATTTATTTACTGACTGAATAAAGGATCAGGATACTATCTTTTGAAAAAGGGTGAGGGGAACTGCAGTTATTATAACTTAAAAGAAAAATAGCTTAGAATTTTAGTTATAGAATTATACCTATAGAGAGATAGTGTATGGGCAATATTCTGTAATGGTATTAGTTTCTGCTCCCTTTTAATTTTTGCTTTTGAAGCAACTCTTTGCTGACATTAAAACAAAAATCTGATCAATATAACAATTCTCATTCCCAGGAGTTTGTAAGTGATTCCTCCTGGCCTGTGACATCATGAGACTCTGCAGCCAGAGCCTCCCCCAATACATGAGAACAGTTGTTCCTTGCAGATGGGGAAAGGAATGGGTTCCAGATATGAGGTCACCGTGTGAAATATACAACACTGTAAATAAGATTTTCATAGACAGAGAAACAGAGTCCATCTGCTTTCTGATATAAACTTTCTGTGTGCAAGCTTTGCTGGGTAAGGTAAAAAGCTAGACAAAAAAGGATATTTTAATGCTGATGTAGAAAATTAAGTTTATCAGATATACTTAGAAACATTTGTTAACTTTTGTATTTAAACTTAAGTCTATTTTGACTTTTTTCTTCTCACTAAGAGGAGAAACTTTTATTGAGAGATATTAGGGAGATTTAAAAAAAATAGGAATAGAGTAACATTTTCATTTTATTTTCAATACCCTGACTATAATTTGACATTTCATTGTTGTTTTGTCCTACATGGGGAAGAGGAGACCCCAGTGATCAAAGAAATCTCTTTTCAGTGTTTGAAAAACTAACCAGCAAAAACACATGATCATGTACATGTAGTTTTGAAGTTTTTTTTTTTCATGAAACAAGTTTTCACATTGAAGAGTATATGTCATTTCTCTCTATATAAATACAGTATTGGGAGTCTGTTATGGGAAATGTTGGGGGAGATGAGAGTATGGGATAGACATACCCAGACAGGGCTTCAGTTTGGGGTGACGATCAGGTGACATGGATATGAAGATGGTAGAATCAGCTGTTTTAGATCCTAGATGATGCTTTTGCTACAGGAAGTTCAGGCTGAGCCCCGAGAGCTGCCTGAAGCCTGATGTCAGAGTTCTTCCTAGAATACAATATTGGTGTGAAGTTGTTATTAGCTCTCTGGAAACTCCTAACAAGGAAGACAGAGGATGGGCTGGGCTAGTTTCTAGTACCTTTATGATTTGTTAAGAGTGAAAGCAGCTAGAGAATATTTGGGAGTGCATTAAAGATAAGAAGAGTAGAGGTGACATTATAGTGGAATGCCCTGTCACTTAGAAGGGAGAGACGATATTCTCAACATTAATACCAGAGATGATGAGAGAACTTCAGCTCTGTAGACATTAATTAATTAATTAGCTCAACAAATGGTTTTTTGACTACCAACTGAGTGCCAGGTCACTGGGGAGGTGACTTGCCTATCTTGCTCACTGGTCTATGCTCAGCAGGCAGTCGACAGCCAAAGAACTAGAGAAGAAATTACAGACTGTGATCATTGCTAATAGGGAATAAAAAAGAGGAGAGAAAATAATTAGAGCCACTTTACATAGGCTGGTTAGGGAGGATCTCTGAGCATGTGACCCCTGAGTTGAGATCTGAAGGATGAGAATGACTCAGCCGTTTGAGGAATCAGGAAAAGAATGTAGTCAGGTAAGCTCATGGAAGAACAGCAAGCAGAAGAAGGCTTGGTGTTTCTGAAGAACAAGGAGGAAGCCTGTGGGAACATTGTGAGCAAAGGGAGTTATGGGAATAAGTTGGAGAGTTAGGCAGCAGCCAAATCATATAGGGTCTCTAGGCTGTGTTGGAGAGTTGGATTCTATTCAAAGAACAGTGGGAAGTTGCTGAAGACTATTAAGCAGGGGAAGAAAATGATCTGTTTCATGCTTTTAAAACATCTCTCTGGCTATTGTGAGATGAATAGAGTGGGAGCTGAGAGGCCACTTAGGAAGCTATCAAAGTAAACCAGGCTAGAAAATAGAGAGATGTGAACACGGTGGTGCCAGTGAAGACGGAGAGAAGTGGATGGACATGGAGCTAGAACTGATGCGCTGCGCTGAGGATTAGATGTGGAAGGTGAGGCCAAGGGAGGAATCCCTGATGACCTTTCAGTTTTTGAGTTGAGTGGCTGGCTAGCTGATGTTGCCATTAACTAAGGTGGGGAGGGTCGATGCTTGGAGTGTGGTGCTGAGTTTTTGGGGCAAGTGTGGGGGCAGATAGCATAAATGAGTGAAGAGGCTCTGTGGTGACTGTGGAAACAGGCGGTTTGCAGTAGTTAAAAACATGGACTCAAGCCAGACTGCCTGGGCTTGAATGTAATGTGAATGTAGACTATTTACCTAACCTCTCAGTGTCTCAGTTTCTTCATCTGTAAAAAAGATGGTAATAGTATCTACCTCATAGGGTTGTTGTCCATGTTAAATTAGTTGATCGATATAAATCTCTTAAAACAGTGTATGGGGCCAGGCGTGGTGCTGGCCGAGGAGGTGGGAAGATCACTTGAGCTCAGGAGTTTAAGACCCTGTCTCTACTAAAAATAGAAAGAAATTAGCTGGACAACTAAAAATATATAGAAAAAATTAGCTGGGCATGGTGGCACATGCCTTTAGTCCCAGCTACTTGGAAGGCTGAGGCAGTAGGATTGCTTGAGCCCAGGACTTTGAGGTTGCTGTGAGCTACGTTGATGCCATGACACTCTAGCCAAGGCAACCGAGTGAGACTCTGTCTCAACAAACAAACAAAGAAACAAAAAAACCATGTATGGCATTTAGTATACCTGTGTAACTGGTACTGAGATTGTTTTATTACTGTTACTCAGTTCAGGTGATTGCTGTTACAAGAGCAGCTGTTACTCAGTTCAGGTGATTGCTGCCATGTAGAGCCAGCTGTCCACAGCTGTTAGATCTTATGATTTTTAAAGAAAATCTGGAAATACACATTTTTTTATGTGTGAAATTCCTCAGTTTTAAGCATTCTCAAACATCCTGTAAGCCAAATAAAACATGTTTGTGGTTGCTGAGTTAGACTAATTAGCCCAATTGTGTGGTATTTTTCTGTAGTACTATCCAATCCCTTGGGTATATAAAGGGAGAAGGCTGTTAGTCGGGGTCAGTTGAGAGGGGAGTTTTGCTCATTGAGTATGGGAGGAAGAGGGGACCCAAGGCTCAGGGTTCACAAGGATAAGAGATAATGACAGGCCATGCAACTATGTGGCCAAGGGAAGGATTAACCATAGTGGGAGGACGTTGAATAGTAAAATTGTGGTTAGGACTGTGGGCTTGGAGGTCTTAGTGAAATTGAAACATTGTTGAAATAGAGTTTCTACTGTATGTGACCTGGAAGTACCGGAGATTGTCGGCCGAAAGTGTGACATTTGATTTTTTTGTTTTCGGAGGTAGTATCATTAGTATTGATGATGGGATCCAGGCTATGAGCATGGGAGAGAATGGCTGGAGTTGTGGGGGCGGGGGCGGGCAAAAGGAATGTGGAGTTACAGGCTAGGGTCTGTCTGGTCATTGACATGGATATGAAATCCCAAAAATGTCTGTGGGAATGAGGATGGAGGGGAAGGCAGTGAGCTGCAAGTCAAAGCATTAGTGAACTAGAGCTATGACTAAAAGGTTTGAAGATGACAGCACCAAGGGGGTATAGCAGGAGCTATAGCTGGATACAAATTTCAAAGGATTGGGGGGGTTTTTGAAAGATAATGGAGGAAAAAAATAATTTTAAACCCATGGATGGTAAAGCAAGGAGAAGATATTCTTCCTCCAGTCCCTGAGATACCTAGACCTTAAGGGAAGTGATAATATTGGGGGACAGCCAGGTTTCAATTAAGGCAAAGAATCATACGAGCATTCATTCATAGAAGTGACAGAGGCTGTAAGATCCTCACTGATCAAGTTCCAGGCCTAGGAAAGGGATGTAGGAAAAAGAAAAGGGTGTAGGAAAAAGATGAGAGATGGGGGATTGGGTCAGGTTAGGAGATGGTTATAGAAATATAGAAATGAAAATCTTGGACCTCTATAGGTGAATAAAACAAAATATCTGTGGGCATTTTCTTAATTAAAAGACCATTTTCTTTTTTAAGACATGGTCTTAACTGTCGCCTGGGCTAGAGGTGTAGTGGAGTCATCATAGTTCACTGCAAACTCCTGGGCTTAAGTGATCCTCCTACCTTAGCCTCCTGAGTAGCTGGGACTACTGGTGTGCACTACCACATCCGGCTAATTTTTCTGTTTTTTTTTTTTTTTTAGAGATGGGGTATTGATCTTGCTCAGGATGAAAAGACCATTTTTTGACAGTCTTTACTGCCAGCTTCTGTCAGGCTATAGGAACAACCCTGGTCTGTTATGAAACTCTGTGAGAGTTTCTTCTTTCTTAGTATGATCTGTACTCCCTCAAGGTGCTTATTTCTGAGGTCCAGTTCTTAAGAGTTATACTCCAGTCAAATTTACACATGCTTTTCTGGAACAAGGCTTTTGCCCTTACCTGTGTGCTGATATATATCGGGAAGTTTGGGATTGAGAATCAAGGATTAAATCTTTAAGGTCCTTTTAATATATTTTCTTTTAAGTAGAGCCTAGATGCTGCCCTGAACAACCTGTCTCTTTGCCCTGAGCCCTGCCATGGCGTCTCTAAGTACTCTAAGTAAAGGCACTTTCAAAGCAGGAGGCATTCTTATCTCTGTACTTCTTCATGTGTTAGCCATTTGCTGAGCTAGAAGGGATGATAGAAGAATAGAAATTGAAAAAACAGGCGAGAAGAAGTGCCTGGAACCAGAAAATGAAATTGTTAAAAATTTAATTTCAGTGAATTTATTTTTATTTGTTTGGAGTCTCTTCCCCTCACTAGAGTGTAAGCTTCATGGAGGTAGAGTCTATATGTGATTATTTTCCATCGCACCTCCCTCACTTAGCATCCATTGTGCCTATCATGCTCATGATTAGGAAGTTTTTCTTGGGTGAGTGATAAATATTTAGGAAAAATATAAGTTGTTTTCTTCCCTCCTCCAACTGGAAATAGCTATCCTAGAAGTGAATTTGCTGTGACACTCTTAAGGGACTGGCCTCGGAGAGCTTTGCTAGCCCTCTCTCTCCACACCTCCCCTCTTGTACCCTAAGCAGAGTTAGAGCATAATGGGGATGAGTGAGTGTTTGCCCTCTTAACCACTTTTGCAAACATTGTCCTCTACTATACTTCCCTTTGGATTTATCTGAAATTTTGCTCTTGTTTTAAGGACTAGGTCAGAGACCATCTCTGGAGCCTTTCCTGGTGCCCCAGTTAAAGTAAGCTGCACCCTCCCTTATGGCATTCTTCATGTTTTCCTTTAAAACAAGGGCTGAGTTTAGTTTTCATTCTCTGCCTCCACATTGCCTATCTCAAGGTCTTGAACATAGTACTCAATAAGAAATTTTTCAATTAAGGACTAAATGATCATTTATAGTAGTTTATTTGGGTGTTCATGATATTGTATACTATGGCATAAACATTTGCAATTTAAACATGATACACTACTGAAAGAAAGAAATTATTTTCTGCTTTATGTTCTCACCTATTCTGTTAATTAGGTATTTTTGAATCTTTCAACATTTTAGGGGAAATGTTACTTAAAACACTTTCTCAAGATATCCTTTGAGTTTGGCTGTTGGAAAAATAACAGCTTCCATCCATGTGTTCCAGTGGCCTGTGACTGCAGCTGGAACTTGGGAAGGGTTATAGCTTCCTGCAAGAGCTGAAAATACTGAACTCCTATTGAAGAGGCCCCCACCTGCACCACTGTGCATAAATAGAAGCAGGCCCTGATTTGGTGCTGGAATAACATGAAGTTGAAGGCAGACTGGGTGGCCTGGCTGTTGGAGCCAGGATTCCCGTTTGCATTAAGAGCTGGTTATGGACCATTTTGAATTATTGACTCATTTAGCTCTGCAGAGGGGCCAGAGTAAAAAATAACGTATCCAGTCTCTTGAGGCTAAGTATCCAGGATGGAAATCAACCTGTATCACTTTGAAAATTGTCACAGAAACAACTAATTGTAGAAAGATCTTGGAACTGGGAGAATAAAAAGGTCCATTATATAATGAGATGTTATCCCCAGATAACCTTGTTCTGAAAGGCAAGGTTTAAGTTAATTTGAAGAGTAACATATAGGGGCATCTAAAATCCCCATAGTTGTCCATGCCAGGCTTTGTTGTTTCTCACCTTTCCCTGTTTACAGCAAGGTGCCAGTCTAAGCTTTTAGTTTTTTTTTTTCTTTTTTGAGAGAGAGTCTTACTCTGTTGCCCGGGCTAGAGTGCCGTGGCATCAGCCTAGCTCACGGCAACCTCAAACTCCTGGGCTCAAGCAATCCTACTATCTCAGCCTCCCAAGTAGCTGGGACTACAGGCATGTGCCACCATGCCTGGCTAATTTTTTCTATATATTTTTAGTTTGCCAATTAATTTCTTTCTATTTTTAGTAGAGACGGAGGCCTCACTCTTGCTCAGGCTGGTTTCGAACTCCTGACCTTGAGCAATCCACCCACCTCAGCCTCCCAGAGTGCTAGGATTATAGGTGTGAGCCACCTTGCCCTGCCAGCTGTCAGTTTTTGATGGAACTGTGTGTTACAGAAAGCAACATAAATCATGTTGCATGCATTTAGTGAATAGTTCTCATACATCTAACTTGTTTTCTAGATTGAACTTTTATTTAAAAATCTTTTTATTGAGAAAATAGTATGCACATAGAAAAGCATAAATATATACCTAGTTAGATTCTCACAGATTTTATTTTTTGTTTTAAAGGGTGCATTAAGAATTAATCCAAAGAAGTTTCATGAAGCCTTCATTCCTTCCCCGGTAAGTTCAATAGCTAATAAACTTAATGTCACATTTAATTTTTTAGATGTGCTCTGAAACTGGAATATATGAAATTATATATTCTAACTAAAAAGCAGAGTTGTAAAACAAAGTTGAAGATGGGCAAGGATCTGTTTCAAATTTAAATAAACAAAATTTGCTTTTGGTTCACAACTCCTTCTGCCAGTCTTAAAATCACATGCCAAATGAAGGGGATGGCATTTGTCACGAGGCTGCAGAGAGCAGCTGGACCCAGGCAGACTACCCACCAGTTCATGAAATTGGATGCCCTTGGTTTATAGCTTAAAAGGATTTATGGGTTTTTTTGCACTGATTTAAGTTAATCTTTCCTAAACAAATATGCTATCTACTTTCGATCTGCATGAGCTAATATGAACATTTGTCCAAAAATAATGAGTAGCACTTATTTTTTTTTTGGTCAGAGTTTCTCACTTTAATTTTGTGCAGGTGATAGGACTTTGTACAAGGCTCTTTACCATTGGGTCTTTAGACCTTTCATCTGTTCATGACTCACTTTAAGAGGCTCAAGTTAAAGCAAGTTTACACAGACATATAGTAATACTTAGCAGCAGGTCTCTGGAGAAGGTTTGAGTGTACAAAGCTGGGAGAGCAATATTCTTAAATCCTGACCTAAATTTCCCAGGATGCTATAAATAGAATAACTACAGAATCATAGATTTTTCACAGTGGAAGAGACCATGGGTATAAAGTGCTTATAGATTAGGAAATGGAATGCATATATTTGAGTTAACATATTTCATTATGTTAAATGACAACAAGTTTAGTGACGGTGTAAGTTCAGTCATGTACCTCATAGGTGTTACTATTACTGGTTGTGTATCCCTTATTTGAAATGCTTGGGACCAGAAGTGTTTTGGATTTCAGACGTTTTTGAATTTTGGAATATTTGTATTATATACTTATACAGAAATCTGAAATGCTCCAATGAGCATTTCCTTTGAGCATCATGTCTGTGGTCAAAAAGTTTCATATTTTGGGACATTTCAGATTTTGGATTTTCAGATTTGGGATGCTCAAACTGTATTATTATTGTTGTTATTGTTACAATAACCTTAAGACCTATTCTCAAGCTCAGTTTAGTCCTTTTTTCCCTTGCCTTCCAGAAGCCAAGGATTCACATTTGCATCCAAGTTCAAGTCTTACTCATTGGATCAGATAAAACGTATTACAGACATGTCTCATTATTCTCTCTGAGTCATATTCTGTTTCTGTGACAGAACATGGTATATATGTGGACCTTGGTTGCTGGGTTGTAGAACTGATGGTCAGCTTTGAGGTGGTAACTTGGCTGCATGAGCAGTTCCCTCATACAGTGGAAGTGCAGTTTACATGGGTGTTAGATTCCAAAGTTTGCTCACAAGGTGAAAATCACATCCAGGAATCATAGAAATTACCTATGAAATCTCTTAGAAAGGTACCATGTTGGTGACAGATAAACCATTTCTTAATAAGTCCTGCATAACCAACATTTTCTCCACATTAGAAAGAATGACTGTTTCTTCACTGACATTCAATCGAAGGATCTTGATTCTATCAGGAGCCCTCGTGTGTGAAAACCATGGATTTTTAAGCATGAGAAGCACATTCAGTGCAGTAAGGAGTTCATCCTAAGAACCACCTGGGAACTGAGCAGATTTCAACTCTCTCCTCTCCTGTGCACGCTGAAGTTTGCTCTCATGGATTGTGATGATGAGGGGAACTATAGCATTTTGAAAATTTTGCCACTTTGTCTCTTTCCTGAGTACATAGTATTGAATTTCTGTAAGTTAAATCTCTGTTAGGTCAGCTCCTAACAAGTATGGGTCCTAGGACAAAAGTACAACAGGAGGCACATGCATACCTATGTTAAATCACATATTGAGGCTGGGCGCGGTGGCTCACGCCTGTAATCCTAGCACTCTGGGAGACCTAGGTGGGCAGATTGCTCCAGGTCAGGAGTTTGAAACCAGCCTGAGCAAGAGCGAGACCCCATCTCTACTATAAATACAAAGAAATTAATTGGCCAACTAATATATATAGAAAAAGTAAGCCGGGCATGGTGGCACATGCCTGTAGTCCCAGCTACTTGGGAGGCTGAGGCAGCAGGATTGCTTGAGCCCAGGAGTTTGAGGTTGCTGTGAGCTAGGCTGACACCACGGCACTCACTCTAGCCTGGACAACAGAGCGAGACGCTGTCTCAAAAAAAAAAAAAAATCACATATTGAAAAGTTATAAATCAAACTAACAAACTATAAAGTTAAATATATTCCATGACAAAGTCTATTCCTTACCAGATGTACTTCCATGTATCCGGGTTCAAATGGAGAATTCTCAGATTCCTTGCAGCTCCATACTAGAGTGTGGCTGCTTAGAAGGGGTCCACCTCTGATCTGTCCCTCTTCTCTTCCCACTCCTGACTCCCTTTTGGCTCCTTTGCTTTCAGTGAGGACCCTTGCATGTACATACGTGGGCATCTTATCCCACATGTCTGAGCTGTATCCATATCCAACTCAGAAATACCCAAACCTTTAGCTAGCCGTTAAGTTGAGGGGGTACCACCATTGGTGGGGAAGATGCCTCTGTATGCCCTGGAAGTGACTTGGAGCTGATTATTCCAGGGAAGCACATCCATTTCGCCCTGAGAAGTCCTTGTTTGATGGGAAGGGGCATGGCTAGAGCAGGACCAGAGCCCAAAGTCCTTCTAAAGTGTGAAGCCTGGTTAGGTTCTTGTAAGTTAATTTCATGTAATTTACATTTGCAAATGATATATCTCTATAGATTAACCTGACTTGTTAAAGAAAGGCTGACAAGCAAAGGCAAAAGTTACTGATGTTTCAAAAGCTCACACTTGTTCTCCTAGTTGAAATTATATTCCTTGCATGTGCTATTTAGAAATTTTTAGACAGTTGTGATATTAGGACGAGCTTATTTCCATGCCTCTTTTATTCTTTTATCTGGCCCCTGATGGAGTAGTAATATTGTCTAAGAGAAGGGAAAAAAACTAAATAATTCACCTCTAGATAATTAAGAACAGATTGTAAAAGCTACTATCAAGGCCCAATTGCAAGTGATCTCTCTAGTTTTGGACACTAGAATATTCCTATATTCTTGTCCTATACACAAGATAGTCCTATACACAAGATACTCTAGTCCTATACACAAGATACTCCTATCTTAGATAGTCCTATACACAAGATACTCTAGTTTTGGACACTAAAATAGTCCTATATTCTTGTTTTGCAGATTTTTAGGTCCATTTCAGTTTTCAGAATCGTTATGGGAAGCAATCTAAGAGGGTGATAGTAGAGGCAATAAATAAATTACATGCAAATAAACCCCACAAGCACCAGTGGTCTAGATTTCTGAGTGTACGTAGTTCATGTCCATGTAAAATATGAACTTATATGAACTAGAAAAATGCCTACAGTTAGATGAAGAAGTAGGATGTCAGAACCAGGGCCTGCATGTTACCTGTTTAAGCTGTGAAGATAGACAGGAATTGATAAAAGATGTGGCTTCTGGTCTGACAATAGGAAATAGAAAGGTTTCCTTATTTGTAAAATGAGAGGATGGATTAGATATTGTCTAGATTTATTCACAACTTCAAAATTCTAAGTTTTTGGAGAGACAAAAATAGAGATTTGATTAAATTATTTAAATTTACACTTATTCTAAAAATATTATGGTTGTAAATTTATACAATGTCATTTTGCCATGCCAAAATATCTAAGGCTAAGAACAATGAATTGATCATCAGGTTTGAAATAATACTTTGTTTTGGAGGAACTTGACTTAGCTTCATTATAATTTCTATTGATAGAAATTTTCGTTTTATGACAAATCTAAAATACATGGGATTATGTGGATCTGCTAGTCTCCTGGGATTCTCAACAAAACCAGAATACAGAGTTGGAATGGAACCATGTGACTTTCAAGCAAACCAAGATAAAATGGTATTATTGAGATACCTTTTTATCCTATTTTGGGGACAGGGTAAAGAGGAGAAATGGATCAGATGGGAAAACCTGGCTTTTTATAAAAAAGCACAATTTCTGTTCTGAATTATGTTGGTCCAAGAAGCTCTGTAACTTTTTTATGTGTCATGGGAGGCACCCTTTGTACAGCTGTGGAATTTATTTCTGGTCCAAAGGGAGCTATTCCATCAATGAAGGATGCTCTGACCATCATGGCATACTTGCGTTGTCCTCCTTCTTCCAGTCCCCTAAATACATAGATTACCTCTAGATCCCTTTATTCTTCCTTTAGGTGTGTTCATTATCTGCTTTTTGTATTCTTTCTGATGGGTAGAACAAGACTTCTGACATCCAAATAAAGAGCTGAATTCTTTGGCCTTAAAAAATATTAATAGTTAAGAGAGATTACTCAAACTTTTAATATTGAGCAGTTCTCAAGTTTAGTATCTTTAAAATAGGAGATTCAGCAATAGACACAGGTTTCTAAATGAATCAAGGAATTGCTGAGTAGTGATGCAATAGCTGTAGATTCGTGTGTTGTCTGAAGTTCCACTCAGCCCTGCTATCCTTAGTTTCTTGGGATAGGAAGGTGACAATACCATCATCCTATCATCTGAAATCATGAGCTGCCAATGGGTGATTGTAGCTGCTTATAACAGAGACATTTCTTTCATTGCATATGTTTTGACACGTGAGACTGGGTTAGGGTGACCTCCAAACAGCCCTCTTTTCGTTCCAGAGAGGTCCGAGGATCATATTGCCTTATAAATTGCAGAAGACAGCGATTGATGATGATGTAACATATTTCAGTTGTTCAAGCTCTATTTACTAGCTATCTCCTCCTCATTTCTCTGAAAAGCTCTTCCTGAGGTCAGCTGCAGTCATTTTTTGTGGCTAACACAGTAGCTGTTCCTCAGGGACTAGGGTGGGGTTAGGTTTGGCAGAATGTGCAGGCTACAGCTGTCAACCCAGAGCAAGATTGGACATTGGACAGAAAACTGTTCTAAAAGATCTCTAATGGTTTGTATTTGGAAACTATAAAAAATGCTGAGCAACTAAAATCCCCTCCCCCTTTTTTGGTTTGGTGATTTTGGAATGGTAATTCTAACTTTAACTAAAATTTCATAGTAATCACGTTCAGTCTATTGAGTGTTAAATCTGATCTATACTGAGTATCTCTATTAGAAAAATTTGAGTGGTAACTTTCCAGACCCTTTTATCATCAACTTCTGTAAGAAAAATTAATATTTTTATTTCTCTTTCATTCTCTGAAAAGGAGCACATAATGTAAACTTTTAGATGAATAGAAGGATAAGAGTACATGTTTGTTGATGAGACATTTTGAAAATATTCCATTTTCTCATGGAACCTGACTACTGAAGGCCTGCTTTTCCTTAGGTTTTTTCTTTTTTTTTTTTTTTTAAAACAAGGTCTTGCTCTTTTGCCCAGGCTAGGGTGCAGTGGCGTTATCATAGCTCACTGCAACCTTAAACTCCTTGGCTCAAGTGATCCTCCTGCCTCAGCCTCCTGAGTAGCTGGGACTACAGGCATGCACCACCATGCCCGGCTAATTTTTGTATTTTATTTTTTGTAGAGATAGGATCTTGCTATGTTGTTCAGGGTGGTCTTAAACTCTTGGTCTCAAGTGATTCTCCTGCCTCAGCCTCCCAAAGTGCTAGGATTACAGATGTGAGCTACCACACCCAGCCCCTCAGCTATCTTTTCATTTAAGTATTTTGCAAAGTAATTTGGCTTACCAAGAAGACTCTGGCACCCATTGAAGTTGAGACATCAACACTTGGGGAGCTCACTGGGGAGCCACACTGCTTAAAGTGTGTGATTGAGGATGAAAGTGTCTGCACTTTGTGTTCATGGTCTGGAATTTACAGTGCTTCTAAGTCAGTAGGAAAGGGGGAGTGTAAGATTGCTTTATGAATCTCATGTCACGTCTCTTCTTTGCCTTCTTCTTAGGTTTCCATAAAAACAAGCACAGTTTTTTCTCTCTGCAACTTTCGGACGGGGGTTGGGGGCGTGATATGATTTTGCTGGCTTCCTTCAGGAGAACCCAAATCCTAGAGCCTGCTCCTGTCTCAGTTGGTTTTCCTTGGGGGGCTGGGGTAGGGGATTATATGTTGTTTTTCTTCTGTTCTCTTGCATACCTTCTATTTTTTGCTTTTCCTTGATACTTAAAAAAAAATTCTTTCAGTGTAAAATAGTTTCAGCATGCTTTATTTTACTTAAAACAAAAAAGGATAACCTAAGAATAACTTACTCCTTTCTCATTTTAGTTATGAAAGAATGCAATCTCAGTTTTTTGCTTTATGTATTTTTATTTGTTTGTTTTGATCTGTCTGTAGTAGATCATTTGCTTATTTGGTGATATTTTTGGATTCTGCTAACCTCTTAATTGTTCATTATCATTTCTGTTAGTTCTAAAGAAATTGAATTCCCTTTAGGTGTGTTTGTGGCTATGTACTAGAGTTCCTGTTAAGTCAGTGCACATATTGTAGAGTCTAAAATTTTCAAGCCAAGGTAGTAATATTTGGTTCCAGGCCTTGGTAAACTAACTATCATTTTATTTCTCTCTCCAACCTAGGATGGTGATCGAGACATTTTTATTGATGGGGTTGTTGCTCGTAATAGAGCCTTAAATGGGGATCTGGTGGTCGTGAAACTACTTCCCGAGGAGCAGTGGAAGGTAAGTTAAATTTTCTTTTTTTAACTATAGATTTCTTAGGGCCTTTTATGTTCCATGGTGTACCAATGAGGCATCATAACCTGGAGGAGTCACAGACCCCTCAGGCTCTGCAGTTAAGTTGAGTGTTGCATGCTTGGGGCTTGGAAACATCTGCTGGGCAGACATCTAATAATTTGAGTTATTTTCCTTGCTCCCTTCTCAAGTGATCTGTCCTGTCACATGCTTTGCTTTGGTTTCTAGTATTCTTTTGGATAGAATACCAAGGGCCCATTCAAACTTGACACATATATTATTTTTCCACATTCTGTTGTGGGAGAACTGAAACGATGAAGCCATGGGCACAGTGGTAGTCCTCACACATTTCTTCTGCCTCTACTGGAAAACGCAAGCAATACATATGGAGTTCTGTTGGACCTAGTTTGGTGATCGAGTGTCCCTTGGAAAATAAAAATTATCTACATTTTTATAAATCAGGGATTTAGGGGCAGAAAAAAATTTTTTAATAGGAAAATATCTGGGGTTTTGGTCTCCATCTATGTCTGTCAATTGAAAAGGGAAATTAGTTTTACTTTTGACTGTTTTTTAATTAACAGTAAGGGTCAGATGGTGTTTTAGTTAACAGTAAGGGTCAATTTGTGGTAACAGTTTCTTTGAATTGTCACGTAGAATTGGTGACTTGTTCCGTGTTTCCCCGAAAATAAGACCTACCCATAAAATAAGCCCTAGCAGGATTTCTAAGCATTTGTGCAATATAAGCCCTACCCCGAATATAAGACCTAGTGATGGGCGTGGCTATGCAGCGTATCTGCACAACCCATGCATTTCGTCATGAAGTAGTAAAGAAGACGAGCAGCCCTTCTCATCTGCCCCATGAGAGCTCTATTGCTCAACATGAGAGATTGGGGCCAATGGTTCTAAAGCAAATAGAGTCACAAGAAATTCAGGATGGAATTCGGGGTATGTAGAGTTATGATGATGTTCCAGAAGACGACGACTTAACTATATTTGAATAAATGTAGGTTGTTGTTCTGTACTTAAAAAAAATAACACATCCCCTGAAAATAAGCCCTAGGGTGTCTTCTTGAGGAAAAATAAATATAAGACCCTGTCTTATTTTTTGGGAAACACGGTATACCTAAGTCTGAATTTGTCTTCATAACATTTGTTTTATTTGGTTCAATTCATTGGTACTCTAGAATGTGGTGTCTTCTTCAATGAGAGGCATCAAAATGTAGCATGGCCTTTAGGTTAGGTTGTTTGGCTTTGAATCTCATCTCTGCCCTTCATCTACATAGCTTTGGGCAAATTATACAACTTCTTTGCCTCAAATGCCTCATCTGTAAAATGTATAGTACCTAATTCATAGATTTGTCATGAGGATTAAACGAAAATACATGTAAAAATCTTAGAATAGTGTCTAAAAGTCTTAGACTGGCAGGAGCTCAAGAAATGTTAGTTCTTATCATTAGCTTTTCCAGAAAATATGTGATATGAGGAGTACCACCTTATCTCAGAGCTTTGTTCAGGCACAAATTAAAAAAAATTTTTTTTATGTGATAGGGCTAGAGTAATTGAATTATAGTTATGTGCCAGGTACTGATAGGGTGTAGGGAATTTTGTAATGATCAGGATTGACATAGTTCTTGCTCTTATGGAATTTACAGTCTATTGGGGAGTACAGGTAGAAAGAGACAGATACTAATCATATATAAATTTAAGTATAATTTTAATTAGTACTGTGAAGCTAAGTGCAGGGTTGTGTTTTTTTTTTTATGAGTGAATTTTCCTAGTCCAGATCCTCCTCCCTGGGAAGAGAGTGGTTAGCAAGTTGGGTGGGTCTAGAACAGAGCAGAGTAGGTATGAGGTGTTGACTGAAGAGTAGGCATGAAGAGTGTACAGTAGCACACCAGTTGAGCTCTGCAGAAGTGGACAAGGTTGCTTAAAAGAGCAAAGCCAAGTTGCCTGAACTCCTTTCTATCCTTAGCCCCAGGCTGGAGATGGCTAAAATAAACAAATATATGAATAAATAAATGTGTTGCATTATTTTCCTTGTTCCTTACCTCTTTGTTGAAAAGATGAGCAAGCCCAGCATTTCCTGATATTGTCAGAAGTTTTCTTGCTTTGGGCAACAAGCCCAAGAAGATGGGATAGGTTGTTGACCAAAGCTTGAGGGCAGGTTGGGGGTGAAGGTGTTTGTTGTTGCTGAGGTCTAAGAGGACAAGTTTGGGGCTTGGTTGTTCTTGCTTCTGCCTTGGTCCCTTTGCTTGTTGGGCAAAATCTGTACCTCCTTTAAGATTCAATGCAACAAAGATGTGTTTTTCTATAGAGGTCTAGTTTTATAAAATCCTAGGTCACTGGAGCTAGTTAAGCAGGTAAGAATTTATAGAAATAGGTAGCATTTCCACAGTCAATACATTCAGGCTTCTTAGAAACAGCTTGTTTTTCTGTTTTACAGTTAATATCTAAAGGTAGAAGTTAAAGGCCAGACAGATAAAGGTCTTAAGCCAGGGAGTGATATGATTGTATTTAGCCAAAAATCACTCTAGCTGCTATTCAGAGAACTGCCTGTGGTGGGGACAGTTGTACATTGGGATGGCCAGCCTCTATTAGGGTGCTTAGACTGGGTCATGACAGTAAAGATGGAGAGAAGTTGGGACATATTTTGAAAGCAGAGCTGATAGGAATTGAAGATGGATTTTAAGAACAGGATGAGTGAAAGAGGGAAATCAAGGAGAAACCAAAGATTTTGGTTTACCAAAATGGGTATGATCTCATTAATTAAAGTGGAGAACAGTGGGGAAGAGCATGTTTTGGTGTAAAAATTATTAGTTCTGCTTGGCCGTGCTGAGTTTTAATTTCTTTTTAGACATGTTAATAGAGATACAGAGAAAATATAGAGGCTCAGATGGTTTCACTGGCTGGTGAATTCCACTAAACATTTAATGAAGAAATAATCCTGGTTTTATACAAATGCTTTTGGAAAATGCAAGAGGAAGAAACCTTTTCCAACTCATTCTGTAAGGCCAGCATTGCTGTAATACCAAAATGAGGGAATGACATTATAAGAAAAGAAAGCCACAGACCAAGAGTCGTCACAAACAGATGAAAAAATCTTCAACAAAATATTAGCAAATAGAATCCAGCAACATATAAAAAGGATAATACAACATGAGCAAGTGGGGTTTGTTCCAGGAATGCAAGGTTAGTTTTAATATTTGGAAAGAAATCAGTGTAAGTCACCATTTAACAAACTAAACTTAATGCCATATTTCAATCAGACACCCTCATTTCAATAGATGCAGAATATGCATGTGACAAAATTCTACAACCACTTGTGATAAAAAAACTCACAGCAAACTAGGAATAGAAGGTCAGTTCTGACAAGAAACATCTAGGAGATACTGATAACCACATCATTCTTAATGGTGAAAGACTGAATGCTTTTCCTGTAATATTGGAAATGAAGTAAGGATGTTCCTTCTCAT
The DNA here is from genome assembly GCF_040939455.1 of Microcebus murinus. Taxonomy (NCBI): domain Eukaryota; kingdom Metazoa; phylum Chordata; class Mammalia; order Primates; family Cheirogaleidae; genus Microcebus; species Microcebus murinus. The sequence continues at coordinate 100,154,583 of NC_134111.1, forward strand.
CCCTTTTATTCAACATTGTATTGGAGATTCTAGCCAGTATAAAAGGCAATAGAAAAAAAAGCATCCAGATTGGAAAGAAGGAAGTAAAACTCTTTATTCCCAGAGTATATGATTTTCTACATTCAAACTCCTAAGAAATCTACAAAAACAAGCTGCTATAACTAATAAAGGAGTTGCAGGACAGAGGCTGATATATTAATATAAAAATCAATTGTTCTTCTATCAGCGTGGGGAGCCTGCAGCCTCAAGGCCACACATGGCCCTCCAGATCCTCAACTCCATTCCCTCGACCGAATCCAAACTTCACAGAACATTTATTCTGTAAAATTTGGATTTAGTCAAAAGCTGCACTCAAGGATCCAGAAGGCCACATGTACTATATACATACTAGAAATGACAAATTGGAAATTTAAAATATTCCTGAAGTACCATTTATAATAAGATCAAAAATATATAAACTACTTAGGGATAAACTTGACAAAAAGTGTGTAAGACATGTACACTAAAACTATAAACTGTTACTGAGAGAAATTAAATAACAACTTAATAAATGGTGAGACATATGTTCATGAATCAAAAGACTAAATATTGTTAAAATTCCAGTTCTATTCATATTGCTCTGTAGATTCAGTGCAATCCCAAGCAAAATTCTGACAGTCTTTATAGAAATTAACAAGCTGATCTTAAGATTTATATGGAAGTGGTAAAGACCTAAAATAGCCACAACAAAGGATAACAACATTGGAGGACATACACTGCCTGACTTCGAGACTTCTCATAATCAAAACAGCGTGGTATTAGCATTAAGATGGACGTACACACACACACACACACACACACACACACACACACACAGATGGACATACAGATCAATGGAACAGAATAGAGAATCTAGAAATGGACCCGTACATATAATTGATTTTCTACAAAGTTGCCAAGGTAATTCAATGGGAAGAGGGTATCTTTTCAACAAATGTGCTGTTACAGTTGTGTAGCCATGTGAAAATACAGGGACATTGATTCTTAGCTTGTACTACATATGGAAAATAACTTGAAATAATTATAGATCTAAATATGTAAAAAGTATAAACTTCATAGAGGAAAATATAGGGGAAAATGTTAGTGACCTTAGATTTCACAAATATCTCAAGTATAACAAAAAAAAGTAAACATAAAAGAAAAAACATCAATACGTTTGACTTTATCAAAATCATACTTTTGCTCTTTAGTATAGACACTGTTACAAAAATGAAAGGGCAAAGCACAGACTAGGTGAAAATATTTGCAAACATTTATCTGATCAAGAACTTTTATCTAGTATATAAAGAAATCTTGGTTGGGTGTGGTGACTCATGCCTGTAATCCTAGCACTCTGTGAGGCTGGGGCCGGTGGATCACGCAAGGTCAGGAATTCGAAACCAGCCTGAGCAAGAGTGAGATCCCGTCTCTACTAAAAATAGAAACAAATTAATTGGGAAACTAAAAATATATAGAAAAAAATAGCCAGGCATGGTGGCACATGCCTGTAGTCCCAGTTACTCGGGAGGCTGAGGCAGAAGGATTGCTTGAGCCCAGGAGTTTGAGGTTGCTGTGAGCTAGGCTGACACCATAGCACTCTAGCCCGGGCAACAGAGTGAGACTCTGTCTCAAAAAAAAAAAAAAAAAGAAATCTTATAACTCAATAATAAGCAACTCAATTAAACATTTGAACAGATACTTTACTAAAGAAGATATATGGATGATGATTAAGCATGTGAAATTAGTCATTAAAGAAATACAAATTAAAAGGCAAAGATACTACTACAGATCCACTAAAATAGTTACAGTTAAAAAAAAAAAAATGACCATAACACTGGTTGACAAGGATATGGAGCAATTGGAACTCTCACACACTGCTGGTGGGAATATAAAATAGTATAGTCACTTTGAGAAACAGTTTGGCAGTTTCTTAAAAAGTTAAGCCTAACTCTGGGAGGCCGAGGCGGACGGATTGCTCGTGGTCAGGAGTTCAAAACCAGCCTGAGCAAGAGCGAGACCCCATCTCTACTATAAATAAAAAAAATAAATTAATTGGCCAATTAATATATATAGAAAAAATTAGCCGGGCATAGTGGTGCATCCCTGTAGTCCCAGCTACTCGGGAGGCTGAGGCAGCAGGGTTGCTTGAGCCCAGGAGTTTGAGGTTGCTGTGAACTAGGCTGATGCCACAGCACTCACTCTAGCCTGGGCAACAAAGCAAGACTCTGTCTCAAAAAAAAAAAAAAAAGTTAAGCATAACCTAACATGTGATACAGCCATTCCATTCTTAGATATTTACCTTAGTGAAATGAAAGCATTTGTCTACATAAAGACTTGTACATGAATGTTCATAGCAACTTTATTTATAATAACCCTAAAGTGGAAACATTCTAAATGTTCGAGAGCATGTGAATGGATAAACCAATTTTGGTATATCCATAAAATGGATTACAGTTTAGCAGTAAAAAAAAAAAAAAAGAAAGAAAAAATGAACTATGTCAACAACATGGGTGAATATCAAAATAATTATGGTGGGTGAAATAAACCAGGCAAAAAGAATACCCTCTGTATGATTCCATTTATATGAAATTCTGGAAAATGCACACGATTAATAATTTATAGTGACAAAAGACAGAACAGTGGCTCTCTGAGATGGGAATAGGAGAGATGGATTACCAAGGGTCCCCAAGGAAACTTTTGAGAGTGGTGGACATGCTTGTTATCTTAATGGGATTGTTTCATAATTGTATGTGTGTCAGGACTCATCTATTTGTAGACTTTAAATATATGTACTTTATTATATGTCAGTTATACCTTAATAAAGTTGTGAAAAATACTGAAAAACAAAAGAAGATGTTTGCACAAATGAATCTGGAGTTCCAAGGAGAGACTGAACCTAGAGATGTCAATTTGGAAGTCATCAGCATATGTGGTGTTTAAAGCCACATTAGTGGTTGATATCACCTAGAGACACCTAGCTAGAGAAGAAGCCAAAATGTAGGCATCATATAAGGAGAGTGCATGCTGTATGGGGGCACAAACCATCATGGCCAGATTTCAGCTGTGCTTGGCTTGGAGAAGAGGCTGATGCAATCTGAGGGTGTTGGAGGCTGAGGTCCAGTGAAATGGGCATCAAACAAACTCAGGCTTTCATAGTCCATGTGACCTGCTTGAATCTAGAGAGCATTTTTTGATCTCTCTTTATGGAAAGAATCAGTATGCCTTCAGCCTTATGCAAGAATGAGGAAGATGTTTGGTGACATCTGTCCTCAGGAATAAGAATAGGAGCTGGAGAGATCCGAATCAAGATGGCGGACAAGAAACACCACCAGACAGCGTGTCTCTGCAGAAAAGACAGATTCTAGCAGAAATTAGAAGAAAGAAGCAAGAAGATGAGCCTACATTAGATGAGGGTTGGAAGGAGTGGTACCTAAGACCATGGGAGACTCCACAGGAGGAGGTTGCAGAGGAGAACTGGAAGCAGAGACCTCCGGAACAGACTGGAGACCAGCAGGAAGGGTAGGTTGATCGGTCAACTTTCCCCTCCCCTGCATTTGGGACTGCTGGTGGGCGCCCCAGCGGGTGGAAAGACCTGCGGACACCAGCCCAGAGATGGCCACCGCCAGTGAGCGGTAAGCCTATAGCAGACGCAGCACCAGGCTCCCAACTTCTGCAGAGCACTTCCCTGTGCACAGACCCGAGCCGCGTGGCAGGTGCCATATTGCCTCCTTCTCCCCTCCGCCAACCCTACCTGCAGCTGCCCAAAGAGACAATATAGCCACCAGCTGGAGGCACCTCCAGGGAATGGGACCTTCCCTTTTGGGGCCCTACAGCTGACTGAGGGGAACTCAGATGGTGAGCTCCCCACCCGCCAGCCCTCCCAGGAGCTGCTGGCCCAGTGATCCCAGGAGAACGGGGAAAACCCTGAGACTGGGAGACATAGACCCAGCTTGGGCTCCCCATGGGTGAATTGGGACCGGCATTCCTCTCTCTGGTGGGCATATAGTTTGAACTCTGGGACCCAGAGGTCAGACCTACAGAACAGATCCCGTGCACCCAGGTCTCACATTGCCCAGGACACAGAAGGGATATATGCGAACAGCCTACTGAGGTGTGTGTGCCTTTAGAGGTAGATCAGCGTCCTAAAGGGCAACGCTCCTCCCAAAGGGAGGCCGTGCGCCCAGCCCAGGTGGTGTTCCTGCACAGGGAACCTCCTGGCCGGCATCATAGCCAGAAGAGGCCCCGTGGCGTGAGGTCTGGCCTGCTGGCAGAGACCCAGGAGTAGCCGTGGAGTTGAGGAGGGTGGAAAGAAGCGAGGCCCACTCCAGACTGCAGGTCTCAGACAGCCCCACCCCCACATGCAGACTCTCTGACTGAGCTGGGCCATCCCAGCCCCTCCTTGGCAGCTTTTCCTGGAAACAGAAAACAGAACTTTGAATCCTTCTAATGGCATTGGTGGTGCCTGAGGGCAGGCTTACCCAACCCAGCTCCACCCAGACTCACTACTAGACCAGCCCTCACTGAGAGGGAGAAAAGGACACACCTGGAAGTCCCAGGGTACAATCGACCACCTGAGGCACTAGAGTGCCTCTCCAGAGGAACAAGAGCTGGTCACAGGTCACAAAAACAACAGCATAGCCTGTTCCTCCAAGCAAGCGCCGCCTACTGACAAGGAGGACACCCTGCACACCCTCTTCACGGCAGCTACTGACTCATTATACAGGGAGTGGTTGAACCTCACCTACAGACACCACCTACCAGCTCAGAAACTAAACAAAGCGTGTGAATACCCAAACGAAAACCTAAAGGAAAGAAGCAACAACTGATCGACATGGGAAGAAATCAGCGAAGGAACTCCAGAAATATGAAGAACCAAACGGAAACCACACCCCCAAAGAGGAGCACCAGCCCCTTAGAAACAGACACCAACCAAAATCGGGCAACCAGAATGACAGAAGAGGAATTCCGAATGTGGATCATAAGAAAATTCAACTACCTGTAAGAACAACTCAATAACTAACACAAAGAAACCACAAAAAGCCTCCAGGACCTAGAACAAAAGTTCACTAAAGAAATCGATACAATGAAGAAAAGTTTAACCGAACTCCTGGAAATGAAGAATCAATTCAAGGAACTACAAAATTCAGTGGAAAGCTTCAAGAACAAGGTAGATCAAACAGAAGAAAGAATCTCAGAGATTGAAGATAACACCCTCCAATTAAATAAATCAGTCACAGAGATAGAGCAGAGAAACAAGAGAAAAGAGCAAAGCCTATAGGAGATGTGGGATTATGTGAAGAAACCTAATGTGAGGGTCATAGGATTACCAGAAGGGGAAGAAGATGACACTCAAGGGTTGGACAAGCTATTTGAAGGTATAATAGAGGAAAATTTCCCAGGCCTTGCTAAAAATCTCGATATACAAGTTTAAGAAGCTCAGAGGACCCCTGGGAGATTCAATGCAAACAGGAAGACGTCACGACATGCAGTCATCAGACTGACCAAAATATCAACTAAAGAGGTCCTTCTAAGACCTGTAAGACAAAAGAAGCAAGTAATGTACAAGGGAAAACCAATTTGAATAACACCAGACTTCTCTACTGAAACTTTACAAGCAAGGAGAGACTGGGCCCTAATTCTCACTCTTCTGAAACAGAACAATGCCCAGCCTAGAATCTTATTCCCTGCAAAACTAAGTTTTGTATATGAAGGAGAAATCAAGACATTCTCAGATAAGCAAAGACTGAGGGAATTCACCAAGACAAGTCCAGCCCTTCAAGAAGTACTCAAAACAGTGTTACCCATGGATCAGCACAATAAACAGGAATGTAAATCTACTCAAAGCTAAAGATCAAAGCCCAGATACTACAATGGCTCAAGAGAGAAAACAAAGCAACAAAGTTCAACCCAACATAATGAACAGAAATCTTCTCCACCTATCAGTTATCTCAATAAATGTGAATGGCTTGAACTCTCCACTCAAGAGACATAGGCTGGCCGAATGGATAAAGAAACACAAGCCAAGTATCTGCTGCCTTTAAGAAACATATCTAACTTGCAAGGACATTGGCCTAGGCAAAGAATTTATGAAGAAGACCCCAGAGGCAATCACAACAGCAACAAAAATAAACAAATGGGACCTAATGTAATTAAAAAGCTTCTTTACAGCCAAAGACACTGTCAAGAGAGCAAACTGACAACCCACAGAATGGGAGAAAATTTTTGCAAGCTACACATCTGATAAGGGGCTGATAACTAGAATCTATTTAGAACTCAGGAAAATCAGCAAGAAAAAATAAAACAACATTATCAAAAAATGGGAAAAGGACATGCATAGAAACTTCTCAAAAGAAGACAGAATAATGGCCAAAAAACATATGAAAAAATGTTCAACATCTCTAATCATCAGGGAAATGCAAATCAAAACCACAATGAGATATCACTTAACTCCAGCGAGAATGGCCTTTATCAAAAAGTCCCCAAACAACAAATGCTGGCATGGATGCAGAGAGAGAGGAACACTCCTACACTGCTGGTGGGACTACAAACCAGTTCAACCTCTGTGGAAAGCAATATGGAGATACCTCAAAGCGATACAAGTAGATCTACCATTTGATCCAGCAATTCTACTACTGGGCATCTACCCAAAAGATCAAAAGTCACTCTATGAAAAAGACACCTGCACCTGAATGTTTATAGCAGCACAATTCACAATTGCAAAGCTATGGAAACAACCCAAGTGCCCATCAATTCATGAGTGGATTAATAAAATGTGGTATATGTATACCAATGGAGTACTATTCAGCTTTAAGAAACAATGGTGATAAAGCACCTCTTGTATATTCCTGGATACAGTTGGAACCCATTCTACTAAGTGAAGTCTCTCAAGAATGGAAAAACAAGCACGATATGTACTTACCAGCAAATTGGTATTAACGGATCAACACCTAAGTGGACATATAGGAGTAACATTTATTGGGTGTCGGGAGGGTGGGAGGGGGGAGGAAGGGACGGGTATATACAACCACAACGAGTAAGAAGTGCAACGTTTGGGGGATGGACATGCTTGAAGCTCTTACTCAAGGGGGGAGGGGGACATGGGCAATATAAGTAACCTTAACACTTGTACCCCCATAATACGCTAAAATAAAATAAAATAATAAAATAAAATAAATGAAATTAAATAAAAGAATAGGAGCTAAGTCCACAGAGGCCAGAGTCAGGAACTTGATCAAAGAGCCTATCTGCCATAATCTGTAATGCTCCCCAAATATTATTTCTGATTCCCTCAAAGTATAAAAAGTTATTTCCCAGTCACTAGCAAACCTCTTAAAATACAAAAGATCTCTGTGTTTATACTCTGGGGTGGGCCAGTCTACATGCCTTGAATGGCCAGTCTTGTGGAGAGAAGTACTCTAGGGGCTAGAGTGGGCTGTGGCATGTTTCAAGTCAAAAGGAAAATAGTATCAGACCCTTAATCTTGCATGTTGTCTGGGGACTCAAAAATGATTTTAGAGCTTAGTCACAGAAAAGCCTCTGATGGTTTCCTTACCTAATGCCTAAGACTTGTAAGCTAGTGCGGGTCAGAGGAGTTTTGGAGTCCTTTTAGCTTAGGAAGCTGGCACCACCCTGGCAGGTGGGCCAGGTACCTTACCAGGAAGCACAGCAATCACTGTCCTGTGTGGGAATGGGCAGACCTGGGGTTCCTAGTTGGGTGGACAAAGGGAAATAGAGGGGCTCCACAGGCCATTTAGCATTCAGGAGTTTGGAGAGGAGTTGGTATTCAGGAGGTAGATTTGCCTGAAACCTGAGAAATCCTGAAAGCAGTTGTTTCCCGTCTTTGAGAAGATGGGCATGAGGATGGATACCTTATCAGAACTGGGCCAATCCTAGACTGTGCTTGTCTTGAACCTGCGAATGATCCACCTGGGAATTTTGTTAAAATGTAAATTCTCATCCATTAGATCTGAGGTGGTGCCTGAAATTGTGCATTTCTAACAAGTTCCCAGGCAGTGTTGATCTTGCTGGTTTGGGAACCACACTGAGTAACAAGGCTCTACTGTGTGAATCAGGAGGGAAAGAGAAAGAAGCAGCTTGGAAGCCTGACACTTAATGCTGTGGCCCCTGGGTGCTCGTGAGATCTGGTTGGCAGGAAGATATAATACTGTAGTGAGAAATACGAACATTAACAGTTGTGGCTGGGCCACAGAGTCCCCTTAAGAGATTAGATCCTGAGCCCTTTATTTGTTGATAACATTCTATAATGAGCAGAGATTGGCATGGAGACAGAGAAAGACCTGGACTGCCAAGGAGACCCCTACCCTTTGAATTGCTGGTATGGAGGTGGTATAGGGGAAATGACTACAGAGGGGTTCCCAGCTGCCTTGGTGTGGGCATGGGCCTGTTTTAGCTTTCAGAAGATTTGAAATGTAGAGGATGGCCCTGGGTTCCTTATTCATTCGGTTTCTGTGGAGCTCATGAGAGTCTTTAGGGTGGCTTCCTGACAATTGCTTTTTATATTAAAATCAGCCCCATTAGGTATGTATTTTAGGCCTCATTAGGTAGAATATTTCACAGCTTCCCATTCTGAAGGGGGGCTGTTCTGTGGGCTTTAGCCCACCTGTGACGGTGGTTGGTGACAGGATCAAACTAGAAGAAGAGAATATCCAGACTGTCATCAAGAATCGCTGACATGTAGAATATAAACATCTCAAAGAATACTGGCCAATTGTCTTACAGGTTTGTTAATACAAAAGCATATTGTTATCAAAGGAATCTGTACTCAATGGTGTGAGCAAATGTGAATTAATTGGATTGTTCATCTTTGCTGCTTTCTGCTTGTTGTGCTCCCCCCCCCCCATTGGGTATGTAAACTACAGGGCCTTTGGGGTTTTAGAAAAAAACAACAGTTCTTTTAGTTATAGTAGTAAACAGTCAATTTATTTCACAGCATGATTTTTGGCAAAATAGATAGCTATAAAAGTATCAAGCTGAGAGGCAATACTAAAAAATAATTTGCTCTTATATAACAATTTTAATTTCAGAATTTTTCCTCATTTTTGGTATATATTTTTATTTTTTATTACAGATATCTAATGAAGGATACTTGAGGGGCAAATGGTAGTTTCTTCACTTTGCCAATTGGGAAATTAAGGTACCAGGAGAATAAGTGACTGGTCTGGGGACTCGAGAGTTTTTGTGAGAACCAGGGGTAAAATCTAGATCTCTTAACTTTTAGCTTAATGCTCTTTTCCTCAGGTTTTCAAAGGACAAACTATGTCCCCACATGGTTAGGAAACATCCTGATGATTCTGGAGCAGTGTGGAGTATCCAGTGGCTTCTCATCTTCCACCCATCCACATGTGCTAGATCCTGTAGATACAAACTCCAGTAGGTCAAGGCTTTGCCCTTAAGGAGCTCTTAGGCTGGTTGGGAAGGGGGTGGAAACAATTATGATATGGTTTGCGGGATGGAAACAGAAATACCAGATTGTTAGGGGAGCACCAAAGTCTATCTGAGAGAAATGGGGCAGGTTTCTGGAGGTTACATGTGAGCTAAGGTTTGAAGAATGGAAATAGAGGAGAGAGGTTTTGTTTTGTTTGTTTTGTTTCAGGGTGAGAATAATTTGGGCTGAAAATGATTTGGCAAGAGAGGATTATGAAAATTTTAGGTTTCAGTAAGGAACATATTGATCATGACTTTCTCTTTCTGCCACAGCATTGGCTGAGTGCTATAGCCCCTTTACTCTCCTAGACACTGGGAAAGCAGGGACTCCAAGCTGTTCTCAAGATCCTGCCCTCAAGAGAGAACAAAAGGGAATCTGTGGACCCCCTTTGCAAAGGCTCATGGAATGCTACTCTCTGCTTAATAAACTTTTTTGTTTGCCATTTATTTGATCTACCATTTTCTTTCTTTTTCCTTTTCTCTCTTTTTTCTCATCCCGTTCATCTCCCATAACCGTTACCCATCCTTGTCCTTCATCTTTTGGTTAACCATAATAAGTTTATCCTATTTTCCTTCTCTTAATATGAGTACATCACAAATAAACATATATAAACCCTGTGGGTACTGAAAATGATTGCTAACTTTTTGGTGCTTATTGTGTACCAGGTACTATATTTAGTGCCCCACAGCATTCTTTAGTATGCTGTTATCTCTATCCCAGTTTTGTGAATGAGAAAACTAGGGTGTAACTTAAACATCTTATTTAACGAACATATAACTAAGGAGTGGCAGAGCTGGGATTCAAACTTATATTTCCTGATTTCATGATCATATCAATATTTGTTATTCCAGAGATATCAAGGAGCGAGTTAGTTGATCTGTAGATGGATATTAACAGGTGTCATAAATATTAGCATAAATTTAGAAAATAGCAATATATGCTTTAACATATATTGCCATCATGGGTAAAGAAGATGACTCTTATCAATTGAAGTGACCAAAGGCCTAGTGTTAGTCTCAGAAAATAAATACTTTAGAAAAAAATAATCAGAATTCTAGTGGTTGTATTTTAGGACTAGGGAAGTATGGTAGCTTATCAGGGCATCATGGAGGCAGATGTTAGGAATGAGTCAGAACATTTGCTCTAGACAATGAATAAGACACTAAGAAGTTGAATCAGAGCTATAGCTCGCTGGTCAAGGCACAAAGTCAAAGGGGTTACAGACTCAGATGCCTTCTTGGCTCAATCGCAGCAGATCCTAAATTCACAGTGGCACTGGTGTTCAGAAGGCAAGTAGGCAGTTGTCATGTAGGAGAAAGTAGGTCCTTCTGGGGCTTTAGGGCAGAGTTCTCATTCCAGGAATGTGGGACTTCCTATTATAAGCAGAATGGTAGAGACAGCCACTAGGCTGGGAGTCAAGGATAGGATTTGATCCCCCACTAGGAGAATTGGCTACAGCCATACTAGGAGCAAGACCCAAAGCAGAAAACAAACCCTGAGCTTTTTTTGGTTGTACTAAAGGAGACTTGGGAGCCCAGGATTTAGCTCTGGTGTCTTGGACCTGTGAGGCAGGTTAAAAGCCAAGCCCTTCCGTAGGAGGAGCCAAAGCTATTTAAATATTGCCTGCAATATTGCCTTGCTTGACTGGGAACTAGTTGATGCAGCCATAGTGATTGGCCCAGAGAAAATCATAAGAGTAAAGGAGGCTGACAGGTGCATATTACAATTAGACTCAGTTAGGTAAAACAATGTGAAATAGAACCTGACTAGCTAAAGAGATGGCTTTCAAGTGAAATTTTTACTCATTGGGACTTCACTTCTATCTTCTTTTTACTATATTTTAAACCTATAGTAAAACAGGCTGGAATCTTCTTGATGTATTGATATCTACTTGAAAACTATGATACTGGGGACCCATTCATTTATGCCACATGTATTTGTTGAGCACCTACATGTACTGAGAGGATAAAATGGAAATAAATCAGTCAAGTACTTTGTTAGCCAAATCTAAATTTCTCTCAAGACAGGGTTATTTCACTTAACTTACAGCTAAGTAAACTCGTACATAACTTAAGAAGTGTGGAGAGCAGGGACAGTTATTCTATATTTTCTAACATGTCCATTGTACACTTACTAAGATAACTTTTATTTATACAGAGATATTAATACTTTAGCAAGGAAATAATAGAAGTATGGGTGAGTATTTTGGAAGAGATTCGCACAGAAAGAAGGAAATAACTTGAGTTTGAAAGAATAAAGGAAGTGCTGATAGGAGTGACTACTCTTGTTCTAAATTAAACAAACAAAAAAAATCAAAGTGCACATTTAATCCCTAATTTTCAATGGCTGTTTCAAAACTTCTTATGGTCACATGAAATTGGTCTAGTACATTAAATTGTTTCCTTTGACAACTTTTCCTTTGAGTGATTGTTTTAAAGTTTTGTCTTCCAATTCTTTAAATATGCACCTATCATTCTAGATTATATTTAATCCAATCTCTTATATAACCACTATCATTTTGGATTGTTCTCAATTCCAGTGGAATTAGGATTTCTTAGAACTGTTTGGTTTCTTGGCCTGCATGGCAAGCCTAAAAAAGACTTGGAAGGTACTTAATGATGGAGCGCAAGGTCTTTGGAGCCTCCACCCAGAGTAGTATGGTAGGTAAGGTATATCTACTACTATAATCAGATTTTCCTAAGATTGTTATATACACAAGCCTATTTTTAACAGTCCTCTTTTCTTCTTCATTATTGCCAGCTCTGGGATCAAATACTTCAGGTTCTTGCCTGCTTTAAACATGCCTTAAGATCTCTGTAATTCAAATTGAAATGTCTGAAATAAGGAATGTACCATTTAAGAGTAGAGTAGCTTATTTGTGCTGGGAAACTCCCAATTAATATTTAAGGATTATTTGCTAGAAAACTAATTCATTCCTCCTTAACTCCTTGGAAATGGTTTGATGTCATTGCAATGAATGAGATAATGCAGATAATGTTCTTACAGCATTGATAACACATTGTAAGTGCTTCAGAAATATCACATATTACTACTATTCTTCTTAGAAATGAGGACCGAGAGTCATAGTTTGGCCAAGATCACATGATAACTCAAATTTATTATTCCTACCTCTTGAGTGTACCACTGACAACACTTATAGCAGACATAAAATATTGGTGTTTCAGTGTATGTTTCTGTGAGCCATCTATATTGATGAACAATTGTATGGTAGGCAAGGTTATAGTCTGGAATGAATGGTTTATTTCTTGCTCATGCTCATTGCCCATCAAGATTATCTAGGGGCTTTCCTTTGCATTAGCTTCACTGCAGAGCCCCAGCAGGATGTAACAGATACCATCAGAAGTATTCTTTTTTTCTGTGGCAGAAGGAAATAGTCAGAGAGGACCACATTTAAAATGCCTCAGTCCAGAAGTGATAGAGTCACTTCTGCTGATAGCTCATTGGCCAGATTGAGTCACCAGGCCTTACCCAACCATAAAAGGGCCAAGAAGTACAATTCTGTAATGTGTCTACGAATAGGAATGGCAGGATATATCTGCTAAACTGTGCTAATGACAATCACACTAGATTAATTAGGTTCATTATATGTTACATTCCTGACTAGCCATCTGAAACTATATGCCACTAGTCTCAGCAAAAGCTTCTGTATCTCTTACTACAAATTTATCTCCACTATTGAAAATAGAATTCAGAAGTACCTGAAATGATCTAGGTGCTCTTTAAGATCATGCTTAGTACAATGTGTGATACAAAGTAAATTTTTTGCTTTGAATTAAGCTAATGGTGCAGTGGTACAGTTTTTATAAGTGGAAGGCAGGGAAGTTATGTTTTAAGGAAATGTACTGGCATTTATTTGGTAATATTTATAAACCATAAAGAGTTATCATTAATAGTCATATTTTGATATTGCTATTGTTCAAATTCTCATTTTTTATTAAAAATATTTCAGTATATTTATCCTATGTCTTATAGAAACTAGTAATGATTTAGGGCATATACATAAGTGTCTTATGAATTTAGGCAATATTATGTACAAAGGTAGGAATGTTATATACAAAGGCATAGAGGCTTGAGGAAACATGGCAGATTTGGAAAGCTATACATATTAGAGTAGTTTGGAGATTAAAATGCAAGATAGAGATATAAAGTGGCAAGAGATGGGGCCAGGCTGGTAGATGGAGAGATAGGGGTGGGCATCATATTATGAAATGTCTTCCTGTGTAAGGGAGTTCAGCTGTTATCATGTAGGCACTGGGGAGTCATTGAAGAATTTTGAGGAGGGTGACATAGTCAGATTTGCATGTTAAATATTCTGGTGGTAGGGAGGAGTGTTTAAAGGAATGAAGGAAAATTAGTGGGAAATTGACAAGAAAATTAGGTATTAAGAGTCTCAGTGAAAGAGGATAAAGTCACAATGGCCATAAACCCTTTTTATAATGGGAATGCACGGAGGGGATACATTTAAGACTGTTTAAGAGAGTAGAACATGATGATTGGATGTAGGAGGTAAAGGAGAGGGAAGAAGCTATGATGACTTTTAGATTTTAGTCTCAGGTAATTAGGGGATGGTAGCTCACTTTGCCAAGATAGAATCTTGGAAGGGGAACAGGAAAAGAGGTTAGGGTAGGCTAATGAGTTTGTTTGGACATGTTGAGTTTGAGATGCCTTGGGGCATATAGGTATATAAAACAAGAAGGCTTTTAGATACTAGGATTTGGAGCTCAGGAGTGAGATCTTGGCCACAGGTAGAGATTTGGGTAAACTCTGTGGCACTTGAATAAATTGGTGTTTTATAGAGAGATAAAATAAGACCACCTGAGGATGGAGCTTGAGGAACACCAAAACTTAATGGGTATGCAGAGGAAGAGGATCTGGTAAAGGACACTGAGAATTGGTAGCCAGAGAGAAAGGAGGAACACCAGGAGAGAATGTTATGCCTGGAACCAAGACAAGGGGGCATTTGAAGGAGGAGGAGGAAGTACCATGTTGCTCCAGTGAGTTGTTTTCCTGAGAAGTTAGATTTGACTAATAAGGAGTTATCTGTGACACTGATCAGAGCAGTTTCAATGGGGTAGAAAAGGCAGAAACCATACCACAGTGAGTGAAGGAGTTCATGAAGGAAACTGAGAAAGGGTAGTGATTTAAGAATAAGAGACAGACAGATGATTGTTATTGTTTTGATATGAGAGAAACTTTCCTTAAATATGGTGTGTTTAATTGGGTTTCCTAGGGGCAGAGCTTGAGATGGAGAGTTTCGCTCAAGTAGTCTATCTTTGTGAAAAATTTCTGATCTATACCAAATATACTTAAAATTTAGTTAGAAATATCCCAACACAGATTAAAAATTAGAATTTGAGAAAAGAGCACTGAAAATGAGCTAGATGTAATGTTAGAAGAAATTGGGAATGTATATAAGAGTGTATTGACAACACAGCACCTGAAACTATGGGTAGAAACAGAACAACCTCCAGAGAAAGCAAGATCAGGTTTTAGGAGCAAATGGACTGAGAACATTTGGCTAGGAGGAGGCAGATCTTCCTATAGTGGTTTTTGGGAGCATAGGAATCTTCTAAAGCAGGAGTCAGCAAGCCTTTTCTGTAAAGGGCCAGATAGTAAATGTTTTAGGTTCTATGGGCCATGTGGTTCTGTAACTACTTATCTTCTGTTGATGTAGTATGAAAGCAGCCACTGATAATATGTAAATGAATAACCACAGCTATGTTTCAATACAACTTTATTTATAAAAACAGTTGGATTTGCCCTGTGAGCTGTAGTTTGCCAACCCCTGTTCTAGAAGCATAATTAGACTTTATGAAGGACCTTGCTCCTGCTCTACAAGGAACCCTGTGAGCCTTAGACTCAGATACCTTGTTCTTATTCCTAAGAGCATGCAAACTCTGCTGGACAATGTCTTACCATTTTGACTCTATCTCAGTAATTCAAGCTTGTAGTTCTTGAGTCTTTCAATTTTAAATCAGAAAATGTCAAGGAGTCTCTATCTGTATGAGTTCTTGGGAATTAGTTGACTGGATTCTGTGTTTTGTTTTTTGGAGTTTTCTTGTTAATAATGTATGTGAACATTAAGCTTGCAGCTTATTAAGAATTCTAGATGTATTTACCATAGTTTTAGATCCTTTTTGATCAGGTTTGAAATGGATCCTGAAGATTCGTGGTCTAAGTAATAATTTTTGGAAGCAGGGGAAATTTAATAGGGATCACATTGTCCACCTTAACTTTCTTGCATGGCTCTCTTTCCTTACTGTTGCTGTTTCAGCTTCTCATTCATTTTCTCATTGAGTCTCTGGGCTCTGTACCTTTATGAGCTACCGCGCCCAGCCTATGTGGTCTATTTCGTAACAGAGATGTGAACACAGAGATGCCAGAGGTCTGTGGATGCGAGAGGACAGCTCTGCCTAAGGGACCTTATTAAAATTTCTTATAATTTTTGACATTTGAATTGCAGTTTGAAAGAAGAGTTTGACAAATGACAATTCAGGGGAGAGGAGAATATTTTAGGCAAGAGAACTGTGTTTAAATGAATAGAGAAGCATGTATTCCTCCCAAGTCTAAACTGGTGAGGGCAGAGATTGTGTCTTATTTATGTTTACACTCACAGTATTCTGGTAAGAACATGGGCTTTTCAAGTCAGATTGAGGTCTACATCCTAGATCCTTTACCTACTGCCTCTGAACTTTAGGGGTCTCAACTATAAATAGGGCAAGTATTTTGGTAAAGATTAATGAGCTATAATCACCTAGAATAGTGTCTGACAAATAGTAGGTACTTTTAAAATGAAATGAGTTTCATTTTTTCATTTTCCTTCTCTTGTATGTAGCCACCTGGTAAATGGCATACAGTAGGCATGGAATAAATACTTATTGAACAATTAACATGAGAAAAACATCTGGTATTGTTTTGAAGTAAAATTTTATGACTAGAAAGACAAAAGTACTCTCCTTTCAAACTATAATTCAAATGTCAAAAAGTATAAGAAATTTTAATAAGGTCCCTTAGGCAGAGCTGTCCTCTCGCATCCACAGACCTCTGGCATATCTGTGTTCACATCTCTGTTAAGAAATATACCACATAAGAATATGGCTGGTCTGTTTACATGTCTGCTTTATGCGCTGGTCTACAAGTGGATTAAGGGCAATCAGTGTATTATTCTTTGTATTACCAGGACCTAGGCCAGCGCCAGGTACAAAATAGCCAACCAGGAAATGTTCAATAAATAAATGGATGGTGGAAATCATCCAAAAAGATGTGCTAATTTAAACTATGACAGTACACAAGGGCCTATATGAAAAAGAATGCAAAGAAAGAAAAGACGACTCGGGCCAGAAACTTGGGAAATATCTACGAGTAGATGGAAAAGATAGGAATCAATAAGAAAGGACATACCAAACAAACAAACAAACAAACAAACAAACAAACAGAAGGAACAGAAATGAGCCACAGAGCTTTGTCTTTTGCTTTTTGTCTTTTGTCTCAGTCACCAAATGTGATCTTATGAAGCAGATTTTTTTTCTTAAGAACTAGCTTGGAGGAGAAAACACAGGACTATATCAAGTCAGGTTTGCTGGATGTTTACACATGGGAGCTGGATGTAATTTTCCCCCCTGAATATCAGAGATTCAAAATGTTGATTGTAAATGTCTTCTGTAATTTTCTTCATTAATGTTGTAAACATTATCTGTAAGATGATTTTGGATTTGTTTCTGTCTTAATTTTTCAAGGTTCGGTTAATAAGTTAAATAAGAGTTAAATAAGTTTGACTGTAGATTTCAGTCATTCCAGGATGATCTGTTTTCTCCCAAGACCTCAGATGTCATAGTTTACCTGTTTCTCAGTTAATATCAGCTTAGACTAGAATCGTTTAGCTTTTTATTACCAATTACATGCTTATTCCTTTGTGTGACATAAAGGCCTTCCATGTTACCTGTTGGGCAACTCTATTTCCTTCATCATACCCCTTAGCACCACAGACTGGAGGTCTTTGAGTGCATCGTGTAGCTGGATACTTCCATTTTATTTTTACACATACAGTTTCCTTTGCTTGCAGTTCTCTGCAGGTATCTTTCCCTCTCTTCGCTCCTCATCTTCCTAGACTGGATTCATAGTTTGTTGCCTCTGGGAAGCCTTTCCTTGATATTTTCACAATTGTTATTCAATATTGCTGTTTTACTAAATTCAAAAACCTTTAGATGTTTGTCACTCATATTATAGAGCCCTTTTTGTTTCTGTTAATACTTCAGTGGTATTTGATGTTTTTTTCTGGGTAGTATTTGCATTGCTTATTTTTAATGACTCTAACTATGTGATGATGTTAAAAATGGCAAGCACCATTTATTGAATACCTATTCTGTTAGGGACTTGTTCAGGACCTTTGTAAACATTGGTTATTGCAGACATAGGTTTTTTTGCAAGGTGGACTGAACTATAATGTTTCTTTTTCATTATTCATGTGCTAATTTCTAAACACACCAGAGCATATTGATTTAATACATGGGGGCGCAATGTTTGGCAATAGATGAAAAGTCAGTTCTCCCTCATAATATCCTGAAATCTTTAAAAAAGGCCTAAAATTCAGAGAAAAAGAGGAAATTCTCAAATTTGGGTTTTTGTGTATACTTCCATCTTTAAGGTACTTCTGTTAGTCTATACAGAAATTAGAATAATATTGGTGTCAGTTTTTTTATTAAATTATTTTTAAAGTATGCTTTTAAAATAAATAAAGAAATAAAAGCAAGCAAAGAGGGTACTTATATGTCTAAAAGGAAACACTTTCTGTACTACTCAAAATACTTGTGACACCCAGTGTGTGGATTTTCTGCACCAGGCAATTCTCCATGAACACCAGTTGGTTGGGTATCATGCAGTTTAACTCAATTCGGACTCTAACTACTCAGAGTTAGCACACACTCCATAGATTAAGAGCTCATCCCACAAAAATGCCCCCTACTTCAGATGCTAATTGCAATCTGGGCTTCCTGTACTTCTGACTAGCCATAAATTGGGGGTTCCTATGACCTTCCTCCTCCGGCTCAATAATTTGCTAAAACTATTCACTCAACTCAGGAAAACACTGACTTATATTTATCAGTTTATTATAAAGGATATTGCAAGGAAGGATACAGATGAATAACGAGATGAAGAAGTACATAGGGCATGGCATGAGGGAGGGGCACAGAACTTCCATGACCTTTCCAGGTGTTCCACTCTACCAGCACCTCCCTGTATTCACCAACCTGGAAGCTTTTTGCACTCATTTAGGGTTTTTATGGAGGCTCCATTACACAGGCATGATTGAGTAAATCATTGGTCATTGGTGATTGCTCTTCCCTTCCTGGAGGTCGAGGTGGGGCTGAAAGTTTTAACCCTCTAATCACATGATTGGCTCTCTGGCAACTAGCCCTCATCCTCTAAGAGTTACCTTATTAGCATAAACTGAGGTATATTTGAAAGGGCCTTCTTACTATTAACAAAAGATGCTCCTCTCACCTCTGTCACTATGGAAATTCAAAGGGTTTTAAGAGTTCTGTGCTAGGAACTAAAATTGTTGACTATATAAATATAGGCAGACCCCTAAGAGGGTACTTGCTCCATCTTATTAAAAGTATGATTTTTGTCATAGAAGTAGTAAGGTAAATGACTTCCCTAAAGTTACTCATTTTAGACTTATTTGATGCCTTTTTGGAGGTATGCAGTTGATAAAGAATGAATCACTTTTCATCTTATTTTCTTTTCTTTCCATTTTGCTGTGAAGCTTTCTACTGATCCCTGTTGCTGAGAAGCAGCATTGGGAAAGGGAATTGCTTTCTTCCTACCTTCTTATTCTTTAGGTCATCATCTTGAATCCCTAATGTGAATTGAGAGACAGAGTGTACACACGTGCCTGTATGCGTGTGCAGGGAGAGGTTTCTAGAGATTGGGAGTTTTCTAGGGATTTTATTATATCATAATGTCACAATGTCAGTTAGTGTCTCCTTTTCCCTTAATTCATTGATATGATGATTCATTCAACAAATATTATTTTTGACATCTACTGTATACCAGATAAGAGAATATAACATTGAATGTAACAGATAGTGTGCTCTCCTCATGGAGCATATAGAAAGTTTATATCATCTGTTAGGCCTGAGTTGATCTTTGGAGGCTTACTTTGAAAATCTATTCTTTGTTTCTTTGTTTAAGAACCATTAGGAAATTTAAATAATATCTTAACATTTGGAAACTACATTAACAAATGCAAATGCCAGAAGTGATTTTTACCTTTTTCTAATTTGAAAGGAAAATTCTGTTCTTTTAGCAGAAATAGCTAAATTCATTTAGGGAAAGAAAAGCCAGTCATAATATTACATGCTTATGTTACTCAACCAAACTGGCACACCAAAGCCAGACACTGAAGCTGAGAGTTACAGCGAAAGAAAGAGGCATTTTTATTGCATGACACCGTGAAAGGAGAATGGGCAGTTAGCACTTAACTACTTGATGGCTCATAAGCAAGAGTTTTTGAAGGGAGAGATAACATTTCAGGAAATCAGAAGTTGCAGGCAAAATTGTTAATCAGTATGTTGGCCTCGCGCCAAAGGCTACATATCCCAAAGTGAGGTTCTGTCAGCTATAAGTGGATTCAGAGATTCTGGTATTAGCAGAAAGGAATGTTAAGATGGGTGTGACTCTCTCCAGGCCCTTCAGGGAGAAATATAGAACAAAGAATGATCATCAGAGTTTTAATTTCTCCGTTCCCCCCATCTACATTTTCTATCTGTTGATGATTTCTGAAAACAAACAAACAAACAAAAAAAAAACCCCAAAAAACTCAAGAATATGTGTTAAGATGCCATCTTTCAGTTTACATAGGAACCAAAAAACCTCATGACTACAACTTGCTTGAAGGGCTATTATTATTACTATCTTTTCATTAGGTTGCCCATTCACTTTGTAAGGCTAGCTAGGTGCCTGGAATTTTCCTTGAAGGGACTCAAGATTTTTTCTTTATTTCCATGCTTGGGAAATAGGCAAACCCCTAAGAAGATACTTGCTCCATCTTATTAAAAGTATGATTTTTGTCATAGAAGTAGTAAGGTAAATGACTTCCCTAAAGTTACTCATTTTAGACTTATTTGATGTCTTTTTGGAGGTATGCAGTTGATAAAGATCACTTTTCATCTTATTTTCTTTTCTTTCCATTTTGCTGTGAAGCTTTCTACTGATCCCTGTTGTTGCTGAGAAGCAGCATTGGGAAAGGGAATTGCTTTCTTCACACCTTCTTGTTCTTTAGGTCATCATCTTGAATCCCTAATGTGAATTGAGACACAGAGTGTACACACGTGCCTGTATGCGTGTGCAGGGAGAGTTTTCTAGGGATTGGGAAGATATCTGCAAATATAGGGAGCAGTATTACTGGAGGGGAAAAAATCCCAAGAAAGATAAAATTCATATAAGCATTTATATGGAAGAACATCTATAATATGGGAACTACTCAAAGTACTTCTGTTCTGGCAGGTGTGAACAGCTCTTGGCCGAAGAAAAACCTCAGCTGCACATGGAGAGTTGGAGAGTCAGCTTTATTTCACTGGCAGGCTCAGAGAGGCATATCTGCCACCAAACTCTGAGCACCCCTTTTTCGTTTTCTTTTAGTTTTATACCTTTTTGGGGGTTATAGTTAGCCAATGGCAAGTTTTCATGAAAGTCACCTTATTTACATAGTAGTCAGCCAATCAGAAGTATGTCCCAAAAGTTACTTCATTTACATGGTAGTCAACCAATCAGAAGTATGTCCCAAATCACCTCATCAGCTGTGAGTATTAGTAGCTGCTCAATTTAGGAGCAGGATAAGCAAAACAGGAGGGTTTTGGTGGAACGCCTTGACACTTCCAGTCTTATATTTTATAAGTTCCATGAACTCTTGATTCATTGTTAAATTATAATTCATTTGTTGTATGTATTTTGTACCCCAAAATTTCCACTCACAATAGATATGTTTGACTGATACTGTATACTTAAAAAAAAAGGCAAGAAATCCATCCACAAATTAACTTAATTCTGATTGGATGAGGATGATCTGTCTCCAGTCTATCTGCCTGGTAAAAGAAAATTGAATCTTCTCTGGAAAAGGAGAGTATCTTCCAAAGCTCCTATAATTTTGCATCGACAGTGTTCATTATTTGATTTTAAATTACCAGGTATACTAGGAGACAAGACAAATGATTGTGAAAACCAAGAGAAAAAGAAAACAGAGACAAACCATAGGTAATTCAGAATTTGGTGTTATTAGAAATTGATTTTAAAATAACTGTGAGTTAATATGCTCAAGATAATAGAGGATAAAGTGGAGAATCTCACCGGAGAACTGTTATCTTAAAAAGAGACTAGATAGAAATTCTAGAACTGAAAAATAGTAGAAATTGATTACTCAGTAAATTTTTTTAGCCACAAATTAGATACTATAGAAGAGAAGATTAGTGGACTGCAAAGTAGTTCACATGGAGAAAATAAAAAGCTAGAAAATACAGAAATGAGCATAAGATATAAATTAGACACAGGGAAAATATTTGTATAAGAACCAAAGAGGAAAGGAGAGAGAGCCTTATTCAGGCTCAAACAGTATTTTAAGAGATAATGGCCCAAAATTTTCCAAAATTTATAGAAGTCATCAGGGTACAGATTTGAGAAGCTTGAGAAAGCCCAAATAGGGTTAATACAAAGAAAATTAGGTATAGGCACAACATGATAAAATTTAGGAAAACCAAGCAACAAAATCTTGAAAACAGATAGGAAAATTCAGTGTACTACCTTAAAAGGAGCAATGGTGGGACTGGTGGGACTGATAGCTGACTTTTCAAATGAAACTGAAAAAAGTACAAATATTCTTCACAAGGGAAGGCAGCATTTAAATGTAATAGACAAGTTTCTTGAAATACAAAACAAAATGGGCTGAACAAGAAATAGAAAATCTGAATAGTTCTAAACCTAGTAAACAAATTGAATCTTCAACTTTTTTTTTCTTTAAACAAGGAAACTCTAGGGTCAAATGGCTTTATAGGTGAATGATTCCAAATGTTTAAAACAGAAAAATAACACTAATCTTACTGTTACAGCAAGTGTTATAGCGGGTGGTCCCAAGGACAAACCGAGAGAGAGGCACCGATCAAAGTTTTATTCACTTGCAGGCTCAGAGGGATGTCACCACCAAATTCTGAGCCCTGTCTACCCGATTTTTCTCACTTTTATTAAGTTGGGGTGGTCCTAGGGGTGGGGGTCTCAGGTGGCTAATGAGCCATGTACTAGTTTAGTTAATGTGTCAGGTAATAGGTTAGTATTATGTTAATGCGCCAGGTAATAGGTTAGTTGTTGTACCAGGTAATAGGCTTAGTGTTATGCTGATGCCAGGTAATAGGTTAGTATTATGCTGATGCAGGTCTTCAATGAGGAGTGGGGGTCTCATGTAGCTAATGCGCCAAGTAATAGATGGGGTTTTCCTTACTATTACAAAACTATTCTGTGAATAGAAAAATGTTTTATGAGGCCAACATGCCATGGTGTCAAAACCTGACAAGGACAGTACGTTATAAAAAAATTGGAGGAAAATTTCTTTGATGAACATAGATGTAAATATCCTAAATAAAATAATAGAAAATTGAACCCATAGATATATAGAAGGGCCAATATATTATGATCACCAAGTAAAGTATATTCCAGTAATGGAAGATTGGATTACTATTCAAACCTCAAATTATATAATTGGCCACATTAATAGAAGAAAGGAAGAAATCATATGATTACTTCAGTTTTTGTAGAAAATTATTTGGTAAAATTAAACATCCATTCATGATAACTACTAGTAATAGAAGAAAACTCCTTAATCTCATAAAAGCTCCTTATAAAACCTACAGTACACCTGTAGGTTGTATAAAACCTACACCATAGGTAATGGTGCAGCAGTGAAAATTTTCCTTCTGATAGTGGGAATGAAGCAAGGATGCTCACTGTCACCACTTTTATTCCACATTGTATCATAGGCCATAGTCAATGCAATAAAACAAGAAAAAAAGTGTAAGGATTGAGAAAGTAAGACAGGGGACATCGTTTTCAGACTAGCTGATTATATACATGGAAAATCCAAAAGAATCAAGCTTGCTACATCCAAAGTCAACCTACAAAAATTATTTGTATTCCTATTTATCAGCAGCAAACAAAAAATTAAAAATGAAATCCTTTATATTAACATATGTTATAAAAAAGAAATACTTTAGGATAAATGTAATGAAAGATTTATAAGACCTCAAAATATTGAAGACTATATAACGTTATCAAAAGAAGCTAAAGATGCTCTAATTAAATGTTCATGGACTATAAGGTTTAATATAATAAAAATGTTAATTCTTCCCAAATTGAGCTCTGGACTTAACATAATCCAAGCCAAAATTCCAGCAAACATTTTTTGTATATGTGTGGAAAGTGATAAGCTGATTCTAAAAATAGATGCTAATATAAAGGGCCAAAAATAAGTAGGGTAATTTTGAAGAACAAAGCTGGAGTTCTTAAACTACCCAACATCAGACTTACTATAAAGTGAGCACAGTTGAAATGGTATGGTATTGGTACAAGGAGAGACAAATAAGTTGATGAATGGAATTGGAAGTCCAGAACCAGATGCACTCATATATGGTCACTTTATAATGAGAAAGGGACAATGCAATGCAGGGGTGGGGGGGGAAATGCTCTTTTCAACAAGTAGTGTCAGACCAGTTGGCTATCCATATGGAGAAAATGAATGTTGACCTTTGTCTCACACCATATACAAAAGTTAATTCTAGGTGGATTACAGATTCAGATATGAAAGGTCAAACAGTAAAGCTTTTCAAGGAAAATATAGGAGCGTACCTTCGTGACCTTGGGGGCAGCAAAGATTTCTTAAACAAGACACACAAAACACTAAACACTAAGAGAGAAAAATTAATGGATTGGAGTACATTAAATAATTCTGTTCAAAAACATCATAAGGGAGGTAAATATCAGTCTACACAGTGGGAAAAGATGTGCAACACATATTCAACAAAAGAGTCATATCTAGAATTTATAAAGTGTTCTCTCAAATAATTGAGAAAAAGACCAGACAAATGAAAATAGGCAAAAGACTTACACAAGCTCTTCACCAAAAAAGCCTATCCAAATGGCCAGTAAACTTACGAGAAGATGCTCAACTTCATCAGTTACCAGGGAAGTACAAGTCACAACTATAATTCAGTACCACTTCACACCCGCTAGAAGGGTGGGATTAAAAAGTCAGGCAATACTATGAGTTGGTGAGGTGTAGAGTAACTGGAACTCTCATATACTGCTAATGGGAATGTAAGTCAGTGTAGCCACTTTGGAAAACTGCTTGGCATCATTTGCTAAAGCTACAAATATCCTATGACCCAGAATTTCTGTTCCTAGGTATGTACCCAAAAGAAATGGGTACACTTGTGCATGAAAAACATGTTCAGGAGTCTAATCTTCATAGCACCATTATGTAAAGTAGCCCCAAACTGGAAACCACCCACATTGCTAACAATATTAGAATGCAAGAATATATTATAGTACATGTATACAATAAAAGACTGTATAGCAAAGAGAATGGTTGACCTCAAGCTATGTGCAACAATTAAGAATGAATCTCATGGCCACACACAAGAATATTTATGAATCTACTTATAAACATTCAAAACTAGTCTGTGATTTTATCACAATATTTATCCTTGAAGGAGCAGTAATTGAAAAGGGCAGGTGAATAGTTTCTGGAGTGTTGGTTCTGGTAGGTACAATGGTAAGATGGCCCTCAAAATTCTCCTCCTCTGATACACCGTATTTAATTCTCTCCTCTTAAGTGTGGGTGGGACCCATGAATATGATGTAATATCATTCCCATGAGTAAGTTACATTATTTTGGCAAAGGTAAAGGGATATTGCAGATGTTATCAAAGTCCCTAATCAGTTGACTTTAAGTTAACGATAAGAGAGATTATTTTTGTGTGCCTGACCTCATCAGGTAGGTCCTTTAAAATAGGGTCTAGCAGTTAGAGATGCTCTCTTGTTGACCTTAAAGAAGCAAAGGCCAAGAGTTCTACAGCTGCACGGAAATGAAGCTTATGTGAGACCCTGATCCTTAAACTATAGATGAGACAGCAGCCCCAGCTGACTGACACCTTGATTGAAGCCTTGTGAAATCTCAGCAATGGACCCAGTTAATCCATGCCAGGATAACTGACCCACAGAAATTGTAAGATAAAAAAATGTGTCTTGTTTTAAACTGCTAAGTTTGTAATAAGTTTTTGTGCAACATAGAAAACTAATGCACTGTTGAAACTCTATTTCTTCATCTTGGTATTGTTGTATGTGGGTATTGTTTACTTTATAAAAATTTGTTGTATTATGCATTTATGATTTGTGGACTTTTCTATATATAAATAAAAATGAATTATATATACTAAAAATGTTTAAAACAAGAAAAACATTACTCTGTACTACTTTTAACCAGTACACAAATATAATCAAATAATTATGTTATAATTGCAGTGGTCAAGTTGAACACACGCATATTTGGTCACAAAATTAACTTAAATATTCCTTCTCATAAGTGAACTCACCTTCCATCCTTGCTCTCTTATTGATATGTCACTTTAGTTTACATTTTTCCATTCACTATGAGAGTCATAGAGTCTTGAAACCTGGAGATGTAATGATTTTCCAGTCTAACTTTCTTATTTCAAAGTTGATGAAACTGGGGATATTCTTCAAGTTAAGTACTGAGCAGCAAAGCCAGTACCTCTGTTCTTGAGGGCTCTCCTCCTATGTCCATTGCCCCATATCACAGAGCTTTCAGAATCCAGAGGATATAGGTGCATGTTTTTGGTTGTCATGTTATAGATGCAGTTGAATCTGGGTGGCAGGTATTGAGAGTAACTTTCTATGTTTCTAGTTAGAGCTAATAAGCCAATTTTAAAGATTGTGGAAGGTGCGGAGGAGAAATTCATTTAGGCACATATGTGTACTGTGCCTGTCTTTTAATGCTATTTACTGGGGATGTCCTTGGCACAGATTTTCTTTGTTTGAGTACCTGGTTACCACAGTTGGCTTCCTACTGTCCCAAGGCTCTTGTGGGTTTATAGTGTGTCCCCCTCAAGTCAATAAGATGTTAGATAATGCTTCTACTTTTCCAAATGTGGAAACAGGAACTGGACTCTGTGTGTATATGAGTGAGTGGGTGTAAAGCCAGGTTTAAGTCAATTATTGATCACAAAGGATCCTTTGGATAATACTTCTACCAATTTAAATCCTGACTCGAGTAGATTAATAAAATGTAGTATATGTATACCATGGAGTTCTACTCAGCCACAAAAAAACAATGGTGATATAGCACCTCTTGTATTATCCTGGATAGAGCTAGAGCCCATTGTACTAAGTGAAGTATCACAAGAATGGAAAAACAAGCACCACATGTACTTACCATCAAATTGGTGTTAACTGGCTTAACTGACCAACACTTACGTGCACATACATAGTAACAGTCATCAGGTGTTGGGCAAGTGGTAGGGCGTAGTAGGGTATGAATATATTCACACCAAATGGATGCAGTGCACACTATCTGGGGGATAGACATGCTTAAAGCTCTGACTTGGGTGGGGCAAAGGCAATATATGTAACCTAAACATTTGTACTCCTGTAATATGCTGAAGGAAAAAAAATGAAATCCTAACTCATTGGTTTAAGAAAGCATTTGCAAAACTAAATGTAGCAGTTATGGTAGGTAAATGCATATAAACATGTTTGGTCCATAATCATATTTTTATTTATGCCCATTTTCTTAAATGGCTTTATAACTTACGACTTTTTTTTCCTTTTTATATCTCTGATCCCCAGTTCATAGTATTATATTTTGGAAAAGCTAGAAATGTTAAAATAGTGCTTCTGGGATAAAGCATCTGTCAGTATTTCCATTATAAAATGCAATTTTAAAGAGTTTAGAAGTCAGCTGTAAAAATTGATTCTTGGCTGATACATTGTATACAAAAATCTCTGCCCAGGATAATTTTCAGAAGAATTTTTGCAAGGGCATAAACTTGAGGTTATATGGCAGAACCAGCTTACATTGAACTCATTTTTTATGCTTCTATCAAAGTAGGGGAAAGATGACAGATTTTAAAATGATTCAAATAAAACAATATGAAAATTGTATTTCTATACTTGTACTCTTAGAAAATTACTGGTTTAAAAAATGTTACTCTACCATCAGAAGGGTCTCTGTTGGCTTAAATATCAAAAATAATAGCACCACCGAACCCAACATTGTCTCCAAATCTTAGGTGATTGCAGAACAACTCTTTTAAGAAAAGATTGTAGCAGCTCATTTTGAAAGCAGGATTTGGGGCTGCTCAGTGAGTGTGTAACCTTGAAGAGACTCTTTTGTCTCTTTTTGCCCTAGTTGTTGAAAAGTAGCTTTCTGTTTTGTGCCTGGCTTAGCTGTCTGCAAAGCAAGTAAGAAAGTGCTAATGGGAAAGCAAAGACATGTTTCTTGCATGATTGGAGACTTAGCCAGTGAAGCTAGAGAGCTTCTTTTTCATGTAACTTTCTTCCCAAATACCTGGGCAGGCCTTAGCTTGAAAAGATTAACTACAGAGAAGATAAGCTCCTTGCTTTTATATTATTGTGAGTATGTGCACACATATAGTTCTACTGCATTTTACAGCTTGTGGCCAGGCTTCTTTCTTATTCTTTTCTACTTTTTCTTCACAATTCAATCTCATAAGCAGATTGCCTCCAGGGTATAATTTTATATGTGGTAGCCAGACTAGCCTCAGGGTTGACAATAGCTTCCCCTGTTGTGTCACTTGTGAACTATGGAAGTGCAGTTCATAGGCAGAGAGCTCACAGGGAACATTTGAGGTCTTCTTGGTTTTGAAATGAAACACAACTTTATGTGAAATGTGAATTGGAAATGATACTGGGTTATATACAGTTGCCCAGAAATATAGTTTCTATGGTAGAGAAGGAACCACATCATTAAAGACATGCTTCTTCCCCTCACCAAATCTTATTCTCATAGGTGATCATGCTGTACCACGTGTGGGCCCAAACAAAGTAAAAGCAATAGCAACAGCAACAACAAAACACTCTCTAGTTTATAAAACTGAACAGCTTTCTTTCCTTAATAAAACAACTTCCATAGACAAATATATTCTTAAAATTAGGTCATTGTTTGTATTCTTAGACTCATCTTGTTCAGCTCCTAGGGGTGCCCTGCTGAGGTGAAGGAAAGCCTGGGGCATGTTGCTTTCTCTGGAGTCATCTTTGCTGAGAGGCCACTTTTCCATCTTTGCCTAGTCCAGTTTTAGGTGACTCATTCTAGGGAGAGACAGGTATTCATGTTGTCATGACCCACTAGAAGCTCAAGGCTGGAATCTTGGGTATGTAATAGTGGACATCTTGAAGGAAGAGAAGGCACTACTATGCCTTTGAGCAAATGTTTGAATTCACAGATCCTGAAAAGTGGATGTGTTTAATGTAGAGATGCTCTTTGGGAAAGAACAGATTATGTCACTTCTCAGAGGGATATTCTGTTACTATCATTATTTATTTTGTTCAAATTGCCCCAGCTCTGACCAGCGGAAGACCCCCCAAGTTGGCTCCAGTGTCGTTTTGACATGTCCTCATCATTCTTTGAACACTTATTTATTTTCTAGAGATGTTCCTCTTGAAACTTTCCCTGAGCTATCCCTCGAATCAGCCGTTTTTATAAGATACCCTGATTGCATTTAATGGAGAAACCCAGACTCTCCCAAACCCTCTTAATGAACAGGACTAGGAAATAACATGTATGTGTATATCTTACTGACTGACTGTCTAGAAAACTTTGTGTTCATACGGATATCTCCAATTCCAGTGCAGCATCACAGAGTTGGTTCTAGTTTCCTCCTTCCTGCATTTGTACCTCCCTCCTTTGAGAGAAACCTGGCTCTTACTGTTCACAACATTATATTTACTTTTTGCTCATTCCTGTTTGTGACCAATATACTAATGTTGCTGACCTTCTATTCCACTAGGTCACTTTCTTTGCTCAGGCTTCAATCTCTGTTGTGCTTCTGGCTCCTCACTCAGGCCCGAATTCCCCACCATTGTACCATATGATTTTTGAGTGTGTGTTCTGTGGAAGTTGGGAGTTCTAGCTTTTCTACGTGGAATCTTATAGCCAATTGATTAGTGGCACCTGGCATACACAAACTCTAGCTCTACTTGTGTTTAGAATGCTATAACATTTCTATTTTGATTTCTTTCTTGATGACTGTCTCTCTCTTTTTAGCATCAGGTCGAGAAAAGAAACAAATTGTGTGTGTGCATGTCTGGTATTATAATTTTAGCCATTCTGGTGGGTGTATAGTAGTATCTCCTTGTTCTTGTTGTTCGTTATATTTGTTTTTCATTTGCTTGATGACAAAATGATGCTGAACATTTTTGTGCTTATGGCCATATGTTCTTCTCTGAAGTGTCTGTGTTAAATCTTTCATCAGACATTTTTTAGTTGATTTGTCTTCTTATTAATGAATTATATGAGTTCTTTATATAATGTGGATAAAAGTCCTTTACCACACATTTTTTTTTCCACACAAGTTTTCTTAAGGGTGCTTTTTGAAGAGCAGAAGTTTTCAATTTTGATGAAATCCAATTTTTCAAATATTTCTTTTATGATTTATACTTTTGGTTTCCTATCTAATATATCTTTGGCTATCCCAAAGTTACAAAGATATCTCCTTTTTTAAAAAAAATTGTAGTTAGAACACTTAACTAAGATCTGCCCTCTTGCCAAACTTTTAAGTGCATATTATTACATATGAGTGTGATGCTGTGCAGCAGATCTCTAGAACTTACTTATTTAACATAACTGAAACTTTATACTCACTGACCAGCTATTTCTCCTTCCCTCAGCCCCTGGCAACCACCATTCTACTCTGTTTCTGTAAGTTTTGTCTTCTTTTTTTTTTTCATATAGAAGGTTTATAGTTTATAGTTTCAGTGTTTATAGTTTCAGTGTTCACATTTAGGTCTATGGTCCATTTCAAGTTAATTTTTATATATAATTTGAAGTGAGGGTT
Source organism: Microcebus murinus (assembly GCF_040939455.1). Classification (NCBI taxonomy): domain Eukaryota; kingdom Metazoa; phylum Chordata; class Mammalia; order Primates; family Cheirogaleidae; genus Microcebus; species Microcebus murinus. The sequence goes on from NC_134111.1 coordinate 100,185,201, forward strand.
AGATGGATGGATATGGATGGATATCTAGTTGTTTTAGCACATTTGTTGAAATCCTTTCCTAGTGAATTACCATCTTTTTTGGAAATAAATTTACTATATAAATGTGATTTTATTTCCAGACTCTATATTCTGTTCAATTGATCTAAATTACTTGATTACTGAAGTTTTTTAATATCTGGGGGTACTTGTTTTTCAAAATCATTTTGGCTATTCTAGCTCCTGTGTATATTCGTGGGAAATTTAGAATTGGCTTATCTGTTTCTATGAAAAAAGCCTATTGGGATTGCATTGAATGTGTAGATTAGTCTGGGACCAATTGGAATAGATTGAAACTGACCAATCCATGAACAAGGTATTTCTCTCCATTTATTTAGGTCTTCTTTAATTTCTCTTGACATTGTTTAATAGTTATCAGTGTATAAATTTTGCATGTATTTTTTTACATTGCTTCCTAAGTTGCTATTATTCCTTTAATTTTATTTTCTAGTTGTTCATAGTTAGTAGAATTGATTTTAATATATTTATAATGTCCTATAACCTAATTATTATTAATAGTAGCTTCTTTAATTAATTAGTAGCTTCTTTAAAGATTCCATAGAATTTTCTACATATATATCATGCTATCTGCGAATAAAGGCTGTTTTACTTTTTTTTATTCCAATTGATATGCCCTTTAGTTTTTTCTTGCTTTACCAGAAACCTTCACTATGATGTCAAACAGAAGTAGTGAGAATGGACTTTATTGCTTTGTTCTTGGTCTTATGGGGGAAGCATTCTGTCTTTCGCCATTAATTATGCTGTTAGCTTTAGGTTTTTTCATAGATGCCCTTTATCAAGCTGAAGAAATATCCTTATAATCTTAGTGAAATTTTCATCATGAATGGAAGTTGAATTATATCAAATGCTTTTTGTGTGTCTATTGAGATGATTGTGTGGATTTTTTTCCTTTTTCTATTAATATGTTGAATTACATGGATTGATTTTAAAATGTTAAATTAACCTTTCATTCCTAGGTTTGCTTTGCTAATAACTTGACAAATCTAACATGTATGCTCATGGGGATATTAGCTTATAATGTCTTTGGGTTTTATATTAGGATAATACTGATCTTATAAAGTGAGTTGGGAAATGTTTTCTCCTCTATATTTTGAGAGTGTTTGATAGAATTGGTATTGTTTCTTTCTTAAGTGTCTGATAAAATTTACTAGCAAAGCCATCTGAGTTTGGAATATTCTTTTCTAGAGGGATTTTAAAATTATAGTTTAAATTTTTTTATTGGTATAGGATAGGGTGGTTTTAAATATGACCCTAAATATTTTTTTTTGACACTTCTCTTATTGATAACAGATATTGAAGGCTGTTCAAGTTTTCTGTTTCTTCTTGTGTGTGTTTTGGTAATGTGTTTCATTCAGGTGATTTGTTCATTTTATCTAATTTGTAGACTATATTGACGTAAAGCTGTTAAAATATTCCTTTACTATCCTTTTAAAGTCTGTAGAATTTCTAATTATGGCTATCTTTAATTTCTGATATTAGTAATGTATAACTTTTCTTTTTTCTTTATCAGTCTAGTGGAAGGTTTGTCAGTTTTATGAGTCTTTTTGCATAATGACTTTTGGTTGCATTCATTTTCTCTATTTTTTTGCTCTTATTTTTTATTTCATTGATTTTTCTTTCTTAAATTTATTATATCTTTCCTTCTACTTATTTTGAATTAAATTATCTTCCTCTACCCCCTCACCTCCAGACTGCTTACGGTGGAAGCTTAGTTAATTGATTTTAGCCTCTTTTTTCCATCATAAGCACTTAGAGCTATATGGTTTCCTCTAGACACTGCTCTAGATGCATTTCACAAATTTTGATATGTTTTATTTTCATTATCATTCAGTTCAAAGTATGTAAAAATTTTCTTTGTGATTTCTTCTTTGCCCCATTCATTATTTTCAAGTGTGTACTTGAATTTCTAAGTATTTATGAGCTTTTCTAGCTCTCCTACTATTATTCATTTCTGATCTAATTGTGTTTTGGTCAGAGGGCATACTCTTTAAGAGATCAAACTTTTGAAACCTGAGATCCATTTGGTTCAGCATATGGTCTGTCTTGGTAAATGTTCTATGTACATTTGAAAAGAATTTGTATTCTGTTCAGTGTCATGCCATCTAAATGTTACTTAGGTTAAAGTGGCTGCATGTGTTGTTTAGGTCTTCTGAGTCCTTATTGTTTTTTTTTTCTAGTTTGATTATGAAAATATCTATGATTGGGGATTTGTTTTTTTTTTTTATTTTTTAATGCAACAGACTGGCTTAATATGGGGATTTGTTTATGTCTCCTTTTTCTTTTGTCAGTTTTTGCTTTATACAGTTTGAAGCTTTTTTATTAGGTCCATATACATTTATAATTATTATATCTTATAATGCATTGACTTTTACCAATATGAAATTGTTCTTCTTTCTCCCTGGTAATGCCTCTTTTCTTGAATTCACTTTGTCTAATTCCCAGCTTTATGGGATTTTTTTTTTTTTAAGACAGGGTCTCACTCTGTTGCCCAGACGATAGTACAGTGGCATCATCATAGCTCACTGCAACCTCAAACTCCTGGCCTCAAAGTGATCCTTCCACCTTGGCTTCCCAGAGTGCTAGGATTACAGGTGTGAGCCATTCTGCTGGCTGAGAATGTTTGTAAAGATGGGTAATAATGGAGAACATTTGTATGCTGGTATGAGAAAGGTTTATCTTGGGGGGCAATAAAATAAGGGGAAGAAGGTATTAACCAAGAAGCAAAGCTCCTAAGGCAAGAATTAATATTCAAAGCACATGTGTTGGGATTGGTCTTTTGTGAAGGAAGTGGATTACTTCATCTGTGGTTTCAGGGAGAAGAAAGAAAAGATGGTTGCAGATATAAGTAGATTTTTAGAGTTGGTTATACGTGAAGTATATTTATATTATAAAATCTAACAATATACACAGTTTACAGTGAGCCAGAAACTGCTGATCAAAGAAAAGTGGTAGTTCAAGTGTTAGCTGAGTTTTCAGATAATTGTGGTTAATCTCTTAACAGTAAACTGACTATATGGAATATCCTCAGGTTCTGAAATTATGGCCCTATCTCTGTTGTCCTGAAAGCTTTTTATTGTATAGTGTCTGGTTTTCTGAAATTGTCTGCAAATTGATCTCATTTTTCAGTGATGTCCAGGAAATTGAAGTATGTGTCTAAGTTGTGAAATCTGAGGTCAGTGACTACAGCTAAGTTTCATAAAACTTTTTAAATACAAATGATCTTTATTTTATTTGACAAGTTATTTAAACTTTTTAGGTTATTTTCTTTCCTGAATGATGTTACATCCCTGCTTTGATTCTGTATCCAAAAATTGTTGTGATTCTAAAAGAGGAATAATCTTTGATTCAGGCAAGCAGATGGAAATTATATTAGTAGACTTCTATGTATTATTCTAGGAAGGTATTTTGTGAATAAAAATCCAGAGAATTATCTTTAAAAAGGACCTTACTTTGAGCATTTCTGAGGAAATTTCAAATTTGTTCCTCACTAGCAATGAAAAATTGGCCACATTCCTCAGATACAGGGGAGTATCAGTGTAGTCTACCTCCTTGTGGGGATTGATGTAGGAATGGGCATGTGACCCATGGGACATAAACCCCAGCAGACGTGATCCTGGGACTTTTCTATAGAGTGCCTCAGCAAGAACTTTTCTCTTTGATTTTATTGGAATCTTTAAGAGGATGGGATGGGACGTAATTCTGGAGCTACTGGCACTCTTCCTCCTTCTCTGTGTGGAGAGAGGCTACTCTGGGAATGTAGCTAACATTGAGGAAAGCTGGGCTGAGACATGCAGACATACACATGTGCACACATACTATCCTACAAATATCATCTGAGCCCCTCAGTTTGATCAGATTGGCTCAATCACATAAGCTAATAAATTACTTAAAGACAGCCAATTTTAAGTTGGTTTTTTTGTCTCTTATAGCTAAAACAGGTAGTATTAATACATTGATTATGTTTTAGAAACTTACAAACAATAAAGAATAAGATTCAAAGAAAAGCAACCACCCATGTACAAGGTGTATATACATGTATATATTCTTACATTAAATCTCAATAATTATCTATTCCTCCTATGAACTCTATTCAAGTAGAAATTCAGTTCTTCTACCTGTTAGAAATTCTCTCCTAAGGCTTAATTTTCTGATTTTCCTAGATTTGCTTCTTTCCTGACTTTTTTTGTCTGTTCCTGAGCTTTAGAACTTGGTGTAATATTCTGCCAAATTGCCTAATTCTCTTCCCTACCTTTCTGCTCATTTCTGATATCAAAAATATTTATCACCTTGCTACTGGGAGAAACTCTAGTTGGATCCTGTTGTGTTCTGTGAACCAGCTCTTGTCTAAGGGGAAGCATACCTGCTTCTTACTCTCTTTAGTGACTAGGTATGGAGGCTTGGTTGTACCAGAGTTAGGTTGTGTGGTTGGTTGCTTATGGTGGCCATGCAGAAGAGGAGAGAGGACACATGCTGCAGAGCACTTGTAGCTCTATTTCAAACCCTGTGATCTCTCAGGAGCCTGCTGCTTAGACCTCTGCACTATTGTCTTCCTGCAGTCCAAGCCACATCTGCGACTGTGGCATGTTCCTTCACAATGTGTGATTGTTTCTCCAAGAACCCTTTTTCTTATATAAAATAGTTAAAATTTAACCATTTTTAAAGGGAGTTACGTAGTTTTTGTTACTTTAGTCACAGAGAAATAGATAGATCTTGCTGTTCTAAGTTGTTAGAAACCTATTCTTGATCTTGAGCTGGTAGGATTTAAGCCAAGACAGAGTTTGCAGTGGCCTGTGAATGGTGTATAATGGAAGGAAATGGCAGGTAAGATGAAAATTATTTAAAAAGGTCAGTGGATGTTGATAAGATCAAGGTCTTTGAATGGTAAGCCAAAGAATAGAGAAGGAAAGAGGAATCCAAGGAAGATTTATTAAGAGGGTAATATAGTCATATTTTTTATTGTAATTTCTAGGGTGGTGTCACTTAAAATACCAGGATATTTGTGGAATATCAGGGTGCTCATAAGAAGATGAGTGAAGGATTTGGTGACTGATATGTTAAGCAGTAGGAAGGGTCAAATGTGATTTTAAGGTTTTTTTAGGGTTTAATGGCTTAGAAGAGAGTGGTAGTGGTGCTGGAAGAAAGAGAAGAACAGGAAAGGGAAATGCTTTGAGAGGAAGGACTAGGGTGGTTTTGATTTTTGAGTTTCAGGTGGCAGTGGCACATTAAGATGGAATTCTCTAGGAGATACTGCACAGGGCTTAGGTAACAAGAAAGACAACAATAAAGGGATTAGTTTTCCTTTTTCTTCTTACTACTTCTCCCCATTCTGACAGAAGCTGTACAAACTATTACTACTGCTGGTCCCTCAGTTGAGAATCACCACTGTAGGGATTATGTGAGTATAATGTGTCCTTCAGATGGTCTGGGTTAGAGTAAATGTGGATCACACTAGTGTAATGTAAAGGAAGATAGAGGCAGAACACCCAGACTTATGTCTGGACTCTACTACTTACTTGCTGTGTAACCTTGTTCAAACCACTTTTCCAATTCTCAGTTTTTTCAGTTATAAGATGGGGACAGTAAATACCTTACTACCTACTAACAAGTTGTTGTATAGTTCCAGTGAAGAAATGTATAATATATAACGTACTTTGTAACTTACAGAAAAACTCTGGCATCGCTGTGATTTAAAATGGACAATCATCTTCTGAATCATCTCTGCTGTTGCAGGTCCTTTTTCTAGGGTTGAAGGTAATTGAGATCATTCACAGTTTGGTACAGTGCTCTTCAAAGTGAGTTGCTTGGACAGAGCCACTTTGTAAGTAAGTGGGAATCTGTGGCCTTATGTTGGTCAACAGGGGGAAGAGACTCTTAGGAGTTGGAAGTTTAGACTGTTGAAAATTATAGCCTATATTGTATATTGCACATTGCTGTCATCTTGTGGTTGTGTGTATTGAGGGGAGAGAAATTGGGGAAATCCTTTATTGCATTAATTGAAAAAATATTATCATTTTGACTGCATAGCATTTTTCAATATTCATTTATTCAACACATACGTATTAAGCACCTTCTGTGTTAGGTGCTATGTTAAGTGCTGGGTATGTATCAGTGAACAAGTGGGAAAAATTCCCTCCCTTCATGGAGCTTACATTCCACTGGGAAAGACATATACTGTTAAAAAAAATGCTATATGTAGCATGCTCAATAGTGATACATGCTGAAGAAGAAAAAAGATAAGAGAAATATGAAATTGGGGCTGAAGGTTGAGATTTTAAATAGAGTGGTCAAAGAAGGCCTCATTGAAAAGGTGACCATAGGCTCTGAAAGAAGTGAAGGTGCTATCCTTGTAGAGATCTTGGGAAGCAGTAATGCGTGCCTTGTGTGCTTAAGGAATAGCAAAGAGGCTGAGCCCGAGAATTGTCAGAGATGAGGTCAGAGGGATTGGGGTGGGAGTACAGATCAGGTAGGGCCTGTGCATCATAGTTAGATTTGGATTCTTCCTCTGATTGAGATGGAAAGGCTTAGAGGGATGACAGCGGAGAATTGATGTGATACCACTTATGTTTAATAGGCTCACTCTAACTACTGTGTTGGGAACAACCTGAAAAGGAACGAGAGTAGAACCCTTAGAGGCTACTGCCTGTGTCCAGGGATGAGCTGATGGAGACTGAACCAGGGTGGTGGCAATGAAGGTAGAGCTGACAGGATTAGCTGATGAAAGGCATGTGGGTGTGTGTGTGTTTGAGGGGGTTGAGGTGGGGTGGGGAAGGGATCAAACAATTGATCAATAAGGATAACGCAGAGTTTTTGGCCTGAGTAAGAAGAATGGAGGTGGTTTGTTCTGTTTCCGTTAACTAGATAGAAGGTAATTTTGGATGAACGACCTTAGGCAAACAAAGTTCTCAATAACACATATGCCTTTGAGAATGTCTGTAAATATTGTAAATATGTCTTTAAAATGATAGTGTCCATGGTCATATTTTATAATGAAGGAAGCTTATTGGCAAGTCTTGTCAAGAGCTCCCTGTAGAAATATCAATTGATTTTCTTGGCTTCAAGGTATTTCCTGAATAGTGTATTGTACTTTGTCCCAAATGTGCCATTAAGGGATTTGAAAGTTTGTTAAAACATGTGTGGCAAGTGAGTGCTGTTACTTAAGCCCAGCCAGAAAAGCCAAGAAACAAAAACCAGCTCATAAGCTGGACTTCCTGACATGCAGTAGCTCCGAATCTGAGGCTCAGGTAGTGGGGTAGGTAGGGCATTCTCTCCTGTGCACAGATGCTGTCAGCAGATGCAGTTCTCAATAGCCCTTTCAGCAGGAAGTGCCTTTGGACAGGAGTATATATGAATCTTTTGGAAAAGCTCCATTATACTAAGGGGAAGGTTATAGAGTTTATTTGCTGAAACAGAATTTTCCACTGCTAATGTAGACTTACTCTTTTAAAAATATTTAAAATAGCACTCTTCAAAGATGGTCTTTGTGTTCAAGAAATGGTTTTTCTGTATCAGTAAACAGGGAAACTCTGAAATGTCACATGCTTGAGTTTGGGTAAGCCAGCATAATGGAAATGTTATCTGTCATTTTTATTTAGAATTCCATTTGAATTTTTTGGTTACAGGGACTTTTTCTATTCGCTTCCCAGTTTTGAAATACGGTATGTTCATTTTAAAAGGAAGGAAAGAAAGACCTAATGCACATCAAACTGTTTTGAAGGCACCAGTTCCTCTTCTTGATTATCAGTTTGAATTGCTATTTGCAGTTGATCTAATCTACTATACAGTGTAGACAGTTTTGCTTGCTTTCTGAGTGACAGATTGCTACTTCATAACTCTGGAAGGATCAGGAAATGTCCCTGTAAAGTGTTTCCAGATCTAGGCTTTCTCTTCTTTATGTAGGTGTTTGTGACTTTTCATGCTAAAACTCTTCTTTTTAAATCATGGAACAGTTAACTTTATGGTTACATTTGAGTTTATATTGAAAACTGGAGTTCTAATTTAGATATGAAGGCCTAGAATTATTTTAGAAAAATGCATTTATTTCAATGTCTTCTGATTTTATTTATTTGCATTTATTTATATTTGCTTTTTATGGTGATAAGTTCCAATTTTGACAAAATAACTTGCCTATTTTCTGGCTTCCAGATATATTGCAGCTAATGTAGGACACATTGCATTATCATGTAGTATCATGTGGACATGCATTTAAATTAGGTGATGCTTTCTACTTGGTGGTTATTTTATTCATTTCTTTTTTTTTGAAAGTGCTTATATTACAGCTGATTCAAGTCTTTCTCATTCTCTTCAGAAGAAAAGAGAAGGGAACCAAAATTTATTGAGCATATTTTATGTGCCAAGCATTGTGGGAGCCTCTGAGAAATATAAGAATAAATGTGACATGGTTTGCTGTCTGGTGGAAGAGAGAAATATGCAAACAGATAAATGGAATGTAGCCTGAACAAGGAACCTAATAGTGAAAGAATGGCTAAGGGCTAGCAGTGGTACAGAAGAAGACAACCTAACATTTCTGCAGAGAGGGAGGTTAGCAGAGAAGCACACAGAAGAACTGTATCTTGAACTTTGATTGAGTATTTTCCAGGCAAGCAAAAGGTACAGAGGCAATGCTTGTCAGTGGTGGGAACTGTATATGTGAAGTTCACTCTGAATCTATGTCTTCAACTCCAATGGGGGATTTCCTCCAGAGTATCCAAGACTAAGATCACTGGATTTAGAGCCCTACACTTGTGTCCATGTCACAACTCTGCCATTTAGTAGCTGTGGGATTGTGACATGTCTGAACCTGTTTCCTCCTCTGTGAGATGGAGATAATTATTCTCCTGTGCATCACCCAGGGTCATTGTGTGCATGAAATCAATTAATGTATGTAAAAGCACAGGGAAGATTGTGTAATATGAATGTGAAGAGTCATAATGTAATAAAAACCTTAGGGTATGATTTACATAGTCATAATTGTATTTACATTGTTTCTACTTCGCTACCTCTTATTGTTTGTTGAATTCTCTTTGAGTCTTTTTTGAGGACTCTATCCCCAGCTTCTCTTTTCAATAGAAGGCCCTGGGACAATTTTGCTTAACTGCCAGCCCATTGCAGATAACTCTGTAGTCTGGATTTCTATCCTCCAATACACTCTTCTAGTCTCCAGACCTTAATTTCCAGCTGCCCCCTGGATGTTCCTCACCATCCATCAAACAAAAATGTTTGATTTCCTGGGTCTCAAGACTACATTACCCGCCCCCCCCCCCCAACTGCTCCTAATTTCCTGTTTCTGTTATCTGAGTTCAGGGCCTTTGACTCTTCATTCTCCTCCCCTTATTTCAGTTCATTCTATAGGATTCAAAGGCTCCCTGTTAAGTTTATTGTTACTGTCAAAGCATTTGCTTATTAAGCTCCTACTGTGTTCTAGGCACCTATGTGAAGAGTTTTTCATATATTATCTCAGTTCCCACAATAATCTTAAAGTTATTATCCTCATTTTAAAGATAATAAAACTAAGATTCAAAGAGATTAAATAATTGTTCCAAGGTAGTGTAGCTGGTAAGTGGCAGAGCCACTATTCAAAGCCAGTTGTGCTGACTGGAGAATTTGTGCTCTTAGCCATTTCACCCTGCTTTACAGTAAATTCCTGACTCATTAAATTGGCATTGAGGGCTGTTCACCTCTGCTTATTCATCCTCCTTTCTCACTCTTATTGTGCATTTTCATGATTACTTGCCATTCCTAAAAGTCAATTTGCATTTTCATACATGTTTGCTTTTGCATATATGTTTTTTTCTCAGCTTAGACTTCTTTTTTTCATGTGTTCAAATCCCGAGGGAGGCCCGGTAGTGTAGTGGAATAAGCCAGGGCTGGGGAGTTGAGTGGATCTGTTTTCTACTTTACTTCATAGTCCTGATCTGTTCTACAAAGGGCTGGACCAGATACTGGCAACATTTTGCTGCACATTCCTGCTAGCATTTGGTATTATGAGGATTTTTAGTTTTTGCCCATCTGTGGGTTTGTAGTGATACTGCATTGTGGTTTTAATTTGCATTTCTCTGATTAATGAGGCAGAGCACCTTTCCATCTTTATTGACTATTTGTCATTTCTATTTTGTGAAGTACCTTTTAGCCCTTTTCACATTTTTCTATTGGATTATCAGTCTTTTATTGATCCATAGGAGTTATTTGTATATTCTGGATATGAGCACTTCTGTGGCTTATCTTTTAAAATTTCTTATATGGTATCTTAGGATAAAATGAAGATTTTAATAGAGTTGAATTTATCAATTTCTTTTATTGCAGTGTTTTTTGTGTATGTTTAAAACATATTTTCTGACACATTATCTTATATATCATTTTCTAAAATTCTGCCGGCTTTTTAGATTAGCATCGTCCTTAGCTATTTTCCACTCATAGTATTGTATAGTGTCTCTGACCCAGCAAATGTTCTTATCTTTGAAGTACAACTCTACAAGGCATTTTGCTATTTCTCTGCCAACACAGGGCTTGCTTGTGTTTCCCTTAAAGCACAGAAGTCATGCTATACCCCTCTTCCTTTTCCAAAGGGTTTCTCTTTGTCCCTTGCATCTCTGAACTCAAGATTCTGGGCTTAGGCCTCCACTATGTTCCTCTCAGTGGTGAGCTTCTTATAGCTGCCCCCTAGTATCATTTATCCCTTTTGGTCTTTCTGGGTCCCTGGGCCCAGCCCTGCCCTGCCCCTGGCCTGCTGCAGAGGCCAGGCTGCCATTCTCTGTCTTTCATAAGAATTGCTGCCTCATGGAGAAAGGGGATCACCTTTTCCTCTCAGCACACTGCCACTCCACTCTGTCACCCAATTTACCTTCCAAAAGAAAGCAGTAGGTAGATTACAGATCTGCCCTTGGTAAAACTAACTATAGGGTGTATCTGACAGAAGTTTCTATATGTGAGTTTGTGTGTTTAGTGGAGGGAGTCAAGAAAATTAAAATTAATAAGTTTTATAGTGTGCTATTTCTTGAGCATTTTTAGTAGCTACAGCTGACACTTTTATTTCATCCTATTTCATACTCCCTAATTTTTATGTCTATATTTTCACTGTTTATTTTTATCATCATGGTTTATGTGATACCCATCCTATCCTGTTCATGGAAAAAACTGAGAGTGAAGAAATTCTGTATGACCCAGTTATTTGACTCCCTGACTAATCTGTTTCTGTCCTGTCCTCCAGAGACTAGACTATATCTCCAAGGCAGCATGCTCTTGGAATATATAAGTGCAGTCAGCTGCCTCACCTGTTCAGGTCTGTGGAGGAACCAGAGGAATTATTTAAAGTCCTCAGTTTACCAGGTCAGTGATATATCCATTTCCTTAGGATCCCCTCTTTCACTCTGAGCCCAGAGTTCTCCAAAATATTGATCAAGCTGTACTGGTATCTTTTAGCACCAGGCCCTTTACTCTCCTTACTTGTACTTTCTTATAGAGTATTTTCTACCTTTTTGTAGACATGTAGGTTGTTTTTTGCAGAGAAAGGATTTACAGCTCTCATCTGATTCTCAGAGGGATATTCTAGCTTTCAAAGTTGAAACCACTGAATTAGACTTTTCAACTTTTTCAAAGTGAACTCCACAGAAGAAATCTTACTTTACAGATTCCAAGGAAAATTGGACTACTAGTTTCTAACTGACATACTCTTGTGCCTGAAAACTTTTCTGAAAGCTCTCTTGCATCCTGATAGTCTTTTATATTCATGTTTTCATTCTTCTACCCATTTACCCATCTATTTATTCATCAAATATTGAACAGCTAGATTGATTATGCAAGTTGCTGTAGAATATACAAAGATGTATAAAATACAATTGGTGAGCAGATAGTCTTAACAATGAGATAGATCATATACATAGATACAATTCATGTAGTAAAGAAAAAGTGATCTGAAGGATGCAAACACTCAACGATAAATAAGAAAAAATAGTAAAACAAATAAAATATAAATAAAATTTTTAAAAAAGTGAGAAGAGGTACAGATAAACTGCTTTGGGACTTTAAAAATGAGAGAGAATTATTCTTGCCTGGGACAGGTTGGGGAACAGGGAGGAGTTGGGAAGATTATGTGGTATATTCTAGATTATAGAAAATCCAAGCCAGTTGGAGCAGGTCTTGAGAGATGGATAGATTTTAGATATGTGAAGATACTAGTTGCAGCATGCCATCTCTGATCCTTTATTCAAAAGAGACTTGAGTACTATTGTCTGTCAAGCCTAGCCATGGGCACTTCATGGAGTTTACAGTTTATCAGGGAAGATAAACTCTGAACAAGTCATTTCCTAATTACTTGCAGTGAATAAAATAGATAACCTCTGTGCTCATGAAACCTGTATTCTAGTTGGGGAGACAGAAAGTAAATAAATAGATAATGTATTTTCAGATAGTGATAAGTGCAGTGATGGAAATAAACTGGGATAAGGGAATAGAGAAATGACAGCAAGGTGGGGTTATTTCAGTTAGTGTGGCCAGGGAAGCCTCTCTAGGGGCAGATATTGAACAGAGACCTGAATAAGCCCAATGAGCAAGCCCTAGGAATAGCTGGACAGAGAGCTTTCCAGATAGAAGAATAGCAAGTTCAAAAGCCTCAAGATGGAAGGTTTTAGTATACTAGGAATAGCAAGGTCTCTAGGATTGGAGTGTAATTTGCAAAGGAAGAAGTTGTAGAAAATGAGGGTGGAAAATAGATTTGGCCAGATTTGACAAGGCTTTGTGGCATGGCAATAGAAGGAGCTTGGGAAGCTGTTGGGAGGATGACGTGGTCTGATTTGTGTTTTAAAAAGATCTCTCTAGCTGCCTGGCTCCAAAATGGAGATCAGGAAAACAGTTATTATAGTAGTTCAGCAAGGTGATAAAGGTCACTTGGATTTGTGTAGTTTTATCTATGTATATGACTTATCTGTAGTAGAAATGGCAAGAAGATACATTTAAAGGAAGGGCCAATGGGCTCTTCTGATGGATTGGATGTGGGAAGTGAGAGGGAAAGAGTCAAGAGTGATGCCATGGTTTAAAACTGGAGCAACTTGATGAAAGGTGGTGCTATCTGCTGAGAGAGGCAACACTGGGAAAGGCACAGATTCTCATGAGGATAAAGGGTTCTCTTGTTTAAGGTACCAAGCTGATATCTAAATCAAGATGTCAAGTAGGCAGGTGAGGCCAGGAACAGTGGCTCATGCCTGTAATCCCAGTGCTTTGGGAGGTCAAGGTGGGAGAATCACTTGAGGCCAGGAGTTTGAGATCAGCATGAGCAACATAGGGAGATCTCATTTCTACAGAAAATAAAAAGAAATTAGCCATGTATGGTGGTGTGCACCTGTACCCTAGATACTTGGGAGGCTGAGTCTGGAGGATCATTTGAGCCCAGGGGTTGGAGGTATAGTAAACTGTGATTATACCATTGCACTGCAGCCTGGGTGACACAGTGAGACCTCATCTCTAAACAAAAAAGTAAATAAATAAATAAAAGTAGGCAATTGTATATAAGTGTGAAATTAAGGGGAAAGATTGACCTAGGCATTTAAATTGGGGAGTTAATGGCATATAGAGAGATATCTAAAGCCATGAGACCAGATGGAATCATCTGCAGAGTGGGTGTAAATGGATTTATCATTTTATCCTTAAATACTTTACTTATACTCAAGAGTTAGAGATTTTTAAAAACATAGTCATATTTAATGACACTCATTATCTAAATCATATCCACATTTCCTTGATTGTCTCTCTTCTCCTTTTTTTCTTTCTTTTCTTTTTTAAAAATGTAGTTGGTTACTTGGAATCAAATTGCCTTTGGTTGGTATGTGACAAGCATTTAAGTCTGTAGGTTCACCCTTCCTTTTTTTTTCTTAGAATATATCTGTTGGCAAAACTGGGATATTTGTCCCGTAGAATTTCCCACATTCTGAATTTTGTTGAGTGCAGCATTGTAGTGTTGTTTAAGATGTTTCTCTGTTCCCTTTATTTCCTCTATCAGATCAGATTCAGGTTCAATTTTGAGGGAAAAATACTTCATAGATGGTAATGTGTACTTCCTGTTACAGTGAATCAAGAAGCACTTTGGTTCTCTTTTTATGATATTCATGTTGATCATTGTGTTCAAGTATTGCCACTCTGGTCCATCCATTGTAAAACTCCTTCCCCATTAGCTTATGATTTATTGGTTTTAGCAACCATTGATGTACATTTCCTGAATCCATTACTTCAGTAGAGATGGCAAAATGGTGATAACGAAAGTCTTTTTTCACCTTCTTAATTTAATTACATGAAAATCTTAGAGAAGCTTTTTCTCATCAACTATTTGGTTACCCTGAGGTATAGTTTATATAAGACAGGTAGGATAAATGCTCAGAATTCTCCAGGGTCAACCAGAGAGATCCCCATCATGATAATTACAGAGTCCTTTAGATAAGACCTGAGTAACCTTTGATAGCTTCCTTGTTTTCCCAGTATGACAAGGTGTTCCAGGTTTATCTTGTTCATTTCCTGATCAACTTGAATTAGCCATTTCTCAAAAGAGTCCCACATCATTACTCTTAACCAATATGTAATATGGAATGGATAGAGAGTGTATAGGTTTTGTGTTCTGTGATCCCATGATGATCTTTCCTCCCAGTACCCTTTGTTCTATTCTTGTATGTACTGGGATAATAAAATAGAATGGAAATGCTTTAAAAACACAACATGAAGTAAAGTTAATAAAATAATTAATAAATAGCTAATAAAATAATAACTCAGAAATAAATACATAATAGAAACTAAAGGCCTGGGCTCTTTACATAATATCTTTCCAGGAGACTACATTTTACCTGCTAGTCTAACTCTAGCATGTCAGTCATTTTCTATTACCACCTGCCCTCAATTCCCCTCTCTCTGAGATGAAGTATGTGTGGGGATGATATAGGAAAAAGCAATAGACCACAGATTACGTTGTAGCCAGCATGTTTTAGACATAGGGATACGCATGTGTACCTCCTCCCTGTGCTTGGGCTGCTCCCACAATGCCCAAGGTTGTGATAATTCTTTGAGGATAGTCAGGGGCAGATGTTCCTAAATATTGAATTGTCCAGGTTATATTTAAGGAAATTGAATGTTTGCTGATTTGAGTGATGTCAAATTCTTTTACCTCTATAACTCATCAGTGAATTTTCTGTCTTTTGAATGACTACTTTGGTTCAGGTATGAAACTAGGACTTATGTGACAAGGCAGAAGTGCAAAGAGGAACACTGGTTTCCTAATTGTACAGGTTGAGTATTCCTTACCTGAAAAAGACAGCGACCAGAAGTGTTTTAGATTTAGGATTTCTTAATATTTGCATTATACTGGTTGAGCATCCCAAATCCCAAAACCCCAAATCTGAAACGTTCCAATGAGCATTTCCTTTGAGTGTCGTGTTGGCACTCAAAAAGTTTCAGAGTTTGGAGCATTTTGGATGTTTGGATTAGGGATGGTCGACCTATTTAACAAGTTATTGCCCTAGCTGTAGCTTCACTCACATGTGCTCTTGCAGGAAGGGACCTGAGGAAATCTTTTTGGAGACTGCTGGCCTAGCCAGTTGAACTTTTTTTTTTTACTATCAAACAGAAAGAACTTTGCTTTTAAACTTCTTATGGAAATAATAAATGAACAAATGAATGCATCTGACAAGAGTCAAAACAGCAAAAATTCAAAGAAAATTTCATTAAATATATTCAGAGACTAGGTACTAAGTTTTTAAAAACTTTCATTAAAAGGCACAATTTTGCTCAGAAAAATTAACCATTGTTTACAAGTTTTTCTGTTACCATATTTTCATGAAGTCAGTTTTTTCAAAACTTTAGATATATATTCTTAGAGCCTATATTCTAATTGTTAATATCTTTGTAATATTTTACTCTAGTTTTCTGAGTGGATGTTATAATATTAATTTTCTGGGCATGGCGATGTTCATTGGAGCCTTACAGCATTAAAATGTTTTGGGAAAGATTTATTAACTTTTTCTGCCTTGTGTAAGATGAAGATCTTTTATAAGTAAGATCTTTATGTGATCTAATTAAAATATTAATGTAATTTGTTGAAGGTAGGTATCTATTTCGAAACCTTTAGGTTAAACTCTGAAAAATATTAGACCTGTCAAATATAGACACATGGAGAAACTGCTAGAGAAACTCACTCACTTGGTTCGGGTCTCTGCTCAAATGATGCTTCCTCTGGGAGACCTCCCTCAGCCACCCTTCTGGTAAACTGCCTCACTCTCTTTGTTGTTCTCTATTTTCTTAACCAGCTTCTTCATTCTCTCTTTATTTTTAATTGCACTTATCACTTGTAGCCTTTGTGTTCATTGCTGCATCATTGCCACTTAGAACAGTGCCTGGCACCATGAAAGATACTCCATAATAATTTGTTGATTGAATAAATTGTTCATTATTTGTCACCCCACTAGAATGTAGGTCTCACTGAAGTTGCCTGGCATGAGGTAGGCCTTCCAGTATTTGTCTGAAAGAATGAAAGGAATAAGTAGCAATGAAATTCAATTTTTATATTATATATACACATATATTAATATTTTAATTATTTGTTTAAATTATACATAGATTTCTCATCGAGAAATAGATTCTTAGAACAAGATGTGCTGTTCCAAGTAACATCTAGAACCTACAAAATCTGTTGGTGTCTTTTTTGCTAATGTGGATGGGCAGATTTACGTATAGGGTTGTAGTTTTTTTAAAATGACTCAACAATACCTACTGTATTTTAATATAATGCCCATAGATGTCAAAGAGTGTGGTCATGTGACAAATTCATAAAATGGGTTAGTATCTGGATTTTTCTCCTATTTGCATAATTCTTATTGCTAGTATAAATGTCCATCAGTCTGTGTGCTATAATATACTGATTTCATACCTCACAATGGAGAAATAAAGCTTCATATTTTTATGAGAACATTTTATAAACTCTTTTTCACTTAGCTTTTTTTTTTTTTTCCATTTCATCCTGTATTCTTGTGGTTTTATTTGGGAGCACAGTGACATACTTTGTTGAGTTCTTTTATCATTCCCTAACATCCTAATTGCTCAGGTATGATGAACCCTTATGAAGCAGCATGGTACTACTGGTATTCACAGCCTTTGGGAGGCAGGAGATGAAAATGAAGGTCAGAAAAATGAGAACTGGATATGACATTAATTTTGGGCATCTTGAAGAGCTGAGTGTTAGCCTGGCCTTGCTGGATTGATTATGTCCATTAGATAGTCTATGTATCTGGAAAACAAAGATCTTTTCTAAAACTACATGGTGTCAGCTTCTGAATGTGCAGTTTCTTCCTTAGAAAAGGAAATTCTGCCCTTTTTTTTTTCTCCCCCAATGATTTAGCAGAATTTTTCTATTTTCTTCAGGTAATTAAACCAGAGAGCAATGACAAAGAAACAGAAGCTGCCTATGAATCAGATCTCCCTGAGGAGCTCTGTGGACACCATCTCCCTCAGCAGTCCTTGAAAAGCTATAATGACAGTCCTGATGTCATTATAGAGGCTCAATTTGATGATAGTGACTTAGAAGATGGACATAGCAATACACAGAATTTGCTGGTTGATGGTGTTAAGAAGCTGTCAGTTGGCATTCACGAAAAAGGTGAGTACTGGACTACTGACATTTTGTTTTAGTAAACTGATTGTTTTAAGTATTGGAATTCTCTCTCTGCTACAGAATAAAGCACACAGTACAATTGGTATGTTCCGGTTCCAACCTGTTTCAGATTTTAGAAAAGGAGGATCTTTGACAAGCTTATAGCTGCTGGTTAGGAGAGAGGGGATGAAAGTGCTGCCAGTGGTTTGTGTGGGCAGTGGTTGCTGCTGCCACATTCCTAATAGGCTTTGAGTTGTGTTGACAGTTAGCCTTGAAATTTCCTGCAGTGAGCTCAATCACACCCTGTGGTTCCTATGAACAGAATTAAACTGGTCTTTAAGATCCTTATGAAAAAGCACTTAATTTTGCCCTTGGTTTTGCTTTAGTTCAGTACCTTTTAAAAATATATCCGTTATTGTTGGTGGGCATGGATCACTCTAAATCTTATAAGCAGATTACCTTTAGGAAGTTTTTTGATTCTAAGCCTTTAAGAAGGCCAGTCAGTCATATTTTCTCTGATTGAAATCTAAGCCATGGGTTCTCTGGGTGCAGAAAAAAATCAGTTATAAACACATGAGCAAGGAGTTGTGACCAAGGCCCCTACCTGACCACATTCTAGGAAATTTAAGGGAAAGTAGCAATTGCAATTTGAATATTTCAACATTTAGATTCCTAAGAGGTTCTAAGTAGAGAGAGTATGTTTTCTAGCCAAACTGAGTTTTATATATACTATCAGATGGAAACCATTAAGCAATACTGACCTGGCCAGACTGACTAGATAATGAACTTTGTTACAGGAAGAAGTTTCTGGCATAGTCTCCATGAAAGGCTAGAAAAAATGCCAGAAGAATCACTAAAGTAGGATGTTCAGCAGACAGTCTGTTGTAGGGACTGCTGAGCATACCTCCCTACATCCTAAAGAAAGCTGGAGGTGATTTTAGGAAATGACCACAGAAGGATCACCTTGTTTCTCTCCATTGCTGATGAGATGGTGACCTGGGGAAGACAGCATTTTCTGAAAGCTTGTGCCCTTTGTGGTGCCAAGGAGTACTCATTTAGAATTTCCAACATTGAAATTATTTTTGAATGAAGAAGTTATACTGCCTCTGTCAGGTACTGCTGCCTGCCCCACCAGATATCACTGACCAGAGGGTACCCAGCTTGCTCTTGTTTGTGACATACTTAAATAACTAGTGGTTTCACTGTCAGTGCTCAGCTAATTCCATTTGGATGCTATTTTCCTTGAAATTTCATTCTTCTAATGTTTCTACTTACTTTCTTTTTTGGGGAGAGTATATTACCTTTATTTTTTATTTATTTATTTATTTTTAATTTCAGCATATTACAGGGGTACAAATGTTTAGGTTATGTATGTTGCCTTTGCCCCACCCGAGTCAGAGATTCAAGCATGTCCATCTACTTACTTTCTTTAAAAATAGTTGAATACTGTGACCCTCTTCTTCTTCTTCTTTTTTTTTTTATTTTAGTGTATTGTGGGGATACAAGTGGTAAGGTGACATATATTGCCCATGCCCCCCCCCCCCGTCACAGCCTCAAGTGTGACCATCCCCCAAACATTGCACATCTCACTCATTGTGTTTGTATATACCCATCCCTTCCTCCCCCTTCCCACCTGCCCGACACCTGATAAATGTTATTCCTATATGTCCACTGAGGTGTTGATCCGTTAATACCAATTTGCTGGTGAGTACATGTGGTGCTTGTTTTTCCATTCTTGAGAGACTTCACTTAGTAGAATGGGTTCCAGCTCTATCCAGGAAAATACAAGAGGTGCTATATCACCATTGTTTCTTAAAGCTGAATAGTACTCCATGGTATACATATACCACATTTTATTAATCCACTCATGAATTGATGGGCACTTGGGTTGTTTTCACAATTTTGCAATTGTGAATTGTGCTGCTATAAACATTCGAGTTCAGGTGTCTTTTTCATAAAGTGACTTTTGATCTTTTGGGTAGATGCCCAGTAGTAGAATTGCTAGATCAAATGGTAGATCTACTTGTATCGCTTTAAGGTATCTCCATATTGCTTTCCACAGAGGTTGAACTAGTTTGCAGTCCCACCAGCAGTGTAGGAGTGTTCCTGTCTCTCCACATCCAGACCAACATTTATTGTTTTGGCCTTTTTGATAAAGGCCATTCTCACTGGAGTTAAGCGATATCTCATTGTGGTTTTGATTTGCATTTCCCTGATGATTAGAGCTGTTGAACATTTTTTCATATGTTTGTTGGCCATTATTCTGTCGTCTTTTGAGAAGTTTCTGTTCATGTCCTTTGCCCATTTTTTGATAGGGTTGTTTGATTTTTTCTTGCGGATCTTCTTGAGTTCTAAATAGATTCTAGTTATCAGCCCTTTATCGGATGTGTAGCTTGCAAAAATTTTCTCCCATTCTGTGGGTTGTCTGTTTGCTCTCTTGACAGTTTCTTTGGCTGTGCAAAAGCTTTTTAATTTGATCAGGTCCCATTTATTTATTTTTGTTGCTGCTGTGATTGCCTTTGGGGTCTTTTTTTTTTTTTTTTTTTTTTTGAGACAGAGTCTCACTTTGTTGTCCAGGCTAGAGTGAGTGCCGTGGCGTCAGCCTAGCTCACAGCAACCTCAAACTCCTGGGCTTGAGTGATCCTTCTGCCTCAGCATCCCGAGTAGCTGGGACTACAGGCATGCGCCACCATGCCCGGCTAATTTTTTATATATATATCAGTTGGCCAATTAATTTCTTTCTATTTATAGTAGAGACGGGGTCTCGCTCTTGCTCAGGCTGGTTTTGAACTCCTGACCTTGAGCAATCCGCCCGCCTCGGCCTCCCAAGAGCTAGGATTACAGGCGTGAGCCACAGCGCCCAGCCTGGGGTCTTCTTCATAAATTGTTTGCCTAGGCCAATGTGTAGAAGAGTATTTCCAACATTTTCCTCTAGAATTCTAATAGCTTCACACCTAAGGTTCAAGTCTGTTACCCAGCGTGAGTTGATTTTTGTGAGAGGTGAAAGGTATGGGTCTGTTTCAGTCTTCTACATGTGGCTATCCAGTTTTCCCAGTACCATTTATTGAATGAGGATTCTTTTCCCAGTGTATGTTTTTGTCTGCTTTGTCGAAGATTAGTTGGCTATATGAGGATGGTTTTATATCTGGGTTCTCTGTTCGGTTCCACTGGTCAGTGCCTCTGTTCTTTGCCAATACCAAGCTGTTTTAATTACTGTAGCCTTGTAATATAATCTGAAGTCTGGTAAATTGATACCTCCCATTTTGTTTTTATTGCCTAGGATTGATTTTGCTATACGGGATCTTCTCTGGTTCCATACGAAGTATAAAATTATTTTTTCTGTATCTGTGAAAAATGATGGGGATTGCATTTGACTTTCAATAGGGATTGCATTGACTCTGTAGGACTGTGACCTTCTTCTTAAAGTTCATGTGTATTATCATAACAGCATCAGTACTGTGAGTCATATATTTTCAATGAAAGAGTGTTAAATAACCAGGACCCTAAATAGCTAAATCCTTCATCAGTAAGATCACCAAGGAAGAGATAGATATTCACGGGACAAAGCCAGGCAAAAGAATACTTTATTAATAAAATGTATTATTATTTGGCCCAAAACTAGTTTGTGGAAACCCAGCTCTGGTGATTGGGCTTGGCAGATCTCAGCAGCTTCTTTTCCTCGGGGCTCCAAGTTGAAGGGATAAGATGCCTTGATCTCTTCTTAGTGGTTGGTACAAATACAAGGGGAAGGAAATATTGATGGATGGAAGTGATGGCAGAAAGGATGCCTGAGCTGGATGCTAGCAATTCACTTTGTCCTTTGGGAAGCTCTGATGCCAGACCTGCTGTTGACTGACCCTCTGCTGTAGTTCTCCTGCCTCTCTCTTCAAGCAAATATTAATATTACTGAGTACTTTGCAAGTCCACTGTGTGCATTTTTTTTCCTTATCCTTTATACATCCTTGCTAGCCCACTGTTATTTATATTACTTTCTTAGTAGTCTTGACTGAGGAAACAGCCTTAATCCTTCCCTCAGTACCTGGTACAGAGTTCTTTTTCCTGCTAGCCTCAAAATAGAGAGTTTGTGAAACCACATGGCTGTTTCTCATTTCTTGCCCTCTTGATATTTAGGAAAATTGCAATTTGCTCTTTTAAAAATCATGGTGTTTTTAAGGATATTTCAACCAGCTTCTCTTTTTCAGGATAATATAAAATCTGGTTACAGTTAGGATGTTAGTACTTTTTGCACTATTTAAGGTTTTGAATTTGTTATTGAAACAAACCATAACCTTAAGAACATCATAAACTTTTCCTTAGACTTCTAGAAAGGTTCTTTGCTTTGTGTTGTACTTGCAAGTGGATTATTAATCCTAGTTCATGGTTGTGTTCAAAAGTGTTTTGTGTTTTTTCTTTAGTATCATGTTTCTTTACTCAAAGCAAATGTTATATATCACATGTGTATATATAGCATATCCCTATTGGCCCAGAAAGCATTCATATCTTTATGATAACCACCAGTTTCCCTAGTAAGTGAACACGTTACCCCACTAATCTGTAGCAAATGCGTATTACTGCATTAAGAGAAAAGTTCTCTAGGCATCTAAGACCCACACAAGTAATCTCTTTGAGGAAGACAGCATGAGAGTAGGAAGATAGCATGAGAGCTCCTCAGCCCCTGAGAGAGAGTAGGCCAGACACTTGGGCCCCTTTTGAAGGTCCAGTTCCACAGCCTCTTGACCCTAAGCTTTTATCACTTTACAAGCAGTAACTTTGTTGTTAGCATAGAAATCTGCCATCTGTGTAGAGACCGGGGACAACCCAATTGAATTTTTCTTGATATCAATTGCATAAATGACTTTAAAAATGTTTGGGTAGTGGTTGCTGGTTAGCAAACTCCAAAGGATAAAAGTCATCATCGCCAAGTGATACAGTAGCTCTGTATCTTTCATCACCAGGAATTTTAAGAACAGTTTTGGCTTCTGAATCTTGGTGATCATGATTTAATCAGGCTGTGATGTACATTTCCTGCCCTCTATCCTGGAAGGGTCTGCCAGAGATCTTTTTCAGTTTTCTGGTCTGGAGACAAGCCTCTACCAGTACCCTGACGAGTGAGTGTGAGTCAGTCAATGACCCTTTCACTTCTGTCTCCTGGCCAACTTCAGCAACTTTCTGAAGAGGAGAATCCACATGCAATCCTTAATCCCTTCTGAGATTTGAACTGGTCTATTACTGCTACTGCTGGGGCCTGCCCAAGTCACCTCGGGAATCGGGAAGACCCCTTTTTTCTCACTTAAGATTGATACCCTTTCATTGTGTAGGTTTCTTTGAGTACTCTTTCCTTAAATAAAAAGTAACTATATCCACCTTTTGTTGAGAAAAACAGACCCATATGATTATTTCCATATGACACTTTAGGGTTACTGAAACCCCAACAACCCTTTCTCCAGATCTTCTGGCAATCTTCTTCTTTCTCAGACGTAAATTTCTTTTTTTCCCAGCTCTTCACTGTATGTAATGATGATTAGTACAACCAGAAGACAGTCATATTTGCTTCAGAAATTATATTAAAAATTAAATATGTAGCAATTTCCCATCAGCCACAATTTTGGCACAATATTTTGTGCCAATCTTTCCAAATCTGATTTACAAAAAAAGTAAAGCCATATCCAGACCTGTGTTAAACAGAAGGATACAGTGGGAATTTTTGCTTCCCCATCTTTTAGATTGGGGGTTACAATGTAGTCAGATCATATAGAAATGTACGGTCAGGACCTCTAATGACCTAAGACCCAAATCCTATGCTAGACAAGCCATTACTTCCTGTGAAGTCTTCAAAAGAAATATGTACAGGCAAAGCAAGGCAGAGGAGCACTTCTTTATTAACTGAGGCTCTGATCCAAGCCAGAATGATTACCAGTCTATACTCCCACTAGCAATGTATGAAGTTTCTTATATCTTCTCATTCCTACTCGCAGTTAGGATTATAAAAGTTTCTAACTTTTATAATCTAGGTTAAGTTCTGTAAATTGCCTTTTTATATCATTTGCCCACTGCTCTCTCATGGTTACTCTTGTTGATTTACAGGAATTTCATATCTATTCTCTATAATAATCACTTTTCCATTTTAGGCATTACAAATATCTTCTCCCACTCTGTCATTTAGTCATTTGTCTATTAACTTTGTGCAGTATCTTTCATTGAACAAAAATCCTTAATTTTGGTGGGATAAAATTAATCATATACCTTATAGGTTTTTAACTTTCTGCCTGTATCTAGGTAACAAAGATATTCTCCCATGGAATCTTTTGTTAAGTCTACAGTTTTGCCTTTTGCTGAACTTAAGGATTGTCATTCTTCGTGGATTGAGTAATCATCTAGTTTCCCTTTTCTAAATCTGTTTTTGATGTTGAACCATCCTCACATTCCTAGGATACATTCTGCTTAATCCTGATATGTTATTATTTTGAAATACAACATTAAATTCACTTATGTAATAATTAGTGTAGATGGCCAGGCATGGTGGCTCAGAGCTGTAATCTCAGTACTTTGGGAGTCCAAGGCAGGAGGATCACTTGAAGTCAGGATTTCAAGACCGGCCTGAGCAAGAACAAGACCCTGTCTCTACTGAAAAATAGAAAAATTAGCCAGGCGTGGTGGCGTGTGCTTGTAGTCCCAGCTACTTGAGAGGCTGAGGCAGGAGAATCCCTCGAGCCCAGGAGTTTGAGGCTGCAGTGAACTATGATGATGCCACTGCATTCTGGCCAGGGTATGACAGAGCAAGACCCTGTCTCAAAATAATAATAATAACAATAATTCATGCAGAATTTTTGTATCATGTTTAAATCTATCTATTATATGATTTTCTTGTCATCTAATTTTTAGAATCAAGATTATAATAGCTTTATGAAATGCCCTGGTCAATTTTTGACTGTTTCCTATTTTTCTAGAATAGCTTGTATAAAATGGGAATTAACTCTTCATTAGAATTTGGTAGAACTCATTGTAAAATTGGCTGCACCTGCTGTTTTTTTGGGAGGCGAGATCTTTGCTGTTTTAATCTCTTTCATACTAATTGGTCTGTTCAGCTTCTCTATCTCCTATGCCAATTTTGGCATAATTTAATGAGACTATTCATTCAAATTTATTAGCATAGAGATATTCCTCATGCTCTTTAATGTTCTTGTATTATTTAAAAAAATCTCCTTTGTGCCTGTACTTTTTTTTTTTTTTAATTTTTTTTTTATTTTGGCATATTATGGGGGTACAGATTTTAAGGTTTCAATAAATGCCCATTTCCCCCCTCCCCCCAAAATGTGCCTGTACTTTTGCATACGTTTTCATTCTCTGTTTTCATTATTTGAATCTTGTCTCTTTTTTCCTTGAGAACTCTCCCTTGCCAAAGATCTATTTTATTAATCTTTTCAGAGAACAAATTTGGTTGTGTTTTTTTTCACTGTTTATTGTTGGTGATAATGTTCTGTTATTCACTGCTATTTGCCCTTAGCTTTGTTATTAAATTCCTTATGGGGAAGTAGAGTTGCTTTTTTGCCCTTTTCCCAGCTTCTTGACTTGAATACTTAGCTTGTTATTTTTAAACCTTTTTTGTTTTCTGTGAAGTGTTTTTAAAACCATAAATACCCCTTTAAATGCTTTTCTATCTGTATTCTTCAGATATTTGTGTGCAGTATTTTTATTATTATTCAATTCTAAATATTTGGTATCCCTTATGATTTTAACTAAATTAGTTATTTAAGACTATTTAATTTCTAATTTTTTTGCTATTTTTTTTGTAATGTTTAATTTTATTGTATTATGATCAGGGTGTCTGTATGTTTAATTCTTTACAGTTTATTGATACTTCCTTTATAGTCCATTATATGGTCTATATTTCTAAATATTCCATGTAGGTTTTGAAAGAAAGATATGTGTTTATGTATCCAAAAACTTAATTTATAATTATATTATTCTTTCCTTCATAAGCTATATATTATTTTATATAATCTGCCAGTGTCTGAGAGATGTTAAAAAAATCTATGTCTATCAATTTTGATTATTTAATATTCCTGCAGTCTTATCAATTATAGCTTGATATATTTTGAGTTGTTTTGTTATATTCAAAAGTGTATGTTACAATATACCTAGATATGTTTTTGTATGCATGCATACTCATATATGTATTCATTTGTATTCACATATTAATCACTGATATTAAGTGGGCATTTACTGTGTGCTAGTAAGCCCCATCTAAGCACTTTGTAATTAATCTTTGTTACATTTAATTAGTATCTATTTTAGGAATATTAATTTATGTATCTCAGGAATTCTAGTTTTTATTCCCAAGGCATGGAAAAGTTTCACAGTTGGTAAGTACATTTTAGAATTCCTTGGTAGCTTTTTAGAAAATATCAGTGCTCGTAGTCCCAGCTACTAGGGAGGCTGAGGCAAGAGGATCACTTGAGCCCAGGAGTTTGAGGTTGTAGGGAGCACTGCACTCTAGCCCAGCTGACAGAGTGAGACCGTGTCGCAAAAAAAAAAAAAATGTGCCTGAAATACCACCCCAGAGATTCGGATTCTTGTTGATCTGGGATGGGGCTTAGCACTAGTATTTTGAAAAAGCTCTCTAGAGATGCAAGGCTTCTATGATGTACCCAGCATTGCTGCTGTAGGAACAGTCTTAGGCTTGTCCCCTTAACCATTATGTTATACCTCTCAGGATGAATAGCAATATACACTGCACAGGTTAAATGTTTCATGATAATCCAACCCTTAGTTTAATAATTCAGTCAAAGATCATCAATGGATACTAAAACCATTGGGTTGAAGGTTTTGGAAACTAAATATTCACATAGACTCAAACTGTTGTGCCATAGTTGACTTACTAATTAATTATACTGGACAAAATGTCCATTTATGATAAGTGGACAGATTTGGTGGTCACCATTTTGGCATTGTCAAGTTTAGCATCACTAATAGTAGGTAAACCTGACATTTTGTACTTTTTGATGGGATGGATTATTATACAACATCATCTGCAAAGCATTCATACCAAAAATGTTTCACTTGAATCAAACCTCTAGTGTCTAGCCCTAACTTGCAATGTGTTGGAAGTATAGGGGATACTGGAACAAATCAAATGATACTATCAGAGAAATAAGATAAATCTAATGTCATGAAACACACAAAAAAATGGGGAGCAACCAAAAATAATGTGTAAACCTGGATTAGATCCTGGACTGGGGGAAAATATGGTAGTAACAATTGGGAAATTTAAATTTAGACTGGATATTAGGTGACATTTTGGAATTACTGTTAAATTTTCTGAGGTATCAGTGATATTGCAGATATATAGGAGAATGTACTTATTCTTAGGACATACTGGCTAAGGTGCTTGAGGTGAAGCATCTTAATGTATTTAACTTACTTATAATGCTTCTGAAAAGAGAAGAAACAAAACTCTGTATGTTGATATATGTGCAAACACATATGCATATACAAATTGAGAGAGTTGGGAGCAAAATGTAGCGGAATGTTAACATTTGGTGAATCAAATGGGTATTCATAATATCATTCTTTCAGTTTTTCAGTATATATAAAAATCTTTAGAATAAGACATTGGGTGGAAAAATACCCCATGAGTTACTGGAAGGGAAATATTGTCATATTCTATAGTTTAGGTGTGGATTTCAAGAGCTGGCATTGCTCATTCTGTCTTTGATCCAAAGTATTCTAGAGCATAAAGTCATTACTGCTTATTGTTCAAAACTAATGTAGTCAGGACTGTTATTTTTAGTTGGGTATTTTTGCTAATATTATAATTATATTCAATGAATCCCAATTTTATTTCCCATTAAAAATACCAATGTATCACATAAGTTGTAAGTAAAGAAAATCTTGAATAAATATTTTTATTTGAATAACAGGAGATTAAGAGAAATTCTTGGGAAAATTACAAATGTTTTGTAAAAATGATTGTTTTTATGAACCTACTACAAAAATCAAACAGAATGAGGCCATACCATAACCATACTATCATATAATTTTGTCCAAAATTATGCAAAAACACTTTGGTTTAGTCTTTGTTCTAAGTAGTACATACTTGCATTGATAACCTAAAATTTGTTATATATATATTATAAAATAAAATAAATTTATTTTTCCACTATAATCTATAAAATTTGATCCCTACTGCAAAGTGATTTTATGAGCCTTTTTCTAGTGTAAATTATCCTCAGACATCTTACTCTTTCTGTCTTTTTGACTAGGCATGGAGCAGGCATTCAATTAGTGGCAGCCGGGAACTGTGGATAGAGCAGTGGACTGCTAGTAAACTGAGCAGGGCTGGAGTCCCTGCTGTGCTTCTAAAATCAGGATGTTGGGCAAAATTATGTCAGAAGTTCTTTCTAGCTAAAAAACTCAATGAGTAAATATATTTTTCAGTAATGGCAAGAAATTAATCAGATAATCATTAATGACTATGATGAGTCATTAACATAAATGGCTTGAGATTCTTCCATTTTCACCTGCTCTGTCTCTGAAAACCATCACAGCCTGTGCTGCTTACCTTTGCCATTTGTTTACTCATTTACTCAGCATTTATGGGGTGAATATGATGCTCCAATGCTAAGCTGGGCCTCAGGTCATACAAAGGTGAACCTATGTTCCTCCCTCCCTTCTGTCAGGCACCATGTAGCCCTCTGTCCCCAGTGCCTGGGGACCTCCTCAAGAGATACCTCCCTGCAGATGCTACTGCTCCTCCTTTCCTCTTTTTTCCCCCACTGCTGACTCCAGAGCTTCTTGGTTTGGCTTTGGGAAGGTTAATACTGATTACAATATTTATATGAATTGCCTGTCGTTTGTGTCTTACCTCACTGCACAGTGACCCTTGCTGTTGCCTGTGTATCAGATAATCTCTGATTTGGGCTTTCAGTAAAGCATTTATGCCCATCTCATCTCTGCTGTATTGTTCACAGAGTGCAGCAGGTACTGGATCTCTGGCCTTACCACTACCCTGCTATCTTCTTGTCCTGTATTGTGAGGCATATGAACCACAGACACAAAACTCTGGGTCAGCCCACCATATTCCATGTGTACAGCTCTTTACCATAGGCACTCTCTCCTTCAGCAGGGATGATTTGAGAGTCAGAAATACTGCATAGCATAAAAGATAACACTTCATCCTATCTTGAGGTTTTTTTATGGTCCATCCTTACTGTGAACATGAACATGTTTGTGAATTAGGATCCTTTTCAGCTGCTATTTTGTGATCTGTAATGCTTTTTAACTTTAAATAATATATTTTCCTTTATTAGCAATATTCACTGAGAAAAGTAAACATTCTTATGTAGATTCAAACAAATTCTCATGTAAACATTATGTAAGCAAATAATTTAAACCAGTGATTCTCAAATTTTTTGGTTTCAAGACACCTTTACACTCTTAAACATTGTTGAAGACCCCAAAGTGCTTTTGTGTATGTAGATTATATTTATTGATTTTCTGAATTTAAATTAAAACTAAGAAAGTTTTAAAACATTATTGCAAAATAAATGTACATCTAGTTGTGTTTCTGTGTATAGTTGTTCCTTGATATCCATGGGGACTGGTTCCAGTACCCCGTTGTAGATATAAAAATCCATGGATGCTCAAGTCACTTATATATTAATAAAATGGTGTGGTATTTGTACATAACCTACACACATCCTCCTGTACACATTAAATCATCTCTAGATTACTTATTATACCTAATACAATATAAATGCTATGTAAGGAGTTGTGGTTATACAGTATCATTTAGGGAATAAACAAGGGAAAAATCTATATATGATCAGTACAGGCATAGCCATCCTTTTTTTTTTCTGGATATTTTTGTTGCACAGTTGGTTTGAATCCATCGATGCAGAACCCATGGTTATAGAAGGCTGACTATGCATTTAAGGAAAACTTTAGATTTCAGAATAATGATTTATTGGGTGTTAATGGGGTTAATGTGATTTTAGCAGGTATAACCACAGTCAAAATACTGAGAACAAGCGGAGTTAACGTCTAAAATGTACTTGTTTATACTTTAAACCTAGTATGTTAGAAAATTCTAGAAAACACAAGAAGATGTAAGCACACATTCTGTTAGGCTTTAGAGCAGGTTAGCAACAGTTTTCTCTAAAGGATTTTCTGTGGGCTACAAAGTCTCTGTCAGAACTGCTAAACTCTGTTGTAGTGTGAAAGCAGCTGTAGAGAACATGAAAGTGAATGGACATGGCTGGATTTGGTTTTTGGCCAGTTTAGTTTATTTATCCAACTATTCTAGTGAGAGAGTAAGAATGAAAATGGGAAATGATTCTTGGTATTATTATGAAAGAGCTTTGACCTTATAGGCCCTCTGA
The DNA here is from genome assembly GCF_040939455.1 of Microcebus murinus. Classification (NCBI taxonomy): domain Eukaryota; kingdom Metazoa; phylum Chordata; class Mammalia; order Primates; family Cheirogaleidae; genus Microcebus; species Microcebus murinus. The sequence continues at coordinate 100,215,252 of NC_134111.1, forward strand.
CAGGGTCACAAACCACAATTGGAGAACCACTATTGAAGTTGATAGTTGATGCTGAATAGGACTTTCATGAATATTTGAATTATTTTTTACTATTAGGAAATTCAATACTTCTTCAGGTCCTTAGTTTTAAATAGTTATTAGATTATTTTTTTCCCTTGCTTTTTCTGTGGAGTTCTAATTATAGTGATTCAGGCTAAAATCTATTGCCTTAATCCTTTTGTTTAATTGTGAGTTTTTTTGGGGAGGAGGGGTTGTTTACATCCTATTTTGCTATTTATAGTCTGGTCTATGTACATCTTAACTTTTCGAGCCTATTTACATTGTGAGTTATAGAATCTTAGGTCCTCTTAATATGTTTTTTTTTTTTTTTTTTGAGACAGAGTCTCACTTGTTACCCAGGCTAGAGTGAGTGCCGTGGCGTCAGCCTAGCTCACAGCAACCTCAAACTCCTGGGCTCAAGCGATCCTCCTGCCTCAGCCTCCCGAAGAGCTGGGACTACAGGCATGTGCCACCATGCCCGGCTAATTTTTTCTATATATATGTTAGTTGGCCAATTAATTTCTTTCTATTTATAGTAGAGACGAGGTCTCACTCTTGCTCAGGCTGGTTTCGAACTCCTGACCTTGAGCAATCCGCCCGTCTCGGCCTCCCAGAGAGCTAGGATTACAGGCGTGAGCCACCACGCCCGGCCTCTTAATATGTTTTGTGTCTTATATATAGCATTATCTTATATGCATTTCTTAATAGGAAAAACTTGAATATTTTGTGGTTTTGATATTGATTTGAAAGAATTTTTTTTTTTGAGACAAAGTCTCTCTGTGTTGCCTTGGCTAGAGTGCCGTGGCGTCAGCCCAGCTCACAGCAACCTCAAATACCTGGGCTCAAGCAATCCCTCTGTCTCAGCCTCCCAAGTAGCTGAGACTACAGGCATGCGCCACCATGCCCGACTTATTTTTTCTATATGTATTTTTAGTTGGTCAATTAATTTCTTTCTATTTATAGTAGAGACGGAGTCTCACTCTTGCTCAGACTGGTTTCGAACTCCTTACCTTGAGTGATCTGCCTGCTTCAGCCTCACAGAGTGCTGGGATTACAGGTGTGAGCCACTGCTCCCAGCCAAGAAAATTTTTTTCTAGCATTTTCCCACAGATAACAGAAAGCTATTGGGGTTGTTTGTCTGTGTATTTTTTTTTTAAGATTTTGTTTTAAAGATTAAATTTATTTCAAGAGTCCTCTTGTAAATCAATCAGATATGAATAGAGCTTTTATAATGAACTTCTCAAGTAAATCTTTTAAAATATCTGTCTTTTTGGGGGGATGGCCATAGCCTTAATATGATAGTATTAAGTTTTCTTATTTTTGTTAAAATTAGCTGTTTTCAAGATTGTTACTAGCAAATCTTAATTTTTATTGTTGTGCTCAGGCAAAATAGAAACATGATGCTTTATTTAAACTTATTTTTAAATTTCCTATGAACCATTTTGTAGTAAAAAACTGGTATTAAGTGTTCTTATGCTGAAATTCTAAAAGTAATCTTTAGTACTTAACTCTAAGATTTTATTATTTTAATGATATTTACAAAATAAATGTAATTTTAATCACCAAGTTCTTCATCATCACTGGAACATGTGCTTTTCTTTATCCTTGGGCATCTTGAATTATCTGATGTTGAGGGACTCCCTGAACTGGGTTTCCATTTTTTTTGTTGTTCTTCAATTTTGGCTTGCTCGAATGCTATGGCTTTCATGTTCACTTTCTTCCACTTCCTCAATTTCTTCTTCTGTTTTAGGAATTTTCTTTTTTCTTTCCTTTTTGGAGGTTCACGTTTTCTAAGCAGATTTTTAGGACAGGCATAACTTAAGTGTCCACTTTCCCCACATTCATAACACTTAGATTTGTCAAAGTCATTTCACCTTCAATGAACCAGCTGTTCTTCCACTGTTAATAGCAATGCTTGCTTGTATCACTGTACCAAATCACAGTTTGTTGTTTATTGCCCTGGTACAGTTTTGTGGAGTCTTTATCCAGAAATGAAGTAAATGCAACACTTTTACTCTTCCTGGTATCTTTATCTTTCATTATAATAATCTTTACATAGTTGCCATACTTGGAAAATATACTGTGCTCTTAGGTGGAGGTAATCCACCACTCATTTCTTCAGGTGGGGTGGGACTAGGAGACCAGAATAGCATGCACCTTCAGCTCAGCCTGGGTTCAGCCTGACTCTTTTGGCCTCTGGCAGTGGCCTCGGCATCATGGGTTATGAGAGGGGTCAGGCACAGAAATGAGATGGTAGCAACATCAGTGCCTCTTCCCAGCTCTGTAGTTTTTTGTGTATTTCTTAACTAGATACCTTAATGAATGAATGCTCTTATTACTTCTAATAATTTTGTGTTTGGTTTTGATTTTCTAGGTTTAAAATAATTTTTTCTGCAAATAATAATTTTGCCCCTTCCTTTCTTAATTTTGTGGCTCTTATTTATTACCTTATTTCATTGACCATTGCTTTAAGAACTGTATTATATAATAGTGGTGATTGCTTTGTTCCTGACTTTAATGGGAATGCTTCCAGTATTAAATCCTCAAGCAAAATGCTGGTTGTTGGCTTGAGACCAAGTTAACCAAGTGTCCTCTTTTTACTAAAAGTTTCTTAGTAATAAAATCCATTCTTTTGGGATTAGATATTAAAATTTTTTTAAATGCCTTTTGAGTGTCTTTCAAGATGCTGTTTTTTCTCTTTGGTTTGTTAACATGGTCACATATAGTATTGAATAATTCTTACATTCCTTGAATGACCATGGCCCTCATTTAGTTATGGTATGTATCATGCTTTAACATGTAACTCAGTTCTGTTTGCTAATAATTTATTTATGATTTTTGGATATATAATAAAATGTAAGATTGGCCTGCAGTTTCGTTTTATTGTGTTGTCTGTGTTTTATTGTGTTGTGTTGTGTTGTGTTGTGTTGTCTGTGTTGTGCTTTAGTATTAGACTCTATTAACTTTGTAGGAAGAATTGGGAAGCCTTCCTTTTTCTCATTGCTTTGGAATAGTTAAAATAGCATTGAGAGCAATCAATTATTCTCAGTGATTAAAGCACTTAAAGAACTCATACTTGACAAATGGGCTAGAACTTTCTTTGGCAGCTTTCTTGATCTCTGATAATTATTGATTTCTATAGTTTCTTTTCTTATGTTAATTTTGATAGTCAATATTTTTCAGGAAAATTATACATTTTAATCATATATTCTAAAGTATTAGCATAGACTTATACAAAATATTTTCAATTGCTTAATTTCCTCTGTATCTGATCATAACTCCTTTCAGTTTCCCCCTCCTCTTTAACCGTTGTGACTTGTCTGTTTAATTTTTAATAGAAATTTATTTCTACTATTTTTATTTATTGTCACTAATTTATACTTTTTTATTATCAAAGAGTTTCTTTTAGATATGGTAAATCTGAGATGGTCATATGTAATTGGAAATACAGATTGAAGTTCATGACAGGTTTGAACTGGTAATGTAGTTTAAGTAGTCATTAGCATCAAGTTAGTTCCTTGAGGAACTCCTTAAGAGTTCTTTTAAGGGACTGTCAGAGGACAATGGCTTACCTGTTTTCTTCTCCTGCCATCTGGGTTCCCCTCCTTCAAAGCAGTATACATTGTTTATCAAATTGTCCCCTAACCTGGAGTCTCTATAACAAATGGAAATGTTTGTGAGTTAAAAATATTTTTTATTGTGTTAAAAATTTTTCCATTTTAACCATTTTTAAGTGTACAATTCAGTGGCTTTAGTTACTTTCCCTGTGTTGTGCAACTATTACTACTACTTCCCAAACTTTTTTATCACCCCAAATAGAAAGTCATAACCATTAATAACAATTCCTCATTTTCCCCTTCCCTTCAACTCCTAATAGCAACTAATCTATTTCATCTCATGAAATTTGCCTATTCTAGATATTTCATATAAGTGGAATCATATAATATCTGTCCTTTGTGTCTGGCTTATTTCAGTTAGCATAATGTTTTGAAGGTTCATCTATGTTATACCATGTATCAGAATGTCATCACTCTTGTGGCTGAATAATATTCCATTATATTATATATACCACATTTTTGTTTGTCCATCCATGTTGATGGACACTTGAATTATTTCCACCTTTGGTTATTGTGAATAATGCTGAAATGAACACTGCTGTGCAAGTATTTGTTTGAATTCCTGTTTTCAATTTTTTGTATACCAACACATGTACATAGGAGTAGAATCGCTGGGTCATAGGATAAGTCTATGTTTAGCTTTTTGAGAAATGTGAGGTTTTTTTTTTAATGGATTTTTGTTGGTTGTTAAATACATAGTTATTAGAGGGGGTTAACAAAAATAGAAAATCATGATGAATTTTAAGAAATCTTGAAATAATAATAAGTACATCTGTTCTTTATTGAAATATAACTGGAGCTTGCCCAGCTCCTTTTCAGACTTTTCCCTTTCACTTCTCCTCTTCTCATATTTTTTCCTGGAGTCATTCATACCTACTTGCCTAGTTTCTGTTTGACACATCAACAGGTGTAGGGGGCTTGGGTTTCGGAACATTTTTCTAACATTACAAATAATTTATTTTATAGAATATACTCCGTCCTACTCTATCCCTTATAGCTAGCGAGCAATTCAGACTTCTTACTAGCACTTTTAGTTCAAAATTATTGGAATAGAAACTTAAGTAAAAGGAAAATTTCTCGCAAATGTTCATCCTGTTATCTGGAAATTGGGGTTCCCAGGCCTCTAGCATGTCAGTCACAGTGTGTGCCTACCTATCTCAGTTAGAGTGAATAAAGATTTGAGGGTCTCTGAAGTCATTATTGGCATGGCTCTTCTAGCACCCTTTCCATATGGCACTCCTGGCTCTTGCTTGCTTTATACTTTTAGCTTTATACTTGGCTCCCTGGATTATTTTATAATCCATTTTTCTTGAGTTTACTGGTAATTAAAAGGAAAGAACAACTTTTCTGAGTAATGGTACCATTTTCTCCTTATTTCCTATGCCATGCTACTAGACTCCTGTCACCCTTGGAATTTTTCTTTGTATTCCATCTGCTGATCTCTCTCTCTGGTGCTGTCCAGGTCAGGCCACACCACGCTAGTGATAAAGTATGGAGTTACCGGTCATGTCTGTTTACAATTATATTACATTGCGACCGATACCCTAAAATTCTGACCCTGGATGTGTCCTACAAGATCATGTGTTCTTCTTGACATATGACAGTCTACCCATAATGACTATTAGTGGGGCACTTTACATTATTTGCAGATACTATTTTATAACACCAAATAATGGTAAATTGCTTTTAGTGAGACTAAAAGGTCAACTTACATCACTTTTGATGCAGACAATACCAGCCTATCATAGTTACATTGACTTTTGCTGATCAGAAGCTCTAATTAGCAGTTATATGTTTTTGATTTTTAAAAAAGGATAGAAAATTAACTGGAGAAGCAGTTTTTATTAAAAATACATCCAGGTGTGAGATCATAGGCAAAAATTAATTTTTAAAAATCTGCTGTAAAAAAAACTGCGTAAAAGATTAGAAACAACTGATCTAGTTCACCCCTTTTGTTTTACAGACGAGGAAACTGAGGCTCAGAGAAGTTACTTGGCTTGTCCAGTGACCCACAGGAAGTTAGTGAGTTCATAAAAGAAAAATACTTATACCTATAATAAAAATTTCTACAATAGGTCTTTTTTTTTTTTAAAGAACAAGTCATGACATGTCAGTTTAATTTCTTCCTATGAGAATGTGTTGGGAATTGTTCATTGCTCACCCTTTGCCCTTTCCCATAGCTACACAGATTTTCATCTGGATCTGCTTCTTCCCCAAATTCCCTATACTTTGGGTGAAGTTGACCCCAGCTATTGAGCTGGGTCTTGGTTGCCTTCTACAAGTTGCTTGGTATACTTGATTGCCTTATACCAATAGAACTTTTGGCAACAATAGAAATGTTCTAATCTGTACTGTCCAATACTGTAGCCAGTAGCCACATGTGGCTGTTGAGCACTCTAAATAAGCTGGTCACTCTAAATAAGTCTAAGTGTGACTAAGAAACTGATTTTTAATTGTATTTAATTTTATTTTAAATAGTTACATGTAGTTAGTGGCAAATTTATTGGGCATCGTAGCTTTAGACTATTGCCTCTTCCCTATAGGCATGTGACCTAAGCAGCCCAATTAGGGTGACTCTTGCTTGGAATTCTGTGGCATAAGTAGTTTCCTGATGGGTATGAACAAGGCAACATTTATCCTTTCTTGCTTTTGGCATCTATCCTGTGACTTGCTGAGTATTATGGATAGAAGAGTGAAGAGCCAGAAAAGAATCTGAGTCCATACAGCCATTAATAAGCTGCATCAACTAACCCTGAAGCCCTTCCTACCTCTGGATTTCCAATTACATGAACTAATGAGCCACATTTGCTATGTAAACCAGTTTGAGTTGAATTTTATATCATTTTAACAAAAAGCAACCAAGCAGATACAAAGGTACTGACAGGCCTGGCATGTTATATAAGGCTTTTGAATCCTGGTGGGCATCATCATGAAGAAATCTGGGAACTGAGGAAGAGAGCTGTGTGGTAAAAGGTGATGTGAACTGGCCTCCAGTTCTGCTCTGCTACTCACTTGCCTTGTGAACTTGGACAAATCACTTTTCTTCTCTGGTCCCAAGGTTTTCTTTTGTAAGTGGGGATTATACTATTTTATATGTTTAAGAATAGGGACCTAAGTGAGATTATGCACACACCAGGCTTTATGTTACTTGCTGGGGAAAGAAAGGTGAATATAAAGTAAAATCTAAGTAGTGGTCATTCAGGTAGTGCTTAAGAAGAAAGACAGTAACAGACTTGTTCTGAATCTAGCCTGTTCTAGCCCATTCAGTGGGAATCACCCCTGCCAAAGTGATAAATACAGTCTGCTGCTATCCCCAGGGCCTTGGTTGAACCATGAGTGGACTCTTGACCCAAGGAGAACCAACATATTGACTGGCAGTGATCCATTAGATATGTTTCTCCATCACTTGATGGCTCTGGAGCTGAAATGTCACGTGGAATCAGGACTGGAAACAAAGTTATTAGATGAAAAAAGAACACGACATGTTCTTTGGGACTTGAAGGATGAGTAGGGCTTGCCAGGTGAAAGAGGATAAGAATATACTTGGTATGGACAGGGTGGATGGTGGGTACAGTAATACCTATCGTGAGACTAATATAGAATGCATGGTAGGGAGCCTGGAGAAGAGGCTAGAAAAAAAGAGGCTGTGATGAGGTTTTGCAAAGTTATCTGTGGCTGCTAAGAACTTTGGATAGGGGAGAGTCATCCGAGATTGTTACTGAAAGAATACTGATCATTAGAGGGGAGAAACTGGGGCATGGCAGGAGAATGTTAAGACTAGAGTTGCTGGAAGACCTGACTAAGAGTAATAGCAGCTGCAATGCAGAGGAAGGAATAGATTAGCGACATTTTAGAACTAGAATTGACAGAGTTCCCTGGCAGATCAGTTATGGGACTTGGACAGAGAAGGATTCAAGATTGACAGTAACTTGATTCCTAGCTTAGCAACTGCATGGATGCTGCCATCCTTAAATGAAAAAAATGAGACCAAGGATGAGAAGGACTATGAATTCAGGTTCTGATCATATGCTGACTTGAATTTCATAGTGGACATTCAGTTCATGACATCCACTAGGCAATTGGAAATAGACATATAGACCCATAGGAGTGTTGGTGAAAGTTAAATATTTGAACATTATCAATTAAAGGTATGGGAAACTGATGAGATTTTTGAGTAGATGAACTATGCTTGTAATTATCTGAAGTGATCATTGTCCTATAAAACCAGGGCACAAGTTGATAGATTTGGAAAATTCAGGGGTAGAGGGGAGGTAACTCTGATAACGATTTTGAGAGCCTTGTATAAAACCTAGAAGAAAAGTGTATGGAAGTGTCTCAGTCTATTTTCTATTGCTTACCCTGAAACTGGGTAATTTATAAAGGAAAGGAATTTATTTCCTATGGTTATGGAGGGTGAAAGCCCAAGGTCAAGGGGCCACATCTGTTGAGGGCCTTCTTGCTGGTGGGGGCTCTCTAAAGAGTGTAGATGGTGCAGAGTATTGTAACATATTGCATGCTAAGAGGGCTGAGCATGCTGGCTCAGGTCTCTCTTCCTCTTCTTATAAAGCTTCTCATAATAACCGCAGAGCCCTCATGATCCAGTCACCTTTTAAAGGCTCTGTCAATACTGCCACATTGGGGATTAAATTTCAACATGAGTTTTGGAAGGGACAAATATTCAAACCATAGTAGGAAGTAAGAAGGAAGAGATGAGAAATGAGTACTTTTAAGAAGCACCTCTTGTATTATCCTGGATAGAGCTGGAACCCATTCTACTAAGTGAAGTATCCCAAGAATGGAAAAATAAGCACCACATGTACTCATCATCAAATTGGTTTTAACTGATCAACACGTAAGTGCACATTTAGGAGTAACATTCATCGGGTGTCAGGTAGATGGGAGGGGGGAGGAGGCAATGGGTATATACATACATAATGAATGCAATGGACACACTTGAAGCTCTGACTCGGGTGGGGCAAGGGCAATATACATAACCTAAACATTTGTACCCCCATAATATGCTGAAATAAAAAAAAAAAGAAATGAAGGAATGCCTCTCTTTCCCTTAATAGGTGACAGGTGATTGAAAATAATTTATTTAAAACTAATTCTTAGAATTATTTAAAATCAGCTTTTAGTCAGGGAAGGCCCCTCTCTCTTTTGCATTTAACCATTATTTTGTAAGAATGAATTGAAAAAGTTCAATTTGGTATTTATTGAACATACAGAATACCCAGGAACCTGAGAACTGGCTCTACATGGGGACATTTCATGTCTTCCTCTCCGCTTCCCTCTTCCTGAGATTCTGAAGCTGTTTGTGAAGTTAGATTTCAGGTCTTCAGACTCCAGGAAGGGAAAGCTCAGTAGCTCTTCCTTTTTTATCCCTCTGATCAGCATGTGCCAGGTTTATTCAGTTGAGTAATAAAGCTTATTTTGAAACTTGGTGTTTAACCCTCTTCCTCAAGGTATTGTATATAGTTTTTCTTTTTTAAACACCCTTTCATTGTTACTCCAGCGGTATTATACTTGCCTATAAATTCATCTTATTGGTATTGATTGCCCTTTGGATCACCCTAAATATTAATAATTTCCATTCCCCTTAGAGTATTATCAGCTAGGTTTTTCAAGTTATGTAGCTACATGCCAGAGGAAATCTTTGCCTGACTAATATACTTAGAGCAATGATAGTTATAAACTGTTGAGATTTTTCAAAAAGCTGTTGAAGATCCCAGATAAGTCTATTGGATAAAAACTGGGTTGTGTGGCTCTGGATGAGGAGAGGGAACTGATAGCTGCCCTACTCTGGTTGTAGAATGTCTGTCATTAAGGACAGATCTTATATAACATTTTACAACTGAAAACTGTCCCTGGTTTTCAGATAATGCTTAAAAAAAAAACAAAACACCCCAAACATTAAAAAATGAATATGTCACCTCTGTCCCATTAAACAGGACCAGCCTTCCACCCTGCATACCTCTTCTGTAGTCCTCTGAATGAAAGCTCAGCTGCATAGTAAAGTCCCTCATCTCTGCTCCTCAGTTAGCCAATGCCCATGTGGCTGGTCCCCTTAGCTCTGACTCATTTGCTTGAGTGAGAAGAAGCAATTGCCTATGAATTTGATAGGCTTGCCTCTGAATGGCACTCGTTTTGCTCTCCTATTTGAGAGTCCCTTTGGTACCTGCTTTCTGTAGTTTAGACATTCTGCACCCTTGACTTTGCACTTCGCCCAGGCCCCATTACACCTCTGTTCCAGGTATGAATGCTCCCTGGGCCCACCCTGGTGCAGTTGGGCTGGAATCCAAACCTGTCTAGCTGGCTGTGTTCATTCTCTACCAGGGAAGGGGGATCCAACAAAATGTGGCAACACTCTTAGTAGGAAAAAAAAATACTGAACAAGAGCCTTTGCCAATCATTCTTACCTGTGGGTGCTTCATTTTCCTTATTTGTAAGAAACCTTCATAATAAATTCCTGCCTTGACAATGTAACCGATTCTTGCATAAATCAAATGAGGTAATGGAAAAGAAAGCACCTTAAAAAGGATAAAGCATAGCATTTCATTATGGGCATTTTCCAAACCATTTTTTGCAGCTTGTTGCTTCTTGATGTAACAAGTGTCAAATGAGTGTTCCTGCAGAGGTTCCCAGACCACTTGGTGTTGGTGGTGAGCTTTAATGCTCTTTGGCTGCTTGCCCACCATGGGCCTCCTGCCTGCCTCTCCAGCCTTTGCTCTTGTACCTGCCCACTTAAGACTTAGTGCCAGCCAAACTGAACTTTGTATTGTTCCTAAGCACTTCATCCCTCTTCTGCCCTGTGTGTCTCTGCTTCCTTTTTTTTGCCGTGAATGCTACCTAACTCCTCATCTGCTGTGAAAATGCCTCCCATTCCCCAAATGTCATTTTAGATGTGTATGAGTTATCTATCATTGTGTAACAAATTGCCATAAACCTAATGGCTTAAAACAACACATTTATTATTGTATAGTTTCTGTGGGTCAAGAATCTGGATTTAGTTCATCTAAGTCCTCTGCTTTGGGGTTCCTCACAAGGTTGCAGTCAAGGTGTCAGTCATCTGAAGGCTCAACTGGGGAGGCTGCCAGGCCTCTTTGGCTGTTTGCCAGATTCAGTTCCTGTGGGCTTTCAGACTGAGGACCTCTGCTGCTTGCTGGCTGTTGGCCAGAGGCTGCCTACAGCTGCTCACCACACAGGCCTCTCTGTATGGCAACTTCCTTCCTCAGATCCAACAAGAGAGAGTCAGCTATCAAAAGGAAGTTACAGAAATCCTAGGAAGAAATTAAAAAAAAAAATTAAAGGAAGTTATGGTCTTATATAACCTACTCATGGAAGTGATATCTCATCATCTTTACCATATTTTGTTGGTTAGAAGCAAGTCACAGGCCCAGCTCACACTCAAGTGGAGGGGATTATATAGGCACGAAGACGAACAGGATGGGGGTTACTAGAGGCCATCTTAGAGTCTGCTTGCCACAGGTGTTTCCTCTACAAGCTTTTACTTATTTCTTCTAACAAAATGTGTAAACTTTTTGTTTTTTGCCTCTTATATAGCTACATATTTTCCAGTTTATACTTCATGACAGGTACTTTTATGATTGAATATTTTTTATTTTCCACATGTAACTACTTTTACTCATCTTTAATCCACTTGCAACCCCCAGAACAGAGTCTTGTATTTAGAACTTTTTCTGCAAAAGATTCTCCTTCCTTCCCTTCTGTGAAACTGAAAAAGACCTAACCATTCGCTCTCCTGTCTAATGACTGAATCTTTCTGCTCTACAGCAGCCATATAGCATCCATTATAAAACCTTCAGGTTTTCCAATTTGCCATCAAAAGCAATGCTTTATCCATACCTATATAACCTGGCTGGAGTGGTCCTCATTAGCCTGATTTGCACTTAGAGCTAGAGCTTGTTACCTTATTAAGGAGAAGCAAATTTCCATTAGAGATACTTCAAACCTTAGCTGTTTTTGAGTGGTGAATTATTCTGTTTCCCAGGGTGCTTAGTAGATCTCAGAAATGAAGCTATCTATAAAAATTAATTTATTCTTTTTAAATCTGTTTGGTTTTCTTCTCCATTGTGATGTTCACCTTGTGGTTCTGCTATTTTCAGATCACAGCAAATGAATTGCAAAAGAAGACTGGCTCTTGGGGAAGTAGCATTTTAATTCTCTTTTGCCTAGGTGGTGGGCTGAATCTTATTGTCTTTGTTGGAGATGTTCAATAAGGTGAAATATTGAATGTGCCTTAAGAGGCTTGGAACATAAGAGAGACATGATATATATTTGATATATGTGGGCTTGCCGACTCAACACATGGCATAATTCATATAGTCTAAGCTCCCCATGCTTTGAAGCCAATTGCTACTTTACCTTATAAGACAGATTGTCACCTTTTTTTCTTTGCAATTTTAACGGTTAGTCCCTAGAAGTCAGGTAGAGAAACACCAGTGTGGTTTTAGTAAATACCACATTTCTGGTATTGAAATGATCACAGTAAGATGTGAAGCTCGGCCTCTTTAAGAAAAACTCGGGTGTAAGTCAACTTAAACTTAGAGGAAGCATTCATCTGTTGAGAAAGACTCAGAATTAGTAAGTTAAAGCCAGCTAGAGATGGAAGCACATAAGTATATGTACCTACATTGGGTCTTCGGGGAGCCATGAGGCTAAAAGCCAATTTAAACTTCAGTAGAGAGAAATTTAAAAGTGGTTTCTCCTGGGCAAGGAAAGATTTGGAGCAGAGAGTACTCAGAGAAAAGCAGGAGGGTGTTGAAGATGTAATTAATACAGTTACCGCTGGGAATGAGAATCAGTGCAAAGCTCCATCTGAGATGCCCTGTGAGGGACCCAGTTTGGGGCCTGAAAGCCACACTATCTAGGTCTTGGCTCCAACTCAGGAAGCTGGAGGCATCTGTATGATCAGCCTAATGTGGAGGGTGACCCAATCCCTCCAGAAGACCTCTTTTCTTAATCTCTCACCAGTCTGTAAATTAGAACAATGCAAGAAAATTGGGTAGTAAAGGGATTTTTCCCCCCTTACTGCTTGGTTATTAGCTTCCTTTGCATTCATTTATTTGTCTTATTGCTCTTAAATATGTGTCAGCCTTCTTTCTGCAGTCTCTGCCAAACTGACTACTCTTAGATGATGTCATCATCTAATTGATATTCCCAACCTTTACTCCAAGATGTAGAACCATATCTCCATCTTGGGCAGAGGACTTCATCATACTCATGTCACCCCCAAACTTGAAATGTGTCCCAAATGGAGTTGATTGACTCTTTCACTATCAGATATATCTCTCAAGTATCATGTTTTCTTTTCCATTTTCACCTCCATCAATGCTGTTCAGATCCTGAAGGTAGTGTGGCATCATGGGAAAAGGATGACATATTGGCATTCATGAGACTTGGGTTTGAATACTGCCCTTGTCACTTCGTAGGTAGTAACCATGGGCAAACATGTTATTTGATCTGCGTGAGCCTCAGGTCCCTTATCTCTAAAATTGGCATGATAATCCCTGCCTACCTCACTGGACTGTTGGAGAATATTAAATGTGATCGTATAAGTAAATCACCTAACACAGTGCCAGGCGTTTGGGATAGGGGCTCTAGCTACTCATCATTAGTGCCTGGCATGTTCAGGGTCACTGTTTTGGCATGCTGTTCTCATTCGAGTCTCCCCAGGGTTGTAGAACACTGAGCTGTGCGTGTAGTGGGTCTCTTTCACCTTCCCGAGCACTTTCAACAGATGTGTTTGGCTTCAATATTTCAGAGGAAACAAAAGCTGACTCCTGTGAGCCCCCGCGTTTTTCAGGCACCAGACTTACAAATGACTTGCGTCTAATCTCATCCCCATTTATTTTGATACAATGAAGTTGGTGTCTCTCTCTCCTGATTAACCTCTGCCTGAGGTTAATCCCTTCCCCTGGGTTCTGGATCCTATCCTTTCCTGTCCAGGGACCCCTCCCTCCCTTTCCTAATTGTGCCTGCTTCGGCCACACCTTCTTTACTAGTTCCTTCCCATCAGGAATTAACCATGTCCAGGCTTCTCTTATCTTGAAAAATAAAATATTAAAAGCCATGTCATGATTTCTGTCTCACCCTACAGCCACCACCCTGTATTATTCCAGGCCTTCACAGCCGGACTTCCTGAGGCTACTCCACACCCTCAGTCATGCAGTGTGCCTCCCACTCACTTTCCCAGCCCAGCATTCTGACTTCGCTTTGTTTCCTTCATTCAGATTAGTCTCACTAGGGTCACCTGTGACCTTACCACTAAGGCCACACTGCAGACCACACTTTCCCTAATGATATGCTTTTCTTCTTTGGCTTCTCTGACCCCACCACATTAGCCTGATTTTTCTCCTACCTCTCTGACCGTATCTCAGTTTCCTTTGCAAACCTTTTTACTTTTTGCTGTTCTTAAATGTTGGTGTTCCTCACTCTCTGTCCTAGGTTCTCTTCTCTTCTAATTCTGAGCAATCTCTGAGAGAGCCAGTCCTTGGATTCATTTGCTCTGTGTACACAGGCAGCCTTCTTTCTTTTAAGTGCCAGATCTAATATGTAACACCTCAAACTCACTAAGTCCTGATGGAACTTATATCCCTCTTGATTGCCCAAAGATGCTCTTCCTATGGTGGCTAATTGCTCATCAGTCTATAGCAGTGGCCATCACTCTTTAATGTGCGTTAGAATCACCTGGAAGGCTTGTTAAGCTATAGCTTGTTAGCCCCCAACCCCTGAGGTTCTGAGTTAGTAGGTTGTGGGTGGGGCCTTTTAATTTGCATTTCTAAGAGCTCAGGGGTGATACCAAGGCTGCTGGTCAGGGAACTGTGCTTTGAGAACGTCTGTTATGAGGAAATTAGGCAGTCTTTATTCCTAAAGAATCCTTACTCTACCTTATCTGCTTCCCCACTAGCTTAAATAATCTTGTCAGTTTTGCCTTCTAAATATCTTTCTACCCAGAGCCCTCTGTTCCTTCTCCCACTAGTCTGATTTATTGCAGTAACCTACTAAATGGCCTCCTGATTTCATTCTCACTTTTCCTAAACCTCTTTCCATAAAAAAATCTTTCTAAGCTTCTCAATGCATTACTCATGCCAGTCTCCTGACTTCATTCTTCTGTAGCTACACTTTGCCTTTGGTATAAGTCCAAACTCCTTAACATTGACCTGGCCTCTGCCTATCTATGTAGTACCATCTCTTCTTCCTCTTGGTACAGCATACACCAGGCATACAGAAAAAATATCTGCAATTTACATATATAGCAGTTGTTCAGTGCTTATTTTGTTTTAGCCACTATACCACTTTTACACACATTAATGCCATTTAATCCTCTCATTAACTCTATAGGATAGGTTACATTTTACAAATGAGAAAATGTGACCTATTTTATAATGTTGTCATTGTCCTGTACACCAGTCCTGTCCAATCAGTTGTACCCAGGGTAACAGAGTTGAATTAACTCAAAACTCACTACAAGAGCCAACAAGAAGGCTGAGCGTGATGGCTCACACCTGTAATCCTAGCACTCTGGGAGGCCCAGGGTGGGAGGATCACTCAAGGTCAGGAGTTCATGACCAGCCTGAGCAACAGCAAGACCCTACCTCTACTAAAAAGAGAAAAAATTAGCTGGGCATGGTGGCACACATCTGAAGTTCCGGCTCCAGAGGCTGAGGCAGGAGAATCGCTTGAGCCCAAGGAGCTGGAGGTTGCAGTGAGCTATGATGCCGCCACTGTACACTGTAGCCTGGGAGATAGAGCGAGACCCTGTCTCAAAAAAAAAAAAAAAAAAAAAAAAGCGAACAACATTAAAAGTATCTAACAATTTTTGTTAATGTTCTTTGTACCATGATACTACATGTAAACATAACTCACATAAACTATTCTTAATTTGCAAAGAAGGAAATTCAAAGAGAAAGAGTAACTTGTTCAAAGGTACATAGCTCAACATGTCAGGGCCCAGATTTGAATTTAGGTCTTGTTACCCCGAAGCTCATGCTGTCTATCATCCCTATGGATGGAATTAGTGAAATTATATAAAGAGAGCTGTTTATCATTTGACAGCTTCTAAAATTTAAAATTCTTCAATGTCTATAATTGAATTATAAAAATTTCAATGACCCTTCCACCTTCATTGGAACCCACCCACATGTACCCATCTTTTTTCCAGATCCTATCATACAGTGGTGGAAAGAGCTCAGACTTGGAATCAGACTCAGTTCTGATGGCCCCTCTACTAACCATCTCCTTGGAAGAACCCTGGGATAAATTACTTCTTTGAATTGCTGATTGCTTTTCTCAAAAACTCAGGATAATAGTACTTCTCTCATGGGGTTGCTGAGACAAATAAAAGTAGTACCTACTTCCTCGCTCCATCCCTTGTGCCTTAATAAGATAGTGCTTTATAGGGTAGTGCCTTAATGGTACATTGGGCACTATAATAATGGCTTCCTTGCTGTCTCCTTACTTGTGTTTCCTGTGAAGATCACCACTGCCCTCACTCTATCACTGCTCCCCATCTATGCTCTGCAATGCTACCTGAAAAATATTTCTAAAATACAAATCCTAGAGACTTTCTGTGAATAATAAGTGTGGGCTATTATTCAGACACATCCTCTTATTTAAAAAACTATAAATACTTGGATTTAAAAATCTTAAAGCATCAAAGAGCAACAGGCATTATCAGGTTAAAATTGGAATTGAGAACCCAGATCATATTGCAGATTTGACCAGCAATTATCAGGGACAGAAATAAGGTCCAGAATTCTTACAAGAAGCTGAGACCCCAAAGGGCTACACCATCAGGTTAGACCTGAAACATAGCAGCTTTCACATAGAATTACAGCTCAGGTTCAAGCTGACTGGGTCAACCAAGGAATCTCAAGTCTTGAATTGGTTTAAAGACTGGTAGTGCCTCTGGGTATCTGGCAAAATCAAATGGAAATTCTTTCAAAAAGGTTTCTTCAATTTAGGCCTCAGATTATTCAGCGACCAGCACATAAATATAACCAGGCACCCAAGAAAACCATAGTTCAAGGACAAGAACCATAAGAAACCACAAACAACAAAAACAGCCCTTCAAAAATGTCATCGGACATTGAATCATCACAGTCCAAAAAAACTTGTTTCTCCTGTTTAAAGAAAAGATAAGTTTAAAGATATTTGCAAGAGATAGGAAACTATGAATTGTGACATAGCAAATTGAAAAGAAACCATGAAAACTTCTAGAAATAAACATTGAAGTAATGAAATTAAAAACTCAGTGGATGAGGAATAGTATATATTTGATTAAGTATTTTGAAGAGAAAAACTCAGTGGATAAATTTAATAGCAGATTGGATAAAGCTGAAGAGAAAATTTACAAATTGGAAGACAGCAAGAAAAAATTATCCAGAAAATTGCATAGAGAGACAAACAGAAAATGCAAAGGATTGGGCAAAAAACAGAGAATAGAGTGAGAAGGTTTAAATAAGTTGAATTGAGTCCTAGAAGGACATGAGACAGAAAATGGGCAAAGGTGAAATTTGAAGATAATAACTGAGATTTTCCGTAACAGGTGTGCTACTAAACCACAGATTTAAGCAGACCAACGACTGCAAGTAGAATTTTTTTTTAAAGTTCCAAATTTAGATACATCAGGAGGAAACTACAGAAAGCCAGAGGCAAAAAGAAAATCTTAAAAACAGCTGGAGAAAAAAAAGATTTTCTTCAAAGGAGCAATAGACTGACCATCGACTTCTCACTAAATATAATTCTTCTGATCATGTTATTTTCAGAATTTTCAATTTTCAATGGCTTTCCATCCCTAAAATGTAAAATGCATACTTCTTCTGAATGTCGTATGAGGTTTTTTACGTCCTGGCTCCTAGCAGTGCATTTAGATACACTCAGTTTACTCTTGAATATGTGCATTTGCACACTCTCTTCTCCCTTTCGGGAATGCACATCCACCTAGCCAGCTCCTACTCAGCCTTCCCATTCTCAGCTCAGGGGTTAGCTGCTCTGTCAAGTTCTGCCTTGCTCCCTTCTTATTTCCCTCAGGCACATTGTTTGCCTGTGGCTTTAAATATTTGTTTGCCTTTTTGTCCCACTTCAAACACATGAGCTCCCTGAGGACAGAAACAGGGCCGTTTGCAATGAGTGACACTCCATAGATATCCAGGACCTTCACTGGGTTGACTCCAGCACTTCAGCAATCCTATGGCCACTTAAATGATAACTTGATACAGGTTTCCATGGATCTTCCCATAATGGTCCAGTTCTTGCAGGTGTGGAGAACAGGTTACCACAGTCAGCACCAGTATCCCCACATGCTGTCATTGACTGGCTCTGCCTCTTCATTACCTGTTTCTTCAGTGAAGCTGGAATAGCAATACCCACTTTACCCATAGTATGAAGTTGTAAATCAAAAGAGGCCATGTGGGCAAACATGCTGTGAAAACTCTCTGGCATCATGCAGTTTCATTTCAGAGTGAGAACCTTGCTTGGTTGGGCCTGGGGAATTTGTGAAGAAGGGAGCTCACTGGTGCCCCCTGAAGACTGTTACCCCCAGGCCTTTGCCCTGGCAGGAGATGGGTGTGGGATCCTAGAGCGATCATCAGCACTCATTATGCTTGGCAAGCTTGCAGCGTGGCAAATGCTTATTCACAGTGTATGTTACCTTGCCCATGTGAGGACTTGTGCTGTCATTTCTACATTTCACTGGGGAGAGGGACTCATAAGATAAGTTTTTCTAGTTGATTGATTTTCAGAGCTCTGAGAAGGACATATTTTCGTTTACAAATATATATTACAGTTTTCATTGAGTTCTCTTTTGAAATTGAAAATTTCTGTGGCCCTTCATTCAGAGATAGAACAAGCTTGGATATGTCAGAGTTTGTAAATCTTTTAATTACTGCCATTATCTTAATTCAGGTTCTGATTGTATCTCATTTAGACTTTAACCCCAGCTTTCTAAGATCTGTTACCATTATCTTTCTCTATTCCAGAGGGCTACCAAATTCATAGCCCTCAAATATATATGTGATACATAAGTCTGGAGAGAAAAATTTCCCTGGCTTTTATGATGCTATATAGGATAGTGTACAGACCTGTCAGTTTCATTGTCTGGACCTCTATGTTAGAAAGTATGTTCTGCTGAGAATAGCATTAAATCCTAAAATATCAATGGCTTACACAAAAAAAAAATTTTATTTCTATCTCACGTCAAAGAAGCAGGCAGGCCAGGGCTTGTAGGTCAGCTTCACAGTCTTCAACTCATTCTGCTGTGCTGTTCTGCAGAGTAGAAAACACCTTGTCCTGTGGCCTACAGAACCAAGATCAGAGGTCCAGCTATCACATCCACATTCCAGGCAGCAGGGTGGAGGAAAGAGAGACTGGGTGGGGGAAAGAGAGAAGGCTGGGCTTCACCCTATAAAGACGCTTCCTAGAAGTCATTAACAGCGCTTTCCCCTGCATCTTTTTGGCAAAAATGTAGACATATAGACCCTACATAGTTGCAAGGAGGCTGAGGGATGTGATCTTTTAACCAGTATGCCCAGGTAAAAATTGGGATTCTTATTACTAGGAAATAAGAGACTAGATAATTGGGCAGTAACTATAGTCCCTGCCACAGGGCCCATCCCATCTCTCCACCAGCTTTGTTTCTCCTCTTATTGCAGTCCCTCCCTACCCAAGTGCTGTGTCCCTTGCCTCTTAGTAGCTACAGTAAATCTGTTGTTGGGCCTTTACTACGCCAGCCCTCTCACAGCTCTGGGCTTTTCAGAAGTTTTCTTGCTTTTGCCTGGAATGCCCTTCAACTTCCTTATTTCTCTTCTAAACATCTATACATCCTTCAAGCCTCAAGTCATTTCCTGAGTGAATTTTTCTTCCTTAGCGGCGACACCACACTACTACTTACATGTGTGTACACAGCAGTGTGCAGCAGTGGAGGAGCTTCATGGATTTAGTAGTTGGACAGACTTGGGTTTGAGTCTCCTCTGTCCAGCCTGGGCTGGAAAGTGTAGGTATGGAAGTCCTTGGCATGTAAATTATATTTAAAGCCACAGCCCAGTTTTCTCTCCTGAGTTTCAGACCTTCATTTTGAACTGCTTACTCAGTATCATCACTTGAAGGTCTCACAGATGGCCTCCCAAATGTGACCACCTCCAAAATAGAACTCTTGATTTTCACCTTCTCTTCTCGTCTTGCCAATAAGTGATGTCTCTGTCAACCTAGCTGCAGATGTTAGAAAGCTGGAAATAATCCCTCACTTCTCATATCTAATAATCCTTAAGCTCTCATATCTAATTATGACCATTTCTGTCAGTTCAACTCCAAATTATATCTTAATTCTGTCTCCGATGCCTATATCACAGCTCCATCCTCTCATGCCTGGACCACTGCAATAGCTCTTAACTGGTCTCCGTATGACTACTGTTAGCCTACTGTAATCTTGCCCCGGGCAATGTTACTCTGGCATAGAATCCTTAGCCAGCTTGCCATTGTATTTAGGCTTTAATTCTGGATTCTTACAATCTACGTGGCCGACCTGACTTCACTCCCATCTACCTCTGATTCTCATTTCTTGTTGTGCCGTTTTGCTGACTGTGCTCCAGCCTGTGGCCTTCGTTCTGGATTTGGCTGTGAGAAGAACTTCCTGCCTCCACTCCTTCCCATGTATCATTCCCTACCCAGGGTCTCTTGTCCTCCTCTTCACTCCTGTACACACCATCCTCACATCTTAGCTTAAATGTCCCTTCCTCGCAGGGCTTTTCCCTGACCTCTAATCTAAATCATATGCTCTTTTCCTTTTCTTTTGGGGATTGTTCTTTCCTTCTTAACATATATCACAAGTTATAATTTTATATTGATTGAGTGACTTATTTATATAATATTATTCCACATTAGCCTATATGTTCCGCGAGGGCTGGGATTGTATTTCATTTACTCACCACTGAATCCTCTCGGTGCCCCATGTTCAATAAATACACATGGAATAGATGACTATATGAATGCTCTTGTGATTAAATAATGTAGTCGATTCTCTCATTAAATTGACAGTTTTGCTATTTAGTGTGGCAAGACATAGTTGTTGGAAACATATTAAGGTAATTCACTTTCTGTCCTGGCATTGTGTTTCTTTATAGCCATTGACCATGTCTGTGATTCTCACCTGCAAGGCTATAAACTTCAGTTTTATTAGAATGTAACTTTGTCTGAACAAAGCCTCATTTCTGCCAAGATGTCCTTATGAATACAGAACCTGAAAAGGTCATGTTCAAGTGTGATATCTGAAAGTCATGATTGGGTCTACTTCCATGGCTTGCCCTCTCCTCTCTCTTTGGATGTATCCTGGTATAACCTTTGTAACACAAGACTTGCTGTTATTGGCAGGGAATCTGAAGTTGTTTTAAGATAGAGCCATCAGTGACTGTCACGAAAAGCTGCTGTCCAGGATTTGGGCTGCCTTGGAAAAACCAGTCCTCTCACTACCCCGCCTGGATTGCTAGCTTTTGAGACCAACAATTCAGCTGTTGGATATCTGAGTGTACTTGTTCATGGTAATTCCAGCCTTCTATTAATATTTTTTTCCTGAATTACCTTGTTCTGCAGAACACATTGGCACGGTATATTATGGAACAAACAGATCAACAACTTGTGTGGTTTCTTTTCTCTCTAAGATTATAAAAAATGTTGTTCTGGAAGCATCTGATGATTTTGGAATCCTGAACTATGGATCTAAAACAAAAGATGAACTTGTGGAGACAGAGTACAATGATGGTTACCAGAGACTGGGAAGAGTAGCAGGAAGGAGGGGATAAAGTGCGGATGGTTAATGGATGCAAAAATGTAGTTAGATAGAATGAACAATATTTGATAGCATAACAAAATGACAGTTACCCACAATAAGTTAGGGTATACTTTAACTAAAAGAATGGAATTAGAATGTTCCTAATACAAAAAAATGTTAAAGGCCTGAGGTGATTGATACCTCAGTTACCTGATTTGATTAATTTATACTATATTGCCTGTATCAAAACATCACATGTACCCTATAAAGATATACAACTATTATGTACCCATGATAATTAAAAATTAAAAACTTAAAAAAAAGATGAGCTTGACTGATGTCCCTCTTTTGCTGATGGATAGGGCAATCTACAATGGGAAAATTTCTGTTTGCTTTTCCTTTTTGGAAAATAATGAGGATTCTGCTTTCAGTGAGTACTTTAGTAGGTAGGTTTCTGCATAGATGGAAAAGCAAACAGTTGATCATTCTTAATCCCCAGTAGGTCAGATCATGTCAGTGTTTCCAGAATACGCCCAGAATGGTAAAAGTTGGCTTTAAACTGAGCTTTTGCTAAGAAGCAGCCAGTCCTGAAAAGGATTTATTTATTTATTTTGGCCTTGGTAATGTCTAAATGATGATAAGTGCAAGTCTCTCTTAGCTCTCTGGAGTGGCTCCCACATAAATTGGTTGTGACCCTTAGAATCTAGAAACTCCAATATATTATAGTTGGAGAAGAATATTTTGTGGGGGAAATCTAATGTAACAAGTGAAAATACAAAATTTTAAGTGTGCAGAAGTGTATAATTTGCTGCTTTTGTTCATGAGTGTTTTTAATACTTCTGGTACAGAGCCTAACTGCCTCTTTCCTGGGGAGATTTAGTTTCAGTTTCTTGGGTGAATGTGCATTTTATAAGATTTTTAAGAAAGGAAATTAAACGTTAAAAGATTTTAAGTACTTTTCTTTTTATATAATGTCAGTAAGAAAAGCCAGGAAAATTGGGGTTGGGTTTTTTATTTATTTATTTAATAGATATAATCTATTTTCCACCATTTTGTTTGTTATGGCAGGTACCAAAGTACTTTTAAAAGTTAACATTTATTTTGATTTTGTTTTATTTGAGCAGATGTGCATAATAAATTAACCTATCTCTATTCTTCATTGTGGGCTGGGACAATATTAATATCTAGGTTTTGGGCATTTGACACACAAGTGATTTAGTTTAATTTAACATAGTTTGATGCTCTGTACTTGTATAATGTTTAGCATGTAAATAATATTAAATAGATAAAATGTGGCCTGCTCAGGCTAAGTGCTCAGTGTGAGCATTAATATAGGTATATGGCATGATTGGCTATATTAACCACTGTGGGCCTGAGTTTCCTCTTCTGTAAAGTGAGTAGTTTAGGGTAAATGGTAGGTCTGAACTTGAAAATCCCATGAGTCAATAGGCATTAATTGATTTTTTCTTCTGTCTCTTTTTCTCTTTTTTATGTAGGAAAAGAGGATGCTGGTGCACCAGTTAAAAAAGATGAGAGCACCTCCATGTCACAAGACATAAGAGCTTTACCAGAGAAGTCCCTGCAAAGATCAGCAAAGGTCATTGCCTACAGATTTTCTCTACTTGTCCAAATGGCTATCATCTCAGCTACTTGTCCAAGGTCTCTCATGTGACTCAGTCAGGACTGCAGTTGGTCAGTTAATCAGAAAAGTCAGTGGAACCATGGAATCATGAAAAGTGAATTTCTAAAAATAACTTTAAATATAAATATATATCTGTTTGCCTGACTTTAAAGGATCAAGGCCTTTTCTTTGAGTATGGGTGTGTTGATTGGAATTCCACATCATCTTTCTTGCTTAATCCACACTTGTAATGTGGCATTTGTGACTTTCAGTTTTGGTTCTTTATAGTGGAGTGAGAATTTAGACACTGGAGAAGCAATGTGAATAGAAACTCCCTCTGGATTTTTATAGTTTTTGCTCCAATTTTTTTTATTGTTGTTATGCCCAAACCTAATTAAAAAATACATTTTTAATAAGTCTTTTAGTTTTTATGTAGTATTCAACTTAGTTATCATAGAAACAACAATTATTTTATATTCCTGTCTCATTTTTTTGTATAATTTAATTTTATTCTAATTGTATTTATTAAATTTACATAGGCTAGTGGCATATTCAGATATGGAATCTAACACAGTTGACTCAAGCTGCGCAAATATGCAGATGTGGGATCAAACACAGCTGACTCATGGTGGCAGAAGTGGTGCAAGGGCAAAGGATAAAGTGGCATAACATCATGAGGCTTTTCGTGTACCAGGGGCAGCTATCAGTGTGTTTAACTTGGGAATGCACTGTGCTCACTCCACCTAGCAAGTTGGTTAAGAGTATATCCGTCCTGTATATCAACATGAGGAATTTTAAAATTATACTCTATATATTACTCCCATTGCCCACCCAGTTGTCCAGATCTTTATTTCAATAAGCATTTTGAGTACTGACCACGCACTAGGCAGCATGCTAGGTGTGGAAAATCATAATGAATGGGAAGTCTGGGGGCAGGGTCTGGCTCACAGACCTGTTTTGTTTGAGTATTTAAAAATTTTGACTTCATAGCTTACATTTTAGAAAAGGAGGGGGGAATGTTCACTTTAAAAGTTAGACTTCTGGCTTCTCTTGTCAAAACAAAATATCCAGCAACACTGACTGAACCACATTCCTAAATGGCTTTAGTCAAAGCTGAGCACCAGTAAAGGCAACCCTCTGTTGATAGAACTTGTGTTCTGTAATTTGCTACTGCCTTCCAACTGTGCCTTTCCTCTCTCCTCTCCCCTCCCACTTCCCTCATTTCTTCTCTCCCCTCTCCCCTTTCCCTTCACTTTTGGATAGTGTTTCTTAATGAATTCAGCCTAAAATTACAAGGCAAAACAGTACTTGCATGGTAAACTTATGCTGTGGTAGAGTCATTTTCATGATAACTAATATTGTATGAATCACAAGTAATGCAATAATGTCAACCTGCTTTATACACTTCCTGTGTTGTCAAAAATTAAGACAAGAAGCAAGAATTTCTGGTTCACACAAAATGGCATAGACTTGTTTCTTTTTGCTCTTCCTGCTAAGTATAACTATAAACCCTGGAACACATAAGAGGTGACCAAAGGAAAATTCTGAAAAGTGAAAAAAGGAAGACAAACTAGTTAGGGACCCCAGAATTAGAAAAAATCATAGTGACAGGGACAACTCTCATCAACAGACGGTGACTCTGGCCCAGTGTTTCTGAATCCTAACCTAGCAGTAGGCGGTTACCCCAGATAGACTCATTCCTCACTCAGGTTTAACAGAAATCCATCCAGCAACACCAGGCAATCCAGGCAGCATCTGTAAGGGGAGTCTACTGGGAACCCAGATGCCAGTAAGTGGCCAGGAGAAGGGCTCTCCTCCCCCCTAGGTCTGAGACTTCTCTCTCCCACTGAGAGATACCAAGTATCTGAGGCTTCAATCAGGAGGATCCCACCAGAAGTAGCCCAGCCCAGGAAACCTCTTTGTCCCCATGGGCCTGAGACTCTCATCTCCTACCCAGCAGCAGCACTGGACAGCTTGAGGTCCAACAAGCATCCCAGTTTGGGACACCCCTTTGTCCTCACAGGCATGAGTCTCCCCTCCTTCACCCAGAGATACAGGATAGCCTGGTGGCATTAGCAAGGAAGATCCTGCCATAATGGGGGTGTGGGCCAGAAAGCCTTTTTATCTCTGTGTGTCGGACACTTCCCTCTCCCATTGAAAGACACTGGGAAGCCAGGTAGCACCAGTAAAGAGATCCTGCCACAACAAGAAACCCTGCAGGCAGGAGATTCCCATTTCATACTCAGACAGACCAGGTGGCTTGGCCTGAGGAAATTCCTTCCACCCCCACAGGCAGTAACAGTGAAGACCAGTGGGAGCCCCAGAGGCACCTATGAGCCAAACCTAGCAAAATAGCACTGTAAAGACTCTGTAAGTGAAATTGTCATTGTCACTACAGCCCACAAAAGTAAGCCAAGACCTGCATGCTAAACCCAAACAGGGTGACTGCCTTCTAAAATGAGAAGATTTAAAGGAAGCCCAGAGTCTTTTAACATGATAGCCAAAAGATCCAGGATACAATTGAAAACCATCTGTCATACCAAGAACCAGGAAAATCAAAATTTGAATGATATAGTCAACTGATACCAATGTCAAGCTATTGCAGTTATCTGACAGTGATTTTAAAATAGCCATCATAAAAGTTCTTCAGTAAGCAATTAAAAATTCCCTTGAAACATTGAGAAGATGCAAAATGTCAGCAAAGAAATTGAAGTTCTAAGAACAAACCAAATGGAAATATAGAACAGAAAAATAATAGTAGAGTAGAGCTGACGCAGCGTAGAATCAGTGAAGTTGAGGACAGATCTATAGAATTCACCAAATCTGAACAAAAAGAAGATAGACAAAAAAAAAAAAAGTGAACAAAGCCTCAGGGAGTTGTGGGATAATAACAAAGATTCAACATTCAGATAACTGGAGCCCCAGAAGAAGAGCATACATGAGTGGGAATAAAAGAAGAGATTGTGCTGAGGGGGACAGGTAAAAAGATATCTTCAGAGATTTTGAGGTTCTAGCAAAAGTTCTATAACATTAATGTATAATGGGATCTGTACAATTATAATTTCTTCTTTGCTGATCAACTCTATAGCTTGTGTTTAAGTTTAGAGAATACCAGTGGCTGGATTAAGGACTGTTAGGGTGGGTATAGTGGAAGGACCAGAAGGGTGGACATCCTAGGTAAGAGGACTTTAAGTGATGAAACATGGTCTCTCTGGGAGGGAGGAAAGGACCCAAGGTTTACGTGTAGCTAACAAACTTAGAGAACAGGCAAGGTGCTAGAAGTCTTGATGTGGTGAAGAAGCTTGTGGAGTGCGGCATGGGAGAGCAAGAGAGCTGCATGATGGATTAGTCTGAGAGTAGGTGTCAGGATTGGACTAGTTCCAGATAATGCTGAAATGTGCCCATGAGGGTGAGTTGCTGAAATTGAATGGAGCTGAAGGCTACTGGTGTTGAAGACATATGGGAACTGTGAGGATAACGTGTTGGCTGAATCATTCACGTGAATGGTAGAGGCAGACTATAAGCCAGGTATTGCAGAGTGACCAGAAGGTGAGTGGATGGCAGCAACAAGAAAGGCACTGCCTGGACCCAGAGAGGGTGCAGATACATTCATGAGGGAAGAGCAAAGGTCTGGACTTGGCAGTGCAGCATGGGAAAACATGGACACCTCCTCAGAGGCTGTGTGCGGGAGAAGGAGCAGCCCTTGCCTAAAGTTGCTGAGGCAGACAGCCTTAGGATAAACAGGTGCATGCAAGGAGGGGGGCTGAGTATTCTGGAAAAGGGGCACAGCAGATTGTTCACAACAGAAAGATGTTTTCCAAGGAGGAAGGAAGAGTAAGGAGTTAGAAAGTAGAGCATATAGGCTGGTCCGAAGGTAGTGAGTTATCTCACTTGATTGTTCACAGTCAGTTACAGATTGAACTCCTTATTCTACTACTTTCTCCCCTTCTCACTACTGCACTTGACTAGTCTTAAAAAAAAAAAAAATAGAGCATATAGTGGGACTTGAGAAGACAAGTGCCCTTTCCTGTGGAGTAGTGGCTGAGAGTGACTGGGGGAGAGGTGTGGTACCCTCCACTGGTTTGGAGGTTCTCTGCAGATAGACCGAAACCCCACCTGGTGTCAGAGACATGAATGAGAGAGTCAGCCAGCTCAACAGCAGTCTGAATTTTGGCTCAGAGATCTAGTAGAATGATGGCAAGTAATTCCAACAAAGGGATGAAACTGTCTACAGTGGGAAAAGAGAACAGCTCAGGAAGAATGCCATCCCGGGGGGGTGAAGAAGATTCACTTTCTTGGAAAATGCTTCTCTATTGGTGGAAGTAGCGTGTGCATGTAGTGGAATGGCGGTCTGAATCTTCACCTACTAAAATGAGAGATCGGGTTTAATCTTGGAAAGAAGGAAGGTTAAATATTTCTCCTTTCAGCTGTTGAAGGCATAATTAAGAGCAGTAAATTATATTTAATATATTTTTTTATTTTTTTTTTTGAGACAGAGTCTCGCTTGTTGACCAGGCTAGAGTGAGTGCCGTGGCGTCAGCCTAGCTCACAGCAACCTCAAACTCCTGGGCTCAAGCAATCCTTCTGCCTCAGCCTCCCGAGTAGCTGGGACTACAGGCATGCGCCACTATGCCCAGCTGATATATTTTTTTAAAAAGCAACTACTGTGATGTTCATATGAGATACTGATATTGTTCATGTGAGAAAAATGTAATGTGGAAAAAATATATAGAGCTATACTTCCCTGCTGAAATCCCACATATCTTCATAAGCACTTTCATCTGATTCATTCATGTATTGCGTAGTTTTTCTTGGATATGTGTAATTACGCTAGATACTTGCTGCAACCTAAGCATAGACTATATAGTCACAGAGCATCACTGATAAGCACTTCATTTTGATCTAGAAAAACTGCTGGATCCAGCTAGTTGATCAAATATAATAATGTCCTGCTGACTTCTCCCAACTGTTACCCAGTTCTAGAGATAAACAATATTGACTTTATCTTTGGTGTTTTCAGGTGGTTTACATCTTGGAGAAAAAACATTCTCGAGCAGCAACTGGCTTCCTCAAACTCTTGACTGATAAGAACAGCGAACTATTTAGGAAATATGCCCTGTTTTCTCCCTCAGACCACCGAGTGCCTAGAATTTATGTGCCTCTCAAGGACTGTCCCCAGGACTTTGTGACACGGCCTAAAGATTATGCCAATACACTGTTCATCTGCCGAATCGTGGACTGGAAGGAGGACAGCAATTTTGCCCTGGGGTAGGTGATCTCTGGTAGGAAAGGCCACAGGTCACAGGTAGAACTCAGTTTAAGTGGCTGTTGGGTAAACTTTTTGTGTATTTTAATTATTATTTCTTTATTAAAGCATGGTGCATGATACGTGGTATAGTTTGGTTCTGATTCTTCAGAAATTACTCGTAGCTGCCACATCAACTGGTTGTCTATATGTTCCTTGAATTACCAGGCAATCACCTTGTTTTTGTTTTTTGGCATGAAATATAAACACATTCTGAGCCTCTACTTATTTTGTTACATCATGCATCTGTCTGTACTTGAGTACTACAGAGAATTCATTGCCCCAATCTGTCCTCTCCTTTTAGACACTATAGTTCAAATATGCAAAGTCCAGGCATATTCAGAGGACCCCAGAGTCCTTTGCTTTAAAATGTGAATATGAAAGCATGTTTGAATGATGTGCTTTTTTGGTATTGATCTTCAAAGATTTTATCTATGGCACGAAAAATTAAATTACCCTACTGTAAGCAGGAAAAGGGTTTTATGTTTTTCTGGAAGCTGTCAGAAATCAATCTAAATTAAGTATATATGATATAATCCCAGAGCATCATGGATGGCCCCTTCATTTTGATCTGAATGAAACTGTTGATCCCAGATGTTTAATCAAATGTGGTGCCTATTTTCTTCTTAAAACTGGTGTTCATTTTGAAAGAAAAACCATATTAACTTTTAGCTGAGTCTTTAGGCCTTTATTATAGATGGCATCTGGTTTATGCTTCACAGGAAATGAATATAAAGGTAATCTAAAAAAAGTAATCTAGAGAAGAACCTGTTTTGATATTTATTTTTAGTCTAGTTTAGTGATTTGTTTGTTGGCCATCTAACTTGTATAGGATGCACCCACTTGGTCTGTGGTTATGAGAACCAACAGTGAATGAATGGCCACAATGTGCTGCTGCTTTTATCAGGTTTATCTTATACTTAGCTTCTTATGCCTAGCAAAGTAAGCCAAGTCAAATCTGTGTGTCATACTAATGCAATTTCAGAAACGGTACCCTGTGCCACTGTTTCAGTTATATGAAGGTCAGTGTGATTTATATGATCTCAGAGTCACTTAGGAATAGTTGTACTTTCTTTTTTGCTCTCAAGTGATATGATTACAGAATCATCATTTTAAAGCCTAACTCAGTATCCAGAAGTGACATCAGCCCTTTGAGCCCTAAATAGTCCTTCTCATGAGTTTGCCAGTTTCTCACCATCAAATCGAAAGGTCGAGTAATGGCTGTGGCACCTGGCCCCTGTTGATTGTGCTGCCACATTCTGTTTGGCAATGAAAAGGGAAGACTTTCACATCGAACCAGGAAATCCAACCTTGTCTTTTATCTGCCTTTCCGCCATATCCCATTGTGCGTACTTGATTAGGCTACTTCCTTAGTTTTCAGGTTGTAAGGTTGTGTTTAGGAAATCTTCATGGTATGAGTTTCTTTTATTACTTGAATGGCTTTATAAGTTTTTGTTTTATTTTTTAATAGCTTTAGCCATTACTCATCGGAACATTTTTCTTGAGGATAAATTACAACAGCATCCAAAAAGGGAGTCAGGCCTTTGAAGCATCGAGCACATTTGCTAGATTGAAAGAAAGAATATTTAAAAATGCTAATCATATATCAATCATGTAATTTTCAAAACAATAAATTGTAATACAATTATATTTAGATGGAAAATTATGCTTTTTTTTCCACCTTCTTGATATGAAGACATTACAAATGGTCTTTTATAGAAACATGTTCTTTGAAATCTTTGTATAACAGAAAATTTATTTTAAGAAATAAAACATAGCAAGTTTTCATGATGAAGCTCTCAGATGATGCCTCTCACATGAGGGGTCAGGGCTGCAGCTGTTGAGCATGTTGCTGGTCGCCTTACTGCCTTGCCATTTTGTTCTGGCTATCTGTTACTGATCTTTAGGAGCTGAGGTCACTGGTTCCTAACATGCTGTGCTGCCTAGTTTTCCTCCCTTTGCCAGGTTTTGATGGGGAGCTCCTGGGAAGATGGTACCTGCTGTGGGCATGAGTGTGTGTAGTTAGCTTCCACATAAACTATTCCTAAAAACTGGGTTTAGCTAAGGTGGCTTCCTTCTGAATTTCTTCTCAGCCCCTACACCTCTACCCTTAAAAGTATTGAACTTCCTCTGTATATGTAATTGCTACTAATTATTCAAATCCAAAGTCATTTCCCTCTTCTGTAAAGTCACTTCATGAGACAAATTTTGATCAACTGTGTGCAAGGTACTATGTATACTATATTATCTGAAAAATGCAAAGGTAAATGAGCTATGGTTTCTTTATTTAAGGATATTATAATCTAATGCAGAAGGGCTTGTACATAAATGTCATAGGTATAATTTGATCCTAAAAAATGGAATCCCATTTGAGCTAATTTAAATAAAAGTAGGGATTAATATAAGAAACTGGTGGTTCTTCTAAAAACCAAAGCAGGAAATAGAGGCCTCATGAGAAACTCAGTGCTAACAAGGCAGCAAAGGAACTACACCTTCTTTCTCAGCCCCCCTGACCAGTCAAGCCACCACGTGGTCTCTTTACCCTTTCTGTGTTACTCTGTTTCTCTCTACGTAGTAGCCTTCTACCTGCTCAATAGCAGACATGGTCCCCAAATGGCACTCCAGTCCTCTGCAGGTCACATACCAAAGTCTAGATCATAATTTAGGATTTCTTTCTTTTTCTTTGTTTTCTCTTTTCTTTTCTTTTGTTATCTTCATTTGGTTGAAACATAATACAGAATTTCTAGGATAGAAAATATTACTGATCTACCTTGAGATAGGTATTTTCCTTGCACAGTAGTTTTAGCCAGAGGTAGGGGTTCAGGGTCCCATGACTCACCACCTAATTAGCAGGACTGTGGGACTCAACTCTCTGGGAAAGAGCATGAATAAAGTAGATGACTTGAATGGGCTGTCTCTTTGAGCTCTAACTGTAGTATAAAATAGAATGTTATAAGTTCTTCCATAGGAATAAAATAATTTGGGGAAAGTTTAGAGGAGGTGGGTGAAGGGTGAACTCCAGGATCATTTCTTGGAGAACAGAGGCATCTTTGCTAAAAGATCACTCTGACTGAGTGTAGAGTGGATAGAAAGGGCCGTACCTGGCAGCAAGAAGTCTTAATAGGCTATTGCAGTAAGATAGATGAGGTAAGAGAACTTAAAATAAAGAATTTGAATGAAGGAAACAAAAGGAGTGAAAACATTCAGGGGAGATTAAGAAGATAAATTCTCCCAGATGTGATGACTGATTAGAAATGGGGCATGAAGGAGAAGGATGGACTCTTGGATGAACTTTCAGGGCTCTGACTAGGGTGAATGGGTAGATGCTGATGGCATTTCATCACAATTCACTGGGAACAGCCTTACCTCCTACTGTACCCTTCACTTATGCCTCAGTGCTTACAGTTTCCCATGCTGACTGTTTGGTCATAGCTCCAAACCTTTGTACATTACACTTTCTTTCCCAGCAGTGGCTTTCTCCTCTCTCCAGTGTTTGCTGGCTGAAGTACTCAACTTTTAAACTCAACTCAGTTATCCCCTCAAAAAATGTTCCCTGACTCACAGGCCTCCCTTCTGGTGCTCCCATAGCTTCTAATAATACCATTACTGTAGCTCTCATCTGTTTGGATTATAATTGCTTATTCAAGTATTTAACTTGGCCTTGAGCTTCTTTAGGACGAAGATACTCAGTGAACATTTGCTGGCCGGTCAGATAAGTAGATGGAAATGAGTTGATGACCCCAAGGTCTTGAACCAGGTTAAGTAGGAAGATGTTGTACCATAAATCAAGCTAGCAAACAGAAGGAGTGGTTTGGAACAGAAAATGATGAGAGCCAAGGTTCTATGACTTAAAAATTAATGTACGATAATAGCATATAGCAAGTATATAAACTCAAGTGGGGAATGCCAAATTTAGAAGATACAGATATTTAAAAAGATTGAATAGAATACACACATTAATAGAATATATGATGTTAGTAGCTTTGGAAGGGTCCTTAAGACCCTTTCTTTGGCCTCCCCTTCATGGTAAACATTGCTTCTCTGGCACCCCATGGTGCTTTGGGGCCTCTGTTTAAGGGCAGCTCAAAGAATATTACAGTATTGGAGACTTGCAGTTGTTAGAAAGTTATCTTCCATCTTGTCCTTACAATTGTCATGAGAGATCTTAGTTGAATCTCATTCACCTTTCTGTACATCACATCTACCACATTTTCATGAGTCTTAGTTTTGTAATACTATGAAAAAAACCCATAGGTAATTTGTTCTTAGTGAGCCTGTACTGGCTTTTAGGGATCACTGCCTTTTGTTATACATCACAACCTATTTAGTACTTTTAATTTTTAGTACTAGACTCTTGTCCAGGATAATTAAAAAGCCACATTGGCTTCTTTGCTGGAATGATCTGCAATTACATAATCAGATTTACAGTTTTAAGAGCTTCCCAACCCTCTTAAATCATCTTTCCCTTTAGAAACTCTTGCAGTGGAATTCATGCCTATATTTTCTCAGATCTTTAGGACATCCGCTATCCTAAAGTCTAGAGTTTACTGTCCCAGCTTTCCCTTCCAGGATGTCATGAGCATGGAGATATGATGGTCATTTGCTCCTAGATTTGTCTTGGTTTCTTCTTGAGTATTTAAGGATACATCTTGAAGAAAATGGAAATATTTTACAGCAGCTACTGTGAGGAACATAATAATGTTTCTTGGCAACACTAAAAGCTAACTGAAGATATAGGACATGAATTGACCTAGAGCAAGTTGACATTTGTATTATTTTATCAAGCAAGCTTTGGTGGCTTTGTGGGGTGGGAGAAGATGGAAAATGAATAGGTCAGTGCAGGTATAGCAAGGCTGAGAAATTTTTGGTTGAACATGGGATTGCCTAGGCTTAATGGGAGGCTATGGAAATGAGAAACAGAGCATGGGTCATAGTACCGCTGGTTTTAATGAGTGTGGACAGTAGGTTCCATTGGAGTGAATGACTGGGCAAAGTGAAAACAAAGGAAGGGAAATTCAGATTGCTGAGGCATGTGGTAGAGAAGGGAAGGGAAGTGGGTGCGTATGAGTCTGCACTGGGATGGTATCTCCTTTATCTCCTAGCTTGGCAGTTTATGGTTATTGTTGGACAGCCAGAAATATTTGTTGACTGATGGAGGCAAATACTTTTACTATTCCATTCAGTTTTGATAGATAACTTTCTTATGGGATAGGTAGGAATTGAGGAGGTGGTCACTAAATTACATTAAATACATTAAATTGTATTTAGTGGGAAAATGAAACAGTGACTAGACTGTTAGAACAGACAGACCAATTGTTTCATTGAGGGTAGGCTACAAGATTAGCAAACTGAAAAATAACTATATCCAATCTTTTCTCCTACACTAAGGAGTATTTCACCTTTTCCAGAGCATATTCCTTTTTTAAGGACTCTTCTGAGGGAGAGGCCAAGTTATATAACGTTATGAACTTGTATTACCAAACTTAGAGTTTGTGAGTCCTTTTCAGGGTGTATGACTCTAGATGGCTAGTAGACAAAAAGCAAATCAGGCTGAGGAGGGGGCTCTTTTTTTGTGACCGTTGGGCTCCACCTGGTGGCCTATAAGGATCAGCTTTGGAAAAACTACATCTTCAGTATTGAAAAGCGTCCTGGTCAAAGCAGAGCGGAAGTTAGATTGGAGAAGAATGGTCCTGTTACAGGCTTAAGTTACCACATTGTTTCTTTCCTTGAGGACCACTGTATGTAATCGTTGACGCTTCTTCCAAAGTCATTGTCTTCATCTACAATTTCTAGTACACTTTCTTGAAAATAATGTTTTAAAGTATTAGAGAACCTCAGATACCATCAGCCTTCTCGTGTGCTCATTAAATGCTTTCAGCCTCCTCTTTGCTCCCTTTGTATCACTACTAACTCACTTTTAAACTTCCAGACCTTTCCTCAAATCACTCGGTATCATTGAGCCTTACTTCTTTTCCCATTCTTTTATCTGTTTTCATTGATAAAACACTTTTGCTAAAGTCCCCATTCCTTATTTGCTGCCTTCTGCTATGTCATAATACTGAACCAGAAGAAAGGAAATTAACTTGTTCTCTCCTCCTGATTATAGAAAATAATACATAAATATGCAGCCCAAAACATTGTGTATTTGCTAAACTTCGTTTTCACTCTGTATTGTTACTGAAGTTCTGGGCCCTGGGTATAACTGATGTTTGCTTGTTCCTCTCTTGTAGGTTCTCAGGGCTATGATACCACTATATCTGATCGCATGGAGTTTCCAACATGAACCAATATGCATGACAACGTTTATTTAAAAGCTGTAATGATAGTAGTAATCACTGCAAGAATGTATAACTGTCTTCTGTGTATAGCCTAGTTTTAAGACCAAGAGTTTATCAGAATATTTAGTAGAGAAAAGATGATGAATGGCTGAGAACACAAATGTTGACTGTTAGGTGTCGCTGTTTTCTTTAAGGCAAAGAGGCCAATTTGTAGAACTTTCTTGTCATAATTTTTCTATCTGTAGCTGTTGTCTCCCCTCACCAAGTTTTTATTTGCACGTCACCTGGGACAATAGATCTGATGCTCATTTATATAAAATGCTTATATACAACCCCCACCTATCAACATAGGAAGTTTAGAATGTTGTTTCAGCACTGTGTGGATTAATTTTACAGTAGAACACACATGTAGTGTCATTTGTTATAGATGGGAACAGTATTCATGGAGTGAGAAAAATTTGAAGTGGTGATCATTATAAATATCTCTAATGAAGAAAACTTTCATAACTTTATTATTGTAATATCAAAATTAAGAAAAATTTTCAATTTTTTTCTTTTTTTCAAGTATATACATATTGATACTATTGTTAATATTGTTCAAATATGTACTGTAGACAATGAAAATTTTCTAGAATTTCACCCCCAGAAATAATCACTATTAAGGGTGTGGTATATATTTGACTAAAATATTATTTATTGACTTTAATTTCAAGTATGTTTCCTAGATAAAAGAATATATGTATTAAGAACACCTATATAATTTTTTAAACCTCGTATTAAAGCCAACCCATGAACTCACCAACTAGATTAAGAAGTGTAATATCATCAATACTGTTGAGGCTCCCTGTCTGTTTCCCTCTATCATAACCCCTAATTTTTTCCCCAGAGGTAATTACCATTGTCTCAAACATGCTAATCTAAATGTGCTTTTTAGTAACTCCCTGGCCAAGCACAGTGGCTCACGCCTGTAATCCTAGCACTTTGGGAGGCTGAAGCAGCTGGATCACTTGAGGCCAGGAGTTCAAGACCAGCCTGAGCAATATAGTGAGACCCCATCTCTACAAAAACTAAAAAATGAAAAAATGATTTATACACATTCATATTGCTGAATAATGTTATTTAGTTTTATTTTTTTAACCTTATAAAAATACCATGTTACATATGTTCTTCTATGATTTGCATTTTTTCATTTAACCTGTGTTTCTAAAATATGCTTATTTATTTTGCTCATTGTAATGCATATTTCCATTTCCCTTTAGTACCCCATAATTTTATTTATCTAGTAATGGACATTTAGGTTGAACCAAGATTATAAACAATGTTGCTACAAACTTTCCAGTGCTCACCACCTGTGACTTTTCTAGACTCTACTGGATCACACATATGTGCATGTTTAACTTTATAACTTTGTAGCTAACCCATTTCCCAAAGTGGTTGTACCCCATTGATAGTAATGTAGGAGGTTCCATTGCTTCATATTATTTTATTTTATTTATTTATTTATTTATTTTGAGACTGAGTCTTGCTCTGTCACTTCATAGCTCACTGCAACCTCAAACTCCTGGGCCCAAGCTATCTCTTGTCTCAGCCTCCCAAGTAGCTGGGACTACAGGTGCGTGCTACCACGCCCCGCTAATTTTTCTAATTTTAGTAGAGACAGGGTCTCACTCCTGATCTCCAACTCCTGAACTCAAACAACTCCCACGTCAGCCTCCCAGAGTGATAGGATTATAGGTATGAGCCACCACACCCATCCCATCACTTCACATTCTTATCAGTATTTGATATTATTAAACTCGTCAGTTTTTGCCAATCAGATGGGTATAAAATGATATCTTATTATGATTTTAATTTATTTTTTCCTAATTACTAATGAAATTGAGCATCTTTTCATATATTCATGGCTGTACATTTGTTCTTCTAGAAAATGTCTTCATGTCTTTACCCATTTTGTGACAGCTAATTTTTTGCCTAATTTTGATTACAGAAATTGTGAAAATGGTACAGATTTCCCATACATTCTTTAGCCAGCTTCTTACGTTAACATATTACATGACCATAGAATATTTATCAAAACTAAGAAATTAACCTTGGTAAAATACTATTATATAAGGTATAGGATTTACTCAGATCTTACCAATTTTTCCACTCATATTCTTTTTCTGTTTCAGGACCTGGTCCAGGATCTCACATTGCAGTTAATTGTTATTTCACTAAAGACTCCTCAGTTTGTGACAGTTTCTCAGTCTTTACTTGTCTTTCATGAACTTGACATTTTGAAGAATACTCATCAGTGATTTTGTAGAATCACTTTTTCTCAGCTGGAGTTTGTCTAATGTTTTCTCATGATTAGATTGAGATCAGGCATTATGGGAATTATACCACAGATGTGATATGCAGCTTATCAGGGGTCACATGATGTTAGTATGTCTTCCTAGTGATGTTAACCTTGATCACTTGCCTAAGGAGGTACCTGCCAGGATTCCCAACTTGCTATTTTTTCCTTATAATTATACTATATTTTGGGGAAGATCTGTTTGGGACTATACAATTATTCCCTTTTTGCTTAAACTTTTACCCACTCATTTTAGCATTCATTGGTGCTTTTATCCATTTTTAATAGGGTTGTTTGTTGTTTGATTTTTTTGGAGTTGAAAAAATATATTCTAGGAAGTAATCTTTTTAGCAGTCTCTGATACGGAAAATATCTTCTCCCCATTTATGAATAGTCTTTTCTTACTATTAATGATATCTCCTGAAAAACAGGTGTTTGAAGTTACATTTTCTGACTTTTTGCTGCTGGTGTATAGAATTACAATTAATTTTATATATTCCTATATCTAGCCATCTTGCTATATCCCTTACTAATTTTAATACTTCAGATACAATTTCCTTTGGCTTTTCTATGTAGATAGTCACATTATTGGCAAGTAAGGACAGGTTTGGTTTTTCTGTTCTAATCCATATAATTTTTATTTTTCTTATCTTCCTGAATGGCAATTCACAATTAGAGAGGAGTTATTTTCCACACAGTAACTGAGAAAAGTTCAGTTTTGAATAAAAGCAGTGGCAGCAGGCATTTTTTTCTTATTCATGATTTTTTTATGTATTATCATTAATAATTTTGCTAATGTGGTGGCTGATTATTAAAGGACTCAAGAGTTTACCTAAATACAGGTCTTTGGGTTTTGTTTGTTTGTTTTTACTATTCTCAGTTTTCCTTTATAGTTTCAAGGAGAATAGTGTGCTGCTTTTTCAGGTTCAAAACATTAATTTGTTTATTCATATATTCATTCAACCAACTTGTTTTGGACACCTAAGATATGCAAGTCTCAGTGATATACAGAAATAAAAAAAATGTTTATTCTTTTTATGGATGTTCCTCTCCATCTATTGATAAGGAAGAGATGTACCTAAAGCACTATGACACAGTTAGAAAGTGGCACATGCCAGAAAGGAGATACAACTGAAGAAAAGTGACAGTACTGAAGAGGGAGATCCGCTCTGGGGGACAGAGATGGCTTTCTGACCTCGCTACTGTATTCCACACAGATGAAGTGAACTGGGTTATGTTGTGGGTCCGGTTCAACATTGATATTATAAAGGGAGCACCTTTAAGACAGAATTGTATAGCTTAAGAAAGGGCCATTTATATTATTATGCTGTGGGACCAGCAATACCATGTCAGGTTGTAGTAAATACCTGCATGATACTTGATGCTAGCAATCCTGAGATTTTATTTTTGGCAGTGAGAACTTTATATTTTCTGTTACAGAGTAAAGGGAGGGAAAGGGAAGTTTGCTTCTCATGGATGATATTTTAACATATTTTATATTAGGATACTTTTAGCAGCAGATGATAGAAAACCCTGATCCAAAGTGACTTAAATAATAGGAGCATATATTATCTCACATAAATGGGAGTTCAGATGTTGTGCAGCTACAAGTATAGTCAGTGACTTGATGTGTTATCAGGTTGCCCTTTGCTGTTCTTAGTAATCTAATAGTGGTTTCTCTGTGGTCATGAAGGTGGCTGCCAGTACAGTTAGGCTACCTACTTTTTCCATCACATCCAACACAATGAGGGAGATCCTCTCTGCCAACCATGCTACTAACTATAGTCTCCAAAGGAGCCATGCACTGATTTTATTAGAATAAACATTCTAATAGAATAGACAGAATAGTATCTGTCTCTGGAGTTGAAGGTGAGATGAGTTCCCTGTATGAAAAAGATTAGGTTTCTTTTAGGGGGGATGAGGAAAGATATGAATATTTGGTAGGAAACCAATATTGGACACTGTAGTTTTTATGATAGTATAATTATTTTTACTATAATTTTTCAATAGAAAAAACACAATGTAATATTAAAAGAAGCTTAGAAAATGGAGAAAAAAATTCATTCATAATCCTTTCAAATAATCAATACCATTTGTAGGTATTTTCTTTCACTCTTTTCATAAATGTCTTTACATAGTTATTAGGTTATTAAGTATGAAATGTCCAATTTCCTTAAGTAGTTAGTTTGACAGTATCTCTGACATTTCACTTTGACACATCTTATTTTATTTTCATTGCGAAGGTACATCCTCAGTCTTGCATATGCACATTTTGGCTTATGATTATCTGTCAAATTTTTTTTTTTTTTTTTTTTGAGACAGAGTCTCACTTTGTTGCCCAGGCTAGAGTGAGTGCCGTGGCGTCAGCCTAGCTCACAGCAACCTCAAACTCCTGGCTCAAGCAATCCTCCTGCCTCAGCCTCCCAAGTAGCTGGGACTACAGGCATTCGCCACCATGCCCGGCTAATTTTTTGTATATATTAGTTGGCCAATTAATTTCTTTCTATTTATAGTAGAGACGGGGTCTCGCTCTTGCTCAGGCTGGTTTCGAACTCCTGACCTCGAGCAATCCGCCCGCCTCGGCCTCCCAGAGAGCTAGGATTACAGGCGTGAGCCACCGCGCCCGGCCTGTCAAAATTTTTTAAGAGAAATTTTTATGAAATCATGGATAACTCAAAATTCATGTTATTTTCAAATATGAGTTCCATTGTGGAACCAGTACTGTGCAGATAGCTGGAAATATCAATGAAGTGTTTGGGAAAGATGTGGCTAACGAAGGCACAGTACGTTGATGGTTTGAGAAGTCCTGTTCTGGTGATTGTAATCTTGAGAAAATGAGCCACGTGGGCGACCTGAGACCAAAGTGGATAATGATGAGCTGAAAGCTGTAGTGGAAGCAAATCCATCTTAACCTACATATGAATTAGCAGCAACGTTTGACATTACTATTCCAACAATATTGGACCATTTGAAACAAATCAGCAAGGTAAAGAAGCTGGTTAGATGGGTTCTGCATGAATTACTGAGCGTCTAAAGAGAAACTATCTTTGAAGCTTGCCTTTCTTTGCTGTCATGATATAAAGGTGAACAATTTCTACACCATATTGTTCTGTGTCATGAAAAATGGATTCTTTTAGACAATTGCAAGCATTCAGCACAATCGTTGGATAAAAATGAAGTGCTGAAACACAGTCCAAAACTGAATATTCATTAAAAAAAAAACTAATGGTGTCAGTTTGGTGGTATTATCCTCTGTAGCTTCATGAAACCTGGTCATTCGACTACAGTAGATGTCTATTGTTACCAATTGAACAAAATGATGAGGATAAGAGATTGGTCAATAAAGATAGGCCAATCCTCTTGCAAGACAACACTCAATCACATGTTGTATGAACAACACTGCTCAAACTACACGAGCAGGACTTGGAAACTCTTTGTCATCCACCATATTCACCAGACCTTGCACCAACTGACTACCACTTCTTCCAGGCTTTGGACTACTTCTTACAAGGAAAAATATTCAATTCTCAACAAGCTGAGTAAAACACCTTTCACAATTTCATCACCACTTGCTCTACAGGCTTCTTCGCTAATGGCATAAACAAGTTACTGTTATGATGATAAAACTGTGTCGATTGTTTAGGTGTGTCCTTTGATTAATTATACTGCTTTTTGTTTGAGATACAATAAACTACACCAGAGGTCCTCAACTTTTTAAACAGGGGGCCAGTTTACTGTCTCTCAGACTGTTGGAAGGCCGGACTGTAGCTTAATAAAAACTATGAACAAATTCCTATGCACACTGCACATATCTTATTTTGAAGTAAAAAAACAAATGGGCAAAAACACCCGCATGTGGTCTTCGGGCCATAGTTTGAGGACGCCTGAACTACACTTGATTTGAAACCAGACATTTCATATTTGATGACCTAATAAATTATAGTATATATAACATTTTCAAAATTCTTTTCCTAAAATGCATAATAATCAATTGAACAAATATGCCATGATTTAGCTTATCATTTATTGTTGTACATCTAAATTACTTTTACTCCTTTTCAGTGCTAAGGTTTTCTGAAATAAACTTTAGTTTTTAGGATAGTTTTGGATTTACATACAAAAAAATTCAATATAACACAGTTCTCATATACTACCCATTCCCCCACCCCCGGCCATTAGTCTCCCTTCTTATTAACATGTTAGTAGGATACCTTTGTTACAGTTAATAAACCGATATTGATACATTATTAATGGAAATCCATACTT
This sequence comes from Microcebus murinus, assembly GCF_040939455.1. Classification (NCBI taxonomy): domain Eukaryota; kingdom Metazoa; phylum Chordata; class Mammalia; order Primates; family Cheirogaleidae; genus Microcebus; species Microcebus murinus. The sequence goes on from NC_134111.1 coordinate 100,256,498, forward strand.
TATTCAAATTTCTTTCTTTCTAAAAACCTAATGTTCTTTTTCTGTTCCAGATTACCATATTACATTTAGTTGCCTTATCTTTTTAGGTTCCTTTTGGCTGTGAGAGTTGTTAAGTTTTTTTTAAGAGACTGGGTCTCCCTTAAGCTCGGTCACCCAAGCTAGAGTGCAGTGGCATGATCATAGCTCACTGCAGCCTCAAACTCATGAGCTCAAGCGATCCTCCCCACTCAGCTTCCTGAATAGCTGGGGTTATAGATGGGAGCCACCATGTCCATCTTCGCTAAGTTATTTTTGGAGGACATATTTTAATGCAATATAGGCCGAAATACGGGTTTTAGGAAGATCACGAGACATTTCGATGTACCATTGAACCATAATTGTTCTAAAGCAGCTATTACTATCTTTTCAGACAGTGAATAGAAGACACAGAAACTACTTAGAAACATTTGAACTCTACTACATGAAAGGAAAACGTATTTTCATGAATTTGTTTTTTATTTTTTATTTTTTGAGACTGACTCTCTGTCACCCGGGCTAGAGTGCCGTGGCATCATCATGGCTCACTACAACCTCAAACTCCTGAGCTCAAGTGATCCTCCTGTCTCACCCTGCTGAGTAGCTGGGACTACACAGTGTGCACCACCCCATGCCTAGTTAATTTTTCTATATTTTGTAGACATGTGATTTTGCTATGTTGTTCAGGCTTCATGATTCATTTTAAATAAGATTTACACTGAAATTAAATTTAAAATGTAAAAACAAATCCTTCTGTAAGATAAATATACAATGTATAAATCAGTTCCCTAGTAGAATATGCCTCTGTTTAGATTCCACAGTATTCTGGTTTTTAGGGTGACAGCAGAGTTTCTGAGTAAGTAGACAGGAAAGAATTCTTTCTGGAGCATCTAAGGCCTCAGAAGCATGAACTTTTTCAGCATGCTGACCTGTTAGATTTTTATCACTGCAAGATATCCAATCCATGCTGCTGTCAAATATATCTCCAGTGAAATTCTATTAAATATAATAAATTTATTTAAATAAGGCACTTGAGAAATGTTCTGGGGAACTTAGTAAAATAAATGTTAAATTCTGCTATTAGGAAGTTGGAGTCATTGATCATGTTTGGAAACCATAACTAAAGTATAATTCTGTCTTTATGAGCCATTTTGTAACTTAAGGAAACAAATTGAGATTCTTTGAACTCAGACTATAATAACTTGTTGAAAACTTTTGCCAGAATACAAAGCACCAAAAGAAATTAAAAAAAAAAATTCTCCTTAATTTCAGTAAAGATCTAATGATTGATATGACTTGTTCTGACATCTAAAATTAGGTCCATCACGTCACCTGCTTATTCTTGTCCTCCCTCTCCTTCAGCTTCCCATCATCATGTATGTGGATTCAGTGCTCAGCACCAGTCTTTGTGGAGGAATTCCTCCATCTTTTGGTTTTGGTAGACCTTAGTGCATCAGCTAGCAGGTTTTTGATTGTTTTTTCTTTTTAGAAAGGGCTTATGACAACTGTATTACCTGAGTTCTTGCACTTAGAAATCTTTATCTTTGACTAATAACTTCACAAGAATATGTTTCAGTGATGATTTTATGTATAATTCTTTCCTGAGACATGTTATATCCTTTCTGTAAACCTAAATTTTATTTTATTTCAGGAAACTTGTCTTAATGATCTTTGAAAATGTTTTCTCGGCTGGGCACGGTGGCTCACGCCTGTAATCCTAGCACTAGCGGGCAGACTGCTCAAAATCAGGAGTTCGAAACCAGCCTGAGCAAGAGCAAGACCCCGTCTCTACTATAAATAGAAAGAAATTAATTGGCCAACTAATATATGTATAAAAAAAAAATTAGCCGGGCATGGTGGCGCATGCTTGTAGTCCCAGCTACTCGGGAGGCTGAGACAGCAGGATTGCTTGAGCCCAGGAGTTTGAAGTTGCTGTGAGCTAGGCTGACGCCATGGCACTCACTCTAGCCTGGGCAACAAAGCAAGACTCTGTCTCAAAAAAAAAAAAAAAGAAAGAAAGAAAATGTTTTCTCTTCCTCATATCTTGCTTCTTTCTTCAGCAACACCAGTTATGCCAGTGATGAATATCCTTGGTCTGCCTTTCACATCTGTCTGTTTTCTCTCTAATCTTTTTTTTAACCCTGTACTTCCCAATTTCATTTTCCTCACTTTCTCAAGCTTTTTCTCTATGATCCTAATTGTTTTCAAATAGTGTCAGTCATTCATCAGTAAATTCTGGTGTGATCTTCGTTTCTGTGATGGTTCTTTTGTCCTTTTCTGCTTATTTCCTGAGGTCTAAAAACTCAGTTTTGTCGCGCCCGCCTCGCCAGCAAGGAAGACGCGGCAACTGGAGTTCTTCTGACAGTGCTTTAATGGGGTTCCCTTTAGACTTACATGATGCGGAAGACCCTGAGCACAAGCTCTCACACACTTATATACTCTAAGGAAGGAGGGAAGTGATGGGGATAGGTTAAAAGCGCGTGAGGGTTATTACTGATAGGCCAAGCTAAGATCCTTCATATGCATACTTATAGAACAGGCCAGGACTTACTCTGCGCATGCGCTGAACTTGTTTACTACAGGCGGGCCACCGGAAATCGGCGCCATCTTGTAATGGCGTTGTCACCGCGCCCCACACAGTTTTTATTTCTTTTTTTCACTTATTTATTCCTTACACACTTGCATCTTTGCTTCCAATTCTTTTCTAATAGTGCTGATATTTGCATCACTTCTTAAGTTCTTGAGAATATCTGTGAACATGATTGTCATTTCTGTGGCTATATACTTACCGAGTTTATCCTTCTGTCATGTCTTTTTCTTGGTCCTTTCTTCCTTTTTACACGCAGTGGTTTGTTTGGTTTTTTAATAGAACATTTGGTTGGTTCCTTCCCTTTCTCCACTTTGAAATAGTGAGTTCCTTGTGGATTTTAGGACTATATTTCAAAAGCCAGAAGTTGTAAGATACCTTTTTGTCTAAGTTTTTAATAGGCCTTTTTCTACTTTTAACATAAGGTAATTGTTTTTAGCCACATTGTACCCTAGAGGATGGCACTCTAACTTCATAAACTGGGAATAGTATGGTCACTGTGTTCTAGGTCTGCCTCACAAACACTGTTACTGACACTCCTACCACATATGTGAATTTGTTTCTTTTTACATTAGTGTAGATCTCTAATAAACTGTGTGTGATATACCTTATTTTTATATTTCTCCTAGAAACGATGTATGCTATCTGATTGATATATGTTTAATTATTTTATATAATTTTTAATCCTATTGGATAGAATCATACAAAATTGTATTTTTATAAGTTAATAAGTGGTCAAATATTGGCAATTTTATATGTCTCAACATAATATATGATTAACCTCTTTATATTGTTACTTGCCATTCTTGAATCCTTACTTCTAGTTATCCCTCAGCTGGCTTGAATTGCAAATGAGTTTTTTCAGGAAGAAAGTGAATAGCATATTTAATGCCTTTTAATATTAGAGTTCTTATAGTCTCAGTTTCCAGTTTAGAGGAATGATTTTTGTGTCCTCGGAGGTATGGAAACCTCTCAGCTTTAGAGTGAACATTATAAGGACAGGACTAAAAATTTTGTGAGTGGGTTTTAACTGTGACATTGAAAGGCTTGACTCCTCCCTTGCATCCTTTGTTCCCAGACCATGTGCACTGCCTCCAGAGCCCGCAGGATGCTAAGTCAGAGTGCCCTCGAATCCCTGAGGAGAGTACTCCAGCCTCACAAGGTGAGGCCTCCTGACTGTCCCATCCTTCAGTAGTGAATAAGCTATTACAGCATTCCAGTGAAATCTATGGGCTTTCCTTCTTCCAAAAGGCAAAACCCTTAATTACAAACAATATTTACTGAGATAACATAATAGCTTAAAAGGTATTTCATAGGTGGGTCCGAAGGTAGTGAGTTATCTCACTTGATTGTTCACAGTCAGTTACAGATTGAACTCCTTGTTCTACTACTTTCCCTCCTTCTCGATACTGCACTTGACTAGTCTTTAAAAAAAAAATTAACCCTTTGCACTCAGATGTTGAGTGTGGATAATGTCGAGTGGATAATGAGAAAAAAGCAAGTGAATGCAAAGGGTTAAAAAAAAAGGTATTTCATAAATATGGGGATTTTGGTGTTTATACAAGCAAGATAAGTAGAACAAATGAAGATAGCAAACCTAAACCCAGAGTTAGTGTCTTTTTTAGTGAAGAATGATTACTGCCTTCTCCATCACAGAAGAGCTCAGTGCCTGCAATCTGCTATCAAGTAGTTAGCAGCTCTTCCTGGAGCGGTTCTATATCAGGGGCTCAGAGTTGGTTGCAGCTGCTGGCAAACTGGCATCCTGCAAGGGTGGTAGCAAGGTCATCATCAATGAGAAAAAGTTAATGTGTGGAGCTCATTTCCTGCTGCCATGTACTTTGTTCTTGTGCCCATTGAGCAATCACTGCAGTGGCTGAGGAAGGGCAGACCATCCTGCTCCCAGTACGAGCCTTTCACTGAGCACTCTCATGGAACACAACGTTATACTCCGTCTGGGCTCATTTTAATAAGCCCATTTCTACATGTCTCTTCCCTAGACATCTTTGTCACCAGTCCTCCAATATTTCTTCTTTCTGGTTCCTATCCATCTGGCTAAACTTGTAGTCACTGCCTATCAGGCTGTCTTTCCAAAGCCAAAGCGGACCATTGATGATACTGCTTAAAGTTCTGCCCACTAGGAGGAAGTTTCTGCGATTCTGTCTTTTCAGACCTCACCCCTTAGAATGGATATAATGCTGTCATAGTGTACTTATGACTCATGACAGTTGAAGGTGATTTGGAACTAGGCATTCAAGGTACTTTGAGCTTTCTGCATCCTTCTGTATATTTTGTATGTATATGATTTGGTTCTTTGAACCTTACTCTTTCATCTAAGTGACTTAGTGAGACCCTAAATTCAAACATGTAATGATTCATCATTCTTTGCATTTTTTTTTTTTTCTGTCTTAGCCTGGCAAATGCAAGAGATTCAGGATACTTTTTTGATGGATATAGAAAGTCCTTGAGTTTCAATCTTAGCTTGAAATCAAGAATTTATAGATAGAACATGTAATTCTTTGTTTCCATCCCTTTTTCTGGTTCTTGACTCGTCTCATTATTTCTGTGAGCTCTTTGATATCTTTTCAATAAATTCTTTTTCCAACCAGGGTTGGTTTCTTGTGCTTGCAACCAAGAACTCGGGCAATTAAAGACATTGATATTAGGAGAGAAATGTAGGAAACAGAACCTCAGGAACCTGTGAAAATCATAAGTGAGTTAGATGGGTTAGAAGTATCTTGGGTCCCCTTAATTTTCAAAATATTAATTAATTTTTAAAATGACTATTACCTGTGGTCACAAGAATAAAGTTCTTTTTGTTTAAGCTAAACAACATTGTTATAAGTAGCCACCCGGTACCCACAGTGTTGAATTCCTGTGTCCTTCAAATTTCAAAGGTGGTGATGATAGGCCCCCATATCTTCACTGGGAACTTTATTCTAGTGAACACAAGTAATAATTTAATCATTTTGAAAATTAGTGAGACCTGAGTCTGTAATTGTCTGGGTTCTTGGTTGCAACCAAAAGAAACCAACTCTGAATGGAAAAGGAATTTACTGGTGGGATATCGAAGAGCTCTCTGAAACAGCCAGAGACTTGAATGACCTAAAGAAGGGATGTGGGCCAGGTGCAGTGGCTCACACCTGTAACCCTACCATTCTGGGAGGCCAAGGCAGGAGGATCGCTTGAGGTCAGGAGTTCGAGACCAGCCTGAGCAAGAATAAGACCCCGTCTCTACTAAAAATAGCAAAAAAAAAAAAATAATAATAATAATAATAATAATAGCTGGACAACTACAAATAGAAAAAAAAAATGAGTTGGGCATAGTGGCATGCACCTGTAGTCCCAGCTACTCAGGAGGCTGAGGCAAGAGGATTGTTTGAACCCAGGAGTTTGAGGTTGCTGTGAGCCAGGCTGATGCCAGGGTAACAAAGTGAGGCTCTGTCTAAAAAAAGAAAAAGAAAAACAAAGAGGTGTGAACCAAGGCAACTCTGGAGAGCCAGGAAACCCAACCTTCATCTTGTATCAGAATTAGTTTGGCCAAGATGCCAAACTTAACACTGTTCTTACAGGACACCATTTCCACTGGACACTGCTGCTGCCACAAGAAACCACTCTAGTTGCCCTGAATGAATCCTAAATGCCCCTTTGTCTATGTTTCATTCTCTTCACATTCAAAGTCTTGAAATGAGGCAGAATTTAAGTCATATATTGTGTATTAGCTTTTGGTTCTCACGGAGCAAGAGGGATCTTCTGTAAAGAGAGGCCAGGCATTGTGTAGTAAGAGACTGGTCACTTCTACGGTAAGATTGTAGTTCTTAGTCCCACTTACAGGCAGTGTGCAATTCTTCTTTCCAATGTGTATGGTTTTTCTTTCTTTTTCTTGCTTTATGGCATTCACTGGGACCTCCAATACAACGTCAGCTAGTATAGGTGAAATGAACACCCTTGTCTTCTTCCTGATCCAAGGGAAAGCATTAGTCTTTCACCATTAAGTTTGGTATTCTCTCTAGGATTTTCTTAGAAGCCTTTAATCAAGTTGAGGAAGTCACTGTCAATTACTCCTGTGTTGGGAGCGTTTCTTATGAGTGAATGTTGAAATTTTGTTGAAATGCTTTTTCTTCATCTATTGGGATGATTATATGTGTTCATTGTCAATATGGTGAATTATATTGATTGATTTTTGAATGTTGGCCAAATCATGCATTATTTGGTCATAATGTATTTTTATATATTACTGAATTCTGCTTGTCAATACTTCGTAAGAATTTTAAATCTGTATTCATGAGAGATATATGAATCCCTTGACTTTGGTATCAAAGTAATATTGGCTTCATGAAACCAGTTAGAAAGTATTCCATCCTCCTCTATATTCTAGAAGATTTTGTATAGAATTGGTAATAATTCTCTCTTAAATAATTAGTAGAATTCATTAGTGAAACCCTCTGGGCCTGGAGTTTTCTTTGTGGGAAGGTTTTAAACTATGAATTCAATTTCTTTGATAGATATAGGAGTATTCAGTATTTGATTTTTTTTCTTGAATAATCCTAGACAGTTTGTGTCTTTCAAGGAATTTGTCTGTTTCATCCAAGATGTTGAATTTATTGGCTTATAGTTATTCATAATTCCCTTACGATCCTTTTAATGCTTACAGGATGTATAATGATATCCCCCTCTCATTCCTGATATTGGTAATTTGTGTCTTTCTCTCCTTGTTTCTCTTGATCAGTCTGGCTAGAAATTTATCTATTTTATTCTCTTTTCAAAGAATAAGTCTTTGGGTGTATTGGTTTTCTTAATTGTTCATTTTCCATCCTTTTTTTTTTTCCTTTCTTGTACTTACCTAGGATCTAATTTGTTCTTCATTTTTCAGCTTTTTCAGGTAGGTAGAAGCTTAGGTTAGTGATTTGACACTTTTGTTCTTTTCTAATGTAAGCATTAAATGCTATAAATTACCCTTGAAATACTGCTTTAGCTGTTTCTCATAAATACTGATATGTTTTCATTCAGTTAAAAATATTTTCTAATTTTTTTTTCATTTCTTCTTTAGTTCATAGATTGTTTAATTTCCAAATATTTGGCAATTTTCCAGATAGCTTTCTGTTAATATTGTTCCCCATATTTTTGCTATCCTTGGCTTTTTGATATGTGTTTTGGGAGATCACCACTTGTTTGAGAAGGCACTGATTTGAGCCCACATTGTATGTAAAGAACTCATAGGTCAATCTGCAGGCTACCTAGAGTATAGGCTGGTGGGAAGGTGTAGGGGTAGACAGTGAGCTGGTCTCTCTTGGCTGGTGTGTGAGAAATGGAACCAGCGCTGCTGCCATGACTGCTTCATTCTAGTAGCAAGGCTGGGTTTTGGAATTTGTTAAAACTCTACATATGAGGCAACCACATCCCCTATGCCCCTTTACCACTGTACACCTAAGAACTCTGGTAGTCAGGCATCTATCCTTACACAGGAAACAGAATCCTTTTCACAGAAATCAAATGGCTCCAGAGAAGGCCCTAATACCAGAGCTAAATTCCTTGCAAGAAGTGCTAAGGGTAGATTCCTAGATAACCCTGATAGACAAGTAGACTTTACAGCTTTGTTCTCTGTAACACCTTCTACAAAGCAGCTACTTCAAAGGCCCACATTTCCTATCAGCTATCTGTATTCAGCACACAACTTCAGACTTGTAGTCTGTGAGTGACATGACAATGCTTATAAGAAAGAGAGCTATCAATTTTAATATATGTGTGGGTGACCCACAGATAATGAGATCTGCCCTCTAAATGACAGAACCCTACTTATAATATCAAGACTGTCCTATTAAATACAATCTTATTTTTAATGGGCAGATGCCCTAAAATGTGAATTGGTGATTGGATTACAGATAATTTTAATTTTCTTCTTGGTGGATTTCTGTGTTTTCTAACTTCTCCATAGTGAACATGTATTATGTCTGTATTCAGATAAAATATTTTTAAATTTTAAAAGTAAAAACTAGAAGAATTGTGAAATAAATAAGAACACCAGATCTAATCTAGTGAGCATGAATTTAAGGTATAGGCATTCTGAAACTAATGTTTTAACAGCAAACTGGGTTGATCAGAATTATCTGTAAAGGTATTTGCAAAAGAAAGCATAGATGCAGGCCTTTAATAATATCAATTTTGACTTGTCCATGAAGAACAATTGTAGGAGTCCTAAGAAAAGCCTTCTGACTCTATTCCTCAGATCAGAATTCCTATAAAAAGTTAAAATTATGCTGTAGTCTTGGATTTAGAAGGACAAGAATATCATTGTCTCTTTTGCTTGCTCCCCTCCCCTGCATCCCATTCCCTGGTGATCATATTCCTCTGGTGGCAGGGCAGGAGATTTTAAAGACTTTTCCTAATACCTTACTTTTAGAGAGGAGACAGGTGCCTATGTTTCATTTGTTCACTAACCCAGTTGTTCTCTCTCTGTTCTGCTCATAGGCAGCTGGCTAAGAGTCTTGGGCAAGCTGGTGAAATTGAGCCTGAAACAGAAGGAATACTAACAGAGTATGGTGTGGATTTCTCTGATTTTTCTTCAGAAGTTCTAGAATGTCTCCCTCAAGGCCTGCCATGGACAATTCCACCAGATGAGTTCAGCAAGAGAAAGGATTTAAGGTAAACACCTGGAACTCTTCAAGAACAACATGTTTCTACCTTTCTGCCTTCTAACTTAACTTTCCTAGGGGCTGGGCTTGGATATTTCCATCTTTCTACCAATATTCAAGTTCAGTGCAGTTGAGAATTAAGTGCTTCTGTACCAGAGGTCGGAAAATTATGACCCACAAGCTAAATCTAGCCTGTTCCCTGTTTATGTACAGCCCATGATGTAAGAATGGTTTTTACATTTTTAAATGGTTGAAAAAAATTAAAATAAGAATAATTTTTATGAAAATTATGTGAAATTCAAATTTTGGTATCCATAAAGTTTCATTGGAACACAGCCATGCTTATTCACTTATACATTGTCTATAGCTGTTTTTGGACTACAATAGCGGAGTAGAGTAGTTGCAACAGAGACCATATGGCCTGCAAAGCCTGAAATGTTTACTTTCTGCCTTGTACAGAAAAATTTTGCTGACACCTGTTGTAGATCATTCTAGTTTCAAAAGGTATGGTTGCCATCGTCTTTTCTCATTGCTGTACCACATAGTTCTGGTCAAATAAAGACAACGTTATCTGGTTAGAAGTGCCTTCCTTTAAGTGGGCCTCTTCAGGCACAGAGCAAAGGATTCAAGACTTCTGTACTTGGAGCCTCATTTTAAAGCTTTACTTTTAGGTCTGGAATTTGTTGGAAAGTACTTTTGTGGTATTTTTATAACAACATCTTCTTTGAAGATGTTTCTTCATTGTGGGATGTTAGTTCTTTTCTGATATTTCTCTTCAGAATTTGGTTTCAGTACTGGCATTCATTTTGGATGCCACATGGAGATATTTAGAACCAAGAAACTTTTCATACAACCCACTGAGGCTGTGGAAGGTTTTTGCTAAGGTCATCCCATGTCAGAGTCTTTTCCACCACACTTGCTTGCTTCATGCAGCTGAACTTATGATACCTTCAGTTCTTGGTGCCCGTTGCTCCACCTAGTTTGTGACTACTCCTACTCTGCTCCCCCTTGGTATTGTATGCTTGAGGAATTTATTACTGCCTTTTTTTCTTTTCCTGCCATGGGTAGGCAAGGAAAAGGAGACGATTAATCCTCTTTCTTACTTGTGAGTATCTCTAATGGAACACACGTTATATTTGAAGTCATTTAACCCAAGTTGCAGTCCTGGATTTTAGTTGTATTGCCTCCTTCACTGAACTCCTGCTGGTGCGTGGGTGCCTTATCTCTTCAGAAGCTCCGGGATCTTGGGCCCATAACCTTAACCTCTGTGAACCTTTGTTTTCTCATATCCAGATTGAGGGGTTTGTTTTCTGAGATCTTTTCCTGAATCTAGGAATCTGTAAAAAGATTTAATGAGAAAAAAAGACCAGAATGAATGACTTACCCTTATTATTTGAAGTATTATATCGTATAACTACCTTACATTACCTATCAAAATTGTAAATGTGTCTACTGTTTCACCCAAAAACTCTATTCAGGAATCTGTCCTACTCCAAGAAGTATACAAGGATATATGTACAAGAATGTTTATTGCTACTTTATTGTAAAAATGAAACATCAGAGACACTGCTAGTGTCCATCAGTAAAGGAATGGTTTAATAATCTGTGTTAAAGCAATATTATAGCATTCCCTACAGCTCTGCAAAAAGGAGCTATATTCACCTGGAGTGTCCTAGATGGATGGCCATGATATTTTATTAAGTGAAAGAAGCAAGTTTCAGAATAATATGAATATGAGCCTATTTTTTATGAAGTAAAATAATATAAAAACTATATAAATGAACATATATACATATATGTGTATACATATATAGAGATACATTAAAAATATATACATGGAAAAAGGTCTGGAAGGAAATAAACTGTTGACAGTGATTATCATGGGGAGTGGATTCAGTGGATTAGTAAGGAAGTAGGGAAGCAAAATTGTACTTTTCATTTTGTATACTGCCATATTAAAATTATTTTTTTAATAACTTTTTTTTTTTTGAGACAGAGTCTCACTGTGTTGCCTGGGCTAGAGTGCCATGGCATCCCTGTAGCTCAAAGTAACATCAAACTCCTGGGCTCAAGCAATCCTTCTGCCTCAGCCTCCCAAGTAGCCAGGACTATAGGCATGTGCCACCATGCCCGGCTAATTTTTTCTATATATTTTAGTTGGCCAGTAGTTTCTATTTTTAGTAGAGATGGGGTCTCACTCTTGCTCAGACTGGTTTCGAACTCTTGACCTTTAGCAATCCTCCTGCCTCAGCCTCCCAGAGTGCTAGGATTATAGGCATGATCCACGTGCCTAGCCTTAAAATAACTTTTTTTTGAAACAGAGTCTCACTTTGTTGCCTGGGCTAGAGTGCCCTGGCGTCAGCCTAGCTCACAGCAACCTCAAACTCCTGAGCTCAAGTGATCCTTCTGCCTCAACCTCCTGAGTAGCTGGGACTATAGGCATTTGCTGCCACGCCCAGCTAATTTTTTCTATATATTTTTAGTTGGCCAATTCATTTATTTCTATATATAGTAGAGACGTGGTCTCGCTCTTGCTCAGGCTGGTTTCTGAATCCTGACCTTGACAGTGGACGATCTGCCCACCTTGGCCTCTCAGAGTACTAGGATTACACCACCGCGCCCAGCCCATAACTTTTAAAAATTATAAATGTGAATGTCAGAAAGTAGAGGCACTCTATCTTTTCCAGCATGACTTTCAGCCTGCAGATAAGTAATGTCAACAGTTATGGGGCCCAGTATTGCTCCAACTTCCCCTTTCATGGCTCTACCTTGCCATTTCTTTGGTCTTCATTGCCTTCTAGGTTAGATCCAGAATAAGAGGCCTTGCTTGGAAGAAAGACTTTGTTAAAATATATCTTTATTTTATATGTTTGTGCCCTGTGAAAGGATCCAAAAGATAAAGCTTCTGGGATGCTTTCTGCTATTGGCATAGTAACAGGGATTTTTTTTTTAAATTTTCTTTAGTATCCAAACCCTTTATCCATCCCTACTGTCCTCAGGATTATGTTTCTAAAATTCAAATCTAATTTTTTTAATCCTTTGCATTTAAAATTTTTCAACTGCTTCCTGATGCCTGAAGTAGTAATATCTAAGCTTCATTAAACATGCATTCCCAGTAATGCATATGTCTTTATTTTAAAATTATAAATGAATTTACTACTTTAATAATCTATTATATACATTATAAAAATAAAGTAGAAAAATAAAAAAGAAATGAGAATGAAATAAATTTTTAAATATTTTAATTTTACTTGCAAAAGGTATAGAAAATCATTTGTTTATATAATAATTTTTCCTTTGTAAAAGCAATGTGATTGGATATTCTTTATCATATTTACTTAAATTTTGCTTTAACAACTTGTGATATAGAAATTCAGAGGTCTGACTAAGTTTTGTGTGTCTTGATGTTTAGTTTTAGTGGGGATCATAAGTGAAAAGGACATATATCTTTAGAAGATGTGAGCTGAGCTTACTAAATCATAATACTCATTTCTCAGTACTTTGCACCAATTATATTCCAATTCATTTTGAAATACATCTAATAAATATCCATCCTTCCTCATATCAGTCAGTTCATATGGACTCCTTGAACGACGCTGCATTTTCAGGTTTTTAAAAAATGAGGTTATAATCCTTTGTTACTCTTCAGTTGGTATCTTTAAAAACTAGTTAGAAAATTCTGTTGGAAGTTTAAATGTATACATGTGAGTGATTTTGTAGTTTATACACTTATTTTAGGCCCCAAGTCATATAACAGGGGAAGCATTTTAAAACATCCATTTAAAAAATGTTATTTTCAAAACATGAATATGTTGTTTTGTTTTCAATATTCAATAACTTTTTTTCTCATTATTAAAATGCCATCTTTACTTTTAAGGGATAATTTAAGGGTATTTATTTTTTCTAAAGTACCTGCTTAGTAGCATGTGATTGACAGCCATTGTTTTGAAATCCTAATGTGGCTGGGGATGAATTCATATCAGGAGCAGAGGAAATGCCATTATTGCAATTTTTCTGGTGTTAGTAGTATTACTAGTAGTTTTAGTATTATTTTCAATCTGTGGATTTTTGCAATAATCTTTTTTAGCCATATGCCCATTTTATAAGGATTAATGTAGCTAAAAGTAGATAATATTCATAAATCCATGTAACTGGGCATGGGTAAATGCCCATTAATTGCATTTGGCTGAAAGCATAGGAACCAACAAAAGTGCCAGTGTCATTACTTCTGTGTTCTAGAATGCTGGCTATTTCATCTGTAGACCTCACTTACCACCTGACTCACGTACCTAGTGTAGGTGTCAGAGTTAATTCATGTATTTTTGTAGTGTCAATTAATTTCTTATTTTTTACAGTAAAAAATACACATAAATAGAAGCCTATAAGTATGTGGAAATATTTAGATCTAATTACCTTTTCCTTTTCTTGGACGGGTCTTGTGATAGATTTATTCAGTTATTCAGCCAACAAATATTCATTGAACACCATCCACGGGCACTGAGGATGCAACACTGAACAAAAATAGATGTGTTCTCTGCCCTTATGGAATTCTCAGTCTTGTGGCAGAAGAGTATGAATCAAATTATTAAGCCATAGGCAGATATGGAATTTTAATAAAGGAGAGAGGTAGTTGGTACAAGTGTTTGTGATTGTGTAGTTTCTTGTGCTCTGAGGTCCAGTGCCTTCAAAGAGGTTTTTTATATCATCAATATTCATTTTCCTAGGAACATCAAAAGAACTATTATATGGGGGAGTAGGGGATGGGTAAATTCACACCTAATGGGTATAATGCACGCCGTCTGGGTGATGGACACTTACGACTTTGACTCATACTGTACAGAAGTATTTCATGTAATCAAAACAGGTATACCCCCGTTATATTCTGAAATTTAAAAGAGAACTATCATCATTTTGAATCTCAGTGCATGCTGAAAAATATATGCTATGTTTAATAAATTTGTACATATTCTGTAAACTAATAAAATCAAACCTCCTTCAAACATTTACTTACATATATTATATATGTATATATATTAATATAATAAGTATGTGTGTTTTTATATAATATATACCAAGTACTGAGTTAGCCACTGGAAATACAAAAACAACCAAGAGCCAGCCCTTGTTCTTCAGGGAGACAGATTCATACTCAGATAAATTACAGCAGAGAATGGAACTGCTATAACATAGGTATGAACAAACTGCCAAGATCATGGGTACATGAGCTGAGATCTGGTATGTGAGCAGGCATAGTAGTGACTAAAGTTGTCTTCATTTATGCTGTAGGTTGATGCTACAGGAAGGCAGTATATTCCCCTAAGATTCCAAGATCCTTCTATTACAGGGCTTGCAAATCTATGCCTTGATCACTTCTTGATCCCCTCTCCTGGATCACCCTGCCTCAGAGCCTGCAATGTTACTCTGGCTCTAGCTACGTAAGAACTTCTACATACCCGTTTAGGTTTGGTATTTGAACAATTATATTTGGAACAGAAAAGTTCCATCAATCTTTAAACCTCATAATCCAATTATGTCAGTAAAATTCCAGTTTTTTAGTCCAGTGGAATTGGGGTAATATTTTGCAAACTGAAGTTGGGAGAAATAGTGTTTATTTTGAAAAGAAAAATGGTTGGTTAGCAATTTTCAAGAAGTTAGGCTAGTGTGAACTCCTAGGGGCGATCTAACCCTTCTGGTTGGCATCACCATTTCTCTGGACCTTCTGTTCCAGTCTCCAGAGAATCTGTGCTTACATGGCCTAGACCTGTAGCTCTCTTTAGCAAGGCATATGAGGTTTAAAAAAGAAAAAAATGACATTAATACTGCAAACCTTTGGGGATCAGGAAAATAA
The DNA here is from genome assembly GCF_040939455.1 of Microcebus murinus. NCBI lineage: Eukaryota > Metazoa > Chordata > Mammalia > Primates > Cheirogaleidae > Microcebus > Microcebus murinus. The sequence goes on from NC_134111.1 coordinate 100,271,577, forward strand.
TATGTCCAAGGAAACTGCATAAAGGGGGTTGTATCAGAAGCCCAAGAAACCCCAAGGCTATTTCTGAGACTGGCTCCAGTTATTTCTAATTTCATTCATATTGTTTTGTTTCTTTTGTTGCTAAACTGGAATAGGAAACTAAAGCGTAAAAGCTCAATTAAAGTGGAAAATGAAAACCTAAATATTGGAGGAGGAAAATACCACGCTAAACTGATTTTTATGTTTTTCCTGTAGTTAGTATTATTGTGGAAGTTTGAATCATGTCACTTTTCAGAAAAACCATGCGCTTCATTGAAGTGGAGGTAGTTTCCTATAGCTTTTTATGAGAGAACTTGTGGGTATCTATTTCTTTACTATTCTCTCAATAAAAAGGAAGCCCAGTGACCTCCACTGGACCATTACAAATGTGAAACTTGGCACTTAAAATTGCTTGCTCTAAATTTTCCAATTGCTTTCTCTTTTTTTTTCCATTTAATGTCGTTCTGCCAACTAGTGATTTTATTATTATAAACAGGACATTGTATTCACTTTTAAGAAGAAATATGAAGCTGGAGGTAAAATTACAAACTGCAGATTCTCGGCTGCCAAAATAGAAAACAATGAACTAAAAATACTAAGCACAGAAAGGGTGTTGTGGTAAGAAATATTGAAATATCTTCAAGATGGAGCTGTTCCAAATAGACAGAAATTTCCTTTCACTCCAGGTAAAACCAACCTTGAAATAGCAACTCGAAAGGAGAGTCATATAATACTAACCTCTTTCAGGTCAACCCTTTTGTGGGAAAGCTTTCAAACATAACTAACATTAAATGACTAATGATCTTGCTGTTTATCAGGAAGTCCAATATGATTAAATTGCCATTTAGAAAAAGGTTCCCCTGGTAAGGCAGTGTGGCAGCATTAAAGAACACTAGAAGTTAGTCCTAACTCTCCAGGGACTATTAGCTGGGTGACTTTGGACAAATCATTTAAATTTAAGGAAGCAAGAAGGAGTGAGCAATTTTATCTTTTGGAAAATAGATTTTGACCAGGTTAGGATTTTCCAAAAAGTGTTGGTAAGTCATGAGTTCCTTGGGGCTTTAAAAGGTGTTATGGAGAAAAAGGGTTCTGTGGCGCAGCATTTTTGAAAAAGAGTGGGTTAATAGATTTCTTAGAGATTTTTCTTATGGATCAGCTCATGGAACTGGTCTTCCTTAGAATACATTTTGCAAATTACTGAACTAGATATTTTAAACCCCTCTACCTCTAATAGTGCATAACTATGCTTGAAATGCCCTTTTCTTAGTTGTTCAGAGCCATCTCATTCTTGGATTTGAAAGAAATGGTATCCCATTGGTGACCATCTGCCACATTTATCTGACAAATAAATACTGACTGTGCCCCACCATGATCCACACAAGAGAAATGATTACGCAGGAAATTCAAGGGTTGTGTTTCTTTCTTTAGCTGGAGGGAAGCAAGCTTAAATTGTTTGACATCAAATGGGGAAGCTACCATTGTCATTTGAAGCTACTGGCAGGAGTGTTCCTTTTATGTAAATCCCAACTCACTGTTTGTGAAATTACAAAAACTCATAGATAGTAACAAGGATTAATGAATCCTAAAGTAGATCCACAACTGGGCATTCTTAATTGTAAGTGCTTTCTTTAGTAGTTTGTCAGCCTACAAATGTTGATAGATAGCACTACTCTTAGAGAAGACAAATATTCAGAGATCGATAGATTTTTGTTTGAACAGCTGGAAAAATGCCTACTGGCAGAGAAGACAATATTTGAATTTATGGCCTAGACAATATTGTCGCATTGTAGAACTATGAATGCACAGACAAGATGACTAATTTCTACATACTTTAAATAAAATCTATTTGAAAATTATGCTGTAATGATCTAGAAAAAAAAATTTTTATATAGGTGGCCTACAATTTGGAGTAAACTGGGTTATAGTGATAATTTAATGTCAGGGTGGCAAAGTCTCTTCACTGTTTTTTACAGGAAGATATTATTCAAATATCATAAAACTCTCCCGTTTAAATTGTACAATTCATTGTTTTCTTGCATATTAACAAAATTGTGCAACCATCACCACTCTATAATTCCAGAACATTTTCATTACCCCAAAAAGACATCCTATTAGCTGTCACTCCCCATTACCCCTCCCCTCCAGCTTCTCACACCGCTAATTTATTTTCAGTTTCTGGATTTCCCTATTCTGAACATTTTATATAGATGGAATCATATAATAAGTGGCCTTTTATAGCTGACTTCTTTTACGTGGCATACTGTTTTCAAGGTTCATCTATGTTGTAGCATGTATCTGTTCTTTATGGCTGAATAATATTCCATTTTATAAATATGCTACATTTTGTTTATTCATCAGTTGATGGACGTTTGAGTTGATTCCACTTCTTAAAAATTATGAATAATGCTGCTAAGAATATTTGTGTGCAGGTTTGGTATGGACATGTTTTCATTCTCTTGGGTATATATTAAGACCTAGGAGTGGAATTGCTGGATCATATGGTCAGTCTACCTTTTGAGTAACTGTCAAACTGTTTCCCAATTGCTCCATATCTTCACTAACACTTGTTACCTGTATTTGTGCTTATAGCCATCCAGTGGGTGTGAAATAGTATCTTATTGTGGTTTTGATTTGCATTTCTGTCATGACCAATGATGCTGAACATATTTTCATGTGCTTAATTGTCCATTTGTATATCCTCTTTGAAGATATATCTATTCAGATCCTTTGCTTATTTTTAAATCGGGTTTTTTCTTTTTATTGCTGAGTTATAAGTAGTTTATATATTACACATACCAGTTGTTTATCAGATATATGATTTGCAAGTATTTTCTCCCGTTTGTTTGTGGATTGTTTTTTTCTTTTTTTGAGAAAGACTCTTGCTCTCTTGCCCTAGCTAGAATATACTGGCTCATCACAACCTCAAACTCCTGGGCTCAAGCGATCTTCCTTCCTCAGCCTCCTAAGTAGCTGGGACTACAGGTATACAACTGGCTGATTTTTCCTATTTTTAGTAGAGATGGGGACTCCCTCTTGCTCAGGCTGGTCTGGAACTCCAGACCTCAAATGATCCTCCCACCTTGTCCTCCCAGAGTGCTAGGATTACAGGCATGAGCTACTGCGCCCAGCCTCTTTCACTTTCTTTTTTTTTTTTTGAGACAGAGTCTCGCTTTGTTGCCCAGGCTAGAGTGAGTGCCGTGGCGTCAGCCTAGCTCACAGCAACCTCAAACTCCTGGCTCAAGCAATCCTCCTGCCTCAGCCTCCCGAGTAGCTGGGACTACAGGCATTCGCCACCATGCCCGGCTAATTTTTTGTATATATTAGTTGGCCAATTAATTTCTTTCTATTTATAGTAGAGACGGGGTCTCGCTCTTGCTCAGGCTGGTTTCGAACTCCTGACCTCGAGCAATCCGCCCGCCTCGGCCTCCCAGAGAGCTAGGATTACAGGCTTGAGCCACCAAGCCCGGCCTTCTTTCACTTTCTTGATGGTGTGTGTTCTTAGAAGTACAAAAGTTTCTAAATTTGATGAAGGCCAGTTTATGTATTTTTTTCTTTGGTTGCTTGTGGTTTTGGTGTCATATCTAAGAAATTCTTGGCTAAAAGATAATGAAGATTTATACATTATGTTTTATTACTATTTTTTAGGAGTGTTGGTAGCCTGGCATTCATATCAGTGCTAGTGAAAAAAATGAAATGATCAACTCTCTTTGATGATAGGAAAAGAGGGAAATGAATTTCTTAACTTCTTGTACAATGTCTTGTTCTGCATTCAGCCCTTCATCTTTCCCCAGTTTTACTCTGTCATGGTTCCATGTTTTGCCCATGCCTGGCACTGCTTCTCATCTATTTTCTCGGGCTCATCTTCACCACTATGAAGTGTTTGTCTTCTCACTCTGGAAAAATTAGTCATGCCTTGCTCTGCTTTCTGTTGGCAATTTGTTCCCTTGCCAAACTGTGCTGTAATATACCTGTATATGACTCTTCTCCCTGATGGTTAACAAAGTCCTCATCAAGAACAAAAGCAAGGTTTTACTTTTTTTTTTTTTTTTTTAATAGAGAGAAGGTTTCGCTATGTTGCCCAGGCTGGTCTTGAACTCCAAGACTCAAGTGGCAACCCTGCCTCCCAAGTAGCGGGACTACAGGTGTGCAGCACCTGGCTAGGATCTTACTTTTCTATTTCTAGGAGCTAACTCAGTACTTGGCATATAATAAATGATACATGTAAATAAATGTGTATAGGATAAAAGAATGGGGGAGGAAAAAGGCAAAGAAGGTTTTGTTTAGGAGTTTGTAGAATATGTACTAATTTATTCAATATAATGTATTTTTTAGCAATGTTTCCCACACAGGTTTTTTTTTTTTTTTCTTTTGGAAGTAAACAGCGAAGGAAACCCACACAGGTTTTACTGAAACCAATTATTTAAATGAAATTTGTATTTTCCAAGCAAACAACTCAATAGGACTACACCTCAATACCAGTAAGCCACAAGCTTATCAAGAAATGAGAGTGTGGCCAGAGCTTGGTGGCTCACACTTGTAACCCTAGCACTCTGGGAGGCTGAAGTGGGAGGATGGCTTGAGGTCAGGAGTTTAAGATCAGCCTGAGCAAGAGTGAGACCCCCATCTCTACTAAAAATAGAAAAAATTAGCGAGGCATGTTGGCTCATGCCTATAGTCCCAGCTACTCAGGAGACTAAGGTAGGAGAATCACTTGAGCCCAGGAATTTGAGGTTGCTGTGAGCGAGGCTGATGCCAGGATACTCTAGGCCCCAGGCGACAAAGTGAGACTCCATCTCAATTAAAAAAGAAAAAGAAATGAGGGTGTTACATAACCAAATTATTTCAATGTTGCAGTAGCAGTCACAGCATAGCTCCCTGGTTTTCTATAACAGACCATCCATTACTATTGCATTTCTCCTCCTAAATGTCTCTCTCAGTAAGATAAGGGTTTTACTTAGCCTATTTTGGTCTCAGTTTGTACTGTACAATGGGGATAATAACTGCTTAGTAGTGTTACAGTAAAGTATAGTGATAATGAATATAAAGGACTTAGAAATATGCAGATGCTTAACAGATTTTTCAGGAAATGCTACCTGCTGTTATTTTCCACACAATAATTCTTACTTGCTGACTCTCTGCAACTTCTGGTTGCATCTGGATTCTTCAAACTCTTGGGAAGTGAACTCAGGGCCCCAGCTTCTTTGAGCCTCCATTTTGGTATTCCCATTTGTAAATGGCCTTTTAGTGTCTCTTCACTCAACTCCAAATTTCCTTTTCCAGTTAAACTGTGAGCCCCAAGAACCCTCCTTCCAGGATCCCAGGCACCCTGCACAGCCCTGGCAGCACCTCCTTCCTCCCAGCCCACAGGGGCCAAGACCCTGTCATGCATCCAAAGCTTGGGCCACAGCACCAGCCCTTGCTTGAAAAGCCCCATGGCGAGCAGCTGGGTAACTATCCACTCCAGCCTCAGTTTCCCTGGCGGCAGGACTGGGGGACACCACCGGCCACCCAGGGCCTGAGAGTGCTGCCTGAAGCCACCTGGAGCTCCCAGACCCTGCCCACTGACCTGCAAGTGACTCTCTTGCTACTCATGGTGGTTGGGATGAAAGGCAGTCGTCGCTCTGCCACCTCTGCTGCGGCCATCGCCTAATATAATGTATTTTTTAGCAAGTTCTGGGACTGATTCCTTTTAAAAAAAAAAAATTCATAGGAAAATGAATATTGGTAAAACACAGTCTGATACTTTCAAAAAGATTGCAGTGGAGTGGAAAAATTAGGTAGGAAAACATCTTACAGAATAAATGTTAAAATTACCAGAAGAAAATAAGGGTCAGACATCTTCCATTTCTGGCAAAGATGAAATATACCCATTCCTCCTAGATCTTCCTTCTTACAACTAAAAACATGGACATCACACAGCAAACAAGAATAGGAAGATTCTGAAAAGGTTGAAAAACGAAGACAATTGCCTCAGAATCTCAAGACTTCAAGAACAACATGGCAATAATCCCCCTGGGTTTCCTTATTGCTTCCTGCATTTCCCAGACAGGGTGCTGCACTGGTCACCAATCTGAATGGCTAAAAAGCACAGGAAAAGTAATCTCTAAGAAAAACTTATCTCCTCTAGTCAAAGGACCGGGAAAAGAATGGTCTAACAACAGAAAATCTTTTTGGCCATACCTACTCTATGCCAGCCCCACACCAATAAAAATAATATTGCACACACTGCCATCCTATGCTATGAAATTAAGCAGCAGTGCTCCAATTCTCACACCTGATGATGTTCATGGAGCCAAGGAGTGAGTCTTCCATTCTGCCTGCACATGCACTCCATTTCCTTCTTTGGGAACTGTCAGCAGATTTGAACAGGTAGCTAATCTTCCACTCCCCACACAGCAGAAGCAGTGCTGGTCCTCTAATTCCCCTGGCAGGGTAGTGTCAACAGAAACAAGTGAGGAGCTATTTTTCTATCCCCTTCTCAGTGGAAACAGGCATGTACCAATTTCCCTACTGGGAAAGTGTCACCAGGACCAAGCAAGGAGCTGACTCCATTTCCCATTCACTGGAGGCAGATTGTGTTTGAATTCCCTGCTACCTGGAGTAGTTTTGGCAGAGCTGAGGGTGGAGCTCATCTTCTATCTTTCATCCAGCTAAAGTAGGCAGTGCTCCAGTTCTTCTACCAGAGTAGTGCCAACAGGTTCCAGTGGTGAGATGAGCCTCTATCCCTACCTAGCAGCAAAGAAACTTAACAAGGCAGGGTGAGTCACCATGATACACCCCCTGGTGCCAGCAAGACCCAGTATGAACTAAGCCTCCACTTCCTATCAACATAAACACAGTGGTGGGAGGTGGGGATATTTGGCATTCACTTACTATAGCTATAAATGGGGATCTGAGCTTCTGCCTCCAAACTGCAGCAGCAAAGCAGTATGTATGCCAGACTTCAGCTTTTCCTTTTCCTAGAAGCAGCAAGCACTTGGAGGCAATGAGATAGTGGGAGTTGGTGCCCCTCTTTCACCAGGAAGATGTCAACAAAGCCATGAGGAGAGCTAAACTTCCATTTGACCATCTGCAATGAGGTTCGGTGAGTCAGTGCTCCACTTTTTCTGTGTTGGTGGAACAGGGCCCAGCAGGAAGCTGAACAAGCACACCTACTTATCCCTTGTGCTATACCTCAGTAGGGGACTGCCCACTAAAAAAAAAAGATTAAGAGGATCTAGAGTCTCATAGTATAATATCCAGAATATCTAGAATGCAAAAGAAAATCACTCGTTATTCTAAGAACCAGAAAAATCACAATTTGAATGAGAAAAGACAATTGATATCAACGCTGAGATGAATTAGGCTTTAAAATTATCTGACAAGGATTTTAAAGCAACTATATAAAAATGCTGTAACAAATAATTATGAATTCTTTTGAGACAAATAAAAAATAGAAAATCTTAGCAAGGAAGTAAAAGTTTTTAAAAAAAGAACCAAGTGGAATATATAGAAGTGAAAAATATCTTCACTAAAATAAAAAAACTCAATGGATTCTATTACAGGTAAGAATAAGTGAACTTGAAGACAGATCAATAAAATTTACCTAGACAGAACAATAGAGACTTATGGGAAAATTACAAAGGAGTTAACATTTGTATCATTAAAGGCCCAGAATAAGAAGAAAGAGTGAATGGGGCCGGGTGTGGTGGCTCACGCCTGTAATCCTAGCATTCTGGGAGGCCGAGGCAGGAGGATCGCTCAAGGTCAGGAGTTTGAGACCAGCCTGAGCAAGAGTGAGACCCAGTCTCTACTAAAAATAGAAAGAAATTAATTGGCCAACTAAAAATATATAGAAAAAATTAGTTGGGCATGGTGGCACATGCCTGTAGTCCTAGCTACTTAGGAGGGTGAGGCGGAAGGATTGCTTGAGCCCAGGAGTTTGAGGTTGCTGTGAGCTAAGCTGACACCACAGCACTCTAGCCCAGGCAACAGAGTGAGACTCTGTCTCAAAAAAAAAAAAAAAAAAAAAAAAAACCGAAAGAAAGAAAGAGTGAATGGGACTGGAAAAGTATTCAAATAATTTCTGATAATGCCCCAAATTTGGCCAAAGCTGACAGTTTCAGTAAGGTGAGCAAACTCCAAATATCACAAACCCAGATAAGTCTGTGCCAGGGTATATCATATTTAAACTTCTAAAAACTAAATACAAAAAAATTATTAAAGCAGAGAGAAATTTTATATTACTTACAGAGGAACACCAATTCAAATGATAATAATTTCTCATTGAAAAGCATGGAGGCCAGAAGGAAGTGGAATAACGTTTTTCAAGTACTGAAAGAAAAGAACCATCATGAATTTTATATCCAGTGAAAATATGATTCAAAAATAAAGAAGAAATGAAAATATTCTCAAAGGAAAATGAAGAGAATTTGTTGCTGGTCAGCCTGCCTTTAAAGGCTAGCTAAAGGAAAGTCTCTAAACAAAAAAGAAAATGACAACAAAAGAAGGTTTGAAATTTCAGAATGGAAAGAAGAATATCAGAGTGGGTAAAACTAAGGGCAAATGTAGTAGACTACCCTTCTCATGAGTTTCTTAAACCATATTTGATGGCTGAAGCAAAAATTGTAACGATATCAAAAGTAGTGCTCAGTGTTTATGGGAGAAATACTTAAAACAATTATACATTAAAAGTGGAAAGGGTAAAGGAAACTAATTAAGGTTCTACCCTTATACTGGTAATATGTTGATACCAGTAGACTCTGATAAATAATATATATGTGATAAGTTATTACACTACTACTATATTATAGTAGTACCTAGAGCAAACACTAAGAAAACTATACAAGTGATATGCTAAAATCATTGAAAATAAATCCACATGGAATCCAAAAAAGAAATGTGCATTTAACCCATAGGAAGTTAAGAAAAGAGAAACAGTGTAACAAGAAAGAAAAGAAACAAACATAAAACAAAATATAAAATAGCATCTTAATCCCTAACACACTAATAATTGCTTTTAATGTGAAAGGCCTAAATATACCGCTTAATAGGCAGATCTACAGAATGGATGAAAAAAAGCATGATCCAACAGTTAGATGTCTACAACAAACTCATTTAAAATACAATAGCACAGGTAGGTTGAAAGTAAAAGGATGAAAAAAGGTATACCATGCAAATATTAATTTAAAACAAGCAGAATTTGCTATATTGTTATGAGATAAAGTAGACATCAAGCAAACAAAATTACTAGAGACAAAGAGGGACATTACATAATGTTAAAAGACAAAATTCACCTAAGAAGGCGTATGATCCTAAATGTATACATACCAAACAACAGAGTCTCAAATTACATGAAACAAAAACTGATAGGATAAAAGAAAATTATAAACTCGGACATAATATTGTTTTTCTCTTTTCTTACTTCAATAAGCTGGTCTAAGAATGATTTATTCCAGGTACACAGATGGTTCAATATTCAAAGTCAGTAAATTTACTATATGTGAAAATTAATTTAAAGTGAATCATAGACATCAATTAAAAGCTAAAACTACAAAACTCTTAGGAAAAAAGCAAAGGAGTAAACCTTTGTGACCTTGGATTAGGCAAAGGTCAAGTGACAACAGGAAAAAAATAGATAAATTGGACTTCATCAAAATTAAAAATTTTTGTGTTTCAAAGGACACCATCAAGAAAGTGAAAGGGAAAAATTTTTTGGTAAATTATGTATCTCATAAAGGACTTATATCCAGAATACATAAATAACCCTTACAACTTAACAATAAAAAGGCAAATAAACGAATTTTTAAATGGGCAAAGAATTTGAAGACATACAAATGAGCAATAAGCACATGAAAAAATGTTCACCACATTGGTCATTACTGAAGATGCAGATCAAAACCACAGTGAGATACCACTGTATACCCACTAGGATCGCTGTAAAAAAATACAGATAACAAATAATGGTGAGTATGTAGAGAATTGCAATCCTCTTATACTGCTGGTGAGAATTTAAATGGTGCGCCCATTTTGGAAAACAGTTTGGTAGTGTCTCAAAGTGTTAAACATGGAGTTATCATATAACCTAGCAGTCCTACTCCTAGAGAATTAAAAAGATATATCCACACAAAAACTTGCATATGAATGTTCATAGCAGCATTATTCAAAAAATTGGAAACAACCCAAATGTTCATCAGCTAATGAATGGATAAGCAAAATGTGGTGTATCCATGCAGTGGAATATTATTGACCATAAAAATGAAGGAAGTACTGATACTTCCTTTACGTTCATCCATGCTACAATATGAATGAACCATGAAAACATTTGAAATCAATGAAGCCAGACACAAAAGGCCACAAATTTTTCACTCTATTTTATGAAATGTCCAGAATAGGTTATTTGTAGAGAAAGAAAGTCAATTAGTGGTTGCTAGGGCTGCAGAAAAGGGAAAATGTGGGGTAGCTGCCATGGGTATGAAGTTTCTTTTTTGGGTGATGAACATGCTCTAAAATTAGGTAGTGGTGATGTTTACATGACTCTGTACATATACTAAAAAACTCTGAATTGTATGCTATAAATGGGTAAAGTTTATGCTGTATGACTTTTATCTCAATAATACTATTATTAAAAATCAATATATGTAATCTACCAGATCAATAGAATAAAAAATAAAAATCATGTGATCAGATCAGTTGATACAGAAAAGATATTTTTAAATGTCCAACATGCATTCATACTAAAAATGCTCAGTTCATAGGAAAAGAGAAGAATGTCCTCAACTTGATAAAGGGCATCTATAATGAAAGGATAGGCACATAGATTAGTGGAACAGAATAGAGAACCCAGAATTAGACTACCACTAATATGCGCAACTGGCCAGGCACGGTGGCTCACACCTGTAATCCTAGCACTCTGAGAGGCCGAGGTGGGCGGATTGCTCGAGGTCAGGAGTTCAGAACCAGCCTGAGCAAGAGCAAGACCCCGTCTCTACTATAAATAGAAAGAAACTAATTGGCCAACTTAATATATAGAGAGAAAAAAATTAGCCGGGCATGGTGGGGCATGCCTGTAGTCCCAGCTACTCGGGAGGCTGAGACAGGAGGATCACTTGAGCCCAGGAGATTGAGGTTGCTGTGAGCTATGCTGACGCCACGGCACTCACTCTAGCCTGGGCAACAAAGTGAGACTCTGTCTCAAAAAAAAAAAAAAAAATATATATATATATATATATATGCCCAACTAATTTTTTTGACAGAGGAGCAGAAGAATTCAGTGAGGAAGGATAGCCTTTTCAACAAATAGTGTTGGAAGAACTCAGCATACATAGGCAAATAAATGAACCGCAACCTAAACCTCCTTCCTTATGCAAAAATGAATCATGAAATTAAATAGAAAATGTAAAAATATAAAACTTATAGAAAAGAGTATAGGAGAATACTTAGAGGATGTAGTGCTAGGTAAAGAATTCTTAGACTTTGAGACAAAAAGTACAATCCCTAAAGAATAGATAAGTTGGATCTCATCAAAATTAAAAACTTTTTGTCTGTGAAAGACTTTAAGAGGATGAAAATATGAGCTACAGACTGGGAGAAAACATTTTGCAAACCATGTATCCAACAAAGGACTAGTATCTAGAATATGTAAAGAACCTTTAAAACTCAACAGTATAAAAGCATTCCAATTAGGAAATGGGCAGAAGACAGGGACTGAAGAGGATATACAAATGGTAAATGAGCAAATAAAAAGATGTTTAACATCACTAGGCATTATAGAATACAAATAAAGTCCACAATGAGATATCAGTACACACCTATCAGAATGTCTAAGATAAAAGCAAAAGGTCAAGTTAGTGAGAAGTTCCAAGCAGTACCAAGTGCTGGTGAGGATGTGGAGAAAGTGGGTCACTCACACATTGCCGGTGGAAATGTATAATGGCACGGCCACTCTGGAAACACTTTGGCAGTTTCTTTAAAAACTAAACACAACCACCATACAACCCAGTAATTACACTCCTGGGCATCTATCCCAGAGAAATGAAAACTTATATTCTCATAGAAACCTGTACATGAATTTTTATAGCAGCTTCATTTATAACAGCCCCAAACTGGAAACAACCCAAATGTCCTTCAACAGGTGAATGGTTAAACAAGCTGTGGTACATTCATGTCATGTAATGGTACTCAGCAATAAAAAAAGAATGAACTGTTGATACAATAAATAGCTTAGATGGATCTCCAGGAAATCATGCTGGGTTAAAAAAGCCAATCTTTAAGGTTACACATAAGTCCATTTATATAACGTTTTTGAAAAGACAATTTTGGAACTGGAAAACAGATTTCTAGTTGCCGGGATTAAGGGAGGTGGGACAGGAGGAAGTTGGGTGTGACTGCGGGATCCTTAGGATGGTGGTAATATTCAGTATCTGGATTGAGGTGGCATTTATACAAACATACACATGCAGTAAATAAGATTGTGTAGAACTTACACACTCAAATGAGTACAAGAAAGAATGGGAAATAAGTAAGATTAGTGAATTATACCGATGTCAGTATCCTGGTTTTGATGTTGTACTATAGTTTTATAAGATTTTTCCATTGGAAACTGAATAAAGGGTACACAGCATTTCTGTTATTTCTTACAAGTGCACGTTAATCTATAATTGTCTCAAAATAAAAGATTCAATTTTTTTGAAAGGTACTAGATGAACACAGATGAGAAGGTAATATAGTGTGAAGAACTTGGAAGCTTTAAAGAGCAGGCGATCTTTGAACTTGACCTTGAAAGATGAATAGGATTTCAGTATGCTTTTGTCTTATTCTTTTTTTAAAAAAGAAGGAAAAATAATTAACACTGTTACCTCATTCTCTGAGAAGACCTCTCAGTAGGCCCTTCATGGCCCTTGAATTGTGTCACTAACCGTAGGCCAAGGTAAAATTCAGGAGACTGAGATTATGAGTTAAAGGACATGAACAAGAAATTCTTAGTTGGGGAAAGATGAGTAAAATTTGGATATTATGTGCCTAGGGTACCAAAAGAAGATTGACAAAAGACACAAAGAAAAATAGGCCTTGCACTCAGGAAAGAAGTGTAGACCATTTAGCCATTTAGGTGCATAAAATTAGTAGTTACAGGCACCAAAGTGAATGAGTGTATGTAGGGTGAGCATGTAGTCTGTCAAGGGTAGAAGACCAAGGATAGACTGAAGAGCTCAAACATTTTAAGGATGGAAGCTTCTTAGGAAAAAGTGGAGTTGGCAGTACAAAAAGGTGGATATTAGAGAAGTCAAAGAAAAGGAAAAGCAAAGTTGGTGACAAGTTCCAAGCAAGGGTGGGCCACCCTGTGCTCTGCTGCTGCAAGATCAGCTAGGACAGGCCTGGAACAGAGAGGTCTGTGGATTTAGCCATCAAGTCCTTTCCTTGTCTTTTGGATATCTCCTGAGTTGTTCCAGTTCAGTGATTGGAGCCAAAGCCAAGTTATAGTCAGTTGAGGAGTGGATGAGAGATGAAAAATTGGGGATCCTAAATATAAACATCTCTTTTAAGGAGCTTTGCTTTGCAGAGGAGGTGAGAGGGAGCTTGAAAGAAGCAGGGTCCTAGAGGTATTTTTGCAAACAGGGAAGATTTGAGATTGGTGGCATGTGGTGGGTAAGGAGCCAGTGGACAACATACACATTTTTGGACTCCTCGTTGGAAATTGCCTTCAGAGCCTGTGGCACATATTCAACAATGGCAAATTTTCATCTTTTGAGGGTGGATTTGATTTTCTGAAACAGCCAAGTCAGTTCAGAGCCAAGGGTGGTAAATCAGGTGGGTGATCAAGTTGGATAATACAACTTTTTTTAAAAAGTATAATTATAAAGTAGTAAAACTGATTTTCTTATGAAGCTCATGAATTGGATTAGAAAGTAGTTCTTAAAGAATTTTACAAACCGTTTGAGCCAGTTGTAGCATTATCTGAATAAGTGGATTTGTAACTTTGAAAAGAGGACACTCATTTGTGTAGAAGTTCTTTTATGCCTGTGAAGAAATTGGTCTTGTTACATTATATGTATTCCTCGTACTCAAAATGTAAAGTTGCCCTGTAGTCTTTTTGCCTGAGAAGTGACTTAGTGGAATTATACCAACATTTATATATGGGAGAATCAAGAGTTCAAATTGTGATTGTTTAAACAGTTCTCCTGTGGTCTTACAGATGTAATTAGAATTCCTAGGATAGGAGTGTTCCCACAAGCATAACAATACTTTAAATGTGTGTTCAATTATCCTTTTCTATAGTCATATTTAATCGTTTCTTTCTAAAATAGAGTTATTTTGAAAATATTAAATCACTAGCATAATCTCAAGTGTCCACAGACAGTGCTGGGCATGTGGGGTACCCACTGAATACCCCTCTCCTGTCTGCTCTGCTCTGGTGTTTGCTATACCAAGAGGAAAATCAGTTCCCTCTGAGTGGGTCATCTCCATTCAGTGTTTGGCCTAAAGTATCCAGGATACAGAAAATTAACATGTGTAAAAATTTGAAGTTTTCACTTAGCTTTGTTGTTAATGTGGCAAATATATATTTGTATGTGTGTATATATATATAAATACATCATTTATTGAATGCTTATTTTATGCCTTTTTATGCATATGTGTCCTCTCATTTAATCATTTAAACAACCCTGTGAAATACCTGTCCCTATTTTACAGAGGAAGAAACTGGTTCAGATGAGTATAGTCACTTGCTCGAGGTCACGTGGCTCAGAGGGGCAGAGTTGGGACTTGAATTCAGGTTTGCTGTGCGGGAGGCTCTAACTCACTGTCCTTATATGTCTCTACCTTCTTAAACCCATGCCCTTGATGAAAACAACAACAACAATTAATTAGAAGCACTTTATGCTTCCCCCTCTCTTATGCTGAGAAAATAGAAGTTAGATCCTTTTTTTGTCTAATCCCTACCGGCCAAAAACTATAGCATTTTACTTTATGTAATTTTAATTACAAAAAGAAATAGTTTTTAACCTGATTTGTTTTTGCAATAGAAAGCCCACATTGATGTTCTGCCCTGCCCTCCCTCTGCCTGCCCACAGTGTGGAAGTGATGACTGTACCATCCTGTCATGGCGTCCTTAATGAGAAAGCACTGGAGAAAGCCATGACAAGTTAGCCATTCTAGGAAACTTTCCACAGCTGTTGGATTAATTAAGACTTTTCTGGTACCAAATAACAGAAGCCACTGGAGCTCGCTTAAGCAGAAAGGAGAAATTGTTTCAAGGATCGTGTGGTGTCTCCCAGAATCCAAAGGCACAGAACCCAGAAAGACTTCCTTCTTCCTCTCTGCCCTCTTACTCCACACATCTGCTTCCGACCCCCCTCCTCTTCCCCCAGACCAGCCTCCTTTGCTTGCTGCTCTTCAGTGGGTCGGCTGCTATTTGCAGCCACCAAGTTGCTCTCTTGCTCTCTTGGCCCATCCAACTGAAGGGAGACTCATTTTTCTCTCTTTCCTCCCTTCACATACCTTCCCCTTTATATCCCTCTCTCTTTCTCTGTCCTAATTCCAAATTCTAGGGCAAAGATCAGATTGTCCCATTCTGGGTTACATGTTAGTTTGGGAGAAGGCATGTGAGGACAAACAACCCAATGTGTCTACCACAGCTGTGTTCAGCCGTACCTTTATGGCTATTCTTCTATTCCAGGAATTTGAAATTTGAAAGTTTTAAAAGACTCTGATATCACAGGGGTAAAATACAAGAATGTAGGGTTTAGAGATCTGTTTGGTTTGAATCCTTACCTGGTGTGTACTTACTAGGTATATAAGTTTTAACCCCTCTGAGCCCTACTTTCTTTAAAGTTAAAAGGGTTATACAAATAATATCTTTGTCATGAGGTTGTGGCAGGCTTTAATGTAATAACACATAGAGTGCTTAGCACAAGGTCTAGCACACATTATGCTTGATAAAATATTGCCTCTTAACCAGGTGGCTCACCCTATAATCCCAGCATTTTAGGAGGCCCAGGTGGAGAGATCATTTGAGGCCAGGAGTTCAAGACTAGTGTTGCCCAGGCTAGAATGTAGTGATATCATCATAGCTCACTGTAACCTCAAACTCCTGGGCTCAAGCAATCCTCTTGCCTCAGCCTCCCAAGTAGCTGGCACTATAGGTGCATGCCACCACACCCAGCTAATTTTTCTATTTTTAGTAGAAGTGGGATCTCACTTTTGCTCAGGCTGGTCTTGAACTCCTGGCCTCAAGCAGTCCTCCTGCCTGAGCCTCCCAAAGTGCTAGGATTACAAGTGTGAGCTACTGCACCCAGCCTACAAAATATTTGTTTTAAAAAAATTAGCCAGACATGGTGGTGTGCACCTCTAGTCCCAGCTACTTGGGAGTCTGTGGCAAGAGGATCACTTGAGTGCAGGAGTTTGAGGTTGCACTGAGCTATGCCCAGGCAACAAAGTAAGACCCTGTCTCAAAAAGAAGAAAAAAAAATGGACATACAAGACTAGAGTTAGCTTTCCCTATTAATGAGAAGAAAGAATTCATACTTTTTTCTGTTAAAGGTCACAAAGTCTTACTCACTTGGCTAGAGTGATAGAGTCCCTGATCATCCTGAAATATAGGTGATTTTATATATATATATATACACATATATATATATACATATATATATATTCATGTTGTTATTCTTTATTTTCAGCAGAAAAGTTAATTGAAATGCTTGTCTATATCTCTTATACAAGTCTCTTACCTCACTAAACTGAGACTTTTGTAAATATCCTCAGTGTTTTACAGAACCATGCCAGGTCTTTTACAGCCCATTTGTGATGCTTCAACAATAGTATCTTTCCACATCCTCCTCTTAGTAAAAAACATTGATTTCGAGAATACATTTTCCAGGCAATTTCTCTGCCTCCCAGGGGGAATATTTTGAGACCTCCCAGTGACCATAGGATTAAAAGACTTGACAGGAAAGCCCTAGAATTCTTCAAGAGCAAGGCCTTTGAAAGATGCATTGTTGTGGAATCTCCCTTTGAAAGAGACCACTTTATCTTGCTCCGAAACCTCTATAGGACAGACATAGCATTTTCTTTTCTGAAAAGAAATTCTGGGTAATGTAGAAGAACAAACATGTGTAGGTAATCCAGTATGGGTAGTGTGTAATTTGAAGAATGATAGTTCCATTTTTATGGTTGCCATAACAATCATACAGTTGTGGAAAAAATGTGTATGGCTTTTATAGAAGGGAGCTGGCACCATTGTAATGATTCTTCTCATATCAGAACAACTGTTTTCAGATCTGAAAAATAGGGGTGGCTTAACCCTTCGCCAGTTAGCTCAGCGTGTTCCCTGAGAAGTCTCTTTGGAGGTCCTGGGCTGGTGAAATGTATTCACCACTTGCATTTGCATTTTAGCCTGATAAATGGATTGAGAATTAAGGATGATGATCCTTTCAACAGCGGGTTCTGAATTCCTAGCTTGAGAATTCAAAGGATGAGAAAAAAAATATTGTTCCTCAAATAGAAATCTAGGAGAGCTGTCTAGACATAGTTAATTCCTTGACGTTGTGACTATTCTTAATTCTGTCCACTAAATTCTGGCCTTTACCCCATTGTGTTTAGTCTCAGATAGAGTCATATTAAAATTTGGTTACAATTTCTGTTTTATTTTTACACATTAACTATGTCGCTTATAGAAATGGAGATGGAAATTTTCAAGTGTAGTATATTTAAGTGAAAACATATCCACGCATATTCTTTCTTTGGCTACCTTTTCCCTAATTTTGTATACCCTTGCCAAAGGAAAGTACTTGGGACTTGACTTCTCAGTTATGCTAAGGAATATCCAATTTGAAGAAACTTGATATCAGAACTCTGAATGTGGATTTTCAGGTTGAGGGTGGAAAGCTGTCAGATTTGGATGTGGTACCTAAAATCAAGTCATTGTCAACTCAGTCAATCATAGAGAAACTTTTTCTCATAGAGATTTAGGATAATTATTACTTTAGCCAAAATGCTTCCAGAGTGTTTAAATCTTAAGATAAAGTCTGGAACAAAGAGTAGAGGTAGAGGAGATTTCAACTTCATTGAAATAGAATTTGGTCTAATTGACTTATTTTAACATTTTCCCTTTTGGTGCATTTCTGTCCTATTCAGTCATAGCTCTGCAGTTCCATGACCTTGGGCAAATTACTTAATCTCTCTAAGCCTCAGTTTCCCCATACACAAAATGAGAATAAAAATAATACTCACCATTATTATAATTCTATCCTCTCAAGGGACCATTTCTAGAAAATAGAGAAAAAAATTGTTTTTAATGAGAGCAAGGTTTTCCATATATTGAAGACATCTAGTATGTTTATATTCTGTGAAGATTTTGTACATTGTATAGACCTTTTTATGCTTAAACTCTTAACACTGCACTTAGGGGCTTAGATATTTGATCCTTCTGTGGGATCATTTCCTGGAAGCTTATAGCCACTTCCTTTTCTCTGATTTTAAAACTTAATTTGTATCAATCAGTGTTCTCATAGCCTTTCTTAAAGTAACCCCAGTATGATATTTTAAATCTGGATTATAGGAAAATCACTACCCGAGCTAAAAGAAGAAAGAAAGAGATGTTCGGAGCAAGCTGGTTCCTACAACTTGGACTGGTTCTTGACACAAAGCAAGTGAAAATTTATGAAAAGGACTACAATTACAGTTACAAACTGTTTAGGAAAGAAAGGGATGGGAATATTTCTTGGGAAAAGTTGTTTGAAGGGCTGCATGGTATCAAGGAGTCAGCTAATTCTTTGTGGCTACAAAAGACCTGAATTAGGAAATTTCTCAGAGTCAGATTTCAATTCAGCATATAAAGGTACTTTCTAATAGTTAGAGCTATCTGAACTTGAGTTGCATGCCTAATGAGGCAGTGAACACTTCCTCTCACCTCCCCATCCCAAGTATTCAAGATATGGGTTGATCTATGTGAATGATTTGGAGGCCTTTAGGGGATAATATTTGGACTAGGGCAACCTTCCTACTATTATGATTCTATGATTCTGGTCTCTGAACTGATAAGAAGTTCTTTCCAGGATTTAGTGTTAAGTAAAAATAAGCAAGGTAAAAAGAATTTATACCATTTGTCTAAGAAAGAAGAGAAAATAAGCAAAATGTATATATCTGTATATCTATATCTATCTGTATCTATATCTTTATATATACATATATATATATCTGTATCAAAAAGAAAAACAAACATAGGATAAACCAGAAAATGATGAAAGTAGTTATTTATAGAGGAGAGGTAGGAGCAAGGGAAAGTTAGAGATGGGCATGAGACTTCTCTGCATATAACTTAACTTTTGAACCATTTAAAGTTTTAAATATTCAACAATAAAATTAAATCTAAAAAGCAGTAAAAGCAAAATTTCTAAAATCAAAATCAAACAAAAGAAATGGGCCTAATGTTTGTCAAATATATAGTATCAGCATATACGAAATACATAAAAAAAAAATTCAAGTAACTTCTGAACGCTGTTTTTTTAGACAGTGTCTCTGTCGCCTGGGTTAGAGTATAGTGGTGCCATCATAGGTCACTGCAACCTCAGACTCCTGGGCTCAAGCAATTCTCCTGTCTCAGCCTCCCAAGTAGTTGGGACTGTAGGTGCATGCTACCATGCACGGCTTATATTTCTGTTTTTTATAGGGATAGGGTCTTGCTCAGGCTGGTTTGAACTCCTGGCCTTAAGTAGTCCTCCCATCTTGGCCTCCCAAAGTCCTAGGATTGATTACATGCGTGAGCCACTGCACCTGGCTGGCATTGTATTTTGAACATACCTAACTACATGCCCTTAGTGAGTATATTGTGAGGATAAAATGCCAGAGAAATCTTAAACTTAATAGATCTGTTGTTGTTAATAGTATGAGTTTGTAATTCTGAAACTATTTTGAATATTGAGGCTATTGGGAGCTGGAGTTCTCACTGGAAAAATGAAGGTATCAATATGGAATGGGAGAAGGTAAGGAAGAACCCTGTGGTGTTAGATTCCAGTTGAAGGTGTCAATATGAACTCATGATTTTTAAACAGTATATTAGGTTGAACTACATGAAATTGCCAGGTTTTAGGCCACAGTAGTCAAATATCCACAGTTTCATATGATTCAACCCAATATTTGCTGACTGAAAGGGCCTAGAAGCAATGACATCCCAGTGGTAATGAGCATATCTAACACCCTGTCTTGGTTTCTAAATACCATTCACCACCAAAAGGGATCTGAGCTCCTTAGAAAAGCAGGTGATTACAAATCTGGGGCAAGGATTATACAAGGTGAAACTGATCCATTCTACTCTGCCAAAAAGCAGAGACATGGGGACATGACACAGGGATATAGGAGATCACTTGAAAGGGCTCCTACTGGCTTAATTTGCAACAATTTACATAACTAAAATAATAGTAATGGTAAGGGATTATAAAACATTGAATTTTTAAATACCAGTGAATCTGTAATGATTCCAAAAATACCTTGGGGGCAGAGCAGGAAAATCTGCTTTTAAAAGAGAGCCAGCAATGTAGAAGGTATTATAGGATTGGCAAAACACCATTTTACAATTTATAAAGTTATGATTAGTTCAGGGAAAAATTAACAATGGATGCTGAAACTATTCACCAAAAGGTTTTTTAAGAACAGGTTATTCACATGATCTCTAAGTTTCCAGAGAGACTCATAACAGATTACTTATAACATTTACAAAGTTTAAAAGATAGCCTTAAAATAGACAGTTTTGGCTATTAGCACCTTAACCAAGTAATCAAGTCTGGCAGGCTGACCTGACAATTTGTGCCTTCTGAAGCGGTGCAATATGAAGTCATACCATTACCTATGAAGTATTCAAGCCAAAATATTCATTCACCCTGAATCTAGTCAAGCCTTTAACCTAACTTTCCATTTATAGGAAATACAGAGGAGATTAATTTCACCACATTTGGTTTATTTTTGTCCTTCTCTTCCTCCTTCCATGAGGAAACAATCCAATAAATCCAGAACACAAGACATCCTATGAGACAACTAGCCTGGACTCTTTAAAAATAAGCAATGTTATATTTGAAAAAAAAAAATAGATGGGTGGACAAAAAACAGGCTGAAGAGATATAACTACCAAATACAATGTGTAAACTTTGATTAGATCCTGAATCAGGAGGAAAATAAAAAGTAAGACTTTGGGGGCCAAAGAAAAGACATACAGATATACTCTGTACATTGGATGTTACGAAATTATCAATCTTCTTACCTTTGGCATTAGTATTGTGGTTCCGTGGAAGAATGCTCTTATTCTTCAAAAATGCATGCTGAAGTACGGAGGAGCAAAATATCACGATCTCTTCAACATACTCTTCAGTAGTGAGGATTACAAAAAAGGTAGACATATAAGGAAGGAATGTAGGGAAGAAAAAGATAAAGCAAATACGGCAAAATGTTGAAATGTGATGAATCTTGGTGAGAGATATATGGATGTTCATTTTACTATTCTTTCAACTTTCCTGAAACCCTAACATTTTTCAAAATGAAAATTGAGGCAAAGAAAGTTTATTTGAGCATATTCTCTGGTTTTAAACCATGGATTTCTTGGCTCCTGCCTGGCAATCTGGCTCCCACAGTCCTAGCCCAGTCTCGTGCTGTGGCCTCTACTCCAGCGTGTGGTGTTTTCTGAAGTATGAAGAGAGGCATAGAACGGTGAGCGGCTCTTTGAATGAGTAAATGAACATGGGCGGGGGGACCATTTCAGTTGGTTGTGTCTTATCACAGCCCTGAAGGAAGTAAAGTAACCTCATAACCACATTAATTTGGTCTAGAATTTTGCTAAAGCTTGAGGTGGCCTCTCTGTGGACCCAAGGTTCATAACCTCTGGTAAGGTTGAGCATCATTTCTTCCTGCTTACTGGTGGCCTCACACATGTCTCTTCATCACTGAGTGGGAATAGAGGTGGAAATGTGGTGACAGATTGACCAAGGTCACTTTCTGCTCTGAATAGACCTTAGTCTTTTTCTGTTCTGAAACATCTGTAATCTGTGTCAGACTGCTTAGCATTTGTTGTATCAGGAGAACTGAGTGGAAGAGTATTAAGACGTCAGCAACTGGCATCAGGAAAAATAAAAGGTACAGCCCACTGAACCAAGGGGGACAGACCTAGGTCTGAATGATGATTCTAGCTTGGTGAAATGGAAGCTAAGATGAATTCAGTGTCTGACTTTGCTGGAATGTCCCTGTACCCATCTGGCTGGTCTACATTGGTACTCCTGGGGACACATGACCATGGATGAATGCTCCAGCTCTTTAGTTGTTTTTCCTTCTATGGTTTACACAAACCTACCTGCTTTCTGTGAAACTGTGATAATTAATCAAAGAAAGTATTGGAGTAAAAATTTTATTCTTCATCCTCTTAAGGTTATTTCTTAATTTTTTTTCCATTCCTTTTCACTCTTTCACCATCATTGATCCAGATTCTCCTCCTGAGAATTGCTTGCTAGCAAGGAGACAAACCCAGAGTCACGGACAGAGGAAGGCCTCTATAAATTTTGTTAATCTGGAAATGGTCCCTGAACCGCAGTTTGTAAAACACTATTTTATGAGAAAAGAAGATGGGATGAAGACAGAAAAGGACACCCTTGGAAACAATAACACTGTGGTGTGACCACAGGATTGAACGCCAGGAAGTCATGAGTTCTAATCCTAAATGTATTTCCCAAGACACAGTGGCAAAATTGAATGGAAAAGTGCTAACAAGAGCCCTTTGGTCATTTTTTCATTCACCTATCCATCAACTATTAATTATATACATGCCTTCAGTGTGCTGGAAGGGATACAAAGACAGGCCAGTATCATAGCCAGACCTGATACTGGCTCCCCGCCTGTCACAGTGATAAGACATGTCCATAAGTAATCACCAACATACTAGGGACAGTGGTCAGTGCCATCAGAGGGGGCAGGTTGCAGGCATCAGTAGGGCAAGTGGGGAGAAGTGATTTCCATTCCGTGGAGCCATGAGGGTTGCTGGAAAAAGAATGGCATTGCAGCCAGGCCTTGAAAAGCTAGGTTGGTCTTAGACATTGGACATTGGTGGAGTAAGTGTCCCAGTACAGGAACAGCACGAATGTTTCAGAGAGCAGAAGATGTAGAGAAAAGTTTAGCATACAAGGTGCATAGTGGGCGTATGCAGTCTAACTGGAAAATATGTTGGGGCTATATCATGATGGGCTTTGAATCCTAAGCTGAATTTCTGTTTTACTCTGTAAGGAGCCTATGAAGGTTTTTGACCAGGCTCCTGCTTTAAGATGATTAATCTGGCAGTTTTCATGACCTTGGGGAGAGCAATTTCTGTGATGTGGTACGGGCTGTGGCCAAAATCCAGTGAGGTGAATAGTGACAGAGTGGTGAGTAAATGTTGCTGTGGTGACTAACATCTGCTTCCAGCTGAAGGGGGGCAGAGTAATGTTGGTACCTTTAGAAGGCAGAGGACGCAGGGTCAGAGGTGAGTGACAAAGGAGCAGAAATTCTTGCTATGCTTTTGTTCTTTCCTGGGATTCTTGGCCAAGTCTTAAGAGATTATAGAAGACTTCTTTTGCTTATTCATGTGTTCTTTCCCAGACCAATGGCTTTGAGGAAAACAGACAATCTTAGAAGTTTTCTGTCACTTTAAAAAGTTCTCCTAAGCCCTTCAGTCACGTGCCTTCAGAAATTTTGGTTACATAACATTGCTCTGAATTGGAATTCTGCAGCCTCATGAACTGGAGCCTCATTCTTTCCCTCCCCCACCTGGCACTTTATTTTCTGTGGGTCAGGGTTAGCTTCTTTATAACCATTGTTGCGGAACTCTTTAAATATTTGGTCTCACAGGTTCTAAAAGCTGGCAGGCCAGGCTGCTCCCTGCAGGTTGTGAGACCAGAGCCTTCCAGAAAAGGAGCCAGTAAAATCCCAAGCATGTTAACAGTGTATAACAGCTGCACGGTGCCCCACCCCCATCACCCCCAGCCCCGCCACATGGGGCCGGGCTCCCAAGTGCTGCGGCCAGCAGCTCCTGGCCACTGGCTCACAAACAGAAGGAGCCATCGTCGTGGCCGATTTGTAATTGCAGTGATGACAACAGATTAAATCACTGGCTCTCAGCACTAAGGACTGTGGTTTGTCAGGGTCACTCACTGTTCCTTTGCTTCTCCCAATTTTCCATAGTAAGAGAGAGGGAGTTCGGAGTCTACTGCTATAGTACAAATACTTACTGGGAGCCCTCTGAGTTTTACTCTGTCTAGAAGTTTGTTCTTTTAGTAGTCTATAATGCATCTCTTTCTTCCAGCATCCCTTCAACATGATTCTGAAATATTATAATCCTTCAATATACATGTATATTTTTTTTTCAGAATTTTACGGGGCACACACATTTTGGTTACATAATTTGCTTTTGTACAGTTTGAGTCAAAGTTGTAACTGTGCCTTTTACCCAGTTAATGTACACTGTACCCATTAGGTGTGAGTTTACCCATCCCCTCCTCCCCGCTTCCACCTACTTGATTTTCCTTCAGTTTCACTTCCATATGTGCACATATGTGTTGATCAGTTAGTTCTAATTTAGTATCACATGTATTTGTTTATACCTCACTTTTGTCCAAAAATGATTTAAGGCAGTATATATATATATATATATATATATATATATATATATATATATAGCAGTAAATTTTTTAAAAGTAAGAAATGGGATAAAAGGAATATATGAATAAGGAAATCATGCACAGTTAGAATAAAGATTAGTTCATGAAGTTTAAACTACAAATAAAGTCTTCTAGAGGCAAGTTAGAAATTTTTTTTTCTGAGTTTCCTAGCAGCCAAAGCAAAGAGGGAAATTTAAGGGCAAAATTCACGTGTAAGTAAGATACGGACTGTTAGCTCAAAACAAGAGTGTTTCCTTACGCTGCATAAATTTCTCCCATAAGTGCTCATAAAAGAGCACCAAATGACCAGATGGGCCCTTGCTCTCATCTTCTTCCCTGCAGTGAATAGCATAGCCATTCAGTTGACTTCCTGCAGTGTCCCTTGCAGTAGTCTTGGTAGCAAAGCCCTAAGTAGGACAAGGGCTCCCCTGAAGGCCTGCACAGGCTGTTTCCATGCCGTTCATCACTTCTCCAAAGAGGCTTCCCCAAGGAACCTTGCCTCTAAGGGATGCTCTGCCCCAAAAAAGAGCCAGGAGCAAATGAATCTGGCAAGAACTATTTTTTTTTTTTTTTTGAGACAGAGTCTCACTCTCTTGCCCAGGCTAGAGTGAGTGCCGTGGAGTCAGCCTTGCTCACAGCAACCTCAAACTCCTGGGCTCAAGCGATTCTCCTGCCTCAGCCTCTCGAGTAGCTGGGACTACAGGCATGCGCCACCATGCCCGGCTAATTTTTTTGTATATATATTAGTTGGCCAATTAATTTCTTTCTATTTATAGTAGAGACGGGGTCTCACTCTTGCTCAGGTTGGTTTCGAACTCCTGAACTCAAACGATCCGCCTACCTCGGCCTCCCAGAGAGCTAGGATTACAGGCGTGAGCCACCGCGCCCGGCCTGAATCTGGCAAGAACTATTGATATCAGTGTATTAAAAGCTCCTCAAAGTCCTACAATTAAGAATCAGCCCAGCATTTCCCAAACTGATATAATCGCAAGACCTTTTTAAGAAATTAAAACACTTATTTGGCACATTAAGAAACATTGATCTACTAGCACTCTGGGAGGCTGAGGTAGGAGGATTGCTTGAGTTCAGGAGTTCGAGACCAGCCTGAGCAAGAGCAAGACCCCGTCTCTACTATAAATAGAAAGAAATTAGCCAAACAACTAAAAATAGAAAAAAATCAGCTGGGTATGGTGGCTTGTGCCTCTAGTCCCAGCTACCCAGGAGGCTGAGGCAGGAGGATTGCTTGAGCCCAGGAGTTTGAGGTTGCTGTGAGCTAGGATGATACTCAGGCATGAGACTCTGTCTCAAAAAATAAAAAAAAAGAAACATTGATCTAAAATAGGGGTTAGTACCTTTCTATTAAGGGCCACATAGTATAAGTATTTTGGCACAACTAAAATAAACCACTGTCTCTGTCACAGCTAGTCAACTCTGCCATTGTATCAAAAAAGCATGGCTTTGTCTGATAAAGCTTTATTTGTAGATATTGAAATTTGAATTTTATATAATTTTTATTTGTCACCAAATAGTATTCTCCTTTTGATTAAAAAAAAAAATTTAAAAATGTAAAAATCATTCTTAGGCCGGGCGTGGTGGCTCACGCCTGTAATCCTAGCACTCTGGGAGGCTGAACCGGGCAGATTGCTTGAGATCAGGAGTTCGAAACCAGCCTGAGTGAGACCCCGTCTCTATTAAAAATAGAAAGAAATTAATTGACCAACTAACAATATATATACAAAAAATTAGCCGGGCATGGTGGCGCATGCCTGTAGTCCCAGCTACTCGGGAGGCTGAGGCAGCAGGATCGCTTGAGCCCAGGAGTTTGAGGTTGCTGTGAGCTAGGCTGACGCCACGGCACTCACTCTAGCCTGGGCAACAAAGTGAGACTCTGTCTCAAAAAAAAAACAAAACAAAAATCATTCTTAGCTCACATGCCATTCAAAGACAGGTAGCAGGCCAGATTTGGTCTGTGAACCATACTTTGTCAACCCCTGATCAAGAATGATGTTTGGGTGGCGTATCTTTCCAGCAGGCCTTTCGGAGTACTGTTCCTCAGGGTTCAGTTTTAATTTGAACTTTTATGTTTTTGGTTTAAGACCAGATTTAAAGAAAAGCAAACAGGTAGAGAATTGGTCTGAGTGCTTACAGGATGGTCTAGGATTTTCCTCAGAAAACAATTGTGGGTCCTCTCAAAGAACATATTTACAAACTAACAATAGAGGTATTACTCCATCACATACAGCTGGATCAACTTTAGGCTGGAAGTGTGTTACTGGGCATTATCATTCATTCCATGTACATAGAAATGAAAGTCTTAAAGCACCCAGAAACATTTAATTTTAAGAAAATATAACTTCCTTGTCAACTCTCCAAGTAAACTAGTAAGCTGTGTCTTCCCCCACCCCCAAGCTAACAGAGTTCTTTTTAATTTTGACTAGGGAGACATTCTTTCAGCTTCTTCTGATGCCACTGTGATGAAAGAAGAATCAAAACATTCCTGCTACCATATGTGACACTTCAGTTTCAGTTATACAAGTATTTTTTATTGAGCACTCAGTGTGTATAAAACATCTGGGTAGGTTTTACAGGGGATACAGAAGGAGCAAGGAGCAGACAGTTCCTTCTTTACCTTGGGAGCCAAGTTCAAGATCCTCACCAGTTATTGCTCCTTGCTATAGTGTCAGGATTAATTTCACCTCCCCGGCTCTTCCTGTCACCATTCATCTGTTCATTCAGAAAACACCTGTGGGTCGCAGCCTGTGTTCAAGGCACTGGGAACACAGCCCTCAGAGCGAGCTTTCCAGGGGACGCTGGCGTTTCTCTTTTCCTCTGGCATTCTTGCTTGCAATCTCTTTTATATGGTGGAGCATTTTATTACTGCATTTCTTAAGACTTCAACCTTTGTGTTCCGCACACTGTGTGTGACTCTCCTCAAAATATTTAGCAAGAGAGCGTGTCTCCTGATTAACCACCCTTTCTGGGACTGGATGCTCTTGTTCCTTCCACCTGAGTGGCACCCACGTTTCCCTGCCCTCTTTTCTCAGTGTACCAGTAGGAACATAGTTTTACCAGATCCATAATTTTAAAGCCATTGACTATATTAAGCAAGAGGAGTGTAAACAATGTTACAAGGTAGCTAAACATACACATATTATCTGTTGGATAATTGTTTTTGATTGAGGAAGACTCTATAGTGTTAATTTTTCCATTTATAAAAGGAATACTTAATTGCAGTGAAAATTTTTAAAACTATGTAAAAGTATACAGCAAAGAGAAAAAATTAATCTGTAATTCAGGCACCCATTGATCAATTCTATGACCATTTAACATGCATTTTTTTACTTTCCTTGATTCACACAGTAAAATTGACCTTTATTTGGTATATACTTCCATGAATTTTAAGATGCTGTACATTTGTGTAACCACCACCACAATCAAGATCAGAAAAGTTCCATACCCCCTGTATAAGCACCCCTTTGTCAGCCCCAGGCAGCCACTGATCTGCTGTCATTGTAGTTTTGTCTTTTTGAGACTGTCATATAAATGGAATCCTGTAGCATATAAGCTTTTGAAAATGACTTTTTTTCACTTAGATTCATTCAAGCTGTTGGTGTGTATGAATAATCGTTTACTTTTTGTTGCTAAGTACTGTTTCGTTGTGGGGTTGTCCCACAGTTTAGTTATCCATTTGCCATTTAAGATTACTTTTAAAACGTAAAGTTACATTTCAGGAGTCCTGAAGTGCTTTAAAATCAAGATGTATATTTAATGTGGTGGGGGTTTTTATTAACATTTCTGCAGAAAGTTATCGTTGACTTGATGGTGCATCTTATAACTAATACTGTCTTAGAATCGAGGTTTGTAGTGGTGAGATGATCAGTGTGGGGGATAAGGAGGGGCTGTTGAGGGCTATTAAGAATAAAGGAAGTGGCCGAGCACAGTGGCTCACGCCTGTAATCCTAGCACTCTGGGAGGCCGAGGCGGGCGGATTGCTCGAGGTCAGGAGTTCGAAACCAACCTGAGCAAGAGCGAGACCCCGTCTCTACTATAAATAGAAAGAAATTAATTGGCCAACTAATATATATAGAAAAAATTAGCTGGGCATGGTGGCACATGCCTGTAGTCCCAGCTACTCGGGAGGCTGAGGCAGGAGGATCACTTGAGCCCAGGAGTTTGAGGTTGCTGTGAGCTAGGCTGACGCCATGGCACTCACTCTAGCCAGGGCAACAAAGTGAGACTCTGTCTCAACAACAAAAAAAAAATAAAGGGAGTAGTCAAGAGTCAAATAAAGAAAGGCCCGGAAAGCATGGCAAGTCCATGCTAGAGCAGGGCTTCGGGGAAGTTTTGATCAGAGGAGCAACACCAGGAAAGAAATCTTTAAGAACAAAGCCTGTCTGATTGTGGTCAGTACCAAGCTGGCCACCATCATCAGTGCTGATGAGTCAGGAGAAGACAGGGTGCACTGCTAGTGCCGGATGAAGTGGAAGAAGAACTTGGAAAGAGTTTGGTGGAGGTAGCAAGCATTGACTAGAGAGCTTGGTTCAAGGGCAGAAGGGTAGTTGCGGAACACCCCAATCTCCAGGCCGGTACCTGGGCAGGAAAGGTAAGAGGTACGAAGAACCAAGGACAGCTGCTCCGTAAATCTTCAGGTGTTTATGTGGTAGGAATGGGTGGGTTGAGTGGGGCATGCTACATGCAAAAACGTACAACAGGAGAGAATGTCCTAGAGCTTCACAGATTAAGAAGGATATGTACACAGGGATACTGTGCAAAGATAAATGAGCACAGGCTGTACTTGATGATGGGAACTTGGGTAAAGTATATGATGATTCTATGGAAACAAACTGATTTGTATTTCCAAACAGAATTGTATTATAGCTAACTATACGGCCCAAAGTTTTTGGCAAAACTTATTCTTGGGTTCCTTCCCTCTGTGTCACAAGTCAGGTGACTTATTCTTTGACATATTCCATTTTCAAGTTGAGGAAGGATCCTTAAGGACAGGTTCCCATCAGCCACTGGAGAAGGCAGAGGCAAAAGTAAGAACTGACCATTGGAGAGTAATTTACCAAAGGGATTTGCCCCTCTTACCAGATCTTCTTGGGAAGCCTCATTCCCGGAAGCAGCCTCACTTCTACTTACTCAAACCTGTTCTTGCTTGGGGTCAAGGAGAAGTAGGCGCCAGTTCACAGGGAAGAAGAGAAAGACACCCATTTGTCTCTCCCCAGTCTCACATTTTACTAAAGATCCTGTTCTCAGGGAGCGATTTATGTAAGTTACTCTTTACTTTCCCCAACAGAGAAAAATAACTGTTCTTTAAACAGTACTACCATGGAGTGGAGTTATTTGCGGCATTGCTAATTATATCTTAAATCTTTCCTAGAAAAGACTGTGTCTTCACCATTGACCCATCAACCGCCCGAGACCTCGATGATGCCCTCTCCTGCAAGCCACTTGCTGATGGTAGGATGGAAATTTCTATTCCTTTCTGGGTTGCAGGCAGTCTGCATACCTGTTGGTCTGCCTGGCTGCCTTGTGCTCCCTAGGGAGCATCACGTTCGAGGTTCCATTTGCTTTGCGCCAGAACTGGCCATAGGCCTCTGAGCCAACATGGTTGTATGGTCTTAAGGTTATGTTCCTGTGGTGACTTTGGTGAGGCTGAGAATGAGAAATGTCCTCTCACCTGGACTCTTCTTGGACCTCAGAAAAGGCAGCAGTGAGGGCAGAGGAACCATTAGGTTATTAAGTATGAAATGTCCGATTTCCTTACATACTAAGTTTGACAGTCAATATCTCTGACATTTCACTTTGACACATCTTGTTCTATATTTATTGTAAAGGTACATCATCGGCTGGGCGTGGTGGCTCACGCCTGTAATCCTAGCACTCTGGGAGGCTGAGGCGGGAGGATCGGTCTAGGTCAGGAGTTCAAGACCAGCTTGAGCAAGAGTGAGACCCCATCTCTACTAAAAATAGAAAGAAATTAGCCAGACAACTAAAAACATATACAAAAAATTAGCCGGGCATGGTGGCGCATGCCTGTAGTCCCAGCTACTCAGGAGGCTGAGGCAGGAGGATTGCTTGAGCCCAGGAGTTTGAGGTTGCTGTGAGCTAGGCTGACGCCATGGCACTCTAGCCCGGGCAACAGAGTGAGAGTCTGTCTCAAAAAAAAGGTACATCATCAGTCTTGCAAGCCCACATTTTGGCTTGTGATTATCTTTCAAATCGTTTTTTAGAGCAATTTTTGTGAAAGCAAATGGATGTGTAAAAAATGCATGTTATTTTTGAATATTAGTTTCGTCAAGGAATCAGTGCAGCACAAACAGCTTGAAATATCAACGAAGTGTTTGAGAAGGATGTGGCTAATGAGCGCACAGTATGTGGAAGGTTTGAAAAGTTCTGTTCTGGTGATTGTAATCTTGAGAAAATGGGGACCTGAGACCAAGGTGGATAATGATGAGCTGAAAGCTATAGTATTAATATAAGGAAATCCATCTCAGCCTACACATGAATTGGCAGCAAGGTTTGACATTACTATTCCAACAATATTTGATCATTTGAAGCAAATCAGCAAGGTAAAGAAGCTGGATAGATGGGTTCTACGTGAATTAAATGAGCATCAGCAGAGAAATTGTCTCAAAGCTTGCCTTTCTTTGCTGTCACAACATACAGGCAAACCATTTCTACACCATAATGTTACCTGTGATGAAAAATGGATTCTCTTAGAGAATCGCAAGCATTCAGCACAATGGTTGGATGACGATGAAGTGCTGAAACACAGTCTAAAACCAAATACTCATCAAAAAAAGCTAATGGTGTCTGTTTGGTGGTCCGGCGTTGGTATTATCCACTACAGCTTCATGAAACCTGGTCATTCAATTACAGTGGATGTCTGCTGCAGCCAGATGGATGAAATGATGAGGATGCTTGTGATTAAGCAGCCAAAATTGGTCGATAGAGACAGGCCAATCTTCTTGCAAGACAGTGTTGGACCACATGTCCCACAAACAACGCTGCTCAAACTATGGAAGCTGGATTTGGAAATTCTGTGTCTTCCATGGTATTCACCAGACCTTGTACCAACTGACTACCACTTCTTCCAGGCTTTGGACCACTTCTTGCAAGGAAAAATATTCAATTCTCACCAAGCTGTGGAAAATACCGTTCACAGTTTCATCGCCACTCACTCTCCAGGCTTCTTCGCTGCTGGCATAAACAAGCTACCGTTAAGATGATAAAACCATGTCTATAGCTTATGTGCATACTTTGATTAATTGTACTGATCCTTGCTTGAGATATAATAAACTACACTTTTGATTTGAAATTGGACATTTCGTATTTAATGACTTACAATTCCAGGCCTTCACCCTTTAGTTAGTTCTAGTTTGGGTATAAGGTATTATAGAAAGAAAATCCCTAAGGGCTCTGCTTAGAGGAGACATAGGATTCTTTATCTGAATTTGACACCAGATCAGGTAATTGAAGGGGTACTCATCAAAGGCATGCCCCGCAGTGGATAGCAGGAACACCTTACCTGAGAAACACCTCTACAGGCCTGAGCTAAAGAAGCCTGGGCTACTCCCAGTGGATATCTTTATCTGTCTAGCAAATTGCAATAGGCAGATGGATGGGGGCTCTTTAAACATCCTTTTGTGGGATGTTGCTAAGCATGAAAAAGTGGCTTAGAGGCCAGTGGTCTTTGGAAATTATAGTAGGAAGAAGGGAAAGTAGCAGTTGACACTCTAAGGAAAAGTGTTAGGATGTGGGAAGAGTAAGCCTTGCCAACCTCCTTCCTGAGGCCCCTAGACATGCTGCTTATGGTATTCAGCCACTTCTCGCCCCTCTCTAGGGTGGTATCTGGGGAACTGCTTTGGCTTTGGTCATTCTCAGAGATGGCCTAGGTACTTACATGGCCTTTGATGGTGTACCCATCATAGGTATCCACCCTTGCAGTTTCAGTCTGACACCTGGTCTTTTAAAACAATGCAAAGATGTTCACATGTCCCACTGACATAAAACTCCATTGGTTCAGTGGGTAATCTCTTCTCTACTATAGTAGGCAGTGAAGCTTAGTAGATAGAAGGCTGAGCGACAGAAGACATTGCCTAAAAGTATTTTTATTTTCTTTTATTGGGAGCCTTCCTTGAAACTATGGGCAAGATTGTTCATTATTTTCAACTAAAGAAAATTGAAAGGAAGATAAAGCATAAAGAGAGAAAAGGTCTCATGAAAATTTTAGAGAAATTCCATATTTTTTAAATACAAAATTGAAGCAGCCTATTTAAAAAAATAGGTTGGTTTCGTTTCTGGCTTGGTTTCTGACTTTCTGAGCAATCTCTGCTGAGGCTCGGGCTTACCTGTTCTCTGTATAGACTCCACTTCCCTGAGCCCTTGTGTAAAAAGTACCCCCAGGCTGAAAGGCAGGTGACTGTGGGCCTCACTTCTCATATTTCCCTTCCCTCCAGGTTCACAGCTCTGCCGTTAGGCATCTAATACTTTGAAACAGTTGCTTCATTTATTTTGCTCAGTTTTATAGTTGTTAATGGCAGAAGGATAAGTCTAGTACTTGTTCCTCTGCCTCAGCTAGCCTGTCACCCTTCAGGGACGCTAGGGAGAAGACACAAGTGCACTCACTCACTCTGAACACTGGGGTTCAGGGTACAAGTGTGCCAGCAGAGGTTTCATAAAGGAAATGGTTAAAGATATGACAGGAAAGATAGACTGGGGACAAATTTTTCAACCAAGTATTATTCTTTATTTGTTAGACAATGGAAAGCCAAGTAGATATTGTTCAGCAGGAGAATATTCAAAATGAGGAAAATAATGTAGCAGTGCAAGGTGAAGGAAAAGGAGAGTAAGGAGAGGCAGGGAAACGAGTCAGAGAAACATTGCAATAGTTTCGGGATAAGGACCTGGACTGGAGGTGGTGGCTTGTCAGTGGGGGTCGGGTGGGAAGGACAATATGAGAAAGGGCTAGTGACAAAAGAATCTATGGAAATGGATGTTAGGGTTGAGGGAGAGGAGTCCAAGATGGTGTCAGGGTTTCAACTTGGATGGCAGGAGATGGAACCCACAAGTTAGAAATGGGGAAGTCAGGATGCTAAGCTGGCTTAGGAGAAAGTATCCCCACATGCTGTTGTCTGTCTAATGATATGTATTTATGTAAGTTGCTGTACGTCCTTTTTAGAAGAACGTAAGTTAAATAGATGCAGTTAAATATATAAGTTAAACAGATGCAGTTCATATAACTATATGCAAAGACATCCCTGAAGAAGAATAAGCAGTGCACTAAAATGCAAACAGTGATTTTATTAGGTTGATGGGATCATAAGTGATTTTTCTCTTTTCTCTAGTTTCCACATTTTTATAATGTAATAATAGTTTTAAAATGAAAACAACTTTGTAATAAAGGAAAGTTATGGGGTGCCAGAAATCGCAGGCTGCCTAGTAGCCCGCTGCAGCAGGTGATCAGACACCTTCCCTCTGCTTGATTTTTCTTGCATTCCAGAGGAGCAGCTTGGCAGAACAGCAGAAAAAGGACATGGAAAAGGACTCAGGGAAGACTCTGAAAAGGCCTGAGTTGGTCAGTCAAGCGTTTTTATGGTGGCACTTCTACAGTTGGCCTTTGTGACGGCAGTTTCTGCCAGGGCCATTTATCCACGGAGATGAAAAGGGAAAGTCAATTCCAGTTTGGGTTGGGGTGAGGTTGGCTAAGTTCAGGTTCAGTTAGTTACCAATTCATGTCAACTCTAGCTTAGAAGAAAAATGTTTAATGTTTCAAAAAGCAAATAATGTTTTGGGGGCAGATATATATCATCTATAGCCGTTTCTATTTAAAGAAAATATTAATATAAAACTTAAACTTCCCTTTGGTCCTATTGAAATCATCTGAGTGACTATTCTATGACAATTAAAATATACAAACAGATATAACATATCTAGTCCTCACTTTCCCTTTTTGTAGCGTTCAGATGCACTCCCAGGACTTGTTACCAGTATCTCCTATCAGGTGAGAGGCTCAGATGATCATACAAAACACAGTGAACACTCATTCACCGGTAGATCATAATTGAGTTGAAGGCTGAGGTCTGGGGGGGGGGGGGTTTGCCACTTATCCTTGTGGAATCTCAGCTTTGGAAGGGATTCTACCAGTCTTCTAACCTGGTAATTCTCCACCTTTTAAAGCCTACTAACACTCTTAAGGAGAACATTCCCATGATCATTACCCAGCAACGTGGAGTTTTCTACCTTTGCTCCAGAGAGTATTTAATTATGCAACTGAGTAAGAGCGGCATTATAATGATAACCCAGAATCTAAAGACAGTAAATCACACACTTCGGTGTTTTATTATTGTAACAGATCACTTGCAGCACACCTCACAGTTGACCTCACCACTCAAGTGTGGGAATGCCACAGTTGTCAGATCACCCTCTGTTTTTTGAATTACCTCTACAACATCCACTTATTGACTATCCAGATTGCATTTGAACTTTCTACCTTAAAGGCAAACATTCTGCCTTAAGATTGCATGACTGTTAGGAAATCCTTCCCTAATATGATCTGAAATACTGCCATCTTCCTATAATTTTCCTCCCATTAGTCCCATTTATGCCCCTCTGAGCCCTATAGAATAAATCTAGTGGCTCATGTGACAACCCCTCAGATACTAGATATTATGTATCTTCTGAGTCACAACTTTGCAGCTAAGAATCTTAAATATTCTTCTGTGTTCTGTGGCTTATGAGGTGTGAGTCCATTTCCCATGTCATAGAGTCACTTCTGCCTTTACGAGGTCTGGGATACATGGCTGCCTATATCCAGACTTTGCCTTCCTGACTGTGAGGGCCTGTGGCTCTCTCCTACCCAGTTCCTCCTTACCTGGCAGAATTGGGTCCAGAGTAATAGCTACCCATTCTGTTCTGTTAAGCAAGCTTTATTGCTTTGCCCTAGTCTCTGAGAGAGGAAATTGTCAGCCAGACAAGTTAGGACCTTTATGCAGCTTTCAGTTGATTCTGGCTCCCAACATCCTACAGGTTCGCTTCTCCACCATCTTTTTTCTCTAATTCTTTACTCTCTAATGTACACTCTGCCACTGAACATGGCAATGTTATCCTAGCTAGGCCTTAGAAATGAATGAAGGGGAATGGGAAATGACTACTAATGGGTTTGGGTTTCTTTTTGGGGTGATGAAAATGTTCTGGAATTAGATAGTTAATAATTTTGTGAATATACCAAAAACCATTGGAGGAAGATGAGTGAATGAATAAATGAATGAATGAGAACAAATAAACAAATCTACTCATCCTTGAGGCTTTCTGGAAATTGGAATTTACAGAAATTCCACAATTTAGCAGAGGTCTTGATGAATGTTTGGCCTGGACACCCATGGTCACATCTCTTGGGTCTGTCTCTCCTTGCCACTTTCATCTCTAAACCAAGAAATTGCAGCCCTCTGCTCTACCATCTGCTCACATTTCCCATCCCCAGAGGATGCCATCTGACTCAAAGAAAGAAGGGTCTGTGTTCTACTGTCTGCATATAAGAAAATGCTTGCATAAGTGCACATCCATCCAGCCTAAGGGACCTCAGAAATGCAAATTATGTACTTTACTCAAGGAGGCACAGTCGTCTTTCCTGGTTTGCTTCCGTGTCCTGCCTGGTTGCATGGCTTCTCTTCTCTGAGAAGGGTGGAGCAGGCAGCTCTGTCCGTTGGAGCCCATAGCAGTGACAGAATAGGAACAGGAGTCTAGGAGCAGTGCCTGTAAGGATTTCATGGAATTCCTAAAATCTGTTACTTCCTCAAATGGTTATGTTGTCACCTGCTTAGAGTTTCTTTCTTGATTGATCGTCTTTGGAGGCAGTGAAGAAGTAGGAGCTAGAGAGATTATGTCCCCCTTTGTGCCAGGCTTAGGCTAGAGAACCTGAGGGATGCTTTGCGCTGGTAGTAGTTTTAAAGACCAAAGGGCTGAGATGAAGTCTTTAGACCTGCTACTGGGAAGAAACAGAGGACATGAGATTCCAGGAGCTTTTGATTGAAAAGATTCCTAGCTAGAGAGATTATGTCCCCCTTTGTGCCAGGCTTAGGCTAGAGAACCTGAGGGATGCTTTGCGCTGGTAGTAGTTTTAAAGACCAAAGGGCTGAGATGAAGTCTTTAGACCTGCTACTGGGAAGGAACAGAGGACATGAGATTCCAGGAGCTTTTGATTGAAAAGATTCCTGCGTATCATCTGCCAAGCCAAAGCCTCCTCCTGGGCTCTGTTCTTAACCTCTGGGAAGACCTTAGCCCCCAAGCCCTTTACATTTCACTTTGCTCTGCTTCCTCCTCTCCCTGTAAAAATGTAAGTCTTCCCAATCCTGCAGAGGCTTCCTTCAGACCTGCCACAGCTCAGGAACATCCACTTTCATCCATCAGGACACCTTGAAAGAGTAGTACCTGCTGTTGCTGCCTTCTCACTTTCCATTTATTCTTTATTCCTTTTGCAGCATGGCTTCAGGAAGTCCACTGAAACAGTTTGTCCCTAACCTCAGTTCACCAAACACTGTACAGCGTTCATCTCTTTTGTCTACTCTTCCTCCTTGAAGTTCTTACTTCTCTGGGCTCAAAGGGCCCTACTTGCTCTTGGTTCTAAATTTTTGGCAGCTTTTCCCAGGTTTCCTATTTGACTCATCTTGCACTGTCCAGTTCTTTGGGCTTCTGTGCTCTTTGTCTAATGCTGTATAGCCTTTGCACTTGCTGTTCCCTATGCCTGGAGCTCCCTTTCCCTGGAAAGCCACGTGGCTGATCTCTCACTTCTATTAATGTTCAATTGGTTGCTTTCTCTAAGGCTTTTTCTCGCCATTCTGCCTATAATTCCACCCACCTACCTCCTTCATTTCTCCTCATATTTTGGTGCTATTGTTGTCATACATTTACTTCTTCATAAGTTAAAAATATTACAATATTATATTTGTTAATAAGATATCTGGAAAATCCTCATATATTTGGGAATTTATCAGTACTTTTTAAAATAACTTATGAATCAAAGAGGAAATCATAAGAGAGACTGGAAAATAGTTTGTCTTGAATGATAATGAAAATATATCAAAATTTGTGAGATGCAGCTAAAGTAGTACTTGGAGGAAAAATTATAGCTTTCAGGGCTCATATTAGAAATGGAGGCCAGGCGTAGTGGCTCACGCCTGTAATCCTAGCACTCTGGGAGGCCAAGGCGGGCATAATCACTCAAGGTCAGGAGTTTGAAACCAGCCTGGGCAAGGATGAGACCCCGTCCCTACTAAAAATAGAAAGAAATTAATTGGCCATCTAAAAATATATATAGAAAAAGTTAGCTGGGCATGGTGGCACATGCTTGTAGTCCCAGCTGCTGGGGAGGCTGAGGCAGGAGGCTCATGTGAGCCCAGGAGTTTGTGAGTGCTGTGAGCTAGGCTGATGCCACCACACTCCAGCCTGGGCAACGGAGTGAGACTCTGTCTCAAAAAAAAAAAAAAAAAAAAAAATGAAGAAAGTTGTAGAAATCAAGCTCAGACTTCCAAGTTCTCATTCCATATATAAGAAACTTGTGAGTTACCACTCCATCCTAACAATAAGCAAAAAGCTGAACAGACTAAAAAATCAACACCTCTCTTGGATCTGTAATAGAAGAAAGGACACAGTACAAACTGCTGTCCCCACAATTGGAGAGACAAGTAGATAGATAAAGGTAGTCACAGCTTACCAAAGCAGAGATTCATGAGCAGAAACTACGTTGGAACCAAGTGCCAGAACAGAAAACCTCAGTTGTAATTGACAAATTGCTGGATGTTCAGTGTGGAAGAGTCCGAGAGTTAAAAACTGCAGGGATACCCAGTCATAGAGAGCCCCCACACTTGTGTGAGTTTTATCCCCAAGAACATGATGACATTTCATAGTAAATATTGGCAATAAATTCTCCCTTCTTATGCTTCTGGCAAGAAGAGGAGAAAAGCAACCATTTTGAAATATGCCAGAGCACTCTATTCCTCTGAACAAGGCCTGTCCACAGAAGAAACTGGTTAACCAGAGCTCAACCTGCTAGGGTATTATCAGAGCCCAACTGACCTTTGGAAGGGGAAGTACCCAACTCCAGTCCCCTCTAGCAGTCCATGTGGGAGAAGGGAACTACTCAACTCTAGCCCACTTTAGCCATCTTGCCCCACCTAGGAGGTAGGGAGGTGGGTTGGAGAAAGAAACTAAAAAGATTAGAGAAATGTACAGTCCAGAGGCATAGGCTCACTAAAAGTCTAAGACCTAATCATAAGGCTATAGAACACTTCCCCACCCCCCACACCTTACCACCATATACCCTTATTTACAGCAGTTCCTTTTACCTGATAATCATGTTCGACTATCAAGAAAAAAATTACAAGACATACTGAATGGCAAAAAAACAATTTGAAGACCTAGAGCAAGCATCAGAACCAGATATGGCAGGGATGTTGGGATTATTAGACTAGGAGTTTAAAATAACTATGCTTAATATGGTAAGGGCTCTAATGGATAAAGTAGATAGCATGCAAGAGCAGATGGGCAGTGTAATCAGAAATTTGGAAATCCTAAGAAAGAACAAAAAAGAAATGTGAGAGATCAAAAACACTGTAACAGAAATGAAAAATGCATTAAAATAGGCTCATTAGTAGACTGGACATGGCTGAAGATAGAATCTCTGAGCATGAAGTTATGTCAGTAGAAACTTCTAGAACTGAAAAATCTCTGAGCATGAAGTTATATCAATAGAAACTTCTAGAACTGAAAAATGAAGAGAACAAAGACTAAGAAAAACCAAAATATCCAAGGACTATAGGACTACAAAAGATGTAACATACATCAGCCCCTCTGCCCCCCATTCTCTTAGCCTGTGGGTTATGCTTCCCCCTGTTTCATCCACTTCAATGAGCTGGATCCTAAAATGCTGTGTTTCAAGAGGATGCCCTTCCTAAAAATTGAAGACTATAATGTGAGAGGCAACTCAGACTTAACTAGGAAAGTTTAATATGTTAGCCATTGGAAACATATGTCATAAGTAACTTAAAAATAAGATGGACATGCACCATTTAATTTAACACAAAACTATGTTTAAAATCTGTACTATGCATTTTAAAGGGGAACCTTGATCACTCTAAAGTAGATTTTGGAAAGGAGAAATTCTACTTTAGGACAATTTTCTGCTTGGATACATTTCTGGGTTTTGTCTCTGACATCCTCATGATGCCCAGCTTCAAATTCTATTCCTCCTACATTCCTCTTCCATGTGAAGTAATTTCTAATCCCCATTTTGAAACACTGATTTTTTTCCTCTTGCAGTCTGTTATGTCAGAGGGCATTCTGACCTCAGACAAATCACAGGCAACCCACGTACTTGATCTTGGACAAACCTGTTTTCATAGTAGGGCCCTTGATAATGAATCTGGGAAAAGAAATGGAAAATTCTGTAGATTTGTCAGTTCATAAGGAAGTGTAAGTCTTCCTCATTCATCTGGGACATTGGTGAGTGAACAATTTTAACTGTCCTTGTTGTATGGTCATTTTTTACTGAATTGTACCTTGACTCAAAAAATCCAAGTAACTGAATAGTCATACAAGGGCTCTGGCATGGAAGTGGGCTTCTGGGATACTTGCCAATGAGTTCCTGTTTTGAGGACACAGGATCTAAGTGGAAAGATTAAGTGGAGAGACAGCTCCACCCCTCTAAGTCTTATTCCTATGTTCCATTCAAATCTCGCTAGCCTGATTTCTGTGGGGTCTGGACTTCGGAAATTCTCTTTTTTCATGGATGTCTCAGTGCACCTTGTTAAACCAAATTTGGACTGTTGCATGTTCATCTGCTTCCAGCTCTGCTGATTGGTTCCAGTTTCCTTGCTCATTAAAGCCAAGATAATCTGGCACCCACTAGTCAGGCATCCTCAAGTATCTGGCACCAAGGTAAACCTGGAAACCAGTTAAGCAGTCTCATTGATCCAACACACTCTTTGCATGATGAGAGGCAGTTGTGGTATACCAGAAAGAGCACTGAAATAAGAGCAGGAGAACTGGGTTCTTGTCTCCTCTTTGCCTTTACTGCATCATGGAAATCTAAGCATGTCTGTCATTCTCTGAAATTCTCTTTCCTCAGCTATAAAATGGTGGTTTGGACTAGACAACTTCTCAAGTGTCTTCCAATTCCAAATTATAGGAAGAACTAAAAGACATAAGCTCCATTTATGCCTATTGTTGCAAAAACACAACCCAGCTTTAAAGATATGAGCAGTAGCTACCTAAAATTGCTATATTTTTTATGCTTTTCTACAAAAGTAGATAGTATGACAACAAAATGAGATGGGGCACAGCCCATATTTCCAAGGAAAGAATTAACCTCTTCTTACCTCAACACTGCCTGATCTATAAAATGAGAATAATAATATCTAACTCAGACTTACTGGGAAGATTAAATGAGATAATCGCTGGCACTTAGAACTGTGCCAAACAAAAAGTAAGTGCTCAGTGAAAGTTATTATTATATTAATATAAAGTTGGAAAGGCTAAAGTTAACATGGAATTATAGTAAGGATTATGCTGAAATAATAAAAGTTCAGTCGTTGTTCAAAAGTCAAGATGAGAACAGAATAGAGAACCCCATATACAGAAACAACCTCAGGCAAGGCAGGGTGGCTCACACCTGTAATCCTAGCACTCTGGGAGGCCAAGGTGGGAGGATCACTTGAGGTCAGGATTTTGAGACCAGCCTGCAAGAGCGAAACCCCGTCTCTATTAAAAATAGATAATTTAGCCAGGTGTCGTGTGCCTATAGTCCCAGCTACTCTGGGGGCTGAGGCAAGAGGATAGCTTGGACCCAGGAGTTGGAGGTTGCAGTGAGTTAAGATTACGCCATAACACTCTACCGAGGGCATCAGAACAAGACTCTGTCTCAAAAAAATAGAATAAGATTTTTTTTTTTAATGTGAAGGGCTATACAAAAAGTAGAAACAACTCAATGTCTATCAGCTAATGAATGGATAAGTAAATGTGGTATATCCATATAATGGACTATTATACATCCATGAAAGAAGTGAAGTACTGATACATGCTACACATGGATGAACCTT
This sequence comes from Microcebus murinus, assembly GCF_040939455.1. Classification (NCBI taxonomy): domain Eukaryota; kingdom Metazoa; phylum Chordata; class Mammalia; order Primates; family Cheirogaleidae; genus Microcebus; species Microcebus murinus. The sequence goes on from NC_134111.1 coordinate 100,313,332, forward strand.
GAAAAGAAGCTAGGCAAAAGAAGACAATCACAAAAGACCGTGTTGTGTGAGTTCATTTATATCAGATGTCTGGAATAGGCACATCTATAGAGGGGAAAGAGAGGTTAGTGGTTGCCTGGGGCTAGAAAGTTTGGGGGAAAATAGAGAATGAATGAAAACAGATATAGGGTTTCTTTTGGGGGTGATGAAAATGTTCTAAAATTGATTGTGGTTGTGGTTGCACAACTCTGCCCATTTACTAAAACCATTAAACTTTAAAGTGAGTGAATTTTATGATATGTGAATTAAATCTCAATAAAGCTGTTAGGAAACAAAAAGCCATGGGATACTGATAAGTGTAATAATGATTAAAATACCTCAAAACCTTGATATTGGAATCAGACAATGTTCTAATCCTGGCTCTGCTATTTACTGGCTGTGCGACATTGGGCAAATCATTCCACTTTTCTGAGTCTGAATGTCATCTCTAAAATGCAAATAATAATAGTACCTACTGAATAGAACTTTTGTAAAGATTATTCATTTAATCAAGAAATACTTGAGTCTTTTATATGCTAGGTATGATAAATGACTGTTGTTATCATTATCAAGGAGGTATTGCATCTGAAGCGTCTAACTCCATTTTAATGAGGGAGGTTACAAGTAAATTTGAGATTATGGCATGAGGATAGGACATCTTTCCTCTACTGTACCACATCTGCATCTGTTGCTAAATATAAAATTTATTTTTGTATTATGATCTTAATTTATTAATATTGAATTCTAAGAAAAGTATACAAAATACATTTATAGAGGATTTTCATCCAGAAATATTACAACCATAAAGGATTGATGATTAAAGGGTTCACATTCAGTTACCTAGAAAATTTGGCAATTCAGAATACTTTATAGGAAAACTCAGTTTATAAAAAACTAGAAAGTTGAGTTATAAATGTAATTCGCATATGGATAGTTCAAAAATAGAAAGTGACCAGTAGTTATAAAATGTATGGCAAGGTTTTTATTTCAACAGATATTTATTACTCCCATAAAGGAGTCACTTTTAGTCATGTTGAATATCATATTGTATTCTGCTTATTTGTCTTAAAATCTGTGTTCTGCAACATAAATATATAATTCTTTAAAAAATGTTAAATTGGGAATTATTGTGGCCTATAGGAATTGAGAAAGAAGCAAGTATGGGTTTGTCACATACCTGATCCTAAAAAGCAAGTCTGTATAAAGTGGTGGCTTTGGAGCCAGACCTTGATGCAAGGTGTCTGACCTTCCTGGGCCTCAGTTTCTTCATCTGCAGAAAGAGATGTCTCGGCATTGGAAGATTAAATGAATTAATATAACAAAATGCTTTAAAAAGTAAGCAATCAATATACTATTATTGTGGGGCAACCATATGGCAGATTCATATCATGAACATGCATATTTATAGGTATACTTGTTGCTCTTATGAAGTCTTGGGAAATCAGAAAACAGTTTCTCCTTCATGCAAAGAAATTAATAAATGAAACTAAGTACTTGGATCCAAAAGAACTAATTTGGCATGATGACAAATAATAACCCCGAAAAGTATCCCCAAAATGAGAGAAAAGCCATTAAGGGCTTTTGTTACCAGAATATAGAGTAATGAGTTTTTTGCCTCTCAGAATTCAAGATGAATATGAAAGTTGTTTTATTTATTTATTTTTCTTTTTTTTAATTTTTTTTTTATTTTAGTGTATGAAAGTTGTTTTAATTCCAGGTTAAAGGAAGGCTGGGATTGGATTAAGCAGTGGGCAATAACGGTTAACATTTAATAAATAGGGATTTTTTTTATTTTTTATTTTTCTATATACATATTAGTTGGCCAATTAATTTCTTTCTATTTATATTAGAGACGGGGTCTCACTCTTGCTCAGGCTGGTTTCGAACTCCTGACCTCGAGCAATCTGCCCGCCTCAGCCTCCCAGAGTGCTAGGATTACAGGCGTGAGCCACCGCACCTGGTCATGAATAGGGATTTAAATACACATAGATGTTTATATTTCCTTAAAACTTATTGAAAATTATACATCTCTTTTATATTTGGCTGTTAGAGACTAGTAATTATGTCTTGTTAATAGAGAGGCTTTTTAAAAATAGAAAAATCCTCAAATGAGTGTGAAAATATTCTAAAATTCTGTTTTAAACCTAGATCTGTGGGAAACCATTCTGCTGGGATTACACACAAGCATTCCCTGCACAGCCACAGGCATGAGAAAGAGTAGGTTCCACATGCTAGCCGTACACACCGAAACCCAAGAAAAGGATGACAACAAATGCCACAGCCTGCTACACACTGTAGTCACATTTCTGGCATGAAAGTAGTTATTGCCTGTTCAGAAGGGGCATGCCCAGTTCCTGCTACTTCATTTACTGAGTTCACCTTTATAGAACTTGCTTGCAAAGTACTTTAGTCGCCATAATCCAATGGGAGAACTGTCTAATGAGCTGGCACAGCTCTTGCTGCCTCCTGCCCAGGCTGGCCAGTGGGGCTGTTTCTTGGTGTGTGCTGGGAAACTAGCAGGTATGGAGGGGGCTGAGTGAACACAGCATTTTGTTGTTATGTTTTATTTAAAGAATCCAAGACTGTTAACTAAGTAACACATTTTTGATAGAAAAATTAGAATTTACATATAAGCAAAAAGAAAAATGCAAAATCCTACCACTCAAAGAAAACTGTCGTTACCATTTTAATATATTTCTCCACATACATTTTTAAGCCAGGTTTGCATTTTTTATTTTATGCTTTTTATCCTTCTTGCACTGTCCAGCCTTTGGAAACTGAAAGCATTATAAATGTGTATTATATAGAAAGGAACAATTCCCTACCTCCAACCTCCAGAGCTCATCACTGGGGCCGTTTTTATTCTACTCTTTTCGAATAGTAACCTTCTCTTTCTGTCTCTGTTGGCTTGTCATTCTTTTAAAACTCGTAGCTAGTTTTGCTTAACTGAATTTCTCTTTTTTTAAAGTTTTTCTTTCCTTGGCTTCAGCTCTGCTTTTTTTTAAATTTTTGGATGGAGAATTTTGAACATCCACAAAAGTAGAAAGAATAGTATAATGAAACCCCTTGTTCCCAGCCTCTATAACCCTCAAACCGTGGCCAATCCTATGCCACTCCCACCCCATCCCTTATTATTTTGACCTGTGAACTTTGTAACTACTTTCAGGGGTCCTTTGCAGCCCCTTGGACTTCACTGTCCTTTGGCATTGAGGAAGGACCAAATGCCTACCCTCCTGCTCCCAGAGCTGCTCTCAAGCCTGTGCTCAGCACTCCATCCCAGGCTTGACTGGGTGACCTGGGCTTTCCCCACTCACTTCTGAAGCGCCTAGAAATTCCCAGACATTGAGTGTGCCAGCCTCACGAATTCAGCTCCTCATTCTCTTTCCTGTTAATGAAGGAGGCCATTGCTCAAGTCATTTGGAAAGGGAAAAGTGGAATTTACTACCTGGGTGTTCCTCTTCCATGCTGTTCTTATAAATTTAGACTTAGATTCCTAAGAATTAGATTGAACATGACAAAAATTGCTGTGTAGGCAGTTTAGTCGAGTACTTGCAGATTGATAGAGCCTTTTGTAATAATGAACGAAAAGGTTCTTTAAGCTGCTTAGTTCCAGAAGGTGAGCTCACCAGTAAAGGAGTTTTTAACTAAAGGGCCTTATTAACCCTTTGCTGGAGGGCAAAGATTAAATAAAGAAAAAGAAAAAGAAAATCTGCAGACCCTTCAAATCCTGGCCTTCAGGGGGACCTAAGAAGTCATCCTGTAGAATCCCATCCTCATAATAAGTTCTTTGCATTGCATTCAGATTTACTTGTCCTGGAATTTTTTTTTTAATTTTGACTCCTTTTAAGTTTATGAAATATGCTCTAACCATCACCATGTCATGGCCATGGAGTACTGCCATGACTTGCTATACTGGCTTGGCGTTCAGCTTTTGTGTGAGATTATGTAACAAAATACCACACAGAATTAGGAGACATCGAAGTTTGAATTGTCCCTCTTACATAGCAACCCAATCAGTGTTTCCACCAAAATCAGGGAATTTGCTTACCCCAACTAAAAGGTGAAGTTTTTCATGTGGCTACAAGGTGATCCAAGCCCAACAGTTTTTCAGCTGTTCAGTCTGTCTCTATAATTTGATGGGACCAAACTAAGGCCAGGGCTCAAACCCTGGCTGGATGAGCTGCTCTGAGTGAGACCTGTCACTTACTGCTGGCACCATTTGAGTGGCAGATGGCATCTCAGTCCTCTTGATTGGATTACCCTTTCTGAGCTTCCAGAACACTATTTTCGATTTCCCTTAAGGTTCATGTTTTTGGGAAAACTGGCCACAAGATCAAGAGGATTGACCAACGCAAAAGCATCATGTTCCTGTCATAGGCTGGATGGAAACCAATTTGAGGGACAGGAGATCTAACATCTGTTGTACATGTCAGGGTGTCTAGCAGGTTGTGCTGCTTTTGTCATCTACCTTTGTTTACCAAACATTATTCCACTAAATGATTAATTCGTTTGCCTATCAGTGCTATTCCTAAGAGATTGTGGTCTTCTTCAGGCTCTTTGTTTTCAGTTCAGTGTGAACATAGACTGCATTAATAAAACCATGGTATGCAGAATGAGGGAGGTGACAAAATGAAGGCTTACTTTTTTATTCATTCAGTGAACTTCAGGCACTGACTGTGCACAGGCCCTTTCCCTGCACTTCATGCTGATTGTAGAGAGTAGGGAGGTATCTCATGATCTGCATGCAGTAAATGGTACCCGGGTGGTGGAGGGGAGCAATGAGAAGCTGTAGGAAATGCAAAGGCCAGGAGTAGGGGGAGTGTCGAGCTTGATTTACGTCGTCACGACAGGCCTGCCAGAGGGAGTGGGCTTTAGGTGGTGGTCTGAAGGACTGGCAGGAGTTGCCAGGAAGAGGATCGGGGGAAGGGCATCCCGCACAGGGGAACAGTGTGGAGCCCCTGAGGTCTGTGCAGCCCTAGGAGTTCCACCACAGTGACTTGGGGGTGCAACTGGTATTAAGGGGTAAGAGCCGGGAGGGTCATACTGCCCAGGGCAGACCCACATCATGGACAGTTTGGTTGGTATCTCCTCATCATGAAGTAGTGACAGGATAATCTGCAGAGGGAGGAGGGGAAGAGATAAAACAAGGGGACTAGAGCAGTGGGCCAGAGCCTGGCCAGTGAGGCCTTGGAAACTAGGTCTGGGCTGCATGCTCAGGGGCCCTGGAGGTTTCCACACTGGGGTCACAGGGAGATTTGTGTTTTGGAAACAGCACTATCTTCAGTGTGGAAAATGGGTTTGACATGGCAGGAAGAGCAATAAGGAGGTTGTTATATTTTTTTTAAAAGAAGTCATGGAAGTGGGTATATCTGCCAACCCCATTAGACCAAGAGCTCCTTAAAAGGAGGGATCACCACTTATGGATGCCCGGCATTGGCATAAACTAAAGGCTCCGTTTCCATGTACTATACATGTAAGGAAGTGCTTTCTCACAACCAGAGCTCTTCAGAAGAAAGCAAGTGTCTTCAAGAAGATGCAAGCACCCCACCCTTGAGGATATATCAGGGGCCACCTGGCAGGGACACTGCTGGGAAGTGACTGTACTGCTGGGAGGCTGGCTTCAAAGAGATGGTTTCTAGGGCCCCAGCTTAGGTTCTATTAGTGTTTTAATGGGATGAAACAGTTTTGATGTCTTCTGAAGTCCATTCAAAAGAGTATTTGTGTTCATCTAAGTTTGTGGGCCCTATGCAAAGTGAACTACACCTTGGAAATCCTTCCTCTTTCTGCTCAGACTGCTCTTCAAAACTCACAGGACTCACTTTAGCCCCAGTAGATGAAAGTTTAATTTTTTTTAATTTAAAAGAATGCTTATATATGAAAGACAGTATCTTTTAAAACAACAAATTTGTTCTAAACATTTTGGCAGCATATGCTATGTAAACTGTTGGATTTATATTTTCTCTTTCATAGAATAAAAATTTCAGTGCCACTACCTCAAGAGTTCTGCAAGTTCACATTATGTAAATATATGTAATAAAATATTTACTTAGGGTTGCCATAAAAAAGGTCCAAACCAGAGAATAAGAGTGCTTCTCTTTGCTGGTTTTAGAGGCTCTGCTGGGAATTCTGAGTGAAATTTAAGCCTCTCCAATATGTTTTGATTGGCTTCCTTCATGTTTTATCTCCTGTAATGAACTCTTTGTCAGTTTGTCAATTTTGACTAAGGACAGAAAGTTCATGTGTAGTAACAACACAGAGATTGAATTTTAAATTATGGTTTATAGCGTGATGTCATAATCCTCTCTTTTTTCCTTTAGTCAATATTTACCTGTTAGGCCAATATATTATAATGCTGACTTCAAAAGAAGACACTTTATTTTACCTTCTCCAAGTATTGGTTTAAGATACTTGAAATATCAAAACTGGAAGTTGAGCCGTCTGAGACTCTTGGCTGAATTCACTTAAAATTGAGTTCCTCGATCGCAGGGCAGGTTTCACTTCTCCCAGTGACCCAGCGGCACAGCTGCGTGCCTGTCAGAATGAGGCAGCTAGACTTGGAGTCATACTGGTTTCTCTCAGCTTTCCAAACAGCCCTCTCCTCTGTGGGAAACAGATCTGTTGTGTTACTCCATAGCAGCCGGGATCTCTTAGGTGTTCCCTAATATATTAATATTACAGCATTGGGGAGAAAAACCCAAAGAATACCCTGTAGGAGGGTGGTCTCTGAGTGTCAGACCAGATGAAGAATAAGGAATCTTAAATTCTTTTCCTGCTTGAATCCCTTATTTTAAGCACCCCATGTTGAAACATTTAAAAACTGAGGGAAGAATTATCCCCCCAGGAAGAAAGAATAGGAGGATAATAAATAGCTATAAAATTTGTAGATAAAATGTGTGATGCCTTAGGCTGATCACCCAGGTAACCAAGGGAGCAAATGGTAGCGTGTTAATAAGCTCTTCTGAGTCAACTTGGGTATCAGTCAAGACTCTTCAGTGAGTCATGGTGGAAAGGGACTAGTCCACAGGTAGACTAGTTTCAGGTTCAGCTGGATCCTAGAGTTCAAATGAGGTAATCATGACTCTTCCTTTCTTTCTTAGACCTATTATTTTGTATATTGGCATGGTTATATGGCAAAGATGTTTCCTGGCAGCTCCCAGCTTATGTGGTCAACAGGCAGGGCCTGTTGAAAGATAGCTCCACCAGGAAGGGGAAAGGTAAAAAAAAAAAAAAAATGTAGGTGTTTTACCAGAGGGAAAAGGCAAACAAGCCAGTTGTTGATTTGTTCACTCAACAAGTATTTATTGAGTACCTACTATGTGCCAAGCACTCTTCTAGGTACTAGGCATACAACAGTAACCATTACACAAAAGGCCCCAACTTTCAGGAGCTTACACTATAGGGAGAGAGGCAAACAGTGAACACATAAGCCAATAAAATATGCTGTGGCACCTGGCAGGCGATGAGAGCTCTGAAGAAAGACCGTGGTAAGCATCATCAGATAGACAGTAGGTGCTTTAACTGCACAGGTGGAGGAAACAGAGGGCAGTAGAGTCTCTTCTTGTTTGGGAATTCTCTTTCAATAGGTAGATACTATTGAGATTATCCCAAACATTGGAAAAAGCATGAGCCAAAAGCATGAGCCAAGCAAGCATCTGAGTGGGGTGAGGAATGGAAAGGTTTCCCAAGCCAGCTGCACACAATGCATGTGAAGGATGGGCCTGAAGGCCAATGAGGTTGCTGGGGGTGCACTTATATAAGGACATAAATAACAGGCCAAGGAGTGACATCACCAGGATCCATGTTTAGAAAGATCACAGCAGCAGCATGGGAGGCTGGGGAAGAGGATACCGCAGCACAGCGGCAGCCAGGGTGGGCTAAATAAGGGCTTGTGGCCTGTAGGGATGGACAGGTGGAGTTTTCAGAGCGGCATCTGCAAGATTTGGGGATGGGGTTTAACACTTCTTCCTGGTGACCTGAAAGGATTTATTCGTCATAACTCACTTCTTCCTGGTGACCTGAAAGGATTTGTTTGTCATAAACTCACTTCTTCCTGGTGACCTGAAAGGATTTGTTTGTCATCCAGAATGAGCCATGTCTTCTCCAAGTCTACAGATCCAAAGATAAAGGAGCCTTTAGAAATGGGAGACATCTTGTGAAAGTGTTTAATATTGTCTATTATTTTTATCATGATAAAAATCCCACCATCTTGTGGTACACAGTGAGGAAGTGGCAGCAGTGCAGGCAAGGGGTTAGGTGGAGAGCCTGGCAGGACTGGCGGTGGCGGCCTATACTGCAAGGCTGTGGCCTCTGGGAGTGACATGCATTCTTGGAAAGGATTCCTAGGAGGGATTCCTTGCCCCCCCAAACTAGGCTGATGAATGTTCTTCTTGTGCATTTACAGGCAACTTTGAAGTGGGAGTTCACATCGCTGACGTGAGCTACTTTATTCCCGAGGGATCTGATCTGGACAGAGTGGCTGCTGAGAGAGCCACAAGTGTCTACTTGGTTCAGAAGGTAAAGATCTATCTCTAGTTTGTCTCTTCTTCCTTTATTATTATTATTATTATTTTGGTTGTCCTTTTCTCGAAAAAGAAAATCATAAGGTACACTAGTTTTGTCTGAATATCTTTTCTTATATCTTATCTCCTAATAAGGTCTTTCAAGGGCAGTGGTTCCCTGGAAAAGTGCTTGCCCTCTGTTGCATGTTTTCCTGAAGAGATGTCAGGGGAAGACACAGGTATTCATCTCAGGCTTCGTCTCAGAGTGGCCCTGCCACCTAAGTAACTCCAGCAAGCAGACAGCTTCAGAAAGAAATGAGGGAAAATACCTGTTTTCAAACTATTGCTCTAAACCAGGACTCAGCAAACACATTCCCACAGACCCCAGACCCTCTGTCTTCGTGCGTTGATGCACCCCAACCATACCTGGCCGCACGTGTGACATGTGGAGGATGGATTTACAGGCATGCCTCTGCCAGGTCTAATAAACCATAATGCCATTTGGCCTTCGAATGCCCCAAGCGTCTGCTAGTAATGAAAGCATAGAATCTCTCCTGAACAGATAGGTTGTCACACAGGTAAATCATCATTCATTTCTGTAGCCCAACCTTATACAGATCTTCCAGCATTCCCCTACCTCACACATGGTCCTCGACCACTTAAAACGCCATAGTCTTCATGCCAGCCTCAAGAAGGGCGTGTTCTAGAATCCCCTGGGCTCCAATTCTAGCAAAGTGCCTACATGATACCCACAAAGGTATTGGCAGTTCAGGAAAAAAAGTTCTCCAGGACATCCCAAAAGTTCTTAGGATTTCTGATATTAAGTGTTTCATTCGTGTTTCCAACCTGTGTATCCTGATAACTAACCTCTCAAAAGGGAAGAGATTCTGCTGGGTTTTGATTGCAGCAGTGTCCTTTAGGGGCTGAAGGTCCTGTTGCCTGTGGCTCAAGTTTGGCTCCCCCAATCTAGCTAAGCCCAATAGTTGACAGTAATATCTTCAACCCCATGATGGAAGTCACCCTGTCTGGTGCCCTGTGCTCCCACTCTGGAGAGAGCTAGCCCAGATGAGCTCTCTTGTCCAAATGAAATCTAGAGCTGTCATCTGCCATGACTGCCTTTAATATGTGGAGGCTCTCCCTAGGATGACCTAACACCCCCTCCCCTGCCCCATGACAGTACTCTCTGGATCACTGCAACCTATAATATTTGAATAAAACCCTAACTCCACCTGCTCCAGAATTGGACAGCCGGTTTTCTCAGGAGTTCAGCTTTGCCTGCCATTTATAATAGGTGATCAGAGCCACCATTTAAGTGTTTCCTGCCATCCCAGAAATTAGAATACTGAATGGAGAGTGAGGGACAGAGTTATTCAGAGCCTGGAAATTCTGAGTCAGAAGCTACATAATCATCAATACCTAGTTCCAAGTAATTTGCCATGGACAGTATGTGACCTCTAAGAATAGTGGTGCCTAAAAGACTCAGAACTTTCAGCGACCGCTTAATAATAATGGCCAGCTGTATCCTCATCTGAGCAGGGGAATTTCTGTACCAAACTTTGCATGTGTCAAACAAACCATCTCCCTTCCTGGCGTCCTGCTGATTGAAGCCTAAATGTGATGTTTAAGAACTTTTGTTGGACTCCATCTCTTACAGTGTCTATGACACCTATGCCCAAGCTGTGGGCAGATAGAGGAAGCTTAAGGGGATACAGCACAAACTTACACCCCACGGGTATCTCTGAGCATGAGCGTGCTAGGCTTCCTCCCTGCCCCCTCCCCCCATGGCCATGCAACCAAGGCTATGCACCCGCTGCTTCATTCTCCTTTCTAACCAGGAATTACGGTGTAAAATCAGAAAATGAAAAAAATAAAATTGAGTTAAATAACTAAGCATGTTTCCTTTTCTATTTACTTTGGTTCTGTGATCATCACAGTTCTAGAATTTCTCTTTGGGGCTGCAGAGTTGGGGCTCTGCTGCTAAGTTCTGTAAGTGGGGAGCTGGGTGGAGGAAAGGCCATTGTCTCCGCTGCCCAGCACTGCCTCCAGCTTGGCAGGCCCGTGTGCTGCCGGCCCGCAACCTTGGACAGCAGTAGCAGCGCGTTCTGATTCCTTTGAACCGCTGCTCTGACCTTTCTTCCTACTGGTTTTTGTTTCTTAAAGGACTGTGTCCAGGAACTTTTCTGCTGTTTTCACTTTACTTTCCTATAAAGGTCTTCTTAAGAGCTGGAGGAGCTGCTTCCCCCATCCCTTTTTGAGATTCTCTGATGCTTTCTCATTTGGCGCAATCATTTGCCCCAGTTTCTTCGCACGGGGTAGGGGGAGGATTGGGGGCTCTGGTTGGTTTCCTATCTATAGGGAATGTGGCACTGATTTCTTTTCATTCAGACTCTGACCTGTAAGTAAGTGACTGATACCAGAATTACAACTTAAGCTTTATTTGGAAAATTATCACAGATTAGGGCAATATACAATGAAACACATCTTGGGTCCAAATACCATCTCACTGGCTTTTAAATGAAATTCTTTTTGTTTAGATTTTACTCACAGTAATAACTATTCGGTTACTCTTGTTAACAATAGGGTATACTTGGGTGTAAAGATAAATTTAAATAGTGTCCATGTAAATCTTATTTAAAAAAAACACTTGCTTTGTGTCAAAAGATGGTTCCTTGAGAACAGGGAGCAACTGTCTACCGAAACTTAGGCTTGTCCTTCTTGGAATGACATGATATCTACTCAGGTAATGACTCTCAACTATCTTCTCTGGGAGACAAATATAATGTAATAGCAAATTTTAAGGTAATTTCAGAAAATAAGTGAATTAAGTTTTAAAAGTAAAAGAAAACCTAAACAGTTGAAACCTAAACCTAAATTTTCTGCCTTTTGGCCCAAGCATTCATGTTATTTTAGGTGTGAAACAGCTCAAGTGAAAGTTTGCCCATAAATCTCTACACTATTTTATTGGTACTGCTTTATAATAGAGATCAAAGATTGGGATTGGAAGCCTGTCTTAATGTAGAGTCCAAAGAGTTTTAAGATGTTCCTTTCTGACACCAGCAGGTTGTCAGAGTGTTGATGTTTTGTTAATGTCAAACTGTGTAGCAAAAAGTTGATCAAATTCCGAATTCACAGAAGTGTTGATATGAAAAAGAAAACTCTTTAAACAGAGGTGTTGGCCGGCGAATGAATTGTCTATTTCCTTTAAGTTGTATCAGTGTGTAAGTGGGGATCTAGCTGGGTGCACCTTATTGTTAAAACCTCGAAGTCCTCACAGAAAAGGAGAAAAACTCCCCAAGTTGTGAGGCTGCAGGTGTGGCGGAGATGGCTGATGGGCACCGAGGGCATGAGGAGGTCTGGATGGGGAGCCGGCAAAGGCCCACGCGGAGAGGGGCAGAAGAAGTCTGCCTCTGTGGCCCCTCCAGATGGTGGAGAACCTCGTGTGGGTGTGAGTGACTGGCCCCCATCTCACTGCTGGTCCTTCCTGTTCCTCCTTGCCAGAATGATTGATTCTTCCCCTCTGTGGCCCTTTCTGTTGGTCACAGGGCTGTCCTGGCTAACCTGCTGCTGAACTTGGCCAGCCTGCCCGCTGTGGCTTTAGCAGATGTTTCTGCTCTCTGAGGCTAATATAAGATTTTATAGTCTTGTTGGTACCCCCACCCAGCTGCCTTGGGCAGTGGTGTATTTACCCAAATGATCGATTTCTTTCAACTCTCCCAAGCCCTGGTCCAAAATGCTTAGAAAGTCAGTGTCCTATCAACAATATCTTTTTTCCACTGCCAGCTTTTAACTCTGCCCCGACCCAACTTTGGTCCTAGCCCTGAAGCATGCTTAAGAAGACTTGGCATCCTTCAAGCCCCTTTTCCTTTCCTGCTGCCTGAAGTGCTTATCAGTCTTCATCCACTTGGCATTTATTAGAGTGCCAGCATGTGCTAAGTTCCAGGAATGTAAAGATGAGACAGATGCTGGTCTTGCCCTGGGAAGTCAGAGGAGGTGGGCATGCAACAAACAACTGCGATGCACTGGGCTTCCTTCAGGTACAGAAGTGCCCCCAAGGTGGGGACGTATCATAGAGGGGAGAAAGGTTGTATCTGCCTGGCTGCTGGTGGGAAGGGAGCTTCTGCAAGGGCCAGAACTTTATTTTGAGGGCTAGTGGAGAAATGATGTGGTTTTCTTCAACCAAGATAGAAAATCACCTAATCCACCACCCATGTGGTTGAAGGATGGTGAGGCCAGAGGCAGGGAAATTGTCCTCAGTACCAGGGCCCTTTCCCAAAGTCACATCCCCTTGAAGCTATAAGTGACTACCCCAAAACAGAGATCTTTGCTTACAAAATCTTATGAGAATTTGTCAAGATGGTAATGTCTAACTGGAGCCTAAGAGAGCTAGGACAAGAGAAGTCTCCAGCCTAGTGCTACATGGACACCCTGAACAAGCAGCATTTCGGTTGCTCCAGATTGCAGCTCCCTCCCAACTCTAACAATCCACAGCGCACAGCAAAGGGTAGGGAGAGGCATAGGGAAGGGAAATGGGAGAAGGTAGCTCCCCACTGTTATCTTTGCTGTCCCCTTGGAGATAGGGTGCAGAGGCTACCTTCCCCTTGGGAACCCTTGCGAGGAGGGCCACCTGTGACCCTTGGCCACTGAACATAGAAGGTCCAGGCTGTAGCAAAGAGCTCTGGGCCCTATTGAAAGTGTGTGGACCCACCTGCTTCCACAAGACGTGCCAAAATCCAGTTACCAAATTCAGCTCATTAACTATTGGAAAGGTAAAAGGAGTGTGTCCTAATATAAAACAGATTGCAGATTATCACTGAGTGAAGTTTAGTAAGTAAGAAGATGCAGAATTCTGGAGAATAACAAGGAAGTCTTATCTAGAATAATTTTCACTCCAGAACTCTGCCACTGGCTTAAGAGACGATAAGAATATATCCCAAGAGAGAAAGAGAGACATGTCCATACTCAAACACTGGAAGATGGAGAGGAAAGGACTCATTTGAGAGAGCTCCGGAACAGAAGATCTGGAGGACTTGGGAATGGATTGGATGTAGCAAGGAGGGAAGAGTGGGAGAGTCACAAGATGACACCCAGTTGTGTTCTGCATGAGGGGTGTGTGTGCATGTGAGGGGTTTTGTGGTTGTCTGCTTGCTTATTTAACTGGGGACAGAGTGTTGCCCTGAACAGAAATAGGAAAGACAGACATGGTAGCAGGGGAAGGGAGGAAAATGCCGAACTTTGTCTTCTCCATGTGGAGTTTGAAGTGCCTGTGGGAGGTCCGCATCAAGGTGTCCAGGGCACACCCTAATAGAAGGCTCTGGATGGTTGGGCTAGGCCTTGAGGGCCAGCAGCAGCACGAGCCTAGCAGGGAAAGAGCCCCGGGGAGAACGCGCAGGAGGAGAGGAGCATGAGGGCAGGAGAGGAGCACGAGGGCAGGAGAGGAGCACGAGGGCAGGAGAGGAGCACGAAAGCAGGTGAGGAGCACCTACGCTTGAGGGACGCTGAGGAGGGGAATCTGGTGATGACAGGGACAGCGTCACTTGTTCTGTATTTCAAAAAATATACATACCTAGAATAGATAATATTTTACCTCATGTATAAGGTCATGTATGCATAGAAAAAAGACAGAGGTTCTATGCCAACATGTTAACATTGTTTATTCTAAGGGATGGGGCCTCCAAATGTTTACATTTTCATGTTTCAGTTTGGTATCACCTAAAATTTCTATAATTAACATGTAATTTTTGTAATTAAAAAATGTATTGAGTTAAGAAGTGAAAGGAAGGTGGGAATGAAGAGTGGAAGGATAAACTATTTCGAGAAACTTCTACAAGAAGAAGAAGGGAGGGCCTAGGTTGGGGAAGGGGTGGTGTTTGTTAAGCATGAGCAACACTGACCTTGTGTTGATGGCCTACAGGAAGAGAGAGAGAGACCAGCGAACAGGTGGCTCATTGTGAAGAGCTGGGGGCAGCGGAGGGAGGAAAAGCCCAGACAGAGGCTGTCTCTGGACAGGCAGGACCCCCACTGTGAGACTGACTGCAGGGCACCAGGGTACACATGGAGAGTGAGGGGATGGGAGAAAGCAGGCTGGAGGAAAGAGCTGGACAGATGCTTTGGAAGGGGTTGAGTCTGCTGATCTCAGTTTTCTCTGTGAAAAAGAGTTGAGATTTTCTGCTCAGAAAGAATGAGGAGGCAGTTGGGGAGGAGGTTTGAGGAGAATAATAGTGTTTGGGCATTGCATCTGAAGGGCGTGGGGAAGGAACTGACAAAAACAAGTGGAAGGCTTGCTGGCCTCTGTGGAGGTGAGAGCTAAGACTGTTTGGCAAGACACCCGCACACGGCCCCACAGTTTCCTGTGTCACTACTCAGCTAGGAAAGTCCAATTATAAGACTGACTGTGGAGGGCGTGGAGTTGGGACAGTGCAAATGAGGCGGGTAAAGAACTTTGCAGGAATTATCCGTGTGGTTCATACTGAGTAGAGAAGCTAGTGAGGGCAAGACAGGACAAGACTGGGGAAAGTAGCAAGGGGTCAGGGGACGCACAGTGCCAATGACAGCCAGCAGTTTCTCAGCTCCTGGAGAGACCTTTCTTTTCCAGCCTTACATGGCATTCTGTGCTCACCACCTGCTCAGAGGCTTTCCAGGTACCATGGAAACCCTCACGTAGCGATGTGTGTGTGTGGACTGTCGCACCGTGGTCCAGGTGTGTCACACCCTAACATAACAAGTTTTGGGTTTGAAGAAGCAGCTTACCTGGAGGGGCCGCCCGCCATTCCAGCCCTCCTACACGGGGCTTGCTGCTGTGCCCGGGGCAGGGGGAGAACACATGCACGGGGACCCGGCAGGAATCAGGCCCAATTTATGAGAAGCTGTGATGTGTCAAACCATAAGTGTGATTGTAACCTCTTCATTCCTTTTCCTTTGAAAGAAAGAAAGAATAACCATTTATTTATAAAACTATATGGACATAAACACTGTTTTCTCTAAATTCCACCTGAATTCTGCCTCAAGATCTGGTGAACATTTGTTAAAAAGAATGCTCCTTAAAAATTAAATGTAATTATACTACCCCAAAAGTTTTAATGTTTAGCTTTCTTTTGCATTTAGATTCTCTGGCATCTGACTATTGTAGTGTGAATAATAAAATGTCTTCTGTATAAGATATGGGACACCAAGCAATTTTTGTAACATGGACAGCCACTAAGTGCGCCAATAGGTTTTAGGAAGGAGCAATGCAGTTTACCTTATGCTTAAAATACTAGTTTCTTATGAAATGTTTTTGTAAAGATGTTTAAATACATTTCTACTTTGTATTTCATAAATGTTTTGTGAGATGCAGTAAATCGTGACCATAGAAAAAACAGGTGATTTATTTCCTGGGGGAATGTCAGTCAGTCATCTGCAAACTAGAAGTGCCACCATGTGTCCGGTGCTGGATAGATGGACAGGAGCAAGACCTGGCCCTGTTCCTGAGGATTCCGTCATCCACTGGCACTAGAGGTACCTGACGAAGCCATTAGGACATAGTGTGGTGAGTGCTTTGAACAGGCAGGGAGGATGGGGCAAGTGACTAACTGCTTAACACCACCCTAAATCCTCTTTGGAAGAACGGGGGTATGTACAGAGCACAATACATGTTCTGCCTGGGGGCTTCTGGATAAGCCTTTTAAAGAGGGCAGTGAGCTGAATATGAAAGGATGTGCAAAAGTTTGCCAGATGCAGCCATGTCCAGAAAGAGAGAACAACATGCGAAGAGCTGGAGCAGCGCACAGGCAGGCGAAGGCGCGGTGCGAAAGCCACGTGGCTGGTGTTTCCAGAGCTGGCAGGGAGGGCCGGGCACAAGGCTGAAGGGGAAGGCTGGGCTGGGTGCCAGAGCACCTTGGACACCATGGGCTGGCCGGTGAGCTGACTTTTAGTGATCATCTTCAGTATTGTTTTACCAATAAGAAAACCAAGACTCAAAATTAGACCAACCTGCCCAAATTGTACAGGAAATGGTGGGCCCAGGATTAGCCACAAGTCTCTCAGGCGTCAAAGCCTTTGCTTCTGTCCTTGCCCCGTGCTGCTGCTCAGCCTGCCTTCACTCAATTGATAAAAAAGTCTTTAGACCTTGTTGTTGTTGTTGTTTTTAAGTGGTGAAGCCCATTTTGCAAATAAAATCTGAACCCCAAACTCTAATATATAGAAACAGATGAGATTTTCATTAGCATCATTAGTATAAATTTATTTCATATTTAAATTTGTAACAGAATCAATTAATGAGAACAATGACTTTCTTTTTAAGAAGCTCTTTTATTTTAGAATACTTTTAGATTTTCAGAAAAGTTGCAAGGGTATCACAGAGAAGTCCCATCTACCCCACACCCAGTTTCTCCACTGTTAACATCTTATATTACTGTGTTACGTTTGTCATAACTAAGAATTGGAACATGATTATTATTAACTATTTACTAAACTCCATACTTTATTGGCATTTCACCATTTTTTCCATCGATGTTTCTGTTCCAGGGTCCAGTCAAAACACAAGTTACAATGACTTTCTTTTCACAAACACTAAAACATGAAGTCAGGAATTATGTTACATTATCACATGCTCACTTTGTGACTTAAAGTAAGATACTGCCTTGAATACTTGGAAGAAATACTAACTACCTGTAAAAGCCCTGGACTAATCTCATTGCAACAAGTGAACTGGATGAGCAGCTGGCTTAGTTGGTCTAATTATCTGATGATGCAGCCCAGAGAATAATACAAGAATGCATACGCAACAAACTTGATTTAGTCTGTGTCAGTCGGCTCAGGCTCCTAGAACAACATACCATAGACTGGGTAACTTAAACAACAAATTTATTTTCCCAGAATTTGGGAGATTGGAAGTCCCAGATCAAAGTGCTGGCCAATTTGGTTCCTGGTGAGGGCTCTTTCTTGGCTTATATATGGCTGTGTCCTCATGTGGCCTTTTTTCTGTGCCTACTCACAGAGAGAGATCGCCTTCCCTCTTCTCATAAAGTCACCAGTCCTATTGGATTAGGGCCCCACCTTATGCCCACCCTTATGACCTCATTTAACCTTAATTACCTCCTAAAGACCCTATCTCTGAACAGGTTGCATTGGGGGTTGGAACTTCAACTTATGAATTGGGGGCAGAGGGGCATGCAGTTCAGTTCCTAGCATAGTCCAGAGGCTGAAATTATGTGAAATCTTTATAATTCAATCATGAGACAGTATGACATCTCTATTTTGTGTAATATGCTTATGCAGATAAAGACGTATTATTTTGTAAAACACTTGACAACATACAAGAAAATGTTAAATCATATTTTAATGCACCATTAAATAAGTTAGCAAAGAAAATATAGAGTCATCTGTATTGATGATGCCAAAGCAATGGCAAGAAAAAATGTCAAAAGTAGTTATCTTCTAAAAGCAGTTACCAAAGTTTTCAGGTATTCATTAGATTTTTCATAGCTCTTAAAATATATGGCACCCTTTAGGCTGTGCGCTGTGGCCCGCGCCTGTAATCCCAGCTACTTGGGAGGCTAAGGCAGTTGGATCGCTTGAGCCCTGCAGTTTGAGGCCAGCCTGGGCAACATAGCGAGGCCCCCATCTCTAAAAAAAATAAAAAGAAAAGATATGGCATCCTTTAGAAAAATGCTGAACAATTATTAATTATTTGTAACTGGTGTGGACCATGAGTTCTAGAATTTACTATCCCGTGCCAAAGATATTTACTGTATCAGAGTGCAGGTACAGGTACAGACAGTTCACATAAAATAAGAAACCACTGGAGTTTGTTTTGTTTTTGCTAATAAAGAAACTTAATTGGCTAAATTTGCCTTAACAACAGCATAGTTGCCCGCTTGCCTGTCACTTCTCGAGTAGTTAGCATGGGATTGAAGCATTACCCATGCCCAGCACTGCAACCAAGAAGGGCCACGGTAAACATGCTGAGTAAATGGCTGTTACTGCTGGTGTTTTGGGTTTGAGATGTGGAGTGATTGGTAATACTGTTAATCAAAAAAAAAATATGGGAGGAGAAATAGATTTAAAGGTAATCAGGAGAGAGTTTGGAGTATCTTCAGGAGATATAGGTAGAGATACTCATTTAATCTTTCAAATTTTAGAAAAAAACAAGTAACATTCTGGGATAACTAAGTCATCATTTGAAAGTAAGTTAAAAAAATTTTTAAGGGGGTATGCCATTTACTCAGTTTATTATGAGGCAGAAAGATTAATAAGGAGAAGAAATCATTTCAGCTTTAAAAAACTACAAAATGGGTGACTAATTGACCTGTGTTCGTCTATGAAAGCCAGATTTAGAGTATATTCTGTTAGTGTTCCAACATGCAATTTGGTAAATTCTGGTGTGTTCAATTAATAAAGCACTGATTCAACAATAGCTTTATTTTCCTTTGATGAAACCCCTGTTAAGAGTTTACACTCACACCTTGAGTTCTTAAGTACATTGTTCAATTGGAATAATGGTATCCAAAAGTACAGCTAAAGTCTAGAGCTTCAGTTTTAGTAGATGAGTAAAGTGTAGCTCTTTTTCATTGCTACAGTGTATTTTTTTTCAACTTCTGTCACCAGCTCTTCTCACTTTCCTAGCTCACATTCCTCTTATGACTCTAGAGTCTAATGGAAAAGTATGAGATAGGATGGTCTTCCTGCGGAGTCTTCAGGAACAGAGCCGCCTCCATCTGTGGCTCACTTTGGAAAAGCTGAAGCTGTTCTCCAAAACTGTGCCCTTTGGTCTTCTCCTAAGCCTGGGACAAACTCCTGCAGACTAGAGAAAAGTGCTCACGGGCCTGTCCTCTGTTTGCAGGTGGTCCCCATGCTTCCCAGGCTGCTGTGTGAGGAGCTGTGCAGCCTCAACCCCATGACTGACAAGCTGACCTTCTCTGTGATCTGGACACTGACTCCAGAAGGCAAGGTAACAACTTACATGTTGTCCTTTCTCTGCTTCCCGCCATTCCATTCCGTGAGTTTGGGTAAGCACCGCTGTGTGCCTGGCACTGGGCTGGGCTGCCATGGTGGTAGGGCAAGGGTGGCAGAGAAGAAATATAAGAGCCCCTGCCTTGGAAGAGCCATCAGTCCCACTTAGAAGGCAAGACTGGCCTTAAGGACTTTGTAACAAATGACTTGTTTCTTGTCTATTATCAGGTAAATGAAGAAAGTGGGCAAGCAAAGTAACATGGGAGAAGCTTAGTGTGGGAGAGGCTTAGCGTAGGAGATAGGGTTTCACCAGCAGGTGAGTGCGGATTGGGAAAGGCAGGAGGGGTGGCCTGAGCTGCAGGTAGGAGGAGGTCAGAACCCTTGGGGAAGGTGGGAGAGTTTTCATAGATGGCATGGAATCCAACTGTGGAGAGTCTCAAATGCCAGTCACAAATGAATTGCAGGTGTTAGGGTTCCTCTGAAGTGTCATGAGAAAGGTAACTTTCTGGAAAGATTAGTGCTGCATCATTATGCAGGATGACCAGAGGTGGGAAGACGAATTAGCAAGGTAGTGCCATAGTAAAGGCACAAAGTAATGAAACCATGGACTGAGAACAGAGGGAGAAGAATATCAGCAGGCAGTCCTCGACACAGGGGTGAATGAGGGAGGTAAGTGGAAGATGACTCCAGGAAAAACTAGTCCCTTCCCCCCAGAAACAACTCCACACTCCAAAAATAGGGTTGTGATTAAGTAAGCCATGGTACCTACTCAATGGAATATTATGCAATTATTAAAGCTGTTTACAGAAACCAAGGAAGAACATGGGAAATGTTTATGCTGTAATATTAAATGGAAGTAAAAAAAATATTTAATTATAAAGAGGTTCCAAATAAAGATGGAGGATCGAATACCCACATTTACTTTCATTCCATCCCAAAACCTCACTAAAACAACAGTAAAGAGATTTTTTTTTTAAAGACATAAACCCACAAGGACAAAGAGAGTGGGAGAGGAGACAACAGCAACAAAGTTTTGGAAGCTGGATAGCAGATGGATGAGTGGTAACTGACTTAGCAGTCCTGAGAAAGCTGAATCCTGAGCCAGCAATAGAGAAAGCCAAGAAACAACCCAATTTACATAGCAGAACCCTAAGAAAATTCAGAAATTCACAACACCAGATAACTCTAGAAAGTGGAGGTAGGGTGGGGGGAAATGAGGCTAACAAAAGTATTGGTTAAAAGTGTATTTAAAAAGATTGCCATAGGCCGGGTGCGGTGGCTCATGCCTGTAATCCTGACACTCTGGGAAGCCGAGGCAGGCGCTCTGAGCTCAGGAGTTCAAGACTAGCCTGAGCAAGAACGAGACCCTGTCTCTACCAAAAATAGAAAAAATTAGCTGGGCATGGTTGCACATGCCTGTAGTCCCAGCTACTCAGGAGGTTGAAGCAGGAGTTTGAGGTTGCTGTGAGCTAGGCTGATGCCACAGCACTCTAGCCCAGGCAACAGAGTGGGACTCTGTCTCAAAAAAAAAAAGATTGCCTTTCCCATAACTTAACAGAAGACCAGAAACTTACTCTTTGGGAAGGTAAGGTAAGGGGTGTTTGAGCTAGAGGACAGCAAACACACTTGTTGATCATGGTAACTTAGGGGCAGTTGAGTCAATGTTGAGTACTAAATGGTAAGGGTGCCAACTTTCTTTTCCCTGCCAACCCCAGAATTCTGGTAGCCAGACTTATACCCATGAGTCAGGCAATGGGAAATCTTTCTCTTAGGAATCTGAGTAGTGAATAAAAAGACTTAAGGATACTAACCTTGAGGACTTCCCAACCAACAACTCAGCTGTGTCCCTCTACAGTAAAGCTTACAGACAATAAACTCCACCCACACAGTCAGAGCTTTTTGGGATTTCACTTTCACGTGTGAAGAGACAACCAAAAGGAAAGCCTCTAATATGAAATAGGAAGACAAGGTAAACAGGAAAAAAGGAACTAGAACAAAACGCACTAACCAGGGAAAAGAGATTATCATTTATATCTTTAGAGATTTTTTTAAAGAGAAAGTGTCTATATCACAAGATCTAGATACTTTAAAAAAGAAACATTTGGAAGAAAAAAAAAGAGCTTTTGGGAATTAAAAGCAGAGTAGCAGAAATTAAGAAGATTTAAGATTCTCATTGGAAGGTAAAGTTGAGGAGTTTTCCCAGAAAGAGAAAAGATAAAAAAAATTGGAGGACCAGTCCAGATAACCAACATCTGTTCAATGAAAATTCCAGAACTAAAGAACAAAGAAAACAAAGGGGAAGAAATGATCAACAAAATAATTCTAGGAAATGCCCCATTACTGGAGGGTATGACTTTTGAGATTGAAAGAGCTCCCTGCTTAGCACAGTGGTGGAGACACATCATCTCCAAGACACGTCGTCATAAAATTTTGGAACACTGGGGGCAAAGAAAAGATCCTGTAGGTTTCTAAGGAAGGGGAAAAAAGTCACATACAATAGATCAGAAATCAGAATAACTGCAGACTTTTGTACCACAACTCTAGAATTGAGATGACAGTAAAACAAAGCTTTCTAATTTCTGAAAGACTATGATTTCCATGCTAAAATTCTGTACCCCACTAAGCTGTCAATAAAATTTGAGGGTGGGAAAGGACATTTTCAGACATGCAAGGAATCAAAAAAATATACCTCCGTTTCTCAGGAAGCTAACAGAGGATGTGTTTCACCAAAATAAAGGAGAAGCGAATTAAGAAAGAGGAAGACACGGGACCCAGGAAACAATATCCAGTGTAGGAAAGAAGTGAAGGAATCACCTAGATCAGGGGTTGGCCAGCTTTTCCTGTAAAGAACCAGATAGTAAATATGTCTGACTTTATAGGCCCCCCTGTTCCTGTAGCAACTATTAAACTCTCCTTCATGTCTGTCTTAAAGAAGACATTAAACTGGATCTTCATATATGTTTCTGCATTCAGTCTGTTAGAATAAGTTGTTTTGGTTGAAGTATATGAAGAAAGTCCAACATTAGTTGGAAAAGAAAGGAGCACTTTGAAACTTTTCCAGATAGTTGTGGATAGTCATCTTTGTGCTATATCAAAATTTAACAAATTATTTCTGAAAAGTTAATTGCAGTCTAGAATCTGAAACCATACCTTCTGTGGACTGAATGTGTGTCCTCCCAAAATTCATATGTTGAAGCCCTAACCCTCCCATTGTGACTGTATTTGACGATAGGGCCTATGAGAAGGGCCTATAGTAAAGGTTACATGAGGTCATAAGGGTGGGGGTCCTGATCCAATAAGATTAGTGTCCTTTAAAAAAGAGTGCTTGTACTCTCTTGCATTCCCTGCTACCATGTGAGGACACAGCAAGAAGGTGGCCATCTGCAAGCCAAGGAGAGAGCCCTCATGGGGAACCAAATTGGCTGGCACCTTAATCTTGAATTTCTAGCCTCCAGAACCATGAGAAATAAATTTCTGTTGTTTAAGCCACCCAGTCTGCGATATTTTGTTATGGTAGCCCTAGCAGACTAGTACTATATCAGTTGATTTTTTTTTTTTTTTACTATGTTACATAAAAATCCATTGGTCTGTCTTCAACTTTGAATGCCTCTTTTACCCATGTATGATTTGTTAATGTTAGGAAATAATATTTAGAAATATTGGCTTATTATGCTGGTCTTCTAAATTTGGACACCTTTCATTATATAATATCAAAAAATCAGCAGGGTGCAGTGACTCAATGCCTGTAATCCTAGCACTCTGGGAGGCCAAGGCAGTTGGATCGTTTGAGCTCTGGAGTTCAAGACCAGCCTGAGCAAGAGCAAGACCCCATCTCTAGTAAAAATAGAAGGAAATTAACCAGACAACTAAAAATATATAGAGAAAAAATAAGCCAGGCATAGTGGTGCATGCCTGTAGTCCCAGCTACTTGGGAGGCTAAGGCAGGAGGATTGCTTGGGCCCAGGAGTTTAAGGTTGCTGTGAGCTAGGCTGACACCACCGCACTCTAGCCCGGGCACCAGAGTGTCTGTCTCAAAAAAAAAACAAAAAAAAAAAACCACATTTGTCAATGTCACTATATTATCACATCAAAGAAGTCTTTAGGTATTAGGAAACCACTAAACTCATACATCAGATACATGGCTTCCAAAATTCTGATTTTTGTGAAAGTTTGAACTTTACCATTGGCAATAAACAATGACAGGTTGTTTTCTTGAAGTGCCAGATATCCAAGTCTAAATAACTATAGTTTTTTGTCAGTTGTTCCTTTACGTAAAAATGGTGTCCCATATAAAAACATCATCTCCCAGGTTCAGGTACTATCAAGATTTTTTTGATTGCTAAAGTATTTTAAAACAAACCAGACATGTCATTTCACTCATACCTATTTCAATATGCAACTCTAAAAATTTGGGGCATTTTGTTATATAACCGTATGCCATTAGCACACCTAACAATGAATACTAATGCTTTGCTGTCATCCAAAACCCAGTCCATAATACATTTCTCTGATTTCTTCATTTGATTTGTCTGAATTCAATCAAAATAAGTTACACGCATTACATTTGGTTTTTATGGTTCCTAAATATCTGGTAAAAACTTTCCTTGTAAGATTTAAGAGTCAAACGCTATCTGACTTACAAAGAAGGAATTGTGAATACAGTGTTCCAGCAATCCTATTTTAGTGGGGGCTGGGAGCATGCATGGAGAAAAAATGAATGGAAAAAGACCAGAAGGAAATAAAACAGAATGCCAGTAATGGTTGTGTTTGGGTAGTAAGACCATGAGTAATTTCTTCTACTTTTTTGTATTTTCTAATGTTTTTTTGAAAACATGTGTAACTTTTATATTTTTATAAATGCTTATTTTTGTGAAAGTTTAGCTAAATCGAAAAAAAAAGCCCATAGAAGAAAACTAACTTGAGTCAACAGAAAAGAACTTTGAGTCTGAATTATGCCTGCCAGGGTCAGACCTAAGAAATAAAAAGCTGCCTGATCTAATGTGCTTCTAAAATATGAGGGTCATAAAAGAAGCACTAGAAAGTGGCAGACTCTGCAACTCGGTTGACCCTTTGGGTTTCTGTTGGAGGCAGTATCTGGAACCCAGGCCTCTGGCATGAGGGGCTGGAGAGCAGGTGTGAAGTAGGCGCATGGTCCAGGAGGGGCACTGGGCCTCAGCACAGACCACGCCAGGTAGGAAGTATGCGGGTTTGGACTAGGAACACAGCCGTGGAGTAAGGCCCACTAACCACACTCCTTGAACTGTGGTTATCCAAACACCCTCCCCAGACCAAGGGACCATATGAGAGGTAGACCTGGCTGGTTGGTCCTGGGGTGAGTATCTCTTACCCACAGTCAAGATGCATGAAATGAGAGGTCAGATTCCAGACTCATGTCCGAGGGATGGTGCTTGTTCAAGACGCTGGCAAGGAAAGCCTGAAGCAAGGGGCGGAGGACAAAGTTTGGAACCAGATGGGAGGGTCTGGGAACCAGAGAAGGCCCGCAGAGCAAGGAGCAGCCCTGCATCAATAACTCAGTGAATGGAGAGGAGGGTGTCAGAAGCCTGTGTGGCTGAAACCTCGGGCTGCAGTAATGGCTGCGTGCAGTGGTGGCTTCTCTTGGCATAAGGGCTTAGATTTAGAAGGAGCTAGAACAGGTTCAACAGCATTGTGTCACTACTACTACTGTGTGGCTGCCAGTCTCACCTGGAGTTTTAGTAGAGAAAGCTTTGTAATTTTCCTTAGTCTGTTGGAATGTCTTACTTTCCGGAGCAGGAATGGTCAGCTATGGAAAGGCTGTTCCAACTTTTTTTTATACCCACCAAGTTTTTTTAAACACCCACAAGAAAATCTTGGACATCTATACATTCTGTAAGCCAATGACTAGATTTTTGTCAGTAAACTCTGAAGAGTCCATTTTTAGCATAGTTCTTACATTTTGGTTATATGAGCATTATTCTCTAATCTAGACATTTGTGAATATATATTGTCACAGGGGGCAACTCACCCAACTAAATATAAAATATTTAGTTAAATATAGAAAGTTGACATGTATTTGAGACATACTTGGTTTCTTTTACTTCATCATCTGTCTTTGTCTATTTTATGACCTTCAGCTGAAATACAATAAAAATAACACTAGATTTTGAGTCTAAGTCTTTAGACCTGGATCTGGTCTTGGCTACCACTTAAGGAGTTCGTATGACTTTTGACAAATCCCTGGCCTGTTTTTTCAACTGTAAAATGGGCTGAACAATGCATTCCCCCAGGTTTGTTAAGGAGATTTTAGAAGATAGTAGTTATAAGAATACGATACTAACAGCATTATACTATTTTCAATCTTACTTAGTACAGTAAGTAGGTCTTGAAGTATGATGCCTTAGTAGATATTAGGTGCTCCTTTTTAGCCAGATATTTTTCTAGTAATGTGCCTTTAGTAGATATTGGTGCTACATTTAATCTGACATTCCAAACAGTGATATTCTAGAGGGTGTGCAGGAAACACACCTGCCTACAGAAGGGAGTGACCCCAATCCTTTGATTAAGTAAAGGAAAGAGGAAGGACTTGATCTTCTTTCTGAAGGATTTTATTTATGAATCTCCTTGTGGACTTTTTACTTTTTCCACGAAAAACTCTATCCTTTTGTCTTCTGCCACTGGCCTTGGTTATGGACTGGGTGTTGATGTGAATACAGTTTCCAATTTGGAAATTAATGAGGTGTTCCATCCAGAGAGGCCCGCCTTCCATACTGTGAGGCTGGCTGCTCCTGGGACCCCTCCATTTGGATCTTCGCTTTCCTGCTACCTTTCTCTGTCAGGAAGCAGCAGGCATCCTTTCTTTTCTGCTGGCCTTTCCCAGAAGATGGTTTCCCTGGCCTAAGAATTTTTTTAGTACATCTGTCAGATGTGACTCCCGGAAGCACTGGATTGTGTTAGGCAGGGTAGGTTCTGCTGCCAGATGCCTCTGTCCCCGAGCAGGAAGTTCCTGATGGCACTTCAAGCTTCCACCTCAGCTCTTTGTGTGTTTAAAAAGAAGATTGAGACAGATTTTCTGGGATGCAGGTGTTAAGGGGAGAGGGCGAATGTGAGGTGAAAGAGCTTACAGGAAACTTATCATCAGCACTGTAGTCTCATATTTTGTGGTGTTCATGTGTGCTGTTCAGAAGGAATATCTGTTTTGACTGTAAGGAAACAAAGGAGCAGAGGTGTCCATTTGGGGGAAAAAAAAAAAGTGGCTTAAACTAATTGATAGCATGCTGCCAGCGTGGGCTGTAAGCAGGTTTGGTAAGGAGTGGTAAGCTTCTGATTTGAGGCAAGTTACAGGTGATCCATTTTAAGAATGCCTCAGGGTTATAGGTGGTCCTGGTCAGGGCTCAGCAATCACAGGGTTGAGAGGGAGCAACAGAGATGTATATAGAGCCAGCCAACATGGACTTGGGGGGTAGAAGGTTATCTAGGAACCTTGTAGAACTTGCTGCTAAATTTTGTGCATAAATATTTCAGGGAGGAGAGCCTGGAGCATTTTTTTTTTTTTTTCTTGAGACAGAGTCTTACTCTGTTGCCTGGGCTAGAGTGCCATGGCGTCAGCCTAGCTCACAGCAACCTCAAACTCCTGGGCTCAAGCGATCCTCCTGCCTCAGCCTCCCAAGTAGCTGGGACTACAGGCGCACGCCACCATGTCCAGCTAATCTTTTCTACTTCTGGTAGAGACAGGGTCTTGCTCTTGCTCAGGCTGGTCTCAAACTCCTGAGCTCAAATGATCCGCCTGCCTCAGCCTCCCAGAATGCTAGGATTACAGGCGTGAGCCACTGCACTTGGCCTCATTATATTCTTAAAGCAGTTTTTGACCCACTAGTTTACATCCAAACAGATGCCCGGTCAGGGTGCCAGGGTTACCCTGTGCTGGAGCATCGGCCAGGGAAAAAGGTCACAGATCCCAGGAGGCTGCATATCCTGTGACTTGGGTGCTGGTGGGAACCCGCCAGACCACTTGTGAAGTGTGTGGAAGAGGGAATGGAACAGAGTGGAAACCGACGTTCCCTGAGCATGCCGAAGGCAGACTATGCAGTGTGATCTGGACACATAGGAGGAGTGACTGGATTTGGAATGAAGTGGAGAAAAGGAAACAAGCTAAATCTCTAGGGGGAAGCTTCGAGACCACAAGAATGAAGTGGTCATGGCCCTGTCATTCTAGAGGAGGAAGAGGCTAGAACAGCCCTACTCAGGAAATGTGGATGTGCTAGGAGGACAGGCCTGGGCTGGGCCTGGAAGGGGCTCTTCTAGACCCCTGCACCTGGCACTCCCCACTGCGAGTGTTGGGTGGCACCTGGGCCTGGCTCCACGGTTGCCTTGCCTGAGGCACACACGCCTCCTGAGAGCCACTTTCCAGACCCGCTTACCACAGTGGAAGACTCGTGAGAGCATTATTTGAATCCCTTATATTTTTGGATAGCAGTAGTTCTTGGAATAATCTGGAAAATATAGTTTCAGGATTTTTTTAAAAGAAAAATCGAAGTCTTATGTTACAGATTCAAGACTCTTTGTAAGACTTTGCACTGAATAAAAAAAAAAATGAGTAGTTGCCACCATTCTCTCCTGTACCTCATGGCTGCCATTTTTTTTAAGAGTATTCATTCTTCCTCTAAGAGAGAGTGAGGATACCAGAGAGGCCTCTCCAGCCTCTAGGGTAGAAGCTGTGCTGGAGCCACGGAGGCTTTGTGGTGTGGACAGCTCCTGGGCTGAGCGCCGTCCTTGCTCTATGGCGAGCACCTATAGATCTTTCAGTTGGCCTTTTTTGGGAAGCATTGGCTCAGAGGTTGTGAACAGAATGGTTTGGCTGGTGGAGAGCAAGGCAAGAGGAATGCTTGCGAGCCCATGCCA
The DNA here is from genome assembly GCF_040939455.1 of Microcebus murinus. Lineage (NCBI taxonomy): Eukaryota > Metazoa > Chordata > Mammalia > Primates > Cheirogaleidae > Microcebus > Microcebus murinus. Next base: position 100,341,654 of record NC_134111.1, read on the forward strand.
AAAGTTCTACTGACAGATGCTCCCTCCCTGTTCTTGCTTAGGAATCACACTTCCCGGGGCGCTTACCCAGAGCTTTGCCACTTTCCTTGGGTCCTTGAGCCCCTCCCAACTTCCTTTGTCCTCTGGCTCATACTTGGCTATATAGATTGGGGCTGTCTGATCTGAGTGCTCTGAGCGCCCCTCTTTTTCCCGCCAAGGTGCCCTTCCCTTTCTTTCCTGCATCCCCTCCAGACTACTCCTCCCTCCTGGGTGGATGGCCTCCCCTTGGCCTGGGATCCCCTCGTTCTGGAGTATTATCCATCTTCCTCCGGTGCTTCTGCTTCTTCCTGTCGCCCTACAAACACCACACGGTCCTCTGTCCTGCTCACTCCACAGCTTTCCTTCCCAGCCATCCTTCTAGGGCACCATCCACACCGACTCCGTGGCCTCCACTGCTAGCCTCCACCTGTCCTTAACCCAGAGCTTCCCAGGGCTTTTTACATCGTGACACACGTGCCCTTTGAGTGGCACTTGGGGCATGTGCGCGAGGCTGGTGGGAGGCAGAAGCTCTGGCTGTCCTAAGAGTGAGAGGCGCCCTCCCTGCAGCGTCTCTGTCACCCGTTTGCCACACATGCCTTCCGTCCGTGCAGCTTGCCTCTGCTCCCTGCACAGCGTTTACCCCCTAAAACAGCCTTCCTAAACACCACCAGCAAGCAGATGCTAAATGCAAAGACTTTTTCTTTGTTTTCATCCTCCTTGACACCCAAGTGGGTTCGGTTGTGCCCTCGTGGTTAAAAGCACAGACTCTGGGGCTGGACTGCCTGGCCTCTCGGCATCTTGCCCATCTCCAGCAGCGTAACCTCAGCAAATCACTTAATCTGTCTGTGCTAGGTTCCTCGTCTGGAGAACGAGGATGGGAAGATTCCTACCTCATAGAGTTATTGTGAGAATTAGGCAGTTACTACGTGGAGAGTGTGTAAACAGTGCCTGTCTCATAGTGAGTGCTGTCTGAGTGTCTCTTACTGCCTTTGACCCCTTTCTTAAAGTTCTTTTCTCCTGCTTTTCCTAACATTGGACACCTCTGGTTTTTCTAATGTCTCTCTGAGCTCTCTTATTTTCCTTCTGTTTTTATTCTCTGGCTTCTCTGTTTTTGCTCCCTGAGATGGAGGAGATGTTATACCCTGCAGCCTCGACTCTCTCGCTCGCTCTGCCCTTCCTGGGCCCCTGGGCGTATAATGCCAGCTCTCCACCCCTCCACCAGTCACGGCCCCAGCCCCGGCCCACACCCCGAGTGCCTTCCAGATAGCTTTGTCTACATCTCTCCCTGCACCTTGGACTCAGGAGTCCTCAAAATATTTTAATGTTTGTTTTATTTTTGTTTTAAAAGTAAGAAATGCTTATTATAGAAAATGCAAAAAAGTAATAGAATAAAATACAATTCAACAGTGATCCAACCATTCAGCTGGCACCACCACTAATTTGAGTGTGCCTCCTTTCAGCCCAGTGGTTCTCAGCCTGGGCCTAATTTCCCCAGGGGACATTTGACAATGTCTAGAGATGCTTTGGGTTGTCTATTTGGAGGCTGAAGGAGAGGTGCTACTGGCTTCTAGTGGGTAGAGGCCAGGGACACTGCTGAAAAGTTTATGATACACAGTGCAGGCCCCGCAGCAAGGAATCATTCAGCCCGATGGTGCTGAGGTTGAGAAACCCTGTTCTAGACTTTTGTCTCTATACATGTACCCCAAATAGAACAAGTTGGAATTGGTTTGTCTTCTCCACCTGTGTTCCCTGTTCCCATCAGTGGCCCTGCCTGCTCCTTCTCCCTTACCCCACATCTGAGCCAAGCCCACAGAGTCCCCGTCTGTCACCTCTTTGGCAATTATCCCTTCTTCCCCAGTGTTGACACTGATGACCACTTACCCAAACTAATGAAAAGGCCTTCAGCAGGCCCTTCACTGTATGTCTCCTGTTGGCCCTCCCTGTGTCACCGTGTGCCTGGGGACCATCCGTAGACCTCTGCTTCCTGTTGAATTAATTCCATGCCTGGTGGAGACTAAGGTCCCTGAGGACAGCAGCTTCCATGTCTGATTCATCTGTGTGCCTAGCCAGAACCTCACACCATTCTGAGTACAAAGTCAAAGTCAACACTGGCTAAGTTAATTTTTGTTGAATGTGTATGAATGAATGGTTGAATGAAGAAAAATCTGAAAAAAAAATTATCCTCACAATTTCCTCACAATCTTTGCAGATCCTTAGTGAATGGTTTGGCCGGACCGTCATCCGCTCCTGCATCAAACTGAGCTATGAGCATGCACAGAGCATGATTGAAAGCCCAACTGAGAAGATCCCTGGGAAGGAGCTGCCCCCCATTTCACCAGAGCACAGCAGTGAGGAGGTGCACCAGGCTATCTTGAATCTCCACGGAATCGCAAAGCAGTTACGTCAGCAGCGCTTTGTAGACGGTGCACTTCGTTTGGACCAGGTCAGTATGTATTTTTTTCAGTGAAACCCGTGATCCCAGTGTAGGTGAGAGGCGGCATGGAAACCTTGGGTTCTTCCTTCCTCTCTTTGCCCCAGTCACTCCACTAAAACCGTGTTCTCTGAGGCCAGTAGGAATCAACTCCCACCACGGCCCAAGCTCCACAGGCACACAAGGCTTATTGATGTGAGCCCAGGAAAAAGGGTGGAGTCTGTGACCAAGACCCCCAGCTGGTCTTCCCTGGTAAGGCTATGTCCGGTATGTGGTCCTCACCTCGAGATTCTCCCCCAAATCCATTTTAATGGAGGCAGAACCAGGGGATACCGAAATTTAGGAGCTGGCTGGCCGGTATCTGATCCTGAGGCTTAAAAAATGTATTTCTTCATATCCCTCATCTTCCAAAAGTTATTTGTTTATAAATTCCAGATTACTATCGAAAGAAGCAGAGAACTGAGGCGACTGTAGAATGTTGGCTGTTGAAGAATATATTGGCCTAGAATGGTATTGATTGAATCTCAAATATCACAGCCATGCTGGCGGGCCTCTGGGACTCAGTCAGCTGTCACTTAAACCTAGTTGAAGTTCCATGTTTGATGGTTGGTAGCTGTTAGGATCCAGAAATTCTTATTTCATTGCTTGTCAGTACATTACAGAGTGGAGGCTATGTTTCATATCATGGAATTTTTTTCTCTTTCATTTATGTTCCTTACGCAAACTCTCCTTCCCTGCTTGTTGTGTGCTGAGGGAGTCTCCGTTTCTGAAAAATGAGGCGGGCAGCAGGGCTGCTGCTGGGATTGGCTGGTGGAGCTTTCCATCAGACTTTTGGCACAGCTCACCTCATGGAGACTTCCTTCCCCCAGCCTTTCAGCTGAGAGAGATCTGAAAGGCCTTGTTTTAAAGCCTTCTTTTTGAAGTGCTGATGTCATGGTACATTTTGCAACAAACTTGCACAAATGCTTCTTGGTGTGGGCATTGCATACAGGTGCTACCCTGGGCCTAGGAATCAATTAGCTGCTCTTGGGACAGTGGATGATCTGTCTTGCCTGTGCTTGGCAGAGTCAGGGTAGCTTCTAGACCTCTCCCACTCCTCCTCCTGGGCCTGCGTTCAGGCAGCCCAAGCTGGCCTGTCCGTGTGAGAATGCTGATGGGGACACTGGAGGCACAGTGCACGAGGAAGAAGACAGCAGAGGCAGCAAAAGAGGGACTACAGGCATCAGAGATTACAGAATATCTCCTTTCCTTCCTTCAAGGAAATCACTTGTGGGGGTGTAAACATACTCTGATTCTTACTTACCAGTAGCCACCTGATTGTCAAGTCCAGGGTTACTTTACAGTTCTTGCTTCCTAGACTTCTGTCCTGCACTGGGTTTTTTAAAGCCCACCCCCTGGTTCTCTGTTTCTCCTTGTACATCTGCAGTATTGTCCTGCTGGCCCCCTTTGCAGAAGCCTCTTCCTCTGCTCACCACTTCAAGGTTGACATTCCATGGGATCGACCCCACCTTCCTTCTTTCTCTGTCCACACTCCCACCCTGAACGAATTCCTCTACGCTTGTGATTTTAACTACTAACTAGATGCTAATGAGCCATAATCTGTCTCTCTACCCTTGACCTCCCTCCCCCAGCTACAGTCCAGCCTCACAGTTGTCTCTGCCAGCAGTGCTCATCCCTCTTCTGCAAAGCACAGTGATGAGGCCTGTGCACACTGTACTGGCTGTCTAGCATCCCTGCTTCCTCTGCTGCCACCGGGGAATTGTGTGTGTGTTCCCAAATCTGGCTATGCCGGTTGTACATGTTGTAATTATGCAGTTTAAGTATGAAGGAAACTGATCAAATACAAGCATAAAAGAGAGAGCTGTTTTTATAAAAACTAAGTTAAATGTTAACATAGGTAAGGGTGAGTCTTTAAATATTCAGTTGTTTAGGTAAGACAACTATAAAAGATGGAAAAATCATAAAATCCAGGAAGCATCCTATACTCAAATTGCCTTATAAACAAATTCTCATTCTTTTTTAAAGAAACAAAAATGATAAGTAATAGACAGTGAATTATGAGTATAGTTTATTCAGAAAAGACTATGTAGAAATACAATTAGCATAATACTCTTTTTTTTTTTTTTTTTTGAGACAGAGTCTCGCTTTGTTGCCCAGGCTAGAGTGAGTGCCGTGGTGTCAGCCTAGCTCACAGCAACCTCAAACTCCTGGGCTTAAGCAATCCTGCCGCCTCAGCCTCTCGGGTAGCTGGGACTACAGGCATGTGCCACCATGCCCGGCTAATCTTTTCTATATATATATTAGTTGGCCAATTAATTTCTTTCTATTTATAGTAGAGACGGGGTCTCACTCTTGCTCAGGCTGGTTTTGAACTCCTGACCTTGAGCAATCCGCCTGCCTTGGCCTCCCAGAGTGCTAGGATTATAGGAGTGAGCCACCGCGCCTGGCCAATACTCTTTTTTAAAAAGCCTTACATTTAAAAGACTTAGTGAATGAATGTACACATATATGTTAAAATGTTTAGTTATGTATGTAACTCTTCTGTATGGTTCCCTTCTTTTCCTAACTTCTAGAATAACTAACCAACTGCTGCTAAAGCTCATTAACTGAGAGGGCTTTTGCTATAGCATTTTAAAGACCTTACTGCCCATCAGGTTTTTATAACCTTTAATTGAAGGAACTATATGAAATACTCTTAAAAAACTGTAAAAGACTGTCAGGTGATCCTAACTTGTATTAAGAGGGTAATACAAGTACAAGCTAATACAAATACAAGCTACAAGAATGAGCACAGATTATTGATAGATGATGATCTTTTGGCATGTCTTAGAGTCAGAGTTTTATTGCTGAAAATGACTTTGGATATAAATATCTCATTGACCCTCTCAGTTTATAAATTAGGAAGCTGAAGCCCCAAATTTTAAATGAGTTGCTTATAAGCAAGAAATCCAAATAGCTCTTTTTTTACTTTTTCTCCATTTACACCATACTGACTTAAGAGAGAAAAAGAATCCTTTTAAGTAGGAAAAAAAAACACCCTCAAAAGTCCTAATTAGGTTCCAGTTAATTAAGGTTTGAAAATAATGGATTTGTGTCCTTGGAGGTGACTCCTTGGTTCCCCAGAAAACAAGTCTGTGGACCCCAGCTTTTGAAGGAGGAGCACATCAATCTCCTGCAGCAAAGGACACTGGTGAGAGCATTTATAGATCAGCTAAATGGCCCTATTCATTTGTTCTGTCCCTACCGCCTATTGTTGCCCTCACAAATATCTACTTTTCCTTGGTGCGTTTTGAGTAACCTGCTGATTGAAGTTATTCTCTGATGCTTTGTTCGCCTCAGTTCACTATGTCCGTGTTTTAGGTGGCAGTCCTAAGAAAAATATGTCCTTTTACTCTAGCCTCAGTTAGAGATCAGTCTGTGAGAGGCGACACTATCCGTATCATACATTATTCCCTTGGACTCAGTAAGTCTGCTAAACCAAAGTTGAAACCAAAGTTTCACCTTTCGAAGAAGTCAGTTTACCACAATGACCTTCAGGATGCAGGAGACAGAGCACGTGGCTCTAGCGTGGTCTCTGTGTGTTGATTCAGAGATGCACTCATTCAGAAGCTACAACCTCAGAAATGCAGAGCAGCTTCACCACTGGGTGTTCACAGGCAGCAGCTAAGGCCACAGCTACCTAGTGGTTGTTTGAGATAGTGAGCCTCAGCCCTCAGGGCCACCTGGGCTGGCTCCAGTCCCCAGGGGCCACCTACTAGCAATCTTATCTGTTAACCCTATTTGGCTGTCACATAGGAGCAAGTTCTCTCAGTACTATGATAGGAAACAGTACCACCCTTGAGGTACAATTACCTGTTACTAATGTTTCTTTTACTGAGAGCTCGAACCAAGTTCTAAAGAGGTTCTAGCTCCATGAAATGACTCTTCTGTTTTGCTGCTCATAAAGCAAATGTAGGCACCAAAATGCATTTTGATTGGATGATTTGAATAATATCCTTTCCTGGTAGTTTCTTCCCATCTCCATGTTTTCTGCCGCCGTATTAATTCTGGGACTTAACATAGATGTTTGTTTTATTTTATTTATTTATTTATTTATAATGTATGTCTCTCCTACTTCTTAAAAGGAGGCCCCCATAACCGGGGCCCAGACATTTTTGTGTTTGTAGTAAAAGTAATCATAATGGTTTATAATCATGACCAAATATTGAGCTTTGGGAGAGGGGGACTGTGGGAAGCCCTCATTCCTTGCTTGGTTCTTGCTCAGTGACTCAGGCCAGATTAGAGGGCTTTGGGTGGGGGCCACAGAGTCCCCTGGCACTTCTGTTTATTCACACACAAAGGCTGCTCTTGGCCCCTTTTCCATCTAGGGAGGAAGAGGAGCCTGTCTGACCATGATGTGAAGACAAGGCCTCAGGCTCAAGTTCTCTGGCTTAGCCACTGCCTTCAGAGAGGATACCAAGGGAGGTGGCAGGTGCCAAAAGAACCCAATAGGAAAATGTATTAGGAATATTGATTAAGTTAAGGAAACTACATCTACTGCTTTTTGGGGCGCAGTCTCTTTCTCTTCATTCTGGTGGCAGTACTTTGAAAGAGGCCACTCTGTGTGAGAGCTTCTGTGTGAAACCGGCATGAGGCCCTAGCAGGCTGTGCCCTGGCAGGCTGTCCCGGCGGGGGCTCAAGGCATGTGAGCGGCTCCTCCGGACTCACTGACCTTCTCAATTCAGAGGAAGTTGGAAGTTGTAGTGGAGAAAACCCACTATTCCCATCTCCTTAGGCAAATTCTTCTAAAGAAACCTTTACTCAGTTCACAGGTGTATCTTATATGAATCCTACTTGGCACAATTTTGAAGCCCAAACTGCCAGAGTTTCTATGAGTGGACTTGATTTTAAAGATAACCTAATTAATGGAAATTATTTTTAAATTCTCTGGGACCCTAGCTGCTGTGGAATGCTGTTATCTATGACCCTGACCTACCCCGGCCCTTACATCAGGGGTTGGCAGGCTTTTTTTGTAAAGGGCCAGATAGTCAATGGCTCTGTGGGCCATACAGTCTCTGTCTCTGCTACTCAACTCCGCTGTGGTGGTGTGAGAGCAACCGGCGTTGTTTTAAATGAACGAATATGGCTGTGTTCCAATAAAACTTTAAGGACACTGAGATTTGAATAGCATTTAATTTTCACATCACAAAATGTTATTCTTCCTTTGATTGTTGTTCAGCCATTTACAAATGTAAATTCTCAGCTCAGGGGGTCATACAAAAGCAGGTTTGCTGACCCCTCCTTCTAGTTCAGCCCTGTTACCCAGTGAGCTCTTGCAGCTCATCATGGCTTCACAGGGGAGCCATGCTGGGTAATGGAGAACAGTTCTGCTAAGTTAGCTCTCAGGGTGGTTTCATGCAATTAAGTAAATTATTCCTTTCGTTAGTACCGTGCTCAGCCGGTCCAGCTGGGGGCTGGAAGTCAAGGACTGAATCAGTTTAGCACCAGTTCCCTCGCGCAGTTCCAGTCAGGTCGCTCTAATTAGCCTGCAGCGGAAGGAGCAGGGGCTCATTCCCACCTCTGCAGGCTGCGCAGCCTCCTTCCAAACCCGCTTGCAGAGATGAAGGTGGGGGCTGCTACTGGAAAAGCAACGTGTCTCTGAGCAAGCTGTGTGGCATTTCCCCCCACCCTGCCCCATCCCTAAACATAGCAGTATGTAGTTTGCTGCTTCTCCCCAATACAGTTGCATTTGGGAAATGAGCATTGCAACTCTGCTGTTAACTTCTGTACAGAATGTGTGGTGCAAGCTGAGAAGGATGGCACATTCGTCCTGTCTGGCTCTTCCTCGGCCTTTTTATTTATGTTGTCACTTAAACACATGAGTAAGCTATTGATCAAGTGGTTGGATACATTTGTAGACTCATTCTCTGATTTCTTAGTCATAGAGCTTTTCATTTGGCATCTCTTCAGAAAGTGTTTATTGGGTCCTATATGTGCTAGGTGCTAGAAATATAAAATTGAAGGAATAAGACGCAGTCACAGTTCTTAAGAAGTTTGTAGTGTAATGAGGGAGCCAGAAGACCACACAGAAAATGTAAAGCACTGTGGCCGAGCTCTGCCCAGAGTGCAGTGAGACTGTTGGAGCGGACCAGCCAGTCTCAAGGGCGGAGGGAGGATTTCGCAGCAGAGACAGTGTGTACACTGGGTCTTCTAAAACCCTCGAGGGGCTAGCCAGGCTGCAAAGGCAAGCAAACTGCTGGTGCAGGCGTGGCAGGGGTGAGAGATGGCAGATTGTTCCAGGATATGTGGTGGAGAGTGAGGAGAGAGAGAATAGCTAGAGAAGGAGGCAAAAAGGCCAGACTTTGAAGTATGCAGGAACGGGCCAGGGCAGCGGTGGAATGATTTTAATTGCACAGTGACACGATCAGAACTGGGTTTCAGAAGGAACCTCCTGAAAGTGAATAAAATAGAGGACGTTTATAATCCAAGAGAGACATCATGAGGGCCTGACCTGAGGCTAGGGACCATGGAGTGAGAGAAAATTGTAGATCCAAGAAAGGAGGGAAGTTGGCAAGCCTGTGACAAACTATCTTGATCAGATGTGGAAGGGAAGGGCTCAGGTTTCCAGTGTTGGTATGTGGGCTGGTACAGAACCATGTACTGACCAGGTATCACCTGATTGAGAAGAAAGATGATGACTTCCATTCTTAGGCCCCTCTGATCCCTTCTTCAGAAAGGAAGCTTCCTATCAGATTACAAAAGTAATGTATTCTCATGTTAGAAAATCTAGAAAATACAAGAGTCCAAAGAAGAAATCATAATCATCTATAGTCCTACCACCCAGAAATAACCACCATTAATATTTTGATATATTACAGTTCCTTGTGGATTTCCCCCTTACTACCTCATGGCAGGAGGAAGGGAGGGTTAGAATAGCCTATATATAATTTTTATATTCTGCTCTTTGATATTACATAATGAGTATTTTCCCATGTCATTAAAAAATCTTCTGAAACATTAAGAGTATATTCATTCCATCATATAAATATACTCTTAAACATTTAATCACTCCCCAATTTTGAATATCTAGATGCTTATCTTTTAGTAGTATAAATAACAGCGCCATGGCCATGTGTGTTCAGAAGCCTTTGGCCTGATCTCTGATTATTTCCTTAGGACAATCTGAGAACTGTGATAATAGGGTCAGGGATATGGACATGTTTAAGAAACTTGAAACATATTGCCACATTCCCTTCCAGAGAGGTTGTCCCAATTTATACTCTTTCAGTAGCATGTGAATCAGGGTACCTAAGAAAATGGAAACATGTGTCAGGAATCCTCTGCCTACATGGTGTGTGTGTGATGCACACACGTGTGTGTGCTCTTCCTCGTGCTCTCTCTCCCCTCTCCTTTCCTCCCTCCCTGGGCATCTCCAGAAATAGCCCAGTGATTGTGCTCTTCCATTATTCCTTCATCTTTCATGTGTTATTTATTTTATTTTCATGAGCTTTTCCATACAAAGACTTCAATGTGTTATACCATAGACTTTTCCCATTGCATTAGTTATTATAAAAAATATTTACAAGGGTCCTAAGATTTAAAATGACTGAAAGAGGGAATTGAAAGCATCTTCCTAAACTCTTGCTAGCATTGAAACTGGGCTGTGACCCCCGCCCAAAACTAAAGTCCTTTCTTCTCAATAGAATCCTTAAAGAAACCCATTATGTTTGAAATGGTGCTGAGAACTATTGTTGCAGTTTCAGATCCCGGAGAACATTTGTAACTTCACTAGTCTTTTTTGTTGCTATTACCTCCTGTGTATAATAGCTCTCAGGCATTGTTTGAGCTAGCCTGACATGAATAATTATAAGGAAATCCAGCTGAATTAAGACTAAAGAAAACAGAATAGCTCTATATAATCTGTGCCCTCAAGAATTGCTACATTTTAGGGTAATAATGACAAACAGTACAGGAAGGCTTCTGCTAGAAGCTCAGGGCTTCCATTTAAATGTTCTAGAATCAGTGAGGCTTGAAGAATATTTATTAGCTTGCTAGATTTTCCCTTTTTTCCTATTTACCAGTTGTATAATAATCATATTAGCAAAGTTTTCATTTAAATTTATTTATTTCACACATAAAATGAAATCCACAGCCAAGAATCTGTTCCCTCTCGAGCAGTTCAGCACCCAGGCTATCTAGGATGGCCTCTGTGGAAGAGGATGGGGAGGAGGGAGCACTGGGGAGGGAACAAGCTGCATCCCTGGGTTCCAGGGAGAACATGAGAGCACAAGAATTCCAGTCACAGGGGTGTTGGAATCTTTCCCTTGAGAGAGCAAGAGAAAGAAACCAAGATTGATTTCATTATTGCACTTTCATTTCACATGGCATCAAGGAAAGCAGTCCATATTGATGCATCCCAAGGCATGGACAAGAGACATGCTTGAAAACTTGACCTAGTTGTATATAAGTAATACTAATTACAGCCACTTATGTGAGCTGATCACTGTTTGTGGCTTGTTAATGTATGCATAAAAACTAATATATATCATTAAGTGTCATATTAACTCCACTGAGCAGCTTGTTATTATAACCCTAAACTCTTCATGTGCTCACTTTCCCTCTAGGCATGTCACATAGTCGTTTACTCATAATTTTCAAAAATTAGAAGGAATATGAGTAGCATTATTCTGGAAGTTGTTAAAAGACTCACACATGATCTTTGGACCCTCACTGGAGGGATGCTCCCTGAGTTTCTGTTGCGTCACAATACTGCTCATAGTTCTGTGAAGGAGCCTTAGGCAGCAGCAGAACTCTGTGTACTTGCAAGAAAGGACACAGTCATTTGAGACAGGGCTGACAGAGTCCCAAACCTGATGGTTATTCAGGGGGGTGGGATTGGAGAAGGAAGGCTAGCTTGAAGGTGAAGCTGCAAGCCATACTGTGAGGAAAGTGAAAAAGAGTGGAAAGGCATGGAGTACCCACCCTGTGAGATTTAAGGGATTTATCCATCACACTCCTCTCTCTGAGTTCTGAATAGGCCGGGCGCGGTGGCTCACGCCTGTACTCCTAGCTCTCTTGGAGGCCAAGGCGGGCAGATTGCTCAAGGTGTGGAGTTCGAAATCAGCCTGAGCAAGAACAAGACCCCGTCTCTACTAAAAATAGAAAGAAATTAATTGGCCAACTAATATATATAGAAAAAATTGGCTGGGCATGGTGGTGCATGCCTGTAGTCCCAGCTACTCGGGAGGCTGAGGCAGGAGGATCGCTTGAGCCCAGGAGTTTGAGGTTGCCATGAGCTAGGCTGACGCCATGGCACTCACTCTAGCCTGGGCAACAAAGCAAGACTCTGTCTCAAAAAAAAAAAAGAGAGAGAGAGAGAGAAAATAGGCATGCACGTTAGACTGAGATCACACTATTCTAATACTGATACAGATTGGGTAGAGAAGGCAGCTTGAGTGGGTTCAGGCATTTGAAATAGCCCAGAAGTAGCTAATGTAAAAAGAAACTCTGATTGGAGTGATTAGCCTGAACAGAAAGTGGCCAGAGACAGAGAGGGAGCTGTGCACTAGAGGACTAGACTGGGCACTCGGGATGGGACCCTTGTGTGCAAGCTGTGCCGGTGAGGACCAGTAGCTGATGCTCCTGCTCTTGGTGAGAACAGCCAGTGCAGATCCTCAGCAGGACTCTGAAGACTGCTTTTTAAATAAGTTTAGAGAGCAAATTCGACTCCTACTCAATTTCCAGAAGCTTTTCACTTGTCTTCTGGTGCTTTCTGCTTTCCTGTATTCAGGCTTACATCTTACAGATGGAAAAAGCCCCAACCCGACCCTACTCCCTCCACCCCTGCCCCATAACCTCTTGGTTACCTTTCTCAGCTTCCAGAACTTGAAGATTGAAACTCCAAATCCTACTGCAGAGAGGTTTGCATTTGCCATCCCCTGCTTTTCCCAGGCAGGGCCAGCCCATCCATCCCTCCTTCTTAGGGTTCCCCTAACACTTTATTTATACCTGTCACCTGCCTTTATCACATTGTTGCTTGGCCTTGTCATTTTCCATTTGCTTCCCTGTCTCCTTCTCTACGACTGTGAGTTCCTTATGAGCAAAGACAACATCTTATTCTCCTCTGTGTCCCAGGCCCCTGCTTGCTTTTACTCAGGTGTTTCGAGGTTTTAAACATCACTCTACATATTGATCTTTTTAAAAAGATGATGGTAGCTGTGGTCAGGAGAGTGGATTGTAGTTTTAGAAGAGAGGTGTTGTGTATATAAGAGAATTCAATGTACATTATGAACAGAGCAGTTCTTCCCCCATGTGAATAGAAGGGTTGGGTGTTTGATTATTTGCCAGGTCATCCAGGGTTTAGAACAAGGTGTAATGAGGACTTTCTCAAGGTGGAGCTGCCCGGACAAGTGTGAGGAGCCAGGAAGCTTTAGCACCGCAGGGCACTGGCAGTGCTTCTGAGGCGTCCTGAGCACTTTTGTGTTCACCTCTCAGGCTGAGCTGTGCCCCCTTCAGGGGAGCCTGGCAGAAGGGCTCTCCGGGGGAAGGCAAGGAGAACCCCATTGTACCACCCTGGGAAGGCAGATGCTGGCCTGCCAGCATGGAAAGATGGGGAGGCACCAAATCTCAAGAAGATTCTCACTGGGGTGAGCTGCCATCAAGCTGCTACTCCCCAGCCCTGTGCTGGGGACGGAAATGATGTGTGTGATGGTAGGATCTCCAGTCTAATCTAACGCTTCCTAGCAAAATTGTGATCAGAGCTTGGTTTTGCTGTTAATGGAAATGATTCCCATAAGACAGGGGATCTGTGTTAGCTGTTGCTGGGCTGCCTGAGAAAGGAAGATAACTCACATCCCAGTCAGAGTTGAAAGTGTGCCCAGATGACTCAAACTGAAGTCCCTGGCATTTCCAGGGGGCAGTGAAGTGAGACAAAGGGCTCTCACGCTGACCAGATGATATATAAGAAACTTCTGGGGCTTGAGCAGAGCCCCGGCCAGTGCCCCTGTTCCTCTCAGAGATGCCATCCTTTCAGGTTAGTGGCCTTGACAGATGGAACAGAATTTGGCTCCACTGGTCCCTTGTCTTTTGGATAATTATACTCATAATTAGGAAGCACTTGGACTCTCTGCTTTCTGTTCACAGGACACACTGCACGTCCTTGCCCTGCCCCCATGTCACACCCCACGTCACCGGAATGTGAGCCAAACAGCTACATAAGAGACGTGGAATTCTTTGACGTTAGTAAAACCTGCATTGGGGAAAGGGAACCCTTGCAGCTGATCCTTAGATTTCAACCATGACTGCTTCTTGGGGCAGGCCCAGTTGATTTCGATTTTCACTGTGCAGTGAGCTGGGGGCTCTGCTGCTAAGGCCAAAATCCTTCTTTTCTCTTAGCTGCCTGTCCTAAACTGCTGCCAGACTGCATTCCCCTGAATGCTGCCTCCACCTTGTCACTGAGGGGCGAATGTCACAGACCAATAAGATTTCCAAAATTTTTTTGAGAATAAGATATAATAGGATCGCTGGCTTTTTATTTTGCCAAGGAAGGACGTTTTCTTTAAAAAGCCAATTACTGTATACTATCTCCATCATTTTATAAATGAAAACATTGTGGCACCAAAACAAAGGAAAGATTTAACTTCACAACACAGAGCAGTCTTTTACGTTGACTTGGTTGAGTTTTGTGGAAAACCTATTCAGTTCTCTTGTCTTTTTCTCATTTTGTTTCATCTCAGACAAGTCTGTGATAACTCTAGATTCCTACATCAGATCCCAGCACCTCCTGCCTTTGGAGGCCCTATGTCACGTAGTCTGCTTTGGGTGTACCCCACTTCCCACTAACCCCTCACCTTCCCCCTGCCCTACCTTTGCAGAGCCCGGGCCTCCACTTGCTCCCCGCAGTCCCATATACCCCCCTCCCTCCAGAAGCTGCTCCAAATAGACTTCCTCCTCCTCCAGATATCTCCAGCCTCCTTCCCGTCCCTCCTTCCCTGGGTGCCTGATGCAGAACATCATAGGTTTGCGTTCTTTTCATTTCGTAGTTTTCTTTATTCCCTTTCCTCTCCCTCCCTGCCTGCAGTCTTGATTATAACTGTGTAGAAGGCAGATACTTTGCTGTTGCTTCTTTCTCACCCATAAATCTAGCTTGGCGCTGGGCACAGAAGCGGCACACAGTACATCACTGAGTGTGTTGCTAGGCTAGCTCAAAGCTGTTCACAGGATGTCACCCTGAGGTTCATGGGTGCTGAAGGACACTGTGCCCATTTTAAGTGACATGTGGCAGGCATTTTTAAACCAAAGAGAAGTTAAGAACTTTAAAATTATTTTATAACTTTAAAATTATTTTGTAACTTTAAAATATTCATTTTTAGTTATCTTTTTAATTGCCCACATATTTTTTGAGTATATCTACGAGGTACAAAGTGTTCTGCTAGGTATTGAGGACAAAAAAGATTAGATTAGAACGTGGTCCCAGCCCTCAGAGTAGCTTACTGTCTCTTGGAGGAAATAGAAACAAATGAAACAAGGACGCCTGGGCCATGTGTGGAAGTGGCTGCTTTAGAGTCTGCCTAAGAATAGCAGTTATGGTTTGAAGGGACCACTTTTTTTTTTTCTTTTTTTTTGTGAGACAGAGTCTCATTTTGTTGCCCAGGCTAGAGTGAGTGCCGTGGCATCAGCCTAGCTCACGGCAACCTCAAACTCCTGGGCTCAAGCGATCCTCCTGCCTCAGCCTCCTGAGTAGCTAGGACTACAGGCATGCGCCACCATGCCTGGCTAATTTTTTCTATATATATTAGTTGGCCAACTAATTTCTTTCTATTTATAGTAGAGACAGAGTCTCATTCTTGCTCAGGCTGGTTTCGAACTCCTGACCTCAAGCAATCCGCCCGCCTTGGCCTCCCAGAGTGCTAGGATTACTGGCATGAGCCACCGCGCCCGGCCTGAAGGGACCACTTTCAAAGTTGATCAGAAACATGGACTCTCTGTTTAAAATTTTTCTTTTGTACAAAATGGAACTTAGCAATTTGCTGTTAGACTATAATACTAGAAATACTGAATACATATTAGAAATTATTTAATTTCCCCTTGAATTGTGACCTCCCAGGGTAAAGGAAATCTTCCAGAGTGGGAAGAGGTGAGGGCACCAGCCAGGGAGGGAATCCCGGCAGGTTTCTTTTCTGCTTGTCAGCATTAGCCAGTGGTCTCCGAAATAAGACGATGTGCTGAGTAACAGAGTCTGATGGGCTCCAGGCATATTTGAACAGGGCTCTGTGACTGAGCTCTGAGAGTGCTGGCCTGGCCATCAGGCAGTTCGAAGCTGATTTTGTACAGCCATTTTCCATCTGTAATAAACAAGGAGCTCTCCCTTCCTTGTTCTGCCCTCCACCCCAGCTAAGTACTGGGACTTAGCGCTTCCTTCAAGCTTCCCTCCAGCCAGGCCTCCCTAGAAGTCCTGCCAGAGCACACGCTGAGCTCACCTAGACGGGAGCAGAACTCTGAGCTTCTCCCTTTCCTGGACCCTCCTGGCTTCCCAGCCTGAATTCCTGACCTCTTCCTCATTGGTAGCGTTTCTACTCCAGACTGCGCCAGGTGCAGACTCTCAACTCCCCTGGTTGCTGCCGGCTTCCAGCGAATGGATATTGCCGGAGAATCTCCTGCAGGGCAGGAGAGTGTGGTAATCGAGGGCACGGACCCTGGGTCAGACTGCCGGAGTTCTCTGATCCTGACTCTTTTGCTCAGCGGCCTAACTTTAACTCTTCTGTGCCTCAGTTTCCTCACCAGTAAAATGGAGATCATAATAGTACCTATGTTATGGGGATATTATTAGGAATGAGGTGTACCCATAAAATGCTCAAGAACAGTACCTGACACATAGCAAACACCCAGCAGGTATTAGCTGTATGGCCAGATGCTGAGAAAGGCTCGTTTCTGTCTCCACGGAAGAGCTACCTCTAACACAGAGAAGAACATGGTGAAGATGCCAGTACAGGGCTGTGGCATCAGCAGCCATGGCCTGGAGAGTTCACCTCCTTTGTGGTGTTTTGAATTGGTCTGGAGGGAGGGTAAGGATTTGAAATGAAGATGTGGGCCAGAAGCAGCGTCCCTGCCCGTGCTCCACGGGGAAGCAGAGCAGTCTGGTTCGGCTGGGTATGTGGAGGAGGGAGTCCGGTAGGAAGGGGTCAGGTGGAGGCCTGGTGGTACTGGCTTCATGAATGCAAGTAAGATGTGTGAGCAGAGAAGGGAAGGCGACGCAGTCTTGCACATCACACTCCAAGTCAGGCAGATATAAGCTGGGAAATACTGCACTGTGCACTCCTAATGTTATTACAGTTACAATGTTTCCAGCTTCTGCTGTGATAAATAATACTGTAATTAATATTCTTATGCATAAAATTTAAAAATCATCTTGAATTATTTCCTTAGGAATGCATTCTTAAAATTACTGGATTGAAGAAAATTAACTTTTTTTCTGGGCTACGTTTTTTATTATCTCTTACTATTTTATTATAAACATAATGTATGTTTGTCTTATAAAGGTTTAGAAATTAATAAGTAAACAAAAAAATAGCCATTGGTCACCTAGTATTAATAATAATATTTGTCTATATATCCTAAAGAGTGTACATTTTTAGAGCTTTTGACTTTTAGATTACAGTTATGTGTCACTTAATGACAGGGATACATTCTGAGACATGCATCCGCAGGCAGTTTCATCATGGTGAACATTATCGAGTGTACTTACACAAACCTGGGTGGTCTAGCCTATACACACCGAGGCTATGTGATAAGCCTCTTGCTCCTAGGCTACAAGCCTGTACAGCGTGTTACTATACTGAACACTGTAGGCAGTTATAACACAATGCTAAGTATTTGTGTGTCTGAACATAGAAAAAGTTCAGTAAAAACATGGTACTATAATCTTATGGGACCACCATCAGATATGAGGTCCATCATTGACCAGAACCTTGTTATGTGACACGTGACTGTATTTTCTAGAAAGTATAGTCTTTCAGGCTTTTCTCATAAAGGAACAATAGTGCATTGTCATGCTTCTCACCAAATTCAGAGTTTGTGGATTTTATTTAATTGTTTTTAATATGATAGGTTAGAAACTGTTTTATTGCTGTTTTGACTTGCATTTGTTTTCCTGCTTGTGGTCTCAATCAACTCTTCAGTCTTTTCTTTGCCATTTCTATGAAAGGGCAGATTTTATATACTATCACTAAAATCTCATAACACCTTAAGCATTAGACCCGCCACCCACATTTAGCCAGATTCACTTTTTTCCCTACTAAGGTAAATTATGTACAATAAAATTCACCCTTCTTAGTGTACTCTTCTGCAGGCTACACAAATAGTCATGTAACCACAATGAAGGTACAGAACAGTTACATCACCCAAGAAAATTCCTGTGTGCCTCTCTGTAGTCAGCCCCCCTTCCCTACCCTCAGCCCTTGGAAACCAATAACCTGTTTTCTGTCTCTGGAGTTTTGGCTTTTCCAGAATGTCCTATAAATGGAGTCATTCAGTTGGTAGCATTTTAAGTGTAGCTTCTTTCACTTATTATGAAAATGCATTTGAGGTTTATCCATGTTGTGTGTGTCAGTAGTCATTCCTTTTTGTTTCAGAGGAGTATTCTGTTGTTTAGATGTACCACAGTTTGTCCATTTACCAGTTGAAGGATATTTAGGTTGTTTCCAGTATTTGACAATATAAATAATGCTACATTTGCCTACAGGCTTTTGTATGACCAAGTTTTCATTTCACTTGGGTAAATACCTAGGAGTAGGATTGCTGGGTTTATATGGTAAGTATGTATTTAACTTCATAAAAAAACTGCCAAACAGTTTTCCATAGTGGCTTTACCACTTTGCACTCTCACTAGCAGTGTATGAGATTTCTACTTCTTCTTACATGCTTGCCAGCACTTGGTATTGTCAGTTGTTTGTTTGTTATGTTTTTTTAGCCATGCTAGTAGGTATGTAGTGGTATTTCATTGTGATTTCAACTTTAATTTCCCTAATGACTAATGATGTTGAGCATCTATTCATGTGCATATTTGCTGTCTGCATATCTTCTTTGGTGAAGTATCTGTTCATGTCTCATGCCCATTTTTTAATTGGGTTGTTTGGTTTCTTAGTACTGAGTTTTGAGAGTTCTTTTTATATTTTAGATACAAATCCTTTACCAAGTATGTGATTTGTAAATATTTTCTCCTAGTCTTTGGCTTGTCTTTTTATATTCTTATCTCTTCATTCTTTCTGGATTGTCTTTTCATCCTCCTCTAAGTTTTTCATTTTGATGAAGTCCGATTTATCACATTTTTCTTTTATGAATTGTACTTTTGGTGTCATATCTAAGAAATTGTTGATGAACCCAAGGTCACAAAGATTTTCTCCTATGTTTTCTTCTGGAAGTTTTGTAATTTTATATTTGCATTTAGTTTCTCCATTCTTTTTTAAACACATATTTCTCAAGCACTGAAGTTTCTTTTGAAAACACTTCCAGCAACAGAGAGACACACCTGGGCAGATTTGGGCTGGAGTGAGTCCTGGAAGCCTTGCCAGGCATGGTCCCTCCAGGAGCCACCGGAAAAGGAGGTGTATACTTCAGAAGTCGCCCTAGGAGTAGCTTTTAAACAGATACCAGACTTCTCTGGTTTAAGACTTGGCATCAGGCCGGGCGCAGTGGCTCACACCTGTAATCCTAGCACTCTGGGAGGCCGAGGCGGGCGGATTGCTCGAGGTCAGGAGTTCGAGACCAGCCTGAGCAAGAGCGAGACCCCGTCTCTACTATAAATAGAAAGAAATTAATTGGCCAACTAATATATATAGAAAAAACTAGCCGGGCATGGTGGCGCATGCCTGTAGTCCCAGCTACTTGGGAGGCTGAGGCAGGAGGATCCCTTGAGCCCAGGAGTTTGAGGTTGCTGTGAGCGAGGCTGACGCCACAGCACTCACTCTAGCCTGGGCAACAAAGCGAGACTCTATCTCAAAAAAAAAAAAAAAAAAAAAAGACTTGGCATCAAACAGAAGATTGTATCTTTTGAAAGGAGGTACAGGATGATAAGAGAAAAACTTCTAAACTTTATTGATAAATCCTTCTCACTGTGGCACAGAGTTGGAATGGTGAATGGTGCCAAACACAGGACTTTGCCGATTACATGCAAACACCCTCGTCAGTGACTCACCCAATCATGCTTTAATCTCATAACTGAGAGGCTTTTAAAAATTACAGTCAACAAGGCAGCTTGCTAGTCATGACTGCCCTTGGAACTGGGTTTTCCTCAGAACAGCTGGAGTGCAATGTGGTGGGAAGAAAGCCTGGTGTGGGTGAGAGGCCAAGGACTGCTTGCCTGGGAAGGATGTGCAGCTAATGTTTGATAGAAATCTGTGAAATGACCAACCCCAGCCAAGCTAAGTAGAGGCCTGCCATCTTTCATCCGTGGGAAAATACATTGCAGCCAAAGTGTTCAGAAAACAACATTCACAATCGGCTTTGTGTCAGTCACTGCAAGACAGATAAGACACAGTCCTGTCTTCAAGAAACCCATGGCCCAGAGCGTGATCCAAGCTAGGTTAGAGGAGCCGGCAACAGATTCCTATAAAGGAGGGCAGTTGAGAACAGGTGGGAAATGGCTTATCCAAGAATGTTCCAGGCAGAGATTGCAGTGGTTTGGTATGTTCTGGAATGTGCAGGCCGTTGGCATGGCTGGGTCATAGGAAGGGCTCACAGTGGTAGTGGGAGATGCTATTGGAGATGTAACCAGGGCTGATCTGGAGGAAATTGTTTGCTCTGCCTTGAAATATGAGTGTTTTCTTGAATTCTTCTTGGTACTGTTGAAGCAGTTTACATACAGGAGTGATGGGATAAGACCTTCTCTTTAGAAAGATCTTCTTGGCAGCTCTGTGGAGCATGAGTTGGAAGAGGCGAAGGCGTGGACATCAGGGAGCCAGCGGATGGCTGCAGCAGCCGTGCAGGCGAGCCTCTAGCCTGAGAGCCTCTAGCCACGGCCGACAGCAAGGCAGGATGCGGCAGGCCCTGAGGAGGTGGAATCAGAGCCAAGGATGGGCTTCTGGATACTCCTGGATTTCTGACTGGGAAGCTGGGCGGACATAGCACCACCCAAGAGCACCACTGCCACTAGGGAGGAAGAGCAGGCATCAGCTGGGGACCCTCCAAGCTTGAGGTTCACTGGGCCATCAGTTAAAAAGGCTCAGGAGGTGGCCGGGCCCAGATGTCCAGTGCTCCTCTCCTGCCCGGCCACAGGCCACTGCCTCTACCGGAGTTGAAGAAACGTTCATGCAGGATCGCTCATACCTCCCAAAGTACAGGAGGACTAGCATGCACCGTGAAGTCCTGGCGGTGAGGCCGAGGTGAGCCACACAGGCGCTTAGGACAGTGAGCGGCACGCCATGAGAGCCTCCACCCCCACTGCGAGCCCAGACGCTTGCTTGGAACCGGGGGAAACCAGCCATCATTCCTCCTTGCTTGCACCCCTCCCTCCTTACCTCCTGCTCTCTCTCTTCCCAGCTGAGACCTTCTCATTTATTTAAAAAAAAAAAAAAAGAATGAATTCACTCCCAGTCCTTTTGAAACCCAACATGTCAGTGATAGATGAGAGCTTATTCTATAACTTCAAAGGAGAAAAATTGAGTGAGTGAATGAGGGCCGGGGGAGTTGAAAAGTCCAAGGAACAGGAGACACATGGGGTGACCCCGCCATCAGGAGGAGTGCCCTCCATCCCACCCCTGCTGGTGCCATGCAGAGGCTCAGACAATGCCACTTTCAATAAATCATGAAGGATCCTGAATGCCCCGTTTTGTCCTGTTTTCAATGGGCCTTGGGCATATTGCTCAGACATAGCCAGCCATTTGTGCCGGGTTCCCAGCTACTCAAAGGCTTAAAGTCGAGTGCTCTCTCAACTGTATAATGGAGTCTTTGCATATGTGGTTTTTGGGGAGATTTTTCAGATTTCCATAGCTTGTCATAGTAAAGGTGACCTCACGGGCAGTGCAGGCCATTGTCCCCTTCTCACATGCAGCCTTTGAGTGAGGCTGAGCTTTGTGGAGTACCCACACAGCACCTAATTCAGTCACACATCTGACCCCTGTCTCTCTTTGGCACTGGCCCCTTCTCTGTGCTCAGTGTGCTGCTGGGGGCCTCCGCACAAACCCGGCTGCTCCGGGGGCATTCTGTAGCTAAGCAGAGAGCACTTGGCCCTTTCCCACTTGCAGAATTCTAGGCCCCCTAGTGCATCTGGCACGGTGAGGGTTGCTTATTCTCATGAGGCTGCGCACACCAAGATGGTGGAAGTGCCTTTTAAGAGTCCCCAGGTTGTTTCCACATTGGAATTTTGGGAAGAAGGGGGAAGAATAACCTGAGGTCATTTAAGGGCTGGTGTGGTCATTTCCTTAATCGTCTGTAACCATTTAGAGCCTTATTTTCTATAAAGAAGCAAGAGGCTTCCTTGGCTTTCCATTAATAATAACAAACAGCTAGAATTTATTGAGAGGCTGCTGGTTGCCAAGTGCTTCCACATGTTACCTTATTTAATCCTTAAGCCTTATACCCATTTTTATAGATGGGGAAACTGAGATCTATGCCAAAGTAACTTGTCAAAAATCACATTTATATAGCTAGAAGTGGCAGAACTAGGATAGAGAGTTTCTTTCTTTTTTTTTTTTTTTTTTGAGACAGAGTCTCACCCTGTTGCCCAGGCTAGAATACCGTGGCGTCAGTCTAGCTCACAGCAACCTCAAACTCCTGGGCTCAAGCAATCCTCCTGCCTCAGCCTCCCAAGTAGCTGGGACTATAGGCATGCACCACCATGCCCAGCTAATATATATATATATATATATATGTATATGTATGTGTATATATATATATATAGTCGTCCAGCTAATTTGTTTCTATATTTAGTAGAGATGGGGTCTCACTCTTATTCAGGCTGGTCTCAAATTCCTGAGTTCAAACAGTCTGCCCACCTCAGCCTCCCAGGGTGCTAGGATTATAGGCGTGAACCACTGCTCTTATTCTGCTTAATTTTTCATTTCTCGTGGTAGATATTGATGTTGTTTTTATATTCTTCTACAGACCTAAAAAAATGGATCAACTCCTGATGTTAGGATAATTTTGAAGAGCCATATAGATAATATTCTCAAAATGACAGAATTATAGAGAAAAAGAACAGATGGGTGGTAGCCAGTAGTTAGGGGTAGGGGAGAGGAAGGTAGCCCAAGGGAGACCTTTGTAGGGAGGGGGACAGTCTATATCTAAGTTTCTGTGGCAATTACATGAATAATCTACACATATGACCAAAATGGCATAAAATTAGACATACATTGTTCCAGTGTCATTTTCCTGGGTTTGATATCATACTGTATATTAAGATGTAACCTTTGATAGAAATTGGGTACTGGGTACATGGAACCTCTCTGTACTATCTTTGCAATTTCTGGGAATCTACAATTATCTCAGAATAAAAAATGTCTCTTTTTTTCATTCCTCTGTATGAGACACCACAATTGTCCCTGAGAAATGGCCAGATCTCAGCCCAAGGGCTGCTTGCTGTCAGAAAGCAATCCACATCACACAGCTACAGGTGCCCTAGAGGTGGGGTGCAAACTACAATAGGGTCTAGGTTTTAGTTTCTGTCGGATGTCAGCTGAGGCTCTTTGTTCTTATGGAAGAGTCACGTGCCCTGAGTTCAAGTCCCAGGGCTAGAGTTGTGTGACCCAGAGCAAGTGTCTCACTCTACCCATGTGAGCCCCCCAGTTCCCAGCTGCACCTACCCCATGAGGCTGTTAGGAGAATCCTGCAAGAGAACAGAGTGATGTGCTTAGCACCATTTTAGATACAGTCATCAATATTACTTTACCTATTCCCAAGGTGTACCCTCCACTTTGTAGTCAGACCAGTCTCTTACATATTCAGGGAACACTGAATGTTCATTCTTATTTCTCTGGTTTTGGTCACTTTTTCCATCAAGAATTATCTATTGAACACCTGCTTTGCCAAAGACCCTGGAAGGTACTAGGGATATAGTGATGGGTAGCATCTATGTGGTCTCTGTTCCAGGAGAGCTAGAGGTCTTGTTTTTTCCCATATCTGGAATCTCTCCCACCTGCATCTTTCAGATCTGTGCTGTCCTGCCAGACTCATCTCGGGCCTCATCTGCATTATGCAGGCCACTCTACCAGATCCTTCTCTGAGCATCCATGGTGCTGGCACAATACTGAGCACCCTAGAGACAATGCTCAACAAGTGATCGCTTACAGAATTGTGAAATGGAGAGCCAGAAGGAACCGTAGACAATAGCTTTTTGAGGCTTTCATTTTACATATGAAGTAATAGGGGCCCATGACCTAAGTAACAGAAATTGGCTATATGAGTCCCCAATCGATTTTTTTGATAGAATAATAATAGTTCCTATATTGATCTTAGTTTTTTGTTGTTTTTTTTTTTTTTTTACTTTGAGGAAAGAAGTTAAGGATCTTAGTTTTGTTGTTTTTTCTTTATTCCTGGTATCCAGTGTTTTAACTAGCTGGCTAACATTTTCCCCTTTTAGCCTTTCGAAACCCCTAACAGTGAGAATCCCTTGGCTCTAGTTCTGGTCTTATTACTACCTTGCTGTGTGACTGAGCCATGTCAACCAGAGGGCAGGTTCGTTGAATTGAAAAGGTGGGGCCATCCCATCTCTCTCTTTCTCACTCGTTCCCTCTCGAGTGGGGTTACCCAGCACTTCCAGCCTCCCAGCTTGACGCTGCCGCTGGCAGGCGCACCCAGGTGTTCCCTTCCTCCAGCCCAGCCTTTCCACCTGCGACTGCGTGGCTCGGTCTGCTCAGCCTCTCACTAAGGTTGCTTGTCTTAAATTTGAGTGGGCCCCCACCTTATTCTTCGGTGATGCCTTGAGAAGGGTGACGTTCTGAATGTCATTTTCTGTCCTATGTCTGTTAGGATCTAGAGGAAGAGAGGTAAATTGTTGGAGCTCCCAGGCTCCAACACGGTGCCCCTGGCTAGGGAAAAGAAATAGCAAACATGGCCCAGTAGGAAGTGCCCAGACTTTAGAGTCATATAAGTTTGGGTTCCATTTCCAGGTTGGCCAAGCATTGCCTGACCTTGGGTGGGCAAGTTACTTAATCCCTCTGAGCCTCAGTTTCCTCACCTTTAAAATAGGAGCAGTAGCACCTGGACATATATGGTGTTGTTGGCACAGTATCTGGTTGAATGTGGAACCTGTGGTTCCTGTGTTTGTTGCAGGGCTCTGCATCCACTCAGTTTAAAGCCTTATTTAGTAAAGACTTTGTGGGGGATCATAAAGAGTAATCAATTGGGATTTCCCCACTGAAACTTATAATCTAATTGGGACAATATGATAATTAAATACACAGCTAGAGAGACATGTTCCAACTTGAGAATAAATGAGAAGAATCAGACCATGATAGAAGCAATTTTCTCGTATCCGGACTGTCAGAAGCCAGCCCTCTGCCATGCTCTGACAGGTGTGGCCTCATCCTTCCCCAAGCAGAGATTAATGGACAAGTTGTTACTGGTGCTGAAGTGCTGGGCACCTTCCATGTTGGGGTACATCTGCCAACCCAGCAGGGCCTTGGAAGATTTTCTTTGAGTAGCGAGTTTCATGTGGAAGCATAGGGCCTCGCGGACATTGCCGCAGTCTGAGGCAGCCCTGGAGCTAGCATCACCGGGGAGTGAAACCGGGGCTGTCCTGTGATGGAAGACCCCGTGTCAGCGCAGCCACAGGAGAGCAGTGGGGTTTCCCGGGGGCTGGGTAGGCGGATGGCAAGGCTTTGAGGCATTGTGTCCTCCTGCTGCAGCTCTGGTGAGTCCTGCAGGTAGAGAGTGGTTTCCTAAGTATTGCTCAGGTGAAGAAATTGGACCCTATTATTGTAGAAATTCCTCAATTGTTAGAGTGATCACATTTGGAAATGTTGAGTCCCTATAAGCTTGTTCCAGAATACCATGTTTTTCATTTTGACCTCAACTCATTATCAGGAATTACCTCAGGCCTTACTACTTCAGGAACATCATTGAGTGTGCTTCAGCCAGGCACTGTTCTGATGTGTCTTCTGACATTTAATTTTCACAGCAACTCTGTGTAGTAGATAATGTTGTTATCTCCTTTTTACATAGGTGGGAACTGAGGAACAAAGAGGCAGAATGACTTGGGATTCCATAGCTAATAGGAAATGAAGCCAGGATTCAAAACCAGATAGCCTGAAGAGGCGGTACTCTTTACCTCTCTGCGGAGTGGCCTCTTATTGTTGGTTGTTTTCATAGGTACCTGTGTTCACAAGCAGAACAAGTTCCTTCCTCGTGTCATAAGGCTTGTGCCCCAGGCAGGAAAGTGAAAGCAAAAGCATCACAAACTCTTTGGCATTCTAGAAAAAAAACTTGTCTAATGGGCATAAAATTAGACTAGAGGATCTAGACTGGACTAGAAAGTTAGACTTTGATAACTTCTGACTATCCTGAGTTCCAGCTCCAGAGCCCCTAAAGAGATTAGAGATGGGGGTTAAAGGGAAAGCACATTTCTGCTTAATGAAAATGTTTCCCTGAGATTGTTGTGTGACTTTTCTTTTAACATTTCAATTACATCTAGTTTCTTAAGTGATTTCCAACTATGTGAGATTACCTAAGAATTCTTTATAACCAAAGCTAATTTTTCACAGTTAGCAAGTAGAAAGTTTACTCGTTTTCCTTCTTAATGGATCCTGGCCCTTCCTAATTACCCTCCACTTGGTCTTTGCATTTCATCTTGACTGTAATCTTTTGTTAGCACGTTCTTTAAACTTCACAATACCCATGTGTTCTTTGGGGTTGTTTTGGTTTTGGTTTGGTTGTTATATTTTGTTTTGTTTGAGACATGGTCTCACACTATTGCCCAGGCAGTGGCATCATCATAGCTCTCAAACTCTTGGGCTCAAGCGATCCTCCTGCCTCTGCCTCCCAAGGAGCTGGGACTATAGGCGTGTACCACCACACCTGGCTAATTTTTCTATTTTGTGTAGAGATGGGGATCTCACTGTGTTGCATGGGCTGATCGTGAATGTTCTTTGGTTTTTACCACGGTTAGAAACAGCATCTCTTAGATTGATATGTTACTCTATAAAGAAATAGGCTATCTAAGATAAAAGTCATTATCTTGGATGGGAATAAGAACCTCAGGTAACTCCAAGTCCAGGCCCTATAGGTGTTGCTTCCAGGTTATTCCAAGCAATCCATTACGCAATGTCAGGTCAATGGGTATTTTGTGGCTGGATGGTGGTAGAGAGTGACTCTTTTGCCAGGAGGTGCTGCTAAGCTCCCTGCTGCAAGTTGAAGCCAGGTTGCAGGAGCAAGAGAGCAGGTTGGGGGGAGGTGGCTAGATTGGAGGTGGGTAGATTGGCTGCCCCAGGACCAGAAGGGACCTGAGATGACAATGTTGTCCTGGAATATATTCAGATATTTGGCTTTTACTGGAAGGAAAGAAACAAGTAGCATGAAATCAAGTCATGAACTTTGACGACTGCTCTTTGCTGCATGAGACAGCCTTAAGCCAGAGAACTCTTCACTGCTGCTTGCATTTCATTAAAACATCTGAAGATGTGAGCACTAGTTCTTCTGAACTCTCAGAGCTTCTCTTCTAACCAGTATAGCAAGGGCTTGTTACAGGTACTTTCTTCCAGTAAACCTAGAAATTGTCTCATCTTCATCCATAAAACAAACCACAAGGACAACCATAGAGGAACCCAGCTCTGTTTTACCGATGAAAAGTCTAAGGCCATCAGAACCCCACCACCACTCTGGAGTCTGGGAGAGAGCAGCGACAAGGCCAGAGCTGCTGGCTCCCCGCTTAGGATTATATTATATAACTCCTGACTCCTCAAGTCCCTGGAAACTGAGGCCAGTTCCCTGGAAGATCATTCTGTTCTCTCCTGTTTTTTCAAGAATAGAGCCAGCTTGATCACTGGCTTTGAGGATTGTATGGGAATGTCCTATTTTCTTTCTTCCATGAAATGAATGCCTACCATCCTGATCATTGTTTTATCAGGTTGTATTCAAACTCGCTGGACCTCACATTTTTATGTATGTTTAGCTTATATTTTGAAGAACTTTGTCTCATTTACATAAGATAAAATTCTATTTCTAAAAAAGAATTTGAGAGGGCTTACAACAAAGGAAATAAACAGAAACGAATATAATAGAAAGACAGAAAATCAGAATCAAAGAAGGGAGGCGGACATCGAGAAGGGGAGCACAGTTCCTGTGACTGGACATCCCGTTTTCTTTTTTTAAAATTATTTTTTATTTTATTTTTTCCCACTGGCAAGTATATAGACCATTAGGAATCATATTTTCTGATTTCAATATCAGAAAGGTGGTAGTCCTCCTTGGAGGAGAGGGGAGAGATTTTATAAGGTTATTTCTTATAACAAACCTCATTAAAAGTTAAAGGATTTATTTTTAGCACCTATAAGCAGTTTCTCAAATGAGGCTTGATATTGGGGGCACTGTGTTACAGTGGAAAGCTTTTGCACTTATGGCAAATGAGGAAAGAGATTTCATTTTATTTTATTTTATTTTATTTTATCTATCTATCTGTCTGTCTATTTAGAGACAGGGTCTCTCTCACCCTGGCTAGGCTACAGTAGAGTCATCATAGCTCACTGCAACCTCAGACTTCTTGGCTTAAGCAATCCTCTTGCCTCAGCCTCCCAAGTAGCTGGTCCTACAGCTATATGCCACCACACCCAGCTAATTTTTCTGTTTCTTGTAGAGACAAGGTCTTGTTCTTGCTCTGGCTGATCTCGAACTCTTGACCTCAAGCAATCCTCCTGCCTCAGCCTCCCAAAGTGCTAGGATTACAGGTGTGAGCCACTGTTCCTGGCCTAAGAAAGAGATTTTATAAGGCTATTTCTTAAGACAAACTTTGGTAAAAATAGAGGCACGTTATTAACACACCCTTTAAGAAGGCTAGTGTACTAGAGAGTGCAAGCTACATGGTCTACGTAAAAAACTTGGCCATAGCCTGGTTTGATTCAGGGATAAAGCATAGAACATCTCCTGAGTGAGTGGATAGCCTGTCACTTTGGCTGCTTCTGACCCATTTCCCTTCTCTTCACTGAGTATATAATCAAAGCCATCCAGCAGCCACTCTGAAGTGGGAGGCTTCAACAAGGTCCGAAGCACGAGTATTCACTACTGCTGGGGGCAAGACCGCAGCTTTAGAAAGCAAATAGGTAGGTTGCAGAATTGATATATTTTACATACAAGGAAACCTAGACAATGATGCACAACCATTTTCACGCATTTGGAGGGGCCATATGCAGTCCCTCGACTCAACAGTGACACTTTCCCATGGAAGCAGCTTTGGGTGACTCCAGCCCCTGAGCCTGGGGCCCCGAAGCCCTGAGCAGAAGTGGTTTGATGTGGTAATGTTCTACCACAGTCACCCTCTTCAGCCATGAAAGTCCTTAAAAACGCTCCAGTTTTGAGTAGGATGAGCAAGTTGTACCCTCTCTGCATCTGTCTGCATGTGCTCATCATGCTTTGTATTCACTGTTCTCATATTGCTCAGGAAATTGAGAGGCACAAACGTCGTCCAGCCCAGTGACTGTATAAAGCCTGATCAGGAAGCTGCTGAGGCAGAGGGGCTCCTGTTTTTCTAAAGAAGCTCCTCTCTGCTGTGCTCACCTAGTGATGAAGGCAGAAGGTCGTGTGGGATGCAGCGAGCAGTGAAGTAGCCCTCAGAAGAGGCAGCAGCATGACCCGTGGGCATGAAAGCTGCACCAGGCCCGTCTCTCCTGGGACTGGCTCCTTCTTAATGACCAGCTTTCCCTGAGGGTTGACCAGAGCTCTGGAGACAGACTTTTTCTTCTCAGCACTGAAGAATCCTTGTCCTGTCGTTTTTAACCTTAATGAGAATAGAACAAGCCTCTGGAACAAGGTGCAGCGGAGTCAGGAGAAGTGGCCTTAAGTGAAAACACAGCCGCGGGGTTTACAGACAGCACTGCAGGGAGGCGTCATCCAGTGGAAGCGGCCAGCCTCGCTCTAGACTTTCCAACACTAATGAATCGGGAACTCCATGCTGAACAGGATTTAGTTAGATGGGTCCCTGTGCCAGCAGATGGATGTATTTTTCTTGAAAGACCAAGGTGCCAGAAATCTCCATGATTACGTTACTGGAGCAAGGTTCTTTTTTGTGGTTTGTGAAGTTGAGCGTCAGGACTGCAGGATTCTCTTGCTCTTTCTCACTCTTATTTTTTCCAGGTCAGAACCAGAGCTTGGGGTGGGGAGGAAAATCCTGCTGAATGAGCAAGTTCTTTCTTAAAAAGCTCTCTCCAAGTCCAAAAAGACTTCAGTGGACTTAGGAGAAAGAAATTTAATACATTGCCATAGAATCGTTGTTAACCAAGTTAAAGCAAAGGCCACAGCATCTTTGTCTTATAAAGAAAGCAAAGAGGAGATGGAAAAAAAGAAATGATACTTAGGAAATCCAAACCAAACAGTGAAGACTAAAGAAGAAAAACTCAAGATCACCTCTGAGAATGTGAAGATTTCCTTCTAATCAGATTTTTAAATTACAAAACCAAGACTCTAAGTAGAAGTAACTTTTCTGTTCTTTTTAAGTATTCTGTAAATGGCATACCTGAAATGTTTGACCTGTGATAGGATTTGCCACTTTCAGCTTAAGGAAGAGTTGGACACTCTGCAAGACCCAGTGGACTGTGAGGGGAAGAGTCAACCATGGAGAGGCTGGAGGCTTCCCGGGCTGGTCCTTGACCTGCGTTTGAACCTTAGTCCTAATAACTAGCAGATTGAAGCAAACTCAACAGGCCTCCTGGAGAACCCATGTTGGTTTGACCTGGAGCAATCCTGGCCAAAGAACTAACACTCTACTTTCACCAGTGACCTCTCTCATTGCACCCCTGTGAGAGGCGTGCTGAGCCAGGCTCCCAGGTCCCCTGCTTGGTCATGGAGCAGCCTGCAGAAAAGGCCGGACTGCTCTGCCCTGCTGGGCTGCAAGTACCTTCCAGGAGATATGCAGAGAGAGACCCAGTTGCCCATGAGAGATCATCTTAGAGCTATTATGGATAAAACCAGATATTCCTGGACTTTTTAACACACTTTTTGTGCTTATGAGGTCAGGCTAGGACTTTTCAAAAGCACCAGGAGCTCTGAGTTGGTGTCTTCCTTAACTGATGCCGTTTAGTGCCTAGTGGCCCATGCATACTGTTCTCCAGGTATGGCTGTATGAGAAAGCTGACTGTGCACCTGAGCTGATTGAAGACTGACTTAGCCCCTAGCCAGAAGATGACCTGGCACACTTGCTTGGCCACCCTTTCCTGTCCCACCTCATCACTTTTTTTTGGTTATTCTTATGAATGTAATCAGACCCACTGGATTCACTGGGCTGGGAACCAAAATAAAGTCACATGTCTTTTACTGGTACATTAAATGACTCCCATCCCACTCCCCCCAATCTCCTGCTTGACCTGAGACATTCCTTCTTCCCCTAAGGGACCCCTGAAGTGTCATCTCCAAGCAGCAGTATCTGAGAACCCTGAGGGAGACTTGCATAATTCTCAGTCACTCATTCTTATTGCTCACCTGTTGCCATCTGCTGGGAGGGTGGCCCTGCTGTCTCCCTTGCCATCCCAGCCAAACAGCCCAGAGGGGCTGAAGGAGGGCCTCCTACAGGCCTAACAGCCCCAACAGGACCATGTTTCCATAGTCGGGGAGGAGATTCTCCTCTCCCAAGAATTCTAGCCCTTCAACTCACCCTGGCCCCTAGAGCTCACCCACATAATTCCCTGGTGCCCACCCCTGGGGCAGGAGGCCTGGGCAGAAGGGCTCCCAGCAGAAGTCTCAGGCTCTGGCTTCCACAGCCTGCCCTGCTGTGTGATCTCAGCCTGCGCCCCTGAATGTACAAGGCTTTTTCATTTTCTGTCCTTTGTCAGGATGAAAGCCATTCCTCTAACCGGATGCATCTAAAGGCCTCCGTCCTCTGCTGGTGGAGGCTGACAGAGCGGCCACGTTACCGCCCCTTGGGCCTTTCGCTTCCTTCCCTCTTCACCCACTACCAGGAATGTCGTGTGTAGTTGGAACTGCCTGGAATAGGACTGGGTTATGGTGGGCCCTTCTGCTTGATGTGGCAGTTGCCTTTGGAAGGAGCAAGACTTTGTAAAATCTCAGGGCGGCTGCCATTCTTGCATGCTGACTTCCCAAGTTCAGCCGCTTCGTGTGTGGGTCCCCGCAGGCCTTGACTTAGAGCCAGCATGCTGGCTCTGCCTCTTTCCTTGCTGCGCCTGGTAGGTGGGAAGTATCCAGTAACTACTGTTGAGGGAAGGACCTTGTGCTGCTTCTGGGGCACTGACAAGATGGGAATACCTGAACACCGAGAGCACTTGAGCTACTGTGTGTTGTCTGGTGGCACAGTGACTGAGGGGGGCAGGTGTGAGGCCGAATTTCTTCACTGAAGCCAAAGGAGGAGTAAAAAGTGAAGGGATGAAATTGGTCACCTGCTGTGGACAGTGGTAAGGGCACTGCCGCCCAGGATACCACCTGAAGGCACCACCTGGCGGGAGGCCCTGCCTCCAGCCTGCCAGAGGAGGGAAAGATGACAGCCACTTGCACAGAGGATGGACAGGCCGGAAGGGCTCTCCTGGAAGCAGGCACAGCATGAGGAAGCTCACAGCAGTGTGAGAGAGCGTGGCCTGGTCCAACCTCCCGCCCGGGGAGGTGCACAGAGCTCTGCTGGGGTAAAGGAGGGATTTGGCCCTTCCCTGTCCTTTAAGACTCCTGCTGTTTGCCCTGTGGGCCTCCCTGATTGGCACCCCCTCAGCACACGCCCACCTTGTCCATTCGTCTGCTACCGTCCACACTGATTCATGTGAGCAGCCACCCTCCAGAGAGCCTGGGCTGTGTTTAATTCACTTTTCTATCTCCAACAGCAGGAAGCCATCAAAGGTATTTAAAGAGGGAATTGTCATCAGGTTTGTGTTTTAGAACAATAACTCAGCAGTGGAGAGTGGATTAGGAGAGCAGAGCCAAGGGAGGGGAAGACCTATAACAGGTCAGTGTCCTCATGAGAAATGACAAGCACAAATGGCAAAGGGTAGCAGAAGTCCAGAAGGTGGCAGCAACCCGGCCTGTCCCGTCAAGGCTCTGGCACTACTCTTCTAACAGTCTATTGATTCTGCTTCCTCTGTGAGTGGACTTTGCTCTGAGGCTGGTGGCTAGCTGGTTGCAGCAGTCCTGGCCCTTGCCCAGAGCACTCAGCAAGCACCCTCACATGTCTCACTGGCCTTCGTTGGGCCACACATCCATTCCCAAACGATTTTCTGGGGCTAGGAAATGCATGCACTTGGGTTTCTGATCAGTCATTGAAAGGCATATGGGATGACCTCAGAACTGTCAGGTCCAGCCCTGGAGCTGGAGATTGGGTCTGCTTCCTGCTGGAGCCCCTGGACTGGGGAGGGGTTGGGGTATGAATAGCTGAAGAAAACTAGGGTAGCATTAGGAAGGAGGAAGTGCCTGCAAGGTATACATCCATGTCTGCTACAGGGGCTACCTGGACTCATTCTTTCATGTATTGAACCTTGCGCATGGCAGGCACCTACACGCACTCCTGCACGCCTGTGGGGACGTACTTTGTGGATTGCTTTATCTCAGAAACAACGTATCATCATCCTAGGTGAATTTCAAACCTCT
This sequence comes from Microcebus murinus, assembly GCF_040939455.1. Classification (NCBI taxonomy): domain Eukaryota; kingdom Metazoa; phylum Chordata; class Mammalia; order Primates; family Cheirogaleidae; genus Microcebus; species Microcebus murinus. The sequence goes on from NC_134111.1 coordinate 100,374,799, forward strand.
CATGGAGGCTCCCCCACCCCCACCTTCAACTCTCCATTCCTTGGATTTGTGTTTGGCCATCTCCAAGGCCAGGCACACAGCCTGCTCTCCGACCACAGCCTCCAGTCCCTGCAACTCCCTGACCCAGTGACTCCCACAGCTCCTCTCCTTGACCTCACAGACACCTAGGAGGCCGGGCCAGTCCAGTGATTAGCGACGTGGACCACACTTCAGTTCTGCCACTTATGTGTTAATTTGGGCTAAATACTTAAACTCCTCTGTAGCTTGCACACTGGAATTCCATCCCTCATCATCTCAGAGACCTGACTCTTCAGTTATCTCTGTCATCTGCAGATACACTCCCTTCAATCCCACATCCTGTTACCCTTCCCATTCTCTTTCATTAATCTCGCCTCTTGCCCACTACTGTCTGATTCACTAAAAGAGTTGTATATACTCATGATCCCCATTTCCTTGCTTTCTACTCATTTTCCATCCTGTCGCACCCTGATCTCTACGCCTACTGCTCCCTCCTAGAGTCTTTTCTGCAATATCCAATGGATTTCTTGTTTGAGATACTTACTGTCTCTTATTTGACCTCTTGGAAGGCCCTAATGCTGCTAACTGCTCCTTCCCTAAGGCAAGCTCTCCCTTTGGCTCCTGTGATGTAGTAACTCAATAATCCATGGCCACTCCTTCTCATTTCCATTACCCAGCTCTTAAATCTAGATGTTTCAAAGGATTCTATTTACCACTCTCTTTTTATTCTACTCAGTCTATCTGGACAATTTCAGCTACTCTAGTAATTTCACTTCCATCTTACTTACCATCTGAAGTTTCCCAAATTTGTGCCTCCAGATTACAGTCTTGCTTATAAATGCCGGAGATGTACATACAGCAGCCTACTGCTCATCTCTGCTAGATGCTTCCAGGTACTCTAGAATCAGCAATACCAAACTGAACTCAAACTCTTCTCCCAGACCTGCTGTTCCTCCTTGTCAGGGTGAGTAGCAGTACCACCTACTCTGCAGCCCAAGGCACAGAGTCTTAAATATTCTTTTTGACATGGGTAAGGTGGAAAGAGTGTGAATTGGGGTTGAAATTCTAGTTCTAATCTAATGTGGTTTGGACAATTTACTTAACTTTTCTCAGCCTCAAGTTCCTCATCTATAAAAAGGAAATAGTAATACCTAATTCAGGTGGTGGTTATCACGATAAAGGACAGCATTGGCTTGGTAGGCAGTCAGTAAACATGAGTGCCCTGTGTCCCAGTCCTCACTCCACCCTGCCCCATCACCACCTCCATGGAGTGGCCTTTTTGTCAAATTAGTATGTACATAGTTTCCTGACTTTGAGAACAGGAATTAAATTTCCCACAATTCCTTCATGACTGAAGATTCCAGCTTCTATCTCATCACTTGTTTTTCACCGAGTCATGGGAGATCTGGAGTTGAGTGGGGGCTGGGAGACAGAGTCCAGATGTCACTGTCACATGGCTAGATGTGTGTGGACTTCTGCATCTCATCAGTCTTGTCTCTCAGCTGGCTCCCACCACTCCTCTCCCCACTGCTCTGTCCTAAGCCAGATGCTCACGGTCTCATCAGGCCCTGGGGCAGCCTCCTGCCAAGCCTTCTCCAGGCTCTCCCACCTCAGCCCATTCTCTACCTGACCATCAGACTGGGTCTGTCTTCTGCCCTGAAACCCGCTGTGGCTTCTTCTTTCTGACAAATGACGTCCACACACTCCTACGTGCAGCCTGCCTTGCCAGCTCAGCCCTCTCGAGTCCCCATACCAGCTCGGTGGCTCAGTCCTCTCTGACCCAGGCCCCCTTTCATAAGGGAGCAGGAAATATACCTGGATACCAGCTGAGAAGCTGACTGTTACACTTCTTGGGTCTAGTGGCTGGTAAGACAGGCATACAACACTCCCCAAAGACCAGCTGTATTGAAAGCAGGGACCAAAAGACACAGGAAACCCAGGGGTCTTAGAATTCTGTATAGAAGTATGAATCAGCAGCTATAGAATAAGGGAGAAAACACATTAACACATTAATGTTTTATGCAGTATCAAAGTAATGTATGTTTATTGTAAATAATTTGGAAAATGCAGAGAAAGTATAACAGTCACCTAGAGCCTCTCACCTAGTGATATCCACTGTTGCCATTTCCATAGCTTTCCTTCCAATCTGCCTTCCGTGCTCTGTTCTTTTGTAAATAGCTTTCATGGTATACTGTATAATCAACTATGTATCCTGCTTTATCTCATCTGCACCACATATTTTCTTGAGTTAGTAAAAATTCTTAATAAACAACATAACGGCTGCCTGCTGTTCCATGTGTGACTATGGGGTAGTTTAACCTTCTGTTATTGCTGGACTTTTAGAGTCTTTCCAATAAATAATACTGAGGGCAACAGTTCTGCAAATAAAACTTTTCCTCCTCCATTTCTGATAGTTTTTCTAAGTTATAAATCCATAACTGGAATCACTGATCAAAGAATATGAAAATTTCTAAGCAATGCCGACTCTTGAAATGGACAGAGTGAAATAGGCCTGACCTCAGCTGCAAAGAGAGAGATAAAGAGGAAAGGGTAGTAATTCATAGATTTTTTTTAAATTATTTTTTGTTTTACTGAAGGAGAGGGCTGAGAAGATCCAAGCAGTGCTCTGTAGGGAAAACATGCCTTTGACTCGAAGTTCCTGGCATCATCATGGTAAAGAAGGGCTTGTTTCTGGTTTTATATTTTCATCTGGGTCAGTAAGAGGACAAACCATTCCTATCCACTAAGGAAGAGAAAAATCTTCCAGCATCTAATGATGCAGATCATTAGCTGTGTTAACAGCCTTGCAGTTCAAAAAAATTTATAATAATGTATCCTCCTAATGTGCAGTTAATTTTAGTTAAAATTTCCCTGGTGATTTAAAAACCCAGTGAATTTGTAAATATAGTAATTGGCTCTGCATTTGGAAATGTTAAAGCTGCCGTAACCAACTGAGCTCTAGCAAGACACACTGCACCCCTCTGAGCTCTGTAGGAGTTCTGCGCTCACCTTAACATTCCCCTCTGGAACCCAGGAAGAAACCAAGACTGTACCAGAGTTCCTGTGCCTGATCTTCTGTAATTGAAGAAAGTTAATGAGTATCTCAGAGTTAACATGCCCAGTATCAAACTTTTGACTCCCTACCTGTCCCCAAATTCAGTCACCTGCCTGGTTGTTCAAATCAAAAGCTTGAACTGTCCTTGATTTCTTCCTTTCTGTCCTTGCCACTGCCAGCATCAAATCCATCAGCATATCCTGTTGATTCTACTTCTAAAAACTTCTAAAATATATTTCAAATTGTCCATGTCTCCCCAGCTTGCCTGCCCATCCTCCCTCCTGTTCCAGTCCTGTGGCCACTGCCTGACTCCTCAATGGCTGCCTCCTGCGGGCTCCTGCTTCTGTTCTCTGCCCCAAGGTCTGCTGTGGTCTACGCTGTAGGCAGAGGGATCTTGCCGAAACAGAACTCTGATTGCCTCATCCACCCTTCCTTTTCTTTCCTTTGCTTTTAAAGCCAAAATTTCCAGTGTGGCAAAGAAGGCCCTGCGTCTTCTGCCCAACCTGCCTCCCCAGTGTCACCACCTACCATGTCCCTGGGTCTGTCAGAGTCCAGCTTTACCTGCCATCCTTCAGTTCCTGCAGCTCCCGCCCTAGGACCTCTGAATGTGCTGTGCTCTCTGCTGAGGAGAACCTTCTCCACTCCCTCCCGCTCCTCCCCACGCTCTAGGTAACCATCCCCTCCTGATTCAGGGAAGCCTTCCCTCATCCCTCTTCTGTCTAGGTCAAGTTATTTACTTTCATAGAACCTTATGGATTTTTTTTCTTGCTTCGGTGAACCTATTCTAATTGGAGCTTTACCCACATATACATATTCACTGGTGTGGTTATTTGATTGCTGTCATCCCCGCTAGACTCTAAGACCCATGAAGGAAGCCCCTCTCTGCTGCTGTCACTGTTCTTTCCCTGTCAGCTAGCTCAGATGTAGCCCAAAGTAGGCACTTAATAAATGTGTTGTTTGCATGCTGAATGAACAAGTAGAGTCCTGGGAACGATCCTCTGATGACAGAGTACGGTGTGGGCTCTTCCCAGCGGACAGACTCAGGTTTTCCAAACACATTGGCTGGAAGGAGTGTGACTTTCCTTGATTTTTTTTTTTTTTTTTTTCATTTCAGCTGTCGGAATGAGTAGAGCATGCTGCCTAAAACTTGTCTTTCTCTTCTCTCTTTATTCAGCTAAAGCTTGCTTTTACTCTGGACCATGAGACTGGATTGCCTCAAGGATGTCATATCTATGAGTACCGCGACAGTAACAAGTAAGCCACCCAGTGGGAAAGAGTGTCACATGTTGTGCAGCAGTGGCACCTGTGGGCTTTCTGACACTGGGCTTCTCTCGCTAAGGGGTTGTCAGGACAGGAATCACACTTTTTGCAACTAAACTGGAAAATAGCTGGCACAAAAATAATTCTTCCATTAGAGTTGCTTTGCCCCCACATGTGCTTGGAGCACTTATGAAGAAGCTGTGCTGTGCTAGGAGTGCATTCCACAGCAGCCCTTCTTTTCCAGGCCCCAGCCGCCCTCTAGGTGCAGCCCCCTGGGTCCCCAGTGACGTGCTTGCTCATTTGATTCCCTGTGTGACTTTGACTTTTGCCACAGTTCTCGATTCACTGTCTGACTATACTTATGTTTCTGGGTTTTGTCGTGATTGCCTACATTGTGAATTTTATAGTTGGGAGATTTCTGGGTACTTACACAGGTTTAAATTGACGGCCTGGGCCGGGCGCGGTGGCTCACGCCTGTAGTCCTAGCACTCTGGGAGGCCGAGGCAGGTGGATTGCTTGAGGTCAGGAGTTCGAAACCAGCCTGAGCAAGAGCGAGACCCCTGTCTCTACTATAAATAGAAAGAAATTAATTGGCCAACTAATATATGTAGAAAAAATTAGCTGGGCATGGTGGCACATGCCTGTAGTCCCAGCTACTCGGGAGGCTGAGGGAGGAGGATTGCTTGAGCCCAGGAGTTTGAGGTTGCTGTGAGGTAGGCTAACACCACAGCACTCACTCTAGCCTGGGCAACAAAGCGAGACTCTATCTCAAATAAATAAATAAATTGACGGCCTTAGCGGGACACAGTGGCACACACCTATGGTCCCAGCTACTCAGGAGGCTGCGGTAGGAGGATCACTGGAACCCAGGAGTTTGAATCTAGCCTGGGCACAGTGAGACCCCCGTCTTTGGAAAAAAAAAAAAAAAATTGGTGGCCTTGTTGCTTGTTGGAAAGGTGACACCTGGCATAACTTTATAGCACCTCCTTTCTTCATCAAGACTGCCTTCTTGACTATGTATTTTTGTTTGTGAGACAGTGAAAATAGTGGTAGATGAGGCACAGGAAATATGCTCTGGTGGTGACGATGACAATAATGATAATAATGGCCACTACCATAGAGCACCTGCTGTATGTTAGGCAGAGTACTGGGGACTTCACCTTTGCTAATCCAGTTTAATCTTCATAACATCCCAAGGTGTGTTCCTTTATTATTGTTGTATTTGCAGAAGCTGAGGCCTAGGGAACTCACTCAGGGTAACTTGCCACAGGTGCGCAAAGCAGTCAACATTATCACGTGTAGTCAGGGAAAAGAATAGATGGAAGACAATTGTCCCAAGTCACTATTTTTAGAAACGCCAGTCAGTAACAAGAGCAATCTTAACCTGGATTGAGGATAATGTATTCTGACCTCCTTGTTTAAATGTCCAAGCTACTTGATTTTATCCAGTGGAAGGAAACAAATAGGCACATGCCAGTAGAACTGTATGTTACCTTCCAGAATAGAAACTCATTCATGTCTTCCTGAAGAACTCTTGCTCTGTTATAGTAGAAGATAGGTTACTGGGTGCCCACATGACCAAATCTCCATTCAGATTATATGTAACACATTATTATTATTCTATGTAATTTATCTTTAGGAGGATGCTATAGTAAGCTATTGTGTACCCCTAATTCCCAGCAAATTAATCATAGGAAAGATTAACCAAGTGTCCTTTAACACTAATTCTGGCCTGACTCTCTGCTCTTTGGAAAAAAGGTTGCAGAGTTTTTGTTCGGTGGGAGAAGGGCACGGGCTGTCCATCCTTTAAGTTCATGTCTTAGCCATGCAGATGTCCAATGCCAACAACTTAACTTGTCTTTGAATATGAAAGGAGAAAATAATCTAGCTCTGTGTCTTAGTCTGTGTGTAGCTCCTAGCATATAATCAGAGCAAGCAATATAAGAAAAGAATTTTGAGGTTTAAATATAGCTAAGCTTTGGCTCCCAAAGCCCTGTCAAGGAAAGCATTTGTGTAGGAAATCAGATAGCAGCTATGATCTAGAAAAGTATGGCAATCAAATGCCTCAATGACCCCTCTCCCTGACTCTCTCTTTTTTGGCTTAGAGTCAGACTTGGGGTTCCTTCTCAATCCTTAGACAACTTCCCTAACCTCCCTGAGCCTCAAGTTTCTTCATCTGTTCAAAATAATGAGACTAACAGTACTTCTCTGGCAGGGTTGTAATGGGGCTCTCTGGCAGGGATGTCGTGTTAAGCGCATCACGCCGGCCGGGTAAACAGAGTGCTTACAGGAAGTGTTGGTCGCCTCTCCTCTCCCTTTAGGGCCGGCAGGGCTGCGGCTCACAGTGTGCTGATTAGAGCAGAGGCTGGTGCGCAGGCCCCTGACCGCCCTCAGTTGCGTGTGATGCTCTCTGTTCAAAAGCAGACTCCTCTCCCCACTTGTGCATTGTGAAGTGAAGCGTGGAGGACCCCATGAGCTTGACCATGACTTCTCTACCCAGGCTCTGCTCTGTGTTCCTCTGTTCCCTTTTAGGGTCATTTCCTCTAGAATGCCTGAATCCAAGTATTGGTATACTAGTGACATTTAGGAAATGAGGATATTCAGCCCAGGCCCTAAGGAGCCCTTGTTGTCTCAGGCCAAGTAATGTGAAGCCAACAGCAGCAGGGAGATGAGATTCTGCATGTGAAAGAAACTGGGCTGAATATGAGTTTGGTACAACTAATTATTGAAAAGACTACTGTTCTCTTCAGAGTATCTCCTGCAGTATAATTTGTAATCATTTTAGTATTCGTCTCCATTTGCCAGATTCATTGTGTCAGCAAAAAAAAATTCTTCTGAGTAAGTGCTGAGGCTGTTGGACAGTTCTCCCAAGTGGTCTTTCCTTTCAAATGGAATGGGCTGGAAAATGGGTACTCTGCTTTTGTATTCCCTGCACTCTCTGGTCAGCTTCCTTCCTTAGAACATCCTGGTACCCCTGATCCTTGGCTCTATGTCATCCTGTTGTCCTTCTACATAAAGGGGCTAATCTCTGCCTCTGGGCTCCAAGGAGGACAGGCCCTGGGACTTGTCCATCTTTGATGGGACTTGGACCGTGTCTCTTCTTGGGCTAGAAACACAACTCTCAGGTAAACATTCTTAAAGCCCTGAGGTAATTTGAAAAAGAGAAACTGTCCTATTGTGCCTTGGGTTAGATTAGTAAATCTCTCTACCCCTAATTATTCTGTCAACCTCCCCAAAGCTGTTCAAATCTGCATCTGAGAGTGAGACCTCATTCCCCTCTACCCACAACAGATAACAGATATCACCAGTCACCACCCATGGACCCAAGTACCACCTTCTTTATTTCTCTGTTGCAGAAAACTTGGCCTACGTTTGATATTAAATCCAATAAATCAGGGACTAATTGAGAGTCATTTTTGGTGATCTCTTCATGGGGCAAGGAACAAGGTCCAAAAGAGTGAATAAGGGATTGATGAGAATTCAGTTAAACATTTTTTGAGTCCCTGCTCTATACAATGTGTTGTGCAAGACCCTAGGGGGCCAAAGAGAAATTAGACCCGGTTCATGCCCCCAAGGGGTTTGTATAAGTAGCAGAATACACTGCAGCACCCTCTGGGCTGTGGAGCGCGTGGCAGTGGGAAGACTTGAGTGCCCTGGAGGTAACAGTGAGGAAAGTGACTGCTTCTGACTGGGGCAGCTGTGTGGATGGTGGTGACCTTCGCAGACGAAGGACTTTGTCCAGAAGGCTACCTCCTCTCCATCTCCACGGCCACCCTCCTCCCCACTGCCAGAACTGGCTCTACCCAGCAAACTGCTCTCTCCGCCGCCAGCTGGCTGGCCTCCAGCCCCTCCTCTCTGCAGCTCGGCGGGCTTTGTAGTAATATGTCTTTTCATTCTGGCTGCTTTTGAGACCTTATTTTTGTCTTTAGTGTTCCACAATTTGACTACATTATGTCTGAGTGCTTTCATTTTTATTTTATATTGTTTAGGACTCAGCTCTTATTTAGAAATTCTTACCTATTATTTCTTTGATTCTGTCCTTGTGGAAATCCAGTTAGAAACCCACCATCTTATTTCATCTTTCCTCTCTTTTTTCCATCTCTTTACTGCCAGTGCTGCATTCTAGGAAACTTCCTCAAAAGTGTCTGAGTTTAATCTGCCTATAGTCATTTATAATGTGCTGTTTAATATCCCTTCCCAATATGACTGTTGAGTTTTTATTTTTTATTTTCAGAAGTACTGTTTGGTGCTTATAAAAGTCAGCCTGTTATTTTTATCTTTCAGTGTCCTAATCTTTCATTATGATATCTAATCTTTATTTCTAATTATTTTGATTATATTTATTTTATAACCTCTTTCAAGTTGTTCGGTGAGTTTTAGTTCTAATTCTGAGATGCCAATTCTCCCATTTCTTGTGTCTGTGGATTCACCTTTATGCGGTTCATTCCTCATGTGGTTTGTTATTTTTTATTATAAGATAGTCTTAAGCAGGGTTCTTTACTGTGGGAGTTCTATATGCCATGGGTTGTGGATGTATTCTTTCATTGCTTTCGCATTTGTTCTGCCAGGACAGAACAAATGGGAGTTTCATAGGTCCTGCTAGTTTGGATGTTAACAACTTGGCTTAGGAGTCCAGCGCCAGGGTGGTGTGCACTCCGACTCCATACCCACATGCAGCGTGGGCTTGGGATCGCCACTTCTTGTAGGAGATGCCTATGCTCTGTGCCATTACAGACATTGCTCTGAGCTGTAAGAAGGTCTTCCTGGTTCCTTGTTCAAAGCCCAACAGCCTCTTTGGAGCCTGGCTTTATGTGAGGGAGGGGTCTCAGTTCCAGTTCCTTAGCCAGGTCTTCTGCCTCCCATGGGCATTAAAATCTCAGCTCCTGTAATTACATCGAAGTCTGAATTCCCAATCCCTAGTTGCCATGGTAAAGACTACAGCTCTGACTTAGTTTCCTTTGCATTTCAAGCATCTGGGAATTTTACCATCATTTTTTTAGCTCAATTATATATTTAAATTATTCTTTTGGTATATTTTATCCATCATGTCTCTGTGTTTGTTTTGGGAAAAAAGATCCATTTATCAGTTTCGTCTACCATCTTGTCAGAACCAGAAGTCTGAATAAACTTTTTAAAATGCAAGTCTGATTGTGCACTCACTCAACAGCTGTGTAGAGAGTTTCTGCTGTGGGCCAGTACAGTACTAGGCCCTGGGGCTACAGAGCTGCATTAACACTGTTGCTGCCCTCAGAGGCCCACGGGCTAGCAGGAGGGAGTGGCCAGCAGGGCGGCGCTGTGATCCAGCCCCGCCTGCCCCCGCACCCACACATGCCATCCCCAGCCAGACCGCCTCCAGCCTCCTGGGCTCACAGTGCGTCTCTGCGTGACCATGCCACTTCCTCGTTCTAAAACACCCCTCTTCCCCACCATCCCCTCTCCACCCATCTGAGTAACCCCTACTTCTCCTCTACCACTAAGTGTTAGGTAATCCTAACACTTCCAGTAATCCATTCCGCATCCCTAACAGGCGTTACCAAAGCTGGATCGGGTGTACCTTCCCGATGGCCCCGGGCCACACCTGCCTGCTCTCCTGTCAGCGTCTCAGTCAGGGTTTGCTTGTTGGCTTCCTACACTAGGCTGAGTGCTTTTGAGGTCAGGGCCTTGATTTGTTCATTTTAGTACCCTCGTGCTTCGTCCGGTACCTGGCAAATAATGCTTGAGGGAGGGAAGGCAGGGGCCTGATTTCCTTCTTTAGGAAGGGAGGGAGCGTGGCTACTGGGGGAGTCAAACCTCTTTCCAACTTAGTCTTTTCATTTGTTGTGGGACTAAATCACACATGATATTGGGAAACTGTCTCTTTGGATAGTTATGAATTCTGAAAAACTAAAACATAGAGCAGAGAAACTGTAAAAATTTGATTTAACTCTATAAATATAGTAGTAATTATAGTCATTTACATCAACTGCCTACCATTTTTTGCTGGCTAGTGAGGCATGGTGATAATTATGAAGAGCTGTAAATGCATCAGGCTAAGTTGTAGAAGCTGACTTTGATTGCAAGGCTATACCTTGTTCGTGACAGCTGGAGTGTGTGATCCATGCAGCGCAGTCGTGACAGGAGCTGCGCCTTCTGCATGTTCATCGGCACTGGCTTGGGACAACCCGGGTTATTTTTAGTTCTAAAACCATTCAAGAAGGATGTTATTTTTACAGTTTCACAGGTTAAGAGAAAAGCCTGAGAGTCCGAGAGGCTAGCCTGCCGAGGTCACAGAGTGTTGAGAGCAGAGCCTGCTCGTGCCCAGGTCGGGCCTCCCCAAAGCCGTGCTGTGCCTCTGCGCTACCTGCTCCTCTGCACGGCGTGAGGCACAAGCTCTGTGTGCGAGACTGTGGGGCCTCCAGTGCCTGTGCACCCCAGATTGGGTGGGCAGCTTCTAACTTGTCATCAGAATTATAAATGAGGCCAGTCCTGCTCCGCGGCAGGTCACCATCCACTCGATGGTGCAGCTTATCCATCCGGAGCGTGAAGACTCTGAGACATCCTCAGGGTCGTGGGAGAATGGAATGAGGCGACATGTGTGGTGTGCCTGGGTCACCTGTAAAGACTTCGTAGTCATTGGGTGTGGTTGCCCTGAGTACTGCCTGAGTGGCCCTAGCTTTGGGGTGCCCTCTCCTCTTCCCCACTGGTAGTTGTGCCTCACCCTGGTCCAGGGAACTGAGGCCAGCAGCTGCTAGCAGACCACTGGTCCCTGCAGACCTCTCCAGAGTCTCTTGATCCTCACAGCCAGCCCCTCTACCTCCATCTTACTCTCGGCATAGGTCAGTTGGCTAAACTAATAAAATGAAATCTTTTGTTATTTTCCTGCCTATCTAACTGACTCATTTTGGCCGCTTGAAATATGTAACATCAAAACTACTAGCCAGCCTCTAGTAGTATGAGAGAGAGCTTCCCTGGGGGGTAATTTCCCTCAGCTAAGTGTCTGCCACGTTCATAAGCCTGCGCTGAAGGACAGCACCACCACGGCCTTCCGGAGGACCGGCAGCTCTGGGCTGCATGTCCTCTGCCCAGCCCAGGGTGCTTGGTAGCTCAGGTGACTGGCCTGCCTGGCACCTGTCAGGGCTTGGGTGGGGCTCTAAGTCCCTGCAAGCTCACCTGGATTCTTTCCCTAGCCCCTGAGCACAAAGTTCTTTCTGGACCTAAGAGCTTCCCACTAAGGCCCCTGCCCATGGGGCGTCAGGCTGCTCGGTTGAGTGTGTCTCAGAACACACTCCTCAGATGTGCAGAACAGACCCAGAGAAGCAACCCTAAAATCACCCTGCAGTTCCTTTCTGCGATTCTGTTTTCATCACGGAGGATGTGATAGGTTAGTTTGGGTCCACTGACCAGTGGACTCCGTGTAGGGTTAATGTATGAGAGACACGTTGGGGGAAAGGCCTGTGAAGGGTGAGGGAGGACACAGTGGGCCCTGCCTGATCCCCGCGAAGGAGAGGGCCAAGGGCAGCAGGGCTGGCCTCGGCCTGCGGTGGCCAGAATTGAGTCATATGAGACTCCCTTAGGCCCCTCACCAGGCCTGTGCCTGGGAGAAGAGGGCCAGGAACTAGTGCTGTTTGTCACTTACACCCCCACAGCAGGAGGTCTGAACTGGAGGGGGGCTTCTCATGGTGGCCCTGGCCTACTCCTTACACCACACAGATCTGTTTCTCCATTCCTGTGGCCTTTCTTAGTGAAGAGGTGCTTAGAAAAGAGAAGTTTGCTGGCCACAGTGGCTCACGCCTATAATCCTAGCACTTTGGGAGGCCGAGGTGGGAGGATTGTTTGAGGCAAGGAGTTAGAGACCAGCCTGAGCAACACAGCAAGATCCCATCTCTACCAAAAAAGAAAAAAGAAAAGAGAAGAGTTCAATACTTACAGGCTTTAAAAAAAAAGAGAAGAGGAGTTAGTGGAACAGACTACCACCTCTGTTGCTGTGTTGGGACTCGGAGCCCCAACTGGTCCTCATCCTCCCCATCCTCCACTACCCATCCTAAATTCTTCTCGCGTTCAACTAGAACCGCAGCAGGTCTCTGCAGCCAGCTAGTGGTATGACCTGAACCTTTATTGCTGAGGTTTCTGTGCCCTGCGCTCTCATACTCTGCCGGCCAGGGTTGTGTCTGTTCATGGTTACAGCGGGGCAGGGAGTACCCAGAGGTCCCTCCGGGCCCCTTCCACTGATCAGTTACCCACTCCTCCCCCATGACTCCTCCCCCACTCATCTGCTGGTCCCTGGGCTCACGGAGTCCAGAGAATCCTGGCAGCAGCCATCACTGATAGTTCAGAGGGACCCTGGCTGTGTCTCCCCAGCCTCTGGCCCCTCACGCTCCATCATCCTCGTGGGTGTCAGTGCACCTAGCTCTGTGACACCCTCTCCTGCTGTCCTCTCTGGCCTGTGGAGGAGAGTCAACACTGAACTCCTTGCCATGCTGGCGTACCTCTTACCAGCATGTTTCTTATGACCTTGGTAAACGGGGGTCCTGGGCCCCCCACCCCAAGAACATAGGCCTCTCTCTGCTGGGTCTCCTGGACTCCAGGAATACGTTCACTCCGTGAGCCCTCCCAAAGCCTCTGCAGCCCCTTCTCTGCTGGCTGCCAGGCAGCATAGCTCAGCCTTCTCTCGGCCCTGGGCATCACTTTCTCCAGGCTGCTAAGGCCCACCCCAGCAGCGAGTCTGCCCATCTCCTAGAGTCTTTGCCGGGTTGTTAAATCCTACATTCCAAGAAAATACCCCTGAATCAATGACTTCTTGCTCACCCAGTCATATTTCCTGGCCCCTTGATCAAGCCCCTCAAATCTTGCCCACTAATTCTTCTCACTCTTCTGGTGTATGATCTTTTTCCTTCCTTGTCAGGCCCAGCCCATCACCAGCTGGGCTGGACTGGCATTTAACCCTAGTTATGGGCCTGGCAGCCTGGAAAGGAGGTGGGGATGCCCCTGAAGGGGACAGACCTCTGCATGTCTTCCAGCATGGGGTGTTGCTTGCCTCACTAGGGAAGGGTAGGCCACAGAGACCCTCTGCTCTCACACGGACCTTTGCTGCTTGTCAGGGGCCCCCAGTTTGCCCGGAGCCTTCTGCAAAGCCACGCTCACTTTAGAGCAGCCAGCCCACTCCAGTCTTTGTACTGTGAATCTTTGAGCGTTTGGCCCACTGCTTAGTGCCAGGGCCTGTCCATGTCCACGTTCCATTCAGAAGAGCATCCCCTTTGCCCCCTAGACAGTGAGTGAGCTATTCTCCAAACTCTGTCGTTCTGCCTGTCTTCTCAGAACCAGGCCAGCCCCCCTCGTGTCAGTTCAGGCCTGTAGAAAAGCAGGTGCTGATGTCAAGAGGTGTGTGGAGGAAGACACCTGTGAAGGGGGAGGGGGAGAGAGCAAGAGAAGGCAGGGGGGAACTTTCCAACCTCGACACAAGTCTCACCCCTGCGAAGGAGTTGGGGAAGGAAGGAGGGCTAGGTGGGAGAGTCTCAGGCTGCGGCCTAGTTTTAAGCAAGAATCCCTGATGGAAGTCCTTGAGCCAAGGCCGAAGTTGCCTGTTGAGGGAACCGGACATCGTGCAGGGCCTGGCCTGCGTCAGGACCCAGAAGTGCGCTCACAGGAAGGGTGGCTTCAGAACAGATGCAGTGGTAGATCAGAGCACCTGCAGCTGGGGCCATTGCCAGTGGCAGGAGATCTAAGTGGTGCCTTTTCCTGGCTGCCATACTTGGGGAGGAGAGAGAGAGAACAGGGGGTTCCTGGATCAAGTCCTGCATTTAATTCGTTTCTTCCTCTGCTTGGTCTTTTTCTCTTCCTTCACCCTAAATAAGTAGAGGGAATATTTCCCAGCAGTCCTGACAACTTCAGACCAGCACCAACACTTCCCAGTACTTTGGAAATGACACTCTCTGTCTGCAGCTTGAACTGATGCCATTCATTACAGAGGGTAAAAGCCTCCAGGCCTCCCGCAGACACTGCCAGGTTAGAATGAAGGCCTTTCTTGTTCCCTGGTGAAACCCCTGTGTAGGAGAAAGAGGAGCTGGAAATCGTGAGAGAGGAGGGGTTCAGGGGAAGTTGGAGGCAATGCAGCCAGAGAGGTGCCAGCAGTGACCTCATGGGAGCGAGCCTGCAGCTGCAGCCTGCACGTGGGAGTTGGCCACGCTCGGCGCAGGTGTGAGCTCACTGTGTTCCATCCCAGCCGCTAGTGCTTGGCATCGGCAGGATGCAGGCACAGCTCCTGTTTCCACTGCCGGACTCGGGGTGGTGTTCGGCAAAAGGCATATCGCTCCACTCTTCACCCACACGGAGGGACGGCCACGGCTCCTTATACTCTTCTCTCCTGTCACCTCACTCCGTGTAGCAGCAATCACAATATCTTGGGCATCAAAATGCAGTGTTTTAGCTATGCATGATGCCTCACACCTGTAATCCTAGCACTTTGGGAGGCTGAGGTGGGATGATAATGAGGTCAAGAGTTCAAGACCCCATCTCTAACAGAAAACTTTTTTAAAAAATTAGGCCAGGTGCAGGGGCTCACGCCTGGAATCCTAGCACTCCGGGAGGCTGAGGCAGGAGGATCAGTTGAGGTCAGGAGTTCGAGACCAGCCTGTGTAAGAGCAAGACCCCGTCTCTATGAAAAATAGAAAAAAAATTAGCTGGGCCTGGTTGTGCACAATAGTAGTCCCAGATATTTGGAAGACAGAGGCAGGAGGATCACTTGAGCCCATGAGTTTGAGGCTGCAGTAAGATATGACATCTTGCACTCTAACCCAGGCAACAGAGCAGAACCCTGTCTCAATACAACAAACAAAAAAACCACAGTGTTTCATTTAACTTCAGTTTTCTCTATAAGAAGAAGAGGGTATGAACACTCCCATTTTAGAGAGAGGGAAACTGATGCCCTGAGAAGTGCTCTTTCCAAGGACAAGCTATACATAAAAGGTCAAATGAGCCGGCTTCTCCCTGGAATATGCCTCAGGCGTGGGGCCTCAGAACATCCACACAAAGTGGTGCTGAGTTGCCCTGGGTCCAAGGGTAGGGAGAGCAGCAAGGCCTGGGGCTGCGCAGTTGCCTGCCACGTCATACATTACCTCCGGGCTTACAGTTGCCCACTCTCCTGCACGTGTACCAGACCTACAGTGGGAGCTCTTTATCAGCCGTGTGAAGTCAGGACCCTTTCCCCACCTACTGGGAAACTGGGGAGGGAGGAATTATTGCCTCCCTCCAGCCCTGCAGCAGTGGTTTCCCCTGCTGTGACCCATGGTACTCAGCCCTTAATAGAAATCACTAACCCTCCACTCTTACTGGCTCTCTGAGTCCAGAAATGATCAGAGCAAGGAAATATGGACAAAGATGGGCAGACCAGCTGCAGCCATATTAGTGCAGACCACAGGCACACTGGTCCCTGTCTTAGCGTATAATCCAACTTACTCATTCTGCTATTTTCTTCCATAGTGTACATGCTAGAAAATAGACTTTTACAATAAGCTCACTTTCTAAACTTATTTTGGATTTATGACATGCATAGAGAAAAATTTGCAGATTATAAGTATCTAGTCCAAGGGAATATTAGAAAATGAACACACCCAGGTCAAGAAATAGAACATTACAGCCCCCAGGAACCCCCCACGTGCCCCTTTCTGCTCCCAAAAGGATACCAGCATTGTAACCTCTAACACTATAGATTGATTAGTTTTGCCTGGCTTCGAACTTGATATAAATGTAATCATTCAGTATATTCTCTTTGGTGTCTGACTTTTTTTCTTTCAGCACTGTTTGTGATAGTTCTTTGCTATTGCATCTACCTATAGTCCATTCATCAATTATCCAATCTGCATTAATTCATCAACCTTTGAGTTGCTTCCAATTTGGAATTATTATAAATAATTCTGCTCATACATGTCTTTTGGTGCACATATGCATGTATTTCTCTTGAGCATATACCTAGCAGTGAAATTGCTGAATCATATGTAATTCCACCAGCAATGTATGAGAGTTCATCTGCTTATTGGTCATTCAGTTGAGTGCCTTTTCAGATTTCTTGCCTATTTTTCTACTGGGTTTTCTGTTTTTCTTCTTGACTTATTGTCCTCTCTATTGTGGATATGAGTCCTTTGTTGATTCTACATGTTGCAAATATCTTCTTCCACTCAGTAGTTTGCATTTTTACTCTCTCTGGTGTTGTTTTGATGAAGAGAAGTTCAATGTTTCCATCTTTTTCTTCATGGTTAAATGCTTTTCGTATGCCATTTAAGAAATCTTTGCCTATATCAAAATCATAAAGACATGTTCCTACATTATCTTCTAGAAGAATCTACTGAGAATTGATTTTTTACTATGGTACAGCGAGTTCCATTTTTTTCCATATGGATATTTATTGACCCAGTGTCACTAGTTGAAAAGACTTCCTCCACTTCACAGTAGTACCACCTTTATCAAAAACAAAGTGCCCATATCTGTGCTGGTCTGTTTCCATACTCTGTACTGTTTCACTGGTCTAATTCTCTATTATTGTGCCAAAACCACATTGTCTTAGTTTTTATACCTATACAAAAATCTTGATATCCAATAAAGCTAGACTTTCTACCTTGCTCTTCTTCTACAAAGAACTCTTAGGCTATTCTTGACCCTTTCCATTTCTATACAAATTTTAGAATCAGACTGTCAATTGCCACATACATACACACAAACTTGATAGAATTTATATTGAGATTGCTTTGAATATATAACCCAATTTGAGAAAATTTGACACTTTTATATTATCGTATCTTCTCCACAAATGTGGTATATCCCTCTATTTAGATCTCCTTTAATTTTTCTCAATAATGTTTTATAATTTTCAGTGTAGCAGTCTTGTTCATCTTTCACTAGATTTACTCCTAGGTATTTGATTTGTGATATTATCTTAAGTAGTATTTATAAATTTCATTTTCTCTTTGTGGCTGATATAAGAAAATATTAATATAATTTATTTTTATCTATCTTGTATTCAGTGACCTTGCTAGATTTATTAGATTCAAATAATTCATAGATTATTTTATTTATTTATTTTTTCTATAGAAGTTTCTTTTTTTTTTATTTTGGCATATTATGGGGGTACAGATTTTAAGGTTTCAATAAATGCCCATTTCCCCCCTCCCCCCTATAGATTAGTTTAGATTGTCTGTATATCTAAGTCATGTCATCTGCAAATAATGACAGTTTTAATTTTTCCTTTCCAATTCTCATAGTATGTATTTCTTTTTCTTGCCTTATTGCACTGTACAGTTTCATGGAAGCAGTGACAGCAGGCATCCATGTCTTGTTCCTGATCTCAGAGAGAAGAGTTTTTACCATAAACTTACTTTTAGATTATGAAAATTTTTGCTGGTATTACCTTTACTGTACACTTTATTTGATTTTTCTCCAAGATGCGTTTTCAACTTGGGAATACTCTTAAATTTTCAGTGGTTGTTTGTGGGCTAGGAGCTAGGCAAATGGAATCTGATTTTTATTTAAGAGAAAGGGAGCTAATGTTTATCACAAGACTGCTACTCCTTATATTTTAACCTTATGAGGGAGGTTTTGCCTTGTCCATTTTAAGGAGCTTATGGCTATAAAGTTGAACAAGGATTCAAACAGATCTGTCAAACTCCAGAGCCTAGGAGGTTCTTACTCTTCACTGATAATATTGAATGTGTAACCCCCAGGGTCACAAAAATGCGACTTTTGTCACAGATGTCTAAGAGAAGAGTTGTTAAACTACCTGACAGGTACATTTAGCATCTTTTCCTTTCCCCGGTAACCCTCTCCCACAAATCTCCTCATATCCCTGTCATCTGCCCACTCCTACCTTTCTCTGATTTCCGTGGCCATGGAAGCCAGGAGTCTCAAGCAGAAAGGATCCCTCTGCTCAGCCACCTGGTTGAGCCACCCGTGGGCCCAGGTGCAGGGACTTCCCTAGCCTCTGCTGCATCCCGTCTCCTGTTGTCTGGTGGTGGGAGGTGGGGATTGAGGGCTTTCCTCCCAGTCAGGCGGCTCAGATTGCAGGGTGGAGCCTGGGTCTGTGAGCCCTTGGTAGTCTCAGCTGTGCCAGTTTGAGGACGATGCGTCCTGTGCAGGTACACAGACTCTTTCTCTGCTGAGACTCAGAGAGAAGAATGAATAGAGCAGAGAAGGTAAAAACTTGAATCAAATAGGCCCTGGAAGCTTCAGGGCCCTGGGGATGGAAGGAGCTCCCTGGGCCTGGAAATGTTCCCTGTTATTCTCATACCCCTCCTTTTGCAGCCCAAATAACTACCCAAAATGACCCAAGAGATTTCCCCACAAGACAGAAAATTCTAGGACACCAGAAACTCTCGAAACTAAATACTTTAAAACTCTCAAAGACCTTATAAAAGAGAGTGAATGTTTTTTTGGTTGATTTAACACAGAGCTACATTAAGCAGATACCTCGTTTTCCTTCTTGAGCTAGATTCCCTCTGTGTCACTTGGCCATTCCCTTTACTCATCTTCTTGTGACGGCCTGCAGTTCTCTCCACCCTGGGGAGCCTCTGGGGCTGCAACAGTCCTGTGTGACTTAGAGCTATTCAGTCATGTTTCCAGATGCATAGCACGCGGTGACATGTTCTTACCACTGAGCGTGGTGAGAATTAGCATCTTTGTTTTCCCCGTGTAGATACCTGGCACATCCATACCTTTTCCAGAATTTCCCGGCATGACCCATGTCTCTTTCTCTGTGCCCCAGGGTATTTGTCCACAGTTTTGCATCCCCAGGGGAAGACTGCTCTCTGGTCCCTTAAGGATTAGCCTTTATAAGCTGTTGGCTCAGCTGGGCAGGTTTTAAAGCCAAGGAGCCTTGTCCCTTTCGGAGGCTTGTCCCTTACCAAGACTTGAAGGAGCTCTGGCAGAGGCTATGATATTCAGGCTAGATCTCCTGTGATGAACAGGGCCACTCGGTTCCTGGCAAGAGGGACAAGTGCCTCCAGCCTCCTCTATACCCGTGTGCTGTGCCAGACTCCAGGGCATGTTCAGATATTTCAAATGGCAAATACCTCTGCCATAAATATCCTTTCTTGGGTACCTGGAAGCCTAGAGCCCAGGCCCAGGCCACAGAAGCCTGAGATACTCTCAAGGAGGTTAGCCCATAAAAGTAACAGGCCACAGGATTGCGTGTTGGGTCTGAGCCTGAAGAAAGGTGCCCGTGGCTGTCACCTCCTGCGGCTGCCTGGCAGGAAACCAGAACGTGCTTGGCTCTCTCAGCTTTTGGCTGTGCTCTCTGTGGGGAAGTGTTTCTGACCTATCTTCACTGCCACTCCCAGCTCTCTGGGGCATTGTGGCTTTTTCTTGGAGGTTGGGCAGGAAGCCTCCAGAGCCTGGAGGAATTGCTGTGCTCAGTGACAGACAAAGGCTATCAATGGACATAAATCACTTAGCGGCTGCTTTGTTTATTGAAGAAGAATTGAACGCATTTACTGTCTGTTCTGGGGATGCTTCTCCAGTGGAGCATCCAGCTGGGAAAAGATCTCACAGTGACTCAGAGCAAGTGCCAAGGTCAGGCCCATTGAGTTAAGTGAGAGGAAGTGGCCAACTTCTGCAGCTGCTTTGCAAACCCAGCACAGTAAGGCCTGGCTGAGATAAAGAACATATATCACCCTACTGACTTTGCGCTGCCCCCAGGCTGACCCCATGTGACCCCACACCTGCCCCAACGATGGGCAAGACATGGGTCTACCCTCAAAGCAGAGGATGACTGGTGGGGGGTAGGTACCAAATGTGACGGTGGATTAATGATGAGTGAGCAGAGACGAGAGAGGACACGGCTCATCTCTTGGGGTGGGGACCCAGCTCTCACTGTCCTGGAGCTGAGGGCTGACTGGAGCACTCAGATTCTGAAGTTGGGCCCCAGGGTGGAGGCATCACCCCCACCCTTCAGCTGTCCCTTGTCTGTGTGCCCAGGAGCCCTGCTGTGATCATTATGTAAATACATTAAAGTTTGCACTATTTAGAATAATAAGGAATTATTCTGTAGAACCATATTTTAACCTAGAAGAGGATTTATTCTTCCAGTGACAAAACTTTTTTCCTTAAATTTATGCACCTTACTTTAATGGCATCAACTGGACATAACATAGCCCTTTTTTAATAATTTAGGATTATCTGAAATGTTGATATTGTGATATACAAGTCTTTGGGGTCTACTACATCTGCAGTGACATTAGCCTCTTCACTACATGTCCCCAGGGTGCCATGTCCTCACTCAACTTTACTGAGGCCCTGCCCCATCTGTCTTCATCCCCACCTTGGCAGCCAGGGTCAGTGGCCACTTCCTCACTGCTGGCCAGAAGCCTCTAGCACCCTCTCCAGCCCGCGCTGAGCATGGGCTCTGCAGAATCTGTTAGGAAGCCAAGGTGAGCTGCCCGAAAGTTCTCATTCAGTGGGAGGAAAGCTGCGAGCGTGGAGCCAGGGAGGGCACCATGGGCTGCACGCCAGCCGTGTCTGTGCCTGTCTCCCGCTTCTGCTCCGTGTCTCAAAGACGCCAGGTTGCGTGGCTTGAGTAGGCGAGATGTTGTGCATATTAAATTGAATTGACAGAATTGTTTGGTGTGTTTTTTACATGAGGAAGTTCTCCCTTAGTTCTAGTAGCTCTCCAATTTAACCTAAATCTGTTTCCTCTCATTAGCCTTCAGTGTAGATAAAGGAACAGTTAGCTGGTCACCATCTGTTTAATAAATCTTCTGGGAAACCATCATTGTGAGGTTTTTTTGTTTTTTTTTTTGAGACAGGATCTCACTCTCTTGCCCAGGCTAGAGTGAGTGCCGTGGCATCAGCCTAGCTCACAGCAACCTCAAACTCCTGGGCTCAAGCAATCCTGCTGCCTCAGCCTCCCAAGTAGCTGGGACTACAGGCATGCACCACCATGCCCGGCTAATTTTTTCTATTTTTAGTTGTTTTGGCTAATTTCTTTCTATTTATAGTAGAGATGGGGTCTTGCTCTTGCTCAGGCTTTTCTTGAACTCCTGAGCTCAAGCGATCCTCCTGCCTCAGCCTCCCACAGTGCTTAGGATTACAGGCGTAAGCCACCGTGCCCAGCCCATTGTGATTTTTCAGTGTTCTGTTCTTGAAGCAGAAGGAACCTTTCATTCCTCAGGCTTTTTTCCTAGATGCTGGTGTCATCCAGCTCAACTCTCGCCTCGTCAAGCCCTTATATCCAGTGAGGAAAGAGCCAGATTACGACGCTGATAAAATTCTGACAGGAGGTGGGGACCCGGGTGTGCGTATGTGTCAATCTGAGTCCCTGTGCCCACGAGTAAGGACGGTGTCCTTATGCCAGCCCCAGCAGAGCGTCAGGAACACCAGAGGTGCTCAGATGCCGGGCGAGCGTCTCCTGGGAGCACGTGTCATTTGCTCTTCTTCCCTCGTGTTCTGTGCTCCTCAAGTTCTTCTGTTTTTAATAAGACCAGACTCTTATCACCTTAATTTAGTGCAGAGGGTTTTCATAATACTAATAATTAATATTTATGGAATACTTAACAATGTGCCTGGCCCTCAGATAACGTGTTCAACACAGTTGATCTCGTTTAATCCTCACTAGAATAACCCTATGACGTAGACGGTAGAGATTAGAGAGGTTGAGTAGTCGGCTAAGGATGCCCAGGCAGTGTGTGGTTGGTGACTCCCTACCCTTCCCTGCTGACTAACAAGACAAGGACACTGGCAAGGCGTTGCTGCCGCGCGGCCTCTATACAAAGTGAAGCCGCCAGGCCCCAACAGAGAACCCCTCGGGCCAGTGCTGCTCGGAGCCCTGACAAAGCTGGGCTGAAGCCAGGGGAACTGCAGGAATGTTTAGGAAGCCCTCATATCCAATCCTTTCCCTCTGTCAAACTTAGAAACAACCCTAGAAAATCGCTCAGAGTGCAAGGAAGGGCCCTGAGAAGTTCTACCCATGCGCCTCATGGCTGGAGGACCACTTCTGCCCAGTGCTTTCTACCCCAGGCGTCAACTCCACTCCTCTGCTTGTCTAGCCGACGGGGCGGGACACCTGCTGAGGCCAGGCATGGGGGGTGGGCAGAGGCCATGGGGATTTGAGCAAAGGACTCAGGGAGCAGTCTCCTGGTGCCACACTGCCCCGTGTGGGAAGGCCAGGGTAGCATGGTGCCCATGTGCTGTCTCTCTGCTTCTCTCGGCGAGGTGCCAGTGTGGGGCCCTGCAGGGGGAAGGCCTGGTGAGCCCCTTCCCACCCAAGGGGAGCCAGGTGCCCTGTGAGAAGGTTGTCGGGTGGGTCACGGGATAGAAGCCAGGAGAGAAGAGGCCTGACCAACCCTGGAGAGCTGAGCAGAGTTGAGAGCTGCCTCACCAAGCGTCTGTGTTGTCATTTTAGGCTTTGTTGGAGTAAGAGGGACGCCCTAAGAATCATGTATAGAAGGAGAACGACTCTCCCCTAGCCCCTCCCCACCATCTCTCTAGAACCCCAGGATTCCCAGAGAGAGCATGTGGTGGGTGGCTCTCCTCTGTACACATTCCTTGAGTACACTGGCCATGGCCACACCTTTCTCAGAACTCTTGGTGCCAGAGCAATAGACACCGCTTGCCTCTGTACCTAGCGGGGAAAGTGTCACCTGCTCTCACATGGCTGGCTGGGCCATTCCTGGGCAATCTCTGTGTGAGGTTGGTGTGCAGTGGACCCACCCTGAGCGGCATGCTGCCTGTAACCATGTCCTGGTAAAACCAGCAGCCAACTCTTTCTGTTATTGCAAATAACCTTTTGACAATTCTTCTGCAACACCCAAATGTGGCACATGAGGAACCAGGCTCCAGCTTCACAAAGATTTGCTGGTCAGTGGGTGGGCATAAGAATCCTTAACCAGAGAGCATAGTTACTCTCCCTCCTCAATGGTTGCATAGGAGAGACAAGAGGCCTGATTGGGAGAGGACAGCCACAGTCCAGGGGACCACACAGGGCCCTGCCAGGGTGCTGGGCAAGGCCAAAGAACCCTAGGTGCTGTGGTCTCTGCCAGAAAAAGCAGTTCTCACCTAAGGGAGGCCTGAAGGGAAGGATCTGTCCTCCAGGTCTTGCATGGCTGCCCAGGCTTGCTGGCCTACCTGTGACGAAGCTCCCAGAAGGCCATTGCTGGTCAGCATCCACATGCCAAAAGAGTTTTCTTAGAGCTTCCCTAAATGCTGGATAAACAGGGCTTCTCTTTGTGCCCTGGCTGCCATGCATGATGAGCTTGGCATACAGTGGCAGCTTGGGGAAGTGGTGCTCTTAGGTCATTCAGGCTTTGGTATCCTCTGGCCATGACCTCTGACTTGCCATTGACCCAGCTCACCTGGAGGGCTTTAGGGCCTAATCCAGATTGTTTCGGCAGTCTTGGTTCTAAGGCAGAGTGAGGGTGGTACCCGGGAAAGGGCCGAAGTCTTCATACAGGTACATGTGACAGCTTTTAGCAGTCAGAGATGCAGGCTAGGGGTGAGGACGAAACCCAGCAGCCTCCTGCCCCTTCCTGTGGGTGAAGCACCGAGGGCGGAGCAGGGGCCTCAGTGCCACCTGGGGCAGGCACGTGAAGACGCTGGGGAAGCCCAGAGTGCTCTGGGTGGGAACATATCCATTTAAACCACTCTGAACCCAGTTCATAAAACTGTGTGTCAATATTTTAAAAGTCACAGAACTACTGAAGAGTTCTGCCAGACTCAACATGCAGTGTCCCAGGGGGCGATAAGACAAGTGCTAGTTCAGTGGAAACAGCCCGGGAGGAGAGGGTTTTTCTTTTAATCTGCTGGGTTTTGTGTTTACAGTGAGGCAGGCCACCCTTGGACAAGAGCATTCATTCATTAGGTAACCAGCAAAGGCATCCAAGTCACACTGTCCCCTCTGTTGGATTTAAGTGCTAACCATCTATAGGCTGGGAAGAACGTAATGAGGGCAAATGGAGGGTGTCCCATTAGGCCAGCAGAAGCCGTCTTAGGTTCTGTCTGCCAAGTTCGTGTGCCTCTGGTCCGACAGGGAGAACCTGAAGGGAAGCTGCAGGAACTGTAACTGCCACTCTGAGTCCCTTATTGCTAGGGGGCTCTGCCTCCACCCCCAAAACAGGTCTTGTTTCTCACTCAGCATTTTCTGTGGAGCAACAAGCAAATCTCACCTCTGAAATACCTCATTTATTCCCCCAGACATTTCATCAGCTCCTGCATCTTCTCCCAAGCTCTGTAATACAAAGATGGGCGAGGCCAGGTTTCCCCCACACCCTCCCAGCCCCAAGGCTTGTGATCTGCAGAGGAAAACTGGTCTCAAGAGAAAGATGGTCAAGATACAGTGATATGTGTGTGCTAGAATCACCCACAGCACTGTGGAGCCAGGGAGGGAGATGCCTGAACTGAACCTTGGCAAACCCTGCCGTGAACTGAGGGGAGAAGGTGGGCCCAGGGGTGGGGAGCACAGGGGACAGCATGGAAACCGAGGGGGGGCCGGGCGCAGTGGCTGATGTCTGTAATCCTAGCACTCTGGTAGGCCGAGGCGGGCGGATTGCTTGAGCTCAGGAGTTCGAGACCAGCCTGAACAAGAGCAAGACCCCATCTCTACTAAAAAATAGAAATTAATTGGCCAACTAAAAATATATGGAAAAAATTAGCCGGGCATGGTGGTGCATGCCTGTAGTCCCAGCTACTTGGGAGGCTGAGGCAGGAGGATCACTTGAGCCCAGGAGTTTAAGGTTGCTGTGAGGTACGCTGATGCCACAGCACTCTAGCCTAGGCAACAGAGTGAGACTCTGTCTCTAAATAAATAAATAAATAAATATTTTTAAATATAAATAAATAAATAGAAAGAAACCAAGGGGGGCCTAGAGGCATGGGCACCTGTCACCCATGAGGAAGCCCCAGGAGAGCCCTGGGCAGTGGAGGCGCCGATTTCCTCATGGCCAGTGGGGGAGCTGGGCTGAAGCCAGGAGCAGGCAGCCAGATCATGCAGGGGCCAGGGGAGCCGCCACCTTTGGTGTGATGGCGAAGGCCCCTCAGAGCACCGCCCCGCCAAGGCCTGGTCCACACTCAGGCTGGGCGAGGGACTGGCCTGCCCGACCTTGTGAGGTTTCTCTGACAGTGTGGACCTCACCAGGGGGAAACATGCGGAGTGCCTGGATTCATTGCCCAGCTCAGAGTTCAACCAGAAAACCTTCTCTTGGAACACACTAGAAAGAGACTTGTGTCCGGCTCAGTGCAGAGGGGGCGGCTGTCAGAACAAGGTGTCTGAGGGGCATGGGGCTTTCCGCACCCCGTGGCCCACTTGGCCCTGTCGTCCTGGCCCAGTGGCCCAGAGCACCTACAGGGGCTTGGGAGGAGCGTTCGCAAAGCTGGCGCCTCCAGCGGCTGACGAGGAGACCACTCGCAGTGAGAGCAAACGTGCTCAGCACTTGTGCCTGTCTCAGGACAACTCTGAGACACAAAGGAGACCCGAAGCCCCAACAGCCAGAAGGAAGCCACCTTACGTAGGCAGGTGGCGGCATGGGGCTAGGTCCTGTTTCTGCCCTCTTCGGCCCACCAGCAGCAGGAAAGAGGCAGAGGCAAAACAGGGGCCTGAAAACAGGCTTCCAAGGTGGCAACAATGTCCCAGCGCAGACAGGTGGTTGGCCAAAGGTGGCCGAGTGTGTTTGCCTGCCATGTGGCCAGCGTCAGGCCCTGGGGCCAAGCACTACCTTGGGGAAAGGCTTCGTCCCTGAGAGGTTTCCTGGGCAGGAAGAGAGCAGTAGCCTTTGACTCTGCACTTGCTGCGGCCCTGGCTGGGGGAGGAAGTGCCCTGGGAAGTCAGGAGGAGAACAGACGTAGTGGAGTGGCAGACCCCACGGGCGCCCCACCCGGCGCCGGCATGAGACCCAACTGTCAGCAGAGCTCTTGGGCGGGTGCTGGTAGAAAGCCCTGCTGCCTTCTCATCCTTAGAGGTTCCTGCCAGTGACACAGGGTCAGCCAAGGGCAAAGCAGTGGACAGGCCATCTGGGGTCCTTGGTCTGAGAGCTTGGGGGAAGCAGGCAGCCTCTCTGAGCCCCACCCCAGGCTCCTGTGAGTAACGAGAATTCTGATTTGTTGTGATATGTGGACGGGTCTGGATTGGCAAAGCACCTGGCAGTCTCCAGATCCAGCCACTGCCACACTCTGGTTTGGGAGCTATGCGGTCACCTTCTATGGCCTCCGAGACACAGTCTCCCTCTGTGTGCACATTAGGACTGACACTCCCATCCCGGGGCAAAGGATTTTGAAGAGTGGATGACAAGGTGCAGAAAGCCCAGCCCTAGACACAGCTGTGCTCTTGTTTCTTTGCAGCCTGTAGGGGCGGTATGGCCGGGGTGGTGGCCAAGCGGAAGGGGACCTGACCCCAGCAGCTGTGGGGACAAGAACTCCTTTCTGCAGTGAGCAGAGCATGCCCTAATTTGCAGCAGCAAAGCTGCCTGGGTTCCCAGGACCCTGTGTCTCATCTCTCTCATCTAGCTGTCTTTGGGAGTGTGTGCGTGTGAGAGTGTGTGTGCATACCGGACACAGAGGGGAAAAAAGACGTGTGCTTTCCAGAACACCCTTCTCCCTTGAATACCTCAGTGCCAAAGCCTAATTTTACAATCACAGTCCATCCCTCCTGAAGCCCGTGATGGCCCACCCGGCCCCCACTGATCTTGTCCAAGCTCTTCTTGGTCCAAGGCAACACAGCCAGCCGCACTGCTGGGGCATGAAGGGGACCCCTGGCATGGAGCCAAGCAGGGCAACAGACTGTTGGGGAGCACTGCCGGGCTCCCCGAGGTGTCCAGGCTTCTGTGTGCCTTCGCCACACCTCCTTGGGTCAGCGGTTCCACTTCCAGTTAGGCAGCAGCTGGAAGTGGAGAAAAGCTTAAGTGTCAACCGTGATGGAGCCAGGAAGCCATAATTACCCCGCCGCGCAGGACGGCACGGCACAGCCTGCCACCTGGTTCTGCTTAGGAGCCGGCCACTGCCCCGCGCCTCCACCAGCGGAGCCTGAACCTTGGGCAGGGAGTGAGGCTTCTGGGCTGGCTTTGCGCTGACAAAGGGCTTTCTGCACTGTCAACCCTGCTCAGAGCAAGCCCCCCCCCAACACACACACACACACACACACACACACACTCAGTCACCCGCAGCCACTGGGCCTCCCTTTGGCAGGGCCTGAGGGCCCAGACTTGGATGCCTAGCCTCTAGAGACTTCCTTTAGAGCTAGAAAAACAAGCAGCTGAATGTGCCTCGCTGCAGCAGGGCCCGCCTGCTGAACCTATAGAAAGGGCCTGCAGTGGGTTAGCCTCCTGGGTAGGAAACCTGGCCCCAGCCTCACCCGCAGGGCCTGTTATGTCTGGCTCCTGAGGCCTTCTCCTCTGGGGTTTTCCATGCCTGTGAACTAGGCCCCATTCATTTCCCTGTGGTTTCGTGGGAACGTCCAAAACGTTCAGCAGGTTGCAACGAGCCCAGGAGCAGAGGGGTCAGCGAGAGGCCTGAGCTGTGACGTGTTGTTGGCCCCACGGCCACAGCACCCCGCACTGCAGGCCTTGTGGCAGGGGGTGCGGCTGGCTGTGGGTGGGCGCCCATCAGTCAGTGTTGCGCGTTTTCTCCGGCCCGCCCCGCCCCCACCCGGCCCTGTCTCTGCCTGCCGCTTCCTCTGCCCAGGCTTCCACTTTCAAGCTCCCAGACCACCAGCCCCTCCCGGCCTGGGCCTGGGCCTGGCCTGGGACAGAACTGCAGCCATCTTCTCAGCTTTCCTCTGGCAGCCGGCAGTGCGGTGCCCGGCAGACCGCTGCCTCCCGGGGGCTGCAGTTTCGCCGCACTGCACTCGATCTGTGGCGGGGGGAGAGCAGCAGGTCCTGCAGGGGGTGGCCGCCACTTGTGCCTGCAGACCGCTCAGCCGTGGAGAAGGCGCCGAGCTCGGGTGTGCGGCTCCCGTGACAGGCCCGGCAGCTGCCTGCACGGCCACTGCGGAGCCCAGGGGCTCCTGCGCCCACACAGGGACGTGCCCAAGTGGGGAAAATCTGGTCTTCAGAACAAACAAATGTGAAACCGGCTGGGAGCAATTCTTATCAAATTTCCAAGTTAGCAGTTTTCACCAAGAGCTAATTGAACAATCTCTGTGAGTGGCCTGATTCCATTAGCTGGAGACGCCACAGAGTGTGACAAGGGCCCTGGTGGCTGAGGGCAGAAGAGGCTGCTCTCGCGCTGCACTTGGCTTCCGTTTTGACACTGGATGCACTTTCAGTTTGGTCAGTAGCCATGCCCCCTGGCCCCACCCCAGCTAGGCTCCCAGTCATTCCCAAAGCCACTCTCTGAGTGACCTGGGTAAGAAAGGGGTGGAGTGAGTTTCTCACCATTTAGCTGGTAAAATAGATCTGGAAACCAGACATCTTTGGACGCCCGGCCTCTCTTGCCAGGCAGGGTGCAGAGTCCAAGGGCAGAGGAGCGGAGAGTTCGAGGGCCAGGCCCGCGCAGGCTGGATCCGCAGTGGTCTGCCGTCAGTGCCACGCCTGGCTGGGAGAGGCCTGCTGCCTGTGTGCAGCCTCCCTCCGCTGCCAGAGCCACCGCGTCCTAGGGGAAGGGACGGCAGCCAGCCATGGTGTGGCCAGCCCAGAGCTGACCCGATCTGAACCACACCTGTCTGCTCCCAGGTCTGCCCGGGAGGCTGTCCAGGTTCTTGGGCCTTTGTGTGACCACTCTCTGTGTTGGCCTGACAGGCAGTCTCGCTCCTCTCTCCTGTGCCCAGTGGACTTGAAAGGATGTTTCCGGGGACAGAGTCCTCATGCCAGGGCTCCGGGGTTACCCATCCATGCTCCAGTGTGTCTCCTCCTTTCTGGAGCTGCTGGGGGCCAGTATCTGCCCTGAGCCCTCAGGACACGCTAGACAAGATGCCTGGTAAACGTGGATCTAGCCCTCTCTGCCCCTGGCTGCTGTCTGCTCTAGGCAGGGCTCTTCTTCCCTCATGGCCACTGTGACGTTGCGTCAGGACCAAGCCCTGTCCCTTCCAGGATGCTGTAAGGAAGCAGCGTTCGCTGACCATGGCCCACCCCTCCTGTGGGGATCGTGGTCAGGACAGGTGGCTTGTGGGCACTGTGCAGGGCCCTCCTCAGGGCCCACTCAGACATGCTTCCTCACCTCCCCCCAAACCACCCGGCCTCCCACCTGTGAGCGCACCAGCTCCTCAGGACGGGATCTCAGGCCTCCTCCCTGAAGAGCCCCTTCCTCTTCCTCCTCCTCCCCCACATGCTGGTGGCTCCCTCTCAGGAGCTTCTCTGCCTTTAGGATCCTTCAAACAGCAACCAGGAACCATTTACACAGGTCCCTCCTCACCCTTGTCTCAGGCGAACTCTAGCCTCCTTCACTGGGAGCGGTAGGGAGAGTCGTCCACACTCAGCAGCCTCCCTCCTTCTGGCTTCTTGGTTTTCTGAATCAGCTTCCCCAGCCCCACCGCCATTGCTTCTTGCTCCCACTGGCCAAATCCAAGGGCCTTTAGCAAGCCCCTCCTCCTCTTCCCAGCAGCATTTGCACCGGGACCCCCTGTTCAGCTCCACCTTGGCCCTCTTCCCGCCATAGCTGCTCCCCCGACCCTGGCTCCCTCCCACACACTCTGTTGCCCCTGGCCCCGCTCTCCCTTCCTGCCCTTAGCTGCTGCTTGCAAGCCTTCGGCAACTCAGTTTTCTTTTCTTCTTTCCTTTCTCTCCATTTTGCAAATGAAAGTTTTCATCCTAACTGCACCCTGCCTCTGGTCCCTGCCTCCAACCCTCACTGCATCCTTCTGAAAGTTCCTTTGCGATGTCCATCCCATGTCCTTAAGTCCCCACACCCCTCCCGTCCGCAGCCCTCCCGCGTCTCCCCTTGGCGCAGGCTTCCCTTGACGCCTCAATTTCCAAGTGTGCCTGATTTTTTTTTTGCCTCCTCCACGCCTTTGCTATTTCATCCCTTTTGTGTAAAACATCTCTGTCCTCCTTGCCATCTCTTGGATTTAATCTTGCATTTGTGGACACACCTGCCCTGTGGGGGCTCCTAGAGGGCAGGGCCAAGGCCCTCTGGTGGCAGCAGTGCCCAGGACGTCACTGAGGCAACAGGGCCTCGAGAGCACAATGACCACTGCTTGGGGAGTTGTGACACTTGGGGCCAGTCCCTTTCCTTTTCACACGTTAGATTTGTTTTTTTTTTTTTAGAGACAGAGTCTCACTTTGTTGCCCAGGCTAGAGTGAGTGCCGTGGCGTCAGCCTGGCTCACAGCAACCTCAAACTCCTGGGCTCAAGTGATCCTCCTGCCTCAGCCTCCCGAGTAGCTGGGACTACAGGCATGTGCCACCATGCCCAGCTAAGTTTTTCTATATATATTAGTTGGCTAATTAATTTCTTTCTATTTATAGTAGAGACGGGGTCTCACTCTTGGTCAGGCTGGTCTCAAACTCCTGACCTTGAGCAATCCTCCCTCCTCAGCCTCCCAGAGTGCTTGGATTACAGGCGCGAGCCACCCTGCCCAGCCTACACATTAGGTTTTGTCCCTCACAGGAAAAGGTGACAACACTCCATGCCACAGGTGTGCAAAGAAGGCCAGGCGCCAGGCCGCACCCACACTCCGAGGGCAGTTAGACTGTGGTGGCAGCTCAGAAGAGGCTTGAGGATGGAAAGACAGCGAGTAGGGAAACACGAATGTCAGGCTCCCAAGGGCGAGGCGCGCTAGCTCTGGGGTGTCTCAATACCCTGCCACCCTAGTCTGAGGCCAGGAAGAGATACAGCCCTTGAAACAGAGGCCATCACAGCCCTGTAGGGCTCAGTGCCAGCACGGGGCACCAGGAAGCACTTCCAGGAGCCCCTCGCACTGCCCTCCCAGAGGGAGTGACAGTCAAAAAACAGACGGGAGAAGAGTGGCCCAGGACTCTAGGCCCCAGGACAGCAGCAAGAAGGGCCATAAAACTCCATGTGGCCAGAGTGTACAGGACAGGGGACAGGACAAGGGCCTCTAGGCAGGAGAAGGATGTGACCAGATTTGGTACAAAAAAACAGGGGGTAGAGCATGAGTAGAAGTAAGCAAGCCAGTTGGTAACAAAGTATGTCCTGTGATTTAAAGAAAAAAAGAGGAGAGAGAGATGGAGGTCTGGACAAGGGTGGTAGCCTTGTGGTGGGTGGGCAAGAGAAGCTTCCAGAAACCTTGCTATGTGTTTAGCCCAAGTCCTAGAGATGGAGCCCCAGGCCAGTCACACTGTACTATGGGTAATAATGTAATTATTTAAGGCCAGGCACTTACGCATTGCATCCCTATTTTTCAGGTAAACAAATTAAGATTCAAAGAGGGTAAGAATTTTGTCCGAAATCACACAGCTAGGGAGTGGCAGCACTGGGGTTGTGGGCACGCTGCTGATGGTGACCCCATCTCTTTTGCCTCTCTCGGTGGCATGGCCTGTGTGCACAGGACAGGGTCAGGAGAGGAAAAGGAAAGGAACCTAACCCCAGGACACCCGCACCCCTGCACCCTGCACCCCAGCCACACCGACGGAGGACTTTCCTAGCTACAGGCACACCAGATCCTGACTAACAAAACAGAGCGGCCGGGCGCGGTGGCTCATGCCTGTAATCCCAGCACTCTGGGAGGCCGAGGAGGGAGGATTGCTCTCAAGGTCAGGAGTTCAAAACCAGCCTGAGCAAGAACGAGACACTGTCTTCACTAAAAATAGAGATAAATTAATTGGACAACTAAAAATATATAGAAAAAATTAGCAGGGCATGGTGGCACATGCCCGTAGTCCCAGCTACTCAGGAGGCTGAGGCAGGAGGATCGCTTGAGCCTGGGAATTTGAGGTTGCTGACACCATGACACTTGAGCCCAGGCAACACAGTGAGACTCTTGTCTCAAAAAAAAAAAAAAAAAAAAACAGAGCCACCATCCCCTGGGTGAGCAGAAAGACATTCATGACATGCAGTCATGAAAGAAAGCCTTGCTCTGAAAGGGCAGTTGTGGCCTATTTCTGTCACCCACTCTCTGAGGCTACCAAGGCGAGAGCATGCTGTCCCAGACATCGCCCTTTAAGACATGACAGAAACATCCTCAGGTAGCAGGAATGCTGCCCCCGCCAGCCCCCTCCTGTAACAAAGGATGTCTTGTGATTTAACAACAACAACAACAAAATAGCCTCAGCATTTCATGTATATTTACAGAGACACCTTTATCTGTGCACGACATTAATACACTTTGGGAAGCACTGTTCTAGACCACTGTCACCTTGCAGAGGGGGTTGTGTGTATGTCGTGTGGAGGTGTCTCTGGCCTTTCCCTGCTGTCTGCCATAGCAGTGAGGGGCTCACTGAGCTGCTCCCTGGGACATGGAGCCCCACATCTGCCCCTCTCCTCCCCTCCTGCAGCCCGGAGGCCCAGACCAGGTAGAAGGGTGCTGTGAATGAGTGAGGAGGAGCTCAGGTCCTGGCACTGCAGCCATCCGTCACAGCGAGGCCCGGCCCCAGACCTCCAGAGTGGTGGGGCCCCCATGGCGCCCGGCTCCAGATGCTCAGCAGATGCCAGGCTGGGACCGAGGCCCTGGCTCCGAGGGCTTGGCTTGCTGTTCTGGAAGGTGATCCTGGCTGGCAACCACTGCCGAGCCCCTAGTACGGCAGTTGTCAGGCAGTGGCTGAGTCCCAGCTCGTGCCTCCCCAGTAAGGCCCAGTGATCTCATGCCTGGGCGATGCTGTTGCTGGAGGAGCAGATGGCCTGCACAGGGCAGGTGCCCAGACCAGGGGACAAGGCTGAGGCCAGGGCAAAGGGCAGTGCTCCCTCCCCTCAAGCAGCCCTGAGGCACACGCTGCCCCCTTTGGGGTTCCCATACCCCAGGGTGTGGAGTTTGCTCTCAGAGGCCTGTCCTGACCACCCAGAAGAACTTGGGGCGTTATCGAAGGTTGTCTGCTGGGTCTATGCTCGCAGCCTTTCCCCCACCCCCAAGAGAGGGAGGAGATCCAGGAGAGGGGCTGGGTCAGCTGCAGAGCCCCCTCAGTGGCCCTGCAGGCCCTCAGGACCTATGCCTCTCCCTGGCTGATGAAGCCCTCAGCCCAGGCCTAGCTTGTGGCTAAGGGAGGAACACAAGGGGGAGCCCAAGGATCCTGGGACCTCGGGGTGCAGGGCTGGACTTTATACGCTGGAGGACTCCTTCCTGCCCAGGAGTCTCTGGGTTCTAAGCTGCTGCTGCCACGTCCCAGGTCCTGCAAGAGGAAGGTGCTGGGGGCCCCCTGCTGGCTGCTGCGGGGAATTGAGGAAGCAGCGTGTGCTGTGGAGCCCGGTGATGGGGGCCCCATACTGTCCCAGGCCCCAGATGAAGGTGGTGACACTGCCTCCCCCCACCCCCAGCTCCCTTCTCTGTCCTTGGTGCCTGGGCCCACTATTGACAGTGCATCCTGCACTCAGCAGAACTCCGGCTGCTGGTGGCTCAGCTTGGCCTTGGGCTTCCAGGTCCCTAACTCCACTGCAGACCTACCTTATGGCCACCTGCAGACATGACCACCCGAGCCCTTGCCAGGCCCTGCCTCTGCTCACCTCTGCTCAGCGGCCTGGCTCTCTGCCCTCCATCTGCCACCTGTAGTGTATAAAGGATTTGAGGATAGGATTTGGGGAAATGGTCCCTGCTACTGTCCTAGAACACTAATGACCCTTGTCTGCACTCAGGGAATCAGGACTTCCTGTTGTGCCATCCCTGTATTCAGTGACCTGATGTTTGTCTGGGTTAATAGTCGATGTCGCCCAATGAGCTTGGCCAGAGTTCCATAGACGCTGTCCCACTCCCAGCCCAGGGAGGAGCTGCAGAGGGATATGGAGACCCAGCCACACCTGGGGACCTGGCCCAGGTCGGCCTCTGCATCCGCAGCTTCAGCAGGCTCTATGTTCAAAGTTACCACGAATGCATTTGTTTTTGTCTGAGGAGGCCAAGGGTGACTTGTGGGTCTGTGCTGTGGTCCAGAGAGGACAAGTAACAGAGTCACTGTAGAAGCAGCTTGCCTGATCTGTTTTCATGCCCTGAAGCTCTTGGCTCAGCACCTCCCCCTCCCTTCCCTTCCATTCTTGTCCTTGTCCTTACTGAAGAGAGGTAAGGCAGGAGAGCCCCTGCAGGAACTGGGAGCAGGAGTGTGGCCCAGCCCAGACAGCTCCCAGGAGGAGTAGGGGGACAGGCCAGAGCATCCAGCGCAGCCTTGCTCTTTGACCCTGCCTGCCAGGTGGTGCTCCTTAGCCTTCAGCTTCCCCGAAAGCCTGCTATGGGGCCATGCTGCCCCCTGCCGGCCGCGCCGCAAAATGCAGTGCAGGGTCAGCCTTGGGGTTCACCCTGCTCCTTCTTCACCCAAGCCCCCAGCTGAGTTGGAGACCAGGAGCAGAATGGGTGCTCCCTGCCCACAAGGATACCCGGCTGCATAGGGAGGGAAGTCTAGAACCGTGCCTGGCACAAAGTGGTCTTTGTTGAGTGAGTGGACGAAGAATGAACGTGGGCATCTGAAGCATCTTGGTGATGACGGTGCGACCAAGGTCACAGAATACATCCCATGAGACATTTCTGGAGCAGGAACTGGGACTCCTCTTGGGCTGACATAACCTAAATGTGAAAATCAAATAAGAAGGGTCCTGTGGTGTGAGGCAGGGACCTGACGACCCAAGAGCAGCAAGGACAGGGGCAAGGGAGGGGGTGGCTGGCAGGGATGGGGATCGTAGGGCATGTGGGGAAGAACCCAGGCTGGCCGTGTGGGGGCAGGCGGGGTGAGATGAGAGCAGCACCTGACACTTGAGGGGCTTGGCCAGCCCAGCACCAGGTCCTTCCTTCAACATGTGAATTTCCATCTGCCTGCAGGACAGCCATGTGATCAGGTGCCATTGTCACCCCATCCTACATTTGAGAATAAACAGGCTGGGAAGAGGTCTGTGATATGGTCAAGGTCCCACAGCAGAAGGATTTGAAGCTGGGCTCAGCATCCTTGGTAGTTGGTACAGATGCTTGAACCCAAGGGTTTTCAGTGGTTAGTTACGGGCACAAGGACACATGAAGCAGAGGGTGGCAGGGTGGCCACTTAAAAGACTATTTTTGCAACCCAGGGGGAGCTGGGCAGCTCCTCCTTGCACATGCTGGTCTCTTGTGTGGTCAAAAGGTCAGCTGAGGCCTGGTCTTCAAGGTCACGTGCCCAAGCCGAAACCCCGCTCTGCTGTTGGGCCAGCCCACAGCACTCCCTGCAAGCAAGGGACCAGGCATGTAGTGCTGGTGCCAGACCTCCCCAGGCATGGGCCCACCCCCAGGTCCTTCTTCTGGTGCCTGCCCTGCTCGGGCATTTCCTAGGCCTTGTCCCGCACAGAGAGGGCTTCCTCGGGCAGACAGGTGTGCTCTCAGGACAGTCTGCATGCCCAGGCCAGGTGGTGGACTCGGCACCCACGGGCACTCTCTCCTTCACTGTGCTGCCTTTCTTTCTAAGAGCTTGGCCAGACGACAATGGCTAGGCTGACCCCACGGCACCACCCACACCTCCAGGAAGGACAAGTTCATCCCAGGCTTCTGGTCCAGCAGGAACTTCCTCCCTGCCCCCTCCTGCTCTGGGGGAGAAGCTCGGGGCTCAGCCTGGAGCCTGGGAAGGCAAGGAGGGCAGAGTCTCTGAAGCTGGACAAGGCCTTGATAGCCCATGTCTCCCTCCCTGTGGGGACAGCTTTCCCCACGTAGGGGTCCTGGTCACCATGGCACGAGGTCACCCCCAAGTCCACCCTCAGAGGCTTCGTCCAATCAGGGAAAGCAGCTCATGGCCTCCTGCCCCAGATTTGGCCTGGACCAGTGGGGAGGCTGTAACCTTGGGAATGTGTGATGGCCACTCCCCTTGCCTGCTCCTGCCCTGGGGACGCGCTTCCTCCACTGTCAGCCCCTGCTCCTCCACCCTGGGGCCTTGGCGTACCTTGGTCCTTTCACTGGAGCCATGTCCATTCGATCCGATTGTTCAATCTACTTCTATCGCAGTAAAGCAAAACTAGAATGACTTTCTGGTGTTTGGACACGCCGACCACATGTTTGCGGTGTCCTCAAATTGAGGGTTTTCCCGTGTGATGTCTCTTAACTCTCCTGTTCCTTCTTAGAAACCCTAGTTGGGCAGCTTCTCTCCTACAAGACAGTCCCCAGGCGGAAAGAGTGCCCAGCACTCCTGGGCATGGGAGTCCTCGGTTTTCAGTGCTGCAGTCCCCCAGGGAGCCCTCTGAGCAGGGCTGGGCCGGGCCCTCTGCGTACCTGTGGCCTGGGCAGCACAGCACCGTCCTAGAGCCAGGGCTGCCCCTGAGGGCTCAGGGAGTCTGGTCTTCCTAGAAACCTGTTAAGCACCTTTTCTGGACTGGGCTGGCTGCTGAGCTCTGGGGCTGCAGCAGGGAATTAGGCACACAGTGTCGTCCAGAAGCCCCTGCCCAGTGAGCTCACCACTCAGGAGACTATGGCAGTGTAGACGGATGGGTACAGGGGAAGGCATGGGGGTGAGAGTGAAGGGGCACTGGTCAGAGGAAGGCAGTAGATTTGGGGGCTGGGAGGTCAGGCTTAAGCTAAGACCTGAAGGGTGCAAGAGAGCCAGCCACCCAGGGAGCGTGGGAAGGCTTGCACAGTGACATTGCAGAACCCCAGTGTTCCCTCCTGTCCCCGGCCCACCCTCTGCAGGCTCGTGGAGGAGTTCATGCTCTTGGCCAACATGGCAGTGGCCCACAAGATCTACCACGCCTTCCCCGAGCAGGCCCTGCTACGCCGGCACCCCCCACCCCAGACGAAGATGCTCAATGACCTGGTGGAATTCTGCGACCAGATGGGGCTGCCCATGGACTTCAGCTCCGCAGGAGCCCTCAATGTAAGTGCTGGCAGGATAAGGGGGAGGCCCTGCTTGGGGGAGAGAAGAGAAAGGCCTGGAAGGTGATCTACAGCATCTCCTTCCCACCATGGTCCCTCTACTTCAGCCAGTCTCCCCCTGCAGGGGAGGAGAGAGGCCTTGGGGGAAAGACCCCTGTGCGTCACAGAGGCCCTGAGAGTAGGGGTGCTCCCTCACTGGGACTGGGCCATGGGGACCCTGCGGGGTTACCAGTGGGCAGGGGTCCCGTGGCCAGTAAAGACCTGGGCCCAGAGGCTTTCAGTATGAAGGCTGGGATTGGAGGAATGCAGGGAATGCTGCTCTGCTAAGAGCTTTCCTGTGCCCATGGCCTGGAGCTAACCTCATGGGCTGGGGAACCCCTGGCCTTGGCTCTGATCCGCAGGAAGGAGACTCTTCTCCAGCGTGCTCTGAGCCTGGGAGGGGCAGACAGCTGCCTTGGGTTGGAGAGCTGGACCCCAGGCTGTCCAGGCCAGCCAGCTAGACATGGAAGGGACTGACCTCACGCCCAGTGTCTCACCCTCCCCATAGCCATCTGAGGGGGGCTGGGCCCCACACTGTCCATTCCCCCTGGCCGGGTATTAGATGGTCACCAGTGGCAGTGGCCCAGAGCCTTTCCGAGTCTGACCACATATCACATAGGTTTCTGGGATTTGCTTCTAGAAAAGTCTGACCAAAACATTTGGAGGTGACAAGTACTCACTGGCCCGGAAGGAGGTGCTCACCAACATGTGCTCCCGGCCCATGCAGGTAAGGAGGGGCCTGGCCTCCGTCCTCCCCTGCTCCCAGGAGCACCTTGCCCAGACCTGTGACCGCCACATGCACACATAGCCACCAGCATCCCTGCTCTGCTCTGGGGCCAAGCTGGGGGGAGAGGTAAGAGGAGCAGTCCTGGGCTGGGGTGGGGGCCACTCCCAGGCAGAACTGAGGACAGATGTGATCCGGGTCCCCTGCTCAGACTGACTGGCAGGCTGCCTGCTCCACAGCCCTGTGGAAAGGGCCACTCAGATCTCGTCTTTGGCTGGGATTCTGGAGGAGAGAGAGGGTCTCACGTGGCTGCCAACCCCAGGGAGCACTCCCCAGCCTCCATGCCCACCTGCACAGTCCGGGCTGAGTCTGTCCTGGCCAGCATGGGAGAGGAGTCAGCCATGGGCCTGGGGCGGTGCGGCAGGCAAGTGGCAGCCTGTGGGGAGATGGAGGCTTGCTCCTAGCTGCCTGTGCAGCTCCCCAGGCTGAGCATCAGCCCCTGGGGGTCCCGAGCATCCAGGGGACAGGAGCCTTCCCTGTGGACCGTCAGGTCTGTGAGAGCTGAGGATGCTGACAGGTGAGCTCTGGGCCTGCCCAGCCCAGGACAATGACAGGCCATTTTTCAGGGGCTCAGCCACTCAGCAGATTCAATCTGCTCAAGAAAAATAGGTGGCCTCAGCTGGCCTCAGCTGATTTATCTTCTGACAGCTCAAGGTCTGCTAGGAATGGAGCCATCAAGGCCCACTTGGGCGCGCTGCCCTGGCCTGCCTGGATCCTGAGCGTGTGCATGGCCACGCACCTGCAGCATGGCCACGCACCTGCAGCATCCACGGCAGGGGGGCCCCGCCCGCTCTGCACTCCAGGTGCTCCAGGCCGGCCTGGCAGAGATGGTACAGCAGCTCCTGGTCCCAGAACTGCCCCCTGGCCATTCCCTACAGGGCCTCCACCCCGTGTCCCAGCTCCTGAAGCCATCCACCTCCAAGGCCAAAACACCCCAGCGGTCCACAGAAAGGAGCCCTCTCCTGAGCCCAGACAGACTGGTCTCTCCAGGCCTTACCTGCCCATGACCTCAGAGGCACCCTTGCCTGGGTATGGGATGGCAGAGACGAACTGGACTGCCTGGGATGCTCTGGCTCACTCAGCCCAGGAATTGGGGTGGGGACAGGGGACAGGGCAGGGGCAGCAACAGCAGTGAGCACAAAATGGGATGGGTGCCTCGTCTCACATGAGCTGCTGAACAGGACACCCACTTTGTCCTGGGGACAGCTGGTCCCTGTGGGAAAGCCTTGGTCCCCACCCTTCCCACCCTACCCAGACACACCTCCACCGGCCAAGAGGAAGCAAGGCCCTTGGTCCTTCTCACCCCAGGTCATCTGGGGAGCTGGGCCACACTGCTGAGAACAAAGCCCAAATGTGGCTCAGATTGGAGGCCATGAATCCTCCTCCACTTGTCCCTGACATACCCTAGAGCTCAGCAGGGGCTGGAAGGGAAGTGGAGGTCAGGAGCCAAGCCGGTCACCGCCAGCTGCCCCTGGACTCCAGGGCCCATGTGCAGAGTAACTGGAGCCATCTGTCTGCCTGGCCAAGCGCACAGGAAGGCATGAGTGTGCAAAAGCAGCGAGAGAGCAAGCAAGCGAGTGAACACACAGGGCTGGGACCTTGGCCCCCTGGCCAGGACCTGTTCACTTGCTCCTGGCAGCAGCGTGGCCTTGGCTCCCTGCTCTGCACTCTGGGGGACTACAGGGCAGGCAGCATCAGGAGCTGTGGCCCCGGCTTTGGGCCAGACTGTGCTGGGCCCTAGAAAGACTCAGCCTCTGTTCCTGCCCCAGTCCTGACCCCTGCCCAGACACAGGGGCCTTTTGAACTCAGACCTGTGTGTGGGCCCTGGGAGGGTCAGGAGGTAGGGACAAGAAGGGCGGGCTGGAAACAGCCTCCCTTGGCTAGTGTAGGGTAGAGTCTTGGGGGGCACATAGTCCAGGTGCCAGCATGGCTTCAGCTGGGCAGGAACAGGGCCAGAGGGGGTGAAGGCAGCCTGAGGGCCAGGCGCACATGTGGCTCTGGACAGGGCCTCTGCAACCCAGCCCTTCTCACCCACCTCCCATTCTGGCCAGAGGGGCCTTAGGCGTTGGGCTTTACCTCCTGGAACAAAAACCTGCACCCTCCCCAGCTTATGCTTAAGCCTCCAGAAGACATTGTCCACAGCATCTGGTCCTGCATGGCCACACGCTTTGCCCAACTTCCTAAGCCAGAGTAGCCAGCCCAGCCCTGGCCTGGGATGTGCAGGCCAGAAACCATTCCCTCCTGCTTGTGCCAGCAGTCACTCAGCGGCAGTGGGCCATGGGAGGGTCAACTCCTGCCCAGCTACCCCGAGATGCCGGCACCGGTCCCACCCCGCCTGGGGGGCCAGGCAGCCAGTGCAGAAGGTCTCTGAGGGGAGGAGGCCACCCAGCGACCTTAGGGTTCCCAGCACTGCTGTCCCCACCCCCGCAGATGGCGCACTACTTCTGCTCAGGGCTGCTGCAGGACCGGGCGCAGTTCCGGCACTACGCCCTCAACGTGCCGCTGTACACGCACTTCACCTCTCCCATCCGCCGCTTCGCCGACGTCCTGGTGCACCGGCTCCTGGCTGCTGCTCTAGGTGAGGGCTGTGGTTCCAGCCAAGGTGAGCCTGTGCTGGCTCAGAGTCACCCACCATCAGAGTGGGTGGCTGGTGGATGGAGGCAACTCTACTGTGACCGTGGAGGTCAAGGTTGGGCTGCCCGAAGCACAGGGGACCTGGGCTGGAACATCTCTGTCCATGCATGGTTCTGCCAAAGCTGCCATGGGCGCACCACCAGCCCTGGGCACGGCCGACACCAGGTTGCTGACCATGCCGCTCTCTGCAGCACGGGGAGCTGGGCAGTGGCAGCCCTTCTCTGTTCCTGGGCCAGGCGCCATGTGGCTCAGCCCCAGCCATGACCCCGGCCCTGTCTTCTCAGGATACAGGGAGAGGCTGGATGTGGAGCCTGATGCTCTGCAGAAGCAGGCCGACCACTGCAACGACCGCCGCATGGTGTCCAAGCGCGTGCAGGAGCTCAGCACTGGCCTCTTCTTTGCTGTCCTTGTCAAGGTGAGCCCTCACACCTGGCACCCCTCCCCCCCTCCTGTCCCTGCACCCCTCCCAGGTACCTGCTCACCAGGAGCCCTCCAGGAGCCCCAGACAGACCTGGCAGATGCCATGGCTGCACTCTGTCCCTACAGGAGTGTGGCCCCCTGGAGTCGGAAGCCATGGTGATGGGTGTCCTGAACCAAGCCTTCGACGTGCTGGTGCTGCGCTACGGGGTGCAGAAGCGCATCTACTGCAACGTGAGTGGCCCGGCGGGCGCGCGGAGGCAGGCATGAGCAGGCCAAGCTGTCCTGTCCACGCCACACCACACCACAGGGATACAGGCTGTGGTGGGTCACACTCCACCCCTCCCTCGGTGTGGGCTACACTGGCCTGCAGTGGCACAGGGTATGAAGCCCGGACCCCATCCCCCTCCCCAGCACCAGGCCCGCCTCCTGGCCCCTGCCCGCTGGGGATGGGGGCTCCGGGCCCACGATCTGGCCTGGGCCTCTTCCCCAGGAAACCAGAGAACAGCCCCTTCAGGACCAGTACCGTGTGGCAGGGCAGGCAGGCTCTGGGCCTGTGTTGAGAGGAGTGGAGGGAGGAAAGGCCAGAGAATGGGCCATGGCCACTCTAGATACTGTGACCCCTGAACAGAAGGAAAAGAACTGTCCCTGCCTCCACTCCTTCCCTGGACAACTGTTTCATCACAGTTCTCTCCAAAGGGATGAGGGGCCATCCCAACCCTGGCTCAGGGGTCTGGCTCCAGCCAGCCCTGTGCTCGGTGGCTACGTCAGCACCTGGCCCCTGCACTCAGCTTGAATTTCCTAACATCCAGAGTACTTGGGAAGTGCAGATCCCAGCACGTAGTCTGGAAGACGGGTGATCATAAAATGGAGCAGGACAGAAGAGGGGGGACTGAGTCCAGCTGGAAACCATCATAGTTCTTGTCCTGAAGCTCACCCAGCAGGACGGAAGTTCAGGTCCGGGGCAGACCAGCCCTGCAGTCGGCCCAGCCCTCGACCTGCACTGACCTGCCCGTGCCAGCAGGGGGCATGGCCGCCCGCCTCTGTGGTGCTCAGTCCCTGGGGCCTGGTCAGTTCTCTCATCCCTGGGCCGACCCACGACCTGCCCCACCAATAGCACACAGAGCCTCCGAACCACCCGCCACCCCAGCCCTTGGTCATTCTCAGGTGCCGCCTCAGCCGAAGGCGGCCTGGCAGGGCCTCTGACGCTGGCCAGAGGTGAGGGGCCAGGGTCGGGTCATCCCCATCTCTGGTCACGCAGCCAGCATTGGGTTGGCGGGCGGCAGCTCCCTGCAGGGCAGGGCACAGGGCTGCCTTCCAGCCTCGGGGCTCTCCAGGGTAGAAGTTTCGGTGGGAGGCCGCAGCCTGAGGGCTGGTGTGTGCTCCCCAGGCCCTGGCCCTGCGCTCCCACCGCTTCCAGAAGGTGGGCAAGAAGCCAGAGCTGACGCTTGTCTGGGAGCCTGAGGACGGCGAGCAGGAGCCAGCACAGCAGGTCAGACCCCACAGCGTCCCTCCCCCAATGTCTTGGCGAGCCCTGCCCCTGGTCCTCAGGTGGCCCTCTGCCCTCATCTGTCCTCTGGGCACCCCCAGCACTGCAGGCTCCCAGGTGGGGTTTCAGGCCCCCATGCTGAGGTCCGCCCCCTGCCCGCCCACCCAGACCTCCTCCTGGAGCACCGTTTCCCTCCCTCCCTTGGAGACACCCAGTGTGGGGAGAGGTGGGGGCTCTGCCTGTCCCACTAAAGCGGGGTTCTAACCTTTTGGGGTCCCATTGAGACTCTGACAACAGCTGTGGACCTTACACCATGAAATAGTTTTCATGGACGACACATCCCACAGGCTAACCCGGCCACCTAGTTGTGTTTCCTGGCACTTGGGAGCGCTCTCGGTATGACAGGCAGGCGTGTGATTGGGCTCCCTAGTTCTCCCCAGACCCGGGGTGTCAGTCCTGGGCAGGC
This sequence comes from Microcebus murinus, assembly GCF_040939455.1. Lineage (NCBI taxonomy): Eukaryota > Metazoa > Chordata > Mammalia > Primates > Cheirogaleidae > Microcebus > Microcebus murinus. The sequence continues at coordinate 100,417,751 of NC_134111.1, forward strand.
TCCGAGACAGACTGGCGAGCACAGGCTGTGGGACTGGGCTGCAGGGACAGCCGATGGAGGCAGAGCTGGTCCTTGTCCCCTCATGACCCTGCCTCTACTGCAGGTCATCACCATCTTCAGCCTGGTGGAGGTGGTCCTGCGGGCGGAGGCCACGGCGCTCCGGTACAGCGCTGTCCTGAAGCGGCCAGGCACCAGCAGCCTCTTGGGCCAGGAGGAGGAGGCGGCGGCGTCCACCGAGGAGCCAGACGACTGAGGCGCAGGCGCCTGCCCCGCCCTGCTGGCTTTTAGGAATAGGACCTGTTGACACCAAAGGGGATTTTTAATTTGGCTTTTATCAACTCAGGGGCTTGTTTTTATTTTTATTTTTCCATTGCATTTTATTTTTGCAGCTCAGTTTTTAACCAAACAGCAGGGGAGGGGGTTGGAGCTGGACAGAAGGCTGAGACCTGGCCAGCACTGACCCTAACAGAGCGGGCCCCAGCTCCCCTGGCAGCCAGCCCCCCTCCTGCCTGGTACCCACTGCCGTCTTCTGCCCAGGAAATGGGGGTCTTCAGCAAATCATTGTCATGAAATAAAATCAAGTGTGAACTGCTGTCTGGTGTGTGGGGCTCTGCCCGGAAGCCAGACAGCAGGGTGCACCTTGTACCCAGGGCAGGGTCCCCACTCAGGCTCCACCCCTCAGAGCTGAGCCGGGGTCACCACCCGGAACCTTCCCGTCAGTTCCAGTGTGATTCAGAGCTGGCTGCGTGGCAGATTGATGCCAGAGTCTCCTTCTGGCTGATTAAAACTGTAATTAGTATGCAGGACGGTGAGCTCACCCATCACCCTGACGCATGTGCCCGTGTCTAGCCTGCCCCCACTTCCTCTCCGCTGACACCCACGTGGCCCTGCAGGCACGGGTCCCGCCACGTCCCCTCCCCCAGTTCCCAGGCCATCGCTCCGAGGGGCAGCATCCACACTCCTGATGTGGGTTGGCATTTCCCCACCTGCAGTCCCACTCCTGGGCTCCAGCTGTGCCAGCACAACGTGGGGACACAGGCCTGGGCCTGCCCAGGGGAGGAGGGCCCTCCAGGCACCTGCCAACCAGGGAGGGGAAAACAGCTACTGGTGACGCAGCCTGGCCTAGAGCCTGCCCGGCGGCCGGAGCACCCACTGCTCCAGGGGCCGAGCGGGAGGCCGCCCGGCAGCTCCCTTCCCTGGCTGGCTGACTGCACCCTGCGCTGCCCCTCCCCTGACAACCCCGGCTTGGCTTCCCCGGGAGCTGCCAGAAACCGGGACGAAAACCATGGTGACCGAGGCCTCTGTTTCACCGCACTGTCCCTGCGGTGTCAGGATTAACGAGCTCATTTGATCCGGTTACAGTGAATTTTCTTCAAAGAAAACTCAACACAGCACCTTGTCGGAGTGCCTCGCGGTGCCCGGGCTCAGCTGCCCTGCTCTGCCACCGTCTGCTGCACTGGCTGCTGGAGGGGAACCCGACACACATCACCGCGCCACACCTGCCCTGGGTGACATCCCTCCCAGTGCCTCAGCCCACAGTCTGTCCATCCTGCCACCCCCAAGATGCCCCAGTGGCCACTGTCCCCACCGCTGCTTCTGTCCCCAGAGCCTTCTCCCAGGACCCAGTATTTCCGAGGACAGACAGGTGAGGGTCTGATGGTTTGGTACTTGGAGAAGGACAAGGCTGCAGGAGCGTCCCCGGCCCATGCAGCCTGACCGAGAGCCCCAAGTGTAAGACTCCCCAACACCATCCCCGTCCCCCCAACACTGCCCCGCCTCTGAGGACCATGGCCAAGTTCTCCGGCTGCCTCAGGCCAGGCCGGCCCTGTCGCTGAGGGCCTCCCGCAGGCCTGGGAGCTGCAGGCAGAGCTCTGGGCTCCATCCCGGGCAGCGCAGGCCCCGAGACCACTCCCTCTCATGGCTGCGGCGCCCTGGGGCCGGGTGAGGAGTAGCCAAATTGGTCAGCAGGGAGGGTCTCTGCTGCCTGGACTTGCCTGGGGGGCAGACGTGGGGCTCCCCTCATCTGCTATTCCAGGCCAGGAGGTACCCTGGGGCCATGGAGGCTGTGGCAGCCCCAGCCCACCCCCACCTAGTCTGAGGGAAGTGGAAACTGCTGCCTCCGAGTGGCAGGTCTGTGCCTGCCAGGCCCGGGCTCAGGCTCCGGCTCCACCATCCCACTGCCCTGCGGGCTCAGGGCAAAGGGTCCAGTGTCCTGCCCATTTGGCTCCAGCTGGCTATTCCATCTTCACTCACTCATTCAGTGCTCACTGTTGAGTCCGTGCAGTCCCATGCACTGGTGTGGCTGTCCGCGGGTCCTGCAGGGGCACAGCCCCTTCTGTGGCCCTGGGCTAAATGGACTGGTGACAATAGGAGTGAAAAGACACCACATCTCATCCAAAGGAGGACTCATCCCTTCTTGCACCTGTCACACAGCACCCACATGCCAGTAGAGGCCGAGGCCGGGGCACACAGTGAGACTCTGCCTTTTCCTCAAGGGGCCACCTTGGGTCCCCATGGGGAGGGAGATGTAGACACTCTCACTCCATGATGAGGGTCTGGCCAAGTTCAGAGGCCGGCGAGTGTGCGCCCAACTCTGACAAGCCGGTGCTTCCTGGACCAGGTGAAGATGGCGCGGGCAGGGGGCCTCGGGGCCAAGGGGCTGAAGCTCTGAGGCCTATGGCCTTCCGTCCTGGAGGGAGACCAGGCCCTCCCCAGTGCCAGTGAGGAGAGGCCTCAGGAAAGGGCTGGGATCGCCCCTGCTTGTGGCAGCTGCCTCCCTGGCCCTCCACAAAGATGGCAAGCCACGGGAAGGAACTCCTGGGCACCTGCAGTGGCGGGACAGGAGGAAGCTGGGGGAAGCAGGTGCCAGGAAAGGCCCGGAGGCCAGGTCTCCATGGAGGTAGCGCCAGATGCCACTGCAGCTGCTCTGGCCACTGAGGGCCCAACAGGCAGGAAGCTGGAGGCCCTAGATGACCCAGGTGCCATGAGGAAGGCCCAAGAGAGCCAACAGTCCAAATGTCCATGAAGGCCTGGCAGGGATGGGCCACCACAGCCACAGGTGGGTTTGGGGCCCAACTGACAGTGGAGGCCTGAGGGCGGTGCTCAAGAAGGCCTGTGGGAGTCCAGAGGTTGGGCCCCTGCTGGGGAGGAGTGTCTCGAAGGCTGCTGTGGGCCGTCAGAGAACAAGGCCTGTGAGGAGCTGGTCAGGAGGGCTCTGCTGACGCGGCCTGTGGGGTGGGAAGGGGGAGGCAGGACGGGGGTTGGTGGAGACCTGGGGCCTGCCCGCAGGGCACTCAGAAAGGGCCGGCAGCCAGGGCATGCAGCCGGAGGGCCCGTGCCCGGGCTTGGAGGGCGGGCACTTCTAGGCAGGGTGGGTGAGCCATGGAGGCTCAGCAGAGGAAGCCAGGCCTCCTGGCCAGGCCAGGCCAGGGCAGCCAGAGACTGGCTGGGTGTGGACAGAGCCCGTAGGACTCACGAGGACAGCCAGGGTGGCTACAGAGGCCTGGGCCCCCCAGCTGGAGCCGGGCCTGCATGGCCGGAAGCCATTCCTGTGGGCTTCTGGATACAGACGGCAGAGGACACCCTCCTGCTGTCACTGCCTCCCAAGTCCACAGCAACATAAGAAAGGGGGTGTTCAAGGTGGACGCCGCAAAGGAGAGTGAGAGCAGAAGAAAGCAGCTTGTCTGGAAGCTGGACAGCAGATGACAAGTGGGTGGTCCCAGGCATCGCCGACCTGAGAAAGGCGATGACGCCAAAGCTGGAACCACCCTGATTTATACGGCAGACCCCCCAAGTCTCTCTGACTAACAGTAGCAGAACCTCTGGGCTGGGGTGCAGAGGGGTGTCCCACACAACACCTGTCCACACACACGAAGTAGGAGGTGGTGCCCTAGATCTCAGCTCGCAGAGTCCACACCTGCCCCAGCCGCGCCGCAGGGCTGGAGAGCAGCCGCCTGCAGAGGAAGCTCAGGGTGCCTCAGTCGTCTGCCAGTCCTGGTCCGCAGGCTATGTGGCCACCTGCATGAGAGGTGCTGAGACCACAGCCCCCTCCCTGGCAGCCCTCCCCGTCCAGGCCAGAGATGGGAGGACTGTGCTCTGGGCTCTGTCCCTCCCAGGAGGAAAGACGAGGACCCTGACATCAGAGGTTGCCCAACTCAGTGACCCAGCTGGTCACCCCACAGGGAATCTGCTTACAAGCTCCCTTTGTGTGCTTGGAACTTCCCATCCTCTTTGTGGTCCCCCCCCACAAATGTAAGCACGCAGCCAGGGCTGGCCACTGTCGGACGGAAACCTGCAACAATCAGCAGACAGGCTCTGAGGAGAGCCAGACCCTACAGGGAGAGAGAGAAAAGCTTTAGAATAGAAATGATTATTGATATCTTCAAAGAGGAAAATAAAAACCATCAAGAAACAAGAGCAGGTTCTAAAAAGTATCTAGAGAAGAAAACGAGAGCCCTTGAGGGGAAATGGCTCTGAATGTCAAGAGGAATCTCAGCATCAGGAGAGGAAAAGCATTGCACGCGGCTCTCTGGCTGCTAGGCGAATGCAATCCGGCAGGACGCTGCTAGTTTCAGGCCCGGGCTTTAGGACCCCGGCAGCTTTCACTTTCCCTGTCTCGGAGTTCAGCTGCCATGCTGCCAGGAAGCTCTGAGCAACACAACGATGTGGAGAAGCCGCGTGGAGCGGAGCCCGGCTCCTGGTCAGCAGTGTGGCGCGGCCAGCCTGGAGGTGGATCTCCTGCCCGCTCACACCACCCCTCTGACGCCTCCTAGCGCAGGCGTGGGCTGCCCCCCGCCAGCCCTGCCCAACGTGCAGATGTGTGATCACAATAAATGATTTTTTCTTTTTTGAGACAGTCTCACTTTGTTGCCTGGGCTAGAGTGCCGTGGCGTCAGCCTAGCTCACAGCAACCTCAAACTCCTGGGCTCAAGCAATCCTCCTGCCTCAGCCTCCCGAGTAGCTGGGACTACAGACACCATGCTCAGCTAATTTTTTCTATATATTTTCAGTTGGCCAATTAATTTCTATTGATAGTAGAGACGGGGTCTCGCTCTTGCTCAGGCTGGTTTCAAACTCCTGACCTTGAGCGATCCTCCCGCCTGGGCTCCCAGAGTACTAGGGCTCCCAGCCAAAATAAATGATTTTTCTTTTGGGTTGTTTGGGGATACACAACAAAAAGATAACAAGAGAATATCAGTAGACTATGTTAATAGATACAGCTTAAAATTTGAAATTCAATAAGAAAGTCATTTAGGAATAGTGGTAAATATTTTTGGTGGTGGTGGTGCTGTTGGTATTTTTGAGACAGTCTCACTCTATTGCCCTGGCTAAAGTGCAGTGGCACTAATATATCTCACTGCAGCCTCAAAACCCCTGGGTTCAAGCTATCCTCCTTCCTCAACCTCCCCAACAGCCAGGACTACAGGCGAGTGCCACCACGCCCAGCTAATTTTTCTATGTTTTGTAGAAATGGGGTCTCCCTCTTGCTCACGCTGGTCTCAAACTCCTGACCTCAAGCTATCCTCCTGCCTCAGCCTCACAGAGTGCTAGGATTATAGGCATGAGCCACTGCACCCAACCAACAGTGGCAAATATAAAAAAAAAAAAAAAAAAAAAGGCCAAGCTCTCTGGGAGGCCGAGGCGGGCGGATTGCTCAAGGTCAGGAGTTCGAGGCCAGCCTGAGCAAGAGTGAGACCCCGTCTCTACTAAAAACATAGAAATAAATTAGCTTGACAATTAAAAATATATAGAAAAAATTAGCCGGGCATGGTGGTGCATGCCTGTAGTTCCAGCTACTCAGGAGGCTAAGGCAGGAAGATCACTTGAGCCCAGGAGTTTGAGGTTGCTGTGAGCTAGGCTAATGCCACAGCACTCTAGCCCAGGCAACAGAGTGAGACTGTCTCAAAAAATAAAATAAAATAAAATAAAAAATAAATAAATAAAACCAAGAGAGGGGAAAGTGGTTTTCTCAGAGAAGGTTCTTATGATACAAGATCAAAGTTAAACCACTAAATACTGTTATAGGAGATTCTTGACTTTCATAATGCAGGGAGGCAGGGAAACGCTGGGTTTGTTTTGTTCTGTCTTAACAAACCTTACAGACTTACTTGACACTTTAAACTACATTCATATATACCTTGAATAAAAAACGCTAAAGTAAAAAAAACAATCGTATTAATGCTTAGCCGAAGTGGATCCACATTAGTTTCAAACGCTTCTCGTACATTCAGCATAGGTGTATTGAAGCAGTCCATTATGACAGTAACTATCTAGATAAAGTTCCTATTGATGGGACCTGATGTCCCCATTCCGTTAAAATGCTGCGTGCATAATGTCTTCTACTTGAAGACTCGAGCAGCAGTCTTGGCCGTGACGAATCCTGGTTGCCACCGTGGAACCTCTAGGTTCCTTGTCCCTGAGCCAGGATGGAGGCCCTGGGAGCCCAGGGTGAGGGGCTAGCCCCAGGCAGCAGCTGTCTCACCTGGGGACGGCCGAACTGCCCAGGGGGCTGCTGGCCCCGCCATGGGCAGCTCTGCAGAAGAGCGTGCCCCAGTCCGTGCTGGGCACAGACCAAAGAGGCATTCCTGGGCCAGAATCAGGTTTCAGGGGCTGACTGAATTGGGGTGGGGAGGGGGAGGGTTGAAGCAGATTAAAGATTTGAGCCCTGGTGGATGGGCTCAGGATGGGGAGGCCTTTCACGGCAATAAAAAAGGTTCTGGGAAAATGGGAAGTACCTTCCGTACTTGGAATGATGAGGTTGAATTTGCACATGACTGAGTTTAGGTTTCGAATTTAAAACCTTATTGTAAAATAATCTCTTTGAACCTTCTCTCTTTTTATGGGTTTTTGGTTTGGGAGGATTGTTTATTTCTTTTTAATAAATAGAAAGTCATTTTAGGCCAGGTGCGGTGGCTCACGCCTATAATCCTAGCACTCTTGGAAGCTGAAGCGGGTGGATTGCTTGAGGTCAGGAGTTCGAAACCAGCCCGAGCAAGAGTGAGTCCCCGTCTCTACTATAAATAGAAAGAAATTAATTGGCCAACTAATATATGTAGAAAAAATTAGCGCATGGTGGCACATGCCTGTAGTCCCAGCTACTCGGGAGGCTGAGGCAGAAGGATCACTCAAGCCCAGGAGTTTGAGGTTGCTGTGAGCGAGGCTGACGCCATGGCACTCACTCTAGCCTGGGCAACAAAGCGAGACTCTGTCTCAAAAAAAAAAAAAGAAAGTCATTTTATGGGGGAAATAATCCATTTAAGTAATTTACTTTTAAAAGTTGTTTTACTCAACTAGGTTCATGAACTATGTTGTGTTCTTCAACGTTCGTAAATTGTACGTTGCTGCGTTCCGGACAGCAGTTAGCCAGGTCCTGAGACGCCACGGGAATGGAAGTGCCGGCGTAGAACGTGAGACAAAACTCTCTCTAGCAGATTCACCTTAACAGGTTTTCAGCTCACCAGGGTGCTGATGGAATAGAATTGGCCTTCTGGTTCTTACGATAGAAGATGAAAGTTAAACCACTGAATACAGCGGCAGGAGGGCCTTGACTTTCATAAGCTTTCCTTTCCACACATCGTGTATCAAGGATGCACAAAGCACCTTTCAGTGCAAAATTCAGGATGACTTTGAGCTAGGGCTTGATGCAACCGTCCACCTGCCAGCCCCCCTGCCATTGGCCACTCCGCTGGGCCGAGGGGAGGCCTGGCCTCTGCCAGCTCGGCGGGGGTGAGGATTCGGGCAGCTTGGGGCTCAGGGCACCTCAATGAGTGCTCCTTCTTCCTGGCCAGTCCTCCCCCTGCAGGCTGGGGGGGGGGCTTCTGCTGCAGAGGGAGGCTGGTGGCCGTGGAGAGGGCACCCCAGGACCTGTATGGCAAGGGGGCTCTGGGGTGTCTCCTGCCTTAAGAGTAGGATAGTCCCTTTTCTTGTCCCCACCCCAGGTACCTGACCCAAGTTCTGTGGAAGGGGAGTGCCTGGATGTTCCTCTAGGCACCAGGTAGAGTAGGCCAGAAGGAGCCCTGCCTACACACACCTTAATTAGGAATTTAAAAGATTTTTCTCTGAGAATGGGCTGCTTCAGTTAGCACTTGGCCGATGCTTTGGCATTCAGCCCCTCAGCTTGCAAATGTCCTTTCAATGATGTTCAAGACTTGCCTCTTGTGTTTTAAGGTCAGAGTTTCACCTGCCCCACCTGCCTGGCCCCACCTGCTCTCACTCTGCACCGGGCCTTGTGCTGGTTAAGTCCCCACAAAAGCCCTGGGGCACAGTTTTAAGAATGTTGTCAGGCCAGCGAGGTGGCTCACACCTGTGGCTGGTGGACTGCTCAAGGTCAGGAGTTCGAAACCAGCCTGAGCAAGAGCTAGACCCCGTCTCTACTATAAATAGAAAGAAATTAATTGGCCAACTAATATATATAGAAAAAATTAGCCGGGCATTGTGGCGCATGCCTGTAGTCCCAGCTACTCAGGAGGCTGGGGCAGGAGGATCGATTGAGCCCAGGTTGAGTTTGAGGTTGCAGTGAGCTAGGCCGACACCACGGCACTCACTCTAGCCTGGGCAACAAAGCGAGACTCTGTCTCAAAAAAGAAAAAAGAAAAAAAAAAAAAAGAATGTTGTCGGAGTAAAAGTGGAGTCACTCTTGTCAAACCTAACAACAACACCGGCAACAATGAAGCCAAGAGGTTATGAAGGAGCGCCCTGCCACCCAGATGCCTGTGGGGAGAACCGTTACAGAATCCCGTGAAGAGCTCTAATGCATAGATACCTGTCACAAGAAGTTTTGCCAAGGACTTTCCAAACTGCAGCTTGCTACATGAGTCACAAGGACAGCAAGCCAGCAAGATGCACAGGAACACTTGCCCGGTTCACTGTCTCCACTAATAAGCTGAGTCATCTCCTGGGATAAGCCCTGTAACCAATGTTCTTGTGTTTCCAAGCAACTTCCGTGCACTGCTCCCTTGCCTCCAAACGCTTCCATTTGCCTCGGCCGCCTCCACCGGCCTGTATAGTGGGCCTCGGGCCGCACTGCGGTGCTTCTGCTCATTCCCAGTTAAACATAGCGTCCGCACCCTGGCTCCTTTTGCTTAGGTTGCTAGTACTGTCTATCATTTTCGCCCATTTTGCAGATGAGGGAATTAAGGCTTAGAGACGTTCAGTTCTGAAGTGCACCCAGGAAGTGGTAGAGAGTAAATTTGAGCTCAGATCTAAGTCTACTTAATTTATTTCTTTGAAATGAATATTTCTCAAAACTTGGCTGTTCGTGTATCACCTTGACAATTTTTTTTTGCCATACCCACACACTGCCTGTGGTATTATTTACTGAGTATTTTTCTTTAAATTAGCTCAGCTTTTCTTTAACTTTATTAGAAGAAGAAACTTGTAACCCACTAAAAATGGAAGACTACCATCTCTTGCCATGTACTTATATGCATATCCCAAAGCAGCAAACAGAAAAGCAATATTATTAAATTCTCCCTAGATCCTTTGCCTGCCAGGGCTCTGAGTCTAAAGCATGCTTTATCTTTGTTAAAAGAGAGATGGCAGAGTGAGGGTGGTCGTGAAGACATCCCAGAACCAACTGAGAGTTTCTCCTTGACATCAGAAGGATTGGAAGAGAATCAAAAAGTAATAACTTTCTTATTGTGAAGTTCAATGCTATTTGATGTCTTTTCTGGATAGCAATTAAAACACCCCCCCCCATTCAACTAACTTACAATAATCAGAGTACCGCATTTGGAAATAAGCCCGCGTCACACTTTAGAAAACACTGGTTAAGATGAAAATGGGAAATGCTGTTGGAACAGATGCATCTAATCCAGATCAAATTGCAAGTTTGTTCCTGCCTCTTTCATCCTTTCTGAGATATATCAAACATTAGGAATAGCGCTTACAACAGAACAGTATGGCATAAAGAATAGCTGTAATAATAATTATACAATTGAACACCGAAGTAACTACCAGCCAGATGGAGAAATAGGCTATGGCCAGGGTCCCCCCCAGCCCACACTCTGCCCCTTACCACCCCAGCCCTTCCTTCCCAACCAAAGGAAACCACTGGATTTTTTTTTATACTTGTTTTCTTTTTCTTTCTTTTTTTCCTATTTTTGAGACAGAATCTTTCTCTGCTATCCAGGCTAGAGTGCAGTGGCATCATCATAGCTCACAGCAACCTTAAACTCCTGGACTCAAGCAATCCTCCTGCCTGAGCAGGAGTAGCTGGGACTACAGGCATGCACCACCATTCCCAGCTAATGTTTTTTTTAAGACAGAGTCTCACTTTGTTGCCCAAGCTAGAGTGAGTGCCGTGGCGTCAGCCTAGCTCACAGCAACCTCAATCTCCTGGGCTCAAGCGATCCTCCTGCCTCAGCCTCCCAAGTAGCTGGGACTACAGGCATGCACCACCATGCCTGGCTGATTTTTTTTTTGTATATATATTTTTAGTTGGTCAATTAATTTCTTTCTATTTTTAGTAGAGATGGGGGGGGGGGTCTCGCTCAGGCTGGTTTCGAACTCCTGACCTTGAGCAATCCGCCCGCCTCGGCCTCCCAGAGTGCTAGGATTACAGGCGTGAGCCACCGCGCCCAGCCAGCTAATTTTTTCTATTTTTAGTAGAGATGAGGGTCTCGCTCTTGCTTGGGCTGGTCTTGAACTCCTGAGCTCACGCATTCCTCTGGCCTTGGCCTCCCAGAGTGCTGGGATTAGAAGGCATGAGCCACCTCACCTAACTGATGCCCATTTTCTGGTCATAGTTTTTTCTCCTATATAATCGAGTTTAAGACTGTCTCAAAAAAAAAAAAAAAAAGGAAATTCCCCCCACTCTTCACTGCCCCCCTTCATATTAAAAAAAATAGTTTGGTTTGAACTTTAATAAGTGAAACATAGGTTCTACGTATGTTTTCTTTTGTGATTTGCATCTTTCATTCAACTTTATGTCTGTGAGATTCATTTAATCTGTTGCATTTTACAAAAGCCCTATCATTTTCATTGCTGTATAGTATTCCATTTGTGAAAATAACACACCTCTTATCCTTTCTGCTGTTGACTGTTTCTGATTTTAAACAGTGCCACTTTGAACATGTTGGTACATACATCCTGGGACACGTGTGCCCAGCTTCTCCAGGGTTTTGCCCAGGGTGGAATCGCCGCATCGTGGGATATGCACATCTCATTCCTGAGTGAAGCACCTGTCCTCGCACGTGTGGAGCCCATTCCTGCAGTTCTCTCTACAGCTGTATGGACGTGGGCTTTTGGTCTTTGCCACCCTGGGGGGCTGTAATACCACACCCACCCCATGGGGTTTATTCCACATTAGTTGGATGCCTTTTCACAAGTTTATTGGCCTTTCTGATTTTTCTTCTGTGGAGAACCTGGGGGATGCCAAGCCAGGAGGATAGCTTGAGCCTGGAAGTTTGAGACCAGCCTGGGCAACATAGGGAGACCCGATCTCTACAAAAAATTTAAATGTTAGCCGGGCATGGTGGTGCTTCCCTGTGGTCCCAGCTACTTGGGAGGCTGAGGCAGGAGCATCGCTTGAACACAGGAGTTCGTGGCCTCAGTGAGCTTTGATTGTGCCACTGCACTCTAGCCTGGGAGACAGGGCAAGACCCTGTCTCAAAACAACAATAACAAAGAAAGAACCTGGTTGGGGCTGGGGGTGGATGCTCAGGCAGAGGCAGATTAGAAAGGGGACCTTGGACAGTGGCTGTATTGAGGGGTACTACAGGCACAGAGCCAGCAAGGACAGGGCAAACCCTGAGGACCAGAGTGCGGAAAGTGCCACACAGTGCCCGCAGCCCCTCTTCCACAGCGCAGTGATCCCAGACGGCCTCCACTGAGCCCCTCCCTCCTCAGCATCACCCCTCCAGCACCAAGCTGGAGGCCAGCCTTCCTCCTCTCGGCCTCACTCCAGTCCCCAAGCACAGCACAGGGCCAGTCCTGCAGCCCTGTGAGTAGGAATTCTGTCCAGGCTTCTCTCCTGGTCGGATCCTGCTGGAATCCACTTTCCTGCCCTTACTTCCTGCCCCTCACAGGGTCGGGGGAGTGGAGCGGGGTTCTGACGCTTGCTTGCAGGAGGCCCCATAGCTCTGGGTGCCCATGGAGCCTGCCCCCACCCTGGCCTGTGCCCCTGAGGCTCCACCAATCAGCACCTCCGGCCCCTAAGTCCACACTCTTCCTATTGCCCCACCGAGGTTGCGCAACCCCAGAGCCCGGGCACTTGACAGTGTCCGGGAGAAAGACTGGGCGTCCATACCCCACTCCCTTCCAGACGGGAAGCCCCTCGCCCATTGGGTCTGGCATGGCTTATTTGGCCTCCAGGACGATCTACATGTGATCAGGCCTCCAGAAAAGATTTTACTGGACTGAAATCATCCCCTTCATACCTGGGATTTCGTCCTCCACAGTGGAGCAGCTGCCTGGAGCCTCTGGGCCTCAGGGTCCAAGGCTGTGTCACGGGCTTCCTCTATTAACCCCTTGTGTTCCAGGCCCTTCCTTTGAGCTTTGCAACCTCTCTCTGACCCCGGACATCAAGCTGGTCTGAGCCTTGTGCGTGTCGAGGTTCCTAGAGTGACGGTGGGTGACCCAGCATGGATTCCGGAGTCCTCAAGCTGCACCCTGAAGCTCGAGCCCAAGTCCTCTGTGCACTCGGCTCCACTGCGTGTCCCTCTGTGGCACAGGCACCCCCAACATCGCTACTGTCCCTGGTTCCTTCCTATGACTCCTAGGACCTGAGCAGCCTGTCCCTGGCTGCTTCTGCGACCAGTGTCCATCTGTTCCAGGCAGTGCAGAGCCCAGGGTGAGGCCTGCGACGATGTAGCATGGATGACACGGACTGTAGTTGCAAAGAGAGGCAAGGGGCTCTATCTCCTGTGCTGCCAGGCCCTTGCTGTGACCTCCAAGAACCTCCCTACGACCCCCTCCATGAGCCTGGGACCCGCAGGTGGCCAGGCTCCTGCTGCTCTCAGCTGAGTGCTTTTCCCACAGCCATCTATTGCCAAGGCCTTGAGGCACCTAACTGCTCTAAGTTCCAGGAAGGCCCCCACTTGAGCTGGCTGGGGAGGAGGGAGTGGCGGCCGGCATCCTCTCCCAGCCCTGGGAGTACATGGACAGGCCTGGCCAGAATGGGGAGATGCGACATCGCAAGTGATGAGAGGGTTGGGCACTGCCACTCTGGCTGGGTGAAATGACATCAAAACATCCCCTCACCCCCATTACTCCCCAGTGCCCACCTGCCTGCCTACCAGATCCCCAAGTGGCTTTAGGAGGCTCAGCACCTGCAATCCCATAAGGCAGCGGTCCCCAACCCTTTTGGCACCAGGGATTGGTTTCATAGAAGACAATTTTTCCATGGATGAGGCAGGGGCAAGGGGGAGTAGATGGAGCTCAGGCGGTGACACACAGCCCGGTTCCAGTGATGCAGTCCCCAAATGGGGACTGCAGCCATAAGGTCTTCCAGATGCGGTGCCCAGGTAAGAGAGGACAAAATATGCCTGAGCTTGCTTCCAGAACCCCAGCACCAGTGGGGACATTCACACTGTTTCCACAGAGCTGGTGGGAGACACCCAGGAGTGGGACAGCGCCGGGGAGCAACTGCCCAGGGGATGGGACGCCCTGTTTCTGCAGAGTGCTCCCCACGCGTGCTGGGTGTCGTCTTTTGGAGATCGACATCCGTTCCTAGCCCCTGCCATGTTCTCCCCGAGTGAAGGGGGCTGTCACCACATTTCCCAGTGAGATGTCCTAATGAGATCTGGAGGGCGGGAGGCAGGCTGAAGCCATTCCTCTGTGGTTGGCAGCAGCTGGTGACGGGGTCGACTCAGTGTCGCCCTGCACTGCCTGTCGCACTGCCAAGGTGGGCACCAGGCTGGGAGCTGGGACATAGGCTGGGCTGTCCTGAGCGTGGCGTCTGCGAGGCTCTCAGGTGGTGAGTGGCGATGGCAGTGGAGGGTGCCCTGGATGCAGTGGGGGATCTAGATGGGCCCCACGGGACCAGGCTTTCCCACCCAGAGAGCAGACAACCAAGACAACCAACCCCCAGAGCATACGCCCCAGGAGCCCAGGCCTCCGTCCCCTGCCCTAGGTAATAACCCAGGAGTGGAAGGAATGGAGGCTTTATCTCTGGCTCCGCCCCAGAAGGAGCGACAGTCTTGCAGTCTTGTAATCCCTGGGCCTTGGAGGAAGGACCGGACTGTAACCAGATATCGACAGGGTCAGATGACTCAGGCACGAAGCTAGGAGGCAGGGTGGCCAAGAGGCCCCACATGGCCAGGTGGTCACCGTGGAGTTTGGATGTGGACAATCTGTTTACTGCAAGTGACATGGTGTGCGGTGTCTGGTCTCCAGCCCTGCTCAGCCACAAGAAAGAATTCATAAGATGTTGTAAAGCTTCGTGTTTGGCAGAAAAAATAAATTTTAAAAAAAGAAGAATTCAGAAGAAACCAGGGTGAATGGGAGCTGATGATCACTTAATGTCGTAAGAAGAGCATTAAAAGGGACTTCACGCTACACCCTATCAGAATGGCTAAAAAAGGAATAGCAGCAACACCAAATGCTGGCAAGAATGCAGGAAAGTTCCATCACTTAGATTGCTGTTGGACATATAAACTGGTATAACCCCTCTGCAAAACAGTTTGACCATTTCTTCAAAAGCTACATATGCAATCACCATACAACCCACTAATTCCTGAGGAATGAAAAACATATTCACACACACACACACAAAACCCTGTCCGAGAGGCTTCCTAGCAGCTTGATTCACCTCTGCCAGAATTGAAATCGGCCCAGACGTCCTGCAACAGGTGAATGATTGAACAGACTCCGGTCCGTCCATCCCGTGGACTCGTACGTAGCACACGGAGAAGCCAACGATTGCCACCCACTGATGACTCTCCAGGAAATGATCTTGACTGAAGGTTACAGATGGTGTGACTCCATTTATATAAACTTATTTGAGATGACAAAATTCTAGACATGCAGGACGGCTATCTGGTTTTGAGGCTTAGAGACAGGGAAGAGGGTGGGAAGGGAGGAGGTGTGGCGATGAAGTGACTTGGTGAGGTTGGGCTATTCAGTATCTTGACTATGGTGGTGGTCACACAAACTTTCAGGTGATAAAATTGTATAGACACACACACGATGGGGAGATCCGGATAAAAATCTGAATATCCGTGAAGTTTTACCATTGCGGAAAACTGGGCAAAGTGTACAAGGCATCACTGTACCATTCTTATAACTACATGGGAATCTATAGTTAGGTCAAAAATTCCAATTTAAGCAGCCAGGTGCGGTGGCTCACACCTGTAGTCCTAGCACTCTGGGAGGCTGAGGTCGGAGGATTGTTTGAGCTCAGGAATTGGAGACCAGCCTGAGCAAGAGTGAGACCTTGTCTCTACTAAAAATAGAAAACTTAGCCAGGAGTTGTGATGCGAGCCTGTAGTCCCAGCTACTCAGGAGGCTGAGGCCGGAGGATCTCCTGAGCCCAAGAGTCTGAGGTTGCAGTGAGCTGTGATGATGCCACTGCACTCCACCCCAGTGACAGAGCAAGACTGTCTCAAAAAACATTCCAATTTAATAAGGAAGAGCAGATGACTGCAAAGGCTTTCTGACTGAAGGCTGACTTTGGAGTTTGGAACCTTTAACCTACAGCCTGATAAAAACAATCAATTCATTAATTAAGGACCTTCCCATTAGCAAATCTCCCCTGACCTTCAGCCAAGAACTTTCCTAACACAGCAAGGGGAAGCAGGAGCTGGAGGGAACTGTGGGGGCAACTGACAGGAGGCAGGGAAGGCTCCCCTGGAGGTGACATTTTTCCCTGAGACCCACAGGATGACCAGTGGGAACCAAGGCTGGGGCCTGAGGGGAGAAGGTTTGCCGTGCTTGGGCTGGGCTGGGTGGAGCAGGGAGGAAGGAGTTTTTTTCTTTAAGAGATTTTCAAATTTTGGTGCAAAACACATCACATGGAATTCACCATCTTAGCCATTTTTCAGCGTGCAGTTCAGCGGTGTCCAGTACATGCACGCGGGTGTGCAACATGTCCCAGAACTTTTTCGTCTTGCAAGACCAAAACGCTGTACTCATTAAACAGCCATCCCAACCCCAACCCCAGCCCATTCCCCTCCCCAGCCCCTGGCAACACCATTCTTCTGTGTCTGCTGAATATGGCTACTCTAAGGACCTCACAGAAGAGTGTTCATGCAGCATGTGTCCTTGGGGACCTTGGGGACAAAAGGCCCATCCACGCTGTAGCAGGTACCAGGAGCTCCTGCCTTCTTAAGGCTGCTGATACGCCTTCGCGTGTACATGCATACCCCCTTGGGTTCATCATTCCTCCGGCCGGGGACACTGGGCTGCTTCCGCGTCATGGCTCTTGAACACGATGCTGCTATGAACATGGCTGCACAGGTATCTGTTCAAGTCCTTGCATTTCATTCCCTTGGATACACACTCAGGGTGGGATTGCTGGACTTGAGGAGTACTTTGTTTTTTTGTTTTGAGACAAGAGTTTCACTATGTTTCCCAGGCTGGTCTTAAACACCTGGGCTCAAGCAACCCTACCACCTCAGGCTCCTGAGTAGCTGGGATTACAGGCACGTGCCACCACACCCTGCTTGGAGGAATACTTTCGAACCCAGCCTGAGGCTAGCGAACCCTTGGAGCTCCTTATCAGAGGCTACACCTGCGGGTGTGTCCGCAGCCCGAGGAAGAAGGACCCACCCCAGGGCTCCATCCACCTCTGCAGGAGAACAGAATGCAACCTCAAGTGCATAGACCTGCCAGCTGCTCCCTGACCTGGCTGGCCCCGCACGGGCCCCTTCCCCACCTGTCTCTTCCAGGCACACGTGCGCCATCTTTCAGGTCCACACACACACACACACACACAACACACATCCCGAGGCAAGAAGGCCCTGCTCCATGTTGTCACCACCAGCCCTACCCTCTCTGACAGCACTGGGACCCTGGGCCCAGGTTCCTGCCAGCCTCACCTGACAGGGACGAGCCTGGTGAGAAGCCGAGTGGGTGGCAGGGCAGCCAGGCCATGTCCTTTCCCACCTCTCGGGGCTCAAGCATCGAGAGGCCAAACCAGGCCCTGGCCCAGGCTGTGTGCTTCAAGCCGTGCCCCCTTCAGCAACAGGACAGAGCTCGGCCACAGCTGGCTCCAGGAAATACTGAACAAATGAGGTGAACAAAGGAGGGACGGTCCCCCACGAGACGCCATGAGCCGAGGTGTGGGTGCACCCCCACTGCAGGATGCAGCTACTCCTCACCCAGGGGGCAGCTGCCCCAGGGCCCCACTCTACCCTGCCAGACAGCTGGCTCAGCCACACCCTGTCACTGCCATTCAGCCAGCTGAGCTTCAGGTCACAGGGCAGGGTGGGGTCAAGGTGGCCTGCAGGGGAGGGGAGGGACTTAGAGCCTTTTACAGCCAGGGACAAAGTCCTCCCTGATTTAAACCCTGCAGCCTGCGCTGTAGCTGGTACCCTGGCGTCCCAGACTACGGCCACCCACAGACATGCAGGGGTCCTGGGTGCTGCTGCTGCTGCTGCTGGGCCTGAGGCTGCAGCTGTCCCTCTGCGTCATCCCAGGTAATGAGCCCACCCCCCCAGGCACCTCCACTCACAGTTGTCCCCCGGGCTAACTTTGCTCATCCCAGATAACAAGGAGCCCCAGTCGCCCCCCAACAGGCCCCCCCCAGGCTGAGCGGCCTCCACTCTCCCCTGGCCAGGTGTGGAGGAGAACCCAGCCTTCTGGAACCTCAAGGCAGCAGAGGCCCTGGACGCCGCTAAGAAGCTGCAGCCCATCCAGACGATGGCCAAGAACCTCATCCTCTTCCTGGGCGACGGTGAGTGAGCGAGGCCTGTCCCCGCGCCCGCACCAGCCCTCACAGCCCTGGTCCTGAGACCACCGTGGACGCAGGCCAGCCCCAGGGCCCAGGCCTGACGTGGCTCTGCTCCTCCAGGGATGGGGGTGCCCACAGTGACAGCCGCTCGGATCCTAAAGGGGCAGTTGAATGGAAACCTGGGGCCTGAGACACCTTTGGCCATGGACCAATTCCCGCACCTGGCTCTGTCCAAGGTGAGGGCTCAGCCGCCTAAGGTCCTCCACGCCAGAGGGGGGTGAGGCCGGGGACTGGGCAGGAGGGAGGACCCAGCCCAGTTAGAGGACGAGGTCTGGGTGTCCGCCACAGAGCAGAAAGGGTGTCTCTGTCCCCAGACATACAACGTGGACAGACAGGTGCCGGACAGTGCAGGCACGGCCACGGCCTACCTGTGTGGGGTCAAGGCCAACTACCAAACCATCGGCCTGAGCGCGGCCGCCCGCCTCAACCAGTGCAACACCACGCGCGGCAACGAGGTGCTCTCTGTGATGAACCGCGCCAAGAAAGCAGGTAGGCTGAGGCTTGGCTGGGGGTCAAGGCCAGACCCAAGACCTTGGTCAGCCACCATGACCCCTGCCATTCTCAGGGAAGTCGGTGGGAGTGGTGACCACCACGAGGGTGCAGCACGCCTCGCCAGCCGGCACGTACGCGCACATTGTGAACCGCAACTGGTACTCGGACGCCGACATGCCTGCCTCGGCACTCCAGGAGGGCTGCCAGGACATCGCCACGCAGCTCATCTCCAACATGGACATTGACGTGCGACACCAAGGCCAAGGGCTAGGGCTGGGCAGGGGGGAGGGCCCCTCACTGGCAGCCTGACCCTGGGACCCAGCAGGATCTGGGGGTGAGGGGTATACAAGGTGCAGTCCAGGACAGGCCCACGCCCTCGACCCTGGCAGGAGGCCGGGGGACTGGAAGGAGGGGGAACAGGGGCCATCTGTGCCCCAAACCTCCCTAACCTGATCCTCTGGCCCCAGGTGATCCTAGGCGGGGGCCGCAAGTACATGTTTCCCAGGGGGACCCCAGACCCTGAGTACCCCAGTGACGCCAGCCAGAACGGAACCAGGCTGGATGGGAAGAACCTGGTGCAGGAGTGGCTGTCCACCCGACCGGTAATGGGGCTCGGGGGTGCGGGGGTCGCAGCAGGTCAAGGCAGGGGTGTGGGTCTCAGGGCCATGGCTAAGGCCTGGCTCTCTCCCTCCAGGGTGCCCGGTATGTGTGGAACCGCTCGGAGCTCATTCAGGCGTCCCTGGACACGTCTGTGACCCACCTCATGGGTAATGACACTTCCTGCCCTGGCAGCCCTCAGACAGCACCCTCCGAGCATGTGTGCACGACATGCATGCCATGACCCCCTGCCACTCCCCAGCCTGCCAGTCACCCCCAGTCCCCTTGTCCCACAGGCCTCTTTGAGCCTGGAGACACGAAATATGAAACCCAGCGAGACCCGGAACTGGACCCCTCCCTGATGGAGATGACGGAGGTGGCCCTGAGAGTGCTGAGCAGGAACCCCCAAGGCTTCTACCTCTTCGTGGAGGGTGTGTGGGCCCTGCCCAGCAGAGGAGGGAGGACGGCCCAGGGTGGGTCCAAGTGTCACCCCAGCCCTCTGGCCTTCCTGCAGGGGGCCGCATTGACCATGGTCATCACAACGGCAGGGCTTTTCGGGCACTGACCGAGGCCATCATGTTCGACTCCACCATCAACATGACGGGCCAGCTCACCAGCGAGCAGGACACGCTGACCCTGGTCACCGCTGACCACTCCCACGTCTTCTCTTTCGGGGGCTACACATTTCGGGGAAGCTCCATCTTCGGTAGGTCTGGGGAGAGGGGTGCAGGTGGTTGCACATATTATATGACAGAAATCTCTCTGGGCCTCAGTTTCCTCACCTGTCAAATAAGGGTAATGACAGCGCAAAGTGCCAGCACACTGGAGGCGCTCCCTGCCATGTGCTCAGTGCGACCACAGGAGCCCACCCCTGTCCCTTGCAGGGCTGGCCCCCAGCAAGGCGCAGGACGGCAAGGCCTACACGTCCATCCTGTACGGCAACGGCCCGGGCTTCGCGCTCGACTCGGGAACGCGGCCCGACGTCAGCGAGAGCGAGAGCGGTGAGTGCTCAGGGCCCCACGGGGCTAGGGCGAGGGACTCGCGGGAGGGACGCCGCCCGCCCGCCCTGAACGCCACCCTCCCCGCCAGAGGTCCCCACCTACCGGCAGCAGGCGGCCGTGCCGCTGTCGTCGGAGACGCACGGCGGCGAGGACGTGGCGGTGTTCGCGCGCGGCCCGCAGGCGCACCTGGTGCACGGCGTGCAGGAGCAGAGCTTCGTCGCGCACGTCATGGCCTTCGCCGCCTGCCTGGAGCCCTACACCAACTGCGACCTGGCGCCCCCCGCCGGCGTCGCCGACAGCGCGCGCCCCGGGGCGGCGGCGGGCCCCGCTGTCCCTGCCCCTGCTGGCCGGGTCGCTGCTGCTGGCGACCGCCCTGACCGCCCCACCCAGGCTTCCGCTCTGGTGACCGCACCCCTGGCTCCTGCTGCCCCCAGCCGGTGTCCTGCCTCGCCCTCACCTGAGGCCTCCAGCCCCAGCCCCGGAGTCCCCAGACAGATCTCCTACCTCCCCTCTCCCGGATGACCAGCCTCAGACCGCACAGAGCTTCTCCCTGCCCCGCGGCCCTCCAGGGAGCGGGACCCAAGGCGCCCGGGGACTAGACCGGGACACCCACTCGCTCCGCCCAAGCCCGCCGGCTGGGGATTTGGACAGGCGGAAAGGAGGGGCTCACCCCACCGGTCCCTGCCCCCTGGAGGACCAGGCAGGCATCGTCCCCCTGTCCCAGAGGCGTCCCCCTCAGGGCCACAACCTGCCCGGGCCTTGTGCTGTGCTTTCTTGGGGTCAGTCTTCACAGCACGGAGGGGACCCAAGGACTTTACACAGCAGGAGCCCTGGAGAGGCTGCGCTCCCCACCGCCCTGCAACCTGCCTCGCTGGCCAAGGAGGCCGCAGTGGCCAGGATCCCCAGGGGCCTTAGATACAGTCGTCCCCTGCCCCTCACTAGGCCACTTGCACAGCCCGGGGAGGGGCTTAGCGGTCCCTTACACACGGAGGAGACTTGCTCCAAGTCACTCAGCTACTTGGGTGCCCTTCCCCACCCCATGCCGCATTCCCGGCTGGGAGATCCAAAGCGTGGCCTGGGAAGCTGCGGGTGCCGGCCTGGCAGCCCCAGAGCAGCCCTGGGCCCCTCCCCGGCCACCTGGGCACTGGGCACACCTTTCCCAGCAAAGACGACTCCCCGCCCTTGTGGCATCTCCATTCTCTGGGAGAGACAAAGCAATAATAAAACAAACTATTATATGATGTAATCCCAGTAATACATTCTAGAAAGAAAAATCACGCGTCGGGGGGCAGAGTGCGTGGTGCAGGGGTGAGGAGCAGACAGTTGAACAAGAGACCTGAACAAAGTGGACGCTTGAGCAGCACAGGACAGCAGTGCAAAGGCCCTGAGGCAGCAATCAGCAGGCACTGGGTGAGTCCAGTGGGTGGGTCAGAGTGGGTGGGTGGGTGAAGGAGGTAAAGCCTGAGGGGTAGGGAGGTGTGGGGAGAGCTGGGGCGGAGCTTGAAGTCTGGATGGAGGGTTATGTGACTGGAGGTCTTTGAGGGGGGCTGTGACTGGCCCCACTGGGAAATTAGCACTCTGGCTGTTGCCAGTCTAGTCTTTGAGGTGGAGGCAGAGGTGGGAGCTGACAAGCTAGAAGGGAGGTGCAGACTCCAAGTATTTCTGACCTCCATCCACCAACATCTGGAACACCCATCCCAATACAGCTATGCTTAGAGAGAATCCAACCTGCCCCAAAGAGAACATTTAAAAGAAGTATATAGGTTGGCGGGGTGGCTCAAGCCTGTAATCCTAGTATTCTGGGAGGCCAGCCTGAGCAAGACCCTATTTTCTTTTTTTTTTTTTTTGAGACAGAGTCTCACTTTGTTGCCCAGGCTAGAGCGAGTGCCGTGGCATCAGCCTAGCTCACAGCAGCCTCAACCTCCTGGGCTCAAGCAATCCTGCTGCCTCAGCCTCCCGAGTAGCTGGGACTACAGGCATGCGCCACCATGCCCGGCTAATTTTTCTATATATATTAGTTGGCCAATTAATTTATTTCTATTTATAGTAGAGACAGGGTCTCCTTCTTGCTCAGGCTGGTTTCAAACTCCTGACCTCGAGCAATCTGCCTCGGCCTCCCAGAGTGCTAGGATTACAGGCGTGAGTCTCCACGCCCGGCCAATATTACAGATATATTTGTACATTCACAAAGGTATAAAAAAAGCATCCTACACTCTGGAAATATTAACATTTGAATATGCTTCCGTATTTACTAAGATCTTGATTTAACATTGTAAAACGTCAATTTAAAGGCCTGGCTCTCAGGACAGTTTATTTCAATTCTGCATTTTAGTGGCTGTCCCAAAAAAATGGGAACTGAATGGGAGAAACAGGCAAGGTTAGCTGGGCTGACTAAATTATCATACTCATTTTTTAATTTCACCTACCAATTACGCAAAGGATTTTATTAAAATCAAGCATATTTTTGTCTTCCCTGTTGTCGATTAGTTGTCTTGCAAGCCAGTGGAAACTTGTTGCATGTTTGTTTTATAAAGGGCTCAAAACCCAAGGACCTCTACATTTTAAAACTCTAAGTATGAGAAACAGATTATCCTGGAATTAGACAGTGGTAATAGTTGCCCCATTTTGTGAATATTCTAAAAACTCCCGAATTGTGCGCTGTAAAGGAGTGAATTTTGCCGGGTACAGAGGTGTGCACCTATATTCCCAGTTACTGGGGAGGCCGAGGCAGGAGGCTCGAGGTTTCAGTGCCTCAAGATCACACCTGTGAACAGCCACTGCACTCCAGCCTGGGCAACATAGTGAGACGACGTCTCTAAAAATAAAAGTGTCAATTTTATGGTATGTAAATTACATCTAAATTTTTTTAATAGATTAGATTAGACAGTTTCTGCTTTCAGGCTGTTTTAATGTGTAGGGATGAGGATTATTAGCAGTCTAATATGGTTTTAGCCACAAAATCACACGTCAATGAAAACTTTTACGAAGTTCTAAAAAATGCTCTTTCTTCCTTTTGCCAAGAATGCAATGAAAAATAAATAAATATTAAAATTTAAAATGCCCTTTCCTTAGCAGGCATTTTCATTCAAAGATGATACTTTCTCATTTTTTCATTAAAAGGACATCTTTGCCTTGAAGGGACAGACGCAGGGACAGTTGGACAGACAGTGCAGTTATTTTGTCAGGTTGTTACCGAATGCCTGTGACTGACAGTTCCCGTCACCTTAAGAAATGTCAGCATGTTGGTCCTTAAGAAGGAGAGAGGGAAAGTTAGGAAGAGAGAACGAGAACCCTTGGGACAGTTCTTTACAGTTCTTCGCCATAAAGATGACTCACGCTGTGTGGCTGGAAGGTTTTCAGGTCACACCCAATGTCATTACCAAGTACTATGAAGACCCTACTCTAATGCGGCGATCTTGATTTTATAAAATTGACCCCGCTGGCAGCTCCTACAGCCTCCCATCTGCCCTCCCGGCTTCTGCTTCCTTCCTGCAACGGCTGGACTGCGCGTGAACCAGCGAGTGAGCTTTGCAGGCGATGCTACTTCTGCACCCTGACGCTTAGCCGGAATCCTTTTGCACAAAATCCTTTCTGAGTAGCTGTTCCATCAGTGGTTGCATATTTCCATGGTTTTCCCCAGATGACGTTGTTTTTATCAAACAAGGCATTTACTGTTGGCAATATATCTTCTCTGCCATATCTTCCCTTTAGTGGCTCACAAAAAGAAGAAGAGGTTTGTGCATTTCTGTTCCTTTATTTGAACAGAAACCAGCAGATACCTTACGCTGAGACGCGGGGGAACATCTGTGCGTTCAGCCCGCCGTGCAGCGAGCCTCCCACACTGGGTAATTTGCCCTAACTCGCCTCCCTTCCAGTCCACGGCAGCGTTTCTCTACATCTTCCAGCACCTCTTGCTGACAGAGAAATGCCTTTCGGTTTGTCGACAGATCATTTACTGCTCATTGTTTCTGCCATTTTTACTGCAACAGAAAGAATAAGTGTCTGCCTGGTGGTAGGTGTGTTTTGTCTTAATATTTATCATTGCTTAGGGAAATAGCAAAACGTACCGAGCTGAACAGCACCTAACTTTAAACAGGGCTGGGAGGAAATTGCTGGGGCTGCACCCCGCTGTTGGCAGACACCACGAGCACAGGCACCAGGGCGACCTCCCCAGTAAGACAGGCTGGGGCTGCCTCCCAGGCTTTCGTTTTGCTTATTTTTTGTAGTAGGGGCTAACTTTTTTTTTTGAGACAAAGTCTCAAAGGGCTAGAGTGCTGTGGCGTCAGCCTAGCTCACAGCAACCTCAAAATTCCTGGGCTGAGGTGATCCTCCTGCCTCAGCCTCCCCAGTACCTGGGACTACAGGCATGTGCCACTGTGCCCGGCTAATTTTTTCTATATATATTTTTAGTTTCTAGCCTTTTCTATATATTTTTAGTTTGCCAATTAATTTCTTTCTATTTTAGTAGAGACAGGGTCTCACTCTTGCTGAGGCTGGTTTTGAACTCCTGACCTTGAGCGATCCTCGGCCTCCCAGGGTGCTACGATTACAGGCGTGAGCCACTGAGCCCAGCTAGGGGCTAACTTATTGTCAGGTCCTTACCTCGGGGTGACAGGAGCTCTCAACAGGAGTCATAAAGAAATCTCAGGGCAGCCTCTTCTGTCGTTGTTCCC
The DNA here is from genome assembly GCF_040939455.1 of Microcebus murinus. Classification (NCBI taxonomy): domain Eukaryota; kingdom Metazoa; phylum Chordata; class Mammalia; order Primates; family Cheirogaleidae; genus Microcebus; species Microcebus murinus. Next base: position 100,442,404 of record NC_134111.1, read on the forward strand.
CCCGCCTGGGATTATTGGTGTTATTTGCAGTTTCTTCACAGGAATCTTCTGTAAGCCACTTGACAATTTTGGAGGATGAGTTTGGGTAAAACTAGATCATATAATCCATAAATCCACTTAGGCAGACACACTAAGCTCTAATCCGTCCCAAGCGCTGAAAATGTGCGCGGGGAGGGTGCTGTGTGAAGCCCTGGCCCGCAGCGCCCGGTTCTGTTCATCTGGGTCACCTGAGACTGCGGGGGGGGGGGGGGGCAAGCTGAGGGTAAACATGCGGCGTGGGCTCCACATGAAATACGAGCAGCGCTGTCCCTGTCTCAGGGTGCGCCCTCCCAGCACCGGGCTGTGGCAAGGCTCATGGAGGGCCAGCGCAGGGCAGACACTCAGGAGGGCCGATGTCCTTTAGCCAAACCCCTGAGGCCCAGGTGGGTTCCAACATACTTGGCCCTGGGCAGGCCTATCAGGCCAAACCGCCCCCGCCCCCAGGTCCAGTCCCCACCACACCCGGACCCACTGCTCAGGGATCCCTCTTGAACCCCTGCATGGCTCTGGTGGCAGGTTGAGTAGGAACCTGCATGCCACCTATAGCCTCTCAGGAGGACTCATGGGATGCCAGCTGTGCCCTTCTCCTGACCTTGGTGCTGATGTTGCATCCGATGCCACCCTTGGCCCACTGGTTCTAGAAACAGGTCTCCACCTGGTTCGCATCTGCATGACTAGCCTTTGTCCCTAGGGGAAGCCCCCCTGAATCCTGGCCTGGGGGGATGGGCTCCAGGGGCCTATGGGAAGCCACACCCTCTCCTCTAAGGTGGCTCCAGGGCTAGTGACTGCAGCTGGAGGGAGCTTCCTGTCTGCTACCGTTGCACATAGCAGACCCAACACCGGCAAGCGGCCGGAAGTTCCCCTTGATATACCGGCCACCGGGGATGCTAACACACCTGGCTTGATGCCTGGGGACTAGTCAGGTGAGCAGCCCCTGGAGGGGGAAACAGCTGCCTGACAGGTGAGGCCATCATCTGCCTTAACAGGGATGCATCCCGCTCGGTGCCCTGCTGTGGCCCTTTCTGTGCTCACCGGATTTGCAAGTTTGTCATTATCAGCTGGCATGGTGCCCCCACCCCCTCCACCCTGCCCCGGGCTCCTCAGGTGGGAGGAAAATTCTCCCTGAAGGAGTTGCCTTCAAAGCTGTCCATGCGGGTCCCTGACAGCAGCCCTGGCAGCGGTTCAGTCACACAGGATGGTGGGAGGTATTTTTTATTATTATTTATGCAAAGTATAGACAAGGAGAGATGCGGTTTCACAGCACCATGTGACAGCAGCTTGGAGACTTGAGCTGCTTGCGGCCCAATGAATCAGCCGTGAGCTGCTGCCAGAGGCTCGGGCTCCTGGGCGGCAGCTGAGGTCGGGGAAGCCAGCGCCTGCCCGGCCCCTTCCAACCCGATGAGCTCATGCTGGACGCCGGCCCGGCAGGGCTGAGCATGTGCACCTCCGGCCCTCGGGCACCTGGAAGCCGGCGCTGGGGTGGCGGGAGTGCGGGGAGGAGGAGGCACCCTTTGTGATGGGTGGAGACCAGTTATGTGTTTGTATATGTATTTGTAGTTTTATTTCATTCTTAACTAACAAATAATAATTGTACATATTTATGGACTACACTGGGAGGTTCCAATCCATGTATACACTGGGGAATGATTAAGCCAGGCTAACTGGCAGATCCCTCACCTCAAATAGTATCGTTTCTTTGCAAAGGGAACATTTAAAATGCTCCCTTTTATCATCTTGTAATTGCCTAAGAAAAAAAAAAATAAAAAAAAAAATAAATAAAATGCTCCCTTTTAGCTATTTAAAAATGTACATTATTATTAACTACAGTCACCTGGCTGTGCAGTAGAGCACCAGAACGTAGTCCTCGCATTTAACTGTAACTTTGCACTGGGTGACCAGAGTCTCCCCCTCCCTGTCTTGCCCCAACCCCGCTTCTGGCAACCCCCATTCTACTCTCTGCTTCTGTGACTTCGACTGTTTTGGATCCCACATACTAGTGAGATCGGATGGCATTTGTCTGTGCCTGGCGTATTTCACTCAATATAATATCCTCTAAGTTCATCTATGTTGTCACAAATGACAGGATTTCCCATTTTTTTAAGGCTGAATAATGTTCCATTGTGTGTATATACCACATTTTCCAAATCCATTCATCTGTTGAGGGACTCAGGTTGTTTCCGTATCTTGGCTATTGTGAATAGCGCAGCAATGAACGTGGGGGCAGGGACGTCTCTTCAGGTACTGATTTCAGTCCTTTGGGGGATAGACCCGTAGTGGGATTGCTGCGTTGTATGGTACAGGTACTTCTGTTCTTAGTTTTTCGAGGAATCTTCATACATTTTCCAAAATGGCTGTACTAATTCCCAATACCACCAATAGTATTTAAGGGTTCCCTTTTCTAGGCATCCGTCCTTGCCAACACTTGCTCTCTCATCTTTTGATAATAGATGTGAGGTGATATCTCCTTGTGGTTTTAATTTGCATATCTCTGATGATTAAAGATATTGGGCTCTTTTTCATAAACTTGTTGGTTATTTGTATGTCTTCTGAGAAATGTCTATGCAAGTCCTTTGCCCTTTTCCAAATAGGGTTATTTGGGGTTTTTTTTTATTATTATTATTGAGTAGTTTTGAGTTCCTTGTATATTTTGGATATTAGCCCTTTACCCAGTGTATGATATGCAAATATTTTCTCCCACTCTGTGTGCTGTCCCTTCACTATATGAACTATTTCCTTTGCTGTACAGAAGCTTTGTAGTTTGATGTGATCCCATTGTCTGTTTTTGCCTTTATTGCCTGTGCTTTTGAGGTCATATCTAGGAAATCTCTGCCCAGACGCATCCCCTATGTTTTATTCTAGGAGTTTTATAGTTTCATGTCTTACGTTTAAGTCTTTAATTCACTTTTGGTAGATTCTTGTGTAAGGGGTGAGTTAAGGGCCCGTTTTCATTCTTCTGCATGTTGCTATCCTGTATTCCCAACACCATTTATGGAAGAGATTATCCTTTCTCCATTGTGTGTTCTTGGCACCTTTTTTGAAAATCAATTGACTATAGATGTGTGAGTTTATTTCTGGACTCTCTGTCCTATTCTATTGGTTAATGTGTGTTTTTGTGTAAGTGCCATGCTGGTTTGATAACTATGTAATATATTTTGAAATTCAGTACTATGATGTCTCCAGCTTTGTTTTTTTTTTTTTTTTGGTTAAGATTTGCTTTGGCTATTCAGGGTCTTTGGTGGTTCCATACAAATTTTAGGATTGCTTTTTCTATTTCTGTGAAGAATGACATTGGAATTCTTACAGGGATTACATTGGATTTGTAGATCACTTTGAGTAGTATGAACATTTTAGCAATATTAATTCTTCCAATCCATAAACACAGGATATCTTTTCACTTATGTGTGCCATCTTCAATGTCTTCAATGTTTTATAGTTTTCAGTGTATAGATCTTTCACTTCTTAGGTTAAATTTACTTCTAAAGGTTTTTTTTATTATTATTATTTTTTTTAAATATTTGTCACCGTTATACAGGGGCCATGCTAATCTTCTCTGTATCGTTCCAATTTTAGTATACCTGACGGGGAAAACCGACAGGCGCCCGGCACGGCTGCTCCGCATCCCAGCAGGCGGGTGCTCTGCCATACCGGCGGGATGAAGGTCGAGGCGGGTGTGCGCTGCTGGGGCTGTGCCTCACGTGCCAGTCCAGGCCCTCAGCTTGGTGCTCCTCCCGGCCTCAGGCCGCGCTGCTCGCCTCATTCTGATTGGGTACTTTTTGAATCCCACTGTTGTTGCTTGGATGTTAGAGCTTGATGCTGATTGGATGTTAGAGCTTGATGCTGATTGGATGTTAGAGCTTGATGCTGATTGGATGTTAAAGCTTGTTGTTGATTGGACAATTTTTGAGTCCTACCACGGCTATAAAAACTGGAGGTGAGCAAGGAAAGGGGGGGTTTGTTGAACCTCCTGGAAGAATAAAGACTGTTCTGTGACTCTCCGTGTCTAGCTGACTGGGTTCTTTCCCCAGTCAGGAGCTGTTACCCTGGCTGTTCCACAAGAGCTGTAACACTAGCTGTACACGCTGCTGTAGCCTTTGTGCTGCTGAAACGCGCACCTAAGGGTTTTGTTTTTTTTAATGCTGTCGTAAATTAGGTTGTTTTCTTAACGTCTTTCTTTTTTTGAGACAGAGTTTCGCTCTGTCGCATGTGCTAGAGTGCTGTGGCTGTGGTGTCAGCCTAGCTCACAGCAACCTCAAACCCCTGGACTTAAGGGATCCTCCTGCCTCAGCCTCCTGAGTAGCTGGGACTACAGGCACCACACCTGGCTAATTTCTCTACTTTTAGTAGAGACGGGGCCTCGCTGCTCTTGCTCAGGCTGGTCTCAAACTCCTAAACTCAAGCGGTCCTCTTGCCTTGGCTTCCCAAAGTGTTAGGATTACAGGCATGAGCCACCAAGCCGAGCCTGCCCTCCCACATTTTGTTTTTGATGTACCACTTTACATTATTATAGTGTATATCATTTAACAAATTATTATAGCTCTAGTTGTTTTTAATAGTTTTGCCTTTTAACCTTTGTACTAGAGATATACATGATTTACCCACCACCATTACAATTTAGAACGTTTTGGATTTGACAAGGTGCTTTTACCAGTGAGATTTATACTTTCATATGTTTTTATGTTACTAATTAGCATCCTCTTTCTTCAGCTTGAAAAACTAGTATTTCTTACAGAGCAGGTCTAGGGGTGATAAACTCTCTTGGCTTTTGTTTGTCTAAGAATGTCGTTATCACGCCTTCATTTTTGAAAGACAGGATTGCTGGGTATAGTATTTTTGGCTGTCTTTATTTTTCTTTCAGGATTTTGAATATGTAATCCTATTCCCTTCTGGCCTACAAGGTTTCTGCTGAAAAATTTGGTGACAGTCCTATGGGAGTTGCCTTATACATGATGATTTGCTTTTCCCTTGCTGCTTTCAATATCTCTTTTTAACTTTTGACAATTTGATTACAATAGTCTCCGTGTGGGTCTCTTTGGATTCATCTTATTTGGTGTCCTTTGGGTTTCCTGGGTCTGGCTTTCTATTTCCTTCCCCAGGCTTGCCAAGTTTTCTGCCATTATTTCTTTGAGACAGGGTCTTGAAATCCTGACCTAAAGCAATCCTCCTACCTCAGCCTCCCCAAAGTCCTAGGGTTACAAGCATAAGCCACTGCAACTGGTCCTTTTGCTTTATTATTTTTATGGAGACAAGTTCTCACTTTGTCACCCAGGCTAGAGTGTAGTGGTGTGATCACAGTTCCCTGTAACCTCAAACTTCTGGGCTTAAGTGATCCTCCTACCTTAGCCTCCTGAGTAGCTAGGACTACCAGTGTGTCCCACCATGTGTGGCTAGCTTTTTATTGATTGATTGATTGATTGATTTTGGTGGGGATGGGGATCTCACTCTCTTGCCCAGGCTGGTCTCAAACTGGCCTCCAGTGATCCTCACATCTCAGCCTACCAAATTACAGGCATGAGCCACCACACCCAGTCCTTTGAATGTGTTTTCTATTCCCTTCTTTCTCTTTTCTCCTTCTGGCATGCCAATAATGCATAAGTTGTTCTGCTCGGTGGTGTTCCATAAGTCTCTTAAGGTATTTTCACTCCTTTTCATTCTTTTTTCTTTTTACTCTTTAGATTGGGTGATTCTAGTCTACTGATCCTTTCTTCTGCTTGATTTAGTCTGCTGTTGTTCAGTTCAGTTATAGTATTCTTTAGCTCTATGATTTCTGTTTGGTACATTTTTATACTTTCTCTTTGTCAAAATTCTCAATTTGTTCTTTTTTTTAAATTTTTTTTTAATTTCTTTATTTTTTTTTTCTATTTTCAGTTGGCCAATTAATTTTTTTTTTTATTTTTAGTAGAGATGGGGTCTCGCTCTTGTTCAGGCTGGTCTCGAACTCTTGAGCTCAAACGATCCACCCGCCTCGGCCTCCCAGAGAGCTAGGATTACAGGTGTGAGCCACCACGCCCGGCCTCAGTTTGTTCTTGTATTGCTTTCCTGACCTTGGTGAGCAACTTTATGACCATTACTTTGAATTTCCTGTTGGATAAATCACATATCTCCATTTCCCTTAGATTAGTCTCTGGAGATTTATTCTTTTATTTGCAATATATTTCTCCATTTCTTCACTTTCCTTGACTCTCTGTGTTAGTTTTTTTGAATTAGGTGGGAAAACTACTTCTCCCAGTCATATTAGACGGGCCTCATGTAGGAGAAGAATCTCACCAATCCATCTAGCTAAAGATTTTAAAGTATCTCTCAAATCTGTGTGTTTCTCCAGACTATATCTGTTTTTGGTGGCTCCCTGGAGCTTAAGATGTGCCACATCATATCTGTACCCTGAGACCAGTAGGATAGGAGCCAGACTCTCTACATATAGCTGGAAAGGTCAGGGCGTTGGATATTTGTTCCAGCTCCTTCTATCTTCGTGGCGAACCTGGTGGGCATTTATCTCCCATTCTCTCTGCATTAAGCTGGGAAGAGGACCTGTGGCAATTGCCTGTACTCATGTTCAGCCCACACTTTCTGGTCCTGTAGTGACAGTAGCTGCTGGAAGTGGGCCCATGGTACACATCTGCCTTTGTTTTCTCTTGTCTAGGGCCACTCAGGAGTGCAAAGCCCCATTGATGCCCGGAGCTAGATTATTAAAGAGACAGTCCCTTAGGTGGGAGCTATACAAGGTCTGGCACTTGGCACATGGCCAAACTCCTTCCAGGAAGAATGGGTAGGCCTGAATTTATCACTGGGGTGAGCTGGAGGGAAGGCTCATGAAGTGCCAAGCTCTGGCGCCAGCTGTTGAAGGGCTCTTAATTGTTTTCCCCGTTAGCTCCCCTATGTGAGTTCTTTAGAAGCCAGGTTGTCAAGTAACCATGGGAAGTGTGTGCCGTAAGCCCCTTTTAGAGAGAAAATGGGGGCTGCATGTTCTTGCCCCTTTTCTGCATTGCTCCAAGGGGGCGTCGCCCCTGAAAGTGTTTGCACTTGTTTAAAACCACTTCTTTGTTCTGTGATTCAGGGGCACTCAGGTATGCCTCGTCCCTTCTGTTCATAAAGCTAGGAGTTTTAGCATGGAGCCCTTCGGGAGGCAGCCACAGAAGTGGGGCACTCGATGCATGGTGTAAACCCTTTCTGGGGAGAAACGGGGGCTGTGTTTTGGGTGGAAAGTGGTGAGGGGTTTTTTGTTTGTTTTTTTTTTTTTTTTTTAGAGAGACAGGGTCTTTTTTTTTTTTGAGACAGAGTCTCACTTTGTTGCCCGGGCTAGAGTGAGTGCCGTGGCATCAGCCTAGCTCACAGCAACCTCAATCTCCTGGGCTCAAGCAATCCTTCTGCCTCACCCTCCCGAGTAGCTGGGACTACAGGCATGTGCCACCATGCCTGGCTAATTTTTCTATATATATTAGTTGGCCAATTAATTTCTTCCTATTTATAGTAGAGACGGGGTCTCGCTCTTGCTCAGGCTGGTTTGGAACTCCTGACCTTGAGCAATCCACCCACCTTGGCCACCCCAGAGTCCTAGTATTACAGGAGTGAGCCACCATGCCCGGCCAAGAGACAGGGTCTTGCTCTGTCACCCAGGCTGGAACTCCTGGGCTCAAATAATCCTCCCACCTCAGCCTCCCAAGTACCTGGGACTACAGGCATGAGCCACCTAGCCTGACTAATGTTTTAATTTTTTCATAGAGTTGGGTGTCTTGCTGTATTGTCCAGGCTGGTCTCAAACTCCTGGGGTCAAGTGATCCTCCCACCTCAGCCTCCCAAAGTGCTGGGATTACAGGTGTGAGCCACTGTGCTTGGCTGGGGCTGTGGTTCGTAAGCCCCTCTCTGCACTGCTCCCTGAGGATGGAGCCCTGGCGTGCTGTGTGCCCATGTAAAACCGCTGCTTTTCCCTGTGGTCTAGAGACACTCGTGGGTATCTAATCCCCTCTGCTCCCAGAGTTGGGGAATTAAGAGCCACACTGTGGGGAACCTTAGAGTTAAGGTGCTGTAAGTAAGGTCCGAACCGTCCTCTCGGCAGGGAGAAGCTGGGCACTGGGGGTCCCTTCCCGGATGTGCGAGGTCCCCAGGGCAGGTCCATGCCCGAGAGCGGTAGGCCTGCCCAGGGTGGGAACCCGGGAAGCATGAGTAGGACGGAATGCGGTTAACGGGAAACTGAGATAGTGATCATAAGGCCCGAGAGACAATAGCCGCAGGCGTCTGGAGAGTCTGAAGGTCGTAAATCTAACTCTGACCACAGACGGCTGTGACGATGCCGGCAGGAACCGGTGACCGTTCAGAAAAAATTCACCCTCCCCAAACGTCTGTCCAAACCTCCTGTAAAACCCGCTGCTCTCCCCTTCCTCGGAGCGGCCGCTCTTTTTGGCCTCCGCCCATCTGCACCCAGATGCTCAAATACACAGCATTTTGCTACACCTCTCGCTGCGGACCTAACAGAGAACGCCTCCACTGTCCCACCTGTCCGATGCGATCTTTCCCAGTTGCCCGGTGGGCAGGAGTCTCTCAGCTGGCCTCTGATTTCTCCCAGAGGGAATCCGTCTGCGGATGGATGCTTCCCGGGTGCGGCTGTGGGTAGGAGGAGCGTCCAGAGCATCCTGTTCCGCCGTGTTGCTCGGGGTCAGTTTATTTCTGCTGCCTCAGAATGTACCAGCTGTCAGGGAGATAGCCGATCTGAGCCGGTGACACAGGGTAAAGTGAGCCACAACCCACAGTGGGGGGAGTGGGGGTCACGGCCACACGAGCAAGGGCTGAGAACCCCCGACCCAGGCAGGTGGGAGGAGGCCCGGGGAGGCCCAGGAAGAGCCACAGCCCGGGCCACATGAACAGCAGCCAGGACAAAGTGGGCATTTGGCCTGGAGGACAAGCCCGTGGCTTGGACCATGTGAAGAGGGGTTGCAGGGGCAGGGACCCCCACCAGGACACCAAGGTGTGGATTCCAGCTCATTGTGACGATTCTGCAGGCCAGGACACAACTAGAGTTTTCCCCAAGGAGAAGGGGCCTTGGGAAGTGGGAGTCCCCGCCTCAGAGGTTTCCAGGCAGGGCCGAGTGACCGCCCGATGGGTGCTGCAGAGAAGAGCTGCTGTCCCCAGACGAGGATGAAGTACACAGCTGCCAAGGGCTCGGCCAGTTATGTGCCATCCAAATCCATCGACTCCAAAACGCAATGACGAGTGAGCTTACAGAGCAAGGACTTCCTTGGGGCAGAAGGGCCAAGTTTCTCATTGTCCTGAAACTTCTATAAGCATGTGAAGGACTATAAATAGCACAACTGGTGGCCTGTATTCTTCTGCATGAAATACTCCCAAGGACCATCTCTTGCGGATCAGTTGCTGTGTGGTGACCCTCACCTGGGAGGAGGGTTGGCTGCTGATTCCAAAGCCTAAAGGGTCTCAGTTTCTCAAGAAGCCCCTTTACCTGCTACCCCATAGGCTGGGGGAGGTGATGGAAGTGTCCTGTGGCTCCTTGCCAGAGGAGTAGGAAGGGAAGATGCTAACTTAAACAAAAAGGGGTCCTAGTCCCTTCTGTTTCCTACAGGGGGAGATGGTGAAATTCAAATCTGTAAATAAATCCTCTGCAGTCTTAAAGGTACGGATGAGGGTATGGGGAAAGGAGAGCTGGACTCTCGAGCCCTGCCCTGTCCTGCCACAGCGTGACCCTGAGGGCACACCCTTGGGGGCAGAGAGTGCTCAGCCCTGCAGAAGCCTGGAGCAGGCAGCGGGGAGGGGGCATTACTCCTTACAACAAATCCAGGGCAAGTGGGCTCCTCACGCCAGCCTGGGGGAGTGGGAAGAAGCCCAGAAGGGGGAGGGAGGAGAGAAAGAAACAGCAGGTCTCAGTGGCTGACGGGCCATGCCCGCTCTGGCACCCAAACTTTCAGCAAAGCCTGTTACTCCACCCAGTTTCGTGGGGGTGGCACCCTGGGGAGGGCAGGAATCAGGGCACTGTCCAACATGGGGGGTGGGGTGGGAAAGGACCCGCACACCCAGGGGTCATGAGGAGAAGCCCAAGCCCCCTGGGAACCTACCCCAGAGGCCTTTGCATATGCAGGACTCTGGGCTTCCAACGTATTTGAAATGGGGTCTCCAGCCACCTAAAAATACTGCATCTAAGGCCCCTCACAGGCCGGGGCCACCAGGGTGCTGGCCATCTGGTCAGCACAGAAACAACCACGGAGGTGGCAGAAACTTCAATGTGGGCCCCACGGCGCTGGTTAGAACAGCCTAGGGCTCAGTGCTGGCTCAGTGCTGCTCAGCAGCACCTGTGTCCCTTCCTGGGTGCCCCAGAAATCCCAGGGCCACCAAGCTGGAGCTCCCCCAGGCCACTCTCCAGCCGGTCACCCCTGGGGTCCTCAGCAGGGCACAGAGGGGGAGGGGCTTGGCCCTGGGAGTGTCCAGGCCTCACTGCATTTTCTGAGCAGGACGGAAGTAACTCTATCAGTTCTGCTAAAGGCTCACCCCACAGGCCTCACCTTGCCACTGTCCCCTCTTTGGCCCTAGGAAGGGAGGCTGGCTTCAGATTCTTCCCGAATCTGTGCAGAGGTGGCACCCACAGGGCCCCCCCCAGCATCCCTGTCCCCGAGGACTCGGAGTCGGGCTCACACAGACACTCTCTGTGTCTCCCAGTCGGGGCACTATGGAGGCGGCAGCTGGGGCGGGAGGAGGGACACCCACACCAATCCGTCATCACAGTGGCTGCAGGCCAGCGCCGGGCGTCTCCCTCACACCTTATCTGCTGGAACACTCCTGTGGCCCAGGGAGGGTAGTAAGTCTCTTGCCAGAGTCACCCCGCGGTAGCCCTGGTCACAAGGCTGTGGATGACAGAAGCGGGTGGTGCAGAGCCCCAGCCAGCCACCTGAGCTGCCGAGGCGGAGCGGACGCCACTGCACCTGAGCACGCAGGTGGCGGCCTAGGCACAGGTGGCAACCATCACGGCGCCTTGGTTTCCCGCTACCGAGAGCTGAGTGGAGATTGCGTTCTGTCGCCCAGTGAGCCGTGCTCAGAGGAGCCCACTGCGGGCTGAGCCTGCCCTCGGAGACGACTGAGCCAACCCTACAACCACCCGGCCCTCGGCCACTTCTGGAATTACCCGGGAAGGGCCTTCACACCTGAGCTGATGCCCCTCACTGAGCGCGAGGGAAACCGAGGCCAGGCGGGCAGCTGCGCTGAGCTCACTCACACTCCTCCACCCCAGGAGAATCAGCCAGCAAACCCCCAGGGTGGCTCCTAGTTCAGGGCCTGGCAGACAGAGAGATGGCCGTGGTCCGTGCCACGTACGCCGTTTCCTAACAGAACTGGCTGACGCCGCGTCTAGCATGGACACTGAGCTCCACAGGACTGGGAACCCAAGACCTGCCCACCACCCGACACAAGCAGTGTGGCCTTGGGCTGGGCACAAGGCTCCATCTGTTAAAGGGACGTCCGTGGCTCTGTCCACCTCGCTGGATTGCAGTGAGGAGGCCCCTTGGGCCTGGTGTCACACACTGCCACTGGGCATCAGGACACCTGCTCTGGGCCAGCCTTGAGACCAGGAACATCTCATCCTCCCCCAGGCCACTCTCCAGCTGGTCACCCCTGGGGTCCTCAGCAGGGCACAGAGGGGGAGGGGCTTGGCCCCGGGAGTGTCCAGGCCTCACTGCATTTTCTGAGCAGTACGGAAGTAACTCTATCAGTTCTGCTAAAGGCTCACCTCACAGGCCTCCTGACCCCAGGAGGATTGGTCTCGGGTGGGGCTGGGGGCCTAGGGAAGCCCAGGGTGGGGACAAGAGGGCAGGGCCTGAGGATCTTGATTCCAGCAGAACCCTAGGCCAGAGGGGTGGGAGGGTCCCAGGCACCTCCCCCCTCCCAGGGTGGTAAGTCAAGGAAGGGAGAGGACTGACCCTGTGTCCCAGCTGCCCAAGAGGCATGGGTGTGCATGCACCCAGCCCAGGAGGACAGGTCCAGACACGCAGCACCTCCACGGGGTCCAGGGGCCTCCAAGGAACGTGCCCCAGAGAAGCCCTTGACAAACACCTGAGCCGGCTCCACGCCCAGGACCGAGCACTGTGCACTCTGCAGTTTCTCTGGCACCTCGGAACCCAGTGCCGTCCACCCCCTTCCTAGACTGGCCACTCCCATGGTGTCCTCCTCAGTTCCAGCCTCCTCCTCAGGGCCACGTGTTGTGGGGGTACCCCAGGCTCAGCTCACAGGGACTTTTTAAAGGTCACTCAAGTCTAGGGGCAGGGCAAGGTTCGATGTTCTCCGAGCATAAATAGGACAGGAGCTGGGCTGGCAAGAGATCCACCACTGCCATGTGGGACATGGGGACAGGCCACAGAGGGCAGTGCCCAGGGAGGGGGTTCACCCCTCTAGGCTGCCCCTGTGGTAAGAAAACAGACCTGGGAGGAAGGGCAGGCACTCACTTGTCCCCGTCCCTGCAGATGCTGGGGACGCCGGAGAGGGGCTCCCAACACGAGAATCTTCCCTCCCCTTGCCACCCTCCGTGACTGGGCGGGGCCGGCCAGGCAGCTGTGTCCAGCCCACGGAGCAGTCCCTGCTCCCGTCCACCCTCGGCCACACCAGGAGGCCCCGCAGGCCGAGGGGAAGCCGGGACGCCATGTGGACCAGCCCCCACCTCCGTGTAGCTGTGTGCCACAATCCCCCTTTCCGGAGGGGACACCAATGCCCAGGGCCTGGCTAAGACATGGCGGCAGCTTCTCCTGCTCCAGACGCCCAGGGGACACAAGTCCCAGCACCCCCTGGAATGCGGGTCGCCGAATCGCAAGGCTGAACTGGGGGTGAACCCCGGGCAGAGCTTTGGGTGGGGAGGCTGGGCCAGGGAGGAATCAGAGGTTGGTGGAAAAGACAGATGAGCCCGGGGACATGGGACAGAGGGGACTGAGACAGGACCACCAGGAGGTGTCCTCTAGGGTCCCCGCCGTGCGAGGCCTGAGCCCTCCCGCAAAGGACGCGCTCCAGCCCTGCCTGCCCGGCAGCCCTTGAGGAGGCCGAGGCAACAGTACAGCGATTTATTGACCAGACTTAGCAGCAAGGATACAGCGAAGGTGGGGCCTGGCCAGTCCAGCCCGGCAGGGGGTCTGGCCCCCTAGAGCCCAGGCTGGTGACCCCAGCGTGTGGCCCCCATCTCCCCAGAGCCCACCCCCAGCCCTGCTCCTGGCCCCTCATGAAGCGAGGGCCAGCGGGGGGTCAGGTCCTGGAGGGGCTGGGGAGCCAGGTGGTGCGAGAGGCTGGCGCCGGGTACATGCCTGCCCCGGCAGCCGGCAGGAGGTGATGCGTGCGGGGCGGCGGGGACGTGTGGGCAGGCGGCGGGCTCACCACACGGAGCACTTGTGGACAGGGTTCATGGGAGAGTCCTTGGGACAGTGGAAGGCCCGGCCGAACTCCTCGAACTGGGACACGCTGCCCAGCACCCTGGGGCAGGGAGAGACCCGTGCAGTGTGGGGCCAGGAGCCAGCCACAGCCACCAACTTCCAGGGCTGGCCCTATCCCTTCCCGCCCCCACCACACGAGGGGCACGGGGCCCAGCGGGCAGGGCACACCTGTAGTGCTCAGGCGCGTGCTTGTCGGTCAGCACCTGCAGGTAGATGGACTGCGACCGCCGCTTGATGCACCAGTTCTGGGCCAGGAGGGACGGAAGGGAGGAGGGGGGAGATGAGGCCAGGCATCCACTGTCCCCTACCAGGCACGCCAGGCCTTACGGCCCCCACCAGAATCACAGGGCCCACCTCTGAGGGGACGGTGACAGGAGACAGGCTGGACCCACGGGTCTGGCCATGAGAGGCCTGGCTCAGGCAGGGCTGGGACCAAGCCCGGATGCTGTGTCCCCACCCCCCGGCCCAGTCCAGCCCCCACGCGGCCCACCTGGGCAAAGGCAATGAAGAAGAGCTGGTTGTGCGTGTACTTGAGCCGGTGCAGCGGGTGCTCTGGGCCGTGCTCCCGCACCCACTTCTGGTAGGCCTGGGGGCGCAGACAGCGTGGGGCGCTGTGCCACCCTGCCCCGGGCACTGCCCCTCTCCACCCTCCTCCCCGTCAGCCCCACCAGGATGCCAGCCCAGCTCTGCACGCCACCCACCCTGCGGAGTCCCTGACCCCAGGCAGGTGCCACCCCCTCCAGGCAGCCCTCTCTGCTCTCCTGTGAAGGTGGGGGCCCGTGGGTCCTTCCTCTTCCCGTGGACCGTGTGTCCCGTGCGGGCCCTGCCCCCGCCGACCAGAGCACAGCAGGACGGGCAGGGGGGTGGCTCTGTCCCATCTGGAGCCCTTATCAGCTCCCCGCCCCTCTCCCGCAGGGCCGAGGCCGGGCAGGCGGCTCACGTGGTAGGCGAGCTTGAGGCCGCCCATGTCTGCGATGTTCTCGCCAAGCGTGTGCTTCCCGTTCACCTGCCGGGCGGGGAGCAGGTCAGGGCCGCTTGGAGCCTGGCCGGCCTCCCTCCAGCGGCGTGCCCTGGGCCCCGGCCCCTAACTCCCGCCCACCCTCGCCTGCCCTCGCCCAGGTGTGAGTGAAGCTCCAACCACCTCCTCCCACCCCCACCCCGTGTGCCCGTGATCCGTGTGAACTTGTCACGTGCCCGTGTGTGTGTGCACAGGACCCGTGTGTGCAGGGACGCGGGCTGCACGTGCACGTGGGTGTGCATCATGCTCCCAGTCTGCGCCAGCTGGGCACAGGGGCCGGTGTGGGGTCTCACCCGCTGGTTGTAGACAGTGAAGTTGTCGTAGAGGTGGACGATGCACTCGGCCTTGCGCAGGAAGCGGCTGTAGGAGGCCTCGGTCCACCAGTGCAGCAGGTTCCCTGTGCGGTCATACTGGCCCCCTGTGGGCGGCAGCAGGCCGAGGCTGGCCCTCCCCCCAGAGACGCCCCTCCCCCGCCCCCACCCACTGCGCATGCTCCCCTCCCCCGGCCACCCTCTCAGGCCCCAGCAAGCCTCACCCCAGTCGTCGTAGCCATGGGTCAGCTCGTGCCCAATGATGGTGCCGATGCCCCCGTAGTTCAGAGACCTGGGCCACAGCAGCAGCGTCAGACCCTCGCCATCCCAGCTCTCCGAGAGCCCCACGCTGCGGCCCAGGCCTGAAAGGCCCCCAGCCAGGCCAGGAGGTGGCACAGGGAGGCCACGGAGGCACCTGAGTGGTCCTGGGGCACTCATGCCCCAGCTTCCCCACGAGCTCTGTGACAGAGGCCAGCGTGCCTGCCCAGCTGCCTGGCAGGAAATAACATCTAACAGAACTGGCAGGGCAGTGCAACAGGGCTGCAGAGACACAGGAGGGAAACTGAGGCACCCACGTGGGGGTCTGGCCTCCTACCCCATCACTACAGAGACTCCATTTTTGAAACACCTAACCAAGCCTCAAACAAGGAAGGAAGAACTTGGGAAGTTAAAAAAAAATAAATAAATAAAAACCTATACATTTTTCTAAGTAACCAAGGATGAAGTGTGACTACAGGAACCAGGATCCACGGCCGCCGTGACCGAGCCAGGTTCCGGGGCTGTCGGAGCTGCACCCGACACTCACGCACCTAGCAGGCAAGTCCGCGCGGCGGCTTCCGGGGCAAGGTCTGTACTCACTGTGGGAAGTCGGGGTCGTACAGGGTGGGCTGCAGGATGCCGGCAGGGAATACTGCAAGGAAGGCGTGGTCAGCGGGAGACTCACCTCGCTCAGGCCCCACCCCCGTGGGGACACGCCCTTACCCATCTGGTTCTTGTTGGGTAGATAGTAGGCGTTGAGCGCCTGTGGGGGCAGCAGCCACCTGGGGAGGAGGGCAGGGCTCAGCTGGGGGCACACGCCCTCCCCCTTCCCGACCCTCACCTCCTAGCCTCCTCCTTGAAGGCCGCCCCAGATGCCAAGCCACAGCCCTCTCTTGACAGTACATCAGGGCCACCTGGGCTGGGCCCCAACCCCATGCCCTGGACGGGCCCCTGCACCCCCATACCCACAGGGTAGGAGGCAGTTCAGCCCCCAGCCCCTGCCCTGGGACAGGAGCCCTCTCCCCGTGACCCTCCTCTGGCCCCAGCTCTGGCCAGGCACGCACGTGGACTTGTCCACCTCCTGCCGGATCTTCTTGACTGACAGCTGGATGCTGAAGCGGATACTGTTCAAGATGTTCTTGAAGTAGGTCTTCTCGTGGACCTCAAACTGCACGGGGGGCGAGCAGTCAGCGCCAGGCCAGGCCAGGGCTCAACACAGCAGGGCCCCAACTGGGCCCTGCAGGCGGCCTGCCCCGGCAGGGGGCGCCGTCAGCTGAGGGTCAGGCTGGGCTGTCGGCGACGGGGCGACGGGGCCCACCTCGTACTCCTTGTCCACGGCCTCGGGTCTGAGCAGGAAGTCCGGGTAGCCGACCATCACCATCATGTACTGGAGCTGTGGGCCAGGGGCTGGGTGAGAGTGGCCGGGGCCTCGGAGGACAGCCCCCACACTACCAGGGGGTAGTGCCAGGGCAGCCTGGGTGTGGGCGTCAAGGCGGGGGGTGGGGGGGAGGGGCTGGCTGGGTATCGTCTCCTCCGCGAACATATCTTTGTCCCTTTTGTTTCTGTTTCTAAAGTCAGGGTTTCACTCGCTCAGCCAGGATGGAGGGCAGTGGCACAATCACAGCTCACTGCAGCCTCGGACTCCTGGGCTCAAGCGATCCTCCCACCTCAGCCTCCTGAGTTAGTGGGACTACAGGCATGAGCCGCTGTACCCAGCGCTTTTGTTCTCTTTCATTGGCACACAGTAGGCACTCAATAAATGTCCATGGAACCAACAGGTGGGATGAGGGCCCAGCTCACCTTGGCCCGAGCAGCCGCCTTGGTCTCAGCGTCCATCCAGTCCAGCTCCTCCAGGCGCTGGCCCAAGATGTACTTGATGTCTTCCACCAGCTGCTCCACCTGCGGGTCAGGGGGCCGGGAGCAAGGGTTGACCGGGCAGGCTTTCACTCTGGGCCCCCAGCTGCTGGGATGAGGGGTACCCCTGTCGTTCCCCACCACTTCTAAGCTCAGGGCTTGGTGCTGAGCACCAAGGGGAGACCTTGGAGGTGGGGATCCGGGACCTGCCCCCTCGACAATAATCTCCGTGTCTAGAAGGGGCAACTGCTGCAGCAAGGACCACGGATGTCGCTCAGGCCAGGCCTCCTGAGCAGGGCCGAGAAGGCTTGGCATGGAGAAAGCTTGGTCTGTCACCTGTGGCTGACAGTCCAGCCTGGCTTCCTGGAGGAGGAGGCCTAGTGAGGAGCAGAGAGGACTGAGCCCTAAGCCAGATCAACTGTCCTGACTACAGGAGGGATGTAGGGACGCCCCACACTCGGACAAGGCCACAGAAGGGCTCCACATTCAGTTCGGCACCTGCACCCCCACCTAAACCCAGGGCTGCCCACCTTGACTTTGCTGGCAGCTGAGAAGTGCTCATGTACAAAGAGGGCACCGAGTGCCATGCCAAAGTGGCGGTTGGCCTGGCCCAGGCAGACCCGGGCCAGCTCCTGTGGCTTGTCGCTACCCTCCATCTCACGTGCCAGCTCGTGCAGTGCCTCACGGAATGGTGGTGACAGGTGCTCACTCAGGACCACCACCACGCGCCACACCAGGTAGTTGTGCAGGATCCTGGGGGCCATGTGAAGCAGGTGGGTGTCCAGACATGCATATGGGCCACCCAAGGGCGCCTCCCACCCCACCCTAGGCCCCCCAGCTGGGGCTGGACCCAGCACCCACACAGCTCCCACAAAGAAGGGGGCGAGATCATTCCAGGTGTGTAGAGGCTGACCCTGGAGTGCCCTGAGCCTCCGTCACACAGCAGGACACTCTTGCTACTGACACCAGCCCCCGATGCTGATGGCCCAGCACCGTTTGCTCACATGCTGTGGGGAGGGAAACTGGGCGCTTGGGCGTGACGCACCTGAGAGCTGGCCTGGAGAGGCCTCGCTTCCTCCCCAAGGTGGGCAGAGACCAGGAGGCTCTCCCCAGGGAATCCCTGGGACAGCAGGGTTGTGGCCACACTGTCCCTTTCCAGCTATCCCCAGGTGAAGAAACTGCAGCTCCAGAAGCTCACAGCCCTGCCCAGGGGCCCACAGAGCAGGTGGGAGAGTCGGGACGTGAACCCAGGGCTCTGGACTCCTATCTCGGAGGCGCTACCTGCCTCCCCAGTGTGGCAGCTGGACAGAGGCGGAGCTTGAAACTGGAAGCCCACCCAGCTGACAGGGCCAGGGCGCAGGGGCGGGGCCTGGGGCAGTGGGCAGGGGCCGATCTGCAGCCGTACCTGCGGGGTGTGGAGCGAATGAGCTGGGACACCTGCTGCATGTAGTCTGTGGCCAACAGCACCACCTCCTCGTCCTCGGAGAAGTCCTCCTGGAAGATCTGGTCCAACAGCCACTTCCACCGCAGCTGTGGGACCAAGGACAAGGACAGTGAGGCTGGGAGCGGCAGGGGCCGGCGAGGATGGGGGTGGGGGTCAGGTAGAGGCAACAAAGGGACAGGGGAGCCTGTGGAGAGGGAAAGCCTTGCCCCTCTCTGGGGAGGGGTGACCCGCTGGTCCCAGAATCAGCACCGCCCTCACTCTGCGTGCCAGGACGGAGCCACACTCACATGGGGGGTGATCTTCTGCAGCTGCCCCAATGTCACCTTGTTGTACATGGAGCTGACGTCTCGCCGGAGGTCATCATACTCCGACACAGTGATCTGGAGGTGGACAGCAGAATGGACCCAGCCCTGCCCCATCGTCCCTCCCCTGCCCGCGGCACCCCCAAGCCCTGCCCGCTCACGTTGGCCAGCCGCTGCTCCAGCTGCAGGATCTCCTGGGCCTTCTGCTCCACTGCATCGGCACCCAGGAGGCTGAGCACACGCTCCATGAACACCCTGTATGCTGCCAGGACCTGCGCCGGGAGAGGGGGCTCCTCCAGGCTGGGGGACAGGCCAGCCCCGGTCTACTCCTCCCAGGAACCCAGGCCTTCCCTGCAACCCGATCCCGTGGCCCAGCACCTTCTCACTCTCCTCGTCCTGAGCTAGGTACAAGGTCCTCTCTGGCAGGGTGAGCCCGTCCTGGTCGATCTGGGGAGGGAGAGAGGGACCAGGGATAAACACGCAGCTCCCCAGACAGACTGAATCCCCCCAAATGCCCAAACACAGGGTGTGCCAGACATCCACTGTCACAGCCCCAGGAGCACACAGACACCTGCCCCTCGCTCCACCCAGACAAGCTGGACAAAGCCCTGATGGCTGCCAGTCCCAGCCTGGGGCACCACTGCAGAGCTCAGCCCCCAATCCTTCCCCCTGTACGCCTACTTTCCCCACCTGTGCGGGGCTCGGGGCACTCGCAGGGCCTGGCGCTGAGAACTGAGACCTCTGGCATCCCTGGCAGCCCCAGCCCCTCAGTGCATCCCTCCCGCCCTCACCGCCTGCCAGAGGCCTGGGAAATTGCGGCTCCCGCGGCTCCGCTAAACACTGCAATTACCCAAGGGAAATTACTCGCGCCCTCCTCCCGCCTTCTGCCCCTGCCTGCTCTCCTCCTTTCCTCTCCCCTCCCCTTCTGCGGGCAACAGGACCCTGCAGGCTGGGCAAGAGCGCCCTGAGTCCGCCGCTGCCTGTAGGGTGCTCGAGGAGACGCACTCACGCGGATGACATAGCGCGAGGAGTTCCTGTCGTCCAGGCTGACCGTGAGCGAGAAGAGAGCGGCCGCGCTGTACACGCCCTGCGCCTTGTACAGCAGCCGGTTGAGGTCCCAGCGCGCTGCAGCCCCTGGGTGCTCCGGCGCCCCGCCCAGGTCCCAGCCCCCGCAGTCCTCGATGACCTCCAGCATGGGCCCCGGGCCGAGCCGCTCGATCTCCCGCATGTCGAGGCACGAGCGGAAGAAGGCGCGCACCTTGCGCTGGGCCGAGCCGCCCGGGCCACCCCCGGGCCGCGCCAACAGGCGCCGCAGCCGCTCCTCGTTCTGCTCGCCGATGGCCGCTATGGTGCCATAGGTGAGCTTGTCGTCGGGGATGGCGTGGCGCCGCAGCCAGCCGCCGCACGCGAACGAGTAGAAGTCCTGGCACGGGTCGATGCTGGCGTCCAGGTTAGCGGACAGGAAGCGCGCGGCGCGCGCGAAGGCCTTGCGCTCCGGGCAGCCCTCGGGACAGGCGCCGCCGCCGCCCCCCGCGCCCGGGCCCAGGTACTTGAGCACCAGCATGGCCGCCAGGATGGCGCAGAGGCCGGCGGCGAACACCAGCCCCGACAGCAGGCACACTTCGCGCCGGTTCCAGCGCGGCAGCCCGGCCCGGGCCCCGGAGGCGCTGCGCCCCGCGCTCAGCGGGAAGCCGGGAGGCAGCGACGTTCCGCGCGCGCCCCCAGCGCCGCACCGGCTCACGTACTTGACTTCCTGGAACTCGTCGTAGTGCGCAGTCATCGAATACGGGGCCTCCATGGCGCCCCTTGGTCACCGCCACTACAGGACGCACCCGGCCGCCGGCCTCCTCGCGGGCCTCCGCATGGCCCCCGGGGCCGCAGCTGCGGGAAGGACAGAGGCAGGCTCAGAGAGGCGCCGCAGCCCGACGGGGCCCACGGGCAAGGCACGGCGAGGCGGGGCTGGGCCTAGGGGCAGAGCCCCCAACCGCGGGCCCAGGCCGCCCCACTGCGCGGACGAGAGAAGAGGAAAGCACAGCGCGGTCGCCTGGCCCCAGCGTGCACAGTGGAGTCCTTTCCTGCCCCCCAATTCCCTGCACACACGTGCCGGCCGCAGGGTTGGGAGGCCCCTGACATAAAACTGCAGGCGCCGCCACCGGGCATGGCACTTAGTAGGCCTTCGCCGAAAGGCTGTCTCTTCCCTTTGCCTTTCTTGTCTGCGACCTGCCACAGCCAAGGCTGGGTGGGGGAGGCGGAAAGAGCGAGGCTGGAGAAAGGAGGTGTGGTCAGGAGCGCGTCTATGCGGACCCTGAAGTGCTTCCCGCTCTCCGCACTGGACCGAGATGCTCAACAAAGCGGCCACAGAACCAAACTTTGTCCTCGCGGAAGTCCGCAGGACCACTCCTAGTCCCATGCCCGGCTCCTTCTGCTCCGCAGCCCGAATGCCCACCAGCCCCTTCCCAGCGCCGCGCGCCGTCGGCCCGGAGTCGGGAAGATACCCCCCCCCACGACCCTCACGGAGGTTCCGAAACCGGATCCGTCCCCATCCCCGCCCCGGGCCACTCCTGGCTTCAACAGGTTCTCCCTGGAACCCAAACTTGGGCGAAGTTTCACCCCGGGCGGTGCGCGAGCTGGCCGGGCGCACCGGAGCCCTGGCGCCCCGCCGCCGCGCAGTCCGCGGAGCCCGGGAGCCGCAGCCGCAGCCGGAGCCGCAGCCGCGAGGACGCAGACAAAGCCAGGAGGCTCGGCGCAGCGGCCGCGGCGGTGGCGGAGGTGGCTACGGTGGTGGCCGCGGCGGCTGCGGACTCGGCCGACACTTACCCCGCAGGTGCGCGCCGGGGCCGCGCGGGGACAGAGCGGGTCGGGCCCGAGCCGGGGCCTGGGGCTTGAGCGCAGCGGCGCGGCGACCGCTCTCCCGGTGCGCCCGCCGCCGCCTCTGCCGCCGCGCCACGCCGCCCGCCGGCTCGAGGGAGGGGGCGCGCCGGCGGCTCCACCCTCCTCCGCCGGCCTCTCGCCCCCTCCTTCTGCCTGCGTCCCTCCGGGCTACCTGGCAGCGCGGCGGCAGCGCGGACACGCTCACGAGAGTCGTGCACGGGCTCCGGTCGGGACTCCGGGGCAGCCGCTCCTCCAGGGAGGGGGCCCCTCCGATCCCGCGCCCCACCTGATCCGCCCACCAGCCCACTGGGAAGAGCTGAAGCCGGAGCGAAGGAAGCGCGGCTGTCCCAGCGAGCCCACGGGACTGGACCGCCACCCCGGAGGCTTCTCCGAGGGGCTGGGGCGCCGCCTGTAGCGGCCCGTGACCGCCGCGCCCGTTCCTGACGCCCAGCGCACCTGCGGTAGGGCCTTCCACGTCCTCCGTCCAGCCCCTGCCCAGGGGCAGCCCTCTCCGAGGGCGTCGGGGCTTCGGCTTGGCCCACTCCCTGCCCCCAGCCCTGGTGGAGGGAGAGCAGAGGAGAGCCCTGCAGGCAGAGGGCCCGGGCTGAGACTGCGCCCCACGCCCAGCCTTGGCGGGCCCTGGCTCCCTGCTCAGGATGTCCCTGGCCCAGGTAGGGAGAAAAGGCCAAGAGGAGAGAGAGAGGCCTCCCGCGGGACACGGTGCGGGCTGAGCCTGCCCCCGCCCCCAGCAGCCCAGCCCTCGCACAGGCCTGGGCCTGGGTATATGGACTGGCGGGAGGACAGGCTGGGTGGGGGCTCTGAATTTACCCAGCCCTGTCTTCTCCCAGTTGAACTTGCAGTTTAAGATCGGGCTTCCCTCTGCCTGTGTCCCCACCATAGCCACAGGCCTGGCCTACAGGGCCCCGGAACTCAGGTTCCAGCCTGCAGGACTGGCCTAAACAATGTCTGAGACAGCCGTGGTGTGCCATCTGATGAAAACCACCACAGGGTGGGGACTCAAGGGACCCACCGATCACCTTGTCCCCCTCCTCTGTGGCACAACATCAGCCCAGGTACTGGCCCCTGGCCCTGAGTGGCCGCCTCTGCCCCGTCCTGTCTGTCCTCTGTGTGTCCCTTGCTGCATCTCTGAGCCCCCACTCGGAATCTTCTGCCTCCATCTCTGGCCACCCCAGGCCCTCCTCGGCCCCATGCGTTCCTCTCCGGTCCTGTTAACTCCGGCGAGGAGGGATGGAATTACTTAAAATGGGTGATTCCATGAGGGGGAGGGGAGGCCAGGGAGGTGGCAAAGTGGCTCTTTGTGCTTTTAATCTGCATTTTTCCCTCAATGTTCCGTCTCCAGGAGGATAATTTTCCAGCCTTTTCAGGCCCTGATTGGTATCATTTCTCCAGCAATGACAGCTTTTATTTTCCCCGAAATGAATGCCGTGAAATTTCCAAGAAATATAAAAATGGATATTGTCTCAGGGAGCCGATGCTCTTCCGACAGAAAGGCACGGAGGCAAACATGCTTCCCTAGGGACTCTCCTGCTCAAGCCACCAGCGGTGGGGGACCCGGGTCCTCAGCCCTCCCCCTCCCTCCCTCCCAGGCCAGCTCAGAGGACCCCTTCTGGCCATCCGTCCCCAGGCTCAGCTGCCATTGATCTGTGTGTGGGTCTCCCCACTCCCAGCCAGGGCCCTGCCTGCCTGGCTCCCCACCCATCCCCCGCACCCACCCCACGAGCCTCCTCTGGCCTCACCCCAGCCCAGAGCACAGCAACGGGGGCCCACCGGACTTGACTTGGCTTTGGGCCCTCTGGCCATGCAGTCCTGGTCACCCCTACCCAGCCTGCCAGTAAGCAGGGCAAGGGACCCTCTCCTTGGCTCTTCTGCCCTCCAGAAAGGGAACTGAGGCTGCACATGGGGGGTAGGTAGGGGGTTGGCAGTGACCTGGTCTCCAACTCTCTTTTGGGGGCTTCCCCTCACCCCTAATTGCCAAAGTGACTCCATGACTTGTGAGCAAGAGGATGACAGGCCACAGCAGTGCCCAGCTAAGCCCAGCCGAGCCCTGAGTGAGGCAGCTGTGTACCCAGCTTGGGGGCGGGGTGCACAGGGCAGAGCTGGCGGGTTCGGGAGCTGACCTCTGTCTCCCCTCTGACCGAGGGCAGATCCCTGCCCCCCTGCCAGAGGGGCATCGCGGGATCTGGGTTCTGGGAAAGGAACACTGAGCACCCACAACTCCCAGCTTCGTGGGGGGCAGCAGTGCTCACACTAAGGACTCACACCTGTGGAGCGTCATCAGGTGAGGTGCTCAGTGCCTTGCTCCCAGGGAGGCGCCAGCCCAGAGTCAGGCCTGGCCCAGCCCGGAGCCCAGTCGTGGTCAGACCCATTTCTGTCCCTTCTGGCTTGCACAAGTGGCAGGGACGGAACACCCTGCCCTGCTTTGGTATGTTGGAGCAGGGAGTCAGCTCGGCGAGCCCCCCCAGCCTCCACCCTGTCCAGCCAGCCCCCACCCTCCCAAATATTCTGTAGTATCTTCTGTGCCCTGAATACACGCCCCCCCCAACCCGTTCCTGCCCTCTGCCCAGCCTCCCAGGCCTCATCCCATCTATTATTCACAGCGCAAAATGGATTTTTAATTTGAGAAATGAAATGACTCTCCCAAGGGGCTGGGGTGGCAGGGAGGGGGCGGAGAAGGGCTGGAGCCGTGGGGCGGGCACCACAGTGCTGACTCAGGCGCTGGAAAGCAGGGTCCCCACAGCAGACCTGGGGGCTCCCAAAGGCACCTGTAGCCCCCCACCCAGCCCTGTACCTCCACTCCTCCCCGTTGCAATGGGGTGAGGGGGTGCTCATCAGTCCTGCCTGAGCCTCCAGTGGGGTCTGCTTCTGGCCAGGCGGGGGGAGGGACGGCAAGACCCTGTGCTCTACTGGCCTTCGGATTCCTATGTCTCAAGGCCAGCCCTTAGGCCCCTGGCCTGGCCCATTCATCACCTCCCCAAACTCCCTGGCCCTCCCCAGGCTGGGCTCGAGTAGCTCCTCCAGTTCCTCCAGCCCTCTCTGAGCTCCACTGCTGGGCCCTGGCCCCTAGCAAGGCCCACTCCAGACTGGATGGCTGCCCGGGCCTGCAGCTCCCGGAACCCCTCCTCACCCCTCATGACTGGGCTTGCATACCGTAATGTGCGCAAGAGGCAGCAGCCTCTTCTCAGCCCTTCTTTGTCCTTCTCTGTCTCCCCATCCCCTCCCTCCCTCCTCCTTCTGGTCACTGTGATACACGTTCATTTCCCAGAGCATAGCTGGCTCTCTCAAACCTCAGGCCTTAGCACTTGCTGTGCGGGCTGCCTGGACGCCCTTCCTCCATTCCCTCTTCCATTTGCAGATTGCCAGTCGTCCTTCTGGGCCACTCGAGAGCGCCCTCCTCCATCTGGTTGGGTGCTGCCTCCACGGGCCCCATCACACGGAATCACTGAATGCAAAGTTCTCTCCTGTGACGGCCCCTGTTCTTCCTACATCCGTGCAGCCCGCAGCCCCTTCTGGAGCCCAGCTCAGAGGACACATGCAGTAAGCTCAGGTGACAGCTGTGACCAGCTCAGGGAGAGCCCCTGTGTGGAGTATGCCCCAGTTCCAAGCCTTGTACTAGGCACACCAGCCACCTGGAAACCTGCCCCGGCTCTTGGGTCCTCAGACGCACCCTTCCTTTTCTCTGAGGCCCATCAGACAGCAAGAAGGGGCGTTCCTCCACTCCCCCGCACCCCGCACTTCCACTCTCAGCTCTGTGGTCAGCTTCTGTCCCCACTGTGCACAGACTACTTTCAGGGTCACCTCTTGACCTCTAGATCAGTGTTTTATTTTATACAAGAAATACGTAAATACATTCTTGTTTTAAAAGGTTGAAGCCACACAAATGTGTAGGGGACAAGCATGAAGGCCCTCCTGGGCAAGGCAAGGCTAGCTCTGTGACCGCTTCAGCACGACGTCTGGGCCCAGCCGGGCATCTGTATTCCACCGATTTATTTCCAATAAATAGGTCACTGTAAGATGCGTGGTTTAGTGCCTTGCTTCTCCATGTGGCCCTGTGTCTCGAGGATCTCATCAGTACCCAGAGGCCCATGCTGGTGTTCCCCACCTCTGCACAGAAGTCCTCGGGGTCACCATCCTTGACTGAGGGACCCTTAGGTTGTCTCATCCACACCCATCTGGTCTCTAAATCCAGAGGCCTTAACCTGGAGTCCTGCCTTTCACCCTCCCTCTCTGCCCAGCCACGTCCCACCCTGCCTGGCTCTGGCTCCTTCTCCACCCCCTGGATGCTGTGCCCAGGCGTCTGGCTCCAGCCCCAGGTGCCACCTGTACCGCCAGCACCGGAGGCTCACTGCTCTCCAAACCCAGCCTTGGAAGGACACCTTGCTTCCTCTCCTTCCCATCCCTTTGCTGCCTCCAGCTCTGGCCCTTACTCCTCCCATCCATATTGAAAAAGGGGCCTCTTCCCCACCCAGGTGCTCCGTGGTCCTGCCCATTCCTGCCCCACGGCCTCTGTGAACCCCTAGCTGCTGTGGCCGCCGAGCCCCCCTAGATCTGACCCATTCACACTCCCCCGAGTGTCCTTCCTCTTCAAGTCCACTGTATTCCTGGTGCAGCCCCATCTCTAGGCCTTTGTTCGAGCTGTCCCCTCCACTCAAGTGCCTTGTCCCCAGCCATGTGTCCCTCCTTTAGGTCCATCTCGAGCTTGGAGGACCCTCCTGACAGGCCCCCTCCTGGTGGGAGCACCGTGTGCCCTCTCGTGCTGGAGCCTGGTGTGCCCCAGCAGACGGTGCCCAGAGCCTGAGCTGGCTGAGTGCAGCGAGGCCCCAGCTCCAACCCGGATGGGAACGCCATGGTAAGGGGCAGAGCACCCCCAGGTGCCATGCTCTGTGCTGAGCCCTCTACCTACCTCTCCCCACTGAGTCTCAGGATAACCCCACGAGGAGCCCCGCTGTTGGCCCAGTATACAGAGGAGGAGACTGAGGCCCAGAAAAGGGAAGAAAGTTGCCCAAGTTCACCCAGCTAGTAAGTGTCGAAGCTGAGATTTGAAGCCATGTCTGCTGCATTCAAAGTCTCAAGGACGCGCACACCACCTGCTAGGAGAGGAAAGGGCAGCTGTGCAGGGGAAGGCAGCTCAGAGCGAGGGCCCGGCTGGGACTTCAGGCCGGGGACCTGTGCTGGGGGCACTGAGTCTGGGGGGTGGGAGGACTCTCAGGGCCTGCAGCCCGGGCCTTGGCCTGCTTTCCAGATGTCCCCACCTCCACGGGCCCTTCCTGGATCCCGTCTGACGTACGTGGCCCAGCGTGTTCTTGCCCTTGCCCTGAGTACATCCTGTACTGCATGTGTCCCCACCTGACGTTATCTTGTGACTCCGTGTTTTCACAATGACTGTCTATTTTCCTCAGCTCCGTTAGGGCCCCAGATGTTCCCATTGCCCGGTCCCCCTGCCCAGGGAGTCCGGGTTGGGCGGGGGCAACTGACAGAGGCAAAGTGGGGCGGCAGCGATGGGGCCGGGAAGGGGGTCAGCGGGGGTCTGCGGCCTGCAGCCTGCGGCTCTGGCAAGCAGGCCCCTCGAGCTCCCCGTGTGACGGACAGGCCACAACGGGCTGCTCAGCTCCTGCTGCCAGATGGGTGCAGATGGGGGTGTGGGGGCTGGCCACCCACCGCCTGTGACCGCAGGGACATGCGGGACAGGCAGAGAATCCAGCAGCACCTGGGGGGCCTCTTCCTTGGCTCACAGGGTCCCTGAGCCAAGGCCCCTCCCCCAGCGCTCCATTATCATTTCAAGTGATTGGAGCTGAGGGGGATCGTTAGCTAATTAAAGCCGAGGCCACTAATTGTCCCTTGCGGGAGAGAGAGCAGGGCTGAAGAGGAGAGGAGACAGAGGGGCTTGGAGGTGAGGCCTCCTTCTTGACTGTAGGTTGGGGGGGTATCAGAGACCACTTAAAGTGGAACTGTGGGATAGAGGGCAAGAGCACCGGGTCTGGATCTGTGGGGACTCACCCATGCGACACTGTGAGTGCCTGTGCCCGCCGCTGCCCACGCTGGGGGTGTGGGCTTGACGGTGCATGGCAGGGGCTCCCACGGACACCTCTGGTTGTGGCCGTAGGTCAGATTTGAGGACAGGCAGCTGGACACCAGGTTCCCGCAGCTCCAGGCTGGCCCCTGGGCAGGAAGCCTGGCCACCAGGTTCCTGCCCTCCCCGCACCTGTCGTAGCCCTGGGGCGGGTGCTCTGGCCTCCTAGAGGCAGCCGGCATCCAGGTGCACACCCACATGGCGGGAGTGCCCCCCACACCTGGGGCTGCCCTTCGCCAGGCACCAAGCTCCTGTCCTGGCCAAGACGTCCCGGCGCCTGTGTCGGAACCACCGGACAGGGTTATTAGTTTTCTGTTGCTGCAAAACGAATCACCACAAACTAAGCAACTGGAACAACAAACATTTATCATCTCCCGGTTTCTACAGGTCGGCAGTCCAGGCCTGGTGTGGCGAGACTCTCTGCTCAGGGGCTCGCTGGGCTAAATGAAGGCGTCGGCCAGGGCTATGGTGCTCCTCTGGGGCTCAGGGTCCCCATCCAGGCTCGGTGGCTGTGGCAACATTCAGTTCCATGAGGGACGGTCACAGTGTCCGTCAGCTGCTGCCTTTCTCAGGGGCGGCTCTCAGCTCTCCCAGGCCTCCTCCACCTCCAAAGCCAGCAACGGGGAGTCCCCACCCCCACAACTGAATCCTTGACGGGCTTTAAGTCTCTGTCGTCCTCGCATTGGCCAGCCAGAGAAACTCTGCTTTTAAAGGGCTCACGTGCTTAGGTCAGGCCCACCCCAAAAATCTCCCTATCCTAAGGTCAACTGATGTGAACCTACTTACATCTGCAAAATTCCTTCCTAACAGTCCCCAGATTTGTGTCCCCATTGAATAACGTGGAGAAGTGCACGTGTACACCGTGCTGGGCATCAGGGTTCTGCCTACCACGGGGATATGGAGCAAAGAGCAAAGCCATGCCCAGAATACCAGCAGCTGACTTCTGGGCCAGGCCCTGGACTCTAAGTGCTAAGTGACCTTATTCAATCCTTATGACAATCCTAGGCTACTATTACCACCAGTTTACAGGGGAAGCAGCTGAGGCCCTGAGAGCTTAAGTGACTTTCACAAAGTCACACAGCTGGTATGTGGCCACGCTGAGACACTAGGGTAACACAGGATCTGATCCAGCCCTTGCTGTGTGTTCTTAGGAAAGTCATGTAACCACTCTGGGCCTCTGTGAAATGGAGGATGCTGAGGTCCATTCCTCATGGACAGGTGGGTCAGACTCTGAGCCAGGTGGCACGCAGGGTGTCTGGTTGGTATCTGTGGCACCTGATGAGAGAGCTGGGATTGGGGCCCCTGCTGCCCTCTGTCTAATCACAGCCAGTATGACTTCTGCAACCCAATGACAGTGTTTCCTGGCACTGCGGCTGGGAGGTGTCACAGCACAGAAACCCCAAGATAAATGGCCAGAAACTGCTGCTCCCAGGTGGGCTGGGCCCCTAGACAACCGGGTGGGGGCTGGCAGCCCTTGGTCGGGCTGGGCGTGTGTGTCTGTGGGCCGTGCCTCTCCCACCCCTAGGACCTTGCTCTCTCCACATGGCTAAGCGGCTCCTGCCAACTACAGCTCTGGCGGGGGGCACTGCAGAGGTAGCAGTGGCCGCCTGCTCCCCCTCCCATGAGAAAGATTGTCAGCCCCCCACAGGCAGCCTCCCCGCCCCCCACCCCCACTCCCATGCTTGAGCTGCCTGCCTGGGTAATGGGGCTTAATCATAGCACGCATTAGCTAGGGCCTGCTGCCTGCAATTACCGCTTCAATCAGCCACCCACCACCCGCCGCCCCCAGCCTCAGGCCACCCATGGGGACACCCCACCCGCCCCTCACCCCCTCCCCAAGTGCAGCACAGGTGCCCCAGGCTCTGCAGATGGACAGAGCAGTGACCCCTGGCAGCGAGGGTCTGGGGCGGGGGTGGCCGGCGGACAGAGTGCTACTGCTCAGGGTCACATGCAATTATTTTAAAAGCCTGATGAGGGAAAATGTGCTGCCTGCCCAGCGCAGCCTGCTGGTCCTGAGGGTTACACCGCCCCGGGTTGCTGACAGGTTCCATGCGCACACGGGTGTTCACAGTGCTGGCCATGTGCACAGGGACAGGCACGGACCAGGGCACTCGCAGTGGATGTGTAGCCCTGTGGCGCCCACACAGACCCCAGAGGGATGGGGCACTGGCCATCCCCGAGGCATGTGCACAAGGACCAGCCATCATCCTCTGGGGGGCCTTCCCTATAGCTCCTTGCACCCCTCCACCCCCATGCCAGCACAGACCACCTCCTGGCTTTTGGCTTCCCCACCCCACCCTGGGGCACAGGGACAGGGGCCCTGAGCTGAACTGGAGAGCTTCCTGTCACATCCAGCCTCCGAGCTGGGGTGGGGGCCGGAGAGAAGGGGAGAAGGCAGACCTGGCGGGTGAGTGGGGGAGGGGACTGCTGTTGTGCTGTGATTCTCTCTAATTGCTGTTTTGCTGAGAGGTAATTAAAATCTCTTTTTATTTCACACGTCAGAGCCTTCGGCAGCTTGTGGAGAGGGCGCAGGGGGAGGCCAGGGGGTGGGGGCAATGGAGGGCCGGGCTGAGTGCCTGGTGCAGGGAGGGCTCAGAAGGTGTGGCATCTGAGCACAGCTGGCCGCCAGGAGCCCCCGGCCCGGCCGTGGCATCTGGGTGTGGCCCAGGCCAGGGTCTGTGCAGCCCATGAGAGCCGGCAAAGGCCGCGTTGATGAAGTCAGTGGCATCTCCAGGCGCCTTCCTGGCGCAGGTGTTCTGCTGACTGCCCAACCTGCAGAAACAGCGACCACCGGGTAGACACAACTACTGTCCCACTCGGCAGGACAGAGGTAAAGCCGAGATTCAGAAAGATTAACAAACAGCCAGGACTGCTGGCTCATCAGTGGTGGAGCTGGATTTGAACTGGTCTGACCCCAAACTCGGAAGCCCCGAACCAGCCTGCTCACCTAGCGCACATAACTGTCCCCTCCCGCAGAGCCTAGAGTGTTCCACAGCCCTGCCTGCCCCTCCTCAGAGCCCCGTGGGAAGGGTCACAGCCTTGAGACCCCCGCCCAAGGCCCATGCACTAGCCCATGCCTACAACTCTGGACCCCATAGTTACCTGCAAGCCAGGGCTCCTATCAGCTCGGGGACCTGTGGATGCTTCCCAGAGGCCTGGGTGGGGCCAGGTGCCATGGTCAGACCAGAGCCCAGACTGATGCCCAGCCGGAGGCAGGATGGAGAGAAGGGAGGCCCCACCTTCTCCCGGACTGGCTGGAGGCAGTGGGGTAACAGCCGCCGGGCAGGCACAGGCCCGGCCGTGCAGCACCCGTCTGCCTCATACCCTGCATCTCTGAGCTCCCACCTGCCTTGGTCTCCCCATCAGTGGCCTGGAATTGCAGTACCCTATCCTTGTCATCATCCCCTCTCCACCAGCATCAGCACTGCCACCTCATCTGTCATCGCTATTTTCTCCAAATTCACCGTGACTACCATCAGCATCCTCATCATCAGTTTCACCAAAACTGTCACCACCATCATTGCCGTCGGGGCTCACGCTGTACCGGGCGCTGTTTCTATCTCTTTGAATCCTCGTAACATTCCAGATGCAGGTGCTATGATCATCCTCCCATTTTGCAGGTGGGAAAACCATGGCTTACGATGACAGGGCTTACCCAAAGTCACAGAGCTGGGACGTTACAGAGGCAGGACTTGAACCTGAGCTGCTCGATACCAGAACCCAAGGGGTAACCTCTACACATCACCCGCTGTCAGGCAAGGGGGTCAGAGGAACAAGCCAGGGGCAACAGGGAACGGAAGCTGGGACAGGGCCACGCGGACTACTCAGGAAGCAGCAGCGACCAGAGGCGCCCTCCGCCCGCCGGGTCTCCGGAGCAGCCACCCACCTCTTGGCCCTCCTGGAGCCTGGCAGTCCTGCCCCAGCCTCCCCTCCAGCTGCACTTTGCCAGCGCTGCAGGCAGGAGAGCGTTAACGGGAGCCATTGTCGCTTGAGAAGCTGAATTCTGGTGTCGTATCCAGCCCAATCTCCCTCAGCGTCCCCTTATTTTCTGGGCCACAGCTGGCCCTGGGGGCTCCTTCACCCCACGTGGGTGATGGCCAGGCTGAGGACAGCCAGTGTCTTAGTTCGGGCTGCGATAAATATGGCAGACTGAGCGGCTTAAACAACTCTGTCTTCACAGTTCTGGAGGCTGGACGTCTGCGATCCGGGTGCAGCGAGGCCGGGTTCTGGGGCGGGGCCCCTCCTGGCTTGCAGTGGCTGTCTTCCCGCCGCAGCCTCACGCGGCAGCGAACAGAGAGAGCATGCAAGCTCTCTCTTGTCGTCTTCCAAGGACACTAATCCCAGCATCAGGGGCTCCACCCTCATGGCCTCATCACCTCCCATCTTCAGATACCATCACTTTGGGGATTCAGGTTTCAATATATGAATTTGGGGGGACACGAACATGCAGACAGGGAGGCTGGAGAGCATGCAGCAGCCCAGCCAAGCGCTTGGTGGTGTCTCAGGACAGACAGAGCATGGCCAAGGGAGAGGGCTCCCCACAGTCTGCCGGCCCCCCTGCCCCAACCCCAGCCCAGGGCACTGGTCTTGATGTATTTTTCACTTAGGGGGTTCAAGAGGGCAGCTACATCCTCAGGGACCAGCCAGGTCCCTAGCACCCTGCCTGCCATCGGCTGGAGGGGCTGGAGTGGAGGATGGGGGATCCAGGGGACTGCAGAGGAAGGACCGGGGTCCTGAGGCCCACTAGCAGGTGCTCACCTCTCGCATGCACTTGGCTGCTGCGTGGACTGACTTAAAGGTAAGTAGATCCAGGAAGCAAGGGAGGGAGGGGAGAGGGAAGAGGCGAGAACACCAAGATGAGGGGCAGGGGCACTCAGGCCTGTGGGCGGGTGGGGCTGTCCCAGCTGTGTGTAGCAGCCTGGGGCTGTGGGCAGGGAAGGGTTCATTTGCATGTCCCCAGTGCACAGAGCTGGCACTAGGAGGTAGTTCATATTTATGGGATGAAGGAATGAATGGAAACCTTCTCAGGTTTAAAACTGTCCCCTAACAGGACGAGATGCCCAGTGAGGTAGCTCCCCATCACCGGAGCAAAAGGAGTTCTGGAGTCAGACTAATCTGGATTAAATCCCAGCACTAGCTAGCTGTGAACAGGTTATGAGGCCTCTAAGCCTCAATTTCTTCGCCCAAAAATGGGGACAATAATGCCTGCCTCAGTTATCTGAGATTTAAAATGAGATCACTTCCAAGGAGGGCAGAGAAGAGCCTTGTCCCTGTGGAAGGAAGCCAGAGAACGGCGTGCGTGCAATGCTGTCTAAGCACCTCCCTCCACAAGGGGTGTCTGGGGCAGCCAGAAGCCCTGAGCCCCCTCCCCACCCTCCTGCCGCACCTGATGGCCTCCTCCCCACACCCACGTTTCTCCCGCAGAGGAGCCACTGGGCATGGTGACCCTGACATGATGAACTTCCCCGGCCAGCTGCCCCAGTGCTGGGAGAAAGCCCCACAGGGCAGCGCCAAGAGGCGGGGACGGAGGGCAGGGCCTCCAGGAGCAAGGCTTCTGGGGTGTCTGGGGGCGCTGGGACAGCAGGGGAGGGCCCATGGAGGCCAGTGACATCTCAGACCAGGGAGTGAGTCTTGTCCCCTACACCCACTGTGCGACCTTGCTCGAGCCCTTCTTGTCTGTGAGCCTCAGTTTCCTCATCTGTAACATGGGAATAATAACAGGGCCAACCTCCCAGGGCTGCTGTGGGGTTTACACCAGGTGACGCTGTGAAAGCTCCCAGTGCCTGTCTGGCATCCAGCAGAGCCCTGGGTGCGTGCACACGCACACACACACACACACACACACACACACACACACACACACACGGGGGGGGGGGGGAGCTGGCTCCCCCGGGGAGAGCCCTGCAGCCCCTTCCCCGTGCCCCTGGCACATCTGTGGTGGCGCTGCTCACCGCTCGCCCCTCCTGTCGATGTTCCCTGCCAGCTAATGGACCAATTTTTTAGCATTACGGAGATTTGGCCAATTTGGCGGCCCTGACAGAAAGGCGCAGAGTGAACAGTTGCCTGGGGGCGGGGCAGGTGTGGAAGCCAGGGTGGGAGAGGAGGAGGAAGATGGGAAGAAGGGGCTGCATGCACCCCTACCTTCAGCCTGCTCCCAGCCAACCCCTCCTCCCCAGGCAAGGGGGTGGAGCCACTGGGGAGATTACAGAGATAATTAGCCCCACTTTCAGCCCCTCCTGTGCACCGGCCGTGTGCTAAACACTTTGCATATATTTTCTCTTTTAATCCTCCAGTAACTGTATGAGGCTGCTTCTGTTATTTGCTCCATCCTTCCTGGTGTGCAAACTTAGGTACAGGAGGTTCGGCGCTTGCCCAAGGTCACAGAGCCAAGGAGTGATGGAGCTGGAATGCCAGCTGATGCGCAAAGCCAGGCCTTTTTAACCATTGCCGAGCTCCGTTTTTAACTAAAGGCTGAAAACTGAGCCAAGACATCCCCCATCCACCCACCTATCCAACCCTCCTCCCTCAGCACACAGTTTCCCAGCTCCAGCTGTGTCTCCAGCCTCTCAGGGCTTCAAGGGCAGGCGACACAGGGGTCCTCATTTCCTTCCCCTGCTGGCTGAGGGTGCAGTCGCACCTCAAAGACCCCCACAGCCAGCATCTCGGCAGGGAGAGAGCGCTGCGCTCTGCGACTGCCGGGCACTGGCAGGGGCACAGCCCCCAGCCGGGCTCTCCCCTCCCGCCCAGGCTGGCTGGGGTGTCCCTCCTGCAGTCAGTGCCAGGCTGGAAGTGGCATCAGCTGTGCCCTCCATTAAACACTCTGGGCCCTTCTGGGAACAAGGAAGTAGATCTGCCAGGGAGGAAGGGGAGGGGGCGCGGGAGGGGGAGGGGAAGGACTGCCACTGGCTGGGGGAGGGGTTGCGGAGCGCGGTGCATTAAGCGATCAGAGAGCACAATATTTCATTGCCGGCAATCGCAGCCAAGACATCAACTACTTGGGGAGAGCAGCCTTAAAAGCCTTTTGATTTTATTTCTTCCACTTTATTTTTTTTTTTCCCCTTCCCTTGCTGGTGTCCTTGACGAGGCTTCCCTTCCCCCTCTCCTGCCCCTTCTCCAACCCCGGCTCTAATGCTCCTCTGGGGCCCAGGAGCCCGGCTAAGGAGGGGCTGAGGCTAGGGTCTCCGCTTCTCTATGGCTGAGGGGTCCCCCGTCGGGCCTGCAGCACCCCCAGCCAGCCCAGGGCTGCGCGTGTGCGCGCATGTGTGGGCAGGTGTGACTGGGGAGACTCCTGTGTGTCCCCGGGCTCCACCGTGTGCCTGTCTGCAGCGTCTCCCGCCCACACGCACCCGTGTGTGCCGGTAGGCCCGCGTGCACACGCGTGTGAATGCTGGGTGTGGAAGTGCACGCGCGGGCCTCCCCATGCGTGTGCTCGCGCGAGGTATGGCCAAAGTCGGAGACACCGGGCGTAGGGCGAGGGGGCAGGTGGCAAAGTCAGAGACAAAGAGACGGAAAGACAGAGAAGGGCGGGAGAGAGGAGGCGGAGGTCGCACCCTTGGGCGTCAGCCTAGTTGGGCCAAACCATGGCCCGGGTGGAGACCCCCCGAGGCCCGGAGACACAGGTGTGCGCACAAACACGCACTCGCTGCGGAAGGCCGGGGCGGGCCGGGCCGCTGCGGGACTCCTGGCCGGGCGCCCTTGACGTCAGCGGCCGGGCCGTGACGTCACCGCCCCGCCCCCGCCCCCGCCGCGGGGTGCTCCATCTCCGCCTGAAGGCTGCGACTGGGAATGGCACAGCTGCCTTGTCGGGAATTAGTTCACTGACTCAGCGGCCCAGCGACGGCGGCCGCGGCCCCCGGGAGGGGTGGGCGGGCAGGCGGGCTGCCGGCCGGGGGGCGCTCCCCTAGCCTGGGGGGCCTGAGCGCTCTCTGAATGTAGGTCACTGTCCCGCTCAGCCCTCCCTCCCCCAGCACCGCGAGCACTGAGAACCGGGGCCTGGCGCCCGCCAGGTGGGCCGGGGTTGGGTGCTGGCGGGGGACCAGGTCCCCGCGGACGCGCTCGCCGGCCCGGCCGCCGGCTCCTCCTCCCGCGCCGTCTCGCCGCACCTGCCCTCGCCGTTGGCCCTCTCCCCCGCCCGTCCCCTCTTCCTCCCGCGGGGCCGGGAAGAGCGGCCGGTTCCCGAGCCCGCGAGGGTGGCGGCTGTCCCCCAGCCCTCCCCGCCCTCCCGGAGCGCGCTCCCCCACCTCGGGGCGCGGGGCCGCGGCAGGCAAGGAGTGTTTCCCCCGCCCTCCGGCCCTCGCCTCGGGCGCTCCGGGCGGCCTCCGTCCCGGCGACCCGCGGGGCCTGTCCCTCCCTGTCCCTCCCTCCTTCCAGCCTTAGGCCGCCCCGTTCCGCCTCTACTCTTTCCGTCCTAACACGCAGGCGACGGCACTGAAGTCAGGCTCTCAGAGCCCGGCTCTGCTCGCTTTAGCTGCGAGACCTTGGGCTTGTCTTCTAACCTCTCTGAGCCCCAGCTGCCATCCGACTCTGAGAAGAGTAAAAACCTGCCTCACCGGGTAAAGTTGAATGATGCACGTAGAAGGGCCTAGAACTTAGCAGACTGTGGTAGCCGATGCGTTGTGGTTTTACACTGGGGGAGGCAGAACTCCTGGGGGTGTGACTTCCCTGGAAAGACCCTGGGCACTTGAGCAATGAAAGCACCACACTGAGGACTGTGGTGACACGAAGGGCTATAGAGTCTGGTGGGGCTGCCCGGCTGGCAAGGCTGGGGTCCTGCAAGAGAGGAGGCTCACCCACACCAGGGCTCCCAGCCTGAAGCCAGTCTTCCCCTCCCTCTGCTCTTATGGGCCCCAGCGGTGACCCGCTGGCCTTCTCTTTAATTCCGCAGCTTTGCATAGCGCCTCCCTGTTTCACAGAGTGGCAGCTTAATCACGAATGCTTACTCCTTCAACAGTATCATCCCCATTTCACAGATGGGAAAGCAGAGGTTTGGAGAGGTTAAGTGACTTGCCAGAGACCTTGGGATTTGAACCCAAGTGCTCCAGCTTCAAATGTCACCTACTACTCTCCAATATTCTACCTCCCCTCTTAGGACCACTTAGTTGCTAGGAGACAGCAAGCTGGTAGTTACTATGGGAACCAGGCAGATGCTTAAAGGGGAAAGAGTTGGTGTCTAGGAGCAAGGGGAAGCTCTAGGTGGTTCCGTGGCCCCTTCCCTGCCCCTCCCCGGGCAGGCAGCTCTTGGTTTTCAGCTCTTGGGTCTGGGTTCTGCAGCAGATGTTCTGTGACAGGGCCCGAGAGAGCTGCGGTGATGGTGAGTTACCCTGGATGCTGGCCTTGCCCACCAAGAGCCCTGGTGGAGGATGTGGTCCCAAAGATGGGTCTGTGGTGAGAGACAGCCTGGGCAGCCTCGGGCTCCTGCTTCCCCACGTCAGCTGCAGACAGCAGAGCAGAGCAGACCCTCTCCTTGGGAAACAAGAGACAGGGAGAGCATGACCATGGTGGGGCACAGAGCCATGCTGGAGGGCTCCGGACCCGGGCAGACACCTCAGTGTTCTCATCTGGAAAATGGGGGTGATGCTAGCCTCCCTCCCACAGGCAGTGTGTTGAGGAAATTGACAGAGATACAGAGCACTATGTCTGCCACCTAGACTTCACTGGCTGTGTGACCTTGGACAAGCCACTGAGTTTCTCTGAGCCTCCGTAAAATGGGATATTAATAGGTCCTACCTCATAGGGTTTTTGTAAGGATTCAAAGAGTGAATGCGGGTAAAGGGCTTCGAACAGGGCCTGGCAGGCTGTGAGGACTACCTGTAGCATTAGCTCTTGTATTCTTACTGTAAATGCTCAGCAGCCCCAGAGGAACAGGTCGCTCTGGACCCAGCTCCTTCTCTCTCTTCCCTGTCTCAAGAGAAAAGCCTTCTGCTGCCCTCACCCCTTGCCAGGCACATGAGGAGCAGGAGTGAGAAACAGGACTCTCAGAAGCCCAGGCCTCTTCTGCTCCAAGACCCAAGGCCTCTGCCAGGCCCCTGCTGCGGGGACTCAGAGCCTGGAGGCTGGGGCCGAAGGGAGTGGGGGTGGCGCCAGCAGCTAAATTTGCTTATGACTAGCCTGTCAGTCCCTTAATCTGATCCCCGAGGAAGAACGGCAGAGGCTTCACTCTGGATGACAAACGAGGAGGGGAGAGGCCTGCCCTGCCTGGACTCCTGGTGAGTAATGGCCTTGCATTAAGATATCAGGCCTGGCCAACAAGAACGTGCCCCCCCCAGCAAGGCCGGAAGAGCTTGCAGAGAGGAGGCTGAGCCCCTGGGGAGGACTCGGCTGCTGAGGGATTTCCAGAGACACTTTGAGAGCAGGGGGCAGGGTGGGGGACACACAGAGACACAAGCCACAGAGATGCCCTGAAACAGAGACACAGCAGGGAGAGAAGAGAGAGAGAGAGGAGGGAGGGAGAGAGACAGTAGAGACAGAGGCTCACTGAGAGACAGAGAGAGGGGCAGGGGTGTCACAGAGACAGAAGCCCAGACAGAGGTGGCAGAGAAAGGGGAAGGAGAGAGGGCAGAAGGACAAAGAGACAGACAAGGGCTTGGAGAGAAGCGAGCAGGTGAGAGCAGAGACCCTGCACTCACGCAGGGCAAGGGAGTCTTAGTCGGGCAGAGGGCAGGCTGGGCAGTCAGCCACCAAGGGGGATTCAGATTCCTGTCGGGGGCTGTGTCCCTAGTCGCCTAGGGAGGGCAGGCTGGAGGCAGGGCTTCGAGGCTGGCCCTTTGATGTCCCTCTACTTCATCCCTAGCTCTTGGGCATGGAGGGTACTGGGTAGGGAAGCAGTCCTGTAAGAAGTGGCTTAGGCTGATGGGCAGGGCCTCCAACAACATGGACAGTGTCCTTCCCTGGGCAGCCTGCCTCCCAGAGAAGAGGGGGACCTTGCCCCCAGCAAGGGGGCAAACAGGGCCCAGGACAGAGGGCGAGCTCCAGCTCCAAGCCCCTGCACTGCTCTGCGGGCTCCTCCGTAGCAGACCCCAGATCCCCAGAGCCTGCGCGCCGAGGTGCTAGGCTGGCAGGTCGGGGCCTCTGGGAGAGGAGATGGAGCCAGGCAGGCCCAGGGCAAGGGTGGAGACAGAGCATCCCAGCGTGAAGGGGCGAGAGAGCACAGGGCAGAGGTGGACTCCAGACAGACTGTGGGGGCAGCCTGCCCCTCTGTCACCACGTTTCAGCCTCCCCTGGCACTCTCAGAGATGGCACTGTGTGCCATACCTCTGCCTGGGTTCAAGTCCCAGACCCACCCCTTTCTGTCCTGTGACCCAGAAGCAGTTGTGTGACCTCACTGTGCGGGGCGATTGCAGCCCCTGCTGCATGAAGCTTCTGTGAAGGCTCACTGACCCGGTGCCTGGAGGACACCTAGAATGGGGACTGCCACCTGCCAGCAGTTCCCTGAGCTTTGCAAATTCCCTTTCATTGTGTTATCTCCCCCAGGCCCCAGCCATGTCTGTAAGCAAGATGACACCTAGAGCGAGTCCCTGTATCTCCTTTATCTTCCTCACTGGGATGTCCCCAGTGGTTCATGCTCAGACCTGGGAATCCTGATTCACCTTGGTAAGTCATCAACATCCTCAGGGCTCAGTTTCTTCGTCTGCAAAATGGGCATACCGTGGGGTTCAGTGGAGCTAGTGCATGTAAGCTCTTCATAAGGCCCACAGAGGCCTGGTCCAGATACCCCAGCACTCTGAGGTCCTCACTGACCCTGTGTGTCCCCACACATGCACACGTGTTGGGGGGAAGGCCTAGGAGCCTCCCAGAGTGGGCTGCTCAGGCACAGCTCTGAGGTGAGGGGCAGCCCCAAATCCCTGGCCCAGGGCCTCAGGCTGGGGATAGAGGTCAGGAGCCCAGCTACCTCCATCATCTGCCCCGTCCTCTCCAGCACCACCTTCACCTGCAACCCTGGAACCTTCCCTGCTCAGAGTCCTGGGGCTGTCCTCAGACGACCCCCGCCTGGTTTGATGCTCTGCTGCCACCATCTTGAAACGCTTAACAATCATTGAACAAGGGGCCCTGCCAATTACTTAGTGGGTCTTGCACTTCGCTCACTTGGGATTGCACAGTGGTTAAAGCTGCCCAGGTTGGTGGCTTGAACAGGGAGGGATGATTTGGAGACGAGGAGGGACAGCTTTGGGGTAAATGGGCAGGGTGGAAAGACCATGGGGGTGCAAGGAGTGCAGTGGGCTCACGTCCTTGAGCCCCAGCAGGACGCAAGGCAGAGGGGCTGTGCCCTTCTTCTGGGTAGGCCTGAGGGAGGGGGCTTGGGCTTGTCGTGGGGGACGGGTGTTACTGGGGTGACCACGGTCACTGAGATCTTCCTTCAGCTGCCCCAGATCTCCCCGAATCGCCTAGCTTTGACCTGTGGTCCTGGTTAGCTCCCAGTCCTCCTGGGCTTCCGGAGCCTGGTCCAGTGCTGCCCTGGA
Source organism: Microcebus murinus (assembly GCF_040939455.1). NCBI lineage: Eukaryota > Metazoa > Chordata > Mammalia > Primates > Cheirogaleidae > Microcebus > Microcebus murinus. The sequence continues at coordinate 100,482,441 of NC_134111.1, forward strand.
CATCTGGGTCCTTCAAGGCCTGCGTCTCTCACCAAGCACCAGCAGGAGGCACCCCCACACCTGCTCACAGAGACCCCACCGGCCCAGAGACCATAGGCCTGGGGTGGGGGTGGGGAGGGCCTGGGGTGGGGGTGGGGAGGGCCTGGCGGGTGGTGGGGAGGGTGCTCAGAGCCCAGCAGGTGTCCCACCAAAGCCTCGCCCCCCAGGGCCGCCCCCACTCCACCCACAGTCAGCTTCTCTGCTCACGCCCTCAGTCCCACCCACCAAGTCCTCAGCCTTAGTGCCAGCCCAGGGCCAAGTCTGGGGCCTGGTGGGGCCTCACCTGCTGTGGATTCACTTCCCTCTGAGCCTCTGGTCCCTGCCTGAAGGTTGCATGGACTAACTGTTCCTAAACCCGGTTTGTTCACCCAGTGCTTTAGTACTATTCCCAGGCCACCCCAGCTGGAGGTCAGGCCTGGAGTCAGTATGTTCACCATGGACCAGCTCCCTTGTGTGCTGTGACTCCACCTGGGAGCCCAGTGGAATGGCTGGTGGCCATGCAGTTGCTAGAGCCCCTTCCCGGAGGCCCTGTGGCTGTGCTGGCTTTGTGCCCAACTGTCACTCTCTTCCCCAGCGGTTCCTCATGGCGGCTGCCTGCCTTCCTGCCTCCCATTAATCATGTGTGCAGGATTTATTTTCTCTAGCAATTTATTTCAGCGAATGCAATCTGGGTGTGCCCGCAGGTGGGCAGGATGCTCTGCTGCTGCCTAAGTCACGGAGCCCGGCTTTATTATCCAGTTGACAGGCATGATTTGCCAGCTAGCTGCCAGGCCTGGCCAAGCCCCGGGACCGGACACTAGGGACCCCAGGGACAGTCCCCACTCCCATGTCACTGTGAACTTCGAGGTCCCATAGGCCTGGGAGGTGCAGCTTGCCGCCCTTTCTTTGCTGGGGTTTTGCTGCCCCTGCCAGTACTAGCTGGCTAGAGGGGCGTGGGGCAGATGAGCCCCCTCTGTCCTCAGCCTGAAGCAGGTAGTCAGAAGTCTTTTCTGAAGACTCAGGCGGTGGCTCTTTTCAGTTTCCTGATCTGGGGAAGGAGGGGTCTTCCTGCTGAGCCACCTCCTCTCGGCACTGCCAGGCAATCCAGCCCTGATTCCCATGACAGTCACGCAGGGAAACAATCAACTAATGCAAACCCCGCCACCCCCATCCCCACACCCACAGCACGCGTCCTCCGTCCCAGGGCTCCCTGTCATGCTTTAGTCACCCTGTGCCCCTCTCTCCAGATTGCCCGGTGCAGCGGCCTGGGGTAAGTAAAACATCATGGCTTCTGAGGCCAGGGCAGGAGCGGGGTGGTCCAGCCATGGTTTCGGGTCTGGAGCCCTTGCTCAGGCCAAGGAAGCAGAAAGGGAAAGGGCTGTGGGCAGCAGCAGGCGTGGCCATCCACCTGGCCTGGCCCTCCCCAGCCTTTTGCAGCCTTCCCATGCCCCCACCCCTGCAGTGGGCACCTGCCTCCTTCCTCAGTGTACCTCAGGTTCAGCCTGAGGCCCCGCCCCCAGCCTGCCCTGCCCGGCTGGGATGCCTCTAATGCTGCAGATAATTCCTGCTGTCGCAAAGCCATTACCCTGCAAATGGGCCAGCTGCAGCGTGTGTGTGTGTGTGTGTGTGTGTGTGTGTATGCGTGCTCGCGAGCACGGGCACACACGTGTGTGCAGGGGAGGGGGTGACTGCAGCACGCAAAGCGCCTTGTGTATGCCTCACTTACCTCTGTAATTGCCTTGGGGGATTTATTGGCTTTGTATGCTCGCCCTGCACCCTCTGGGCCTTCTCCTCTGGTCCTTGCCTGGCTGCTGGCCTCTGCTGGACCCTGAGTGATGGGGCCTGGAGCTCTAGGCCGGGGCCGGACACACCAGCCCAGGGTGGTGAGGTCTTGCAGAGGGGCCCCGATGTGTGTACACACCCCGTCCTACTCTAGGCCTGCAGCTGGACTCAGAAGGACGAGTGGCTGAGGCACCCCCACGTGGCTTCCAGACCTCAGGGGCCCTGAGGAGTAGCGCCAATCTGGGGGTGCAAGGTGGATGCAGAAAGGACACTGGAGAGACTTTGGTGGCACTCATGGCCATGGTTTCTCCTCTTCCTCCTCCCTCTGGCTCCCGGACCCCCACGTCTGCTTTGTCTGCCATCTACAGACCCCCACCCCCACCCCCAGGTGTCTTCCCAGCTGTTCTGCTCATGCCCTCCTGCCTCTCACAGCCAGGTCTGCCACAGGGGGCGGCAAAGCATTGGCCCCAAGCTTCTCATTTCAAGAACCTTTGACCTTTGTATGCATACTTCAGCACACTCCTGCAGGGTTGGCAGTCAGGAGGCACCTGTGGACTCCGAAGACAGAGCTGGGCAGAGGTCAAGCGTGTGGCCCTTAGCAGCAGGCAGAACAGGTCTCAATATCTTCTCCAGTCTCTAGCAGAGTGGTCTTGGCCATGTCACTTAACTTCTCTGAGCCTCAGTGGCCTCATCGCCAATATGGGTCTGATAACACCTGCCTCAAACAGTTATTGTGAAGGTTAAATACATAGTAATACAGCAAACTACAGGAAATTGCCTTTATTCGACCTGCTTTTGACATTAATAAATATTTATTGGGTGAAATACTACATCAATAAACTCTATATCACCGATTAGGTTGATGCCTGCACTTTTCTTTTATACTCTCGATGTTTTGTATTTGTACAAATGCTACCTGCTGATTTTAAAGAATTCAAGGAACACAGGAAAGCACAAAAAAGAAAGTAAAAAGCAAAACAATAAAAATAAATCTCAATTTCAGGAATTAAGCCATCATTAATGAATAACCACCATTTCCAGCAATCTTTTTGCATTGATACAGATAGAAGTTTAGAGAGATAGATTGATAGAAATATTGCTATGAGTAGGAACCCTATTGAACATTTTAATATAATTTATAAAATCTAGTTTTAGTTTATGTTAACAAAAGAAAATGAATGGAAGTAACGCCACAGGGAACCACATGACTCTAGTAAATGCCTCTTTATCACAGGGATAGTGTTTTCTAAAAAGATCATGTTAGCAAAAAGATTTGAAAGCAACAACAATGGAAATATTGATCAGGGAGAGTCTATTATGTAGAAGGAGGAAAAAGGTGACTACCATAATCGAAATTGAAGGTATTAAATTAGCAAATTTCAAAGAAATACAGCTGACAGCCAGATTGAGAAAAGGGAAAGAAAACGTACGAAGAGAGATCACATGAGAAAAAGAAAAGACAAAAGACGAAAAAAGAACAGGAGAGGAAACAGGCGGAACCGTGCAGGGGTTTGCATGCTGCTCACCACGCGGTTACACAGGGGTCTTCAGCGGCATGGGTGGCAGTCTGGCGGCTTCCATGCCCGGAATATTGGGTGAGAGGGAGGGGAGAGGCTAAGGGTCACACCAACCACAGGTGAGTGACACCTTGCATGCAGATTCCAGGACCACCCCATTCCCAGAGAGAAAGTTGAGGCCGGAACTCCGAATCCTAGCCCGAGTGGCCTCTCCTCCCAAGAGCCCCTGACCTCAGCTGCCCTTGCACCTCAAGGCATAAGACACCGGCTCATGGCCACTTTCATGCCTACAGGCCACCCGTGGCCAGCAGGGCTGGCGTAGCTGCAGGTCCCACTCTCCTGTCTAGGGGCATGGCCTCCAAAGGCAGCTTGGTTGGTTCTTGGGTGAGTCTCCCTCCTACCCCCTTTTCCCACTCTCCTGGAGAAGCCGAGGAGGTCAGGGTAGTTTGGGACAGAGGGAGAGAGGGAGGGACAAGCACCTCCAGGACACAGAGGTCCTAAGGAGAGGAGGAAGAGGAAGGCCCTTCCCCAGGCACCACTGTGGAGATGCTTCCGCCCCAGGGCAGTGAGTGCGTGGGTCTCTCCTCTCCATTTCCAGAGGCCCAGCCCCCAGCCACACCCTGAATACAAGACAGTGACACTGTGCCCCAGCGAGGAGGCTTTGGGGCTGACTCAAGTCACCTGAGCCCATGGGAACCTGCTGGCGTTTTTCCAGAGATAGTGAGGAGGTCCAAGGTCCTTTCCCGGCTTCTCTGGAAAGGGGTGGGCTGGGCCGGGACTTCCCTTTGCCTGTGGGAGGGGTCAAGGGGGAGCAGCTGTGGTCTGGGGGGACGCCCAGGGGCAGAGGCAGGACCTGCAAACAGCAGGCAGCAAGAGCTCCTCTCCTCCCAGGCAGGAGAGGTGGGGCCTGGAGGGGGAAGGGGGAAGAGGAGAATCCAGGGGACTTCCAGGTCCCCTCTGCATCCCCCCTGCACCCTGGACAGCCAGCCTGCCCCCATGAAAGGAGGAGGAGGAGGGGAGAGCATGGGACAGCAGGGGGGTCCTCGGCTCTGTGCCCCTCTAAGCCTCCTTAATCCCCTGTATCTGGCAATAACTGTGTTAAGTGCTGGTGTCCACAGGCCCCTCAGAAAATATCCCTTCTCTTCCCTGACCCCCTGACTTGGAGGAAGAGGACCGGCCAGGCCTGCCAGAGGAGGGTGGCCCCAGGGCTGGACAGACTGGCCTGGGCGTGGAGAGCAGGAGCGGCCAGAGTGGAGCGGAAAGGGAGGCGGCAGGGGAGCAGACAGCCCAGGGCTGCTTTGGGCAGCTGGAGGCTGAAGAGCCAGGAGGCAGGACACTCAGCCCTGGGGCAGGAGGGGCCGGCACTGACCATTCCTTCACTTGGGACAGGCGTGTCCCACTCTGGTGAGCTCAGGCAAGCCCTGCTGTCCTGCGGCAGACAGACAACCACTGACCAAACTCACCCTGAAGACAGCTCTAACCCTTACGGGGGAACCTCGGCTCAAATCTCCATCCAAGACAGCTTCATTTTCCCAGGCCCTGCCCTCTCCTGTGTGGGCGGGAGACCCCTTTCCCACTGGAAGGTGCTGCTGCCTTCCGCTCGGGCCAGACTCTGGGCCTTCTCCACCCTCCGGTGGCAGCTCCCACCTGTAATCCCAGCACTTTGGGAGGCCGAGGAGGGAGGACCACTTGAGGCCAAGAGGCCGTAGAGAGCGATGAGCCACTGAGCTGCAGCCCAGGCAGCAGAGCGAGACCTGGTCTCCCAAAACAAACAGAAACTGCAGTCTCCCTCTCCCTTCTCCCCTCCCAGGGGCTGGCCGAGCTTCAGGGCTCCAGTTGGAGGAGGAGCCGTGGTTGGGACTCTCTCCTCTGGTGCTGGGGTAGGGAGAGAGGAAGGGACACTGGGCTCCTGACTTCCCTGAGCCAGGGGTCCCCAGAACCATGGCCACTGCCCTACTGCTGCTGAGAGCCTGGCACAAGCGGTGCCAGCAGCCCCGGCTGCCCGCGACGGAGGGCTCACTCGGGGAGGCTCCCCTGGGCACAGGGCCCGGTGCTTAGCAAGGCCTCGCACTTGGTGTAATGCTCCGCTGTTGCTCTTTTAAAATCCTTAATAATTAGGCTTTTTTATGTTTTGAATTAATTTTCTTTTATAAGATTATGGAGAGAAGGAAAAATTTTTAATAATTGTTGAACAAGCGGCCCTGCATTTTCATTTTGCACAGGGACCCCAGCAAATGACGTAGCCCAGTCCTGCCTGCCTGCCAGATGTGTGCCTTGTAGCGTGGGGCAGCTGGTGACGTCCTACTGCGCTGCACCTTGCCCCCCACGCTTCAGGGGGTTCTAGAAGCCTACCTTGCCCCCCACGCTTCAGGGGTCTCCAGAAGCCTGAAGCCACTGGACTTATCCACGCTCAGGGGCGACACTCAGGCCTGGGGCATACGTGGGATCTCAGGTCCCATCTGCTGATTCTTAGAGACCAGGAGCCTCGGAGGTGGGGGGCTGTAGAGCCCCGCCCCACCCAGCGGTCCCCCACATCATCGCTTCAGGAGTCCCTGGCCAGGGAGTCCTCTGGCTAAGCCGACATCCAGCTGGGCACCGAAATGCAAGCCTCTCCCTCTGGCAGCTCCCCATCCTTGACCCGGGAATTCCTTGATTGCTCCTGGGCCACCACCCCTCCTTCCCTGGCTGGGGAAGCCAGGGGAGATTCTGGCCACCTGTTTCCCTCTCTTGTTTTCTTATTTTCTTGGGGTAAGGGCCTGGCGGGAATTGCACAGATTCTGACCCGAGCCCCTTACTAAAGGGCGGTCTGGGGCCTACTGCTGGCGCCCACTTAACTGGACTGTGGGAGACTAAGCCCCTTCTACCCGGCAAGAACCCCCTTCAACATCTTGCAACACAGACGTGACTGCTTTGAAGAAAATACAAGAGGGTTATGTGACAAAACAAGAGGAACCGCAGGGACAATGGCCTGGAAGGCCTCTCTGTGACATTTTGATGGGGGAAGCAGACAAGGAACAAATGCACGCATAAATAATAATAAATAAAATACGCCAGGCACCGCGGCTGTTATCCCAGCACGGTGGTAGGCCAGGCGGGAGGATCACTTAAGGCCGGGAGCTTGAGACCAGCCTGGACAACACGGCAAGACCCCGTCGCTACAAAAAATAAAAAGTTAGCCAGGCGTAGGGTGTGAACCCCGTAGTCCCAGCTACTCTGGGGGCTGAGGGGGCCATCAGCCGAGTCCAGGCAGTCAAGGCTGCCACTGCGAGCTGTGTTTGCACCGCTGCACTCCAGCCTGGGTGACAGAGTGAGACAATGTCTCAAAATCATAATAATAAGAATAATAATAATAATTTCATGAGACATGGATTTAGATGTGTTTCTCAAGAAGCAACCAGTGGAAAGGGACGGAACTGACCCAGACCTGGGTGGGTATACCTAGAGGAGAGGAGAGGGCTCATGACCAGGCTGTGGGGACAGGAAGTCGGCAGGGGAGCCAGAGCGCCGTGGACGGGCTTAGAGCAGAATTGCAAATCCACGCTGTAAGGGCCCCTGTTTCTCTGGCAGTGGCTGGGTTCTCACAGTGAGGGACAGAAAATAGAGACGGCAGCTCTGGTCGGATGGTTCCTCCTGCCACCCTGAAGGCTGCAGAGGCAGCAGGGAAGCAGGGAGCAGGAAGGCTCTGGCCTGGCAGGATCCAGGGGGACAAGGGACTCAGGTGTCTGATGGGCGGGACACTCTCCTTGAGGAATTCCCCGGGGGGCTGTGTCCACAGCTTTGCTCCCCTCGGCCTGGAGGCAAGCACCTGAGGGACAGAAGCTGGGGGACAGGTGTGAGGCTCGCCCACCCGCTTTGCTGTCTGGGCGCTCTACCTTGACAGCTCTCCCTCGGGACCACAGATAATCTTCCCTCCACACTTTCTCAAACCTCTGTTTACGCTTCAAACTCAGGCTGTGTTGAGGTCACCCCCTCTCTGCCAAGAATTTGGAGATCGTGGGTAAAAGGCTACCCTGCAGGAGGGACAGATACTCTGATGAACACGCGTAACTTCCAGCGTCATAAAATTCACTCCCAACCACCCATACACGGACGGTATCCTCAGGGCATCCCTGAACCAGAGGTCTTGTTTGTGTGCAGCGGGTGTCACAGGGAGGGGAAAGTGGGTCCCCAGAGTGGCGCTGGTGCATGGCGGACCGCTGGCTTTCCAGGGAAGAAGAGCCCAGGCTCATAGCATTTGCTGATTCCTGTGATATAGATACTGCCACCAAAGTGGCCCTAGGGTCACCGGCATGAATTGGGGTGTCAGGGTACTTTTGGGGCCCCAGGGCATTCTGCAAGGTAAAAGGGCACCCTCCCTGCCCCAGGTACCTCCCAGGAGAGCTGCCTGTTTGTGGCCCTGCCTGGGAGACTCCAGAAGACTCCCTCCCGCCAGATCAGGGTCACGGCAATGGAGAACAATGCCGGACAGGCCGGGCTGGCACTGTGCGGGCATGGGGGGTCTGGGAGAGCGTCAGAAGCTGCTGGGGCCTGTCCTCCACGAACTGGGCCACTGTGGGCCTTTCATCTCACGCCTTCCTCCCTGCGCCATCCCAGCGTCTGCTGGCCTTGGCCTCTTCCCACTCCACCACCCCCAGTGCGGCAATTACGGCGATAATTAGGCTGCTTTGATCATCCTTAGAAATGGCCACATTGGGGAGGGACGCTGCCAAGCAATTAGGGGCAGAGGGGCGGGGAGCTCAAGGGCTTCCTCAGGGGGTGGGACAGCTGAGAAACCCCAGACACCCCATGCTCCTCCCTCCAGGAGTGTCTGCCCCCAGCATAGCTGCAAACTCCTGGGGGTAGAGGCAGACGGGAATCCCCCCATCCCAGCCCCAGCCCCAGGGCCCGCCCCTGCCCACCAGCCCCCCTCTGCCTGGCCCTCGGCCCAACCGTCAGCTCTTCTCCCCTGTCTTGGCCCCTTTGATGGAGCCGCAGAAACAAGGGCTCCTTTGACAGAAGGGGGGCTCAGAGCTGGGATGATGAGACTTCAAAGGTGAGGGTCAAGCCCACTACTCCATTCCCTCCCCCCATCCTGGCCGCCCTCCCATGCACACCTCCCCCCAGGCTGTCCTCTATATAGCCCCCGCAGCCCCAGTCCCCTGTGGGCTCCTAGGAGTTAAGCGCCAGGTGAGGGGCAGACCAAGGGAGGCGGGTAATTTTGATGTAAGAGAACAGGGTCAGATGATTTGAGGGACAAGAATTCAGTGCCCAGGGGCAGAAAGGCAGCAGGAGGCGGGCACCAAAGGATCAGCGCCTGGAAGGTGGACCCCGAGGAGCCAAGAGGACGTGGTGTCTCGCTCCAGCTCCTGGTCACCATGCTACTGGCTGTGCTGCTGCTGCTGCTGCCCCTCCCAGACTTGTGGTCCGCCTGTGGGCACCCACTGTACATGCGCCTGCCCCCCAGCACCCTGCAAGGTAAGCCCAGGCTGGTCCGAGATGGCGGCGGAGGCAGGAGGGGCGCGGGGAAGTGAGGCCTGGGCAGGCAGACGGAGGAAGGCGGGCTTGCCACTCCTGCGCTAAGGACCTTTGGCCACTCTGCTGCAGAAGGAGCGGGAACTGAGATATAGGTAGGAGAGGAAGGGGGAAGATGAGGCTGGAAAGCCGAGCTGGCAAGCACTGCCTAAGGGCATTTAGAGAAGGTTCCAGACTTGGCAGAGGGGGAAAGACCCAGTGCAGCACACCCGCGGCTGTCTGGGCCCCAAGGTGGGCAACTTAACCACAGGTACTTTAAGTCAATAAGCCTGAGTTCTGTAATGTCTGTACCATTGGGGTGCTGGTTTTTTTCTTTAAAAATTTAAGGAAAGGCACTTTTGAAAGCTTCCAGTCCAGCTCAGTTGAATTACAGAGATATCTTGGGCTGAGAATCTGGGTCCATTTGCTCTGGGCCCTGGGGCTCACTCTCCTCCCTACTCCATCCCGAGTTCTGGGAGCCCTGCCTGCCTCCCCCAGGGTCTCCCATGGCAGGGCTGAGGGCTGGGCCACCAGGACCAGACTGAGGCTCTTCCCCAACCATGCGTGGTTTTGTGCCCTATGTCCCAGCAGTTCTGTCGGCCCAGGGGACACAGGCGCTGCAGGCGGCCCAGCGGAGCGCCCAGTGGGCAGTTAACCGAGTGGTGATGGAGATCCAGCACACAGCGCACGAATGCCGAGGTTGTGCCCACATGCCACCCCTAGGCCCAGGGAACCTGCACTCACTGCCCTGGGCCCATTCTCCTCTCCGTCCCCATCCCCATGCCCTCCCTTGGGACTTGACTCCCCTCCTGGGGGAGAGACCGGTGGGGCTGCAAGAAGACTGGGCTTATCGAGGCCTGTCCGAGTGGAAAGCGCATGCCATGCTGGGGCGCAGCGTGTGCAAAGGCAGGGAGGCAGAAACAGCCTGGGCTCGCCATGTGACCCGTGAGACGTTCTCAGCTGCAGAAACAGAATCTGTGAGCTAGAGGGTGGGGACAGGGGAGCGGTGGGGGACAGAGCATTCAGGCCCAGCCTAGGGTGGAGGACAGGCAAGTGGGTGGCAGTTATACTCAAAGGTCTGTTTCTCAGCAGGACCTGGGCGCTCCAGGCCTCAAGCCCCCCTCCTCCAGGACCCACCTGAGCCAGGTGAGGCTGAAAAGGCTAGAGGGGCAGGGTGAGGACAGGGTGGGTCTAGGGTGGGTTTCCATGGTGAGGACAGCCAGAACTGTCCCTCGTGACACCGCTTGCGCCTTTCTAGGGCCCTGTGGCGAGAGGCGCCCTAGCACTGCCAATGTGACAAGGGCTCACGGCCGCATAGTGGGGGGCAGCGCGGCGCCGCCCGGGGCCTGGCCCTGGCTGGTGAGGCTGCAGCTCGGCGGGCAGCCCCTGTGCGGCGGCGTCCTGGTGGCGGCGTCCTGGGTGCTCACGGCGGCGCACTGCTTTGCGGGGTACGTCGGGCCCCCAGACCCCTGCCCAGCCCGGGGCCCCAACGCCAGGTGCAGCACCTTGCGGGCGGTCTGGCGGAAGACACGCGGGAGAGCCGGTCTCTGCTGCCCCCTGGCGGCGGCCGGCCCGGGCTCCCCGGCTCCCCGGCCTCCAGGCGCCCGCACCCGCACAGCCAGGGTGCCCACCCGGAACGGTGGCACCGCGCCGAGCATTCGCCCCCCCCCTCGCCCGGCCCGCCGGTCCTACCGCAGGTGGAGAGAGCCCGGCGTTCGAGCTCGCTGGGTGGTGCCCGAGGGCAGAGGGGCGGGGTCTCCCGCGGGCGTCGCTGCGCCCCTGTCCTTCCCCGTATCACCCGCCGCTCGCCCCGCAGCGCCCCGAATGAGCTTCTGTGGACTGTGACGTTGGCCGAGGGGCCCCGGGGGGAGCAAGCGGAAGAGGTGCCGGTGAACCGCATCCTACCCCACCCCAAGGTGAGAGGACAGTCCCCAGGGCCTCGGAGCTGGGAACAGCACCCCCAGCGCGCGCCTTGTTGACCCTGCGCCGCCACCCTCTCCTCAGTTTGACCCGCGAACCTTCCACAACGACCTGGCCCTGGTGCAGCTGTGGACGCCGGTGAGCCCGGCGGGGCCCGCGCGCCCAGTGTGCCTGCCCCAAGAGCCCCGGGAGCCCCCCGCCGGCACCGCCTGCGCCATCGCGGGCTGGGGGGCCCTCTTCGAAGGTATTAGGCAGGCCTGGGTGAGCCGCGCCCACGTGGGAAGAATGGGGACATGGAGTTTGGGGAGGCCCAGCTGCCTTGCAAAATGCTGCCAGGTCTTGCAAAGGGGGAGGACTCAGGGAGGGCAGTGGGAAGGGGACCCCCACAGCGGGGCTCCTGCCCTCCAAACCCGAGCCCCTCCTTCCACCCCTTCCCTGCAGATGGGCCGGAGGCTGAGGCAGTGAGGGAGGCCCGAGTTCCCCTGCTCAGTGCCGACACCTGCAGAAGGGCCCTGGGACCCGGGCTGCGCCCCAGCACCATGCTCTGCGCTGGTTACCTGGCGGGGGGCATTGACTCATGCCAGGTATGAACCCAGATTGATGGAGCGGGGTGCCACCTGAGCCGTTCCCCAGGCACAGGATGGCTTCCTTTCCTTACATGGCCCGGCTATCACTCAACTTCTCTGAGCTATGTCCTCATGGCTAAAATGGATACAAGTGGTAACCACAGAGGAGCTCCCAGCTGCCTTAACCTGCCAGGTGCCAGGCAGGCATAACAGGGGGCAGGTGAATGCAGTCTCCTCTTTCTTGGCCCCACAGGGTGACTCTGGAGGCCCCCTGACCTGTTCTGAGCCCGGCCCCCACCCCAGGGAGGTCCTGTTTGGAGTCACCTCCTGGGGGGATGGCTGCGGGGAGCCAGGGAAGCCGGGAGTCTACACCCGGGTGGCAGTGTTCAAGGACTGGCTCCAGGAGCAGATGAGCGGTGAGCACACCCTTCCAATGCTCTCCTCCCCAGAGCGTCCGCGCACCTAGCTAGGACAAGTCGTTTCCACCGGGCCCGCCCCCAGCTCCCTTCTGCTATGGAAAAGCCTGTCTCCCTCTGGGGAAGGGGCCTGGGGCAGGGTCTGGGGCCCAAAACAGGGGTAAACTGGCCCCTGTCCCGCCCGCAGCAGCCTCCTCCAGCCGCGAGCCCAGCTGCAGGGAACTTCTGGCCTGGGACCCGCGCGAGGAGCTACCGGCAGACCCCGCCCGGCTCTGCGCCTTCTACGCGCGCCTGTGCCGGGGCTCCGAGGGCGCCTGTGCGCGCCTGGCGCACCAGCAGTGCCTGCAGCGCCGGCGGCGATGTGGTCAGTCGGGTTCCCTGGGGCCTGGGCTCGGGGCAGCTGGCTTGGCCCACCCCTGACCGCCGCGCCGACCCTTGTCCCGCTCGCAGAGCTGCGCTCGCTGGCGCACACGCTGCTGGGCCTGCTGCGGAACGCCCAGGAGCTGCTCGGCCCGCGCCCGGGGCTGCGGCGCCTGGTCCCCGCCCTGGCTCGCCCCGCTCCGTCGCCCCGGGAGTCTCCCCGGCACCTCGCCCGCGAGCTGCGGCTGCACTCAGGTACCCAGCGCCCTCCAGCCCAGCCCAGCCCAGGCCCCGCCTGGCCCCACCCTGCGCAGCGGAGCCACTTTCCCGGGCCTAGGCGGTCCCCTAACGCTACGCCTCCCCAGGATCGCGGGCTGCCGGCGCACGGTTCCCGAAGCGGAGGCCAGAGCAGCGCGGGGAAGCCACCGGTAACGACGCCCCCTGCGACTTTGGGGAGGGGACTAAGGCAAGCGCCGGACAGAGGCCAGGAGGGTCTTCTCCAGGGCGCTGCGCTGGGAAACACTCATGACACCGGGCAACAGGGAGACCCGCTTTCCTCCTTCCCCCAGTAGAACGGATGATTCTTTGGGGGGACTTGTGGCTTTGGGCTCTCATCAGTGTCAAACAGAGATACTCTGCCTGGTGTTATGGCTTAACATCTCTCAGCCTCAGTTTCCCCATCTGTAGCATGAGGAGGATAAGTCCCCTGTTTGGGGCTGTCCTGAGGTACTGGTGGGAGTCCCAGCCCCAGCCCCTACAGAGGTTAGTTAGGTTGTTCCCTGGCCCCTCCCTGCCCGCAGGCTGCCCTGGGCTGGAGCCCCTGCGACAGAAGCTGGCCGCCCTGCAGGGGGCTCATGCCTGGATCCTGCAGGTTCCCTCAGAGCACCTGGCCATGAACTTCCATGAGGTAGGTCCCCAGGTCCCAGACTTCTTCTCAGTGGCCTGGGAAGGCCAACCTGGCTAGAGTCCAGGCCAGAGACGGTGCAGAGCGTACAGCTCTGATGGGTGGGGGAGAAGGGGGGCACCCACCCCACAGCAGGAGGAGGAGTTTTCCCCCCAGCAGCCTGGGGTTGCCTCTGCCCAGCTCTGGGAAGGGTAGAGGGCCCAGGGGAAGGGAGTGGGAGGGCGGGCTGCTGCCTGTGAGCTGGGCAGCCTGGGGGACATGTGGGCAGGTGTGAGTGGAGGGGCTGGGGGTGTCTGAGTGAGCAGGAAATGAGCAGGGGTGTGGGGGGAGGGGAGGGGAATGGGTCTAGGGGAGAGTTTCTCAGGTCCAGGAAGAGAGGAGTGGGTTTCTGGGCCCCTGACCCCCTCTTCCCTCTGTAGGTCCTGGCAGATCTGGGCTCCAAGACGCTGACCGGGCTCTTCAGAGCCTGGGTGCGGGCAGGCTTGGGGGGCCGCCATGTGGTCTTCAGCGGCCTGGTGGGCCTGGAGCCGGCCACCCTGGCTCGCAGCCTCCCCCGGCTGCTGGTACAGGCCCTGCAGGCCTTCCGCTTGGCCGCCCTGGCAGAAGGGGAGCCTGAGGAACCCCAGATGGCTGCGGGGCAGGGGCTGGGGCTGGGGAGGAAGGGGCAGCACCCCCTCAGCCCCCAGATCCCCCCAGCCAGGCAGCCATGAGCCATGTCTGGACGCCTCACCCTGGTAAAGACTTACTGCTTCCAGGGGCTGAGAGGGGTTCAGGGAACATGACAAACTGTCACTGCCACAATGGGCTGCGTATGTGCGGGTAGGGGGGGACGGGGGTCCTGGGCCCCATGTGTCTTCCCAGGTTTTCGATCAGAGAATCACAGCTGCTTTAATAAATATTATTTATAATCCACGGAAATGACTCTGGAGCTTTCTTGGGATGGGGCCCAGTGGGTGGACATTTAATCTCAAGGGTGGGGCCCAGGCAGGGCCCAGTGTCTGGAAGCAGTTGGCAGGGGTCACAGAGATGCCGCAGAGGGGACGGGAAGCCCCATCTGAGCATATCTTCTGCCTCCCAAGAAGTGGCAGCAGCTGGCCTGCCTGTTACCCCCACCCGTGGCTTACCGGTGTCCGGTGTCTCCACCCAACCCCCAACCTCACTGCCCAGCCTGGGATCTTGGGCTCCTGCCCTGGCTGGCCAGCCCCCCTCCCCGCCCGAGGTGTCGGGCTGTGTTTCCGGCTGCCTTTCCCACTGCCCCGCCCCCAGCCCGCACCTGTCAGCTCCCCCCACCCTCACTCTGCAGCCCTGTGGGCAGGAGGGGCCTGTGTGCGGCCCAGTCTGAGAGACAAGATGGAGGGGCCTGCGCTGACACTGGGGCTGCTGGCCACCCTGGCCGTGTGTGGTAAGGGCAGACATCGTCCCCGCCCTGAGGGTCCCTCGTGACCCCCACCCAGGCCGCCCACTGCATGGTCCCCTCTCGTTCCCTCCCCGTGACCTCCCCACCCCCTCGCTGCCACTTCCCCCCATGAGGGGCCAACCTCTGGGGTCCCGCGCCCAGGGTAGTGGTCGGACATCCCTGCTTGGCCCAACCCCATGGTCCCGCAGGACCTCAGGGCAGCTTCCTTCCTGGGTCCCCTGCCCAGTGCCCTGTTCGTTCCCCGACCCTCCCCAGGAAGCTGGGGCCTGAACGAGGAGGAGCGGCTGATCCGGCACCTGTTCCAAGAGAGGGGCTACAACAAGGAGCTGCGGCCCGTGGCGCACAAAGAGGAGCGCGTGGACGTCTCCCTGGCCCTCACCCTGTCTAACCTCATCTCCCTGGTGAGGGCCCTTCCCGCGCTGGGCTGGGGACGGGCCAGGGACGGCTTCCCTAGGACCAAGACCACCGGCCTAAGGTCGCTCCCCTGCCTGGAAACAGGCTCGAGCTGCCCTCCAGCCCTCCCCTTCTGCTCCGGCTCTGGGTGTGCCCCCCCCCCCCCGCCACACCCGTGCCACACCACACTCACGACAGCTTCGGAGGCCATCGGTCCTCTCTGCCGCCTGGCCTGCCCACCCACTCCTGACCGGGTGCTCAGGGCAGCAGGCCGGAGGCCCCGTTGCCCTGGTTGCCCTGGGTGCCAGCCGGGAGTGGGCGCCCGCGAACATGCGCAGGTGGAAGAGCGGCGCAGGCCCTGAACGACGGCCCGCCTGTCTGATTACAGAAAGAAGTCGAGGAGACCCTCACCACCAACGTGTGGATAGAGCACGTAAGGAGAATGCCCCGCGCGGGCCCGGGCTCCCCCATGCTCAGGGACCCCCAGCCTGCCTTGGATGCTGTCCTTTAGGAGCAGCTGGTTCCTCCCTACAGAGAAACCCCAGCCCCAACTCCTTTCCCCCCACCTGGTGCCCTCCCCAGCCCTGACGGTGCCTTCAAGTGGCTTAGGATTCATCTGGGGGAAAATTGTCACCGTATCCTGATTTTTTACTAGAAAATATTCTTCTGCCACCTGTCAGAAGTTCATAATATAGACACAAATTTTCTGTGCCCACAGTGGAAATAATGCTCCCTTAGTTGCACAGTGAGCATCCTACACTGCTGTCCATGACGGACCTGAGCCCCCATTCTGTACCTGCCTCCCCCAAAACCTCTTTCATCACAGCAACCAGACCCCGTTCAGTCTTCCCCCAGGGAAGCGGGGTGGGGGGCAGTGAGGGACGCCGGGCAGCAGCAGAGTGCACTGCTGACGTGCCTTTTGGGCTTCCAGGGCTGGACAGACAGCCGGCTGAAGTGGGATGCCGAAGAATTTGGGAATATCAGTGTCCTGCGCCTGCCCCCCGACATGCTGTGGCTCCCAGAGATTGTGCTGGAGAACAAGTTGAGCTGCAGCCTCCCCGGCCTGCCCTCCCTCACTCCACCCCCTTCCTGGAGCCCCCAGCTCCTGCCCCCGGCCTTTCCCTGCCCACCCTGCCAGTTCCGAGCTGGCCGGTGCTCACTGTGGTCCTTGTCCCTCCCTCCCAGCAATGACGGCTCCTTCCAGATTTCCTACTCCTGCAACGTGCTGGTCTATGACTCGGGCTCCGTGTACTGGCTGCCGCCTGCCATCTTCCGCTCCTCCTGCCCTATCTCCGTCACCTACTTCCCCTTCGACTGGCAGAACTGCTCCCTCAAGTTCAGGTGCGCCCACTTCTCCAGCCCCCCTCTCCCTACAGCACCCTGCCAGGGGCAGAAGGAGGTGAATGAAGCCCCAGCAGGCAGAAGCCCCTGCCCCGTCCTGATTAGGGCTCCCCTCCCCCACAGCCGCCCTCCCCTCTCTGTGGCCCCAGCCAGTGGCTGAGGGTCCCCCTCTGCCCACTGCCCTCCCCAGTTCCCTCAAGTACACGGCCAAGGAGATCACCCTGAGCCTGAAGCAGGACGTGGAAGAGGATCGCAGCTACCCCGTGGAGTGGATCATCATTGACCCTGAGGGCTTCACAGGTGCTCGGAGCCGCCGCGGGGGAGGGCAGGCCCCAGACACAGGCCACGGACACACGCCAACACCTCCCCACCCAGGGGTGCCCGGGTGCCCGCACCCATGGCCAGACACGGACAGGCAGAGGAGCACACGCCACACTCACCCACACGCAAAGACGTGCCAAAGGCAGGGAGGGACACAGGTGCCACGAGACTCTTCCGGGCCTGGGCAGGGGTCCCTGGGGACGCAGGTGGCTCACAGAGGAGGCGGTGGTTGGTCTCTCCTGTGCCTGCAGAGCCCGGGGGTGTGGTTGGGTGTGGGCCGTCTTCCTGATGGGGCGTAGGTCGCCACTCCCAACGCCCCGCCTCCCGTCTGCGCCAGGTCGGATCTTCCGTGGGGCTCACTGCTCACCCCGTGAAGGGACACACGTCCCGCTGGTCTCGGGCTGGCCCCTCCTGGGGGCAGAGCGTAGCTTCACTCTCACTGGCTCGCCACCCCCAGCCCCGGGCTGGGACGAGCACTCAACTAACGTGGACCTGGCTTTTCTTTTCACAGAGGAAGATGAGCTCAGTGGCTGAGAACCCTTTTTTTTTTTTTTTTTTTTTTTTGCCTCATCTCTTTAATCTACACATACTTATTTTGGGCTCATGCTCATGATACAAATATATATATTTTTTGTTTATTTGTTTTTTGAGACAGAGTTTCACTGTCACCCAGGCTGGAGTACAGTGGGGTCATCATAGTTCACTGCAGCCTCAAACTCTAGGGCTCAAGTGATCCTCCCACCTTAGTCTCCTGAGTATCCGGGACTACAGACATGCACCACTGCACCCAGCTAATTTTTCTATTTTTTGTAGAGACGGGTCTGGCTATGTTGTCCAGGCTGGTCTTAAACTCCTGGGCTCAAGCAATCCTCCCACCTTGGCTTCCAAAAGTGCTAATGTTATAGGCGTGAGCCACCGCGCCCAGCCTCTGTGATATCTTTTCAGCCAAAACATACTCCTTATTTGAACCTCGTATGGCCCCAGCTTCTGTTTTCGTCTAAGAAGAAAAAAAAAATCACAGAGGAAAATTTCCCCCTCACAGATTGAGACTTCCATCCCCCAGGGACAGACACCCCCAACAGGACACGAAGCCTCCCTGGGCCCGCAGTCGGGGCTGGCTGCGCCTCTGGTCCGCTCGCTCTGCCCAGCGCCTCGTCCTGCCCGAGGCCCCCGGCACCCCCGGCCCGGCCTGACCCCCACGTGTTGTGTGCCGCCCTCAGAGAACGGGGAGTGGGAGATAGTGCACCGGCCGGCCAGGGTCAACGTGGACCCCAGCGCCCCTCTGGACAGCCCCAGCCGCCAGGACGTCACCTTCTACCTCATCATCCGCCGCAAGCCACTCTTCTACATCATCAACATCCTGGTGCCCTGCGTGCTCATCTCCTTCATGATCAACCTGGTCTTCTACCTGCCGGCCGACTGTGAGCCTCAGCGCCCCGCCCTGCCCCACCTCCTCCTGGGGGCCACCTGGGTGACATGGGGCACATGGCACCGAGAAGCTCCTGGAGCTCCCTGCCCAGGGGCCAGGCGTGAGGGCCAGGTGGCCAGCCCCGGGGAGAGCTCTACGACCCCATCTGACATCCCCAAATGGACAGGGCAGGTCCGTCCGGGGTGTACTTCTGCCTCTCATGACAGGCTTCCCAAGGGGCCCAGGAAGAACCCCTAAACTGTCCCTCTGTCAGGGCGAGACTGGACCTGTCCTGGTCACCACTGTGTGACCGTGGGCCTGGCACACAGGAGGCCATCCACTGCCCAGCCAGCCAGTGGACAACGGGTCTCTAGAAAGCCAGGGTGTGGGTGCAGAAAGCCAGCCGGTACCCGCTTGGCTCCAGGAGGCAACAGGTTTACAAATTCAGAATATTTACTGTGAGCTGGGCACAGCGAGGCCCAGGGACAAAGGCCACCCAGGCCCTGCCCCCAGCAGACTGGGTGGAAACCACAGGACTAGGAGGGTGGAGGGCCTTCCAGGTGCAGTGGAGTTGGGGCGCCCAGAAGAGGTGCAGCGTGAACAGACATGAGCTGGACTGGGGGGAGGGGCTGTACCTACCGGGCGGGGGAGTTAGGAGGAGCGTCGCGGATGAGGCTGGGGGCCAGGCAGGGGGGTCCCCTCGCCTTATCTCCATCGCATGCAGGAGCAGGGGTGGAAGAGCAGGACAGTGCTGGACAGGAGCTTTGAGGAAGGGCTGGGACTTGGGGACTATCCTGGTGACTTGAGGAGCCCTGGAGCTTTCTGAGCAGGGAGTGACACATGCAGATCCTTGCTTCAGAGGTGGGCTAACGGTGACAGCTAGCGTGCACTGAGCACTTAACCAGTGCCAGGCAGAGTGGCATGGGTTTAGTGCACACTGTCTCACCACATTTAACAGTTGAGAAAACTGAGGCACAGAGAGGTTAGGCTACTTGCCAAAGGTCACCCAGCTAGTAAGTAGCAGAGCCGAGATTTGCGCCCAGGCACTGTAGCTCCATGGCCCATGACTTTCATCAGGGCATCATGGCATTGTGACCCGTGGTGCCAGCGGTGACGCTCTGGGCCTGGGTCCCCGAGGTCACAGCTAAGTCTGGCTTCCCCAGGCGGCGAGAAGACGTCAATGGCCATCTCGGTGCTGCTGGCCCAGTCTGTCTTCCTGCTGCTCATCTCCAAGCGGCTGCCCGCCACGTCCATGGCCATCCCCCTTATCGGCAAGTGAGTGGCACCCATGCCCGGTCCCGCCCTGCGCCTGGCCTGGCCCCGGAGGCCCCAGGCTGAGTGTGTGTCCACAGGTTCCTGCTCTTCGGCATGGTGCTGGTCACCATGGTCGTGGTGATCTGTGTCATCGTGCTCAACGTCCACTTCCGCACACCCAGCACCCACGTGCTGTCCGAGGGGGTCAGGAAGGTGAGCACCCTCGACAGCCAAAAGCCGGGCAGCGTGCAAGGCCGCGCACAGAGGGCGAAGGCACAGGGCGCTCACAGGGCAGAAGCACCCAGAGGGCGGGCTCCCGGCTCGACGCCGCGGCACACGTGCACGTTTTCCTTCTGTGGAGTCCAAGAACAGGCAAAGTCAGTCGCTGGTGACAGAGGTCAGGCTGGTGACTACCTCTAGGCGTGGGTCGGAACCGAGCCCGAGGCGCGAGGGAACCTTTCTGGGACAGTGTTCGCTGTCTTACCGGGGTGGTGATCACCCAGCTGAATGCATCTGTAAAATCCCATCTAGCCGTACATATGCTTGAGCTTTGCTCATGCCCTCGTGTGTCTGCTGTGCCCCAGGTACAAGGAACAGGCGAGGGCCGGGCAGGGTGCCCAGGAGGGGCTGTCCTTGCCCCTCAACCTCGGCAGGGCCGCTGGCCATTCTGGGATGGCTGGAAGTAGTTAGCAACTCTTTCTGGCTTTCGGCATTTGAGAGGAGAGATCCCAGGGTTTGGGGCATTTGCCTTTCTCGTTTTTAGCATTCATTTCCAAGGGAAGGGCTCTGTGCTGTGCCGTGAGGAGTGAGGGGATCTGGAAGAAACCTGCATGTCCCTCGGTAGGGGACTGGGGGATAAATGACAGGCAAGCGCCGCGTGGCAGCCAGGAATGGAGCTGCAGACGTTGAGTTGTGCGAGGTTCAGTCCGTGTCTGTAAGATGGGCCTCCCTTGCGTCCTCCTGACCCTGCCACAGCTCTTCCTGGAGACGCTGCCCACGCTCCTGCACATGTCCCGGCCAGCAGAGGACGGCCCCGGCAGCGGGGCCCTGGTCCGGAGGAGCAGCTCCCTGGGCTACATCTCCAAGGCCGAGGAGTACTTCTCGCTCAAGTCCCGCAGCGACCTCATGTTCGAGAAGCAGTCAGAGCGGCACGGGCTGGCCCGGCGTCTCACCACTGCGCGTGGGTCCCCGTGGTCTCGGGGTTTGGCCCATCGGTGGGAGGTGGGCGGGGCAGGCCTCACGCCCCTCCGGCCTCTACTCCACAGGCCGCCCCCCAGCAAGCTCTGAGCAGGCCCAGCAGGAGCTCTTCAGCGAGCTGAAGCCAGCTGTGGATGGGGCAAACTTCATCGTTAACCACATGAGGGACCAGAACAATTACAATGAGGTGAGTGGCCACAGGGCTGCCATGTACAGGCGTTCAAGTAGTGCACTGAGTCAGTGTATGCTTTCCTAAGAGGGCACGGTCCCCCCAAACATGTACCAACTTAGAGGAGGGAGTTCACGGTGGGTGTAGATTCCAGGCCCCCCAGGGAGGCAGAACTCCTGCCTAGAGCCCCATAGCAGCTCCCTGGGCCAGGGACACACAAAGGCACACAGCTCCTCCCTGTCCAGGCCGCTCCTTCCTTAGAGTTTCCAGTTTCTCTCAGCTGCCAATCATTTTCTGTCCCTGCCCAGCTGTAATAGAGCCTGATACTCCAGACAGAGCCAGACAGTAGAAAGTAACCATATATGATTATTCAATATTGTACAAATTTTCAAAATTCTCTCTTGACAAAGGGGCGTCTTTCTTCCAGTTCACATGTGAGCCAGCAGCAGCCCCGAGATACACCCCCGGGGCCCCAGCTCCTCCCCAGCCCCCTGCGGCGCTGTAGTAATGTAGTGGGAGGGAGGCTGGGGCCCCACCTGCCTCCTCAACAGAGGGGCCAGCCCTGCATGGCCAGAGGCGCCTGTCCCTTGCTGGGGACCGGCTAGCACTCTTCCGCTGTGAGCCCCAGGCAGCCCCACCCCACCCCCACGTGAGCCTCTGCCTGTGTAGCAGGCCGCAGCGTGGGGGGGGGGCTGTGTGATCCGAGGGCCTATCTCTGCCCTGCCCCCAGGAGAAGGACAGCTGGAACCGCGTGGCCCGCACAGTGGACCGCCTCTGCCTGTTTGTGGTGACGCCCATCATGGTGGTGGGCACAGCTTGGATCTTCCTGCAGGGCGTCTACAACCAGCCCCCGCCCCAGCCTTTCCCCGGGGACCCCTACTCCTACCACGTGCAGGACAAGCGCTTCCTCTAGGCCGGCCTGCGGGATGAAGGGGTCTGGGAGGAGTGGCACCGGAGGAGGGCCGGCTCCTGGCCCTGCGCTGTGCCCCTCAGGCTGGGGCAGTGCCGAGGAAGGCAGGGAGAAGCCCCAGTCCCCGATGGCAGTTCCTTGGCAAATAAAGACAGGAGCCACCGAGATTGTCTGAGAGTGATGCAGCAGGAGGGACTGGCGGGACGATCTGAGGGAGGCGGAGGTTAGCCCCGGGCCAGGGGGTCGCTGCTCAGGCCGGGCTGGGGGAGAGCTCTGTGCGGGGCCAGGCAGGTAGAGGCCTCTGCTCTGCCTCCCCTTCCCCACAGAGTGCTGCAGAGCGGGCGGCAAGCTGCGCCCTCCCTGCCTCCTGCAGCCCCCTCTTGCCACCCCGCCTCACTAGGGGCAGAGGCTGGAGGCGCCTCCCTCCGCCCAGGCTGCAGAGGGAAGGAGGTTTTCTGCAGGGGTGGGAGCAGGAGGGTTCCAGACTGTCCCTCCCCAGCCTTTCCTGCCTTGGCCACTCTGTCTGGGTCCCTCTGGGAAGCCGAGAGCTGGAGTGGAAGGGTGAGGTCTGGCACCCACAGAGGCTCGGGGTCAGCCTGAGGTCACACGCACAATTCTAGAGCATCAGAACTCAACACCCCTCCACAGCTCCCCCCTCACCACCTACTCCTGCTCCCCAAAGTAGGGTTGCCATGCAATATTTGGGGCATACATATACTAAACATTAATTCATTGTTTATCTAAAACTTATCCCATATTTTTATTTGCTAAATCTAGCAACCCTACCCCTAAGGGAGCCCCACTCAACCCCATCCTGAGGGCCACGTGCCAAGGCTGCAAGAGCTGGGAGATGCGGGTCTGTGGGACAGCCCCGCCCCCCTCCAAAGTGGCCCCAGCCCATGGAATGAGGCAGAAGTGACCCTGGGTCACTTTCCAGGTTAGGTGACACGACTCTTTCTCACCTTGGTGGGGTCTCTCGCTTTGTGGGAGCCAACAGGCATGTGGAAGAGCCCCGTGGAGAGGCCTTCCTGGCAAGGAACTGA
Organism: Microcebus murinus; assembly: GCF_040939455.1. NCBI lineage: Eukaryota > Metazoa > Chordata > Mammalia > Primates > Cheirogaleidae > Microcebus > Microcebus murinus. The sequence continues at coordinate 100,504,867 of NC_134111.1, forward strand.
GGCCTCCTGCCCACAGTCATGTGAGTGAACTTGGAAGTGGCTCCCCAGCCCAGCGGGGCCAGCGGATGAGATCGCAGCCCTGGCAGACAGCGTGACTGCAGGCCCATCCAAGTCCCTGGGCCGGAGCCACCCAGCTAAGCTGCTCCCGGGTGCCTGGCTCTCAGAAGCCATGCGGTAGAATAAATGTTTATTGTTTTAAGCAACAAGGTTTTTGAGTAATTTGTGACACCAGCAGTGTGCACTTGGGTGAGCCGCTCCTCACCTCTTAGCTCGAATTTCGTCATCAGCAAAATATGCGTGTGATAAGTCCTCGTGGGGTACAGTGAAAATCAAATTTCTAGTAGGGGTAAAGGGGCAACCTGCAAATTTAAGGGGTGGTTACTTGACCCATTCCTCATTTGTGGGCTTGGGTCACGAAAGCTGGGTCTCTCTGGGGGTCCCCAGATGGGCTCATGCCCCGGTCCCCTGCATCTGAGTTTGCATGTGACTGAGAGGATAAGAACAGGCCGCAGAGGGCCCCATCAGTCACCTCCTTGACGTACAGGCTTGGGGTCTTCACGGATCGGCCCATTTCCCTCAGACCGCATCGGTGACCTTCTTAGCTCAGCTATAAAGAAGGTGAGATGTTTGTTTAATCTTTAGATCTATTCAAAACCCAAACTGACCTTGTTACTTCTGCCTTCCAGTATGAACTGCCCACAAATTCAAGGCACAAATCTTTCATCTTCCCCTCTGACTGGGAAAGCCAGCTTGAACTCCCTCCTGTCAGATGAGCAGAAAGTCCAGAACGTCCCTGGGAAAGGTGTCCGCCAACGCAAGGAGGGGCCCTGTCTCAGGCAGAGATGAGAGGGGGCCTGAATCCTCCACTGTGGTCTGTGTTTCTCTCGGCCACACGGTGGCGCTGTCGGCAGCGGGTTTTAGGCCAGTTGTTGGGGGCGCGAGTCCTCAACCGCACGGCGCCCTGCTCAGGCGGCTGTGGACCTTCCAGACACGACAAGCCCCAAATGTCACACACAACCAAGGGCCCCTCTTGTTCAGGCTCTCAAGCTCACAGTGGTTTCCACTAACAGCACCCACCATCGGTCCACTCTGGTTGACACGGGACTCGATCTCCCCTCCCCTCACCAGAGGTCACACTCACAGGGACAGCTTCCTGGGAAGCAAAGGGGGTTCCCGCACTCTCTCCAGACCACCTCTATTGATGGGTGACGAGTCGGTTAGGAATACGTTGGGCTGCAAGGAACAGAAAACCCAGTGAGCCATAGCTTGAACAAATAAGATTTCCTTTTACTCGAGTTATAAGAATCTCAAAGCAGAGGTGGCCGCGTTGGCTCAGCTGTCCAGCAAAGCTACCAGGGACCCAGGCTCTCCCTGCTCAGCCCAGCCTCTGTGGCACGTTGGCTTTCGTCCTCAGGCCTGCTGCCCCAGGTCGTGGGCCGATAGCCACAGCTGCACCCTTTGTGCTTCACATTCAGGCAGAAAAGGGGCAACACTTTCCCATGAAGCCCCGCAGGCATCCCATCGGTGACCCGTCTGCAAGGAGCCTGGGAGACGAGTACTTAGCTCTTCCAGCCTTTATAACAGAAGGTAGCAAAGGAGCAGTCGCTGTTGGACACTGAGTGATGTCTACAGATGATTTTCTCTTAATGGGCCCTGTCCCTCCACACTTAACCCCGCCAGGAAACTGCCACTCCTCAGGGACGACTCACCCTGCTGTGAGCACCGAGGAGGTGACTCTGCCCTCTCTCCCCGGGCAGAGGCGGAGGAAACAGGAGAGCACTTCTGCACACACAGAGAGGCAGCGTCATTCGCCCCAGAGGGGAAATGGGTCTCCCTAATCTTCCCTTTCCCAGCCACACCTGTGGGGATGGAAGTCGGAGATAGGAAAGCGGCAGCCTGGGGCGGGGAGGGGGGTTGGTGGGGGAAGGGGGGGTATGGACGGCCCGTGGATTGGCATCGCTTCCTGACACAGAGGCCATTAATGATCCTTGGCAAAGTGTGGCTCGGAGGGGACTAGCGAGGTACAGAGAGCCTGCTCTGCTCGAAGGGAGAGGGAACTGAGTGGTGGGGGCGGGCGCAGAGGGCCAGGCCGGGAGGCCGGGAGGGAATCTCTGAGGGCAGGAGGAGACACTGGCTGTGGGACCTCCAGGGACAGTGGGCCACACCGAGAGACACTCACGAGGGCGATGCTTTGGGGTGGGGGCCGAGCAGGACGGAATGCAAGGATGGCAGCTGAGCCACCCCAGAGTAACTCAGCAGAAGAGAAGGCAACGCCAGAGATGACTGGGGGAGGCAGGTGCACCACTACCGTCCCCTCCCCGCGCCCCATGAAGTCTTGGCCAGGACAGGAGGGACCTGAGGCCCGCTGCAGGGGGCTGGGTTCTGAGCCAGCCTCCTTTGGGCCTCCCAGGACAGCGTGCCTCAGCTGACCTCAGTTTCCTGGCACATGTGGAGAGGCTGCAGCCTCCCCTCGCTGCAGGGAGCAGGCTCTTTCCCTCCAGCCCCGGGAGGCAGCATCAAGGGTGCGTGGCACGTACGAAAACCCAGGATTCCTGTCTCGCCCACGTGCTGAGACACACTGACTGTCTGCTTTGTGTAGGTGGCCGGAAGGCAGGAGGCCTGAGCCCTTGGCCACAGCTGGCAGCGAGGCCCTGGGCTCCCAAATGAGCCCCACCCCACCCCTTCCCCACCACAAACTACCAAGTGGGTGGGGCTCACTTCCAGCCCTCCCCTTCCCTCTGCGCCCCTCATCTAACTCTGGGGGTACAGCCTCAACGCTTGTCTACCTGCCTCACGGAACCGTGAGTTCCACGGGAAGCTCAGGCTCACCCTGGGTCTCCCTGGCCTCGTACTGTGTCTGCACATGCTGGGGACAATCGGCCGGTTGGCTAATTTAATAAACACCGAGGAGCCTCTATTCAGGGGCTGTCTTAGTCTCAAGAGCCCCAACTTCCAGATCTTTCTCCTTACTTCAGAGCTTACCAGGTCTGTGTCCCCTGTCCCAGGGCATGAGAGGACCCGGAACCAGCACCCTAATGGGTGTGAAGCTGTCAAAGTCTGCGGGCCGTCATGCTTCTTTGTCCTAGGCACTCTACCTTCAATGTCACGGCCCCACAGAGTGACCCAGATGTCAGGCTGGTAGGAGAGGTCTGGGGTGCTCAGCTGCATCACAGAAAAGCTCAAGTACAAAACATACCAACCCAACAGCCTTCTCGCCTGCCCAGGTCCCACCCCCTGGAGGGAGCAGGAGGAGCGAGAAGGTGTCAGCCCCTCTGGAGCCTGGGTCAGCTTCCCCAGCGACCTGCCTTCTCTCCCACACCCAGCTGTTCCTAGCGTGTCCTGAGCCCCCCAGCTAGAAAACAGATGAGGGCTGGGACAACTGAGTCTGAGAGTGGGCATGGAGGGTGGACTGTCTCTGCTGGGGCAGACGGGGCCCCTGTCCCCTCCTTGGCCCAGGTAACCTGAGCCCAGCATTGTGTCCATCCTGGAACAGCTGACAATGCTGTGGTCGGACAGCTGGTGGGGCCGGGCAGGGCTGGCTGGGGTGGGAGTGCAGGCTGTTACCTGACACCCAGAGTCCATCTCTGTCTGCCCCCACCAGGAGAGCAGTCATCACTCCCTGTCACTGCAGAGAGCTGAGGCGCCATGCGTGGGGGCCGGGGGCTGCTGCTTGTCCTGCTGCTGCTGGCCGTCTGCCTGGGTAGGACACAAGGGAATCGGGGCCTGGGAGGCCCAGAGCAGGGGTCCAAGGCATCAGGGGACAGGGGGGTTGGGGGGCTATAGGGGCCCGCCCAAGCCCAGCTCTCTAGTCTCCACTTTGCACTCGCATGGCCTTGCCCCTCTCTCTGCCTCCAAGCTCCTGCCCCGGCTCACGGCTGTCCATTGCAGGGGCGCAGGGCCGGAACCAGGAGGAACGCCTGCTCGCAGACCTGATGCGTGACTACGACCCCCACCTGCGGCCTGCCGAGCGGGACTCGGATGTGGTCAACGTCAGCCTGAAGCTCACCCTCACCAACCTCATCTCCCTGGTGAGCCGCAGCAGGGAGGAGGCGCCAGGCCTCTGGGACCTGCTGGGGAGACGGCAGGGCCCGCTCTGGCAGCCAGGAGGGAGGCGGAGGCGGGTCTGGACCTGCAGGGGAGAGGCTGGGGGTCTGGAAAACTCCCATGGTTTGGGGGGAGCTGCTTGGCCCCATCAGCGGCCTTCCCCGGGACTAATTCCCGGGGGAAGGTAAGTCATGAGGGGCTGAGCTCTCCATTCTGCACCCCTAGAACGAGCGAGAGGAGGCCCTGACCACCAACGTCTGGATAGAGATGGTAAGAGGCCACCCTGCCACCCTCCTTCTATCAGGGCCCCCACCCTGGGCCCTAAGGCCTCCTGAGAGCTGCCTGCCCCTCCCTGCCCCTTGTGGCCCCCCTGGGCTGGACTCTCAGGCCTGGGCCACAGTGCAGAGGGCGGAGGCCTAGCGACCAGCCCCGCCCTGCAGCAGTGGTGCGACTATCGCCTGCGCTGGGACCCAGGAGACTACGAAGGCCTGTGGGTGCTGAGGGTGCCATCCACCATGGTGTGGCTGCCAGACATCGTGCTGGAGAACAAGTGAGGCGGGGACGCAGGTGATGGGGGTGGGGGTGGGGACAAAGGACACAGGGTCAGGGCCCAGCAGGACAGGAGAAAGCAGCTGTGGGAAAAGAGAGATGAGCAGAGGGTGCAGACCAGGCACCAGAGCCGTGGGAAGGCCAGACAGAGCAGGTTGGGGGGGGCGGGCCCTGGGTTCTGACCCTGCACCTGGCTCCCTCCCCTCTGAGCTGGGCCACAGGGGTGGGCTGCTCCCCTCCCTGTAACAGCTCCTACAGAAGCTAGCAGGGGTCAACAAGACAGGCATGAAAAGCGCTTCACTCAGGGCCTGGCATGTTGCAAGAGCTTAACAGACGTTGTCGCTGTTGTTACCACTATTGTTATTAGCATTAAAGAAAAGGGCAGAAAGAGAAGCAGAGGCTGGGAGGTGGGGCCTGAGGGAGCCTGGCAGGGTGGTGGGGTGGCAGGGAGCTTGCTGGGGCATGTAGTGGTTCCAGCTGGGGACCAGTCAGCAGCAGGGCAGAAGGCTGGTCTGGGGCTTCGGGGGCTGCTCCTGCAGCGTGGTGGCCTGGCCTGTGCGCAGTGTGGACGGCGTCTTCGAGGTGGCCCTCTACTGCAATGTGCTCGTGTCCCCTGATGGCTGTATCTACTGGCTGCCGCCCGCCATCTTCCGCTCCTCCTGCTCCATCTCAGTCACCTACTTCCCCTTCGACTGGCAGAACTGCTCCCTCGTCTTCCAGTGAGGCCGTGTGTGGGGTGGGGGTGGGGATTAAGGGAGCCGCCCTAAGAGGGGCCTGGGCAGGGGTGCGGGACTCGAGGATTCTGGCCTCAGCTCTGGCAGCACCTAGAGGCCAGGGGCCTGGCGCCACCTCTCCTGGGCCTCCGTGCCCATCTCAGGCCAAGACACCTAAAGGTGCCCAAGCTCTCCCTGCTAAGCCCAGGCCCCTCACTCATCCTCCTTCACTGCCTCAGTTTCCCTGCATGTGCCCCAAGGGGAGAAGAAACATCTCGGGTGTGTGGGTGAGAAGGCACACACATGCACACAGCATGCATGCCTGCACACACACAACCACCGCACACTGCAGGCCCAGGGGAGGCGGGCTGTCGGTAGGGGCAGGCCTGGCCAGGATCCAGCTGCAGCCTGCATGCACCCAGGGCCTCCAGGCCAACCTCCTTGTGCATAAATGTGGGAAGGGGGCCTGGGTGAAGATTTTCCTATATTTTAGAAGAGCAGTCTTTCTACAGGGAAACCTGGCAGGGAGATGCCCCTCAATAAATGGACCCAGGGTCATCTTTCAGTGGCATGCACATTGTAACGGTCACCCCTACGGCCTGGCAGCAATGGGGGGGGGTGAGTGCAGGGTGGCCCTGGGCCTGCTGGCCAGGCAGGACACTGAGCTGCAGCCTCCCAGCCCTTCAATGCAAACATCCCTGACCCCAGAGAGCCCCCTTGCCCCCGAATCTCACCACTGGGGTTTTACGGGCAACTCAGAAGCATGGGGCTGCAGTTTTCAAAGCGAAACTGCCCATAGTTGCCATCAGACGACATCTCATCTGTGACCTCCCAGCAGGCCCCCCACACTCATGTCTGTCCCCTCCCTTGGCACCCGCAGGTCCCAGACCTACAGCACCAGCGAGATCGACCTGCAGCTGAGCCGGGAGGACGGTCAGACCATCGAGTGGATTTTCATTGACCCTGAGGCCTTCACAGGTAACCCACACCTGCTGTGAGGGCCAGCCCAGCCCAAGGTCATGCCCATCCCATGTAAGTCAAAATGAAAACCACAGTAAACATGAAATCAGCGTTTTAAATGGTCCAAGAAAGGTCTGGGATTCCCTGTGACAATGACTCCCATTTTGGAGGAAGGGATCAAGTATCCAGTCTCCCACCTCACTTCTGTCCGTGGAGGGTGTCCCCCTGCCGCTGCTCCTTAGGGTACAGGCCGCCCCAGCAGCAGGCTCAGGTGGGCTGCAGGGGTCAGCCCAGCACGCGCTCCCCACACCGCCCGCCTGCCCGCAGAGAACGGGGAGTGGGCCATCCGGCACCGGCCGGCCAGGATGCTGCTGGACGCGGTGGCGGGCCCCCAGAAGGTGGTGTTCTACCTGCTGATCCAGCGCAAGCCCCTCTTCTACGTCATCAACATCATTGCCCCCTGCGTGCTCATCTCCTCTGTCGCCATCCTCATCTACTTCCTTCCTGCCAAGGGTACCTGGAGCCTGGGAGGGAGCCGTGCCCCCGTCCAGCAGCACAGGGGCACCTGGGAGGCCAGGGCATGGTGGCACCACGACCCAGGACAGGGGCAGTGGGCTCCTTCTGGGGTGGGGGGATTCCTCTGTGGAGGGGGGAGGTGGAGACCCGCCCTGACGGCCTCTCGGTCATTGGCAGCTGGGGGCCAGAAGTGTACCGTCGCCATCAATGTGCTCCTGGCCCAGACTGTGTTCCTCTTCCTTGTGGCCAAGAAGGTGCCTGAGACGTCCCAGGCAGTGCCGCTCATCAGCAAGTGAGGCCAGCACGCCCTCCTCCCCTCCCTGCTTGGGGCACCACTCTCCTGCCCTCCCCACCTCACCATCCTCGCTCCAGGGCACCTGAGGGGAACAGCTGCTAAGGGGAGGGTGGCATCTGGGTAAAGGTGCCTAAGGGCCACCCCAGCCCCCTGCCCACCCACCCCAACAGGTACCTGACCTTCCTCCTGGTGGTGACCATCCTGATCGTCGTGAACGCAGTGGTGGTGCTCAACGTGTCCCTGCGGTCCCCACACACACACTCCATGGCCCGAGGGGTCCGCAAGGCAAGGCCCCACCTTGCCCACTTCAGCATCCTGCTGACTTGTGCGTCCCTGTGTGCCCAACCCTGGCTGTATTCCTCACCTGCTGCGTTCAGCTGCAAACCTGTTCTGTGTGTATCTAGAAGCATGTGCCAAAGTGGATTAATAATAACACTGAGTGCTTACCAGGTACCAGGGATATTACAAATATGAACTTATTGGCCAGGCGCAGTGGCTCACACCTGTAATCCCAGCACTCTGGGAGACCAAGATGAGAGGATTGCTTGAGCCCAGGAGTTTGAGACCAGCCTGGGCAACAGCGAGACCCTGTATTTACAAAAATAAAAATAAATTAGCCAGGTGTGGTGATGCACACCCGTAGTCCCACCTACTCAGGAGGCTGAGGCAGGAGGATCACTTGAGCCCAGGGGTTTGAGGATACAGAGAACTGTGATCACACCACTGTACTCCAGCCTGGGTGACGCAGCAAGACTCTGTCTCCAAAGGAAAAAAGAAAACAAAAAAAGCAAATATTAACTTATTTAATCTTCATAACCCCCCTATCAAGTGGGTATTATTATCATCTCCATTTTACAGATGAGGAAACTGAGGCACAGAGAGGTTAAGTAGCTTGCCCAAGGTCACACGGCTAGAAAGTGGAGACAGCAGGATTCTGCCGGGGCAGTCTGATTCCAGAGTCTGTGTACTGCAGCCCATCTGCAGTAGTCATCTGGAGCGCTTGTTACTAATGCAGATTCCCAGGCCCACACCAGGCCAGAATAACAAGGGGGCGGGGAACAGGAATCTGTGTATTTGTAACAAGCACCTCGGTGATTCTGACATGCACAAAAGTTCAGGGACCCAGGCTCTGTGCTCAGAACCTAACAGCCAAGCTGTGGCAGGGCCAAGTCACTGCCCCAACGTGCTGCCTCCAGGGCCCCAGCACTCGAGCCCTTCATGACGGCCTGCAGCTTCTCAGCCTGGTTGCCCAGGCTCAGCCGCCCAGAACCGCGTGTTGTTCTCTCCAGGTGTTCCTGCGGCTCTTGCCCCAGCTGCTGCGGATGCATGTTCGCCTCCTGGCACCAGCGGCTGTGCGGGACGCCCCGCCCCGGCTACAGAATGGCTCTTCCTCCGGGTGGTCGATCACAACTGGAGAGGAGGTGACCCTCTGCCTGCCTCGCAGTGAACTCCTCTTCCAGCAGGGGCAGCGGCACGGGCTGGCCAGGGCAGCGCTGGAGAAGCTAGGTGAGACACAGCGGCTGTGAGGCTGGAGACACTCCTCCCCCAGGGACCCCAGATGGGGAGCCCGGAACAGCAGATGAATATTGGGCAAGCGTCTAGGTCAGGGAGAGAGGGGCTGGAGCCCTTAAGAAAGGCCACTTTCTCTACCGTTTCTCCTCTATTCTACTCCCAAACCGTACCTCTCTCAACATCAGAGAAAGGCCCAGAGACTGGGCAGAGCCAGGAGTTCTGCGGCAGCCTGAAGCAGGCCGCCCCTGCCATCCAGGCCTGTGTGCAAGCCTGCAACCTCATCGCCCGCGCCCGGCACCAGCAGAGTCACTTTGACAGCGTAAGCTGTTGTCAGGGTGGGGTGGGGCAAGTACCTGGGTTTGGACTTGTGATGGGGGCAGGATAAGTGGAGTGGCCAAGACAGGGCAGTGGGATGGAAAAAGTGGGGCCTGGAACAGTGAGGGGGTGGGACCTCAGGGCCAGGGAACCATGGAGGAAGCCACCAATTGGGGCCTAGATGTAGGTAAGAAGGGCCAAGGAATGGACAATGGAGGCCTGCTGGAAGCCCAAGGATGGTGGAGGGATCAGGGCAGGCTTGGTGCCACTGCTGGGCATCCCACATCCTGCTTCCCACCATCAGGGAAATGAGGAGTGGTTCCTGGTGGGCCGAGTGCTGGATCGTGTCTGCTTCCTGGCCATGCTCTCACTCTTCCTTTGTGGCACTATGGGCATCTTCCTCATGGCCCACTACAATCAGGTGCCCACCCTGCCATTCCCTGGAGACCCTCGTCCCTACCTGCCCTCGTCAGAGTGAGCCAACCAATTGCTGCTGGGTATGTGGGAGTCATCTGTGTGGGTAATACTGCGGAGGTCATGACTGTGCTCTTTGGGAAGTGTCCTTCCCGACTGTGGGAGTCAAACAGCCCTGAGAAAAGCTGGAGAAATAAAGAGACAGAGCTGGAGTCCTGGAGTGGCTGGGGATGGGCTGTGGTCAGGGTACACCGTTAAGGTCACTGGCACCCACGTGGCATTGCCTAGCTCATCCTGACACTAACAACTCCCTGTTAGTGAACTTCCCTCCCTTCAGCAAAGCTTTATCAACTCCCATCATTTCAAAGCCCTAAGGACTCTGTTTTCTATGATGCCACTAACTGGGCAAGGTCCTAACCCTTCAGGCGTGGGACTGGCTCCCCTCTGACAAGGTCTCCCTAAAGGAGGACAGTCAGGAGAGGTGTGCAGCATAGCAGCCAGCAGCCACGAGCTGGCATCCCCCTCCCCTGCCTTCTGGGTGCTATAAGCACCTAGTATCCACCTGCACCAATGGTTTTTCCACTCATGCATTTTTTTCTGCCATTGATTACAAAAGACTTGAGTTTTGTTATCTTTAATTATTGTTAAGATAAGAGCTCCTCTCAGCATTATGGAGAAACAGGGTTCACTACTCCCCCATATTTCATATGAAAGAGGGACTGGTGCTTAAACAAGGTTTGGAGTCCAGAATTCCCAATTCTGACCCAATCTCAGACACTCTAAGATTCGATGGCCTGAAAAATGGACCCTTCTTCCCAAAGGCCAGGGTATTTACACTGATCCCAAAGATAGCTAAGACAAAGACAAGCCAGGCAGGGTGGCTTGGCATTAACAGGGAGACTTCGATTGGTCTCCCCTGGCCTCCTTATCAGGAAATAAGACAGCAAGCTGAAGTCCTTCTAAGGGAGAGGCAAGGCCCTTCTCTGAGAAGACAGCTGGAGCCTGAGGTCTGCTGGTGACCACGGGCAACCTTGGGCCAGTCACTTATGCTCCTTGAGCCTATTTCCTCACCTGTAAATATGGGCACAAATACCAGTTTCTATCTGCCCTTACTGCAGGATCAAAGGTACAGATAACAGAGATTCTAAAATGTGAAAGTGTCACATAAAGGCCCGACAATGGCACACGTTGGGGGAAGGGACTCCAGAAATACAGGATTGCTGGCTTTAGGGCTCATTCACCTGCAGGTTCATTTTATTTACTCCAGTGTGTCTGTGTGTGTACATGTGCAGTGTGTTTAAAGAAAGATCAGTCGGGACCCTAGGGTCCTATGTGGGAAGGGAGTCTTTGATCCAAGAGACGATTTGATGACAGTGGGACCATCTCAGGTTTCTGTAAGCCTCTTACTACCTTTGTCACCTGGCACAAGTCTCTCAACCTCTCTGAAAGCTTCAGTGGGCAGGGCATTAGCTCTGTAGCTCCTGGAACACTCAAAGATCAACACTAGCTACCATTACTGTGAGTTACTGTGTCTCGAACCCGACACTGTCTCATGGAACTCACATAGCTCAGGCAAACTTTGGAAATAATGCAGATTTGGTTCCAGACCACCACAATGAAGCAGGTCACATGAATTTTTTATAAAAGTTATATTTACACTATACTGTAGTATAGTGTATATGTGCAATAGCATAATGTCTTAAAAAAACAAGGTACATACCTTAATAAAAAAATACTTCATTGCTAAAAAATAACAAAGTTAGTAATCATCTGAGCCTTCAGCGAGTCGTAATCTTTTTGCTGGTGGAGGGTCTTGCCTCGATGTTGATGGCTGTTCACTGATCAGGGTGGTGGCCGCTGAAGGTTGGGGTGGCTGTGGCAATTTCTTAAAACGAGATAACAACGAAGTTTGCTGCATTGACTGACTCTTCCTTTCACGAAATATTTCTCTGTAACATGCAATGCTGTTCGATAGCATTTTACCCACAGCAGAACTTCTTTCAAAATTGGAGTCAATCCTCTCAAACCCTGCCGCTGCTTTATCAACTAAATTTATGTAATATTCTAATTCCTTTGTTGTCCTTTCAACAATGTTCACACAATCTTCACCAGGAGTAGATTCCATCTCAAGAAACCACTTTCTTTGCTCATCCATAAGAAGCAACTCTTCATGTGTTAAAGTTCTATCATGAGATTGCAGCAAGTCAGTCATGTCTTCAGGCTCTACTTCTAATTCTCTTGCTATTTCCACCACATCCTCAGATACTTCCTCCACTGAAGTCTTAAATCCCTCAAAGTCATCCATGAGGGTTGGAATCAACTTCTTCCAAACTCCAGTTAATGTTGACATTTTGACCTCCTCCCATGAATCACGAATATTCTTAATTGCATCTAGAATGGTGAATCCTTTCCAGAAGGTTTTCAATTTACTTTGCCCAGATCCATCCGAGGAATCATTATCCATGGCAGCTATAGCCTTATGAAATGTATTTCTTAAATAATAAGACTTGAAAGTTGAAATCACTCCTTGATCCATGGGCTGCAGAATGGATGTTGTGTTGGCAGGCATGAAAACAACATTAATCTCCTTGTACATCTCCATCAGAGCTATTGGGTGACTAGGTGCATTGTCAATGAGCAGTAATATTTTGAAAGGAATTTTTTTTTCTGAGCAGTAGGTCTCAACAGTGGGCTTAAAATATTCAGTGAACCATGCTGTAAACAGATGTGCTGTCATCCGGGCTTTGTTGTTCCACTTATAGAGCACAGGCAGAGTAGATTTAGCATAATTCTTAAGGGCTCTAGGATTTTCAGAATGGTAAATGATCATTGGCTTCAACTTAAAGTCACCAGCTGCATTAGCCCCTAACAAGAGAGTCAGCTTATCCTTTGAAGCTTTGAAGCCAGGCATTGACTTCTCCCCTCTAGCTATGAAAGTCTTAGATGGCATCTTCTTCCAATAGAAGGCTGTTTCGTCTACATTGAAAATCTGTTGTTTAGTGTAGCCACCTTCATCAATGATCTTAGCCAGAGCTTCTGGATAACTTGCTGCAACTTCTACATCAGTTACAGCTTCACCGTGCACTTTCATGTCATGGAAACGGCTTCTTTCCTTAAACCTCATGAACCAACCTCTGCTAGCTTCAAACTTTTCTTCTGCAGCTTCCTCACCCCTCTCAGCCTTCATAGAATTGAAGAGAGTTAGGGCCTTGCTTTGGATTAGGCTTTGGCTTAAGGTAATGTTGTGGCTGGTTTGGTCTTCTATCCAGACCACTAAAACTTTCTCCATATCAGCAATAAGGCTGTTTCGCTTTCTTATCATGCGCGTGTTCATTGGAGTAGCACTATTAATTTCCTTCAAGAACTTTTCTTTTGCATTCACAACTTGACTGACTGTTTGGCGCAAGAGTCCTAGCTTTCGGCCTATCTCAGCTTTCGACATGCCTTCCTCACTGAGCTTAATCATTTCTAGCTTTTGACTTAAAGTGAGAGAGGTGCGACTCTTCCTTTCACTTGAACACTTAGAGGCCATTGTAGGATTATTAATTGGCCTAATATCAATATTGTTGTGTCTCAGAGAACAGGGAGGCCCAGGAAAGATAGAGGAATGGGGAATGGTCCTTCAGGGGAATGGTCAGAAAACACAAAACGTTTACGGCTTAAGTTCACTGTCTTATATGGGTGTACTTTGGGCGCCCCCAAACAATTATAATAGTAACAGAAAAGATCACTGATCACAGATCACCATAATAGATATAAAAATAATGAAAAAGTTTGAAATATTTCTAGAATTACCAAAATGTGACACAGACACAGGTGTTACAAGCTGTTGGAAAAATGGTGCCAATAGACTTGCTCCACTCACGGTTGCCACAAACCTTCCATTTGTAAAAAACGCAGTGTCTGCGAAGCAATAAAACGACGTATGCCAGTACTACAGCATAGTAGTGCCGCTGCCAGAGAGGAAAGAGCCTCGAAGAGGTTGAGAGAGATACCGGAGGGTGCCGCGAGCACTGGAGGTGGAGTCGGGGTTTTTACCAAGCAGCGAGTCCAGAGCCCGCGCTGTCAACGACGTGGAGCTGACTTGTTTTCCGAGCCGCTGCGGGAGGGGCCGAGACGCGCTCGCTTGGGCGGCGGGCGACCCGCAGGGACGAGGAACCCCGACAGGGCCGAGGCCCGCAGCTACAAGAGACCAGGCCTCTGCGCAGCCGCCCTGGGCTGGCGTCCCGGGATAGCGGCCCCCCACCGGGCATGCGCGCCGACGTCCGCAGCGCCCCGCGCAACCGGAAGTGACCGGACCCAAGGCGGAGCGACCCGGTGGAGCGGAAGTCACTCCGTGAGGTTGTGGAGACAGCGGCAGCGAGAGGATGAACAACAAGTTCGACGCGTGAGTGGCGCGTGGCTGGCCCCCGGGGACCCCTTCCCCCAGCCGTTTCTTCGCGCCTGCCCCCGTTGAGGCCAGGGCGGCGCGAACTGCGGTACCGGCCTCCCTCCTGGGCTCGAGGGGCGGCCGGACCTGGCCTGGGCCGCGGGGAGGAGGGGCCTGGGGAGCAATGGGTTGCAGGGGTCCCCGAGACCGCAGGGGGGTCCTGACCGAGGGCGGAGCGCGGGTTCCGGGTGAGGAGTGCGGTGCCGCTTGGAGGACATTTTTGGACGCCCCACCCCTATGGGTGCGGGTTGCCGGCGACGTGGAGGGGTGGAGACCTCAGCGGTTTGGTTGTTTCTGCAGCCTTGCCGCCCTACCTCTGAATTCAACTTTCGTCACACATTTTCTGTGACTTGGGCAGGTCACCTCTCCTCCTCAGAGCCTCAGTTTTCTCATCTGCATAGTGGGGACGGTAACAGCCTGTGTCTTAAGAGTTGTGAAGATGCAATGAGGTGATGTGGCTGCTGCGCTCAGCACAGTAGAGGGCTCAGTTGCGGAATTCTCATTATCTTCCTGAAACTCTTCCTCCTGTCCTTTTTCCTCCTCCTGTTCCAGTCTTCCATCACACTCGACAAAGGCTAGGTGTACTTTGTCGTTGCCTCCTCTTGCACTCTATAAGTACCCACTCTCATTCCTACTTTCACCATCACAGTTTGGAGTTACAGAAAGGAAATGCAAACGTATCCTTGCTTATTTCCCTCCAAGGATTGTGTCTTAAGATGTCTTATGTTCTTACCTCTTTTCTAGTGGTCTAGTAAATCTGTCTTCTCATCGGAAGACCTGGCTTTCTAGTCCTAGACCCACCAGTTACTCCTTATTTCACAGCAGAAAAGTTATCTAGTCTCGGAGCCACTGTTGTCCAGACCACATTAGTGGATAGTACCCTGCTGCTGCACCGGGGTGTGCTAAGGATCAAATTACACTTGGCAGTGCTTCAAGGCACTTGTGCAAATTGCTAAATAGTGAGATATAAATGTAAAGTAGCATTTCTATTAGTTTAGGTTGTGACCTGGTGCTACTTATGGGAAATTGGGGTTTTACCAGTACAGTGAGTGCTGGTGTGCAAATTCAAGGGGTACTGGATTTGCAACACTCCAGGCAGCTCAGGAATGTTTTCAGGTTGCTGAAAGGTCTCTGCTCCTTCAGAAAAATCTTTGGCAGACCTCTTCTACATCCTGCTGCTTAAGTTGAGCACATCTCTGTATGAGCCTCTTTTCCCACCTCCACCCTCTCCCCCATCTCCACCATAAACCCCGCAACACCTAACTGTAGATCCAAATCCTGCCTCAGTGGAGCTCTCTGGAACCCTTATCCCTTCCCCCACTGATCTGTGCAAATCAGATTTCATCCTAAGAAGATGCTTTATGGGTCATCTAGCTCAGTCCTACCCAAACTGTTTGGGGTTCTGCAGTTAGAATGGTAGTAATGGGCTTCCACAGGCAGCCTTACTAGGTTCTTTTCATATGTTATTTCTTCTCTTTCTAACAACTCTGTGAAGTGGATGGATCTTGTTACTTCCTTTTACAGATAATGATAATGAGGCTCTCCAAGGTTAAGTAACTTGCCCAAGAGAACAGGAAGAGCCATCCCAGGTTTGTGGTTTTCCTTGGTTCAAGTATCTCTTGACAAAAAATAACCTGGGTGATTTTTTTTTTTAACTATCTTCTATGATTCAGGAACTTGGGTCATTTTAATACTTCTATTTATTAACTATTTTTTGTTTGTTTTTTATTTTACATTTTTTTCAATGAGTTCCTGGCCAAAGGATAATTATTAACTATTACATTATGAATACAGTAGTGTAATCTGGTGGGCTCAGATTAAAGAGGACCACTCACCTCCTTTAGTGTGTGGATTCTGCTTCTCGAAAGGTAACTGAAGATTGTAATTGCTTTTGGGAGGAGGGGAAGGCCCGCCTATTGACATGTAAAACCCTAAGATGCTTTAACTAGAACTGCAGTCCCAACTGTAATAAACTTGGTTTTCAGATCTAGATGCCATACTTGATTTTGTCCCTGTTCTATATCATTTGCTTTTTATTCTCTATCAGTCTTTTGGCCCATTCTTAACTATTGTCTGAACCACTTGTTTGGCACTCATCACTTTGACTGTAGAAATCCATTCATTAAACTGGTTTGTTTTATGCCATTGTCTGATACTGGAGGTATAAAGATGAATTGGACCAAGTTTCTAAGGAATTGGTCTAGTTCAGAAAATGTGAGGAAATACCTGGCCAGAAGCTTGGTAACTAAGGTGCCACTCAGTCTGGATATCCTCAGAGATGCTAATTGTCTGCCTGAGTTTATGGAGCACTGATTTTTCAGTCTGAGTTGTATCTTGGCTCAAATCCAGCTTCAAGTTGGGAAGAGTAGCCACTGAAAAATAGGATATAAAAGATTTGCCTCAAAGGACAAGGTGTTTTGTTAGCTCCACCCTCAAGAAATAAAAGCACTAGATGAGGGTCTGTTAAGGTTTCCATTTACTGTCTTAGAAGGGAGTGGAAAGTGGTCCAGCAGTCACAGTAACCTTATTTCTTCTCTCACATAATTATTTTTCTTATTCTTTCTCTGTTTCCTAGTAGTGATCAGCAGCAAAGCCAATGAATAGAAGGGAACTTAAATATTATTATTCTTGGGGCTAGCAAAAATGGGAGATGCTGGGGTGACTGTGCCCCTGTTCAACCAAGATCTAGTGACAGGGGACCCCAAAGGCTGTTGTGGGGTGTGGAAGCCAAGAAGAGAGGAAAATAGTTTGTATATCTGGGATGTGCCTAGAGAAGAGAGTTAGGAGCTGTCTTGGGCCTAAGTAGAAGACCCTGTGAGATGTGCTTGATCAGGAGACCAACAAAACTGGCCGTGATAGTATAGCTGGGACAAATATGGGAAAGTTGAAAAGAGGGGAGCCTGACTTAGCCTGGGTTGGGAGAGATTAGAAAATGCTTTTAAGAGAAAGTGACCCTCAATCTGAGTCCTAAAGGACAGATTAACTAGGCAAAGAGTGGTTTCTTGAAGAGAGATGACATCATGAGCATAACAGAAGGGAGACATTGGGGAACTGCAGTTAGGTTGATACAGCTGGAGTGAAAGGAGTTTGTTGAAACCAGGCAGGAGATGATGTTGGGACATGAGGGCAGAGCAGGGGCCCTTGCACCACACTGAGGCATGTGTGGGTGGTGCACTTTACCTCCTTAATTAGATCCTTGGGGACAGGCACTCTGGTACTGTGGTAGCTGATACACAGTAGATGCTTGGTAAATGTTGGTAATTTTTAATCCATGGGACTTGTATACTAGACAGTCTCATTTTGAAAAGGGAGCCAAACCAACTCAAGTTTAATAAAGGGGGAGGCTTTTTTTTTCTGCTGTGACAAGGGGTCCATTTGTCATCCATGGTGTAAGGGGTGGGGGGGTAGCCTAAGCATTAGATAATGATCTCCCAGAAGTCCAGGGAGGCTGAACTAAGCCAGAGAGATGGTAGCATTAGTAACAAAATCAAACTTTTCTCTGTACTTTCTCTGCTCATCTGCTCTCTTCTCTTTCCCTTTACTGGCCTTCTCTGCTTTTGCTCATTGTCTTTGTTCCCTTATGGCTTTTCTTGCATGGGGCCCATATGGCTGCCCCAGCTCCTGAACCTGTTATCTTTCATCTACTAGATGAAATGCTCAGGGAAGAATCTGCTCATATTTTTGAGCAACACTTCCCTGAGACATAGGTTTTTGGCCATGCTATACTGCCCTTTGGTCAGGTGCTTTTCCTAGTTGTGTCTTGCCAGGATAGGGATGGGAGGTTCATGGCATAGGGTGTGACCACTTGATTATATATCCTACAGCTAGGGCTGTGAAGTGGGTGGAACAGGTGCCCCAACATAAGACTAAGACTCTAATATTTTTGGGGTTCTTATTATATGCTAGGCACTGGGGGTGCCTGTCTCCAAGGATCTAATTAGTGAGCAAAAAACAAACTACAAATACAGAATACTCTACAACATGTTTCTGTATCTGGGTAGGATAATATGTGAACTATAAGTAGAGCATTTCTAGTATCATTCTTGAGAATTGCCTAACTTCATTTGACTATACATATGGTTATTGGGGCCAGAAGGATGATTTTGGAGAATATTTATGATGAGTTAATGGTCCAGCTCTAGAATAAATGGCGTTCTTTTTTTTTTTTTATCACTTGAAATGTTTTTATTTAAAAATATGTTGCTGATCATGAATTAAAAGAGTGACAATGAAATCACTTTTAGGTTCTTATAAGAACAAGAACTTGTTTTTTCTCAAGATGAAACTTAAATAACTATGACAAAATTGTGACAGGAGCAACGTTTTTAGATGACACTAAACAAGTGGTCTCAGAAAATTATTGACTACATTTACACAAGTAATCATCTTAATGAGTTTTGGGGTTTTTTTGTTGTTGTTTTTTTTTATTTCGGCATATTATGGGGGTACAGATTTTAAGGTTTCAGTAAATGCCCATTTCCCCCCTTCCCCCAAAAGTCTGAGTCTCCATCATGACCATCCCCCAGATGGTGCACATCTCACTCATTATGTATGTATATACCCGCCCCCCTCCCACCTGCCCAATACCCTAAAATGGCATTCTTATTATCTTTGTGGACTCACTTTCCATTTATCTCTTTGTCTCCATCCAGTGAATTTTAGGTGTACCTGAAAGCCTTAGGGGTGGTTTAAAACATTTAGAAAGATAATGCTGGTGGAAGGATGGTTAGAGGGTAAGAGATTTGTGTCAGGGAGACCATTTAGGAATTTATTGTAATGATCTAAATAATCAGGAGAAGAGAGCCTGAACTAAAGCAGTGATGATAGTAAGGATGGATAGGAGAGATGGTAAGAAGGAAACGTAGCAGTATAGATAAGTACGTTTTTAACCTTCATTTGAAATGCCAAAGCAGTTATTTAATCCAGAAACTCCTCTCATTATTGACTATATTTTTGACAAAGAAAATCCCTTAAACTCTTTACCTTAAACAATCCCTTTAACTGCATTTTTGTGTGGCTTATTAGAAAACTAACAGTGCTTCTTAGAGTTCACAAGTTAGCTGATGAGTGTTTCATTTTTGTTTAATTCTCCTAATTTGCCTGCTTTTATTTCTTTGCCCATCTCTCATCTCACATGCATCTCATAGCGTGTATTTACATTGGTAGTTGGTGGCGGCTTTGTTAGGTAAGTAAGAATCGACTTAGTCATGGAATGGTATTGTTTTGTCTTCCCATTTAGCTTGAAAGATGATGACAGTGGGGACCATGATCAAAATGAAGAAAACAGCACACAGAAAGATGGTGAGAAGGAAAAAACGGAAAGAGACAAGAATCAGAACAGCAGCAAAAGGAAGGTGAGTTTTGCACTGCACAGATGTAGTTTCCTTTGGACTTGAGACTTCATTATCATGTAGAATCTGTTAATCTGGAAGATACTAAATTAACTTGCTGGTATCCTGTTTTGGAATATCTGAATTTGTTCTCAAAATAAGATTTTGGAATCACTGCAGTTCATTTTGGGACTTAAAACTTTTCTCTTGCCTCAAGATCTTGAGGTGTTGCCTTGCTTGCAGCATTCTTCTAGTTTGAGATGGGGGAGATTAACGCTGGAGTTTAACAAAGCTGTTTCATAAGTTGCTGTAGAGTATTTCAAATCCTACAAATTTTAGATTTTTTCAGTCAGTAACAGTCTAAGTTGAAAGGGACTTGGAAAAGAGAAAATTGGAGAATGAGGAAAGATCTGTTTTTCCTTGAAATATCAAAGAATCATTAATTCATTTATTCCACAATATTTAATACTCTCGAAGTGTAAGCATTTTATGCTAGGTGCTAAGAGGACACAAAGGGGAATGAAACTGTGGCTCAGGGAGCTTACATTTAATAGTAATAATAATAGTTGACCTTTACTGAGCACTTGCTCTGTGGTAGGCACTATGCTAAGCATTTAATATCCACTAATTGATTTGATCCTCTCAACAGCCCTGTGAGGTGTTTATTATTTTCCCCATTTTGCAGGTAAAAAGCTGAGGCACAAACAGGTTAAACAACTTGCCAGTAAGTGATAAGAGTGTCGTAGAAGAGGCAGTACTTGGATTGGGCATATGCTAAGATAAGATGCAAACATAAATACCTGTTATTATATGAGGGAGTAAGTTATAAAAGCCATAAGAACACAGAGAAAGTGTTATGGGAATTTAGAATCAGTTAACCATTAAGGAAATATACTGTATAAGCAGAATCTTGGGCATATTGCAGGTGATTGAGGTTGTATCTTTTTTTAATTGTGAAGGTAGGAAGGACTGACGCTGTAAAATGTTCTCTCAGTCTCAGAGCACGTGATGAATGCCCAGGATTAATACACATTCTTTACTTCCCAGGCTGTTGTCCCTGGACCAGCAGAGCATCCCCTTCAGTACAACTACACTTTCTGGTACTCCAGGAGAACGCCCGGCCGTCCTACCAGCTCGCAGAGCTATGAACAGAATATCAAACAGATTGGCACCTTTGCCTCTGTGAGTACTTAGTGGTTTAATGGAGTGTGCCTTGATGGTACATTTGTGCCTGTATTTGTATCATAATATTTATTTACTCTCTTGGTGTAACCTATTTAAGATTATGGTTTCCTTAATTGACTCACCTGAGTCCCAAGATCAGATTTGTTCATTCTTTGGTTTCTCACTAGACATTGATAGTTGACATGTAAGTGTCAAGTATGAGAATTGTGGAATTGATAGAAGGGCAATGTTACAAAAGTACAGGTTTGTTTTTCTTTTTCTTTTTCTTTTTTTTTTTGAGACAGAGTCTCACTTTGTTGCCCAGGCTAGAGTGAGTGCCATGGCATCAGCGTAGCTCACAGCAACCTCAAACTCCTGGGCTCAAGCGATCCTGCTGCCTCAGCCTCCTGAGTAGCTGGGACTACAGGCATGCGCCACCATGCCCGGCTAATTTTTTCTATATATATTAGTTGGCCAATTAATTTCTTTCTATTTATAGTAGAGACAGGGTCTCGCTCTTGCTCAGGTTGGTTTCGAACTCCTGAACTCAAACGATCTGCCTGCCTCGGCCTCCCAGAGAGCTAGGATTACAGGCGTGAGCCACCGCGCCCGGCCTTGATTTTCTTATTTAAGTAGATATTTATGAGGTCCTTACTATGTCCATAGTGTTATGGAGGATATAAAATTTTATAGTACATCATGTCTCTCCTCATGAAGTTTGACAGTAAAGTCAAAAGTAAAGTTTGGAAGTTTCTTTTGTATTTAAGAACCTTCCATTAGGGTTTTGGATGTATTAGTGATTATACATAAAATAGCATATTTTTCCTGTGTCCAGGAAGAAAATGAAATCTCTAATAATTGCTTTTGTGAGTACTGTCAGTACAGAGAGCCCAGGCTCTATCGCATCTCCTGCCCAGGTGTCTTGGTTTGTGTACCCTGAGAAACTGTCTGCAATCTAACACCAGTCTTGTTCAACAGAAGTTATTATGTACCTCCCACGTGCTGTATATTCACTCTCTGGCCAGAATCAAATGCGGGATTTGTCATTTTCTTGAAATTCTTGAGGCATTTTTCCTGTTTAAAAGGCAGAAACTGACCAGGTGTGGTGGCGCACACCTGTAATCCCAGCACTTTGGGAGGCTGAGGCAAGAGGATCATTTGAGTCCAGCCTGAGCAACATAGTGAGACCCATCTCTGCAAAAACCAGAGAAATTAGCCTGGTGTGGTGGTGCGTGCCTATAGTTCCAGCTACTCAGGAGGCTCTGGCAGGAGGATCTCTTGAGCCCAGGAGTTTGAGGGTTGTAGTGAGCTATGATGTCACCACTGCTTTCTAGCCTGGACAACAAAGCAAGACCCTATCTCAAGAAAATAAAGTGCAGAAACTAGAAAAGAATACTATAATAGTAAATATTGTAATAAATTAATAAAGAGAAAGGACAGAGACAGTAATAGATACTTCATTTGTGTAATTTCCCTTAAGATTTATGATAGCTATGTGAGGTTGGTGATATTATCCATATTTTACTAATGAGTATAATGAAACTTGGGTTAAGTATCAGATCTGAAGTCTCAAGTCATTCACAGTTCACTTGATTGAGGGAGCCAGTGTTGAAACTCAGGTTAGATAGGCTGTGAAAGTCAGTTCCAAGCCACTACAGTACATAAAATGTATGCCCAGAGACTCCAACATTTTATTTTATTATTTATTTATTTTAAATTTTAAAAATTTAATTCTTTGCTTATTTTTTTTTTTTTTTTACATTCTGGGGAGAATAGAAACTTTTAAAATGTTGCTTAGTAGGCACACTATATTTTTTCATGTTGTTAATCAGATATACATATGTAACTGGTAATCAGATTAGTCGGTTAATGTGAGATCAACATTATTATGCTGAGTTGATACAATTTCTTTCCAAAGCAAAGATCTTATTTAGTTGGCCTGTGATGCTTTTAACACTGGTAAGGTTAGGCTTTTTTGAAATATTATAAATAGCTTGTGCACTGGTTCATATTTGGCTCAAGAAATGTTAAATGAATCTAAGGCCCTAAGAGGGTCTAAAAGGAATTAAGGCACAGAGCCTGTTCTTAGGGAAGTAAGACATGCCCAGGAATTTCTAATACATCGGGTGTCCTCAAACTACGGCCCATGGGCCACATGGGCCATGGGCGACCAGCCAAGGACATTTATCCAGCCCGCTGGGTGTTTTTACTACCGCTGCCTGTCTCGGGCCCACAGTGCGCATGTGTGGAATGTGTGCTGCAGTCTCCAATGGCCCTCCAACAGTCTGAGGGACAATGAACTGGCCCCCTGTTTAAAAAGTTTGAGGACCTCTGGATTAGATAGTGAAAGGTGCTGTGGGAAAGGTATGGCTAGGGCACTCTTAGAGTTCACAGGAACGAGGAATTGATTCCAGAGTTTGAGGAAAGCTGCCTTAGAAGAGATGGGTTTAAGATTAAAGAATTTGAACAGATGATTAGAAAGGAATTCTTGGGAGCAAGAACAATAGAATTAAACTTTTGAAATATCCATACATTTCTAACATTCCTCAATCCATCCCAGAAGTTTTGATTGCTTGCTCTGTGGGAATGCTAGACATTCCAGGTAAAATGGCAGTCATATGTTATGAACAACTGGTTAAACACTCAGAGGACCAGACAAGGAGCTAGACTAGGGAATTTGTTTTCTTTTTATTTGTTTATTTTATTATTTTATCTACACTTCCATGTTCATTTATAAAGGGAGTATCATTAAGAATTCTGTTATTGGCCAGGTGTGGTGGCTCACACCTGTAATGCCAACACTTTGAGAGGCCAGTTCTAGACCAGCTTTGGCAACACAGTGAGACCATGTCTCTACAAAAAAAAAAAAAAGTTAAAAATCAGCAGGGTGTGGTGGCACATGCCTATAGTTCCAGCTACTTGGGAGGCTGATCCAGAAGAGTCACTTGAGCCCCCAGGTGTTCAAGGCTGCAGTGAGCTTTGATCATGCCACTGTACTCTAGTCTAGGTGACAGAGTGAGACCCCATCTCTTTTTTTTTTTTTTTTTGAGACAGAGTCTCACTCTGTTGTCCAGGCTAGAGTGAGTGCCGTGGCGTCAGCCTCGCTCACAGCAACCTCAATCTCCGGGGCTCAGCGATCCTACTGCCTCAGCCTCCCGAGTAGCTGGGACTACAGGCATGCACCACCATGCCCGGCTAATTTTTTTGTATATATATTTTTAGTTGGTCAATTAATTTCTTTCTATTTTTGGTAGAGACGGGGTCTCGCTCAGGCTGGTTTCAAACTCCTGACCTTGAGCAATCCGCCCGCCTCGGCCTCCCAAAGTGCTAGGATTACAGGCGTGAGCCACCACGCCCGGCCTGAGACCCTGTCTCTTAAAATAATTTTTTTTAATTAAAAAAAGGATTCTGTTAAATTTTTTTGGAGTAATCATGAATTACATAATTAGCAAAATTAGCATTTTTCTTTTCGTCTTATAACAAAGCATATATGAATTTACTCAACTTGTGCAAGGAGGGTTTTTGTTTTGTTTTGTTTTTGGCATATATGTTAGGTTGAGTTGTTTATCATCAGCGCCATCTTGGGTTAAGGCTTCTTCAGTACCCATTGGACGTGTCACAGAGTGTTTAAAGTCTGCTGTCATATAATTCAAGGCCTTAGGAAATGGCTCATAATTTTACATTTCTCACAGAGAAATAATTACCCTGTGAATCCTTTTATCAAATTAAAGCCTTATTTCCCAGTGATTCTTAATCTTAATCTTAACAACATTTAAAAGTTCTTAAAATCAAGGTGACTAAGGAGGCAGTATCTTGAAATAGAAAGAATACTGGTCTTGGGCCTCTCTGGGCTGGAACAAGCCCTGAAACCATTTTCTCAACTGTACAATGAAGAAAGTCATTGAGATGATTTCTGAGGTCCTTTCTGCACTTCATATTCTGAGTTTGAACATTTCTTTTATTTTTTGGTTTCAGTTAGAACTTTCAAAAGCCACCTTTCAAAGTTCAGTGAGATTTCTCTAGCTGCTTAATTTCATCTCTCTTATGGTTTGGATATAAGACTGTGTCATTTGGCTCTAAGATCGGAGTTAAAGCGATTGTTGACTGGGGAAATGGAAGTGGTTAGTGTGCTTTCTTCCTGCCACACCCCTCCAGTTCCTCATTCACAGTGAGCCACTGGTGCCTAGTGGGTGTACTTTGTTTCTTTCAACTGTGTTGGGGTAGATAAAAGTTTACAATATTGCTTATTGTGTTCATGTGACCACTTAATGTCCCAAATCACTATGTGCAGTTAAGCTTCACAGTTGCTGAGGTGAGGCACTGCGTTGAAGTCCTACAAATGGCATTAGTTCCTGGCTTCTTTCTAACACAAAAGATACATCACAAGTTCCTGTTCCAGAAAGGAACTGAAGGACAGCTGTTTCATGCAGTGTAAGGTACATTTCTCCTCCGCTGCTACCCAAATCTAGAAATACGACCTGAAACTTTGTCTACTCAGCCCATTTTCAGCTACACAGTTATGGTATCTTGCTGCGTGTTGATTGAGAGCCTCCTCAGCAGTGTGTTGGCAAATATTCTCTACAGACTCTTCTGTTTCTTCTTTTCTTCTAAAGTGTACCTCTTTGCTTGCCAGTACTTAGTAGGTGTTCTCTATGAATAGAGAAACAATATCTCCCATTAAGACACTAACAAGGCCGGGTGTGGTGGCTCACGCCTGAAATCCTAGCACTCTGGGAGGCCGAGGCGGGCAGTTCGTTTGAGCTCAGGAGTTCGAGACCAGCCTGAGCAAGAGCAAGACCCCGTCTCTACCAAAAATAGAAAAAATTAGCCGGGCATGGTGGCTCATGGCTATAGTCCCAGCTAGTGAGGAGGCTGAGGCAGAAGGATTGCTTGAGCCCAGGGGTTTGAGGTTGCTGTGAACTAGGCTGATGCCACGGCACTCTAGCCAGGGCAACAGAGTGAGACTCTGTCTCAAAAAAAAAAAAAAAGACACTAACAAGAGAAATAGGATTCCTATGATGAATATAAATAAGCATACATTTGATAGAAAAATATAAGTCTAGTTTTCTAACAGGATTATGAAGGAGGGGCAAGGAGAAATTTTTCAAGCTAAGAAGAAGGACTTAAACCTTAGCCATGAGAAGCTAAGTCCTTTTTTTTTTTTTTTTTTTTTTTTTTGAGACAGAGTCTCGCTTTGTTGTCCAGGCTAGAGTGAGTGCCGTGGCGTCAGCCTAGCTCACAGCAACCTCAAACTCCTGGGCTCCAGTGATCCTTCTGCCTCAGCCTCCCGAGTAGCTGGGACTACAGGCATGCGCCACTATGCCCGGCTAATTTTTTTTTTTTATATATATATCAGTTGGCCAATTAATTTCTTTCTATTTATAGTAGAGACGGGGTCTCGCTCTTGCTCAGGCTGGTTTTGAACTCCTGACCTTGAGCAATCCGCCCGCCTCGGCCTCCCAAGAGCTAGGATTACAGGCGTGAGCCACAGCGCCCCGCCGCTAAGTCCTTTTTGACTGGTGTTAAGCAACAGCACCATGATATAGAGTAGTACATGTGGTTGATTCTATCACTTATGCTCAGTAACTACACAGATCTAAAATGTATTTCATTCTAGCTAATGCTATATTTTATTTTCCAGTTAAACGATCTTTAATAAGTAAGTGATTTGGTTCTAAAAAAATGCATTCAGGCTGAGGCTGTGTGGCATTTATAATATGCCTCAAGACTAAAAGGTTTATATTATACAAAAAACTGGTCCTCTTACTGCATGTGGTGGTTATCCTGCAGCTTCAGTGGGAGAGTACATACTAACATGGCTTTACCAATTAAAGCTCCTAGCTAAGGCAAGTGTTTCTCACCCAAAGAGTGTATTCTTATATTGGCAATGTTACATTTTTCTTTTATCAAACTATGATATACTTTTCCTCTAACATGTCCTCCTTTCCACCCAGTGCCACAAATGAAAATGTGTCCCCTGAAAAAGATAGCCTGTAGCAGTGGCCTCCATGCTTATGTTCTTAAATAAATCTTATGTATTTAGATACATTCAAAGAAAAAGAAGACACATCTTTTATACTCTGGGGACTTCTCTCTGCAGGTGGAGCAGTTTTGGAGGTTTTATAGCCATATGGTACGTCCCGGGGACCTGACGGGCCACAGTGACTTCCATCTCTTCAAAGAAGGAATTAAACCCATGTGGGAGGTGAGGACTGAGGGCCTCTGACTGCATTTTCAAGCAAGTTTGTTTTGTTTTGTTTTTAGCCTTGCCAAGGTTAAAAGTATTTTTAAAGTCTTCTCTTGGCTGGTCGTGGTGGCTCATGCCTGTAATCCTGGGAAGCCAAGGTAGGAGGATTGCTTGAGGTTAGGAGTTTGAGACCATCCTGAGCAAGAACAAGACCTCATCTCTACAAAAATTAGAAAAATTAGTCGGGCATGGTGGCGCCCTCCTGTAGTCCCAGCTTCTCAGGAGGCTGAGGCAGGAGGATTGCTTGAGTTTGAGGTTGCAGTGAGCTATGATGACTCCACTGCATTCCAGCCCTTAAGCAATCCTTCTATCTTGGCTTCCCAGAGTGCTAGGATTACAGGTGTGAGCCGCCACACCCAGCCAAGAGAAGACAGGGTCTCACTGTCTCAAAAAGAAAAAAAAAAAGAATAAAGTCTCTCAAAACTGCATCACTATTTGGTGTATCCTTGGAACCTAGACCTCTACTTAAAAGCGCTGATGCCACCGCTTGTCTGTGTGGGTTGGTGCTGGGTGGTTTTTTAAAGGTATATTTATGACTAAAGTGGTGTTATAACATTAAAGGATTTTTTTTTTAGTTACCCTATTCCCATAGAACCCGTGGGTGTGGGTGTGTGAGTGATGTTTTTACATAGTATGCATATGATTAAAGTGGGTAAGAAAATAATCTTGCTAAGTTCTGTGATCTCTTTGCAGAGCCATTGGTTGGCTGCGCTCCGATATAGTGTGTCTTCTGATGCCAGGACATTTTTCTAGAAGACAAATGTGGCCACATCCACTTCCTCATCCTCCCCACCCCCATCTTTCACAGCTCTCCATTGATCACATGATCTTGCACCTAATTTACCTTTCAAGCTTCATCCCCATCATCTCTAAATCTTCCCTTCCCTGCAGCCAGCCCCCCCTGTTTACAGCTCCCTGACTCAGTTTGTGCAAAGACATGTCCTTCCCAGTGCCCCTCCCACTTCCTGCCCGACTCCTGTTTTCCTCAGGACCCAGCTTAAATATTTCCTCTTTTCAGGTGTTTCCGACTGTCTGGTTCTTTAACATATTGTGCATATCTCTGTTACCACTGCACTTGTAATTATAGCAACATTGCTGTAATTAATTTTTTTGTCTGTCTCTTCTACTAGGCTAGATATCAGTAGAAATTGGGGCCTCATGTCTTTGTACTTGGTATGTAGTGACACTCAGAAAACATTTAGCAGGTGAAGTGACAAATAATCTGTGCTTGAAATGTGACATTTCATTTTGTTTCCTAAAATAATTCCACTAAAAGGGACTATTTTTGAAAGGTTTGTTTAGCCATTTTATTATTAATAAATGGCTTATGCCAAGGATCCCAGCCTTGTTTTCCCATTTCTTCTCTTCCTAGTGCTACTGCCATTTTTTATATAGAGTTGAATAATTGTAAAATGACAAAACTTCTTCATACTCAAAGGATGCTTGGCCATTTACTGCCTTAATGCAAAAGAAAAAGAGCAAACCATATTTTAACATCAATGCTTTCTGTCTTTTTACAGGATGACGCAAATAAAAATGGTGGCAAGTGGATTATTCGGCTGCGGAAAGGCTTGGCCTCCCGTTGTTGGGAGAATCTCATCCTGGCCATGTTGGGGGAACAGTTCATGGTTGGAGAGGAGATCTGTGGGGCTGTGGTCTCTGTCCGCTTTCAGGTAAGCCACCAGCCTGGTTTCTTGTGTTGCCTTTGCTCCCCTTACTGCCTCTGGTTTGCTTTTATGATTCCTTCTGTTTCTTTGGTAGGAGGACATTATTTCAATATGGAATAAGACTGCCAGCGACCAAGCAACCACAGCCCGAATCCGGGATACGCTTCGGCGAGTGCTTAACCTACCTCCCAACACCATTATGGAATACAAAACTCACACCGACAGCATCAAGTACGTGTTGGGGGGTATTGGGGGGACATGTCCCTAAGCTTAGCAGAAGGAGATCCGTAGATGACCCCAGAGGAATATGGTCGCACAAGAGACTAACTTGTGGAGAAGGGACAGACCAGGCTTTCCCTCCAGGGCTTCTGGCCACTTGCTGCAGTTCTTTGTCGAGAGGCTCCCTGCCCACCACACTGCCAAGTGCTTTGTAGTAGAGAGAGCCCCTCTGCAGAAACCCAGTTGCACTTGCCTGGGCTTGCTTAATTACTACAGTCTATCTTGTCTTTCATATGCCAACCATTATCTTAAAATGAAAGACAAAGTGCTTTTCTTTTTCGTGCTGCTTTTTAAAGATAATTTCACTGAACAAGTAAGTCCTCTTCCCTCCCCACCCTTTGCCCTACTTTTGCATGTCTTTTTAACCTGTTAGCTTCAGTCTGTTTTCTTTGTCCTGGGAAATTGACTACATATCAGGAATGACTCTATTTCCTTGTGTCTAGAGCTGAAATCATAGAGGAAGGAAGATAGTGTGTGTGAGAGGGTAGGAGGGAAGGGAAGCATGAAGGCTACAGGGAAAATAAGTTTTGCGATCTCCTGAGGACTCAGGAAAATGGAGCTCTTTGTCCACAGTGAGAATCACTGGTTAGGCTTGCTCCTTCAGTGATTGAATGTCAGAAATAAGCTCAGGTTATTATGAAAAAGTTGTGAGGATTAGCTGTCAGATCGTCTCAAAATTGGAGGGAGAGCTAGCCAACTAGGAGTCAGGACTTAAGTGTAGTTCTCTCGTATGGCCTTGCATCAGTGTGCCTCTTGCAAGTCTCTTTGCAACTCTGCTTTAGTTTTCCCACCTGTAAAATGGGGGACATTAATACTTTATGTAACAAGGCTGTTGTGAGGCTGATTTAATCTTTGTAACTGAGAGTCCTCAGATGGAGAATGCTCTTGCAGGGCCAAGTATTATTAATGCTCCTGTCATCATCACTAGGAATATCATCATTGTGTTATTCTTAGTAAAGACTAGTAGTGAGCCCAATGACTGTGTTCAGCAGGCAAGCCATTTGGGAATCTCTTTCCCGTGCATTCACAGATAACATGGGTAGAGTGGGCTTAAACCAGCCTAAGTGCCAGTTTTTAACTGGGAACACTGCTATGGGAGTTGGTCCATAGTCACATGGCTGGATATGACTCATCACAGCCACCAACAGTTACTAGCCAGCTGCGGCCCTTGTTGCTTGCCTTAGCAGTCCCTTGTTAGCATTGTTTTTCTCTAGGCAAGTTTTTCTTATTCTCTGTTCTGGGATAGAAATAGTTTCTGCCCTCTAACATTGAGTCCGGGCTGGAGAGATCTACACCTTACTATAGGATTCTTGTTTTCAAGGTTCCCAAATACCCCCCTCCGCACCCACCCTGAAAGCAAGCTTTTCACCTGGATAGAAAAGGGAAAGAGGTATTTTTCATCAACTCTCCCCTCTCTGCTCTTCTCTATTTCTAATACCCTGAGGCAGTTCTTCCTGACTTTTTGTAGGAATATAGACAAGTCCTTACAGAGTCTAGGAGAGCCTGTGGACTTTTTGCCTTAGACTGCTAGAAAGACTGGCCTGCTACTCACTACTTTACCCAGAGGTCTGACTCTGGCACTCCAGTCCTGCAGCTGTAGGGACCAGAAAACCTTCCTTAAGACCCAGATGCTACTTTCCCTTGCGTCCCCCTCTTTTGCCTCTCCCAATGAGCCAACCTTTTGCACTTCTACTAGAATGCCAGGCAGGCTGGGCCCCCAAAGGCTCCTTTTTCAAAACCTCTGGAAGCCGCGGTTGAATGTGCCATGATCCTCTCCCTCTCTGGATGGCACCATCATTGAAGCTGGCGTCATCGGAGTCTCTTGTTCTGTTGGCGTGCTACCTGGAAGATCCTTCTGTCCTGGACGAGAGGAATTGGAAGAGCATTTTATGTTTTAAGAACAGGCTGACACACAGCAGCTACAACAACAGCTGAGATCACTTAATAATAAATGGTGCTAAACTAGCTTGTCTCATGCTCTTGCTCTTTATGGTGCATCAAAGATGTGGCCTTTCGGACTGTCACCATATTAAGAGATGGCACAGGCTTCTCCATGGAGGGCCATCGGGGAATGCAGCCTCATTTCCATAAGTCCATTGTGTAGTGTCATGTGGCTTTTTGTTCCAGGACTGCTGAGGTCTGATACAATGAGGTGACATCTAGCTCTCAAAATAAGACCCCATTTTCTGGTACTTGAATTTTAGTTCCCATCTCATCATACTGATGACCAGAACAGGGTGATTTCTGATTTAGAATTCAGCTTGAAAGTCTGTTAAGGTTGGAAAGGGGGGTCCTTGGCCTTTGCTTTGCTGACTTCCACTTGCCTTTATTTCAAAGAAATCTCTTGCTTGGAGGTAAATCCCTGCTTCTGTCTGTGTGTGGCTGTGTGTATATAGCTTCCTTGCTTTGTGCTAACGGGATTTTCTCTCTAGTGCCCAAGCCACAAACTCTTTGCCAGCCTTCTCCCTTCTGCTCTCCCTTTAGAGCCAGATCATCTTCTTTCTGAACTAGCCCTGCTTGCAAGATCTCAAGGTTATAGCCCTTCCCTTTCTCCCAGGCTCAGTGTTACTGTGCAGGATCTGGGGTGGAGAAACATCTTCATCCTGTGTGAGTGTGCTCCTTAGGACATCTGACCATAGCACATGCCAGCCCCTCATGTGCTTTGTGGCTTTGGCTTGTATGTGCTGCAGCTTGGCCTTTAGGCCCCTAACCTGCGTGTAGAGTTTCAGCAAGCCTCATGCTACTTTAGGTTTTTTTAGGAGCTACTACCAAAACCAAAAATAAATAGTCATTTTTGCAAACAGTGGGTCAGGCTGCCTGAGAGGATCTGTGAAAGTGGCTGTGGAGTTTTCCAGAGAAGCTATTCCACTTTGGCAGTGACACCCTGTGCTTATACCAGCCTGACTTACCCCTAATCTCACGTGGCCCAGAACACACATTGGGGCTAGCACTGTGGGCTCAATGTTCCAGGGGTGTTTGTGTCTTTGCTTTTTTGTTTATTGCATATCCAAAATTAGTTGAACTACCTAGAAAATGGGAGATTTCCTGGCACATGGAAAGGCCCATTCTCTATGTTTTTAGCACTTGTCAAAGAATTGCCTTCTCTGGCTCTATTGCTGTTGCCTTCAACTACAGTATGTCCCAGAAGTCACCATAAATAGGGGAAATGGGAAATTGTAGCTAAATATACCTTTATTTATAAAATATTCATTACTAAATTTTACAGAATTTTTCCTTTGTAGGGAGACTTTTGGGACATGCTGTGTTATGTTATATCATTGACCTTAATTTCAGCTGTGTTGTAACTGCTCCAGGGCATGAGCTTGATGTTACTTCCCAGAGTAAGAGTCAGTCAAAAAGCCCCAAACTGACCTTGAGACCACTTGATTCTTATCACGTGTGAAAAAAGTCAGACCTATTCTGCTTTTTTCTATTCCTAGTGGCTCTTCCACAGATATGGCTTTGTTTGAGCCAAGGAACTGCTGGGACTTGAGATTGTAAGGAAGTGAAGGAAGAGTGAGCCAACAGTTTTTCTCCCCTAATTACTCCAGAGATGAGGGCTGCTGGAAATGGTGAGGGGAGTGTTTTTGAGGAGTGGCTTAGGTTTTTCAGTCAAGCGTTCCTGATTCTAGCTTGTTATGTTTTGGTCCAGTTTCCAATGTCCTTCAACATTGGTTTGGTTTTTCCAGCCTTCCCCTAATCACACAGCTTGTGGCCTTTTCCCGCCCACCGCAGCCCTCCTAGGTGACCTTAGAGGCATTGACTGCCACACAGAATGGATAATGAGCATCTTTGCTGTAGGGGGCTCCTGACCATTTTTATTGCCAGCTCACCCCCTAAGGAATAGAAAACTTGTTAAACTGAGCTTTTGCACTGGTCATGACTCCTTTTAATAAGACCAGTTCCTGGTTGCATTTTCATAGGTTTGAGTCCTTGCTAGCATCAAGTGACTCACCATATCCTCTGCTTTAAGGAGAAATCTCATAATACAGGAGAATTGTGGGGCCACCAGGATAAAACTGTGCACAGAGCCATATGGAACAGCCGTGCCTTTTGTGAAGAAACTCCTCTTTAGAACAGTCCCATTGCTTCCCTTTGTGCATCTGGCCTGGGGTGGAAAAGGGGAGGACAGGGCCAGCTTCCATAGTGGGCCACAGTGCTGGGGAACACTGGCCAGACTTCTCTGCAGAGACTTGAGGGTAGGGAATCCTTCTTTATTCCTTCATCCTAGAGAGACAGGTCAAATCATTGGGACTTTGCTTTACCACATCTAGATACTGTATTTCAACCTGAACTTTAACATACAGGCAAGAACCAATCCATCATTTCTGTCATGGCTAAGTCATAGCCTGGTGATGCTGGGTCACACCAGCATAATTTCTAGGCTGGCTCTGTGTCTGTGAAATGTACTGCCATGCTGAAATTCACAGTGAGGAAGGGCCAGAGTAGCAGGAGGCTGAGCTCTCCAATGAGTATTGAGGGCTGGTGAGTGGGAAGCTGTGAACCTCACTGACTTTGGAGACGGGTGAAAGGAAGTACAGAATTGCACAGAAATAAGATCTCTCTGCTTTCAGAATTTGCTTTCTGGTGAGATGGGACAAGAGTGGTCTTGGAGGGCTCTTTGTTCCTCCTTCATTTGAATCTGTTCAGAATTCCCTATAGGCTATGTTAATCTTGGTAATTTTTTTCTTCTTTTAGAAACTCCAGTCATATGACACATTTTACATTTATCTTGTTCTTTCTTACCTTTAAAAGAAGTTTTAATATTATCTAATATGCCTGGAATGCCCAGGAGAAAATAACTAGTATATTCACACCTAGCTTTAGGTTGTAGGTTTGCCTTTTAGCTATGCTGTAGGCCTATGAGAGTAAGAGTGATTATACCAAAGACTATGGCCCACTATTTTATTTATACTGAACCCATGTGAGGAAATTTCTTAATCCAGATTCTTCATATTGAGGTTTAACCTATAGTGAGGTATTACACTTCTGAAGAAATTGGGAGGGCGGTATAATACCAGAATGGATTAGAGAAGCTCTAAAGTCCATATTTCTTCAGATTCTTGACTCAGAACTGCTTGTTTGGGCTAGTGTAGGTGTGAGCCTTTCTGGAAACAAAAGAATAAATGAAATGAAGCTTCAACACAACCATGTAGTTTCTTGTTGATACCTAAATTGTTTAAAAGAGAGTTTAAATCTCACTGCTAAGAGGAAAGATTTCCTGGTTCTGTGCCCAAGCATTGGATTTTGCTTTGTCCTTCATTTGGAGTTAAGAATGAAATTGCCTTCTGATGCCACTCAGGACTCACAAAGTACACCACATCACCATCTCTCCAGAAAGGGTTATTATGGAAGAGATGTCTTGCTGTGGACATTGAATTTGGGAATTGACAAAAACTGGAACTCTTGTTTAGCAGTCTTTACGTTTTTCCTTAATTCAGTTAGCATACACTGGTAGATTTAGGAATATTTTACAAAGAAACTATTAACTGCAAATCTGCTTCTTATTCTAAGAGGTAGACTATTATTCTAAGATGTAGATCATTAACTTGTAAATGCTGCTGTTCTAAAGAGGGAAATACTAACAAAACTGGTATAAACGTTACCTAGAATAATGAATTTGTTGTACTGGGTCTCAGTATTTAATCCCTCCCTTGTGAGAAAAAAAAAGAAAGAAAAATTACCTGTAGAAAACCTGGTAGTTAAGTATATTTTAGTGATCATAATATTAAATGTGTAAAGAGTGACACAGTGTGTTGTCACCCTGGGTACTGTGTTACCAAATTAAACCAAGAATGAAGTAATTGACAAGGAACTTCTGACTTAAAAGCACCAAATTTTATGTGTAATCCCCAGGGAACTTACTGCTACCGGAGGGCAAAAAGGTAGCTCCCCTGAGAAAACTTGAGGTTGGGTTAGAGCTTCCAGAAATGTAGAGGGTCTGCCTCTGGTTTTCTCCTTCTATTACTCGTCCATCAGTCACCAAGGGCCTTTTCTTTGTGGACCAACACCCTGAGAGACCGAGTGCCCTTTCTGTCACATTTTCTTTTCCCTTTCTAACCCCAAATTCTGAATTGAGTTAATCAGCATGAAAGCTGTGGTGAGCATTGTTCCCTAGAAATTTTGAAGTGCCATGATCTACACAGCTTAAATTTTGAGGTGATAGTTACATAGTTATTTCAAGAAACAGATGGAACCTGACACATTTAGGGTCTGAGTTTTAAAAGGTTAGAAGGTTGGAATGTGAAAGAGAAGATGGTATAATTTCCTCATTGCATCTTTAAGCATCATTATGCTGTTGGGTACTTGCCTCTACCCTGAGGGTAAAGCCTAATGAAAAAGATAGTTTCTGCCACCTGTTCCCACGTACACAAGGCAGGAAGGGCAGGAAGTACTACTGTAAATTAGAAATGTTTCTGGTGCTTGTGGAGCTTTAGCTCTGACCTCACTGGCCTCCCCTGAAGCCTTATTGAAGGAACAGTTGCAAATCTTTGAGGGAATAGGAGCAGACTCCCCATGTGGAGCAAGTGGGAGAAGTGTCCACTCCCCCTGAAAGGGTAGGCCGCTGCTGCTGATCTGAGAGACCTCGCTGCTCTGTTCCCAGGTACCTTTGGCTCCACTCAGCATGGACGGCATCTGAAGTGGGATGTGGGGTTATCGTGTCTGCTCTCTGTTCAAAAGCTTTTGATCTGAATGTGCTATTGTTTTTTGTCTCTGGTTTGCCAGGGCCTGGGAGGAGTTTCATGGCCTGGTGAACAGCAGCGGCCGCTGATCGGACGCTCCCCCTCTGTCTCTCACACTCAGGGTAGGGCCTTGTCTATCTTCTCTGTAACCCTGTGACATACCTCTCAGCCATAGGACCCCTCTTTCCTAGGGGATGCCCATCTCCCATTTACTCCCAACCTTGGCCAACGTTGAGCCTCAGAGAAAAACACTTGAGTCCCAAACCACTGCCCTCTCTGGGTCACATGTGTACTGGTGAACCCTGGGCAGGCCATTTACCCTCATTATGCCTCTGTTTTCTCATCTGGAAAATGAGGCTCCATGGACCAATAGGTCTCTGAGATCTCTTTCTATGCCCATGTTTCATGATGGTAAATGTGCCACAGATTTTTTCTTTTGCTCAGATGTGGCCATTGTTAAGCCATCTAGCAGTGTCCTTTGACTAAAAGGGCAGTTCCACAGGCCCCAAAATGGGTTAGGTGAGAGGTATGTCTCCTGTTTGCTGGTGGTGTTTGTCAGTTGTGAGGAAACAGTGGTAAAAGTAAATGGGGGCTGGATTTCAGGGCTGTGTGAAAGACAGTTCCAGGTTATACCGTTACTAGTCCAGCACATGTGTACCGACAGGGAGAGGCACTGGCATAGCAAGGCCTGGGGCAAGTAAAGCATTGACTTTAGGAATATTTGGATTTCAATTAAGAGAGTACCAAGTATGTGTCTGTCTCTGTGGCAAAGGGAAATGGAATTGGGTAAATTTATTATGGATGAAAGGCCAGTATCTGTATATGCTGGAGATGAGAGCCTATTCCTAAGCATCAGACTACCCCTATCGCTACCATCCCTAAGAGAGAGAGCATTTCTAAAATTCGAACAGAATGTGTCAACTGTTGTGGCTACTTCAGAATTCCCCCTTCCCAGGAAGGAAATGAGGGTTTTCCAGAGAAGGAGGCCTGCATCTCTCACGTGGGCTAGAAGAAAAAAGATGACACTGTGAGGGACAGCAGTAGGTGGCCGGGGTCTGGTTGCTCTGGGGTATCAATGTGATCTACAGATAAAACACAGTCACAGGCCTGGCGCGGTGGCTCACGCCTATAATCCTAGCACTCTGGGAGGCCAAGACGGGCCGATTGCTCGAGGTCAGGAGTTCGAAACCAGCTTGAGCAAGAGCGAGACTTCGTCTCTACTATAAATACCAAGAAATTAATTGGGCAACTAATATATATATATAGAGAAAAAAATTAGCCGGGCATGGTGGTGCATGCCTGTAGTCCCAGCAACTCGGGATGCTGAGGCAGAAGGATTGCTTGAGCCCAGGAGTTTGAGGTTGCCGTGAGCTAGGCTGACACCACAGTACTCACTCTAGCATGGACAACAAAGTGAGACTCCATCTCAAAAAAAAAAAACAAAAAAAACACACAGTCAAAAAAAAAAAGAAAAAAATAACTAAAAAACACAGTCACAGAGTTCCTGCACACATGGGCAAGGCCACCCATAGCTTTTTTTTTTAATATTCAATTCCTTTATTCTAAATTCAGTTTTCAGATGGTAATGCCACATTTTAAAAATTTCCACTTAAAAGGTTTCTCCTTAAAATATAGAGTCAACATAGAATTCCAAGATGGCTGCTAATATCCGCAAGGAGGGAGGTAAAACATGTACTACCTCTAATGGTGTCTAAGGTATTGATTTTCAGGCTGGAAAATAGCAAATATTTGAAATAAAATAATAAGTTAAATTTTTAGAAGCCTGATGTTAAACTGAATTGTTTTAATAATACCATATTTATTTCTAAGGTTTCTAAGATTTTTGCTTTTAATATTCTTAAAATCAGGATGCTTACAGTGAATGTCATAAGAAGGGTTTTGTCATAGTTTAATGGATAGTCTTTCTCCTCTTTTCTTTGTTTGTTTCTTTTTTTTTTTTTTTTTTTTTTTTTTGAGATAGGGTGTCTCTCTCTGTTGGCCAGTCTAGAGTGCAATGGCATCATCATAGTTCACTGTAGCCTCAAACTCCTGGGCTCAAGCAATCCTCCTGGCTGATTTTTCTTATTTTTTTATAGAGATGGAGTCTGGCTATGTTGCCCAGGCTGGTCTCCAATTCTTGGCGTCAAGAGATCGTCCTGCCTCAGCATCCCAAAGTGCTGAGATTACAGGCATGAGCCACTGCACCTGGCCTGTTTCTTAAAGTACATAAAATGATGGTACCTTTAAAAATCAACAACATGTTAGGTTCCATGAGAAAAAAGTCTTTAAAATAACAGTGGAATTGTCAGAATGGAAGAAAACTTAAAATGACTTCTTCTCCCCTTAGCAGATACAAAATCCCCTAGGAAAAATATCTTTGAATTGCTGTGAAAAGTCATATAATTGCATAACTGCCATTTTGTGGTCTCTTTGTTCTTTTTATGGCCTGGCCCCCTTGTATCTATTTTGTGCAGTGGGGGAAGCAGATAAAGGCAGTATTGTGGTTTAAATGTTCTCCTTGAAGGGCAGACTTGGAAGTCTATGAGGAGTGTTTGAATACAAGCAAACAAAAAAAATCCACTTGCTCTATTATCTTAACAGATTTGAAAAGGATTTCATATTGCATCTCAATTGATTTAACCTCGCTTTAAGTGAAAGAGGTGTTCTAAGAAGATGCTGCAGCTCATATTTGGATCTGCCATGTTAGAGGTCCCTTAACACTTACGCCTTCTTTCCATCTCTCCCTTTTCTTTTACCTCTTCTGAGTAGATCATGATCTGTGAAAAAATTTGGTAGGAAAACTATTTAAGTCATGCTTATTGAACCACAAATACTTTTCCTCAATTTATCTGCTATTTTATGTCTACCTATGACTGCTAACATTTTAGGACTGTTTCATTTGACTTCCATTACAATAAGTATTTCCCTTTTAACCATGGCTTCAGTAAAAGTGCCAGTTAGCTGCTAGGGAAGGATTCTAGTTACTTAGCTATCTGGGCTGGCGTGCACAGAACCATGATCTACATTTTTGGGGAATAAAGTTCGAGATGAGAGGTTGGAATTTGTCCCACCAAACCTAAAAAGGGTTTACAGCTCAATTGAATATGCAGGGAGAGAAAAGGAAGCCAGAACTGTCCTGGGGTGGACAGCTAATAGCTGAAGACCACGTGCACTTAGGTCCATAGAGCCCCCCAGAGCCACTCTTTAGAGCAGAGACTCAAGTAGGGTGTCTCCTTGGATGACTCCTTTCACTTGAGGACCCAGAATCACTTTTGTGTCCTTGGTGGCAGGTAACTCTAAGAAAAGGGAGGCATCCTTCTGAGTGACTCCCTTGCCCCCCGCCCACCCTCAGGAGTTAACCTCCACCTTAGCTCATAGTTTCCAGAGTTGGAACTTGTCTCTAGAAGTACAAAAAAGTGATCATTTGTGGCAGAGCGGATAGAAAGCCACGTCAGAGTATTTGGGCAGCAGTTTTCCCCACAATACCTGGGAATGTGAAGTTGAAAGCCAGTTTGAATGGGGCTTTCTGGTACTTTTGAAACCTCATCATCAGGACAAAGGAACATCTAGTAGAGAAAGAATTGTTTTGATTTCCTCCAGCTTTGTGGGAATGTCAGCTCCTGTGTCCTGTTTGGTACCCCAAGTGTAGGCTATGTGCCATCACAGCATTGGCAGATGGCTAGAGGGCTAGCTTTCAGGAGCTCACTGGATTTTCTAAATTTTAGTTTGCTTTTACAAAAACAGAAGCTTTTTTTTTTTTTTTTTAACTCACCTGTGGCCTGTGCCACTTCCTGTCTACATTCTCCCTTTCCTTGTCTTCTTATCTATCTGTGTACTGCAGCCTGGGGTGAGGAATGTAATGAGTATTAGTTCCTAGCTGGTTTGAGGTGAACACATTCCTCAGACTTAATTTGGTACTGAGCTGTTCTCAGCCCATTTTTTTAAAGAAAGGCTGGACCAAAGCCATAGGGCCTCACTGCCACCCGCCTGCTTTAGCCTGTCACTGTCAGGAGCAGGCCACCCACCCTCTTTGTTTTCCTATTAAATCAAACAGTGGGAAAACTCAGCTGGACTCTCCTGGCTCTTCTTTTACTCTTCTCCTCTCCATTTCCATGTCACAAACAGACCTTAGTATGATAGAACTTCTTAGGTTTTCTGACTATAAAGAGGTCTATAATAATAGAAATAATTAGAATAAATATTAAATATCTGAATGAGAAAGTGTTATAGAACGCTTCAATTTACCTGCCATAGAGAGAAGAATTTATTTCTGGCCCAACCCAGCATAGTAGAGGAATTCTTCCAAAAGATAAGATGACTGCTTATAGTGATGATTATCTTAAAAATTCTCTTCTTTATATCACTGAATAGCTGAAAGAGCTGGATCCAGATACTTCCCTGCCATCTCCGTAATACTCCAAGATAGCTAATTCTCTCAGAGTCAGGAAATTCTCTGATCCTTCTTTCTCATGCCCTTAGCTTTCTGTTCACTCTTTAGTAAGAAGAGGAATTCCTACTGATAGACTTCTGTTGTCCAGTGGCTGTATTGGCATAGAGATGTCATTGAAAGGGAAGAAATGGAACAGAGCCACCTGTTCCTGTGTAGTGACTTTCTTTAGTATTAGGTGTAGGTATGAAAAGGTGTTTTCTGTAGTGCAGTCTCAGTAACACACCATATCATCCCTGAGGAAACTCAGAAATAACAAGCACATGTCAGTTAGGTCTGCTTTTCTCTCTGTGTTATTATCAGATATGTTCCGTATCATTTTTTTTTTTAAGAGACAAGGTCTCCCTGTGTTACCCAAGCTGGCATCTGACTCCTGGGCTCAAGCTGTCCTCCTGCCTCAGCCTCCTACGTAGCTGGGACCACAGGCCCAGCTTGTTCCTTATCCTGTGCTAGCTACTTGCAGTACCTCAGAGGGGTCTCTCCTTTTGAAAGGAGTTTTTTATACCATTGGCCTTTTAAAAAGATAACCACCCCATTAACTTTGTGTTTAGCTCCTTAGATGAAAATAGTCGGAACACTTGGTAGGCATTGATAAGATGATCCGCATGCATGCCAGTTACATAAATGCCAGCAGGCTTTTGAGATAACATCAGTTTCTTCCCAGCCCTAGTTCACCTCTACCAGCTCCAGTTTCCCCTTGGTACTTGTTTGCAGTCGTTCTCTTTGTGCAGTGGGGGCTGTTATTGTCAGCCTGCTGCCATTGTAGGGGAGGATGTGTTAGCCAGTAACAGGAGGAGACTGCTATTAGGCTGGGCTGAGCATATTATTTCTTCAGTATTTATTTATTCTGGACCAATTGCCATAGGCCCAGTTTATTGTAACAATTTTAAGATAGGTCAGTTAAAGGCAGAACTTCTAGAATGTTCTTTGAAAGTTAAAGGGAAATAATCCTGGTTAATAAGAATTGTTTCAAAATTTCCAGCAAATTTGAGTTTGAAGCACGCGGCTAGGGCAGGAGCTAGGTAGACTTTAAAGCCTCTACCAGCCCTGAGATTTTGAGATTCAGATGGTGTTGGGGCTTGCTGAGATGTCATTGGATTTCTAGTGTGGGACAGGAAAGATCACCAGGGGGTGGCCAAGCCTATCTGCATCCAATAGAATGCACCTAACACGTTGGGATCCTACAACATACACACACACACACACACACACACACACACACACACACACACACTCTCTCTCTTCTCTTTCAGGAATTAGAGCATATTTTCAGAGTGATGGGTACCCAGATTTCACCTGGAATATCCTTTCTTTTTGTAAGCAGCTCTCATTGTTAAACTGAGGATTTTTAGTTGTCGGTTGGTTTTTTGATTTATGTAATACAATCACATGGTTCAATTTTTTAAAAAAATGTGTGCGAGAGAGAGAAACAAAGGGAGAGCACGAGAAAGAGTCTCTCTCTCACATAGCTTACTCCATGTGCCCAGATTCCACTGTGCCCTCTTCCGCCCTTCTGCCCTACGTAACCACTGTTGTGGGTGTCTGGTGTAGCCTTGCTGAGTTTCTTAAGGTATATACAAGCTAGTATCAACATCTAGCCTTATTTCCCGCACCCCCACTTACACAAAAGGTAGCACACTATGTACACATATGCAACATTTATCTTGGAGTTCTTTCCGTATTAGTAGAGAGCTTCCTTGTTTTATTTCTGTGAATGTGCCATAGCATTAATATTTAACCAGTTCCCACTTTATCTGCATTTGGGTTGTTTCTAATCTTTTGTTATTACAAACAATTGAATGGAAGTTTTTGAAGGGACTTGGGAGGTGGGTTGCTTTGGGGTTGTTTTGACAGTAGATTAGCAAGCGAGAAAGGTCCTGGGGGTGTCCTGGAGAGCCCAAGGGCTGCTGAGTCAATTCTCCCCCTGTATGTGTGTGGCTGTGTGTAGATGATCCATGTATTGAACACTCTATTTTCTCCCATTTTTTTCTTTCAGGGACAATTCAAGCTTTCGAAATACAAAAATCACATTGTGAAAGTACACAAGCTGGCAATAATCCTTTTCTGTGTGTGTGTGTTTGTCCGAAATGGATGGGAGGCCTCCAGCCAGTCCTTCCATCTGCTCACTGAAGGGACGTCCCTGAGCCGTGTGCTCCCCTTTTGCACTCATTCCTGGAGGACGGATTCCGCTAGACACCCTCCAGCATCGCTGACTTTATAAAGCGGAAAAACGGCAAACGTGACTTTGTAATAGACAAACATTGTTTTTTAATGGGGTTCTGTGGGGGGAGTTCAGCCCTTCATTTTGCTGTGTGCTGTCCAGATGCCTCCTGGGCATCCTGTCGTGCTCTTCTCATGCTGTACGAAGGGCAGTGTGACCACGTGTACATGCCAGAGCTGTTGGTGAGAGATATCAGTATTATGAATGTCTGTGCATCCAGGAAAAGCTTTCTGTTGGAGAGTCCCGGAATAGCTGTAAATGCTCTCTTCTAGCTCTGCCATTAAATTATTGGGACATTTTGTTTCTTTCTCTCCCCTCTTCCCCCAAGCCAACCACTTTCTGAAGCTATGTTACTGATGTGATGATTGTCCAGGATTTTGTGTCATCTCCTGCCTTATGCCCTCCAGTCTTCCCTCCTATGGGCTCTCTGCTTCTTAGGCACTGCTGCACTTAGATTGTAATCCAGCGGGTCGTGCTGGTTTCACTGTGGCGGCTTAGAGGGAATTCCCTGGTAAGAAACCGGAGCAGAATCCAGTTTGACCAGAAGCTAGCTTATAACATAGGCTCCAAGTACAGGATTTGGAGCTGAGGGCAGTGACTGAGATCATTTTCCCAGATGAGCAGGGCTGGTGCGTCAAGCCTGTTTCTGTGGGATCTTGTATGCCCCTCATCGAGAAAAGGAAGCGAAGCTGGTTATTACCAGGCCTGTTAATAATATGTAAATTCTATGATCCTAAAACTGGGACTTCTGAAGGAAAGGTGACCTTGCTGGATGGCTTTATTTGCATGGCTGTGCCTGTCTGTGAAGGTTGGAAAACCCTACTTTCAGTCCTCATCACCTGGTATGTATGTTAGCAAATGTGTGCTGGTCCGTGATGCCCAGACAGAAACCTCTTGAAGGCCACTGCAGGCATGCTTTGAAAACGACCCAGTCACTTATTAGAGAGGCTGGGTGATCTCACTGCAGAAAGTCAGAGAGGTCAAAAGAGCACCTAGGATTCAAATAAGTAATGAGTCAGAGTCCTACAGCAACCTCCAAGTAGCATTTCTTACTCGGCTCTTGTGAGCAAAGATTGCAGTACCTTAAATTAAGGCCTCTCTTTAAAACATATCCTTGAAGGCTAGGGGATCCTTGACAACCTGGTCTCAGAGAAATCATATGAAAATGGAAAGCATTTCCTTATTGTATTTATATTACTCTCTTCCTGTTTTCCAACTCCTGAATACCCCCTAATTACCACTGTTTTAGGATGCTTTTTCCTAAAAGAATAGGGGAGTACAGGGGCCAAAAAGGAGGTGCTTCCATTACAGGTGAAGTTAGATCAGATCAGATCTTGCAGTGATTTAAACTCCAGGAATATGAAGAATGCATTCTGGTGTCCAGACAATTGTGAAGGGTTCAGGCAAATACAGGAGCAATGTTGGCTACAGTGGGGAGCAAAGGCTGCCTCCTGAGATTTGTTTAGATTCCAGGGAGGTCTTCACTTTT
Organism: Microcebus murinus; assembly: GCF_040939455.1. Lineage (NCBI taxonomy): Eukaryota > Metazoa > Chordata > Mammalia > Primates > Cheirogaleidae > Microcebus > Microcebus murinus. The sequence goes on from NC_134111.1 coordinate 100,548,141, forward strand.
GCCTATACTCAGATTTGCCATGAAAATTCCAAAGAGAGCAGACGTTTGGATTTGCCCTCTTTGGGGCATCTACCTGACTGTTGTGTGTGTGGATTGGGATGCATATGTGTACAATGTGCTTATGAGTGAGGGTTTGGCCAGGCCCAGTGATTAGGTGTATTGTCTATTGTTTTGCTTTTTTTTTTTTTTTTTGGTTTAGATTTTTAAGTCTTATGTTTTCTAGAGCTGCTCATGTTTTCCTTTCCTCTTTGTCACTGTAGTATTTAACAGTTCTTTTCCCATCAAAAATAAGCTGACCCTATGCTGGTTAGAACAAGGGGTTCTCCCTGTTAAGCAACATCTTACCCCCAGTGTTCTCCCAGATATTCTGCCTAACAGCTTTAAATGGGAGATAGACTAGTCAGTTTATCCAAATCTCCTATTTTTCTAAACTAGCTTGTGAGTTCATTTATTTTGACTCCATGGGCATCATATACTAAGATGTGACACAATTATGGTTATGGTATCACCTGTTTTAGAGACAAAGGGAAAAAAGGTCTGCCGGGGCCAAAGTAACCAGCATGCCAGGTTGCCACTGGAGAACAGGGAGTCAGTCTCTACTTTGCATTGTCACGGTTGCTGTCCCCTGACCCCTTTGCTGGGTTTTGTTTGAAATTGGCCCCCAGTCCTCTCGAGTGCTCTTCTCTGTATATCTTTCTGTTTGTGTATATGTGTGCGTGCGTGCGTGTGTGTGTGTGTGTGTGTATATGTTTTCCCCGTGACACTGGCAGTGGCAATAATTTTCCACCCAGAAAGAAGCTTGTGGTCTGCGATGCTCCAAGAATGAATTTCCGAGTATTTGCCAGTGGAGAAGGAGCAGAGGCTGTGACAAGAGTGATTAGTGTTGCACTTTCAGAGCAATTGTCTACTGCAGTAATAAATGGAAAATATCAGCAAGAACCAGGTTGTGGACTTGTCAATACAAGGGAAATGGGGATCCTGTACTAATCCTGTCCTTCGGTGTATGAGTCTCCACTTTAACTGCATTGCAGAGTAAAATATGTGGGGCGGTCCAGGCAATGTCAATGTCATTGACATACATTTATTATGCAAATATTTTCTAATTGATATTAATCATTGCCACAGCTCAATTTCCTTTTTTTTTTTTTTTTTTTTTGAGACAGAGTCATAGTCTCAAACTCCTGGTCTCAAGCAATCCTCCTGCCTGTCCCACCAGAGAGCAGCTGGGACTATAGGTGTGTCCCACTGTGCCCTGCTAATGTTTTTCTATTTTTAGTAGAGATAGAGTCTCACTCTTACTCAGGCTGGTCTCGAACTCTTGACCTCAAGCATTACTCCCTCCCTCCCCCCATTACTTAAGCCTCCCAGAGGATTACAGCCATGAGCCACCTCGCCCAGCCCAATTTACATTTTTAATATCAAAGTATAGTTGTTTATTCTCCTTAATAGGGGTAAGGAATATTGGATTAGAAGAAAGTGCAAAGAATTCTGTTTCGAAGTAAGAAATGCTCCAGGCCTAAGCTTTTAATGTTTTGTTTAGATTAAGTATCTTAGCCTAAAGATGGACATCAGAGGCACTTGGATGACCAGTGCCCATGTGAAATACCAAGGGAGAAAAACTTTTGCCAAGTCTCAGTTATTGTTGACAAAGGACTTACAGGGATAGTCTTGAAACTCAGTTTCAGTAGGTAGAAATCTTTCTGTGTCTGTCGGTCACAGTACAAATAGAAACCATACAAGTTATTTAACATGATATAAGGAACTATTGACACGGTAACTAAAAAAGCAAAAAAGAAAACAAGAATCGAAGAGGTAGAAACTTCAGGAAGAGCTCTGAGGATGGGTGTTGCTCATCTGGTGTCTTTCAGACTGTAATGAAGCTGGTTCTGAGTGGGTTGAAAAGGGCAGCTGGAGTCACCTGTGGCTGTGGGAACAAACTGCTGCAGTGATGCTGACTGCAACAGGAAGGAGCATGAGCATGTTCTTTCTTCCTCCAGCGTGGACGCTTCCTTCAAGTGCACCCTATTGGAAAACTCCGATAGGATGCCAGCTGGAAAAGCAGAACTGTGTGCAGAGCTCTAGCCTTGGTATCAGAAAGGCAGAGCTGAAAAGAGCAGGTGTGGAGCGGAGAGACGAGAGCTTCATAACTGGCTCAGTCCTCCCCGTTAGCCACTTAGCATCTGTGCACAGCCTTCCACACATGCTTGACCTTCCATCCTACCACAGAGCAACTCTGTTTCTGCCCAACAAGATGTAACCAATTAAAAGAAGATCTACTCACCCTCTCCCAAAAATGAAGGAGTGTAAAATCCAAAATCATTGTATCAACCTCTGGGCTGTGTTGACTCCTGTAATTCAGTCAAGTCCCAGTGAATAGAATATAGAGAACAACAGAATGCTACCAAAAGACTAAAGGGTAAAGTTACTTACCTTGTTACCTTCCAACAAAAAACTGCATGAAATAATGTGAAATAATGAGGAGAGAGAAGTGTGTGTCTGTGTATGTGTATGTGTGTGCACACACAAGAAAGAATATGTGCATCATGTATAACTCATGAGGCTGTAGGTGATACTTATTACTTCTTTTTCCACTACCTGTTCTCTGTTTTCTTTGCCTTCAGCCGAGATCTCAGCTGGTCAGGATTCTTTTTTTGTTATGGTTGGTTCAGACCTTTATTCCTACAGGGTCTGAATTAATTGTCCTGCCTTTATTTGGTAATAGTTTTCCATTCATTTTTGCTATTTCTAAGAGGGGCCCTAGGAAATCTGGGTTCCAGACAGTTCTCCCTGCTCCTAGTGTGGAGCAGCAGCTCATTTAGCCCTGGCAATATTCCACCTCAGTGGAATAATCCCCTTATTTGCTTGTTCAGTGCCCTGAAGAGCCCAAAATAACTGGGTGAGCCTCAATTTGCAATTCAGTGAACTATTGTCTGTCCCCTGGAGCCATTCCTCCTTGGAAAACCAATCCTTCCAAACTGGCAGCACTGTAAGTTGAGAAACAGGTGAAGAGAGACCACTCCTACTCCTGTCCCTCCATTCCTGGACCTGTGAACTATGGTTATGGGAGAGACAAACTCATGCAAAGCACAACCTTTAAGTTGGTACTCATCCTTTCAGGATATTGTCTCCCAAATGCTCGGTGCTGTAACTGAGTTTTCACCAGGCCATTTTTCCTTTCTGTTTATCTGGCTGCTGCCTCCTAGTAAGGTTTATGGTAAAACCAGTGAATTACCTGGTGACAGGTCCATTGCCTCACTTCCTTTGCTATAAAATCAGTTTCTTGATTAAAAGCAATCTGGAGATTGCTAGTGAATAAGGCATTCCATTAGTTTTGCTGGGAAAACATTACAAGCAGAGAATGTAAATTCACATCCAGTATATACATTTATTTACGTATTTGTTAAAGTGTAAGGGAATTAATTAATCCATACCCTGATTCCCTGTCTTTTTTCTTTTTTTTTTTTTTTTTGAGCTCTGTCCCCTGGCCTCCTAGATGGTCCATATTTTGGTATTTCTCATCTCATGTGTCTGTTCATTGGCCTTGGGTCTGCTTCCCCTTGGCTGTAGTTCTGTTTGGTGTCAGTTGAAAGCCTCAGCCAAATCCTGTCCCCTCATGCCTAGTACCATGGGGTCCCTAACACATCTCCCCTCCAAGATCATTTTGACTCAAATCCTGGACCCCAAAACTCCTCTCCATTCTAACAGTTCACAGAAGTACAGCTCACTGATGTGTCAACTGCAAGAGAAGAGGGTCCACAGGAGGCGTCTGCGGTCCTCAGAATCTCCATCCAACAAACACTTGCCTCCCATCTAGTGGGCTAGGCGGTGTGATGGCTAGGACAATAGAGAGATGAATAGGAAGCTGTGGGCTATACCCTCAAGGAGCTCACTGTCCAAAGAGTAGAGTCTGGAATATAGCAAGTGAGATGGGAATAAAGGTAGGAAGGCCTGGAGGATTTGCAGTTCAAGTGTAATCAGTGTGTACCCAGTCCAGTGGGCAGATGACCTTCATTCACCTTGACTCTGGAAGTGCAGATCTTAAGCCAGTGGGCTTTGGGCTGGAGGTGTTGCCTGCAGGTGAGACTAGTATCATGCACCAAATTGTACCATTTATTGAAAACTCTGTGCTAGACACTGCAGTTACTTTACATGCATATTTCACTTAAATCTCAACGGCCCTGTGCTAGGTTATTACCTTCCCCATTTTACAGATGAAGACACAGGCAAAAAGACGTTAAGTAACTTGCAGAAAGTCATTCATCATGTAAGAGCAGAGATGGAGCTTGACCTTGAATTCCAGAGCTCTCAAACCTAATGCAGGTAGGTTACAGCTCGCCTAATCTGTAAATCATTATTTGGATCTCTGGAAAGAGGTTTCCAAATTGGGCCCTATGGCTGCAAAATGACTCCTACTCCTCCCTGGTAGTCCTGATAGCTAAGAAACCCCACCCAGCTGTCACAGAAAATCCAGAGCCAGCCAGCAGGGCAGCTTCCAGTGAGGTCCCTGTGAGGGGCTGGAGGGCACAGTGGTTTGCTAGCAGGGTGGTATTTTCTAGCCTTTCCTCTAATCTCGCATCATCCTCCCAACCTTGAGTACTAGCCTTACCCCAGATCACAACATGTAGGTTCCAGGCATCTCTGTTCTGTTTCCACAAGCAGATCGTGCATATTTCTGTAAAGCTCGTCTGCCGAAATCATTCTCTGCATGTTTGTCCAGCAGGCCTGTTCTCCTACCAGACCCTCTCCATGAACTGTGTGGGAAGCAAAATTGCCACGTTCTGTCTCACCCCCACTCCCTCATGTTAATAGTAAACTCAGGCAATAGGATTCCACGCCCTGAGACTTGTCCTCCACCCCGACCTCTGCATGGGAGGAGTGGAGGAGGAGTGTTCAGAGCATCCTTTCCTGACATCTGCCTGGTCAGGACTGTGAATGGACAGGGAAACCTGCATCAGGGAGGTCTCTTCCCCCTGAGCCCAGGAAGGCGGAGAGATCAATTGGATGTCCCCGTCTAGTTGATTTTCCTCCTGTCCCTGACTAGAGGACTGTTAAGGTTGGTGCTTCAAGAGTCAGGGGCCCATCCTTTTCTGTGGCCTCACTGTGCTCTTCCCGTGTCCCACTCAGGACAGTTCCTGGGATGTGGTGAGGGTCCCTGCAGAGGTTGGGCCCACCTGGCACCAACTGGCATGGCCTCTCACCCCATGCTCTGCTGTCTGGCTCACAGTGCCAACTGTGCCCCAGCTCCAGCCCCCCTCACTGTGATCCTGGTGGGTGCTGCCAAGTACCAGTTCCGCCATGGGTTGGCCCCAGCTCACTCCCACCCGCCCTGTGAACACCGTGGGCCCTCTGTCTCCTTGCTGCTTCCCACTTTGCTCTTTGACTTCCAAGACCCCTTACGGAGGGCAGGTGGCTGCTCTTCCCTATACAATACAATGGCCAAAGGCCCTCAGCAGAGACCCCGCTCCCTGCCACAGAGCAGTGCTGCTTGGGAGGTCCTCATGGGCAGCCCAGGTTGGGGCTGTGACCTTGGAGGGACCCTCCTTCCTTGCTGCCCCTCAGCCTATGCCCTAGCCGCCTCGGACAACTTTACACCCACAGTCAGCATCTTCCCCTCATCTGATTAATGTGCTCCTGCCCCCACAGCACCCTCGTCAGCCCCACCCCGTACAGCAGCTTACTTCACTGAGCCTGGCACTGTTGAAGGATTTCCCATATTTCTTCATTTAACGCCCTGCCACATCATACAATATTTTGGCCAGACTGAGTTCCTAGAGTCCCACAGATGGGCCCTTGTCCCTGCTTTCACACTGCTCGTCCTCTGCTGTGGAAAGCCCTCTCTCCACCCTTCACCCTGCCCAGCGCTATAGCCCCCATCCCCTCCTGCCTTAACTGCGCCTGCGTTGCTACAGCAATGGGCCCAGGGGACCGGAACCACCGAGGCCCTTGTCTGTCCCTGCTGCTAGGGTAGGTTCCAGGAAGGCAGGGGCCACACCTCCCTCCTCTCAGAACAGGCCTGGTGTGGGTGCTGCCTGCCTGAGACATTCCTGCCAAAAGTGGATTTACAAAATGCCTTAGTCATTGTGTGGTGTTCCACACAGCACTGCTTCTGACCAAAGGACTCATTGTATGGCAAATAAAGCACAGCAATGGGCTTGAAGGAAACCAAAATATTTCTCTAAAATACTGATTTTAGAGCTAAATAAGGTTAAAATGCAGGGGAACACTCTGCCTTTGCCTCTGCTTGCCTGATGGCAGGACAGCCATTCACACGAAAACAAAAGATCTTTCTACCTCCTCTCCACATTTCTTGTCTAAAGACAGAGATATAAAATTTCCTTTTATGGGAGACAACTTGCTTATTAGCTAAGAGGTGGAGCCAGCAGGAGCAGGGAAGTTTGGGAGCAAACTTTACTATTAATACTTTCCCACAGTTTTCCCACCTTTGAGAGACTCTCCTTTGTCTTGTCATTACTCTAAGATATGTGACTTTTTGTTAAAATACTAGTTAAGGCTGGGCGCGGTGGCTCACGCCTGTAATCCTAGCTCTCTGGGAGGCCGAGGCGGGCGGATTGCTCGAGGTCAGGAGTTCGAAACCAGCCTGAGCAAGAGCGAGACCCCGTCTCTACTATAAATAGAAAGAAATTAATTGGCCAAATAATATATATAGAAAAAATTAGCCGGGCATGGTGGCGCATGCCTGTAGTCCCAGCCACTTGGGAGGCTGAGGCAGAAGGATTGCTTGAGTCCAGGAGTTTGAGGTTGCTGTGAGCTAGGCTGATGCCACGGCACTCATTCTAGCCTAGGCAACGAAGCGAGACTCTGTCTCAAAAAAAAAAAAAAATACTAGTTAAAGCAGAGCTTCAGGCCTCTTCCTTGAGAGCAGTACCTTTGATCTGAGACTCCTCCCACATGATTTATAAAATAAAACTGGCTTTTCTCTTGTTCATTTGCCTTTTGTTACAGAAGGCTTGTTCTAGCTATGAACTTATGAGGGTAGAAGAAATTTTATTTATTTATGTTATTTTTTTGAGACAGAGTCTTGCTCAGTTGCCCTGAATAGAATGCAGTGGTGTCATCATAGCTCACTACGACCTCAACCCCTGGGCTCAAGTGACCCTCTTGCCTCAGCCTCTTGAGTAGCTGGGACTACAGGCCTGGTCACAACGTTTGGCTAATTTCTTTCTATTTTTCATAGAGATGGGTTCTCGCTCTTGCTCAGGTTGCTCTTGAACTCCTGAGCTAAAGCAGTTCTCCCACCTCAGCCTCCCAGAGTGTTAGGATTATAGGCATGAGCCACCTCGCCCGGCCAAGGAAATTATTATATTTTCTCCCCTCAGGCTCATGCTCATGGGGTCCCCTGCTCTTACTAGTCCCCCATCTTAAAACTGTAACAGAGCTACTGACTTCTGTGATTAAGTTTTGTTCACTGGGATTAAGTTCTCACCATATGTAGAGCTTTCCATATGATTTGGTTGCATTTGCCAGGTATATAACCTTATTATCTTCAAATTATAAAAGCTTTACTTTCTCCTTTCAAATTTTTATATCTCTGTTTTCTTTCTCTTTATTGCAATGGTTAGCACCTCCAGCACATTGTTAATTCACACTGGTAACACTGGGCATGCTGTCACGTCCTGGCGTGGTGGGAATGCCTCTTGGAGTCTCCATTAAATACGATGCTGGCTTTGGAGCTAAGATGTATTGCATCCTGTTAAAGAAGAGAGGGAAAAGTGTAAACGTGTGGGAGAGAACATGGATGTACCATCTTTTTTTACTAGTCCACTAAGACTAGTAAAAGATTGTTTCCAATCTTTTGCTAATTGAAAGATGTGAATTGTATATATCTATATCTGTCATTCTACACATATACAAGCATATCTGTAGGATCAATTCCAGAATTGGAATTGTTGGGTTGTTTGATGATTAATTTTGTGTTAACTTGGGAAGGGATGCCCAGATAGCTGGTAAAACATTATTTCTGGGTGTGTCTGTGGGGGCATTTCAGGAAGACATTAGCGTTTGTTTGAGTCAGTAGACTAAGTAAGGAAGATCAATCTCACCTTTGCAGGTGGGCATCGAAGGCCAAATAGATAGAACAAAAAGGCAGAGTGAGGGCAAGTTCATTCTCTCTTCTTGAGCTGAGACACTCATCTCCCCTTGGACATCAGAGTTCCTGGTACTCAGGCCTTCCGACTTGGACTGAATTACAACACTGGCTTTCCTGGGTTCTCTGGCTTGCAGACAGGAGATGGTGGGACTTCTTGGCCTCCATAATCACATGAGCCAATTCCCGTAATAAATCTCCTCATGTATGTACATATAAATGTCCTATTGATTCTATTTCTCTGGAGAACTAATAATACAGGCTGGGCCAAAGAGTACATGGATTTGTCAAATATTGCCAGATTGCTCTCCAGCTTACACTGTCTCGAGCAATGTCTGATGTGTTTCATCACAGCCTCACCAAAAGAATACATTATAAAACTTTTAGGTTTTTGCTAATCTGATAGATTAAAAACTGGTATTTCAATGTCAGTCCTTTTTATTTATTTCCAGAGTTTCGCCCTGTCACCCAGACTGGAGTGTAGCTCACTGATCATGATGATAGTTCACTATAACCTTGAATTCCTGGGCTCAAGTGATCCTTCTACCTCAGTCTCCCAAGTGGCTGGGAATATAGGCGCACACCACCATGCCCAGCTAATTTTTTAATTTATTTTTGTACAAATGAGGTCTCCCTATGTTGCCCAGGCTAGGTCTCCCTATGTTGCCCAACTCCTGACCTCAAGCAGTCCTCCTGCCTTGGCCTCCCAAAGTATGGGATCATAGGCATGAGCCCACTATACCTGGTGTCAATGTCATTCCTTTTTTTTTTTTTTGAGACAGAGTCTCATTCCATTGCTCGGGCTACAGTGCTGTGGCATCAGCCTAGCTCACAGCAACCTCAAACTCCTGGGCTCAATCAATCCTTCTCCTGCAACCTCCCGAGTAGCTGGGACTCCAGGCATGCACCACCATGGCTGGCTAATTTTTTCCATATATTTTTAATTGTCCAGCTAATTTCTTTCTATTTTTAGTAGAGACGGGGTCTCTCTCTTGCTCAGGCTGGTCTCGAACTCCTGAGCTCAAAGGATCCACTTGCCTCAGCCTCCCAGAGTGCTAGGATTACAGGTGTGAGCAACCCCGCCTAGCCAGTGTCATTCTTCTTATGAGTCAGATTGAGTTTCTTTTTATATATTTAAGGGCAATTTGTATTAGCTTTTATTTTCCTCTCTTGACCATTTTTCTATTGAATTGATGGTCTTTTTCTTATTGACTTCTAGGAGTTCTTTATATATTAAGGAGACTTCCTTTGTTTTTAGTATGAGCTTGACCAGAGCAGGCACCAACACCATCTAGTGAGGAGTCCAGGGTGGCTTACCCAGTGTTGTGGGGTGAGGCCTTTACTTTGCTTGTGGCCAGTGATGGACAAGAGTCAACAATGGGTTGTATCTTCTTAACAAGAAAACTTGTTGTATGAAGGCAAGCTAGGCTCTCAAGTGGCTGCCTATGTAACTTTTACAGAATCTCCAGGATATAAGAAGCTCAGGTACCCAGAGGGTGATGTGAGCATTTTCCTTTCTTCCCACAAGGAACTACAGTTGCCTCCTGTTCATGGCGACTAATGACCTGTCCAGCTCCACTGTCTCCTGTTCCTCTGGATGGTGTAAGGATTCTGGTCAGGACTTGTTGATTTGCTTAGCCCTGTCCTCTAATAGTCATTGTCTTCTATGAATAATCCTTTGGTCTGATCTGTGGGAGCATCAAGTGATTTCATTTGCTCTCCTTGAAACTGCTGACTAGCAGAGTTGCAAGTATTCTTTCCAAGCTTGTCTTGTTTTGCCCAAGGTGTTTTTACTTCCAAAGTCTTGTTGCTATGTATTCAAATTAATCAATCTTTGTTTTTATGGCTTTTGGACATTGAGTTATACTTGAAGGGCCCTTCCCACAAAATCTGGGTCTATTTATAGAGAAGCATAAAGGTTTGGAAGAGCCACAGGGCAGGGGTGGGGAGATGGAAACCAAGTACACTTGTACAGAAGGATTTTCAGGTAGTGCTGAGGTCCTGGGTCAGTGGCTCAAACCAGGAGGGCATACATCCAGTCTGGATCCCCAGGTTTGGGAATTGGCGGAGCTGGTGGGCTGCAAATGGAGGGCACGAGCTGGAGAAGGTGCCGGTCACAGGTACCAGAAGTGACTGGCCCAGAGGCCTGTGGCAAGCAGTGGGGTGAATCACGGCAGAACAGCAGAGAAGTTAGAGGCTCCAGAGGCCCTAATGAGGCATAAAGCACATGGGGTAGGAGTCGTTCTAGAAAGGGAGCAGTTCCAGACAATGGCAAAGGCCCGAGGGTGAGCATGAGAGAGAGTGGCTATAGCAAGGGGGAAGATCAAGAAACCACAAAGGACGGGAGATGCAGGTGGTCCCCGGTCCACGTCTGCTGGGATGAAGCCATGTGAAGCTCAGCGGAAGGCAAAGCCAGGGGTCAAGCTTGCTCATAGCACTCCTTGACTCGCACGTCTCGGGCCTGACTGTGCATTATAATCACCAGGGTCTGGACCGGTGTTAATGATTCCAATGTGAGCTGGGTTGTGAACCACTGCCCTAACTTATGTCCTGTTAACTTAGCTTTGATGGAGTGGGGAACATGAGTTAAACAAAACCAAGAGACCCTGTCAGTTCATCTTAGGCCTAACCATGTGGATTTCCTAACCTTTTCCTGGTGCCTCAAGTCTCACAGTGCAGCACCAGGTACAGTGCTGACAGCCCCAGACAGGGGTCAAACCTGATTTCCTGGTCCCAGTTCTGATCCTGCTTAGCTGAGATCATGTGCAGCCTCCGGGTGGATCCAGGGATGAGCTTGGACTCAGAAGTGTCATTCTGGCAGCTTGTCAACTCATCTTGATGAGTCTAGTAGCAAACTGTCTGCCAGGTCAAGGGTGTGAGGAGACGAAAGACGCTGAAGTCACTGGGGATAATTGCCATTTACCGTAGCCTTCCTGGAATATACAATGTTTATTACTGGCATCGCAAAGCCTGTTAAAATCACATGAGATGCTAGAATGAACCCTGCAGTTCTGGATTAGGAGATATCGGTATGAAGTCATGTTTATTTTAATGCATACACACGTATGTATTAAATTACTTGTGTATATGTGGGTTAGTATACGTAGACGCGTTCGCTAGCTCTGCCCTCTGAGAGGGACTAGAAGCAATGACACCCAGGAGCAATGAGCACCTGGATCTTGCTTTGTAAATACAATTCTCTAATAAAAGGCACCAGGCTCCTTGGTGAAAATGCTGACTATAGGGCTGAGACAAGAAAAATGCAACATAAGCCTGGAGTAATTTGTAGAGTCAGAAAGTAGAGAAGTGCTAAAAACAAACAAACAAAAACCGCACATTGATGGGGGCGTATCACAGGGACAAAGGAGTCAACTGCAAAAGTCCCCAGTGACCAAAGCTGGAATAATCTGAGCAACAAAATAGAGTAGTATCAGATTATAACCCAAAGCATAAAATAAATATCTACAAGTCCATACCGACCTAAATAAATGATTGAATAGATAAACAAATGTGAAAGAATAGACAAATTACCTGTGGCGAAACATTCCAAATAATTTATGGAATAACCGCTTCCTTAAGTGTAGGCTACGCACAGTGACTTCCTTCTGGAGCGTACATCATGAAAAAGAGATAACAAGTGAACTTGACGGGGAAGAAACTGAAAAATACTACCTCAGCTAGGTGATCCAGGTCAACGTCAACAAGGGAGAAGTCCTTTAGTAGTTGTACCATTGGTTTGGGGTGACGAGAATGGCACTTTACTTCTGTGGTCTTCCTCCCAAAGACCCACAACCCCAATCTAATCGTTAGGAGAACATTAGACAAATTCCAATAGAGAGGCATTTTACAAAATAGTGGCAGTACTCCTCAAAATGTGAGGAGTCATCAAAAACAAGGAAAATCTGGTTGTGGTGGCTCACACCTATAATCCCAGCACTTTGGGAGGCTGAGGCAGGAGGATCAAGACCAACCTGGGCAACATAGTGAGACCCCTTCTCTACATAATATTTTTTTAATTAGCTGGGCATGGTAGTACACACCTGTAGTCCCAGCTACTTAAGAGGCTAAGGCAGGGGAATCGTTTGAGTCCAGGAGTTTGAGATTACATTGAGCTACGTGAGCTCTGATCAAGCCATTGCCCTCCAGCCTGGGCAACGGTGAGACCCTATCTCTAAAACCATAAAAACAAGGAAAGTCTGAGAAACTGTCATAGCCAAGAGGAGCCTCAGGAGACATGATGACTGAATGTCATGTGGTATCCTAGATAGGACCCTGGAACAGAAAAAGAACATTAAGCAATAATTACAGACATGTGAATAAAGTATGAACTTTTTTTTTTTTTTTAAGAGACGAGGACTTGCTATTGCCCAGGCAGGAGTGCAGTGGCTATTCACAAGCACAATCACAGCACACTACAGCCTTGAACTCCTGGTCTCATGCAATCCTCCTGCCTCAGCCTCCCAAGTAGCTGGGACTACATGTGCCACTATACCCAGCTCAGAACACCATATTAATAAATGTTACAGGCAAGATCCACTGATGAATGCTAAAACTAGTGAGCAAAACTTTAAGGAGAAACAGGATCTTTTCCATAGCCTCAAAGTATCTCCCCTTTTATTATAATATAAATTATGATTTATATTATAATTATAATAAATAATTATAATTATTTATTAATTATAGCAATGGTTTTAGAGTATATCCATAAATATTTGATACTCCTCACTCCAGGAGATGGAGCTTAATTTACTTTCCCTTGCATGTGGGCTGGACTTAGTGACTTACTTCTAATGAATGAGTGTGGAAAGGGAAAAATAGTCACATTATAGTGGAGGAACCTGGCAGACACCACCTTAGCCCAGTGGTCAAGGTTAACATCAGTGGGGCACGTTGACATGTGCCTCAGTAGGATGTGCTGAGAAGGGCACATCACCTCTGAGGTTCTCTTCCCCCAAATCTGTAACCTCAGTCTACTCATGAGAAAACTTCAGACAAACCCACACTGAGAGGCATTCTACAAACCACCAAAATTCGTGACCAGTACTATTCAGAAGTATCAAAATCAGGAAAGATCTAGAAATTATTACAGATGACTAAAGAGACCTGATGACTAACTGTAATGTGACATCCTGGATGGGACTCCGGAAGAGAAGAAGCCATCAGTGGAAAACCCAGGGAAGTCTGAATAGTGTGAAGTTTAATTAACAGTAGGCTACCAGTGCTGATTTCTTAGTTTTGATCAATGTGCCATATTTAGCTAAGATGGTAACATTAGGGAAGTGGGGTGAAGGGTATGTGGGAACTCTGCGTACTATCTTAGCAACTCTTGTGTGAATCTCAAGTTGTTTTAGAGTCAGGTTGTGGTGGCATGCCTGTAGTCCCAGCTACTTGGGAGGCTGAGGCAGGAGGATTGCTTGAGCCCAGTAGTTCGAGAGCAGCCTGGGCAACATAGCAAGACCTACCCCCATCTCAATTAAGAATAAATAAATAAATAAAATTATTTCAAAATAAAAAGTTCAAAAACATGCATGGTGGTGATGTTGGATGTGAATACCTAGATCTTGCTGTGAGGCAGGGCCTGGGTTCTTGCTCTCCAGACAGGCAGCGGCTCCATCCATGCTGGCACCAGGGCAGCACCGTGACTTGGCAGGCCTGTGGCTGGCAGGCCTGTGACTCAAGGGTACTCTGCCTGTTGCTCTCCCTACTGGGCTCCATTAACCCCAGGTTCATCCGGAGCCGGCACAGAGCATGCAAGTGCTTTAGTTCCAACCAGCTGGCCTGACAATAAATGAATGTGAACTGCACCTGGAACAAGGGAAGCATCTCCGTGAGCTCAGGTCAGAAAAGTCCCCGCATATGAGGACTAGTGGGATCCCAACCCCCGCTGACCTGGGGCGGGGTGCACACCAAACAGGAGGAGAAGTGGTGGGACCCAAAGTGTCAGGTGGTAAAGAGAAGGACCCCAAAGAGGAGGTGTGGCTCTTGAGGGACGAACAGAGGGGACAGTGTAGCCAGCCCCACAAGGCAGGTGAGGGCCACGCTGCCCACCAAGGAGCCCCTCCTGAATCCCCCCCAGGGGGCTCTGTCTGGTCTGCACAAGACAGGTGTCTAGAGTCCAAAACACGCAGGGAGCTGCCACCAGCTGTGGGTTACTGATGAACCAATGGTCAGACTGTCCCCTCCCTGGTTAAAGGCATGCTAAGGTGGTCACAGGTCAACCAAATCAAGGAAAACGGGAAAAAGGCACCATACCAAGACTAGGCTGGGTCTCTGGGGCAACTATTGTTAAGATGTAAGTCCAGAATGAGCTGACGCTTGCAGAAACCACTGAGGGTGACACTGCACGAAGTCTTTTAATTGATGACCAGAGCATAAAATACATGGGGCGATTGGTGAGAGGTGTGCGGAGGAAGAACAAATCGCCTTCCATGAGCAGGGAAAGGCTGATCCGCAGGAGTGCAGGCAGGAGCCTGGGGGACCACGGGTCCCAGCGCTGACCGGGCCGGGAGACAAGTGCGCTGAGGGAAACCCACGCCCAAGTCTCCAGAGGGGGAGGAGGGGCTTCCGCTGACTTTCCGGGCAGGACAGTGCTCTGAGGGAGAGGCCAGGCACCGTCCCGCCAGCAGCGCACCAAGGCCCTGAAACGCTCTAGCCTGGAGAAGGGAACAGTGCCAGGGGAACGGCCTCAGATATCTGAATGATTGAGCGTGGAAAAGGCCTCACGTGTGGAACCAGCACCTCCGGGGAGAAGTTACAGCCTTTAGGTTTAAGAAAAGCTTCCTGATCATTTGAGCTGCCTAAAAATGGAGCAGGCGTTGCAGGTGAACAAGCAGAGGCTGGAAGGCCACCTGTTGGGGGATTTGCTGAGCAGATGTCAGTGGCAGACCCAAGAATAGACCAGATGGCCTTCAAGGCCCCATTCAGTCGTGAGATCTGAGGTCTCGGGACTGAAGCTGGAGGGAGCTAACCCCCCCTCCCCGCACAGGTACCCCGGCCCTGGGAATGCCGTGGTGCCAGACGGGCTGTGGTCGGCTGATGAATTAGGCCCTGGCACCAGCAACAAGCCGGCTGCCTGCCAATTTGGCCGGGAAGGTGCTCAAGGTCCAGGCTCTGAGCCCATGGCCTCCTGGGAAATCCGTGCAGCATATTTACAAAAGGATGCCTCTGTAGCAAGCCTTCCAGACTGCAGCTGCCAGGAAGGAGCAGAAGGGGTGATTTGATACCCCACAAGCCAGACAGGAAATCCCTCAAGACAGAGGTCAACATGAAGCAACATCAGATCTCTGCGGCTCCGGCACCTGTCACACCCCCGCCCTCTCTCCCAGGGGTCCAGGGCTCCAGCAAAGGGCTTCCTGCTGCCACTGTCCTTCCGCCAGCCACCTGACTCCTGCCCTCATCCTAGGAACACCCTGCTCTGCTCAAGTTCCCTCCTCACTAGGCCACCCTGGCACTAGCATCAATGCCTCCTCTGCCCTAAACATTATTTTTCCTTTCTAAATAAAGGGGTTTTATTTATTTATTTATTTATTTAAGCCAGTCAAATTTAGCAGTGGAGAGTTGAATACCAACTTTAGTGACACTAATGTTAATAAGTTCTGATAACCCACTACCATCGGACCAGCCTTTTCTTATTTCTAAATTAGACAGATTAAAAGTTAGGAGGCTGAGGCAGGAGGATCACTTGAGCCCAGGAATTTGAAGTTGCAGTGAGCTGCGATCATGCCATTGCACTCCAGCCCTAGCAACAGAATGAGACCCTGTCTCAAAAAAACAAAACAAAATAAAACTTAGACACACTGTGATACATTCATACAATGGAATATTATTCAGTGACAAAAAGAAATGAGCTATCAAGCCATAAAAAGACATGGAAGAGGCCGGGCGCGGTGGCTCACGCCTGTAATCCTAGCTCTCTGGGAGGCCGAGGCGGGCGGATTGCTCAAGGTCAGGAGTTCAAAACCAGCCTGAGCAAGAGCGAGACCCCGTCTCTACTATAAATAGAAAGAAACTAATTGGCCAACTGATATATATATAAAAAATTAGCCGGGCATGGTGGCGCATGCCTGTAGTCCCAGCTACTCGGGAGGCTGAGACAGAAGGATCGCTCGAGCCCAGGAGTTTGAGGTTGCTGTGAGCTAGGCTGACACCACGGCACTCACTCTAGCCTGGGCAACAAAGCGAGACTCTGTCTCAAAAAAAAAAAAAAAAAAAAAAAAAAGACATGGAAGAATCTTAAATGCATAATGCTAAATGAAAGAAGCCAGTCGGAAAAGACTCTATACTGTATGACTGCAACTATATGACATTCTGGAAAAGGCAAAACCACGAAGACAGTAAGAAGATTGGTGGTTGCCAGAGATGGTGGGGGGAAGGGTGACGCGGATACGCAGAGTATGAGACTTTTAGGGCAGTGAAACATTATTCCGCATGATACTGCAATGATGAATATTTTCCATGGCCTCAAAGTATCTCCCCTTTTATTATAAGTTATAATTTATATTATAATTATAATCATTTACATTTTATTAATAATTATTTAATTAATAATTATTAATAATTATAATTATTTACACGTCATTGTACATTTATCAAAAGTCATAGAATGTATAACACAACCAGTGACACCTAATGTAAACTAGGGGCTTTAGTTAACAATTATGTATCAATACTGGCTTATCATTGTACCACACTAATTGCAAGATGCTAAAGATAGGAGAAATCGGGCTGGGTGTGGTGGCTCACGCCTGTAATTCTAACACTCTGGGAGGCCGAGGTGGGAGGATTGCTCAAGGTCAGGAGTTCGAGACCACCTGAGCGAGAGTGAGACCTCGTCTCTACTAAAAAAATAGAAAGAAATTAGCTGGACAACTAAAAATATGTAGAAAAAATTAGCCGGGCATGGTGGCACATGCCTGTAGTCACAGCTACTTGGGAGGCTGAGACAGGAGGATTGCTTGAGCTCAGGAGTTTGAGGTTGCCGTGAGCTAGGCTGATGCCACGGCACCCTACCCTGGGCAGCAGAGTAAGACTCTGTCTCAAAAAAAAAAAAAGAAAAGAAAAATAGGGGAGGCCGGGCGCGGTGGCTCACGCCTGTAATCCTAGCACTCTGGGAGGCCGAGGCGGGTGGATTGCTCGAGGTCAGGAGTTCGAAACCAGCCTGAACAAGAGCGAGACCCCGTCTCTACTATAAATAGAAAGAAAATTAATTGGCCAACTAATACATACAGAAAAAATTAGCCGGGCATGGTGGCGCATGCTTGTAGTCCCAGCTACTTGGGAGGCTGAGGCAGGAGGATTGCTTGAGCCCAGGAGTCTGAGGTTGCTGTGAGCTAGGCTGCCGCCATGGCACTCACTCTAGCCTGGGCAACAAAGTGAGACTCTGTCTCAAAAAAAAAAAAAAAAAAAAAAAAAAACACCACAAAAAAAAAAAAGAAAGAAAAATAGGGGAAATCAGAGTTGGGGGCAGGGGATATATTCGAACTCTGTAGTATTCATTCAGTATTTTCTGTAAACCTAAAACTGCTCCTTTAAAGAAAGTATAGATGGGAAGGGGGAAAAAAGCTCTAGAAAAGTCCATTATCTTACTCAGAGAAAACCACTCTTCTGACCAAGGCTCGACCTTGTACTAGGTGCACATTAGAAAACTCTAACAAATGGGCTTATTCTATACGTTCTGTTTTTGTTGTTGTCTTCATTTTTGTTTTTTATTTTTTTAGACAGAGTCTTGCTTTGTTGCCCAGGCTAGAGTGAGTGCCGTGGCGTCAGCCTAGCTCACAGCAACCTCCAACTCCTGGGCTCAAGCAATCCTCCTGCCTCAGCCTCCCGAGTAGCTGGGACTACAGGCATGCGCCACCATGTCCGGCTAATTTTTTCTACATATTTTTAGTTGGTCAATTAATTTCTTTCTATTTTTAGTAGACTCGCTCAGGCTAGTTTCGAACTCCTGACCTCGAGCAATCTGCCCACTTTGGCCTCCCAGAGAGCTAGGATTACAGGCGTGAGCCACCACGCCTGGCCATGTCTTCATTTTTTATTCTGGAATAATTATAGCCTCACAGGGTTGTGAGAAGGGTACGGAGCGGTGCAGGTAGGTGTCCTCCAGGTAGGTGGCGTAGAGTTGAATTAGAGGACACCCTGCTGGTGTCCGCTGCAGAACTGACACGTTGGTTGTTGGTGTGGGAAACCTGAGGTCACACACTTCTCTGTGACCTCAGGTCACAGAAGTATTTTGTGCTGTGAATGCAGCAGGAAGAAACTGAGTGTGTTGTTTTTTCCTCTCCCTCCTCAGAATAAGTATAGTGTATTTTGATTTTGTAGGGTTTTTGGTTTGGTTTGGTTTTGTAGACAGAGTGGTTGGGTCTTTGGAGTTTTCCAAGTAGATAGCCATATCAACTTTAAATCATGATATATTAATAATTGTTGCTTCTCTCTTTCCTAATATGTTTACTACTGCATTTTTTTCTGTGTCATCATGCTGGCCAAAATGGGAAAAATGTCATGTGATTGCAGTGATACTGGGATTTCTTCCTCGTTCTGATTTAACATGAGTTGCTTCTAGGATTTCCTACAGTTACCTAGAGATAAATCTTCATGTTCATTCAAGGAACCATTCTACTGCTAACTTACCAAAAATTTCTATCAGGAATGTATGTTGACTTTCATCAAATGCTTTTCCCCTACATATCAAT
The DNA here is from genome assembly GCF_040939455.1 of Microcebus murinus. NCBI lineage: Eukaryota > Metazoa > Chordata > Mammalia > Primates > Cheirogaleidae > Microcebus > Microcebus murinus. Next base: position 100,566,933 of record NC_134111.1, read on the forward strand.
GACACCTTTGCTTTTCCTTTACTATATGAATTGATAAATGTCATGAATAGGTTATCTAATTTTGAACCTTCTTTGCATTCTCAGAGTACGCCTACTTGCATTCCTAGAACTAATCTGCTTGGTTATGAAGTTTCATTATTTAAGTACAATGTAGAATTTGACTCAGAACATCTGAAAGCTGTTTGCAGCCATGGTGGGACTCACTGCCAAGGTTCTCCTCTCCTCCTCTGTATTTCATTCATCTTCCTCTTCACTGGTTTCTCCCTTCCCAGCTAAAAACAACACCTTCTCAGCCACAGCCTTCCTTCTCACTTTTCTTCACCCCCGCCTCACCCCCCGCCTGCCACCCGCCTCTGAAATGAATGCTGTGGGCCAACAGAGGCCACTTGTTTGTCACCGCTCTCTCCTGACCCCACAGTCGGCCCCACCCCCTTCTGTGTCCTCCCTGGCATGGGGAACACTCAGGAACAAAACACCCTCTCACTCGCTTGTCTGGCTGGGCCTCTCTGGCCACTGTCCCCTCCCTGACTCCCCAGTCTCCTAAATATAACAAACCTCTTTCCAGGCCTTGGTCACTGTCATGTTGTGAAATATATATTTGATCTTCATTCCCATTTCCAGACATATAGCTCTTAAAAACCCTTGGATTCTTTGAGTGATAAAGAGTATCTTTTATATACTAATGAGATGACTGGTAGCTGGGGGACCCTGGATAGCCTCAGGATGGGGTCTTGTTGCCATAGAAACTAACCACATGATTAGAAGGTTAAAACTTTCAGCCCCACTTCCCCAACTTCTGGGGAGAGAGAGGGAGTGGGCCAGAGGTTGAGCTGATAAACCAATGGCCAGTGATTTAATCAAACATGCCTATGGAGTGAGGCTTCCATAAAAACCCAAAAGAACTGAGTTCTGGGGGCTTCCAGATAGCTGAATACATGGAGGTTCCTGGAGGGTGGCACACCTGGGGAAAGCATGGACACTCCGAGCCCCTCTCCACACCCCACCCTGTGCATCTCTTCGTCTGGTGCTCGTCTGCATCCTTTGTAATATCCTTTGTAATAAATGGGTAAATACAAGTCAAGTGTTTCCCTGAGTTCTGTGAGCTACTCTAGCAAATTAATCAAAACAAAGAAGGGTGTCATGGGAACCCCAATGTATAGCCAGCGGGTCAGAAGGGCAGGCCCAGCCTGTGCTTACAGCAGGCATCTGAAGTGGGGGCAGTCTGTGGGACTGAGCCCTCGCACGGTGGGATCTGGTGCTGTCTCCAGGCAGCCAATGTCAGGACTGAATCGCACCAGAGGACACCCAGCCGGTGTCTGCTGGAGAATCCACTACAGGCTGGACTGGTTGTTGGTGGGGAGAAATCTTCACACAGTTTGGTGACCGGAGGTCAGAGAAGTGTTCTGTGTCGTGAGGGTACAATAGGAGAAACCGAGTTTCCCCCGTATCCTCACAGTTGCCAAACACTACAATCCACTGAAAGGAACCACTGCTCCTTGGAGAAATGACTGATCCTAGATCTTCAGCAGAGCAAGTACAAGATGAAGCTGGGACATCTTGAGTGTCAGATAATTAAGAAGTGTGCAAAGAATGCAGTGACTTTTTTTTTAATGGCAGAAAAGCCAACTTCAAGGCACTTCCAGTAGTCAAACACGGGATAATTTAAGCATCAAAACAACTAATGATAGTAACAGATTATAATCCATTAAATAACGTAAAAATCCTGGCATCTGCCCATGTGAATGAATGAATGAATGAATGACATGAGAACGGAGAGCTCGTCCTCACAGAGGAATGCCAGCTAAGAGCTATAGGAGTGGTGGATTAGGACTCCCTGGTGGCAGCCACCACAGTATCAAGTCCAGTAAGAAATAATAGGCATGCTGAAACAAGTGGGTGAAAGGGGTGGAGAACAGGATTTTACATAGTCTCAAAGTGTCTCCCCACAAAACATTTATTAAATACAAAGAGAAGGAAAAAACTTGACAGTGGAAAAAACTGACACATGCCACTGACACTTCTTTATCAGTGGACAAAATTATTACCACCAGTTGTGGGACAGAAATATCAAGTGCCACCCAAGAAACTGAAGGGAGAAAACACAGCATATGTGATATGCATTCCCTGGGTCTAATCATGAGGAAACATTGGACAAATACAAATTGAGGGACATTCTACAAAATGACTGGGCTTGCCAGGTGCAATGGCTCACGCTTGTTAATCCCAGCACTTTGGGAGTTCAGGGTGGGAAGATCGCGTGAGGCCAGGAGTTCAAGCGCATCCTGGGCAACATATTGAGACTCTATCTCTACAAAAAAGTTTTTTAAATAAACAAAGGAAATGAAATCAGTATGTCAAAGATAGCTACACTCTCATGTTTATTGCAGCACAATTCACAATAGCCAAGAGATGGAATCAACCTATGTGTCCGTCAACAGATGAATAGGTAAAGAAAATGTGGTATGTATACACAGGGAATATTACTCAGCCATTAAAAAAGTAGAATGAAGTGCAGCCATTGGCAGCAGCATTGATGAACATAATGTTAAGTGAAATAAACCAGACATAGGCAGACAAATTCTGCATGATCTCACTCATGTGAAATCTAAGAAAGTTGCTGTCAAAGAAGTAGAGAATAGTATAGTGATGATCAGAGGCTGGGGGAGGGAGGGGTGTGGATGGAGAGAGATTAGTCAGTGGGTACAAAGTTACAGTTAGATGGGAGGAATAAGTTCTAGTGCACAGTAGGGTGACTATGCTTAACAATACTGTGTATTCACTTTATGAAAAATACACCTGCACTCGAATGTTTATAACACCACAATTCACAATTGCAAAGCTGTGGAAACAACCCAAGTGCCCATCAATTCATGAGTGGATTCCTAAAATGTGGTATATGTATACCATGGAATACTATTCAGCTTTGAGAAACAATGGTGATATAGCAGCTCTTGTATATTCCTGGATACAGCTGGAACCCATTCTACTAAGTGAAGTATCTCAAGAATGGAAAAACTAGCACCACATGTACCCACCAGCAAATTGGTATTAACGGATCAACACTTGAGTGGACATATAGGAGTAACATTTATCGGGTGTCGGGAGGGTGGGAGGGGGGAGGAGGGGAGGGGTATATACAACCAAACGAGTAAGATGTGCAACGTTTGGGGGGATGGACACGCTTGAAGCTCTTGAGGGGGGAAGGGGGCATGGGCAATATATGTAACCTTAACACTTGTACCCCCATAATATGCTAAAATAAAAAAAAAATTTAAAAGAAAACCAATACTGTGTATTTCCAAATAGCTAGAAGAGAGGATTTTGAATGTTCTCACCACAAAGAAATGATAAATGCATGAGGTGATGGGTATGCTAAATATCCTGATTTGATCATTATGCAGTGTATACATGTATCAAAACATCACACTGCACCCCATAAGTATGTATAATTATTATGTGCCAATTAAAAACAAAAGAAAAGAGAAAAAATTGAGGTGAGCCCTACTATCTCCCAGACTTCCTGGCTGTAGGTAAAATCCAGACTGTAACACCAAGAAGGGAAACCCAAACAGCACAGTAATCTCACCGAGTTGAAGAGACAGAGATCAAACTTTGGAGAGGCCGAGACAACTAGAATTGACAGGACAGAGTAAACAAGAGGAGGGGGAATGGATACAGAGCTCCAGAAATCTGCATGGGGATCCCTTGAGTCTTTGGCTGAATATCATGTGTGGGGCAAAAGCCCATGAGGCCAGACAGAAACACCTCCTGTGAAAGAATAATTATTGCAGAACCAGAAGTGAGTGATTTCCCCAAACGTGTAAGATCTGGAAATTGAGTTCCCACTGGCCAGAGTGAAGAGAGTTTTGTTGAATGCATAGTGTAGAGAGCCCAGAAGTGTTGTACCTAAAAAGTAGGGTTAAATTAGCCAGAGAGCAAAAGGCTACTCCAGACCAATTCTGAAAGACCTTAAAAACAAAGCTTAAAAAGATCAAAATGAGGCCGGGCGCTGTGGCTCACGCCTGTAATCCTAGCTCTTGGGAGGCCGAGACGGGCGGATTGCTCAAGGTCAGGAGTTCAAAACCAGCCTGAGCAAGAGCGAGACCCCGTCTCTACTATAAATAGAAAGAAATCAATTGGCCAACTGATATATATATATAAAAAAAATTAGCCGGGCATGGTGGCGCATGCCTGTAGTCCCAGCTACTCGGGAGGCTGAGGCAGAAGGATCACTCGAGCCCAGGAGTTTGAGGTTGCTGTGAGCTAGGCTGACGCCACGGCACTCACTCTACCCTGGACAACAAAGCGAGACTCTGTCTCAAAAAAAAAAAAAAGATCAAAATGACCTGCACATAAATTAACTGCCTACAATAAAAACTCCAACCCTCTTTGAAAGGAATACAACAAAATCCAGCACCCAGGAACAGAAATTTCACAATATTTGGCATCCAATAAAAAAAATTACTTGAGGCTGGGCGAGTGGTTCACACCTGTAATCCTAGCAGTTTGGGAGGCCAAGGCGGGAGGATTCCTTGAGGTCAAGTGTTTGAGAGCAGCCTGGGCAACAGACCCTGTCCCTTCAAAAATAAAAATTAGCTGGGCATGGTGGCACACACCTGAGGTCCCAGCTACTCAGGAGGCTGAGGCAGGAGGATTACTTGAGCCCAGGAGTTCCAGGTTGCAATGAGCTATCATTGCGACACTGCCCTCCAGCCTGGGTGACAGAGTGACAGGGGGAAAAATTGCTTGAAATAGGAGAAAGAAGGAAAAGGTGACCTGTAGCCTGGTGAAAAATCAGACAGTATAAAATGACTAGCAGCCACAAAGGTGACAGAACTTTTCAAATTTCCTTTTTAAAATGACCTCCAACCAACAGTCTTTGATGAAATTTCAAAATGGGATTCTGTATGACTTGTAGTAATGGTAAAAAACAAAAAGAAAAAAAATCAAAATGAGATTCTGCCTCTTATGCCTCTCGGTAAACTGTTTGCACTTATGGGTCAGCTTACCTGGTCGGTGGCCCCACTGCTGCAGTGCCCTAGCACCTGGCTGGCTGGAGGCTCCACCCTTGACACACTAGGCCCCCAGCCTGACATCGTTTAATTGGGAGCAATTCACCTCCTAGGAGAAGCCCTCCCTGAACCCCAGACTAGGTCAGGTCCCCTGTAATGTGTTCTCACTGGCCTGTTCTTTCATCCTGGCCATTTATCACAGCTTGTGTGGATTTGGGTGAATATTTTATCTGTCTCAGCTGAGCCCAAGAACTGGGGCTGGGCGTGCCCTTGAATCTCCAGCAGGAAGCACAGTGCCTGGCACAGGGCGCCACTGATCAACATTTGCTGAATGAATGAATCTGAATGCATGCATGAAAAAAACGCAGTGGTCACGAGGACCTGCACATCTCACGAGGGTCACCGACAACCCTCTGGTGTCCAGAAGAGGGCGACACGCGCTAGCCCTGCAGAACTGGGGCTGGCTCCCTCGGCCCCAAGCAGGCTGCTTCGGGAAAGCCCACCGGGTGCAGGTAAGTGTTCCGGCCCTGGCTGATTCTCATCAACAAGCAGCCTTTCTCCGCAGTGTCACTCACTCAGTTTCGTAAGGTCACGCTCTGTCACGTCGAGAGTCGCCTTAAAGGTGCGACTTTCCCCCAGATATAAAATGGGAGGGTTGCAGCGGGCGCTCTTTGAAGCCCCTCTCGACCTTGCAAGTCCGTGATTTTCCCCGGTAGCCCTGCAGGTTTGCTGCGGTCCCCGTAGGTGCGCGGTAACTGCTCGCCGCCGCCACTAGGCGGCGCTGCCGGCCTGCGTCCCTGCCCGGCGCCCGGCCTTTTCCGCTCGTGTGTGTGTATTTTTATTTTATTTATTTATTTATTTATTTAGAGACAGAGTCTCGCTTTGTGGCCCAGGCTAGAGTGAGTGCCCTGGCGTCAGCCTAGCTCACAGCAACCTCAATCTCCTGGGCTCAAGCGATCCTCCTGCCTCAGCCTCCCGAGTAGCTGGGACTACAGGCATGCGCCACCATGCCCGGCTAATTTTTTCTATATATATTAGTTGGCCAATTAATTTCTTAGTAAAGATGGGGTCTCGCTCTTGCTCAGGCTGGTTTCGAACTCCTGACCTCGAGCAATCCTCCCGCCTCAGCCTCCCAGAGAGCTAGGATTACAGGCCTGAGCCACCGCGCCGGGCCTGCACTTTTAACTTGTAAACCCCCCCGCTCTACTCAGGCTCCTCTGGGCCAAGACAGTCTGGAAACTGGAATCCGGGAGACACCGCCGCCTCCTGCCATCCCCCGGGTGTGTGGAAGTCCACAGTCGGACTCCCCTGCAATACGAGCGAAGCGACGCGCTTCTCCTTGCTCACCTTGTCCCTCCCCAGGGCAGGGCGCGGGCGCGGGGCGGGAGGGGCGCTGGGGTGCACGGAATCTGCCTCGCTGGTATACCCCAACCCAGAGACACACTTTCTAAAATTGGCAGGCCAGGCTCCACAGCCAGAGATTCCAGTTCTTTCCGGGGTGGAGTTACTTCCCAGGTTCCTGGGAAGATTAAATAGGACAGAACCCGTGGTGTGTGTGACACTCCTAATGCCATGCGCAGCAGCACAGGGTATGTGTTCATTAAATGGGAGCTTTTATGATTACAATTGTTAGTAGTTAGTAATTCAAGTGCCTGGGCATAGCAGATGCCCAGTAAATATTGCTGAATTAATCAGCAGTTTCCAGGAGCAGATAGGAAGAGAGAGCAAAGTGTGCTAGATCTCAACGTTCACAGAGGGCAGGGCAGTCAGAAACTTTTATTCTTAAAGTTGTTCATTATGATAATACAGATTCAGGCCCAGATGGTGGCTCACACCTGTAATCCCAGCACTTTGGGAGACTGAGGCAGGAGGATTGCTTGAGTCCAGGAGTCTGAGAACCACCCTGGGCAACATAAGGAGACCTCTGTCTCTACAAAAAAAAATTTTCATTAGCTAAGTATAATGGTGCATGTCTGTAGTCCCAGCTACCCCAAGGCTGAGGCTATAGGATCTTTGCTTGAGCCCAGGAGTTGGAGACTGCAGTGAGCTGTGATCACACCACTGCACTCCAGCCCGGGCGACAGAGCAAGAGGTTCTCTACAATAAATAAATAAATAGTATTTTCCTTCTTTATTTACGGTAACCACTAACAGGATAACACTGCAGTTACAGCCCTCTTTTTTGGAGATAAGGTCTCACTCTGTCACCTGGGCTAGAGTGCCATGGTGTCAGCCTAGCTCACAGCAACCTCAAACTCCTGGGCTCAAGCGATCCTCCTGCCTCAGCCTCCTGAGTAGCTGGGACTACAAGAATGCGCACCACCACACCTGGCTAGAAACGGGGTCTTGTTCTTGCTCAGGCTGGTCTCAAACTCCTGGCCTCAAGCAGTCCTCCCACCTTGGACTCCCAAAGTGCTAGGATTACAGATCTGAGCCACTATACCTGGCCCAGATTTTTTCTTAAATCATGAGATGAATGAGCTCTTAAAATGAAAATTAAGTATCCATTTATATAAACATAGTCTGATCAGGGAAGGCAAGGTTAAGTGAAATATAAAAGTTTATTTCAATTGTTCATTAATTCCTTCCCTCTTTGATCATTTTTTTCAGTGTCTAAATGTGCCAGACACTGTCTTCAGACCAGGAATCCAGAGATGAATTGCCTAAGGTCCCCCCAAGTGATCCCCCAGGAGGAGGGACATTCATCTTGACCAGAGTTAAACCTAGGGGCAGCAGGAGGGGAGTCTTGGTTCTTCTTACTCGGGCCACACTCAGCCTCCCCCACTCCCCAAAGGCCTCGTGCTCTGTCACCTTCAGGCCATGCATCTCCCTTTATGCAAGACTCACCTGTCCCTCCCAAGACTGACGCACTCTCTCCCTGTGGTTGTGGGCCCAGGCCCCCCGTCATTTCTGGCAGGGGCTGCATGTGACATGCAGTAAAGCCTCACCTTTTTTGCTTTTCCCTTTGGCTTGAAAGCAAACAACACAGACTCCAGGTGGGCCCTGAAGCATCTGCAGGTGCCCGGCCAGATGCGTGGTGGGTGGGGTTCCCGCAGGTCTGCTTTCCCAGAGAAACCCTGATATCTGTCTCTGATGCTCGCCAAAGTCATTGTGGTCACCAATGTCATCTGCTCAGCTTCCTGCGCAATGACAATGGACAGGGTCCCATAACACTGAGTGCCTCCCCACCCCTCACACATGCGTGACCCCTCGGTGGAAGCAGAGAGCTCAGGACAGAGTGCCCATCCCACCACACGCCAAGAGGGCCTGGTTAGTCCTTGTGGGTCAGTTCTCCAAAGCCCCGGAGTCTGGGAAATAGGGACACTTCAGACATGGTTGCTGTGTCTGTCACTGTTTGTTTACATCAGACAGGTGTGTTCTGCCAGGCCCAGTCCCCGCCAACCCGCCATCACTTCCTTGTGGAGGGTGGGTGTGGAAGCGCCTCTCTGGGGACAGTGGGGGCAGCTGCAGCAAAGGACCACTCCCTGGTCCTGCAGAGATAGGACCGGGGAGTGGGCCTGGGTGGGCTCCCCGGCCCCAGAGAGGAAGGGTCCGGGGAACAGACAGGCCTTCACTGGACCCTGGGGATGTCCTCCCCCTGGCCCTGTTATGGGAAGGCCAGGGAAGTGAGGGAAGCGGCCTCCACCAGACCAACTGGTTTGTCCTGGACTGGCTGCTTCCGAGGCCTGGGGCCTGCCCGGGTGTCCCTTTTCTAGGGAAGTCCTGGGAAGCTCAGGTAGCCCCTTCCAGCAGCTGCATGGGATTTGGAATGAAACTCATGCTGGGTGTCTCTACCCAGAGTGGTGGCTGCTCGTTAGGTTTATGTTATTTATTATTTTATTTTATTATTTTTTTAAGAGATGGCATCCCACTGTATCACTCAGGCTGGTCTCCAACTCCTTGGGCTCAAGGGATGCTCCCACCTGCGCCTCCTGAGCAGAGGGCACTACAGCGTGCACCACCACGCCCGGCTGCTGCTCATGCATTTTTAGTCTGGGTTTTCCTTTGTTCCAGCGTCTCAGCCTGGGTTTTATGGACCCCCAAGGCGACTGGACAGAATTCACCAGGTCCGCAAGCTTTGATGGGGAAAGCAGTTACCTTTTGTCTTCACCAACCTCCTGCTCAAGTCCAGCCTTCCCTTCACTGGACACATAGGCAGCCTAGTGGGGTTTTGTGTCACATCAGTTGTCACAGCTCTCGTGAAATACTGTAGTACTCTATTTTGAACATACTGACTTTATTAGACCTGTGAATGACTAAGAAACACCTTGTCAGTATTTTTTGATCATTGTATTTCAATATAAGGGGTTTCCTTTGTACTCATATGTGTTTTGTTTCTTGCATTTAAAAACATTCTGGAAGAGTCCATAGGAGTCAGCAGAGGCCAGCAGGGTCCAGGGTAGCTGGACAGTCGAGTGCCCCTGTGTTGCCATCTTTGTTTTCATGTCCCTGATGATCCATCTGCAGCTCACAGAGCCGGGCTGACTGACGAGCCCCAGCCAGACCCTGTCTGCAGAGCCAGGGAACCAGAGTGACACGGGTCCCACCCTGCCTGCGCATATCCAGGGGCTTCTTTTTTTGTTTTGTTTTGTTTTGTTTTTTGAGACAGAATCTCACTAGAGTGCCATGGCGTCAGCCTAGCTCACAGCAACCTCACTCAAACTCTTGGGCGCAAGCAATCCTTCTGCCTCAGCCTCCCGAGCAGCTGGGACTACAGGCATGCGCCACCATGCCCGGCTACTTTTTTCTATATATTTTTAGTTGGCCAATTAATCTTTCTATTTTTAGTAGAGACAGGGTCTCGCTCTTGCTCAGGCTGATCTTGAACTCCTGAGCTCAAATGAGCCTTGGGCTCCCAGAGTGCTAGGATTATAGGTGTGAGCCACTGCGCCCGGGCTCCAGGGGCTTGTTGATAGAACAAGCCTATGGGGGGGGGGGTCTGTCCTGAGAAGATGTCCCCAGTGAGTCTGTCCAAAGCCCTAAAGCCAGGTGAAGACCCAGCTCTGCACCTGGTCCACAGTGGATCTTGGGAGGGGGCTGTCCACCCCCCAAGTCACACATATTCATTCCCTTTGTGATTAGACCTGCCACAGCCAGAGAGCCGCAGTCCTGGGGAATGAGGAAGTCATTGGCAGGGCCCAGCCCCAGGACAGGCACTGCATGGCAGTCAGAGGACCCAGTGGTGACGGGTGGGCCAGCGATGCTCCCACTCCTCGCTGCCCATGGAGCCACTTCTGCATCTGTATCCGCCTCCCTTGAGCACAGCAGTTCTGTCTGTCCTCCCAGAGCTCAGAGAGTCCAAGAACTAAATCTGATACCCCTGAGGCAAGAACCGTTCCAGCCTTGTGCTGCCAAGAGGAAGCCTTTGCCCACCCCAGAGAGAGGGCAGGTGGGCGGCCGCACGCCCCAGGGCTCGTGCAACCTGCCAGGTGCCTCGAGGAGCGGGTCTGCTGTGCGGCTCCCGCAGCAGCCAGCAACGCGGGGGCTGCCTGCCCGAGGCGACTGCCAGGGCCGTGTCCCCCGGCTGGGTGCAGGTTCGCCAGGCCGGCACCCGGCGTGGAAAAGAGCAAGTGGCCGGCAGTGGCCAGGCGGCCAGCACGAAAGCAGCCCCTTGGCCTTTACCTGCCTGGCCCCAAAGGTGCAAGCCTCAACACCAGACCCGAGGTGTGACATCAGGGTTTGTATCACTTCAGCTTCACTTCGTCCTAATTTCTAAGCAAGACCTGATCAGCTGGGCTTGGAGCACCGCCGGCAGTGAATCTCTCCCTTTTGTATATTTTATTGACATAACAGTAAGCATGAGCTTAAAAAGACACCAAACAGAAGATTAAAAGGCAAACCACAAGCTGGGAGAAAATATTCACAATATCTATATCTGGCAAAGGACTTGTATTCAGATTACATAAAGAACTTTTACGAGTTAATAATAGACAAGCAAGGCTGGGTGCGGTGGCCCACGCCTGTAATCCTAGCACTCTGGGAGGCCAAGGCGGGCGGATCACCTAAGGTCAGGAGTTCGAAACTAGCCTGAGCAAGAGTGAGACCCCGTCTCTACTATAAATACAAAGAAATTAATTGGCCAACTAATATATATAGAAAAAATTAGCCGGGCATGGTGGCGCATGCCTGTAGTCCCAGCTACTTGGGAGGCTGAGGCAGGAGGATCACTTGAGCCCAGGAGGTTGAGGTTGCTGTGAGCTAGGCTGACGCCACGGCACTCACTCTAGCCTGGGCAACAAAGTGAGACTCTGTCTCAAAAAAAAAAAAGAAAGAAAGCATATGTCCACACAAATTCCTACAACTAGCTTTATTAGTAATAGCCCCAAATTTAAAATAACCTCAATGCTCACCATGAAAGCTGAGTGAAGAAACATATTGCAGTATAATCCATACATAGTGGACTATTACTCAGGAATAAAAAGGAATCAAGACATAAATATTTTTTATATATAACATGTGTGTATGTATAATATAAAAACCATATATATTTCTAAATACAGTTGACCCGGAACAACACAAGTTTGAGCTGCTGAAGGTCCACTTACGTGCCTCTGCCACCCCTGAGACAGCAAGCCCAACCCCTCCTCTTCCTCCTCTTCCTCCTCTTCCTCCTCTTCCTCCTCTTCCTCGGCCTACTCCACCTGAGGGCCACAGGAATGGAGACCTTTATGATGATCCACTGCCACTTAATTAATAGTAAATCTATTTTCTCTTCTGTATTATTTTGTTAATAACTTTTTCCCCCAGGCTACTCTATTGTAAGAATACAGCATATAGTACATATATCATATGACACCTGTTAATTGACTGTGTGTTATCAGTAAGGCGTCTGGTGAACAGTAGGCTATTAGTGGCTATTAGTTTTGGGGGAGTCAAAAGTTGCATGTGGATTTTCAATTGTGCAGGGCGTCAGCACCCCTAACTCCCACATTGCTCAAGAGTCAACTGTAGTATATATATTTACATATTTTTTCTTTTTTTTTTGAGACAGAGTCTCGCTTTGTTGCCCAGGCTAGAGTGAGTGCCGTGGTGTCAGCCTAGCTCACAGCAACCTCAAACTCCTGGGCTCAAGCGATCCTCCTGCCTCAGCCTCCCGAGTAGCTGGGACTATAGACATGGGCAACCATGCCCGGCTAATTTTTTCTATATATATTAGTTGGCCAATTAATTTCTTTCTATTTATAGTAGAGACGGGGTCTCGCTCTTGCTCAGGCTGGTTTCAAACTCCTGACCTCGAACAATCCGCCCGCCTCGGCTTCCCAGAGTGCTACATATGTTTTCTTACTAGGTCAAGGTTGATATGGTATATTAACATATTCCCTGGAGTAACCGTAATCTCGCTGCTCTTTCGTCTCTGCGTTGAGATAGATTTGGTGCTCACCCTCGGAGCTTGGCGGCTGCTCTTCCATGTCTTGTTTATTTGGATTTCCCTCTGTGTGGGGCCAGCAGGCACAGAGGGTTTTTGTTTTTTCTAGAAGAGATCATGGGACTGCATTCCCTAAGAGTCTACATATGCCTGGTTTTTTATTTTATTTTATTTTTTTTTGAGACAGAGTCTCACTCCATTGCCTGGACTAGAGTGCCGTGACGTCAGCCTAGCTCACAGCAACCTCAAACTCCTGGGCTCAAGTGATCCTCCTGCCTCAGTCTCCTGAGTAGCTGGGACTACAGGCGCGTGCCACCATGCCCACCTAATTTTTCTATATACCTTTAGTTGGCCAATTAATTTCTTTCTATTTTTAGTAGAGACGGGGTCTTGCTCTTACTCAGGCTGGTCTTGAACTCATGAGCTCAAGCAATCCTCCTGCCTCGGCCTCCCAGAGTGCTAGGATTACAGGTGTGAGCCACCACGCCCGGCCTATGTCTGATCTTTGAAGGAATTCTTTGCTGAGTAACACTTTTTTTAATAGTGTAGTCATTTTTTATATAAACTTTTACTGAGGCGCAATGTTGTTCCAGCTATCTGTTGTGGCATAACAACTCACATAACCCACAATTTAGCGGCGTGCCATGTTCATAGCAGCGTTATTCACCACAGCCCAGAGGTGGAAGCAGCCCAAGTGTCCCTGGACCAAGGAGTGTATAAAAAATGTGGACTATACACAAAATGCAATATTATTCAGCCTTAAGAAGGAAGGAGATGCTGACACGTGCTACAGCATGGATGAGCCCTCAGCACGTTATGCTCAGTGAACTAAGCCAGTCAGGAAAGAACAAACACTGCATGGTTCCATTGTGCCCAGCCGACAGTGTCTTTACGAACTCGTGGCACCTGGGCTGGGCTGACCAAAACATAGGCTCCTTGGAGGCCATAGACTGGAGCCTTCCATGTGGCACCTCCAGCATGGCAACCTCCAAGTAATCAGACTCCATTCTCAGTAGATCAGGGTTCCAAAAACATATGTCCCTAGCAGGCAAGGTAGGAGCCACATGGCCTTTCATGACCTCATCCCAGAAGTGACATAGTGTCACTTCCGCCATATTCTTCTGGTCCACCAGTCGAAAGAACCATCCAGGTTCGAGAGTGGAGACGCAGGCTGGGCGTGGTGGCTCATTCCTATAATCCTAGCACTCCGCGAGGCTGAGGCAGGAGGATCTCCTGAGGTCAGGAGTTCGAGACCAGCCTGAGCAAGAGTTAGACCCAGACTCTACTAAAAACAGAAAAAATTAGCCGAGTGTGGTGGCTCACGCCTGTAATCCCAGCTACTGTGGAGGCTCAGGCAGGAGGATCACTTGAGCCCAGGAGTTTGAGGTTGCTGTGAGCTAGGTTGACACCACAGCACTCTAGCCTGGGCAACAGAGTGAGACTCTGTCTCAAAAAAAAAAAAGTGGAGACATAGAGCCTACCTTTCAGTGGGAGAAGGACCAAATCATTTGTGGTCAAGGGTTAAAACCACAACAAACCAAAATACAAGAAAGCATGCAACTCATGAGGGTATTGCTTGATAGTATTGTGCAAAGTGAACCACTCATATAATTACCAACCAGATCGAAAAAGAACATTAGCAGAAACTCAGAACCCCCTGTTGGGAGGGAAATAGTGGTTTGTGTCTGGCTTCTTTCTCTTGATCTTATGTTATGAGATTCATCCATGCCTTTGTGTTCACTGCCATATAGAATTGCATTGCATGAACGTGCCAGGATTGATTGCTTTTACCATTAATGGACATTTGGATTGTTTCCAGTTTGGGGCTTTTATGAATAGAGCTTCCATGAATATTAATATACATGCCTTTCAGTGTACACATGCATGCATTTTTGTTTGGCTTATTCATAGGAATAGATCTATTCTTTTGCAACTTTTTTGCTCAATATTATTTTTGTGTGTCATTCAAATTAGTGACTATAACTGTACTTCATCCATTTTTTTGTTGTTTGTTTCCAGTTTTTTCCTCTTTAAACATGTCTCCTTGGGTTCACACCTCTTTGTGAATTTGTGTGGCCTTCTCTAAGATTATACCTCAGAGTGTCTGGATGTGTGAATCTTCAAATAGTTGTACCAGTTGACATGCTCATCAGTGGCGCGTGACTGAGTATTCGTTGTCCACTTTCCAGCCAAAGGATTAGTGTAGTCAGATCTTTTTTTGTTTTGTTTTGTTTTGGTCGCCCACGCTGGAGTATGGTGGCAGGATCATACGTAGCCCACGGCAGCTCGAACTCCTGGGCTCAAGCCATCCTCCTGTCTCAGCCTCTTCTGTCAGATCAGCAAGGGCATTAGATTCCCACGAGAGCGTGAACCCTACTGTAAACTGCGCATGCGCGTGCGAGGGACCTCGGTTGTGCTCCTTATGAGAATCTTATTAACGCCTGAAGATCCGAGGCGGAGCTGAGGGGGTGATGCCGGCGCTGGGGAGCGGCTGCAAACACAGATCTTCGTTAGCAGAGAGGTTTGACTGCACAATAAATGTAATGCGCTTGAATCATCCCGAAACCATCCCTCCCATCCTGGTCCGTGGAAAAATTATCTTCCATGAGACCGGTCACTGGTGCCCAGAAGGTTGGGGGCTGCTGACATAACAAATTTCAGCCTCGACAGTGGAATGTACTCGTGTGCCAGTTACTTAAGCCTGAAGTCAGTATGTGTCAAGATTGTGCAGTCCAAGGACGTGGAAATACTGGAACCTTAAACATTGCTAATGGGAATGTGTGTGACGGCTAATTTTAAGTCAGCTTGGATGGCCAGATTGAGCGTTGTTTCTGGGTGTGTCCGTGAGGGAGTTTCCAGCCGAGACTGCATGTGAATCAGTGCACTCAGTGAGGCTGGGGCCTCCCCATGGTGGGTGGGCATCGTCCAGTCCCTTGAGGGCTAGAATAGAACAAAAGGCTGAGGGAGGAGGAATTCCTCCCATTTTCCTGCCTCAGCCTGTGAGCTGGGACGCCCCTTCTCACCTCCTGGAATTATACCATCAACTCCACCGGTTCTCAGGCCTTCGGACTCCGGACTGAATTACACCCACCACCTGCTTTCCTGACGGCAGGTTGCAGACGGCAGATTGTGGGACTTGGGTGCCTCCATAATCATGTGATCCAATTCCTCATAATTTATAGTCTCCCATTGGTTCTATTTCTCTGAAGAACTCTAACACAATGTAAAATGGTGTAGCTACTGTGGAAAACAGTTCCTAAAAAAGGTGGAACAACAGCAACAAAAAAGGTCAAACCTAGAATTACCATATTACCCAGCAATTCAATTCAATTCCACTCCTAGCTATATATCCAGGAGAAATGAAACCAAATGTCCACAGAGAAACTTGTTCATGAATATTCATCGCAGCACCATTCATATTAGCTGCTAAAAAAGGTGGAAACACCCAAATGTCCATCAAAGAATGAATGGACAAATTGTGGTATATCCTTACAGTGGGGCATTATTCTGTCATAAAAAAGAATGAAGTCCTGATACACAAGGCAACTTGGATTAACCTCGGAAATGTGAAAAAATGAAAGACGCCAAGGCCGGGCATGGTGGCTCATGCCTGTAATCCTAGCACTCTGGGAGGCCGAGGCGGGAGGATTGCTTGAGGTCAGGAGTTTGAGACCAGCCTGAGCAAGAGTGAGACCCTGTGTCTACTAAAAATAGAAAAAAATTAACTGGACGTGGTGGCGTGTGCCTATAGTCCCAGCTACTCGGGAGGCTGAGGCAGGAGGATCACTTGAGCCCAGATGTTTGAGGTTGCTGTGAGCTAGGCTGACCCCATGGCACTCCAGCCCAGGTGACAGAGTGAGATTCTGTCTCAAAAAAAAAAAAAAAATTAAAGAAGTCAGATACAGACCAGGCGTGGTGGCTTAGGCCTATAATCCTAGCACTCTAGGAGGCCGAAGCAGGCAGATTGCTCAAGGTCAGGAGTTCCAAACCAGCCTGAGCAAGAGCAAGACCCTGTCTGTACTAAAAATAGAAAGAAATTAATTAGACAACTAAAAATATATAGAAAAAATTAGCCGGGCATGGTGGCACATGCCTGTAGTCCCAGCTACTCGGGAGGCTGAGGCAAGAGCATCTCGGGTCGCTTGAGCCCAGGATTTGAGGTTGCTGTGAGCTAGGCCGACACCAGGGCACTCTAGCCTGGGCAACAGAGTGAGACTCTATCTCAAAAAAAAAAAGAAGCCAGATACAAAAGTTTACATATCATATGATTCTTTTTGTATGGAATATCCAGGATGGGAAAATTTATAAAGAAACAAAGCAGATTGGTTTTTGCCAGAGGATGAGAGGAGGGAGAAAAGAAGTGTGATTTTTTTTGTTTTTTTTGAGAAACAGGGCTGGAGTGCAGTGGTGCAATGATAGCTCACTATAGCCTCCAACTCCTGGGCTCAAGGGGCCCTCCTGCCTCACCCTCTCAAGTAGCTAGGACTACAGGCACGCACCACCACACTTAGCTGATTTAAAAAAAAAAAAAATTAGGGATGGGGTCTCACTATGTTGCCCAGGTTGGTCTAAAACTCCTCAGAATGCTGGGACTACAAGCATAAGCTACCATGCCTGGCCAAGAGTGATTTCTTAAGGAAGTACTGGGTACTTTTCTGGGGTTTTAAAGGAGTTTTGAAAGAGGTGATGTTGCATAACACTGTGAATGCACTGAATGCCATTGAATTGTGCACTTCAAAATGGTCGATTGTGTGTTATGTTAATTTTACCTCAATGTTAAAAAAAAAAAAAAAGAATGCATAGTCTCTCCAGGGATCTCTGCCAACAGTCTCTCAGAAGGGCCTCACTCCAGATGTGGCTAATACAAGTCTTTCTGGGATCCATATCTTGATCAATAACCTAGGCTTGATTTGCTAGTTAGTGCAATGATGCAGAAATTTTTTAGCAAATATAGTAGCCTATTGACTAAACTGATGAATATTAAAAATGGGCTGTCACTGGTTAAATTTAAAGTATTGTTGGCCAGGCGAGGTGGCTGACGCCTGTAATCCTAACACTCTGGGAGGCCGAGGCGGAGGGATTGCTCAAGGTCAGCAGTTCGAAACCAGCCTGACCAAGATCGAGACCCCATCTCTACTATAAATAGAAAGAAATTAATTGGCCGACTAATACATATAGAAAAAATTAGCCGGGCATGGTGGCGCATGCCTATAGTCCCAGCTACTCAGGAGGCTGAGGAAGGAGGATTGCTTGAGCTCAGGAGTTTGAGGTTGCTGTGAGCTGACGCCACAGCACTCTAGCCAGGGCAACAGAGTGAGACTCTGTCTCAAAAAAAAAAAAAAAAAAAAATCCACCATTTGAGAGCAATCCATTTGAAGAAAATGTATATGAAAAAAAAATTATTGTTATTCAGGATATTGGATTGCCTAAAATTGTTTAAAATCATTTGCCACACACACTGCCCTGGGCCTGGGACTGCAGCAAGGCTGCTAACCTGCCCCGAAGGCTTGCTCTCTAATGGCCCCGTTTCCAGCTGTTGATTTAAGAGGATTTCTGGTTGTTCCATGCAGAGCATAAATAAGACAAGGAATCCTGTCTCCCCCTGTGTGTCTGCTCCAGGTGAAGGGTGTGGCCCGATTTCCTAAGTGCCAAGCGCCAGGGCTGGAGACTTCATGGAACCTACAGAACAGGCTGTGTGAACTGTTTCATGTCTGCTTGCTAGGAATGGTTGTTTAACAATTACCTGTAGGTTTTGCAAAATTTGATCTGAGACTGGCTTTCCTAACAATTTAACTAGATGGCGGGGAGCAGTTAACACTCACCCCAAACTTCTTTGGTCACTACATTAACCCACAGAACAGAATCAGTTATGCAGGGATCAAATCGGTTTGGGTAAGTTGGCAAAAAATGTTCATATCTGTTGCCCAATTTTTCTTTAGTTTGTCTTTTTATTATTGCTTTGTAGGAGCTTCTGCCCCACACCCCCTAAAGATTCTGGATACTTTCATACATTTATGGAAGGTACCTTTGCTAAGTCTATATGTTAAATCTTCATATACATCTTCTTCAAATAGATTGCTCTCAAATGGTGGATTATTTTTTTTTTTCAGACAGAGTCTCACTCTATTGCCCTGGCTAGAGTGCTGTGGCGTCAGCTCACAGCAACCTCAAACTCCTGGGCTCAAGTGATCCTTCTGCCTCAGCCTCCTGAGCAGCTGGGACTACAGGCATGTGCCACCATGCCCGGCTAACTTTTTCTATATATTTTTAGTTGGCCGATTAATTTCTTTCTATTTATAGTAGAGACGGGGTCTTGCTCTTGCTCAGGCTGGTTTCGAACTCCTGACCTAGAGTGATCCTCCTATCTCGGCCTCCCAGAGTGCTAGGATTACAGGCGTTGAGCCACCTCGCCCAGCCCCAGTGGATTTTTTTTTTTGAAGGTAAGAACTGTGTTTTACTAAAAAAGTCATTTGATTCAGCAAATCTGGGATTCTTCATTTCTTTTTTTTTTTTTTATTTCGGCATATTATGGGGGTACAGATTTTAAGGTTTCAATAAATGCCCATTTCCCCTCCTCCCCCCAAAAGTCTGAGTCTCCATCATGACCATCCCCATTTTTTTTTACCAGAGATTCTGACAAACCATTCTTCCCGCCCCACCTGTCCCCAGCGCCCCATCTCGAGACCCACTGGGCCTTTGTCTGAGACCATCACAGGCCACAATTTCTAAGCACCAGCCAAATCCTGAGAAACGCAGAGAGGCTGGGTCCCAGATGGGGAAGGCGAGGACTTGGTCTGCTTAGGGACACAGGAGCCACTTGCCATGGGCTGGGGGTGCTTGGAGAGGGAGGGGCAAGGCTGTCGAGGAATAAAAGAAGGCAGAGCTGAGCTGCCAGCCCATTTGGAGTGGTTGAAGGAGTTGCCAAGACCATGGTTTTCCAGAAATCAAAATTGAAGTCATTGGTGTGGCCAGCGGCAGGACCCCCTGGTGTCCCCACACCCGCTGCTGTGGGCTGCTGAAATCAGGAGGGACTGAGGCGCTCATCTGCACAGCTGGGACGTGTGTGAGGGGTGCAGGGTGCTGCCCTACAAAACCGGCTTAGTCTGTGCATGCCGATGTGAAAGTGAGGGTAGGGGGTGGGGGGCATTTTCCCCTCCCCCAATTTCAGCGCCCTGGTGCTGAGCCTGTCTCCACAGGGCTCACGTGGCAGGAGGGCGACCCCTACTGAACACCTGAGTGCTTTACGTACACTCT
This sequence comes from Microcebus murinus, assembly GCF_040939455.1. Taxonomy (NCBI): domain Eukaryota; kingdom Metazoa; phylum Chordata; class Mammalia; order Primates; family Cheirogaleidae; genus Microcebus; species Microcebus murinus. Next base: position 100,586,564 of record NC_134111.1, read on the forward strand.
GTCATCACACTCCTTCTAGGTCCTGTGCTTGGTATCATCTCTATTGCATATATGAAGCAACTTAAGTTCAGAGAGGTTAAGTAACTTACTCAAAGTTACACAGCCACAGAGTGACAGCGGCAGGGTTTATACCACTTCTCTCCTCGCCCCTCTGTGTCCATGACAGGGGGGCTCCTGGTTCTGTGTCTAAAAGGGAAGAGGCGGGATAGTTTATCATTATCGTAGCTCAAAAGGTTAACTTGTCTTGTGCTGTAGGTAAAAACTATCAGAGAATTTGGGGGATTAAATGAAGTGTCATTTCCCAAAACTTCTTCCAGAGATGCTGCCATCGGCAGGTGCCCAGCACCAGGCACACCTTTGAACTTTCAACGTGTTGCCTGTGCAAGGGGAAGGCGGCCCCGCCCACCCCTGCAGCCAGGGCCCCAGACTGGAACGGTCGAGGACATCTGGGAGCCGGGACCAGTGGTGCGATTGGATTCTGTCGATTTGAAGCCCAGGTCTAGCATCCGCAGAGAATCGGTCTGCTCTGGGTGAGCGTGCACACGTGGGTGGGCAGGGAGGCAGGGTGGGCGGGGGGAGGGCAGGGAGGAGCCGGCCCAGTAGCGGGGCTGCTTCCCAGTGGGGGCCACAGGAGGGCGGCACCTGCCCCTGTTGCCTCCCAGACCTGGCTAGTCCTGGGGTCGCTGCCAGCCACGTGTGCCTGTTAGGCGCTCCAGGTGGGGCCAGTCTGAATTGAGGTGAGCTGTAAGTGCAAAATACACCCCATGTGTCAAAGCCTTGCTATGAAAATGTTTCATTTTTTTAATAGTGATCACATGTTGAGATAATATTGAGCATATATTGAGTTATAAAATATACTATTATTTGTTACTGATTTCACCTGTTTTCTTTTCTCCCCCCCCCACCTGTTTTCTTTTACTTTTTTTTTTTTTTTTTTTTTTTTTTTTTGAGCAACCTCAAACTCCTGGGCTCAAGCAATCCTGCTGCCTCAGCCTCCCGAGTAGCTGGGACTACAGGCATGCGCCACCACGCCCGGCTAATTTTTTTATATATATATATTAGTTGGCCAATTAATTTCTTTCTATTTATAGTAGAGACGGGGTCTTGCTCTTGCTCAGGCTGGTTTCGAACTCCTGACCTCGAGCAATCCGCCCGCCTCGGCCTCCCAGAGTGCTAGGATTACAGGCTTGAGCCACCGCGCCCGGCCTGTTTTCTTTTACTTTTTAAAAAACATGGCTACTAGGCCGGGCACAGTGGCTCACGCCTGTAATCCTAGCATTCTGGGAGGCCGAGGCGGGCGGATCGCTCGAGGTCAGGAGTTCAAGACCAGCCTGAGCAAGAGCAAGACACCCCCCCCTCCCCCGTCTCTACTAAACAGAAAAAGAAACTAGCTGGACAACTAAAAATATATAGAAGAAATTAGCCAGGCATGGTGGCACATGCCTGTACTCCCAGCTACTTGGGAGGCTGAGGCAGGAGGATCACCAGAGCCCAGGAGTTTGAGGTTGCTGTGAGCTAGGCTGACGCCACGGCACTCTAGCCCGGGCAACAGAGTGAGACTCTGTCTCCAAAACAAACAAACAAACAACAAACAAACCATGGCTACTAGAAAATTTAAAACACCAAATTACAAAGGAAGTGTCGCATGTGTTTCCGCTGGACAGCGCTGTGTCAGACCAGTCCCTCCCGCCTGTGTGAGAGGACTTGTGGCCTTGTGGCTCCATAAAAGGAGGCGCCACCACCTGTTGGGCCTGCGGGCGGTGGGGGGGGGTGGGGGGGGTGGGGGGGGGAGAGGATTGAGCTGCGGTGTGGGGTGGAAGCGAGAGTGACTAACCCAGGTGGGGATTGAGACACTGGGAGGAAAGTGGACCCTGGGGGCCCGGTGGGGAGAAGATGGGGTGGGTGGGGTTATCTCAGCCCCTGCCAAGGACCATGGGGCTCTGCCCTTCCCTGCAGCCCTGCAGGACTCCTTTTCACCCACTCACACTTTTCGCTGCTCCTGCCTGGTGAGGAATAAGAAAGTAAATGTTTCCTTCTTTGGCAGCATCCTCTGTTTTGGAGTTTCTTTGTTCTCTGAGGCTACAGGGAACTGAGCTCACCCAGGGAACCCAGGTCTGAGCTAATCAGCCCCCTGGGGGGCTCCCCGGCATGTCCCTGAAGTCCCAGGCCCTGGCCTGTCCCCCAGACCACAGGCATGGGTGACAGGAGCCACAAGGGGCCCTGCAGAGCAGGCCTCACCTAGGGGTCAGAGTCTCTTGGTCTGGCCTGGGGCCTGGAGTCTGAGGTTCAAAAGCTCCCCAGGCTTTTGTTCCCTGATTCTCTGATTCTCTGCCAGGAAATCTTCCCAGAGCTGTGCCAGCGCAGGGGTACCAGGGCCTGTGCCGTGGGCACAAGGTGTGGTTGTCTTCCCGGGATTCTTTTGAACTGTCTGGGCTAATAAAAGAGAAAGGTGAGAAACCCATTAGGTAGCGCCTGTGGGCTTTCCACTGCGGGGGAGGGGATGCAATTAAACCTGGGGAAAGTTGTGTGAGTCGTTTTAAGAGTTTCTTTCCATCAGTCCATTGCCAGGGGAAAATAAAATAAAATAAATAAAAATAAAGAGTTTCTCAAACGTAAACAAAGACCTGAAACTTGCCCTTGAGAAGACATCCCTAGAGAAAAAGATGAAGTAAATGAGAGCCATCTAGAAATATCTATAGGGGAAGAATTAGAGGAAAGAATACAATAGCCGGTGAAGAGGTGGATGCTGGCAATAAAGGCCTACAACCTCGGAATGATTTCTGTTCTGAGCCTTCAATGCCCTCACTTTCCACTGGTCATTGTTTAAATGTCACCTCCTCAGTGACACCCCCCCCCCCACCATTTTACCTAAGATCACAACTTGCCCCCACCCTAGACCCTTCTTCACTTTGTTTTTGCCTTGGTACATGTCAGCATGCAGCGCATCAAGTGGTTTTATTGATCCTGTTGGCTGTCTCTTTCTGCTACTAGAATGTGGGCCACTTTGTTTTGTTTCTGGCCGTGCCCACACAGCTAGAGCAGGACTGCCACTGCCTTGGTACCTGTGGAACGAATGAGCGAAAGCGTGCATGATGTGTGTGCTTTTTCAACTTTTAACCCAACAGCTACATAAATCTGCTTGTCGCAGTGCCGTGGGGCAGCAAGGCAGGAGCCGACCTGAAAGTCCACGGACAGGGAGCCAGTTACTTAATTTACGCCGCACACTCAGCCGCCAGTATAAGAAATGAAGTAGATTAGAGAGTCTTCAAAATGGGATTATTTGCACCCTACTAAGACATCATTCACTTTTTTCAATGTGTTGACGTTTATACAGATGTGTAAAAAGCATGCTGGGTAAAACTGATGTCACCTTAGCCCGAATATTGGCAGTGGCACCAGATTGTACTAGAAGCTTTGTGTCATTGTATTCTTCAGCTTCACACACTCCTCGTTAAAAAAAAAAACAAAACCCAACCTGAGTAAGAGCGAGACCCCGTCTCTACTAAAAATAGAAAGAAATTAATTGGCCAACTAAAATATATAGAAAAAATTAGCCGGGCACCGTGGCACATGCCTGTAGTCCCAGCTACTCAGGAGGCTGAGGCAGGAGGATTGCTTGAGCCCAGGAATTGGAGGTTGCTGTGAGCTAGGCAGATGCCATGACACTCTAGCCAGGGCAACAGAGTGAGACTCTGTCTCAACAAAAAAAAAAGAAAAGAAAAGAAAAGAAAAGAAAAGAAAAGAAAAAACCCTATACCACTTAAGAACATTTTCTTTTTTAAAGATGGGTTCTCACTATATTGCCCAAGCTGGACTCAAAACTCCTGAGCTCAAGTGATCCTCCCACCTCAGCCTTCCAAGTAAGTAGGTAGGACTACAGGCACACGCCACCACACCTGGCTAATTTTGTTATTTTTATGTTTGTAGAGACGGGATCTTGTGCTATGTTGCCCAGGCTGATCTTGAACACCTGGCTTCAAACAATCCTCCTGCCTTGGCCTCCCAAAGTGCTGGGATGTGAGCAATCGTGCCAGGCCAGTGCACGTCTTTTTAATATTTGGTATGAATGTATGATTTTTTTTTTTTTGAGACAGAGTCTCACTTTGTTGCCCAGGCTAGAGTGAGTGCCGTGGCGTCAGCCTAGCTCACAGCAACCTCAAACTCCTGGCTCAAGCAATCCTCCTGCCTCAGCCTCCCAAGTAGCTGGGACTACAGGCATGCGCCACCATGCCCGGCTAATTTTTTCTATATATATTAGTTGGCCAATTAATTTCTTTCTATTTATAGTAGAGACGGGGTCTCGCTCTTGCTCAGGCTGGTTTCAAACTCCTGACCTCGAGCAATCCTCCCACCTTGGCCTCCCAGAGTGCTAGGATTACAGGCGTGAGCCACCGCGCCCAGCCTGAATGTATGATGGAAGTGAGCACACAGCTCTCCTGCTGCAGATAAGGCACGATATCCATCTTGAGAAATGCAGTTGTACCGCTGTTTGAATATGGGCGAACTAGCCCCCTTTCCATGGAACATCAGTTATACCTGCAAGAACAACCAATAAACTGTGGCTATTCACAGCTGGGTATTTGGAGACACTTTCTTTTTTTCTTTTTTTTTTTTTTTTGGGACAGAGTCTCACTCTGTTGCCCAGGCTAGAGTGAGTGCCGTGGCGTCAGCCTAACTCACAGCAACCTCAGACTCCTGGGCTCAAGCAATCCTCCTGCCTCAGCCTCCCAAGAAGCTGGGACTACAGGCATGTGCCACCATGCCCGGCTAATTTTTTATATTTTTAGTCGCCCAGCTAATTTCTTTCTCTTTCTCTTTATTTTTTTTTAGCAATGGGGTCTCACTCTTCCAGAGGCTGGTCTTGAACCCCTGATCTCAAGTCATCCTCCTGCCTCTACCTCCCAGAGTGCTAGGATTATAGGTGTGAGCCACCATGCCTAGCCTGGAGACACTTTCTTGAACAATGAACAAAGTGAGCATGTCACTTAAAGATAAACAATTGATAGTATTTTCTATCATAATAAAATGTGAATTTCAAGCAAAGAGACTTTTGGAAACCTTTAATATCATATAAATAAAATATGTCAACACAACCAATATATAATGCTACAAAAATATGCATTGATCAAGGATCCATTAAATGTGCAAGATAGAGCAACAGATTTTTATATAACAGACTATGAAGAGATTGTTCAGTACTTTCAGTTTCCACATTGCAACTAAATTTCAAGAAACTACCACTTGTCTGAGCTTTGGTGTCATATCAAAAAAGAATATCCACAATTATCTGAAAAGGCTATTCAAATAAACCTCCCTTTTCCAACTATACAGCCAACATTATTTCCAGCTATCTGGAAGATTGGATTTTCGTCATATGCCTCAAAGAAAGCAACAAATTATAACAAATCAAATGTAGATGCAGATCCAACTGTCTTCTATTAAGCCAGATGTTAAAGACTTTTGTAAAAATGTAAAACAACGTCTCTCTTCTCATTACTATTATTTGTGTGAATATATAATGGCCTATCTTTTTTTTTTTTCTTTTTGAGACAGAGTCTCGCTTTGTTGCCCAGGCTAGAGTGAGTGCCATGGCGACAGCCTAGCTCACAGCAACCTCAAACTCCTGGGCTCAAGCAATCCTCCTGCCTCAGCCTCCCAAATAGCTGGGACTACAGGCATGCACCACCATGCCCGGTTAATTTTTTCTATATATATTAGTTGGCCAATTAATTTCTTTCTATTTATAGTAGAGACGGGGTCTCGCTCTTGCTCAGGCTGGTTTCAAACTCCTGACCTCGAGCAATCCGCCCACCTCGGCCTCTCAGAGAGCTAGGATTACAGGCCTGAGCCACCGCGCCCGGCCTGAATGTATGTATGATGGAAGTGAGCACACAGCTCTCCAGGCCCGGCCTGGCCTATCATTTCTTAACTAACAGATTTACTGAGATATAATTCACATTCCATAAAATTCGTCCTTTTGAGAGTAAAGTCTAGGTGTTTTTGGTATATTCAGACTTTCGCAACCATCACCACTATCTAAGGTTAGAACATTTTCAAGTCAGTGAGCGACTGCAGGAAGAAACTTGGAAGGGGCACCTGGTACCAAAATTAAGTGCTTGACAATACTTTTAAAGGTGAAAACCCTTTCCTCTAACACAAATAGAAATCCCGAGGTTTTGACTTGTTCAAGAAGTTGACAATCCAAAAGCAAGTGGGGAGAAATGCCTCCAGGGATGAAAGCAGCCCTGGGTTCATGCTCTTCCTTTTCCAGAATTTCCTGCATTCTGATTTTGTGACTTGCAGGTCAGCCCTTCCCACAGGGCCTAGAGAGCTATGCTGACCATCTGAGCGTAAATATGGGTCTTTTCTTGTTCAGATGCCACGGAAATGGAGTAGACTCAGTTCTGTAGGGATTTTCAGAGGGCAGACAGGCAGATTGTAAGATCCAAAAATGGCCACATTCTGCCTTTACTGGAAGCTTTAAAAAAAGAAATGGCCACAATTCCCCCATTGAGAGGTGTGTGTGGGGGGGTCTATGCCCCCTCTCCCTGAACTAGCCCCCTTCCTGTGGGACTGCCTTGACCAATACATTTCAGCTATGTGACTGCTGGGTTACATCATAAAAGGCGACTCAGCTGCTACCTGACCCTCCCTGTTGGGACGCATACCCTTGGAAGCCAGTGACCATGTTATGAGGCTGCCCAGGCCACGTGGGGAGGCCACGTGGGGAGGCCACGTGTTGATCTCCCAGCCAAGAGCCCAGGGAAGGCCCAGGCACCAGCCCGCATCCATCCTGGGGCAAGTGAGCGAGAGAATCTTCAGGTGACTCCTGCCTCAGCCTTGAGCAAGCCCTGCTTTTGCTAAGAGCGTCAGAAGGCAGCTTTCCCCACAAAAGCGCTGCCCAAATTACAGATTTGTGAGCAAAATAAATTTGTGTGAAGCCACTAGATTTGGGGTGGTTTGTTATGCAGCAGTAGAACGGAACAAGAGGTGTCAGAGTTAAGACAATGACTTGAGCCTGTAATCCTAGCACTCTGGGAGGCCGAGGCGGGCGGATTGCTCAAGGTCAGGAATTCGAAACCAGCCTGAGCAAGAGCGAGACCGTCTCTACTATAAATAGAAAGAAATTAGCCAACTAATATGTATAGAAAAAATTAGCCGGGCATGGTGGCGCATGCCTGTAGTCCCAGCTACTCGGGAGGCTGAGGCAGGAGGATCGCTTGGGCCCAGGAGTTTGAGGTTGCTGTGAGCTAGGCTGACGCCACGGCACTCACTCTAGCCAGGGCAACAAAGCGAGACTCTGTCTCAAATAAATAAATAAATAAACAATGACTTGATTTTCCCTGTGAAAGGCAGAACCTCCCTTCACCACCCTAGAGTATTAGTGAATTAAATGAGCTCCTGGGATGACACAGGACAAAAGACTTTCACCTGCCCTACAGCAAAAACATCAACCCTCCTGTACATCCTCATCGCAAACAATAACATTTATTTTCCGATTATAACAGCTTTTATATTCATTGAAGGAAATTCAGAAAAATAAGAATTAGAAAAGCAGAATGAAAATGACCTGGACTCCTAGAATTTATGACTGTTAATCATTTGGCTCATTTAGTATGGTTTTTCTATACATAGAAATTTATTTGACAAGGCATGGGGCTTATTTGCACAGTGAGATTGATACGGGCACATCACTCAGCTATCATGCTTGAATTTTTTGTCGGGCCCCCAGCTGGACACTGGAGGAGGCGAGAAGGAGAGCAGGCTTTCTCAGCCTTGGCCTTGACTGTGACCGCCTGGGGTGCTCACCAGTGGGTACTGATGCTTCATTATGGAGGGGGGGGGCAGGTGTTGCCTGGTGAACATTTTGGGCAACTGCTATTTTCCTGGCAAGGGCAGGGCAGGGACAAGGCACGGCTTAGGGGGCATGTTCTATCTCTGGGGTGCCTGGTGGACACAGCCCCCAATCTCTGCCCCTTGCAGGTGATGCGCCTTTTGAGTGGCACGAGGTGACTGCTCACACTACACACGCACATTATGCAAAAGCACTTCCTTATCTGGAAACACTGAAGTGAAAGAGTGGAATTGCATTGAACATCCACTCCCATTAATTCAAGAATTTTCAACATTATATTCGTAAACGAAAAAGAAGAGCTGTTAGGTCCTTTAAAGTTAATGTGAACTGTTGGTAAATTTCAGCATGTAAAAAATAGTTTAAAAATTTCATTACAGGCCGGGCGCTGTGGCTCACGCCTGTAATCCTAGCTCTTGGGAGGCCGAGGCGGGCGGATTGCTCAAGGTCAGGAGTTCAAAACCAGCCTGAGCAAGAGCGAGACCCCGTCTCTACTATAAATAGAAAGAAATTAATTGGCCAACTGATATATATATAAAAAATTAGCCGGGCATGGTGGCGCATGCCTGTAGTCCCAGCTACTCGGGAGGCTGAGGCAGAAGGATCACTCCAGCCCAGGAGTTTGAGGTTGCTGTGAGCTAGGCTGACGCCACGGCACTCACTCTAGCCTGGGCAACAAAGTGAGACTCTGTCTCAAAAAAAAAAAAAAAAAAAATTTCATTACCTACTCATGCAAAGTTTCTTGTTGATGGAGACTATTAATAATTTTAAACTTTTTTTTTTGGTGAAATATGTCACATAAAATGCTCAAAAGAGAGGTGACAACAAAGTGAAACTACTAGTTTCTGCCACCAGGTCAGGAAGTGTAGCACCCTGTGGTATATTCCAAGGGGTCAGTCAATTGCCATTTCATGCATAAAACGTGCATTTGCAGAAGCAAGCCAAGTTGTTCAGCAGGGATGTTTAGATTTTGATGCTGGGGACACAGTGGCACCTGCCTGTAGTTCCAGCTACACAGGAGGATCTCCTTGAGCCCAAACTTTCAGGCCAGACTGGGCAACATAACGAGAACCCACTTCTTAAAAAAATATTTTAATACTTTTATTTTTTTTTAAAGTATTTTCCCTAACAGATTTTTAAAGAAAATAACCTTTTACTCACCAGGCCCACACAGATGCCCTGAATCCCCACTCGCCCTCCACGCGCAAGGCAAGGCCGGCCCTTGTCGTGGGGCGCCCGCGACCGGCCGGCGGATCACGGAGCAGCCCACGGAGCAGCCCACGGCGGACGGTCAGGGCAGAGCGTCCCGGGCAGGGGCAGCCCGTGTTTACAAGATTCTCCTCGCCGCTTGGCTGATGTAACAGCCATCGACGGCAGCCCTCCTTGGGGAGAATGACGACTGTACTTGTTTTTACCTTCTTTAAAATGCTGGGTTTTTTTCTTTATTTTCGAGGTTCTTTTTTCTTCCCCTTGTGTGTTTCCCAGAAAAAAGCCCCTGAAGGTGCGCTTAACCTCCAAGAGAAGTAGGAACTATCCTTAATTTTGTTTGCTTAGTTGTTTTTAGCATTTCTAGTATGTTTTGGAAACATGTCTTTTCACTGAGTGTTGGGCAAGCCCCTCTCCCGGCCCGCGCCGCCCGCTCCAGGCGTGGGGGCGCGTGGTGGCGCCGCGGGGGACGCCCCCGCCCCGCCCGTTCCGGGCCGCGAGCGCCTCCAGTCCGGGCACTTCCAGGGGACCAGAAAGAAACCGCCCGAACGGTGCCGAAACTTTTCCCCGCTACCGTTTACCCGGGAGCGGACGCGGCGGCCAGGTCAGAGGGGTCCGAGGCCCCTGCCCTGGCCCGAGGGGCTGTCAGCCTCCCGCGCCCGGCCTCGGGGAGGGGCCGAGGGTCGCGATCCCAGGGACGCGCAGACACGGTCCCGCCAGGTGGGCGGTCCCCGCGCCCCGGCACCTCCTTAAAGCCGCGCTCCGCCCCGGCCGCCCGCCCGCCCGCGGTCCCTCCCCAGCGCCGGGTCCCCGCCGCCTCGGCGGAGCGCCCTAGAGCCACGAGCCCGCGAGGAGCGCGCCTCCCGCCCGGTCCCCGCGCCCGCTCCCGGGTCCCCGCGTCCCCCGACCCGCCGCCATGGCCAGCGAGGAGCTGGCGCGCAAGCTGCAGCGCCGGCTGCGGCTCGAGGAGGCCGAGGAGGGCGGCCCGCAGCCGGTTGCCCCCGCCGCCCCGGCCCCGGGGCCCGAGCTCGAGCCCGCGCCGCCCGCCCGGGCGCCCACGGCCAGCGCGGACGCCGAGCTGAGCGCGCAGCTGAGCCGGCGGCTGGACATCAACGAGGGCGCGGCGCGGCCCCGCCGCTGCAAGGTCTTCAACCCCTACACCGAGTTCCCCGAGTTCAGCCGCCGCCTCATCAAGGACCTGGAGAGCATGTTCAAGCTGTGAGCGCCCGCGCCGTGCGCCCCGCGGACCCGGGAGGGAGAGGTGGCCGCGAGTCCCCGCTTGGCCGGGACGGGGTGGGGACGGGGGGCAGGGGTCCCGGGGGTGCTCTAGCATTTGTGCCACGCAGCCAGATCCCGCGCGCCCGCGTCCGACCCGGCGCGGTGGGGGGACCGGGCCGGGACCCCGAGCGCAGGGGCCGCGCTCGCTCGGACGCCGCGCTGAGTGCCCCGGGCCGCCCGCCCGCCGGTCCCAGACTGTCGGGCGCAACTTCTAGGGAAGGGCGCGTCCGCGGCGCCTCACCTGCGGGCTTTAACTTTATCCCCCAAGAGAGAAATGAGCCCCTGCTGTGCTTTCATCTTTTAAAACAAAATGGGAAAGTTAATCCTTGGCTGCGGCGTGGGGTCCGGGGTGCGAACCGAGGCTGGGAACTGGGAGTCGGTTAAACTCGGGCGGGGGGAGAGCGGGACGTCCCGGGGTGGCGGGGACCCCTCGGGCGCCGCCTCGGCTGTTTCCCGCTGCCCGCACGTTGGGCGGGACGCGCCGGTGGACCCGGACTTGGCCGCCCGCACCCGTCCGGCTCTGTGAACCCCCAACTGCGGGGAGCTGCCCACCCGGGCGACACGAGCGAAGGGGCCAGGCAGACGGGGAGAGACCCGCTAGTCGGCCTTTTCACCTGGGACCTCCCCGGGCCTCAGTTTCCTCCTCTGGAGAGTGGGAGCAGTAATAGTCCCTGCCTTTTAAGGCCATGAAGTATTCTGCACCCCATAAGCTCCTAACCGATCTATTAATATTATTTCCAGAATTGGGCTGAGACCGGAAAAATGCCTGGGGGAGCCGAGGCCTCCGGCCAGGTCATGCTTGGGGCGTTTTTAAAAGCGCATGGAATGTGTTTGCGCTCCGCGGAGGTTCTATTTAAAGGCGCGGTTGCCCAGCCCCGGCCCAGTCTCTGCGCGGAGGTCCACAGACCGGCACCTGGAGCCTCTGCCCCTGCGCTTCCCTTCCCTGTCCCTGGCTTCCAGGCACTGCCCTCTGGCGTTTTCTGGGTCTAGTTTGGTCAATCCAGGAAGGCTGAGTTGGGGCCAAAGAATGAGACTGGGGCGATGATGGAAAAGCAACTGGCGAGGCGATGATCAGTCGGAGCCCCTTTGATTTATTTGGGGTTATGCCTTTCAGGGGAGACTGCTGGGGCCCGGCGGCTCCTGCGCCTTGGGGACCAACGTTTAGCTTCAGGTTGCTTTGTGGTCGCTCAGCCCTCTTGTTTTTCCTGCAAAACCATCTTCGGAAGGGTACGTTTGTTACTCTGCTGCCTAAGAGGACTGGAGTCCAGTCAGTCAGTCAGGGTCTTTGGAGACCAAGCAAGGTGGCATCTGGGAGCAAACAAGTATGGGGCCAGGATCAAGGGGAAGGCCGCGTGTGGTCTGGGGTCCCAGCAGAGCTGACAGTCCACTGCACATAGTATTGCTTTCTAGGTTGGGCTTTCTGTAACTTGCAACCAATTTGACACAAACAAAAGTGGAATTATTTGGCTTATGAAACCAAAAAGCCATTACTAGCTTCAGGTATGGCTGGATCTAGGAGCTCAGCTGATGATGTCATCAATGCTTAGCGTCTCTTTTTCTTAAGCCAGCTTCCTCTCTGTGTTGTCCCCACTCTCAGATGGCTCCTACCTGGTGGTGGTAATGTGGTCGCAGCAGCTTAAATAAATAAGCATGTTAAAGATCCTAAAGAACACATAACCCCACCAGTTTGTTTTCCATTGGATTACTTTCCAGATCTTATTCGATGCAGCAGCAGATTCCGTGAGGCCGTGAGGAGCACGAACCTGGAGCCAGGCTTCCCGGGTTCAGACCCCAACCCTAACACTTGCTACCCAGAAGGTTACTTCGGGCAGCCTACTTTAAAGTTCAGTGCCGTCAGTTTTCCCTTCTGTCAAATGGGAATAGAATAGGACCTGCCTTTCAGGGTTAATGTGAAGATTAAATAGATTGATGTGCATTGAGCTCCATATTTAGCCTGTGGTGAAGGCTCAGGGGGTTTCACTCACTCATTTTTAGATTATCACATATTAGATGCAATTTTGGTGGATGTGCAAAATTTGTGTTGTCCTTCTTTGTTTAATAATTCACTTTGCCAAGTCTGAGTTATCCTTTGAAGCTGATTTAACCCATAGTTTGGCTGCTTGGTGAGTCGTAAGTCCACTTGGGACTGTGCGCTTTGCCCTTCTGGGTCTGTTGAAGGGACTCGGTAGCTCCACTGCAGGGGAGTGGATTGTCTCCTAGGGCTGCCTGGACAAAACACCACACGCCGGCGAGCTTAACACAACAAGAGTTTATCCCCTTGCAGCTCTGGGAGCTAAAAGTCTGAAATCAAGGCGTAGCAGGCCCATGCCCACTCCAAAGACTCTAGGGGAGAATCCTTCTTGCCTCTTTCCCAGCTTCCGGCGGTCGCCGGCGTTCCTTGGTTATAGATGCATCACTCCAGTCTCTGCCTCTGCCTCCACCTGGTGTTCTTCTGTGTGTCTCTGCATCTTCACATGACCTTCTTGTAAGGACACCAGTCACTGGATTGGGGGCCCACCCTAATCCAGTGTGATCTCATCTTACTGGCGCTTTCTGCAAAGTCCCCATTTCCACGTGGGATCACATTCTGAGGTTCCAGGTGGAGATGGAGTTTGTGGGTCGCTATTCAGCTCCGTGCAGGGGGTGAGAAGGAATGCCCCGTCCTGGCTACACCACCTCCGGGGGTGGGACGAGTCTAAGGAGGCACTCAGCGATTTCGGAAGGTCAGAATCTCAGTGTCCAAAGCCAGCCTGAGTCCCACCCCCATTAAGAGGACAGGTCAGTCTTCCCAAAGCCCGCCCCTAATTCGAATGGATTCGCTGCCTAACCACAAAAACAAAAGCAGCAGAGCCCCTTCCCCACCTCTTGCCAGGAGCACACTTACTTTCAGCAAGAATTTCACTCTTAAGCAGAGTTTCTAGATTCCCATCCTGATGTCGCCTTAGCTCATTTAGCCCCTTGCAGCGGGTAACCTGATTAGACCAGTGCAAAATACACCCATTCTTTCTGTTCAGGGCTAGATAGATTTATACAGATACAGTGAAACATGCTTTGATCTTTTAAATTTCATTTTCCTATGTAAAAGTCTTTAGCTTAGATTTCTTGCATTTTCAAGGCTTAACAAAACTGGCTGCTTTCCTGCCTTTGAGCTTGTTGGGTTCTTGGAGTGGGTATCATTTGTCTTTGTGTCCTTGGGACCTAACACAAATGAGCCTGGCTCCTGAACGCTACGTTGTAGAAGAAAGAGAATTTTCTAATGAGTGTGGGAAGCCGGAGGCGTCATCCGCCTGGCCAGAGAAAGTTCCCTCTCCGTTTCCAAGCACGTTACTAGACAGCCTGAGCCAAGAGAACAGTGGCCTGATTCTAAACGGAGAGCGAGGAGGCCCAGGAGAAACTGACTCTGCCGCGTGTGGCCGTGGCCGTAACGCGAGCTGGCGGAGCAGTCAAGGTTAGACAGGAAATTTTAATTACCCCGGGCTCAGCCAGAGCCCTCTTTCAGAGGGAGGCAATGAGGGCAGCCACTTAAGGGCAGGACCCAAATGCAACATCTGAAAATGCAGCTGTGATGTTTTTGCAGCAAACTGAAAGCTTGTGTTTCAATTCCCCAAAGAGAGGGTGGGAAGAGGAGCACTTGGCTATGGGAAAGTTGTCTTCTTATTAAGAATCCGGAATGGTGATGTCAGGGACAGCCTGCCAAGGCCAGATTCCCGCATCACCAGGACTCCACCGAAACCCGAAAAGGCAAAGTTGTCGTGGAATTCCGTTTCTCCCCCCCACTCCCCCCCCCCAGTTTCTTTTTCTCCTCCTTAGTCTTGTTTCCAAAGGAGGAAGAAAAGAGTATAGGCGGGAATTTGCCGAAGAGGTGAGATCCCTCTTATGGAGGTTTACATGGGAGGTGGAGGTCAGGTGGCCCACATACTGGGCTTCCTATTCTTTTGAGTGAATTGACTTTAAAAGTCTCTCTCAAAAAAAAAAAAAAAAAAGGAGCTGGGCATGGTGGCACCCACCTGTAGTCCCAGCTACTTGGGCTGAAGCAAGAGGATCCCTTGAGGCCAGGAGTTCGAGGCTGCAGTGAACTATGATGATATCACTGCACTACAGCCTGGGCAATAGAATGAGACCGTATCTCTCAAAAAATAAAGAATTAAAATAAAATAAAATATTTTTTAAAATTGGGAAAAGTGGATGGAGATAAATCGACAAAGTTAAGTGTTTTTTCACCCTGGAGAAAGGCAAGAGCTTCTGACTGGGCCTGACTGTGGCTTCAGTCAGTGGGGCGCGATTCATGCTGGGTTTGACATTCCCTCACCTGCACTGGAGTTTGCACTTCTGACTGTTGTGAATTTGTGGGTGAGACAAGAGGACCCAGGGCTTGTCTGAATTCTAGGGGGGCAGCTCCAGGCTGGCCCTCTCTTTTGGGGCCTTGGTCTCTGGCAGAAAAACACCGTGCCTTGGGACTGCATCTTACAGCGGTTCGAGCGCTGGTTGCTCTGCTGGCCTTGTGCAGGACGAGCACGTGCAGGCGGGGCTGGAGATTTGGTCTTTGGAGGAGTTTCCTCTTCCTCCTCGTTCTTCGCCCCCACCCGCCTCCCCCGGCTGTCTCCTCCACAGTGCTGCCTACAGAGCCTCCCACTTAATGAGAATTTGAATGATGAGGATTTGAAATTGAGCGATGAAAACAGTTATTAAAGTCTTACATTATGAAAAAAGAAAGAAGGAAGGAAGGAAGGAAGGAAGGAAGGAAGGAAGGAAGGAAGGAAGGAAAGAGAAAAGGCCTTTCCCCCTTCTCCCTTGCAAGATTAGTTAAAAAATGCGTGATTACAAAGCTGTAAGGTGCAGGGGGCTCCAACTTGTGCTCTCAGCCGTGATACCCGCATCCGACTGGCAAACAGGAGCACTTCTCCCATGGAACTGGGGGGGCTTTGATTTACACGGGGCCACTTCACGCGTGGTTTCACGGTGTGGCCGGCCTGGTGGGTCTCCAGAGATGTGCCGAATGACCTGAGTCCAGGAATGAGGTCTCGGAATCTGGTGTCTTCCAGGCCTGACTACGACTCCATCCTGGGAGCCCAGCACACCCGTGGGGCTGTACATCTGGGGTTTGCACGTCCTTGCCTTTAGCGTCCAGCTTCATGGAGCTCTGTGCATCACAGGCACCCTTACACCCTCGCACCCTCAAATGTGCGTACGTGTGTGTTCACATACATGTTCATACACACTCACTGTGCTTGGCCTCCTCCAATTTTTTTTCTGAAACAGGGTCTTAGCCTGTTGCCTGGGCTGGAGTGTAATGGCATGATCATAGCTCACTGCAGCCTCAAAGTCCTTGGCTCAAGTGATCCTCCTGCCTCAGCCTCCCAAGTAGCTGGGACTAGAGGGATGTACCACCATGCCCCACTAATTTTTTCTTTTTTCTTTTTCTTTTATTTTTGAGACAGAGTCTCACTCTGTTGCCTGGACTTAGAGTGTCGTGGCGTCAGCCTAGCTCACAGCAACCTCAAACTCCTGGGCTCAAGCAATCCTCCTGCCTCAGCCTCCCAAGTAGCTGGGACTACAGGCATGTGCCACCATGCCTGGCTAAATTTTTCTATATATTTTTAGTTGTCCAATTAATTTCTTTCTATTTATAGTAGAGACGGGGTCTCGCTCTTGCTCAGGCTGGTTTCAAACTCCTGACCTTGAGCAATCTGCCCGCCTCGGCCTCCCAGAGTGCTAGGATTATAAGCGGGAGGCACCTCGCCCAGCGGATTTTTTCTATTTTTTGTAGAGACAGAGTCTCAATATGTTGCCCAGGCTGGTCTCAAACTCCTGGGCTCAAGTGATCCTCCCACCTCGGCCTCCCAAAGTGCTGGGATTACAGGCGCGAGCCACCGCACCTGGCCACTCCTCCATATGTTATAGTCCTCCTGCGTTTGCATCCCTTGAGTGTTGGTAAGCAAAGGGCACTCACTGTCGCTCCTAAATCCTGGATGCTCCTCGGAAGGCCTACCTATGGGGACATCTGAGTCATTGGACCACAGTCCACCTCCAGTGAGATGGAACCTGACCTGTGGTCAATGACCTGCCAAGACGTGGGCCCCAGGCCCCTGAGTGCCTCATTCCAAGGCTGCACAGACCTTCTGTGACTCCTTCCCCAGTGCTCCCAGTTCTGGGCTCCCATGGCCAGCGCTGTCCAAACACCTGCTGGAGTCTGCCCGTGTGGTACCGTATGATGATGTTGATGAGAAGCCTCTATTTCTCACCCTCTGACTGTGAGCTATTCACTCACTCATTCATTTTTTCATTCATGCAGCTAAGCACTTGCCTCGTACTAGAATGCTTCATTGTTTACTGAAGTATCCCCTCCCCCCCCCCCCTTTTTTTGAGACAGAGTCTCACTCTGTTGCCCAGGCTAGAGTGCTGTGGCATCAGCCTAGCTCACAGCAACCTCAGACTCCTGGTCTCAAACAATCCTCCTGCCTCAGCCTCCTGGGTAGCTGAGACTACAGGCATGCGCCTGGTTTTTAGTTGTTTGGCTAATTTCTTTCTATTTATAGTAGAGACAGGGTCTCACTCTTGCTCAGGCTGGTCTCAAACTCCTGAGCTCAAGCAAGCCCCTGCCTCGGCCTCCCGAGTACCTGGGACCACAGGGGCATGCCACCACCATGCCCAGCTTGGGACATATTCTTAAACAAGATTGTTGAGATGATCTGTGCTGTTCTGCTGTGTATTAGTTGGGAGGCCTTTGGCTCAAGTGTTAGAAAACTCTGCCCCAAAGTCACTAATCAATAAAGAAACGTATCATCTCATGAATCAGGGAGTCTAGAGGACAAGGGTGGCCCTTGAGTATGCTTGGTTGCTGCGGTCACTCAGGACTCGGGTTCCATCCTCCCCTGCCCTCTGCCAACCTCTGTGCTGGTGTCGTCCTCAGCCTGGTAGCGAGACTGTTCCCCGAGTCACATCCAGCTGCAACAAAGTCCAGAGACAGGATTCCTTCTAAACAAGGAGCACAGATTCCCCAGAGGTGTCCCCCAAGCCAGCCTCTGGCATCCCACTGACCAGAACTGGGTCACGGCCCACCCGGCCAGTGACTGCCCAGGGGGAGGCAGTGACCGAGACTGGTTTTGCCTGAGTGGGGGGTGGGCTCTGGTCCCTGAGGGGTGGACACTGCGAGAACGGGCGTTCTGTTAGTGAGGAGGGAGGGTGGCCCCAAGTGTCCCTCTTGGCACTCTGCTGAATAACGTACCCTGGCGCGTCTGTCCATCTGTGCTTTTGTGTACACGGGAGGGGCTTTTTAACGTCAGGCTTGGATTCTGGGGCCATTGCTGGGGGCTCCTGAGGGCTAATGCAGAGGTCTTTCCCACGGGACACTCAAGTCTGTCATTGTTGTCATGATCCTCTGTGATTTTTCTCTTTGCTGGGGATGTGGACCCCTGGCAGCTGGCAGTGCTGCGTGTGCATTTGGGGCTGGGTGGGATGCGTGTGTCGCCTGCCCCCTAGGCCGGCTTTCGGTGGGTCCCCACTTCTGCCTCACGCTGCCCCTCCGCTCTCCAAAGAGCCGGGTGCTCCCCGGGTTTGGGGCCCAGCGCTCAGCAGGTCACTCCAGCTTGCCGTCTTTTGCTGCCTGCCCACGCCCCAAACCTGCTTTACTCTCCTTGTCCTCACCGGCCCAGTTTCCCCTCCTCCTAGAAGGGCTCCCATAGGGAGGTGGCAAGTGCAGGGGACCAGCCCTTCACGTCTGGCCAGGAGCCACCCTGCCTTGATGTCCCTCATTCCTTTAGTGGCTGCCTGGGGGTCTGCGGCTAAGGGCCCCTCTCCTGGCTTGGAGGCCTTTGTACAGGTCGTAGGTGGGAGCGTGTGGGGGTGTCCAGGCCTGGTTTTATTTTCTTCCAATCTTAGTCTAGCACCCCCACCCCGGCCACCGTGCTGCCGAGTACAGGTAAATTCTTTGATTGGTGCTAAGCCAGTGACGTGGTGTTAGAGCCTCCTCGTGGCCGGGCGTTGGTCTAGGCTGGGTGAGCCGTGGAGCGGGTGGGGCGGGGGGCTGCAGCCGCACCCAGCTCTGATTCCACCTTGGGGGTGGTGTGGCTGCCTGGTCTCTCCCCATCCACGGTGACCCCTGGGTCGCAGACACACCCTCTGCCTTCTGCCAATGGACATCAGGTTGGCAGGAGGCAGGAGGATGTTGTGCAGGACTTACAAACTGTCGAGTGCCACTCGGGCTGGCCACTGCACCCTTCCTGGTGGTGGAACAGCAGGACCGGCCCGGCCCTGGGGTTAGACGGCGCCACCCCAGTGCCCCCAGCACTGCTCACTGAACACCATTGTGCCTGGGGCAGCTTCCGTCAGAAACATCTGGCTGCTGACAATCCGGGCTCTTTGCCACGGGGAACTGGGGGACTCTGCGTCCCTGGAGCAGTGTGGGCCCTGCTCCTGCCCGGTGTGGCCTTGGTGGTGACAGGCTCCCCGCCTCTGTCTAAATGCCTCATGTTCCCCACCTGTGACGGCCGACTTCACCGAGCACTGCCCTGCCCCCACTGCAGCCACCGCTGACAGAGCACCCACTGTGTGCAGCTGTTCTCAGCCACTTACACGTGGGGACTCCGCCCATCCTCACAACGCTCCGAGGTGGGCGCTAGCATCAGCCCCATTTTATGGGTGAGGAAACTGAGGCATACAGAAGCCAGGTCATTTGTCCAACATCACATATCTTTTATTTTAATTTTTTTTTGAGATAGAGTCTCGCTTTGTTGCCCAGGCTAGAGTGAGTGCTGTGGCGTCAGCCTAGCTCACAGCAACCTCAAACTCCTGGGCTCAAGCAATCCTCCTGCCTCAGCCTCCCTGGTAGCTGGGACCACAGGTGTGCGCCACCATGCCCGGCTAATTTTTTGTATATATATTAGTTGGCCAATTAATTTCTTTCTATTTGTAGTAGAGACGGGGTCTCGCTCTTGCTCAGGGTGCTTTTGAACTCCTGACCTCGAGCAATCCTCCTGCCTCGGTCTCCCAGAGTGCTAGGATTACAGGCATGAGCCACCACACCCAGCCAATGTCACATATCTTATAAGTAATGGGGCTGGAGTTTGAACACAGGTGGCTGGCACTCTTGTCCCCTATGCCACAAGCCTCTCATTAATGTCATTCCCACCTTCCAGCTTCTCAGGCCCCATATCTCAGCCATCCTTGACACTGACCCCTGCACAGCCAGGTGGGGCCATGGTCGTCAGTCTCTGCAGACTCCTGACCACCAGGCCCTGGTGGGCCACCTGTCCCAGGCCGGGGGCAGCTGCCTCACACCTGGCCTCCCACATCCATCCTATGTGTTGTAGCCGGAGAGACCTTCCAAGAGCCCAGACCTCATTACCTTGATTCCCTTTGCAGAAGCCCTTGTGGGTCTGGGGGAGAGGGAGCAGCATACAACATTCGGTAGCTCCCTATTGCCCTTGGAACAAAGTCCAGACTCCTCATGCTGACCCTGAAGGCCCACCCCCCTGGCTGTTACATTCCTCTCTCACTGGCTCCCGGCCTGGTGCCCACTGTCGCTGGGCTGCCGGCCCCGCACCCCTCTCTCTCTCTCTCTCTCTCTCTCTCTCTCTCTCTCTCTCTCTCTCGCCCTCTCGTTTCCAGCTGATCGTACTCAGGTCTGTTGTTGATTCTTATGAGGCTTCGCCCTGGGAGAGCAGAGGCGGGGTGTTTATGGTTGAGTGGGCTAACCTCATCCTGCAGGCCCCACACGGGCACCTTGACCTGCGGGGTTCCTGAGCTGTGCCGCAGCAGCCTCCGGGGCTAGCTGCTGCCCGCGGAGCTTCCCAGGCCGCCGTGGCCGTGGGAAGTAACGTGAGCCTTCGGTGGGGTCCTGTGGCTCCCTGGAGCAGAGCCACCGATCCGCATGGGCCGTGCCTGTAAGTGAGACTCGGAAAAAGGTAAGTGACCACCTTCTCAGGTTGTCCGTGAGATCGCGTGACCGCTCGGCGCGCAGTCCTGGCCTCAATTAGGGCACTCAGGTTCCAGCCTGTGGTTCTTTCCACTGAGGGCTGCTGGACTTAAGGTGGGGTGAGCCCAGAGGAGGGACACAGGAAAAGGTCCCACTGGCAGGGAAGGGGTGGGGTGGAGATTGGGACTCTGAGCGCCAAAAGGACGGCAGCCCAGGTGCCTTTCCCCCTACTTGGAGGGGTGGCCGAGATGGCTGAGCCCCCACTGTCCACTGGAGTTGACTGCCTGCCCCGCCCGCGGCACGGCCCCGCCCAGAGCCTCCCCCTGGCTTGGGAGTCGGCCAGGGCTGCACCAGGCTCAGCCCTGCGGGAGTCTGGCTGTGGAAACCCCGTGGAACAAAGTCCACACTCCTCATGCTGACCCTTCAGGCCCACCCCCACTGGGGGCATTTGTCCCCTGGATCCACAGGGCTGCTGGGAATTCAGAAAGGGGGGAAGGAAGGGACGAGGCATCCCATGGGAGCCTGCCCGGAGCAATCCCTGACAGTGGGCCGGCCAGAGGAGGCTGCAAGGCCTGTCCCGGCCGGGGGTGTCTAATGAGCACGCGTCGGTTCTTTGCTTCCAGGGTGCAGCGAGGGGGCGCCTCCCCTTAGCTCCTAATACCCTTGATGGGAGAATCCAGGATTAGGGTCTTTCTCTCGGTGAGCTATCGTTAGCCAGAACCGGACAAGTGGACGCTTGCTATGTGATGGCCTCTCTGCTCAGAGCTGATGTGCCTTTAATCTTGGCAACAACCGGGCACAGGAGGAATTGGAAGCCCAGAGAGTTCAAGTAACTCACCAGGGTCACCCAGCACGGCACGTGATGGTGCCCGGGCTTTGAGCCAGGGGAGTCTGACCCCAGAAGCTGCCACGCAGCCGCCACTCCCCACCGTCCTCAGGAGGAGCCTGCCGAGGCTCTCACCCATAGACGCGGTTGTCACCTGTTGCCTTCGTGCTGCTGGGCAGGGGCTTTCCGAGGCCGAGCCCTCTCCACCCGTCATCCCTGGTCAGAGTGTTCCTGGCATTTGAGTGAGCACTTTGCACTCCTGACCTGTTACCTCACTGTCATTAGCATGTTCCCTTGGGGTGGTCCTGGGGCCGCTTTGCACTGTTTCCACACTGGGTTGCTGGCGTCAGCGGGAGAATTTGTGTGTAGCTGAAATGTCCTTGGGCTGGGGGAGGTTGGTGCAGTGAGTGGCCATGCTGTGCCATCGTCCACTGCCCTCTCTCCTTCTGAATCCGTGTGACAGTCCTCGGCAGGGGCAGTGCAGGGCCACTGCATGCATTTGGGACAAAGCAGATTTCAAGCTGATTGTCTCGAAGGCCTGGGTACCAGCTGTTGGCCCTGCCTCACCTCTGCTGTCTCGAAAGGTGCTGAGCGCACAGGGGGTGCCTGGTATTGGTGGAGGTGGCCCTCCAGCTTGGCCCTGCCTGCCTCTCTCTTATATAAACTTCCCGACACAGTGCAGGGTGCGAGAGCTGACTGCGGGGGAGGTCCCAGCCTCCACAGGTCTCCTGCAGCCTGCAAAAATGTTGGCCTCTTACCAGAAAAGGGAGGGAATTTGCCAGAAGTGAGCCCTGCTGCACTGGCTCTGTGCACAAGAGAGGAAGCTGGAGTTCAGCCCTACACCCAGTGTGGCCGTCACCTCCCCTGCCTGCCCCCGCATCCCTCTGAGGCCGGGACTGTTGTGTGCTTGCCAGCCGGGCCCTTTGCTTTGGTCCGCTCCCCCCTCCAAGAAATCCATCCTGCACGCTGAGCCGAGAGGTCTTTCTGAGACCATCAGCTAATGTCGCTTCCCTGCTTCAAACTCTTTGGGGGATGCCCTTGTTGCCTTTAGGAAGACACAACTCTCCCAGAATGCCTTGTGTGAGCTGGCCCTACTCCCCACTTCCGGGACATTTTGTCAGGCCCACCTCGACTGGTGACGGTGGCCCCCTCTCATGGTTCTGCCATTTGCACCTGCCAATTCCTCCTCCTCTGCCCCAGCCGCCTCCCCTGCACTCGGGGCCTTGTCACACAGCCCCACTGTGTCTTTGCAATCTGCTTCCGGCTGGGACTGGTCTTTGTGCTTTCCTTCTGCTCTGGAGAGGCCCCAGGTAGAGAGCGCCAGGTGGTGAGTGAGCAGCGAATACACCAAGCATGTGGAGCACAGGGAGAGCCGGGAGCGCACCCCGGCAAGCGTGGCTGTGAGCAGTCTGGTTGGAAATCAAAAACTTCGGGCTAACGCTTTTGTACTTGACTTCACAGAGTCCCTTGGGCCCTTTCTCAGAACCTGCTTACTCTTACTTTGCAAGCAATTATAACATTAGGAGATCTTGTTTCCCAGCCTGCAGCAGATGGGCAGGAGGAGCAGGTGATTTAACAGCTAAGGAGGGCCCAGCCACAGAAACTCAGAGAGCTGGGCAGGCAGGGGCGTACGGAGGAGGGACAACAGTCCTATGACACCGGGGAGGATCATGTGGGTACATACAGTTGGGGACACCACAGGGTAACTTCAGGAGGTCCCCTGAAAAGACCGCCTGTTTGCTAGAGGGCATAATCTGCACTGCCCTTCTCTGACTTGAAAGATCCTGGGGCCAGGGGGCTTGGGGGGCTGTGAGGGAGTTTGTAAAAATGCAGGTCATGATTCGGCAGGTCTGGGTAGGACCTGAGATTCTGCATTTCTAACGATCCCGGGTGGCCGTGATGCTCTGGTCCGGAACGCCACTTTGAATAGCTAGCACCTGTTTGAAAAGGCGGGGCGTGGTTTCCATACCAGCCCTTTCCGTGCAGAGAGAAGCAGGGTGCTCCAACGACCTGGCGGTCTCTGAGGCAGAGGCAACCCCCTCCCGATACTCAGGCATTCTCTGGGGCACTGCCACCCTCCCAGAACCCCCGTCCGAGGGATCCCTGGGGAGTTTCTGGTGGCCGAGCCTCTGGCAGACAAAGGCTGGCCAGCTTCCTTTTCTGTTGATGGCAGGATTACTCTGGTGAGGTGAAAACCAAGAAAACCCAGGGGCTCTGCACAGTGGAAGCCAAAAGAATAAGTGATTCATGGTCTGAAACTGGGCAGACACTGGAGACTGGCCCTTGTCCCTTGCTGCTGTCCCCTTGCCAGCTGGCCTTCGGTGGGGTGGCGGTAAGGTGGGGCTTTCCCAGGCGATGGGCATGCACCGTGTGGCCCAGTGGCCGGGGATCTCAGCCCTGGTCACCTCGCCCCACCATTCAGTGGTGGCCTCGACTGACGGTTAAATGAGTCGAGAAGCCTTTTCCGTGGGCCCTGGGGCGGCAGGCAAGCCTTATCCTCTGATGGGGCTGGGCCCTGCGCGTCACCCAGTAAGGGTGTCGTGGAGAAGCAGCACGAGGGACTGTGGCAGGTGGTAGGGTTGGGTTTTCCCCAGAATGTTAAAGAGGACGAGGCTGTCGGGGACCCAGCTGGTGTGGGCAGCTCTTTTGAGTAGAAGCCCTGGAAGCCGTCTGCTTCCTCTGCTGACTGCAGACGGGTCTCTTTATAAATAGTCCCCTTCCCTGACGGTGGCTGGGGCCAGTGCCACGTGCAGGAGCGCTGTTTCCTTGGGGCCCTTTATGGCTCTCCCAGGCACGCGCTGTGCAGGCAACTTGGATTACGGACGGGGCCGGCCCCTCCGGACGGAGCAGCAACGGGGCTGGGTTTGAGCCCAGGTCTGTGTCTGCAGGGCTATCCCGAGTGCCGACGGGACTGCAGAACATGAACTTGAAAAGGATTGAGATTAGCGGAAAATATGGGAAAAGGTCCCACACGCACAAGGGAGCTCCAGGAAGCAAACACTGGTGCAGGGCCTTGGAATATGGGTGGTTTTTCTTTACTAGCCTGGGTCGCCTTTAATAAGAAAAATCTGTGTTAAAATTTGAATTGCAGGGGAAAAAGGAGCTAAGATGTGGGTAGAGGAGAGCTGGAGGCTTAGAGAGCTCCCACCAGCCTGGAAGCATTTGAAAGGCGTGGGCGGGAGAAGGAAAAGTGGCGACTTTCAGTGAGGAGGGCACGCCGGTCTGCACGGGCTTGTAGGGAATGACCCAGCCGGGGCTGGGGCTCGGGGCTCCGGGCTTGCTCTCCGTGAGGCCTCGCTGCACCAGCGCCTCCCTCCCCCACCTCCTGCCAGGTGCCCCAGCTCTCGGAAGGGCGTCTCTGCCCTCGGGGAGGGGTGCCAGCCAAGCTATTTTAGGTGGGTTCCCTTTCTCCAGGGCTGGATCTACAGGGCTGAAAGAATGTGATAGTGTTTTCATGGGAGGAGCAATGGACATTTCCAGAGTGAAGACAATAAATCTGCCTGCATTTATTTGCCTTTCTCGCAAGCTCAAAAGTTTGGTGTAAGATCTGCGGTTTGCAGACGGCCCTGTCTAAAGGGGTTTTTACACTGCAGTTGCTTGGAGAGAGGGACCTTCCAGTAGGTTAAAGATGAACGTCCCCCCTCCCCTAGTGCGATCTGCACCCCCCCTCCTGCTTTGGAGACCTGGTTCCTCCCCTCCAACGCCTCCAGCCACACTCGCCAGTGTGATGCGCAAAATTGATGTCCTAAAACCTGCAGGAAGGCCTTTATCCTGTTTCTCTATCTTGTTTTCTGTATTTAAAAATATCTAGGCCGGGTGAGGTGGCTCACACCTGTAATCCTAGCACTCTGGGAGGCCGAGGCAGGTGGATTGCTCGAGGTCAGGAGTTCGAAACCAGCCTGAGCAAGAGTGAGACCCCCATCTCTACTATAAATAGAAAGAAATTAATTGGCCAACTAATTAATATATATAGAAAAAATCAGCCGGGCATGGTGGCACATGCCTGTAGTCCCAGCTACTTGGGAGGCTGAGGCAGGAGGATTGCTTGAGCCCAGGAGATTGAGGTTGCTGTGAGCCAGGCTGACGCCATGGCACTCACTCTAGCCTGGGCAACAAAGTGAGACTCTGTCTCAAAAAAAAAAAAAAATCTAACTCCATGTTTCTGTCTTTGTTAGCCTTGGCATTCTGTGGACTGAGCTGAACATCAAGTCTCCTTCCCGCCAAACCTACCTCCCCTGGCCCAGGCAGGGCTGTGGGCTAGCGGGTCAGGTGGGGTCCTCCCTGTTAACCTCACGGGGCCTAGTGATCTTGGGCTGATTGACCTGATGGGCCTCAGTGTCCTCGTTAGCCAAACAGCGCCACACCCCTCCCAGGAGCGTTGAAATACTAGATCAGATGAAATTTATTTGAAGGGTTTCGCTGATGAGACTGTTTCTCAAAAATTCTGTGAGATGGCCACATCGGCGTTCCTCTTGGCCCAAAGTGAATGACTCTGCATGTGCTGGTAGTCCCCAGCACCACGCTCTGAGGCCAAAATCAGAATCCACAAATATTCGGGACTCAGAAGTGTGACTCTTACCACGTCTGCCTAAGTCTTCAGATACAAATTGCAAAAGGCGTAACTCTCACAGTTAGAGTAGTGACCTGTTCTTTGGGACACTGAGTATACACTGTGCTTCCCCAACCCCTTAGGAGCTCAGGTACACAGTATAAACCCAGTACACGCTCTTCCTCGCCTTCCTTGCGCCCATAGAAAGTTAGCATCTGCTTGAAAACCCCAGGCTGGTTCCGATCCATAGGAATTGGCTTTGCCGCTTCCTTCAGTTTTCACCGTCTGTGAATTGGGGCTACTAATTACCACGCCAGGGTCCTGTTGAATTAAGCGAGGTAATTTAGCACCGTGCCTGGCACTTTGCAAGTTCCCCATTAACAAAAAAGGCAGGCGGCTATTATTAATTCTTCATAGGACTGTTGTAAAGATCAGAAGGGTTAGAATATGAGACAGTGCGTCCTGAACTGCGAAGTAGACCAGTTTTAGCTACTAGACGTTTTGAACCCTGTGGTGCACGGCGCACTGTGTGGTCATCAGGTGTTTTGAGAGGAGCAGATAAAACAGTGAGATGATGAAAGGAGGCGTGGAGGGTGTTTTCCTGCCTGTCTTGCGCATCCAGGCCCTGGGGGAAGTGACTGTAGACAGAGCCACAGAGAGGGTCACTTTGAAGAGAGAAGGACGTGCCTCTGAGTACAAACCCCAGCTCCACGGGGAGGAGGGCGCCACTGATGTGGCCACTTTAGAGTCCTGCCAGGATTTAATAAATAGCACTTGGCTGATGCTTCCAGCAGGAACAAAAGACAGCAGCCTTCACTGAGCACCTGGGATTGAAGGGGGTGGCTGGGTGGTGATTCCTGTCTTTCTTGCCCTGCTCCGCCTTGGAGACGTCTCTTCCAAGTCCGGCTGCACAGTCCCTCCACACGCTCACTGTAGTCCCGTTCCCCCACCCGTGCCTGACCCCGTGGCCCCGTGGCCCTGTGGCTCCCAGCAGAGCATGAGCACCCCTTTTCCCTTTCTGGGGTTTGCCCGCTGGGCTGGGGTTTCTTTTTCCAAGCACATACTCTCTAAGGGGTTGAACCAAATCTTCTCGCCCATTTGTAGAAATTGAAATTCCTTCAACTTGCTGCCCAGACCTTGCTGCGGACCTTTCTGACATATTTGGCCTCATATTTGACCTTTTTGTTAGCACTGAAGAATATTTTGGGCTTGAGGGAAGGTGTCCCAAGTCTTCTCGACTCCTCTCAATCTGAACCCCAGAGGAGGAGTAATAAGGAGATGACTTCCCCCACCCCACCCCTCCCCTCGTGTTGGAGGCGAGCCCCTAACTGAGCCCCTACGGGCAGGACCTCACGCGAGCCGGCCTCGTGTCTGGGAGGCCGTGCTAGCTCCGGCCAGGGTGCGCTGGGAAGCCCTGACCCTCGTCCTTCCTCTCCCCGTGGGCTGAGGACAAACGCCTGCCTTGTTCCCTGACCTTTGCTTATCCTTCCATCCTCCCAGCCGGTTCATCTCCTGTTCCTGGGGCGCCCCTCTCTCCTTCCACCCAAGCGCTTCAGTTACTCCCCAACTCCCTGCACTTCCTGCCTTTCTGCTGACACCCTTTGTTTATGCCTGAGCGATCAGCGCCTTAAATGTACCATCTTCCCCAGGCCGGGTGGCTCACACCTGTAATCCCAGCACTTTGGGAGGGAGTCCAACGGGGGAGGATCAGGGGGAGGCCAGGAGTTGGAGAGCAACCTCGGCAATAGCGAGACCCCCATCTCTAGAAAAACTAAAAAAATTAGCCAGGCATGGTGACACGCACCCATAGTCCCAGCTACTCGGTGCAGGAGTTTGAGGTTACTGTGATTGGGCCATTACACTCCAGCCTGGGTGACAAAGTGAAACTCCGTTTTTTATAAAAGGAAAAAACACCACCTTCGTTGCTTCAGTCTCCTCTGTGAAGTTTGTTGGAACATCTGTGTGCTGAGCAGTGG
This sequence comes from Microcebus murinus, assembly GCF_040939455.1. NCBI lineage: Eukaryota > Metazoa > Chordata > Mammalia > Primates > Cheirogaleidae > Microcebus > Microcebus murinus. The sequence continues at coordinate 100,614,164 of NC_134111.1, forward strand.
GCAGAAAACATTATCCCCAATCTCAGCATTGAAGGGACCTTAGTAGTCGTTCAACTGGGCCACCTTCTAATGTCGAATCGCCTAGAGAAGTGCTTCCCAAGTATTTCCGTGGAACACTTGGCGGCCAAGATGCATCTCCTCCAGTGGATGGATGGAAAATCCCCAAACATAGAGGATTCTGTGATCAGATGAGTCTGTGCTCTGTTTCCCTCTTGTAACTTTTGGACACATGACCATATGGAAGGCTCTGGAAAGTTCCACACTAAAGAAACCTGTTTACTTTGACTAGGACTCCAGGTAACAGAGACTGTCCCTCCCAGCCTGTTTGCATGAGCTTCTTTACTTTCAGGTTGCTTCTAGTGAGCTGTTTTGCCAGAAAGCGCTTCCTTGCCTATTTATACAGTAGAATATCATTTGGCAATAGAAAGGAATGAAGTACTGATTGATACATGCTACAAGTGGGTGAGCCTTGAAAATATTATGCTAAGTGCATGAAACCACGTAGAAAAGGCCATCTATTGTGTGATTCTATTTATATGCAATGTCCAGAAGAAGCAAATCCTAGAGACGGGAAAACTAGGAGTTATCGAGGGTGGAGGATGGGGCCGGGGAGATGGGATTAGGGAATGACAGGTGCCAGGTCTGAAATGAGCAAGGTGCCTCTCGGTTTCCAGGAATTGGGCAGAGTACATGAATCGCAGGAGGGCCAGCCCAAGATCTAGTGTTATCAGAGGATGGGGTGTGAGCACTTTGAAAAAAGAAGTGATGATTTTCCTGGGTTCACTTGGGGATGGACATCATTTACCTGTCTTTTTAGTTTTTAAATAGCTGGCTTTATTGAAATAATTTGCATACCATAAGATTCACTATATAGTTCAGTGATTTTTAGTATATTCACAAGGTTGTGCAACTGTCGTCACTATCTAATTCTAGAACATTTTCATCACCCTAAAAAGAAATCTGTACCCACCAACAGTCATTCCCCATGCCCTCTCCCCGCTAGGCCTTAGCAACTCCTGGTGTTCTTGTCTCCATGGATTTGCCTCTTGGACATTTCATGTAAATGGAATCACGCAGAATATGGCCTTTTCTGTCTGGCTTCGTTCTCTTAGTGTGATATCTGGGCTCCTCAATGCTCACCACCAACCATCCAGGGATCTCATCTGTGTCCTTTAGGGCCTTGCAGTGTAACTTTTCCAGCAAGGAGGTTGTGCCCAGTGGGGGCGCAGAGCTGCTAGAGTAAACAGCAGGGAGGGGGCGGCCGGGTGGGAGGCATGGCCTGGAATGGGCTGGAATGGAGCGTGTCTGGGATTCCTGGGCCTCCTCCCCAGTCTGCCCTTGTGGGCCTTAAATACCACCGGCCCACAGCGGGAGATTTCTTGTTGCCCACAGGCTGCATTTCTTGGTAGGTGGTGAGTAGCAGGGGTTGTTCTTGGTAATTGTGGGGTTTTGTTATTGGGGGGGGGCAGATGGATAGTGAGGAAGTCTGATTTCTTATTTAATTTTTATTTTTTGCTTTTCTTTAGTTTTTAGAGGCAAGATCTCACTCTGTCCCCCAGGCTGGAGTGCAGTGGAGTCATCACAGCTCACTGCAGCCTCAAACTCCTGGCTCAAGTGATCCTCCTGCCTCAGCCTCCGAAATAGCTGGGACTGTAGGCATGTGCCGCCACACTTGGCTAATTTTTTTAACTTTTGGTAGAGACTGGGTCTTGCTATGTTGCCCAGGCTGGTCTTGAACTCCCAGCCTCAACCAATATTCTCGCCTTGGCCTCCCAGAGTGCTGGGATTACAGGCATGAGCCACTGAGTCTGGCCTGGACTCAAACTCCTGGGCTCAAGCAATCCTTGGGCCTCAGTCTCCTAGGGGGACTATAGGCACGCACTACTGTGCCCACGCTTATTTATTTAATTTTTTGAAAATTAAATAAATGCACTTAACATAAAATTTACCATTTTAGCCATTTAAGTGTGCCATTGGGCAGCACATTACTGTGCCACCATCCGTTTCCAGAACCTTTTTCTCATCCTAAACTGAACCTCTACTGGTAAACGCTAACTCCTCATTTCCCCCTCCCCAGCCCCTGGCAGCCTCTTCCACTTCCTGTCGCCATGAATTTGACTCCTAGGAACCTCATGCAAGTGGAATCATGCAGGGTCTGTCCTTTCGTCCTGCCATTCCTGGCAGAATGTCCTCAAGGTTCATCCGTATCGTAGCCAGTGCTAGCATTTCCTAGCTTCCGTTGCGGAATGATATTCCACGGTATGGCTGTACTCCATTTCCCTATCTGTTCCTCCGTCCGTGGACACTTGGGGCTGCTTCCACCTTTTGGCCGCTGCGAACAGGTTTGTTTGTTTGTTTTGTTTTGTTTTGTTTTGTTTTGAGACAGAGTCTCACTTTGTTGCCCAGGCTAGAGTGAGTGCCATGGTGTCAGCCTAGCTCACAGCAACCTCAAACTCCTGGGCTCAAGCGAACCTTCTGCCTCAGCCTCCCGAGTATCGGGGACTACAGGCATGTGCCACCATGCCTGGCTAATTTTTTATATATATACAGTTGGCCAATTAATCTCTTTCTATTTATAGTGGAGATGGGGTCTCACTCTTGCTCAGGCTGGTTTCGAACTCCTGACCTTGAGCAATCCTCCCTCCTCGGCCTCACAGAGAGCTGGGATTACAGGTGTGAGCCACTGCGCCCAGCCCAGATTTGTTTTTTAAAGCAAGGTGTCCGTACCTGAGCGACAAGTGGTGTCTGGGTAGCAGGAGACAGGAAGGACGTGAAGGGAGGGGGCCAGGGCGTCCTGAGGAAACCCTGCGGTGCGGGCGTGGCTGGGAGGAAGCGGACCACAGAGGGCTGAGGATGGCTGACCCGGGGGAGGAGGGGCAGGCCGGACAGACCCTTCACCTGGTGAGGCTGCGTTTGTTTCCAGGCAGGGGCTGGGGGCAGGGGGGAACAGCCGGCACAGGGACAGTCACCTACAGGGTGTGACCTGACCGTTCAGACCTGGAGACCAGATGAGTGAACCAGAAGGTGAAGCACAAAACTGAACCCGCGACCAGGCCTGGGTCACTGCCACGAACAAGGGTGGGAAGCGGCTTCCGGAAACGCAGGGCTAGCAGGACGGAAGGCGGGATGTCAGAGATGGGTGTGGGAGAGGTGCGGGGACAGCCACCAGGAGGAGGCTGCTGGCACTGTCGGCCCTCCCGGGTGTGAGGGGCGAGCTCCGGCAACTTGTCTGGGGTCCAGCACCGGGAGGTGCTCAGTCGAAGTTTGTTGACCAGCACTGGGGGAAATAAAGATGAAAAAGGATAATACATTTCACCCTCTAGAAACTTGCGGCCTAATTGAGGAGATAAAAGACATGAGAAGCACTGTGTTCCTTGAGGAGCACTTTGAGCCTTACAAAGCCCGAAGGCGTTTTGAGGAGAAATGGCCCTTTCTGGCCAGGGGCCCCGAGTGGGCATTGCAAAGCAGGAGACGTACCGGCTGGAGACTCACAGGTGTCCTTTTGTCTTGGCCGTGCCTTCCTCTGACCCTGCAGGTATGACGCTGGGCGGGACGGCTTCATCGACCTGATGGAGCTGAAGCTGATGATGGAGAAGCTCGGGGCCCCCCAGACCCACCTGGGCCTGAAGAGCATGATCAAGGAGGTGGACGAGGACTTTGACGGCAAGCTCAGCTTCCGGGAGGTACCTGCCTGCTGCCGGCCCCGAGCCCCTGGGGTCCCCTGGGGGGATGCTCAAACTGGCAGTCCCTTGGAGCACAAATGGGTTTGGCCTTTCCAGAGCACTGTTTGGATATTTAACCTAACTACAATTCTGCTATTAAAAATGTCTTTAAGGGCTGGGTGCAGTGGCTCACGCCTGTAATCCCAGCACTTTAGGCAGGAGGATTGCTTGAGGCTAGGAGTTCGAGACCAGTCTGGACAACATTGCAAAACCCTATCTCTACAAAAAACTTTTTTTTCT